>NW_027132434.1:2067500-3267500 GCF_026122565.2 Emydura macquarii macquarii
GCATTGAAATTTTTATTGCAGTGGTATAGATGAATGCCATCATTGGTATCCTTAAATTTTATTTCTGCTCATGAAGGTTAATCATGATTGTCTATATAGTAATCACTTTTGAATTGTGTTCAGATACAGCAGTTTCAGGTGTAATCATCAGAGCTGGTTAGTCAGGCATTCCAGATAGTGGTTCTTTTCAGAACCTTTTTTAAAGGGTTGGTTAACTACCTCAGTAGCAGAGGATTGAACTATACCCTGTCTGTACTGTACATAGAAAATCTTTGTAGATAAAAGCAAGGCTTGTTTAATATGATATGAGGGTAAGATAATATACCAAATGTAACATTCTTAGTTGCCTTTAGTTTCAGAGGCTTTGTAAGATTTCCTCATGACCATCATAACAGGCCTTGCTTTTGTCGTATTTTGTGGCTGAAAAAGCAGCCTTGCTTCTTCAGATATTGTAGTTATTTGGATGTATAATAGTTTAGCAAGATGTTACTTTTGTAAGACATCAGATGTTCAAAAAAGTGCATCAGCAACTTGTACTAAATACTGCAGTGTCCCTTTATAAAAGGTCAGACTAAAACTGACAACTGTACAGTGAAGCCTGACATTTGGATATTTTGAAGTTTTTCATAAATCATAGAAAATAGTATATGGCTGTAGTTTAGCTTTTTAGGTAAAAGGTATGTTTTCATTAGTGCATTTCTTATTGCTGATCGCTGTAAAAACATGTGGATCAGCTTTCCATTTCTCTTATGCAGATCATGATAACCTGTAGAGTAGAGTACAATCATTTGTGCTGTTTTTAATTTTCTAAAGCACCTTGATGACAGTGAGTGTTCAGTGGTGAAGCATCCTCTATTGAATCACCCTTCCAAAAAAAAAAAAAAAAAAAAAAACTTGTCAGGTCTGACTTGTGTAGGTAAAGAAAAGTGAAATTTATGATTTAGCTTGGACTTGACATAATGAGCTTCCCTTATCCCCTTTCCCAAAGGGATACTGCAGTTCTACATACCCATAGGCACCACAATGAAAATTGAAGCTTATACCTAATTAAGGTTTTATACACACCAGTTCCCCCCAGTAAATGCAAATTTTATCAAAAAAATTAGATATGTCATATGTTGAAAATGCTCATGGCAAACAATCATTTTGCATTCCTGCAAATAAAATTGTTTTATACTGTAAGCTGGAGGCGAGTGTAACTTATTTTTGTAATAAAGTTTTTATTTTTTTTATGTGTCATTAATATAAATGTGTGTTAGTACAGAGGTCTTCTGGCTTAAAAACTTAGAATCACACACATTTCAGTATGTTTACTTGTATTTACATAATTTTTAGAATAGTGGTTGCCAATAGCCTGTATGTTTCACATTAATTGAATTTTTGTTACCTTAATAAACCATTTTAGTATGTTGTATGTCAATTACTGGGATAGCTGGGACATGAAGTGTAATTAAAAATTGTCAAGTATTCATTGGAATATGTAAATGTGCCTTGCCAGTTATGAACCTTAAACATAAGTGGATGATGGTAAAATGAGTAATCAGTGCTTAATAAGGCATTTGCTGCCACAGTTTCGTGAACTGCCCATACTAAAGAAAGTACTTCCTTTTTCCTCAAATTTGAGCATAAAAGTATAAGATTGCATTGGCTTCTAAAATTTCAAACATAGTGATAGAATATTAGGCTTATGGAAAGTGGGTTTGTTAAATATATGTAGCCTTACATATAAATTTTGAATTTCAATGTAATCCTTGGTGCTGGCAATTCCCAGTGTCAAGGAGTTAATGCTCTCTTCAAAAGAGGTTGCCATGCCTACTGGCACTTTTACTGTCATATATGATTTTATAAGGAACACTGTCAGGGTGTTTGTCCATTTTATAGCAAGTCACAAATTGAGTTTAATGAATTGGAGGCTGGGGAAGAAGGGAAGTCCTCTAATTTCTAAATCTGTTAAATTTCTCCATTGCTGAAAAATTGAAAAATGCTTTTGTGGGCTCACGTGCTACTCTTTTCTCTCTGTTGGAAAAACTGAAAACCGTTTATTTGCAGAACTGTGTTCACAATTGGTGCTGGTGCGCAAAGAAGATATGACACTAAGGCACTACATAAGTTGAAATTGTGGACAAATATCCATCAATTTCAGCTGTAATTAAAGCACAGAGGGAAAGTATTGGAAAATGTTAAAATTGACTGGGAAATGTTTTTGTTTGAATGGAATGTAAAGAAGGGTGAATAAGCAAAACTACCAGAATCTTGACAGTGTTCTTTTTAATAATTATGAACTCAAGCCATTATAACTTTTAAAATTAAATATGATTTGCACTGTTCTGATATTGGTGCAGTTTTTTAGCAATATGATCTGAAAGCTAAAGTAAAATGCATGTGATGACTTGATATTGTGAAAAGTTTTCAAAACAAAAAAATGTTAAGATGTTTTCAAAGCTTTAAATTTGGTTGTTAAAGGAAACAAAACAAACTTCAATATTGAATATTAATGACATTGAAGATGGGCAAGTGCATATATAAAAGGTTGGTTTGGTTGTCGTGGGTGTTGGTAAACTTGAAATGTTCTACAGCAATAATGCATTTTTACGGAATATGATATAAATGAACATAATACACAGTTCCTATCAGCATGTTAAAGGCAACTGTTTACTATCTAAAGTGCTGTAATACTTGCAGTTATATTCATGGGGGTGGGTCTTTCTCTGCTGAAATAGTTGCAGAGAATTGAGAGCATGAGCTATTACAGTTCGACACTAACTTGTGCAGATCTGTTCCAAAATTTACAGGATAGTTGAATTTAAGAAGAAACTAGAAACTTATGCTGCTCAACACTTCTGGTTTATAAACACTCCAATAACAGGGTGTTTTAAAGGATACTTTGTTTTAAAATTCAAGTTTGTTTTTGTCAAATGAGTTGTACAGGCCTGTTACTACTGTGTTTTTTTTAAAGAAGCAAAGTCCAACTTCACTCAAAACTTAGGTTATGTAAAAAAGCTTTTTACAAATCTTCAGATCAGTACATTACCAGGAACTTCATTGGAATGAAGACAGTTTTTTAAATAAACTTTGTCCTGTCCTGTGTGCATCCTGCACGTTCCTGGATTAAACCAGTGCGGAGAAATGAAATTGCTCATTGTCCAAGTTGAGAAATGCAAAAAGTAAATGACAGTAAAAGGAAAATAACTATTTTAATATTCATTTTAATAATCTTAATTACATTTCCTTATTTTACTAACTTTTACCTCAATGTTCCTGTAAAGGTTACAAATCTAAAAGAAGGGAAATTGGTACTGTTACTGGACTGTGGTAACAGGATGACATTAGAACTTCAAATCACACAAGCCTTCTCTTAAAGGGACACTACAATTTAAAATCAAACTTCTGGCTTGAAAATATTACCTGCTATTCCATGTGACACACACAGTTGCTATTACTAAAACTGTTTTTCTTTTCCAGTTTGTCACTTTGTGCATTTGACAATACTTGTAATCTGTTTTACTCTTCCCGATTAGCCAGTCAGTTATCATGTTTGTGTGTGCTTTTTACAAAACAATAGAGAAAATCTAAAACACAGAAGTGGAGACTCGGGTTGGTGCAATACATTAAAATAAGTATGAATGTTTTCTGAATTGACCAAATCTCAAGCTGATAGTACCCCTTTCATACCACAGAAATTAAGTTACTTTCATAAACACATTTGCGAGGACTTAATGAAGAGGATGATGCTTGTTTTAAAGCCCATCAGCTGTAGGTATTGGAAATATATACAAAAATAAGAAAAATGACTTACCATTTGTCATAAAATGGTCTATAATGGTCTGAAAACTCTCAGGTTTATGGTATGAAGCATAGACTACTTGGCTCCTAATTCTGTAACCAGCTCAGCATGGGCCGGGGGGGTCTGCCTGCACTGAGTCCTTAAATGGGGGTGCAAACTAACCAGCCGTCTTGCGGTACACCTTTGCTGGCTATGGGCAACTGCTTTAACTGATCTAGTCTGTGAGAGGAGCAGCTCCAGCAACTGAGCCAGGATTTCTAGTGTCAAACTTCTGCATTGAAGTGCTTTTCTCACTGCCTGCCTGCCAAGTAAAAATGACATTTTCTAGTCAGTTTTTGTTGTGCATAGCACTGTGGTAAACCATTTGAGAGAAGTAAATCTTGCTAAAGATGTGATCCATTTTTTTGTGAGGGGGGAAAACTGGAAGGGAGAGAAGGCAAACAGCTATTTTGGTACCCCACAATTGTGTGATGATGCCAGAATCAGCCCACTGGAAAAACTCTGTCCCATCATGCAAAACTACTTTTGTGTGATGCTTTTTTTAACCAATGTGATCAAAACTTCTAGAGCAAATTTGCCATATGTGTTCAGATACCTGGGGCACAGGAAGTTGTTTTTGTAGTTTTCAGTTCTGATTTGACAGTAGTGAACATAGTCACTATAGGACTTTATTATTGATGGTCAATATTGCTATATGCTCTGATTATTAGCTTATTTTAAATTTGGAGAAAGGGCCATCTGTTACGTTAATGTCCTCATAAGTAAGCTTTTAGCTGGTTGATGGAATAAAAGAATATTGGGAAAAAAACCCAAAATTAAGATGGTCACTCCAATGGATGCTGCATATATGAGCTCATCTGGGAACACTTGGTCAAATTTAGTGTTAACATTTGATGATAGTATCTTCAAGGCTTCAAAGTTTTCTAAATGTGGGGCAAGAGCTAGATAATTTCTTGGAGAACAGCAATTGTAACAGCTGTCAGTCTGCATTATCAGAAGTGTAGGAGAGCTAGCCATTCTTGGTAAGTAAAGTCAACTTGTTGACTCAAGTGCAGTGTGTCTAGGTTAGGTTAGTTTCAGGTAGAGGCAAACTACAAGAAAACACTATGTGACTCTCTGGCTGTATGAGTTTTCTTGGGTTCTGAATGTTAGAGTCAAAAATTATCTGCTCTGTGTCACTCTTCACAAGGTGACCTACCTGGTATCAGCCAAAACCAGCAGCGCCAGCATTCTGGTTTCCTTCTAGACTGAAAGATCATATCAGGCCAGTGTTGGTGAGGCAATTACTTAATTTGTTTAAACTTACTTTCTTCTATGAGTGAGTGAGAGATACCAAGGACCATCCAAACTTACCTCCTGCCCTCTAAATAGAAGTAGCATTGCTTTTGCACTGTATTTGGGATGTCCTCAGTTTTCTATAATACAAGAACTTGTGTTCTGAACTTGTTTTAATGTTATACTATGTTTTTGTCAGGGTTTTTGTTTTATACATCACACTTGCTACGTCCCTTTTCTCCAAATTTGTTTAGTGCATGACCTCTTAAGATCTAATTCCTTCCTAAATTTGTATGCCAAATTTGTTTGAAGTACTTAGAACAAATGAAAATATCTTGAAGTCCTGAATTTTGTTGAAGCCATCTCTATTAAGTAACATTCGGCTGCACTGTACAGTTTTTAAATTTGATATTGCTTTCTTTGGTCACTGATGTACAGAAAGAACAAAACAGGACTTGAGGCCCCTTCCCCCCCAAAAGAAGTTTAGCACATTTCTACTACCCCCTGCAGTCACTATATTTATGGCTTATACTGTAATTTGACCTTTATAGAAAATACGATGAGTAAAATCTTTATGGAAGTCTGGACAAATACACCATTCTTAAATGATTATCTAAAATCAAATACTTAGTGTTCTGTCTGGTCTCAACTCTTGAATTTCTCTATGGCTGAAGATAAATTACAAATATCTAATGCCCTGAAAGTTCCTGTGACCCACCTGTGGATGCAGTATTAGCTAATTTTCACAATGTAGTTTTATTTGGTTTCTCTAAAGTACTTCTCATCTGAGAATTTCAAAAGACTTCACAAATATCAAGCCTCAAAATCCCCCCTGCGAGGTAAGCATGTATTATGTTTAATGATGGATAAACAAAACTACAGCAGTTAAGAAAATTGCTAGGGTAACAATGAGTCATTAGCAGAGCATGACTCCTGGCTCCCAGTCCCTTGTTCTAGCCATTATTACATTACTTTCCTATCTTGTACTAGCTGGTAATGTATCTGCTTTTCACTTGTCTTCAATCATGCTGTGGTATTTGGTTATTTTATGTAATTTGTGATGGATAATGGAAAATATTTTAAATTCACCCTACTTGTAGAGCTGTAGGAGACTAAAGAATTCAGCTCAAGTTGCGTCACAGGTCCCGTTAGTACAACTTGAATGGTGCAGCGTCATTCTTTCAAAATAATTCCTGCAAGGGATAGATGTGAACCTTCATGCTATGGAACTGATGTCCTAAAACACACTCTCGTGGAGAGCCAGCCTAAATATATGGATATCTAGATCGGTTTGTTCATGGCTTGAAAACTTAATCTGATTTATTTTAGCTTAAACATGGTTTCTCTCAGGGCTGTAAAATGCATCTTCTGCCCTCTCTCCTAGTACAAAACCATGTTTCTATAAATGTGAAGAAAACTACTTCCCATGGTAGAACTATATTTCTTAATCTTCAAGAGACCAGATATTTTTTGACAGTCCATTCAACTGAAGTGTATAGATTACCCAGCCTGCTCTAAGGGGGGGGGGGGGGGGAGTGGTAAAGCAATGGTGGAGACAACATATTCCATGTCCTTGCTGAATATCTGAACAAACAAATACAGAATGACTTGCAAGTGAAAGTGATGTCACTCAAAATGTTGAATTGTTAAAGACCAGAGCCGAGAGTGCAAAAGCAAAAATTGGTCTGGGTGTACTGAAAGTTTCCTCAGAGAACTTCATCACAGCATACCTGTCTGGTAAGCAGGTGTTCCTTTTGTCAATATCTTCAGTTACCAGACATGACCACTCTAGAATGTGGTGAGTGGTACCAGTGAGTAAACTCTCAAACATCAAACCTGGCTTAAAAGTATTTGGAGTATTCCATGACATAAATTGCTAATACAAACAGCCATTTCAAATGCTGTTTACTGACCACCTTCCTTCTGGTTAACTTGGGTCGGGTAAGGGCTCCAGTTTGGGGCTACTTTTCTCTAGAATGGTTTATCTGTAATTCAGAAGGGTACCAAACTTCTTGCCTTTGTCTCCGTTTGAGTCAGAGAATTGTGTTTCCATAGCAAAGATTTTGGCAAACCTGGGAACTTTGCAGGAGTTAGTTTTAAGACACATGAGAACTTGCCCTTACCCTGTCTTAATTTGCTATTTAATATATGGTTGATTCCAAAGGCAAGGAAATGAATAATCCTAGGTGATAGTGCTTTGGTTTTTTTCCTAATGACATAATTTAACTTTAAAGCAGAATATTTTAAGTTGCTTTTCATAGCAGCTCCACATTTGAACAAAAACTATTTAAAGTACACGCTTTGAGGTTGCATTGTTTCTACCTGGTAAACCTAGTGAACATTTTGTTTCCAGTAACGTTCCTGGCATAAATTCTCAAAATAGTCAAAAACCCACAGTAGACTTTGCTCATAAAATGGGGGAGGGGGGAAGAGGTCAAACCAGAAGAGTAAGCTGTCTTATTCACAAATTCACCCTCATGCTGTCTTTTGTTTTTGCCTCAATAACTGGGCCTTGGAGCTTGCCTTTATTAATAGCTGTGGGTTCTAACACAAAGGATATGAATTCTAAAGTCTGTGCCTGTCTCCAGAAATACACTAAATAGTGTACTGCTGACTTAAGTTGCTTTTTATGTAATTACTCCCTGGCTGGACAGCTGTAGGTATTTAAGGTCTTAAAAGTAGATCCAGTATGGAGCATCACTACCACATGCATGCTCATTTACATTTTGAAATAATATGTATGTTACTAAAATGTTGACAGGTGGTGTGGAATAATTTCTTACCCCCATAGGGCAGCCATCCCCTACAGGTAATAATGAAGTATCAGCAGCTTAGCAGATTGCCCAAAGAGGTACTTTTTAAAAATGTCCCTTTTTGCTGCACTTCATATGGAATAGCTAGAGATCCACTAGCGATTGTCTATATTAGAAAAGTTGCACAGGCTTAACTAAATTTTAAATCTTTTAAGGTCAATTCTCTGTTCTAACTCTCGCCTAACTTGGCTTAGTTTAAATTGATCATTACTGATGCAAGCTAAACCAATATTGAGAATTAAACCCAAGTCTGATCTAGTGTAACTAATCTATTTTACATTATTTACGTGGGGATGACATTTTTAATGTAGACCCCCTTTGAGGCTAATAAAGGCTGAAACCAGCTTCCACTGTAAAGCAGTATTTTAACCACCCCAATGCCTTTGGTCTGATTGTCAGCATGAAGGCAGAAGACTGACGGACAGCTTGAAGATTGTCAGTTTTGCATTAGATCTGACTTGAAATAAATCTTGATTTGAAATAAGTTATGGATAATTTAAAGAGAGAAGGGACCATTAGAGCACCTAGTCTGATCTGTAGCTCACAAGCCACTTACCCCTTTTTTGAGTGTAATAACTTGGATTTGGCTTAACCATACTTTCCAGAAAAGCATCTAGTATTGATGAGAATCCACGACTTTCCTCTGTAGTTTTTCCCCCTCACTGGTTAATCATGTTTATTAACCATTTTTTGCCCAATGGTTAATCACCTTTTCTAGTTTAAACTTCCATCCAGTGGTGGTTCTTATGCCTTTTGCTGCTAAATTGAAAAGCCCTTTTATACCCAGTATTTTCTCCTTGGGAAGGTATCCCAGTCTTTTTCTGTAGGATTCTATTTCTTCAGGGGCAGTCAGTCAATTAATGCCCCTGCAATCTAAATTTCCTTAAATTTATCCACTAAATGAAATGGGTTTTAAGCAAAGCTTATTGCTTTAGATAGTGATACCTGAGCCATTGATGTACATAGGACTGTTTTGCTATTGACTGCAGCAGAAGCAGGACACTACTTTCCTGCAAGCAGAGTATGTCCCTACCTGTCTTTGGCTGTCACCCAGGCAGCAGACATCATTTCTGGTCAACTTCTGCCAATAGAGACCATTGGAAGGAAAGAGCATGCACCACTTCTGTGCAGTTCACCATGGCAGCACTTGTACACACAGCGTACTATGGCCAATGCAGTCTTAAGAATGAGGTCTGGACATGTGATCTCTTGCCCAGTTCTGGGCCTTGTGACAAATCACAATACTACTTCAGCATATAGGTGATTCCACATAGCCAAGGTGGTGGAACAAAGAGCCTTGGTTCTTTTCCCGTTCTCTCATGCCCCAACTTCCAGGGAAACTCCACTGAGGGGCTAAATTTACTGGATAAATAAGCTTTATTCAGCCTTCTTCCTAAAGAACCCTGCATCTTCCCTCCACCTTTGTAGAAGCTCCTTAAAATAAATATACATTGTGTCCTGTTCTCTGTGGAGGCTTGGGACTGTTATCCCATGGGGGAGGGAGGAGGAAAGAGAAGGGCAGTCTTCCTTCACTCCCCATTTTTAGCTGTGAAGCCTCCACTGAGTATCTCCTTAAGGATGGGAACTAATGGATCTCTCAAATAAAAATGACCATAAAGATCACCCCAACAGCCAAAAGTGGAAAAGGAATCAATGTGGGGGTAGAGGATAACAGACCAAATTCTCACATGGTGGGAACAGTGTGTTCATTTGTAGATGCAGTCCTGGCCCTGTCCAGGAATGCACAAACTGAATTCTACCTTAAAGGACACCAAGTTTGGCACCAGAAGTTGTGGCTGCCCATTCCAAGACTGCTACCTTCCCTCAAAGCTTCTCATTTTGAAAATGAAAAGAGGTAAGATTTGAATTTTTGTAGTGGGTCGTCATAAAAGATGAGTGGAATCAACTTAATGCAGGACTGAGCAATGCAGCTGTGTCTTGTACTATTGACTAAATATATGATCAGCAGCTGTTATCTTAACTTTCTCCCTCTGGTGTCCCTGCCAGCAAAAAAATCAACCTCAAAGCTTAACAGTACATCAGGTGAAGATGCTTTTAGCAGTGATCGCCTTGCTCTTACCCTGTGAATTTACGTTCCATAACTAAGTGTGGCCATGCTGCCTATGGCAGTTATAGCTCTAGAACCAAACTAACTCTTACACAGTTGTGGAGTGAATAGATAGTTATTGACCCATATTAGGAACTCTGATTTATTTTTAAAATGGTCTAGGGAAAGGGCTTACTGCTCTGCTCCATCTCCAAGTTGTCCATATCTGAAACATAGGTCACTAACCATTCGAAAGAGAAAGTGAAGATAGCCCTTTATTCTTAGGCTTCTTCTACAAGAGGGTTAATTTGACAACAATCTCAGTTGGGTTCTGAGAAGTACTGAGTGTCCTCACCTCTGACTTCACTGAGTCAGATTTAGCCCTCCCAGAGTGAAGTATCTATACAATACTGAACCAAATATTATAGGTACACATTCCAGCCCATCACTATTCAGAAAAATTATGCAAAAACAGTATCACTGTCCAAGCAAAATTTTTCCCAGAAACCACTGCCTAAAACTGTCTTCAACTTGTCATTTCTAATGGGCTGCATTTTCAGTATGTCACAGCACTTAACGCTCAGAAGAGAGGGTGTGACAGAAATTGCCATTACTTTGTAGTGTACATTGCAATAAATTGATTATAAAATCAGTCAAATGTTTTGCCTTCAGTTCTGCTTTTTAACTGATCGATATTTTTATTGTAAATTGTACTTGTGCCTTGAGAATTCTGTCAGGTGCATTAAATAGTCTTTATTGCTTTGCTTTATTTTATCTGAAACATTTAGCTAGAAAGCACATCTTCAGCATTTGGGGTTTGGGTTTTTTTTTTTGTTTTGGTTTTTTTTAAGCAGTGTTTAATTTTGGCAGGATTTTATCACAAGCAACTGCCTAAATCAAAAACCTTAATTATTTATAGGCTTGTGCTAAACATAGTTTACATTGTGTGACATACTGTCTTAAAATTACTCTAGCTTCCTGAAAAACTTAGAGCAAGAAAAATTATCAGAGGCTTGCAAAGTATGTTTGAGAAGTAAAAGTTAATGGCCCATTGGCTTCAATGGGGCTTTGTGTAGGTATAAGGCAGGCAAATATGCTGAGAATGGTGAAGAAATGATTGTGGGGAACAGACACAATTTGGTCTGATTACCTAAAGGATTAACACCAAGTACAGAGAGGAGGGAGTTAGGATAATAAAATGAGGTTATGACTGAGCTATGGAATGAAATAGACTTTCAGCCTGAATTTTCTTCTAACAGGAAGAGTTAGGCTGTGGAATTAGTTTCTAAAGAGAAGTAGAGGAGATCCCATTGCAGGGGACACTTAAATCTAGACTTAATATAAAAAATATTCCTGCAGTTGCAGCGAGGGGCAGGTTCATCCTATTCTAAAAGCAACAAAAAGCTCCTTTTTAATTGTCACATCTTAGGAAATAATGCTTAGTCGAAGATAGTTTTTATACACACAGTAGTGACAGAGAAACGTCTTTAGGATTCTTAGGAATCTAGCTGGCACCTGATTTTCGTTAATCCAGAGTTCTACGTAATAAACAGATAAATTCCCCCCTCACATTCTAGATCTCCGTCCTGTGTAAGTAATTGTATTCACTTTTGAAGGATTAAAAGCCCCTGACTATCAACTTTTAAAGTTTGAGCAAAACTTAGCTTACTTTATTTAAAAGCTGACAATGTGCTCATTACTGTACAAGAGACAAATTAAGATGGTGGTTGTCCCAAACATTGTTACATAATGGAACCTATTCCTTCAAGTAAGTTTATTCTGTCATAAAATTCCTTTACACAAAAAGGGTAGGGCTGAGAAGGAAGCTTTAATAGGAAGATACTGTAAATTGTGTGCTGGTGCTTTCAGTATTTGTCCATGCGGATCCCACTCTGCCTGTGCCCTGCACGTTAGATTTGAATATCTGTTCAGATATTTGAGATCTATTGGGACCATGCATGTGCCCTGCATATCCTCACATGCTCCCCTGCCCCAACCTGAGGGCATAAATGGCAGATTGGCTGCACACTTTCCCATAGTTCACTCTTACTGGCTACAGCAACAAGATGGCACCAGAGCCTGCCTCCTATCCCTTAGTGTATTTCCTTTCTACTTGTGAGCTAGGTTGGTAGACATTTTAGAAGTGATTAACTTTATTGCTTTCATGGCAGATTTAAAGCCCTCAAGCTTCAAACCCTACTAGTCTTGTGACAGGCTCATTCCTCCACAAACAGAACAGAGAACAGGTAGGTTTATTTGGACAGAAGCCCTGTGTCTGACTATTGCTCTGTAAGTCCTCCTCATCAAGAATGAGAAAATCCAGAGACAATGACAGCTATTTCTCCTGGAGCTGTCTGGGCCCAGAAGAATAGGCAACATGTTCCAAGACCGAACCTTTTACTTGCAACTTCCAGTTAATGAACATTCTCTTGAGCTAGGATGCAATTTCTAAAATGTTCCTAGTAAGATATTTGATACAGCACTGACAGCCCATCCATGACTGCCAAAATTGAGCTTGGCACAGATAGCTGCACTGATACTGAATGCCAGCACCACTCCTCCACACCAAGGCAAAGTCGACTAGAACAATGGACCAAATATGATTCCCACCACTGAGTTACCTCCCCTAAAAAAGGAAAAGCAGAAAGGCCATTTACCTTCAGTACCATCCCCGGACTGGGAACCGATTTTAAAACCCTTTCGTTATACAGGGAAGGTGACAAGGGATTGACTTCTGACACAGTACCTGTTAGTAATAAAACCCCACTATCCATCTGCTATCAGTTTCTCAAAACCTAAACTGTTAACACTGGCACCTGAATTGTCATTTACAACAGACGCCCTAATGGTTCCATCAGACTTACTGTTGTCAGAAGTACCACGCATACTAGAACATCTGAGAGGGTGCCAAGAATAAACTCCTAACGCTACCACCTTTAGAACACATCTACTCCCCTCCTCCTAGGTGAGATCCTTCCCACTGTCCCACCATAAAAAAAGAGATCAGGGAAAAATTCCCCTGAGATGAGGATGACTCATTTCTAAGCATTGGCTTATTCTTCATAGCTCTAGCACTGGTCTAAGCAGTCCAACCAACATTACCTTTAGAACCTGGCACCATGGCAATTCTGGGCTTACTGGCATCCACCCTCAAAACCTACAAGAAGTAGGTCTCCCTCTCACTCATTGTGCAAGCAAAGGTTGCACAATTCTGCAACTTCAAGACTCCTTCCGGAGATGACCTAAATCCCCTGGCCTCAAGATGGTTAGAGGGCCACATGAGGAAGAGGCAGGTTCCAAAGCTCTAGACCAGTGTATGCCAATCACTTCTAAAAGATCCTTCATCATCACCTCCCTCAGCTCCAATGTCAGCTCGCACATGATTTTAGTAAGGAACTGTTTACTTGGACAGCTGATACCCTGGCAATTGTGACCACAAACTGTTCAATATTCCCTGTTACAGGCAGGTTAGCAATATCTATTAAAGGCATATTGGAACCTCCCAAAAGATCTCTGGCATACCTCAGCTGCCTTAGCCTAAAATTGCAAAGCAAGCAAAGATTTCAAGCTTTGCAGAAAAGATTTGAACAATTCTACTCCCAGCTGGGTCATAGATTCCTGATTGTCTCAGCAGTCCAGGAGAAATCCAGACACTTGGTCTGGTGAAGTCTACTCCCAAAGACAGCCCCTAAAAAGCTCAGTCTCTTTGGGGGAAGATGCTTATTCCACTAACTTACTCTAGTTGGACTAGCAAATTACCAAGCACTATTCACTCAGTATGACATTCACTTGGGAAAAAGCAACCCATTATGTCTAACTTCAAGCTGCTAGGGAAGAAACTAAGGCAATAATAACTGAAGGCTAGTTAGTGTCAAAAATGTGAAAGCAGCCATGGATGCAACAGTTATGGCTATTAGATCCATGGCCACAGTAGTCACAATAAGGAATGTGTTGTGGCTACAAACGTCAGGTATCCCAGAGGAGATACAGAACACCATTCATTAAAGACTTGCCCTTCAAAGGCAGACTTATTTAGCAATCATTCTGAAGATGATCTGCATTCACTGAAGGATTCCAGAGCCACTTGACAATCACTGGATATTTATAATCTGGGCCTCCAAGAGAAAACCCTTCAAATATCCAAGACAGACCAGTCAGAACACCCACTATTCTTGGCAACAGCCTGCTGATTACCCCCAGGAAGAAGCCTAGCTTTTCCCAAAGGAAACGAGTGTCATCTACAGCATCAGTCACCCTTCATCATCCAAGCAGCAGGCTTGACATGCAGGAAGAGTCGCAACTCAGCCAGTACGGAACCACTCTCCCCAAACCCTTCAGATGCTGTCTATTTTCTCCAGCTTAAAATGGAATAACTATTGACAAATGGGTACAAGAAGTCATAGAATCATAGAATATTAGAGTTGGAAGGGACCTCAGGAGGTCATCTAGTCCAGCCCCCTGCTCAAAGCAGGACTAACCTCAGCTATATCATCCCAGCCAGGACTTTGTCAAGCCTCAGCTTAAAAACCTCTAAAGATGGAGATTCCACCACCTCCCTAGGTAACCCATTCGAGTGCTTCACCACCCTCCTACTGAAAAACTTTTTCCTAATGTCCAACCTAGACCTCCCCAACTGCAACTTGAGACCGTTGCTCCTTGTTCTGTCATTTGCCACCACCGAGGACAGCCTAGCTCCATCCTCCCTGGAACCCCCTTTCAGGTAGTTAAAGGCTGCTATCAAATCCCCCCTCATTCTTCTCTTTTGCAGACTAAACAAGCCCAGTTTCCTTAGCCTCTCCTCATAAGTCCTGTGCTCCAGCCCCCTAATCATTTTTGTTGCCCTCCGCTGGACTCTCTCCAACTTGTCTACATCCTTTTTGTAGTGGGGGCCCCAAAACTGGACACAATACTCTAAATGCGGCCTTACCAATGCCAAATAGAGGGGAATAATCACTTCCTGTGACCTGCTGGCAATGCCCCTCCTAATGCAGCCCAATATGCTATTGGCCTTCTTGACAACCAGGGCACACTGCTGACTCATATCCAGCTTTTTATCCACTGTTACCCCCAGGTCCTTTTCTGCAGAGCTGCTGCCTAGCTCGTCAGTCCCCAGTCTATAGCTGTGCATGGGATTCTTCCTTCCTAAGTGGAAGACTCTGCGATTTTCTTTGTTGAACCTCATTAGATTTATTTTGGCCCAATCCTCCAGTTTGTTTAGGTCCTTCTGTATCCTATCCCTACCTTCCAGGGTATCTACCACTCCCCCCCAGCTTAGTGTCATCCGCAAACTTGCTGAAGGTGCAATCTATCCCATCTTCCAGATCATTAATGAAGATGTTGAACAAAACCGGCCCCAGGACCGACCCCTGGGGCACTCCGCTTGTAACCGGCTGCCAGCTAGACATGGAGCCATTGATCACTACTCTTTGAGCCCTATGCTCTAGCCAGTTCTCTATCCATTTTATAGTCCATTCATCCAACCCATACTTTTTTAACTTGCTGATAAGAATACTGTGAGAGACCATATCAAAAGCTTTGCTAAAGTCAAGGTATATCACGTCCACCACCTTCCCTACATCCACAGAGCCAGTCACCTCTTCATAGAAAGCAATCAGGTTGGTCAGGTATGACTTTCCCTTTGTGAATCCATGTTGACTGTTCCTGATCACCTTCCTCTCTTCCAAGTGCCTTAAAATGGATTCCCTAAGGACCTGCTCCATGATTTTTCCAGGGATTGAAGTGAGGCTGACCGGTCTGTAGTTCCCTGGATCCTCTTTACTCCCTTTTTTGAAGATGGGCACTATATTTGCTTTTTTCCAGTCCTCAGGGACCTCCCTCTGTTGCCACAAGCTTTCAAAGATAATAGCCAATGGTCCTGAAATCACCTCAGCCAACTCCCTCAGCACCCTCGGGTGCATTACACAAGTCCATGGGGCCGGATACATGTCATCACCCAAGGGTATGCTCTTCAATTCCAGTCTCTGCCCCTCCCCTTTCTTAGGGACCCTTCTCATGAAACAACCCCAAATGACTGAAAAAGTAGTTTCCCTACTCTGGCTAGGGGCCATAAAAGGGGACCTTTTAGAATTCAGAATAAAAGGATTTTATTCCCAGTATTTCCTTATACCACTGAAGGGAGTCTTTATCCTGTCCTATAAACAAGCATATATGCTATTTCAGATTCAGGATGGTAACTCTGGCCGTCTTCCCTTCATTAAGCTCAAGACTGACTCATGGCTCCTGACCTCCAAGACACCTACTTCCATATCACAATCCTTTCAGCCCACAGGGAATACCTGCATTTCACACTGGACCAATCACTATCAATATAAAATGCTGACATTTGATCTCTCCACAACACCAAGAGTCTTCACAAAGTGCCTACCAGTACTAGCCGCACGTCTGGAGACAGGGGGTTCATGTCTACCCATACCTAGATGATTGGCTAATCAAAGGTAGTTCCCATCAGGAGTTCTCTATGGCCCTAGAGTCTGTCCTTCGCCTATTCAAGAATAAGAAACCACAGCAAATTATCCATCACACATGAGAATTCATAAGAGCTCTAATGATTCCAAATCAGCAAAGGCATACTTATTTTGAGGACAGATTTCAATTTATCTAGGCAATAGTATTCACCATCAAAATAATTCCATCTACCAACTGAGAACTTGCCTCAAACTCTTAGGCCACAATGACATGATACCACTAACCAGACAATTTAGTGATAGCTGAGTTGGGGTATTTCCCTTCAAGACTTCAGGTGTACATGCATGTTATAGTTCCAGTTAATTTATCACTCAACTTGTGGACAGATTTTCAGAATGCTAACAAAGGGGATGCTGTCTTCATGTACAAAGCCAGTGATCACAGCTGCTTCCAGTACAGGGTGGGTTGCTCACCTGGTGCAATATCAGATACAGAGAACATGGTCTCAGGAAGAGATGAGATGTTTACATGTCATCTCAGGACAATCAGGTTAGCAAGCAAAACTTTCCATTCAGCCTTAAAAAATGTCACCATATTAGTCCTCACCCCAATACCTTGCAGATGTTCTGACTGTAACAGTATTTATTAAACAAGCAAGGAGCTTGTTCATTATTTGTATGCCAAGAGGCAATCAAATTTTGGAAATGGGGTCAAGTCTATGGGATAACTCCAACAGCCTTCATCTCCTGTGGCTCAACAATTTAGCAAATTTTCTCAGCAGACGTTAATCACATATGGTTTTTGAAGGGCCCCCATCAAACCAATATTCCACCAGTGTGTTATCCCTATCATGGATCTACTTGCCACAAGAGAATACAAAATGCCCAATATTTTGCTCCAGAGTGGAATGAGCCCACAATCCTTATAAGATATTTTTCTCATCTCTGGGATTCAGGGTCTCACAGAGTCAACCTGTGCGACTTGTTGCCAGGAGACATTGTGAAGGCCAAAACTATAATGGGGTTCAAAAAAGAATTAGATAAGAGAGATAATTAGATAAGAGGATAGGATCATCAATGGCTATTAGCCAAGATGATCACGAATACAACCCCATGTTCTGGGTGTCCCTAGCTTCTGACTGCTAGAAGCTGAGAGTGGATGACAGAGGATGGATTACTCAATGATTGTTTGTTCTGTTCATTCCCTCTGAAGCATCTGGCACGCGACACTGTTACAAGACAGGATACCTGGCTGACCCAGTGTGGCCATTCTTATGTCTCTTGTATCAATTTCCTTCTATCCCTCTAAAAACTAGGTAATAAGAAAAATCAGGTAAGAGGCACTTACGCTGATTCTAATAGCCCCTTATTGGCCCAGACAATTCTGGCTGATGGATCTTATCTGATAGATCCACTCTATCTCCAACAGCACTTCCAGTTTATCCTGACAAATCACTGTCAGATTCTCCATCCTGACCTACAACTGCTACATCTAACAGCCTGGATGCAGTTTAAGTACTTCTGATAGACTATTCATTGCAAGTACAAGAAAATATATTACAAAGCAGAAAGCCCTCCACAAGGAGAACTTACTCCTCCAAAACAGAAAAGACTGTTTACCTGGGAGCCCAATGCAACCATGACCACCCTCTGGAGGCTCCTTGCACCAAGATTCTCAACTATATTCTGCATCTGAAGATCTCTTGCCTCTCCATTATTTCTATATGCCACTCTCAAGTCCAGTCATGCTCCATATTCTCCCACCATGTTTTCTATGTAACTTTTTTAAAAGGTAGATTTACCTTTAAAAGTAAAGGAGCCCCCTCACTCTTGGGATTTTAATATCTCCTCACAGGTCCATGGAAGCCCCCTATGAACTCTTCTCTAAATGTTCTGTTCACCACTTTATT
The DNA here is from genome assembly GCF_026122565.2 of Emydura macquarii macquarii. Taxonomy (NCBI): domain Eukaryota; kingdom Metazoa; phylum Chordata; order Testudines; family Chelidae; genus Emydura; species Emydura macquarii. The sequence goes on from NW_027132434.1 coordinate 2,085,755, forward strand.
GTCAAAACAATTTTTGGTGGCCATTACATCAGCCAGTCAGTGAACTCCAAGCCATCATAGCTCACCCCATCTCCTTATACGTTTCAGAGAGATAAAGTGGCACAGAGACCTCATCCTAAACTTATTCCCAAAGTTGTTTCAGATTTCCATTTAAACCAATTTTTCTTCCAAAATCCCATTCCTCTCCAGGGAAAAGAAACTTCACACCCTAGATGGTTTTAGGTCCTTGCTAGACTAACTAAATAGGACAGAAGGAGATTGTGTAAAGGACTATCTTCTTGTTGAGTTAACTTGTACCGCTAAGAGGCAAGCAATCTCATCTCAGAGATTACCTAAATAGATTACCGAGTATTTCAGTCTATTATCATACAGTATTGCATTCCCCTTCCTCCAAATATCATTGCTCATTCAACCAGAGTTCAGGTGGTCTCCTCTGCATGTTTCAAAAATACTCCCATAACTGAGGCCTGTTTAGCGGACACTTGAAGTAATCCTCACATCTTTGTCAAACATTCTGTCCTTGATCAGATGTCAAACCTGGGAAGGCAGTGACAGCTAGAATTCCTTGATCCCGATGGGGTACTGCAGGCCAGTCACCTAGAGTCGGATTAATACAGATTCTCCAAGTTGCTTGCTTTCCAGTTACTGGGGCTCTTTGAGATATTTAGTCTGGGTGGATCCTATGATCCTCCATCCTCATTTCCACAGTCTCCTGTACCTGAGATTCTAAATTAGCAAGGGAACTGAGGGATAGACTTTATGTCTGTGGATGGAGGAAACCGAGGGTGTTCAGCAACAGCCCCAATGGAGCATGCTGTTCAAAGATTCTAATCTCACCTGTATGAATATCCAGAATGAATCACTTGCTGAACCACAGTAACTGTAAGGTAAGTAACCATTCTTTTTCTGATTTGCACTTGATTCATGCTTATCAATTTTCCCTCATTAATATGCAAATACATGGAAACATTAAATCAGTGAAAATAGCAAAATTGACTAAATCTCATCCTAATGAGCCTGAGGGCACACATAAGCTATGGTAATGGACTGTCAAGGTTGCAAATTTAAAGTTGATATTTTAATTGCAATTTTAACTTGCCAACATTTAGCAGCCTCATAAGCAAAAATACTACACACAGTATGTGTAATGGGAGCAAATTAACACTGCATTTCTTAACTGTTTAAATTAGCAAAATTTAGGTCCTAATCCTGAAAGTCATAAGTGATTTTACTTGCATAAGTAATCTCACTGAAGTCACCCATGTTTGCAGGAAGTGATCCCAAATCTTGCACTAACATAGTGTTTGCATTTTATTTCCTTTTATTTTTTAAACTAAAAACTCACTTCATTCCCTTGGTACCCAGTTATTGTGCTACTTTTTTTCTCATCCCCTTCCCTATTCAGACCTGATGGGAGTCTGAACATTGACTTGGCCCTAGATGGGAGATGGGTGTGAGGATTCAGTGTGGCACTTGACTACACTGTTCAGGATCCAAGGACTGCCACAACCACTTACACCTTCTTCCCTTGCTCCCTGACAGCTGTTTAAGTGGAAAGCACAAGTGATATCTGCACTCCTTAACAATACATCAGAGGTGAAAAGTAAAGGAAAGAGCCTTTGCTTGGATGTGGTGGAGCTTGAATCCTAACTAGTAAATAGCCTCAAGTACAAATAAAGTCTCAAGACCTCTTCTTAGGGATCTACATAGTTGACTCCACCCTCTAGTGATATCATCACTCAGTGGGGTTGAGGAGACCTACTTTTAGACTTCTGAAATTTGCTGCTCTAGAATGCTCAGGTGATTTAAAGTTCTCCTTCCACCTACCACCCCTCTAAACCTTTAAAAAAATGCAAGTTGTCAGCTCCCCAATTAAGAACTAGCCATATTTCCCAAGTATAACTTTGGTGGTTCAGATGAGTTATGACTGGACAAAAAGTCTTGCCAGGAAAACTCAATGCAAAAAGTGTACTAATACCCATAAGTATAATTGCTTCCCTTATTCATCATTAACCCAAACAATTAATCTGAAAATTCTTCCAAAAATAAATCTATTTTTGTTACTTGAGTTTCATCCCAAAAGTATTTGAGATTATTATTCAACAAGGTAGTTTTCTGTAGTAAGTCCTATTGCAAAACTGCATTGCCACATTTGCTGTTTTAAATACTAGCATATACAATATTTGATCGCCTGAAAGCTGGTGGACAGACTCACCATAAACAAACCATACCTGGTCAGCAAAGGGTTCTTAAAAATTTAACAAGCAAAAGAGAAAAAATCCCTGGCTGGTTGGGTTTTAACCAGTCCTATGACCTGATTTTCCCTCTGTCTCCAAGCAGCCGGTTTATAGGCCTTCCTTAAGCACCCATGAAAAAGCATTTACTAAAGTCGACCCCTGGTTTACTGGTGAACCTACATACCTATGTACCATGACATTACGCTATGGAGAGACTTTAAAATAGTTATGTTGTGTGACATCAATATCTCATTTGCTTTTTAGTTCTTGTAGGAAGCAAATTCTAACTATCTTCCCCTTTGCATGATAGTATGAGGGCTGAAACCTAGCAGAACTACTTATTTTGCTGAATGTTTGTGAAAGGCAGGATTACAGAGGGGCATGCATTGCTGTCTGCAGCAATGAGGGATGGGAGGAAGTGGAGCAAGAGAAACAGCTTGCTGAGGTGCACATGGTCACTGCATTCATTATCTATGTGTAATCAGATAAAAAAAGTGTAAGAAAAACATACTGGACTGCTGAGACAGTATAGGCTATAAATACTCAGCATCTCTTCACTCCCAGCTAGGTTATATGCACAAAATCTGTTTATTTGATTTTGTGTGGCTGACAAAGATTTCACTTGTTATTCACAAGTGGGATTGGTGAACACTTGCAAACAAAGGTTCCAAATCATATGTAATGTTCTAGGACTGACTCTTCCATGTGAGCATGAAGAAATCAAAACTGTTGCCTCTTAGATGACAGGTTATTAGTAGTCCCACAAGCATATATGGGGATTTATAGGTAAACATAATTCTTAATGCAATGAGCTTACATTTTAACTAAGGAGGCAGCATGGAGCCAGGACTAGGACATGGAACTGAAGTTAAGAACTGACTTCTATTCCTAACTCTATTGATTTGCTATGTGATTTTGGGCACGTGATTTTATTCTGTCCCTCAATTTTCCCATTTGTAATATGAGAATGATACTTATCTTCATAAAGCACTTTGACAGCTATGGCTGAAAAGCACAATATAAGGGGCTAAATTATTTAATGCACAATAAATATAATAAAACTCAGGGCACAAAAAACCTTCCTACACTCCAAAAGCAGTAGTGGTAAGGAAGATGTAGGAAGACAGTGGGGGAAAAAATGCTTCTCTTGGGAATGTAGTTTTCCTCCGAATAGATCATATGCCATTTGTTTTGCATGTATCTAGTTTGACTTATAGTTTTTCTTAATAAAACATGTTATTAACAGGGATAATGACACATAATCTTCTAGCACTGGCTCCTACAGCAATTCAATCCCACACTGGGATTTTTGCCAAACCTGAAAAAGGTCAGCATACCATTGTCAAGCATGCTCCTGAGGCAATAAGGACATAAAATATCATCTGCTTCTTAGTCAGCCATGGAGTAAGCAGAAGCCAGTTCTCTTGAAGCAGATGTTTTGCATGACAGTAATCCCATTGTTCCTATACATCCTAGATGAAGACTTGCTTAGGAGTTCACTTCTTTTTTGGTTTGTTTCTCCCTAACATCCTGGTTCAAGTTTACATTTGATTAATCTTCACCTGAACAATGACTTGTACCATAATATCTTTGGTAACTTAATAAATACAGAAGTGCATTCAATTAACATTAGAAAGTCCATGACTTACTTTGCAGTTGACAGTAGTTATTGTGAGCTTGACCTTAAAATTTAATCACTATGACCTAAAAATTGAATTTTCAGACTAATATTTTTCATTAAAGACCATAGCACAAACATGTCCACCATAGCAAATATTTTTCAAGTGATCCTCCTCCCCTTTTCCACAAGTACTTACTCTGCAAACAAGGTTTTGAGAAGCTGGAATAAATTATTTGTAGTATTTCATTATTCCCCTGACTAACCAGCTTCTTCAGTTCAGTCTCCATATGCACACTGCCCCTTTAATAAAATATAGCATATACAGTTTCTAAATGCCATAGGCTAGAGATCCTTGCTGCCCTAGGACATAGGTAATCATAACTCCATGTAAACATTCTGCCATCAGGGGTCTTCTATTTCCAGGGGCTTGGTACAGTATGTTAGGCAGCAGGGCTTGAAATGTCACCGAGCCTGGTCACTGATCTCTTGCTGGAAGGGATCTTTTCGTGCATGAGGTACAGCGGGGAGTGGCTCTTGCCCCAAATTAGATCTATCTTAAAACGGTTCTAAAGTGCTGACTTCTCTTCTCAAAAGCTGGCTCAAGAAAATGGCAAAATTGAAAATAAAACCTTTCCTCCAAGGTCACTGAACTAGCCCACAAAGCAGCGCAGTGGGCACTACCACTCGGGGACTCCCCACCCACCAGTATCTCTCCCCACGAGGGTCTCTCGAGCCCGGGGGGGGGGGGGGGGAAGACTGCTCGTAACGGGAACAAAATGTAAAAGGGAGAGGGGGAAGGGAGAGGATCACAGGAAACAGTAGCTGACTGAGGCTGAGTCCACGGAGCCAGCAGCCAGCCGGGCGGCACGGCACGGCACGGCACGGAAGAGCCCCCCCCCGGCTTGCTGGGCTGGCCGGCGCGTGTAGCCCGTAACGAGGAAACGGCCTAAAAAAACGAAGCCGCGCGGTTTTCCCACCCCCGTTCCCACGGCCCCCAACAGCATCCGCCCCCGCGGCGGCCTCCCTCCCGCTGCTTCGCCCCACAGCTGAATATCTGCCCTCGGCGCCGGGCCTCTTGCCCAGGCGTCGCCGCCATCGCCCCGAGTCTCTCTGTAGGGCCCGGCCAGGGGAGCAGCAGGCCGCTTCTCCCGCGCAGCTCCCCGCTGCCCCCGGGCCGGCACCTCCCTCCCTCGCCTCCGCCCCACCCGCGCAGCCATCTTGAGGGCGGCCCGGGCCTTGCCCCGGCTGCCGCGATGGGGCCGAGACGCTCGCGGCAGCGTTGCGTAGCCAGCCCGGCCCGGCCCGGGGCGGCAGAGCCCATCCAGGCCCTGGGGGCACAACAGGAACCGGGGCTGCTCCGCTCGATGTTCATCATCGGCGCTTTGCCATCCGCCGCCGCCGCCCCTCAGCCCGGCAGCAGCGCGCGGCTGGGTCCTAGAGCCCCGCCCCCCACCGCCCGATTTGCACGCACGTACGTATTTCGTCACACGCGACGCACGTCGCCCGTGCGATCACATGGTGGGGGGTGGTGGAAATCACGTGACAAAGAGCGGAAGCCACTCCCTCGCCCTCGTCACCGTCTTCGCGCTGTGGCTCGGAGTCGGGGGTCCCCGCGCTGGGTGGGCCGCGCCTCTGCCCCGCTGGCGACCATGGGGGGAAAGGGTGGGCGCGCGCAGCGGGCGAGAGGCTGAGGCAGCGCGCGCGGGGGCTGGAGGAGGCGCTGCGGGAGGCCTGCCGCCAGTACCCGCTGTGCTGCTGCATCCTGCTGGGACTCAGCGCGGCCACCCTCCTGCTGAACCGGTAACGGCCCCCGCCCTCCCCCCTCCTTCCTTGCTGCCGTTCGCCGCCACCCCAACGGGCGGGGGGAGGGCGCGGCTGTGGTGCTGCGCCCCGGGAGCAGCCATGGCCCGGGGTGGCGCGGTCGGGTCTGGGAGGGGTGGGGGGCAGACGCTCCCCTGCTTGCTGGCCGGGGCCCGCGGAGGCTGGTTGTCTGCAGCGCGGCCGTTGGGCCGGGCCTGGGTGGTGTGTTCGGGGCCGCTCTGCAGGCCCGGCTGGGGAGGGGGCGATAACAGCTCCGGGTCAGCTGGGGCGCTGTCATCCCTGTTGTAACGGCGGACAGAGGCCGGGGAGGGGGGGGACGGGGAGAGGTAGTGACTGCTCAGCGCACCCCAGGCAGGGGCGTGGCCCTGTCTGCCAGTTCCTGGTGCCCGTGGTCAGGAGCAGCTGTTCTGGCTGCCTTGAGTCTCATAGACTTTAAGGGTCAGAAGGGGCCATCGTGATCATCTAGTCTGGCCTCCTGTACGTTGCTGGACACAGAACCGCACCAACTCCTGTAATAGGTCCCTAACCTTTGGCTGAGTTGTTGACATTCTCCAATCATAAGACTTCAAGAGAATCCACCATTTACACTAGTTAAAACTGCAAGTGACCCATGCCCCATGCTGCAGAGGAAGGCAAAAAAAACGAAACAACCCAGGGTCTCTGCCAATCTTACCTGGGGAAAAATTACTTCCTTACCACAAATATGGTCATCAGTTAGACCCTCAGCATGTGGGCAAGACCCACCAGGCAGGTACCTGGGAAAAATAATTTTCTGTATTAACTCAGAGCCCTCCCCATCTAGTGTCCCATCTCCACCAGCTACTGGCAGTTGCCGATGGCCCAGGGAAAATGAGGGCTTAGTTCAGATGGTTTTCTGTTTATCCTGTTAACTTTAAAGCAGAGGTAGCATCTTATCCTCCTCCTGGCAACATGGTGAGCAATTCAAGGAAAGGTTTGTAGTGAGGGGCCAAGCTGTGTTGGTGAAAGGGAGCCAGAAAACAGCACCCTCTGCCTTTACTCTCCCATGACCCCAGGCCTTCCATGCCTTTAGCAGGTTAGTGTGATATATGTGGGTCTTCCTTCTCTGCCCTGGTAAACGGACCTTGTAATCCATTGGTCCTGCCTGTGTCATGACCTTGAAGCGCCCTTGCCATTTGGCCATCAGCTTGGATTCTGTAGACGGTAGTAAAAGTAGGCGCCGTCTCCTGGCTCAAAACTGCGGAATCTGGCTCCTTTGTTATACTGCTGTTCTTGGGCGTGTTGTGCCTGAAGCAGGTTCCGCTGCGCGAACATCCCCAGGGCAGCTGCACGTATCCCGGTTCTCCTGTTCCTCCCAATTCTCTCGCAAGAGGTCAAAGAGACCCTGGGGTTGCCTACCATAGAGGAGCTCAAATGGGGAGAAGCCTTTCAGTGCCTGGGGGATTTCCTGTATGGTGAACAGAAGGGGCAAAAGCAATGTGTCCCAATGCCATGGGTCGTCCTCTACAAACCAGGATGGATACAATTTTTTTTTTTTAAATAAAAAAAATTGGGTTTTTTTTTTAACTTAAATCAGATTTTTATTTTTTTTAAATCATCAGTAAAATACTAAATGTCTATCTTGTTTATAAAATAACAGTTACGACTAAATCTCATCACAAACATGCTAAACCTACACTCACAGTCTCATAAAAATGAATTAGTGGCTCTAGTGTGTCCAGCCTAACTACCAGCTCTTGCTTCTTGAAAGTTCTGGGCTTTCAGTTTATGTTTCTCAGCAGACTAAAGTCCTTGTGCAAAGAAAGACACAGACTGGATAGGATTGTTGTTGTCCTGTGCATATGTGGTTGTGGAGCTGGGCCAAGCAAGGCAGAGGAGTTAGTTAAGACACTGTCCTAAAGACAGAGACAAAGAACGGAGGCAGAGTAGACAGGAACAGTGGAATGGACTGGAATGAAAAAGGGAAGACATTATTCAGTACACACACAGCTTCCTATATTCCCTAACACATGTTCCACAGAAAAACTGGAAGATTGCTCAGTTCATTTATGCCACTAATTCTCCTTTTTGCATTGTTAACAATGAACACTTCATTGACATGGTTGAGTCCTTACGACTAAGCTACACTCCACCTGGTAGAGCAGACATTGGTGGAAGGTTGCTAGATACAGTGTATGAGAAGGAACTTGAACAGTGTGCAAGAAATACTGAGGGGAAATTTTTCAGTTTAAGCCTTGATAGGTGGAGCAATGTACCCAACGATACAGTAATGTGTGCCCGTGTGACAACAGAAGATGGGGTTGCATATCTTTCAGAAACAATAGATACATCGGGAAATGCCCACACAATAGAATATTTAAAAGAAGTGTCAGTGAAAGCTGTAATAAACTGTGAACAAAAATTCAACTGTCATGGGCACAGTTTTGTCACAGGCAATGCTGCAAAGATGAGAAGATACTTACAAGAAGAAACAAAAGGATGCTCCTTAATAACATATGGCTGCAGTGCCCATTTAATGCATCTTTTAGCCAAAGACTTAAGTACATCTTCTCCAGGAATAAAAGGTGATGTTGTTGAAGTCGCAAAATACTCCCATAACAACCATTTTGCTTCAGCTTCACTGAAGAGGGCAGGAGGATTCAAACTAATTCTCCCTCAAGATGTTTGATGGAATTCTATGGTTGATTGTTTTGAGGAATTTATTAAGAACTGGCCTTTTCTCATAAAACTGTGTGAAGAAAACAGTGATAAAATAGATGGAAGTATCTAATCCAAAGTATCTAACATTGGGTTAAAGAGGAATGTAGAGGATATGCTCAGTATAGTGAAGCCTATATTCATAGCCTTAAACAAACTTCAGAGAAATTGTTGTTGCATTGCTGATGCTGTCGAAATTTGGAAGGCACTTCAAGAGACATTGAAGAAAGAAACACCTCACCAGAAAGTTAAACTGCAGGCAATAAAGAAGCAAATGGATCAAGCACTAACTCCGCCTCATTTTCTTGCGAACATTCTCGATCCCAGATATAAAGATAGATGCCTAATTCCTGAAGATGATGATGCAGCTATGGTATGGGCATCTCAAAATCACTCCTCAGTTATTCCAGTCATAATAAATTTCAGGGCAGGAGTGGAACCATTTAAACAGTACATGTTTGCTGATAATGTTTTGAACAATGTTACTCCCCTGAATTGGTGGAAATCATCAGTCAGGCACCTTGAAACAGAGTTCCTTTAATTGCTAAACCAACTTTTCATAGCAGTAGCTTCCTCTTCAGGCACAAAGAGAATATTTTCATCCTTTGGTTTTGTTCACTCAAAGCTAAGAAATCGACTGGGAGTAGAAAAAGCAGGAAAACTCATATTTCTGTTTGTCTATGAATAAAAATGACAGTGGGGGTGGGGAAGATGAGAGCTAGTTGTAGAAATTTTAAGGACAGTGTACATTTAGTGTTGTGATGACTTGTCTGTTAGAGTTAATAAAATTTTAAAATTGAAAAGAAAAAAAAAAGTTGAAGGATAGCTGTCAGCCAGCAACTAAGGAGACTAATGCAATTGCAAATGTGAAACATTTATGTAACATTTAAGATTTAGTTTAATAAAATGAGTGCTGTTGTGTTTGTGTGTGTGATTTAGATCTTACCATTCCTAATGTACTGCTGCTGCATCTGCAGCTTGACACAGGTAATGAGTATAATGTACTATCTCCTAAATTAATAAAAATCAAGTTATCTAAAAAATGACAAAGTATACCCTCCTAGATGTTGTAAAATGCTGTATTGAGTTGTAAATTCACATGTTTTAGTGATCAGATTTGCACCATTGTTTAAGAAATATGTGAAGAAGTGTCAGTGGGAAACTTGATTTAAATCAGTGATTTTTCTCTTGGTGATTTAAATCATGATTTAAATCAATCCACCCTTCCACAAACACATATAACCTGCTTTCAGTGTTTGGTGGAACCGCTCCACCAGCCCATCGGCTTGGGGGTGGTAGACTGAAGTCCTGAGCGCTCAGGTATTCATTAAGCGGCATAGCTTGGCCATAAAACAGGACGTCATGTTGGTGCGTTGATCAGTTAAGATCTATCGGGGAATCCCTAACCCTGGCGAAGACCTTCACTAGTTCGGCATTGATTTTTGGGGGCCGGGGTTGTCAGCAAGGATATGGCCTCGAGGTATCAGATTGCATAATCAGTGATCACCAGGATGTAGCGGTTTCCTGTCCCGTGGTTTTCCAGTGGCCTCACCAGGTCTAGGCCCATGTGCTCAAAGGGGAATCCCTACCACAGGCAGGGGGATGAAGGGCGCTTTGGATACCCCCTTTGGTCCAGTCTGCTGGCACTCTGGATAAGAGGCACAGTGGTTCTTTACTCCTTGATGGTTGCCTGGACAGAAGAACTGTCGGAACACCCTCTCAAGGTTTTTTTTCCCTCCTGAGGTGACCAGCCCAGGGTAGTGCGTCGGCCAGGTGCAGGAGCCTGCATTGCAGCCTTCATGGAACCAGCAATTGTAGGAGGTTCTCCTGCATTTGGGGGTCCTTGGCCACCTGATAGAGGTGATTTTCCCAGACTTCGAAGCTATGGCCTTGCGGGGGCCGGCCGCCGTCTCCCATCTCGTGGCCAAGGGTCGTCGCTTGGTCCTAGGCATGGCTGAGGATAGGGTCTTCCCTCTGTTCCTGGATGAAGTTGCCATTGTCCTTGAATTCCATCTGGCAGCCCTCCACGGTCTCTGCCTAGGGCTGGGGACCCCTCTGGAGTGGAAGGAAGAGCCCTCCCTCGGGTCTGCCTCTGTCGGTCCTGTGAGCAGCCTTCTCTGTGGTGCCCCTTCTTTGTCCCCATTTGGGTTCCGGCACCCATAGTCTCTGAGGAGATCTCTGAACCAGGGCCAATCATGCCTCGGCATCATGGGGTAGGCCAGCCGAGGGGCGACATGGACCTTCAAGTTCGCAGTGGGGGCTAACCTCTACTTCAACCCGCGCCGTCGGTAGTGCTCCGTGGATACACTGCAACTGTATCCCCACCCTCGTCGCTCTGTGGTTGGGGGCCACACCGTCTTGGATGAGGGTCTGGCTATATCTGGTGTCCTCCAGGACTTGCGTCTGGGTCCTGCTCAACCTTACAGGGATCACCAGTTTCTCAAGGCCTCTCTTCCATGCCCGGCCACTAACACCTGGCCGAAGCCGCAGTCCACATAGAGGCAGTCGCGGCAAAAGTGTCCCTCCTGTCCGCACTTGTAGCACCGGTCCCAGCTCCCCCAGGGGGTGCATCTGTCCTTGGCAGGGTGGTTCTGTCCGCGAGACTCCATCCCCCAGGGTCGATCCTTGATTATCTGGGCTTCTTCCTTCAGTGTTCAAACTGGAGGCCAGAGTTCGGGGAAGGCGCTGTGTCCTCCCAGGCCCATCGCTGAGGGGCCTCCCATGAGCCGCCCCCTCCTCTCTGAGTGTCCGCTTTGCGGGGTTGTGGTTCTTAATTTGACAGCGTTGGCAAGGGTCGCTGGCCAATTCTGCTGTACACATCCCCTCCCTCCACTGGGGAGGATCTTGGTGGATTATTCAAGAACGACTCTCTTGGCAACTTGGGCCCTGATCACTCTTCTGACTCCAGCCAGCACCACGCCCAGTCTCAGAGATGCTGGGCCAACGCCTGCAGCCTGTCCCCCTAGAGGTACTGTTCCTGGCAAAAATGCTGGCGGTAGGACTCGGGGCTGACACCTACCTGATCCAGGATAGCAGCCCTGACCTTCCCGTACTCAAGGGCCTCCTGCAGATCTAAGTTCTGGTATGCAATCTGGGGTGGACCTGTCAGGTAGGGGGCCAGGAGGGTGGCCCAGTACTCGGGTGTCCACTGAGCAGCGGTGGCTACCCCCTCAAAGGTCACCAGAAAGGCTTTTGGGTCATTCCTATACCCCACATTTGTGAGTCATACTGAGAGGTGGGTAGGTAGGGCCCCTGGGTCCAGTTCCGCTGGGTCAAGAGGAGGTGGTCCCCCAGGCCATAGCAATTGCGCTGTCTGTTGCACCAACTGCTCCTGCTGAGCCTCGTGTGTGATGGGGGGGGGGGGGCGGGGGGTCCCTTCTGCTTCCAGGAGTACTGGTTTAACCCCTTCATCTCCAGTGCGCGCTAAGTACACCCCATCATAAACACACAGAGCAATGGTTCTCAAATGTTTTGCATGGGCGACCCCTTTCACACAGCAAGCCTCTGAGTGCGACCCCCTGGGCAGCTGGGGCTGTCAGCCCTAGCCCCGCCACCTGGGGGCTGACAGGTTGCAACCCCCACTTAGCCACCGACTCCCCCAGTTTGAGAACCTCTGACATAACAGGTAGTTTTTAGTAGTATTTCAATTAATTTCTGGTAGAGAAAAGAAATACTTCTGTTCATATGTCATCGTGAAAAATTTTGCTGTAAACATACCATAACATACCATAAGGTATTGTCTACCTTGTTGTACAGTAATTTTTTTCTGTTTGTTTACAAGGTATCTTCACATTTTAATGATCTTCTGGTCGTTTGTTGCTGGCGTAGTCGCATTCTACTGCTTACTACAACTAGAGTCTCTCTTGCCAAATATTCTTTTTACAATAAAATATAAACCTAAGGTACATTTAATTTTTCTTTGTCTTGTTTGTTTAGTTTTTCTCCATTTATTTTGTAGTAATATATACAAACAGTAATTTTAGATAATTTTATGCTCTTTTAATGAGACAGTGGTGAATGCAGTTGATATTAACTTGTAACCTTTCTATTGTGAACAGTCTTCACATACAAATAAAGGCCCTAATTTTGTAAATATATATTTGTTGAACCCAAGGGAACTGTTTACATGAGTAAAGCTAAGTACATGTGTTTGCACCTATTTGTACCTTATTACCTAAGGGCTTGAAATATGCAGTTTTCAGTGTTGGCAATTCAACTGCTGCCTGTATAATGCTTTTAAAATGTCTGTAGTAGTTGCATTTTTTTATCCTAAGCCTGCATGATAACATGATGCTAGTAAAAGAGAAACATTTCCTTTGATAAAATGAATTCAGAATATATCTTACTGGCCATACTCTGCCTGCTTAAAATGAATCTGAAGTTTTCAAGAAAGAAACATTGTCAATTCTAAATCACCTTTCTGCTGAATTAGAACTGTTTTATGTTGATGGGTTACTTTTAATCTGTAAGTTAGCATCCTTTTATTAAATTCAGTTGCTTCCATTTTGTACTTTACTAACTTAATTGTCTTTGTATTAAAAAAACAAACCTGTGATATTTTGTGCAATTTAATTTTACTTAAATCACATACAGTAAAAGCAAATTGGCTGATGCATAAGTGCATTGAGAGAAATAATTTTGAAAAATTAAGACTACTTTCTCTTCCTTAGCAAGTAGAATTACAGGAGCTATTTCCCCAAGGTCACAGCTGTGCTGTATGTGGTAAAGTCAAATGCAAAAGGCATAGGTAAGTGAAATATTTGGCATTCCTTATAACACTTGTTACATTTTGTACTTTGGGGAGAGAGAACCTTCTTTTAAATGTTGTATTATCTCTCTGGGTTTCTTACAGACCAGCATTGCTTCTGGAAAACTACCAACCATGGCTGGATCTACAAGTATCTTCCAAGGTTGATGCCTCTCTCTCAGAGGTAACTATTATTTAATTGTCAATTACTGTTAATTATTTGACATGATTTCAGTGCATTGAAATTCAAAACCACTAATCTTTTATTATTCCAATCCGTCCTTAAGATTCAGCACTACTTTTGGGCATCAGAAGTGAGTCAAATCACAATTCTTGTATGTATTAAAAAAGTATGAAATCAAGTAGGAATAGAGAGATCATATTACCTCTATATTTTGTGCTCGTGCAACTGCCCCTGGAATTGTGTCCCATTTTGATGTCCACAATTCAAAAAGGATGTTGAAAAATTGGGGAGAGCTCAGAGAAGATCAATGAGAATGATTAAAGGACTGGAAAATCTGCATCATAATGAGACACTCGAGCTCAAATTGTTTATTTTTTCAAAGGGAGGATGAAGGTGTGACTTGATCACAGTCCATGAGCACGTAGATGGGGAACCGAAATTTTATAATAAAAGAGTATTCAATCTAACAGACAGATATAATAAGAATCAGTGGCTGGAAGTTGAAGCTAGAGAAATTAACTTGAAATAAGGCACAGATTTTTAAATGAGCGTAATTAACCAATGGAACAATTTACTACATGTTGTGGTGCGTTTTCGATCATTGGCAATTTTATAATCAAGATACACTGTAGTTCAAATAGGAATTAATTCAGGGAAGTCCTATGGCCTCTGTAGTATAAGAGGTCAGGCTGGATGATCATAGTGGTGTCTTGCGGCTTTATAATCTATGAAAATGAGTGCATACCGAAACTCAGGCAAAAGGTAGGTCAGGGCTGAGATCATTACAATACTAATACTAAATAATAAAATATTGTCCTATGTTATCCCTTGTTCTTTCCAGTCTTGCTGTTATGCACTCTGTTGTGACTAAATTTAGATTAAGTTCTCTAAGACAGGGAGCATTTGTTTATGTGAAGGAGGCAGCTTGTTTTTGGGTTCTTTAAAATAATAAATAGTACCAATAATTAAGATGTGCAATGACTACTCAAAGAAGTCATTTATTACCCATGACCTAGAATTATTCCCTTCCTAAATGTGAGTGCATATTTTAAAAAAAATAAAACATTTCACTTTTTTATGCAATAGCTGACTTTTTTACATCATCTTGACAATGCACAGTGCATACCTTGAGAGCAGAATGAGTTGAGGAGCTCTGATTAGCAAACATATTAATACTTGTAGTTCATTCCCATCTAGAGATTAACAGATGTAGAACCTTTATTTAAGAAGCTTATCTTTTTGGAAGTAAATGCAATGAGTATATACTAGAGGATGATGGTGTATGGTATTCAGAGTTGCTGTTTTTATGGCAATATTATAGTTACGTATCTTAGAGAATCATGAAACTATATTACAGCCCTCACTACTCCAGTTAAGTGTGAAAGAAGACACAATGGAGAAGACTTGGTGCTGGAGTGGGGCATGATTTTCCATGTTTCCACTGCAAACTCTGGGTTATAGAATGATGCTGCTACTCATGTAAATTGCATGAAATATGTGTTCTGCTGTCCCATTCGTCTTGGGCTAAGTTCAACATGTGATATGTTATGTAGTTGTAAAAGTAACAAGTGGCATAAAATTAATCTGACTGAAAAATTACTTACTTGAATTATCTACCAATAATATCATATTCGCAGTGTAGGTTTAATTACCTCTTGATCAATGAATTTGTGGGGCTTTTTATGTCATAAACCGTGGCAACATAACATTGCGAAAGAGCTGATCAGAGATGTCTGTAGCCAGCATCACAAAAGAAAATGGTGTTCCTGGTTCAAAACTTTCTTTGAATTTATCATTGGTTCTTTGTTTTTTAAATTCCTGGCTCCCTTTTGTTAAAGAAGAGACATGAGGGATAATATTTTACGTTCCTAAGCATGTGGGTAGGGATGGTTATTTTACCTGTCAGACCATTTTATCCCTCCATCAGTCTGATTGATGAACACCCTGTAAGTCGTCATATTGTCCAGCATGGTCAGAGTGGGCCACTTGGCAATCCAGAACCCAGCAGCAGCATGACTGGCTGTGTTCTCTACCACCTAGGATCAGTTACTCTCATCGGAGGCAAATATCTCGAGCATCTGATCGCTGCTTTCTAAGGCTCTCCTCTTATTGGTTGCACATTAACTTTCCAAGATCTCAATACCTTCCAGTCAATCAGGCTTACTGCTCTGGCTTGCTATTGAATGCTTCATCCCTTGACCTATAGTCTCATAGTTCCTCTTCCTGGCAGCCATGGGCCCTTCTGTGAAGGCCCACAAAAAGCTTGTCCTACATACAGCATTTGACTGTGTGACTTTCAGCCTTACACTGTTGGCTTAGAAATACATTCCTCTTCTCCTTTTCTCCGGATGTCTTCCCTTTTTTTACATACTCTTCTCTACCCAGTGCATTGTGTTTCTCCACTTTTAATCTCTTGTCATTTTGGAGTTATAATGTTTATGTTTAATGAGATGAGAGAGGCTGTTCGTGTATTTTTTTCCTTTCAACTCTTTGAAAAGGATGTAGAATAAATAGATTGCTTATTTTGTAATGCGATTGTCTTTGTTCTACACAGGTGCTTGAACTGGTGCTGGAAAATTTTGTTTATCCATGGTACAGGTATGAGTTTTCCACAAATATTACTTTTTCTTCTAATGACCACTCATTCAAAACAGTATAGTGGAAACAGTCCTTTACAAAATACATATTAGATTTTCATATTAAAAAAAAAAAAATGTAAAGATTTTTTCACTTTTTAAATAGAACAGTGTCATCACCTTGGTTTGTTTTATATCTTATTGGTTAAGTAGAATGGATCAATTTATTCTAAATTAAAAATATTTTTAAAATTTTGTGAAATTTTATTGAAACTATAAAAACATTTTTAGGTTATTTGTTTCAATAATTTTGTATCTTAGTGGGGCTTTCCTGAAAAAAGACACATTTTTGTTGAAGCCATTATAAAAGATTAAAAAACTGTAAACTTTTAAAATGCTCTTTTATGGGTCATGTTCTATGCTAAAAATATTTCTCTGACCCTATGTTTCATGTAGTGTCTTAATCTAAAAATAAACTTTTTGTTATATCCTTTAAAAAAATAGAATAAGGAAAATACATTCAAGTTATGAGCTAAGGCTTTGACTCTGCAAAGACTCTACACATGCTTAATTGTAAGATTTGGGAATAGTTCTATTGAACTCAAATGAGACTATTCACATGCTTAAAGTTAAGCATGAGTGTGAATAAGTCTTTGCAAGACTGGGGCCTGTATGGGTTTCTTGTGTTTTGTTTTTTAACTTAAAGGTATGTTACTGATTAGAGTCTGTACACACTTTGAAGGAAAATAATTTAAACATTTCAATTCTTGGTATATTAATGCCATGATATAAGATTATTTTTATTTCTAAAACAAATAAGACACTGAATTTCACCTAGTAACTCTGAATTTGGCTTTTCCCTTCTTGAAGGTCATGTTCGTTAAAAGAATCTGTCAATTACTCTCATCTTTTGTTTTATTCTTCATTGTGTGTCTTAACTACTGGAAGTTCAGAATTTTTTTTACAGGCTTTCTATTTATCCAATTTATTTTTAAATATGCCTGAAGCCTACATGTCTCTATTTAGTTATGCCTTTGCTTTCGTTATATTGATATTGTTTGGAATATACTGAACAAAGCCACATACTTAACTGCAGGACAGCAGAGGGAGCTTGAATACCATGTTGTGCATCACCAAATTGGATAACCTTTGGGTGTTCATTAGCTGAGTAGACTTTAAAGTATATGAAATCCAGAGGACGTTTTGTGGAGTTCCTTTTAAATAAAATAAAATTGAAGGGAGCCCACATAAGTGGCTGTCTTTAGTGTTTTATAATTTAAAATCAGATTTGATTGCAGGTGGTGGAGAGTCTATGGGCACTGTATCTTATGATACTTCAAACTGACAGAGAGAATTTAGATTCATGATATTATATGTAAGAATCACAGGGTCAAAAAATGTTAGCCTATGTGTTTGTATTATGCTTAGCACAATGGGGTCCTGCTCCTGACTGAGTCCTCTGAACCAGGGTTTAAATTCAGCCAGAGCTCTATGGAGCGGAGCTCCAGGAAATATTTTCAAACCTACAGGGCTGAAGCCCCATGGCTCCAGGAAATACTTTGTGAGAATTTAAGCCTTGCTCTGAACACCTTAGCATAGTGATAATAAAAAGCAGTAAATTAGCACTTTGATGGGGTAGGGGAAATTTTCTGAAGTCATGCCTTATTGCCTGAAGCCTTGGGGCAATATACAAAATTGAAGGATTATTTTTACTTACGGGCGAATCGTCTTATTATTTTGCCCTAATGACAGTCAGAATTGTCTAATGTTCTGGGATTTTTTTTTCCTCTTCCCCTTTCCACAATTCCATCCCTTCTCTCAGTTTGCCACTTTGAGGAAAGCTGTTTCTCCCAATTGGGAAAACAAAGCCCTCAGCAGAAGCAGCTTTGTAGAAGGGGCAGACTTCAAGGATGGGATCTGGGTTTGGGATCTCTTTCTGCCCCAGTCTAGAGCAGCTGGACCAGAGTTTAGGGTGAGAGAAAACTGTAGGATGATATCTTCCTATTCAGGGAAAGGAGTCCAGATTTCCTTGACACCAGCTAGACCTTTTTAGGCAGGAAAAATGGGAACTGGGCCCCAGAGAATATTTTTCTTGACCCTGCCAGCTGATGCCATCTTCTACCATCATGCATACTTTGTGTATTAGAGATCTAGCATGCTATTGCCCAGTTGGGAGGGCAATCGGATGATCTGCTTTTGGTCAATTTTTAACACATGAGAATTCAAAAAAATTTTGTATTATAGGTAACATGCATATAGTAGTATAATTAGAGCTGGTCAAAAACTTTCTCATGGGAAAACTGTTTTGTCAGAAAATGCTGATTTCACACAATCAAAATGTTTTGTTGGAATGTATCAATTTCATTAAATTTTTGAAGGAAATTATCAAAACAATAATATAATATAAAAGTAGAAACATTTTGACCATTTTGAAATTTCCCTTGCGATGGAAATGCAGAATTTCAACCAACTCTAATGATAATGTTGAATACTTACCGCATTTTCCTTCATAAAGCTTTGCTTCATAAATTTAGGTTCATTCCATCCCACCTAACAGGTTAACTCTTTTTTCTTTTTCTTTTTTTTTTTTTTTTTTTTTTACAAATAGGGAAACTGAATTAGAGGTTGTTACTTGCTCAAAGTCGTGCAGTTAGTCAATATTAGAACAAGAATTCGAACATAATTCCTGGCTGTTAGTCTTACGCTCTGACCATGCCTCTCAAGTAACAGCTAATTACAAGTGCAAATTTATCTGCTATATTTAGGTGTCTGTATGTTTCTATGCTTGAATAGAGGACCAGTCACTAGATGGCTCTGCCCAGTTTTTCTGTTTTCATTTAAGTTGGAGATAATTCTTATGCTTTCAAGTGCTACCTTTTAAAGTTTTATTCTTTCTTTTGGAAGTGTCAAATTGTAATATGGATGGATTAATTACAGACTAATATTGTCCTTGGGTATTTCATCATGATTTGTTTTAAAACTTTGCAGGGATGTAACTGATGATGAGTCCTTCGTAGATGAGCTGAGAGTAACATTGCGGTTTTTTGCATCTGTATTAATTCGCAGAATTCACAAGGTAAAATGGAGAGAGAACATGATTTTATATGTAAGAAGTGGTATCTAATGCCAAAGTAAATCTTCTTGCTTTAAGTGTTAACAAAAGAAACGTATTGTACTTTTTTTATACAGAATTACCTTTGACAGTTTCTTCCTCTTTATATCCACTTCCTTCCTCTGAAACTTATCTCCCATGGTACTCTTGGCCACAGACCAATCCTATAGAATCCTGGCCAATGAAAGTGTTTATTCCAGATGTTTTAGTAATGCTTTATGTTAGCACCAGACTAGAATATCTTCTGTGGTACATTGGCTGTTCCTAAGGTGATTCATTTTAAGGGAGTAAAGAGAACTACTAGATATCGGGGAGCTGTTGTCACTGTAGCTACCACGTGGTTTCTCTAGCTGTGCTTAGGTTCTGTGAAGGTTTTATGCTTGTTAACAGGGTAACTGCTTCAAATAACTCACTCTAAGAATCCCAATAGGTATGACTTGTGTGGAGAAGGGTTTGTGTTAACCTGGAGTCATAGGATATGAGAGTTTATGTGTGTTAAGTAAAATTGTGTGATGGGGCACGTTGGACAAAGACCAACAATCGCATATGCTGGTGGGTGCACAGAAACACAGAGGCTTGGACTTCTGCATGGAAACTCCACCGACACTGTCCATTGAGAACTTCGGGCTTTTTTAAATTTGAATGATCATCGGTTGGCTTCTGAGGAGAGGGAACAGGGCACAGAGTGGGTGGCAGAGCTAGTCTGTGATCAGGAAGGAAATGTTGTTGGGCTTTTGTAAGACCAGACTTTCCTTCTGGGAGTAAGAAGTGGAGGCATTATCAAATACAATCGTTGCGTTTCTTGTATTTAACCACAGTAAACATAAGGTTAGTGTAGTGATCCCCAAACTTTTGGGGTTGCACTGCCCCAGGAGCTGCAATCAGGAGCCAGTGCAAAAGCCATGGTTAGAACCATGAGTGGGGCTAAGCGTGGAGGCCCAAGCTGGGGCCAGGGTGTGGGTTGGAGCTGCACCTGCAGGGTCTGATGTCACAAATGAGTCTGGAAGCCAGGGCCCAGAGCCCAGAACAGGGCGGAGCCCAGGTGCGGGATGTGACCAGGAGCCAAGGCTGGAGCTGCAGTCAGGGAGTGGGGCTGGATGGCACTTCCTCTCCGCTCCTGTGGGGGCTGGCCCAGGCCTCACTGTGTCCCCCTGAAGGTTCCTCTGTGCTCCACTAGAGGGGCATGCCCCACACTTTGGAGACCTCTGGTTCATGGTTTTTTTTAAAACCAGAATTTGGAGTTCTGATACATTGGTGGGATTTTTGACAAGATCTGCACGACTCCTGAACGAAAATTAGAAAAAGTAGTCAGCACTGCCCAATGTTCACAGACAAGTGTTCTGAGAGGAAGATTAAAAGGGCTGTACTAGTGACTCAGAGATGCTGTGTTTGAATAAGATGTATGTCCAGGAAGGGGCATGTCATAGCAACTTGTGTGTGAATTTAGTTCTTGTGAAAAGTTTTGGACTGACTACTCCCTGTCCTTTAAATAGGTACAGTATATGCAGTAGAAACTTCCTGATGCTCTGTGGTAAGGTGCCACAAGCCCATTCTGCAGAAACTACCTCTAAGTATCTTTGACTTGTTGTCAGAATAGGAGTGAGAAGCTAGCTCAGTTTCCATGTTCATTCAATACTGGCCTCTCTGCTTAGACGGCTATCCAAGAGTATTATTCCACCTTCGTAACAACCATTAATAAATTATTTTTCCTGAGCTACAAGTTATACACACATTCTGTAGTAGCTGATGGACAACCTGACTCAATCCTAACTGAATGTGAAATCTGGATGTCTTGCTTGTTAACAGACTTGTGGTACTGCAGTTGGTTTGTAAGTTAAGATGGGGACAAATACTCAGCAAATGCTGTCTGTATTGTAGGCATAATATAAAGGTATGCATATGAAGCAAATGTTTCAAAATGGAAATGTAGCGTAAGTCTTAGAATTTACTTCAAAATTTTAATTCATATAACTTGAGCATACTTGGCGTTATTAGATGACTTAATTGTTGATCCGTTGCTATCATTCATGAAGAGTAAGACAGTGATAATACCTTATTATACAGGTATTTGAAGGAGATGTTATATGCTAAATGATTTGAGTTCACACATAATCATATTTTAAACATATCTAATGTGAATTAGGGGAATTTTCGGTGATCTTTTGTTCCTGACAAGAAAGATAGAATAATAAAGATTTATATTTTCAGCCAGGCTTGGCTGAGAGCAAAAATATATTTGATCTTTTGTGACACGTAAGCTGTGTAAGTGTTAGATGCTATGAGGAGAATTGCAGAAGCTTAGTTAGCTACAGGATTTTAATCAAAACAGAGTCCCTTTTATATATTTTTAATTTTATACATTTTGTATTAAGATTGCATTTAATGTAGTACATTTAAACTTCTTTTCTGTGTTTATTGAGCAAAATTTTGTGAATATCTGTAAATAACAGACACTTAGATGTCATCACGATAACTTGAATCATGCAGGAGAGAGAATGCATGTGTGCATGAGTGAGATGACAGAATACTAGATCCTGGAACTCTCAAAACTAATCCAGAGTGATAAGGTTTGTGAGGTAATATCTTTTATTAGACCAACTTCTGTTGGTGAGAGAGACAAGTTTTCAAGTACACAGCATTCTTCTTTGAGTTCTTGCACATCTCCATTCCAATGTAGGTGTGTGCACTCCCCAAGCACATTTGCTGGATTTTTTTCTCCTAATGGTAACCACTGGATCAACTTCAGTGCCCTCTGAAGCCTAGCACTCATAGCGCCGGTATAAAGGGCCCTGCAACCCCCACAGACTGCCCCTTCAGTTTCTTCTTACTGCCTGTGATGGTTGCAGGAACTTTTCATTGCTCAGGCAATTCTTCCCAGTGATTTTCTCCTCTTCTTTGGTGTATATGGTTATCATAGTACTGCTGGTTGATTTGGATACCTCTGCATTTAGTCGGCGAGGTTTGTTCGCTTCCTGGTGCCGGGGCATGTCTTTGTAACCGGGCTTCAAATCCTGCACTTCCTGTGGCCGGTCGATGCCATTGAGTGATCCACACTCAAGCTGTCTTAAGTGCTTAGGGGAATCTCACATGAAAGATCGCTGCCAGATTTGTAGGGACTTCAAACCCCTCACCTAAAGGGGCCAGGAAGTGAGGTTGAAAGTCATTCTCATGGAGGCAGCCATAAGAGCCATTCTCAGACTTGGCACCAAGCACCTCAGCTTTAATGTGGGACACTCCTCTCACTGGTCATAAGTCCCAGCACTGATCTTCGTCTCTGATGCTGAAGAAGAAACAGAAAGCAGCAGGAGAAGAACCGATCCCCAATGCCGAAGGCAAACAGGCATGGAGACCAGGATAGAACAAGACCCGTGTCAGGCTGCTCTTTCTCTACAGCACCACAACAGCTGGTACCTTCAGCTTTGTTACCTCCGCAAACTCCACTGACTCCAGCACCAGAGGCATCGCCCTCAGGCAGACAGTGTACCGGTCAGTTCATGGTACCATCGTCTTCAGAGGCATTTGCAGCTGCAAGGGACCTGCTCTTTATTACCAGTCCCTGTGTCCACGGAGGTTCAGGACTTGGCACCGCCAGTACCGCTGAATGGCAGAGAGCCATCTCCCAGCCTTCACCCTGTAGAAAACGCCCAGGTAGCCTCAGCATGGACTTCTCTGCAATACCAATCACCGGTACTGGGGGGATTGGCGTTGGCCATCCTACAGTTTGTCCCCTTCATTGGGGTCCAAAATGGGGTCCTACTCTTCCCACCATCACAGCCACCCATGCTGCTGCCTAAGCCATTCCTACCCTTCTTTGACCTCACCTGCAGGGATACCTCCAAATGCTTGGCCACCGGGTCTGTGGGGACTGGCGCCCATGCAGTGGCAATTTTGAAACCCCTCGGGGTTTCCCCAGGCCAGGGCACCCTCTCAAAGTACTCATACTCTGTGTCCTTGGAGAGTAGGGCACGCCCAACATTGCATCGCAAGACCCCCCACCCAGACTCCGGTACTGAGCCCCAGGAAGAAACCCCGCTGGTCTTGGCCAATAAAAAGGGAGTGGTGGAGGCCCCTTAGCCAGTCATAGCCTCCTCCTCCTATTCTCCAAATGAGGCAGTGGTGACAGCAGGTGCGTCCCCTCCACAATATGACCACAAGGATTATCAGACGTATTAAAGTGGGTGGCCTAGAACTTGGATATAAAAGTGCAGACGTGGTCCAGGAAACAACAAACAGTCTTCTGGATGTGTAGTCAGTTGCAGGTTCTTCAAAGGTAGCTTTACCATTCATTGAGGCCATCCTGGACCCAGTTAGGGCACTGTGGCAGACCCCACTTCCATCCCTTCTATGGCGAAACATACGGAGTAAAAATACTTTGTACCAGCCAAAGAGTACGACTTTCTCTTTTTGCACCCTCCCCCGGGGTCCCTGGTAGTGAAAGCCGCCAATGAAAGGGATCAACTGCCAAGCAGGTTCCACACCCAAAACGAAAGACCTGAAGAAGTTAGACCTATTTGGTCAGCAGGCATAATCTACAGGATGTCTATAGCTCCACATAGCGAACCAGCAAGCCTTGCTAGGAAGCTATGATTTTAATATGTTGAAGTCTATGCAAAAATTTAAGGACTTGCTCCCCCAGGATGCCAGACAGGAGTTCTTTTAATTGATTGGGGAAGGGAAAACAGTACAAGAACCCCTTACAGGCAGCTCTGGGTGCCGCTGATTCCGCAGCCAAGATGGATGGCTTTAACCATGCGCAGACGCTTGTAGTTGTTGTCCTCCAGATTTCCCCCGGAGGTACAACAAACACTCCAAGATCTCTCCTTTGAAGTGTCCTCGCTCTTCTCAGAGCAAACAGATGCTAGACTCAGTGGTCTTAAAGACTCCAAGGTGATCCTGAAATCTCTGGGCCTGTATATCCCAGCAGTATCCAAAAAGCACTACTGGCCCCAACAGACAAGCCATTACTTTGCCCAGCCAACCAGGCAAGACCAAGAGAAGAGAGAGAGCATGGGTTCAGACTTAGACCTCCGTCACTGACTTCCTCAACAATATCTATGTCGACTGCCAGACACTTGAGAAGCTCGAAGCACTCGTTTTGATGAGACGCTCAAGGCCGACATTTCAATCCCCTCAGTATCGGATCCAGTTACCCCTTTGTTTTCCAAACAACTCTTCTGCTTCCTCAGTGTCGGGTCCCACATTATCCTGGACCGTTGAGCACTAAGCACAATAAAAGTGGGATACAACCTCCAATTTTTGTTTACCGCACCTTCTCACCCCTCCTCCACATCCTTCTTCAGGGACCATGAGCAGTTTTTGGAATAAGAAGTTCGATCACTCCTTCAGGTGGGAGTCGTGGAAA
Organism: Emydura macquarii macquarii; assembly: GCF_026122565.2. Taxonomy (NCBI): domain Eukaryota; kingdom Metazoa; phylum Chordata; order Testudines; family Chelidae; genus Emydura; species Emydura macquarii. The sequence goes on from NW_027132434.1 coordinate 2,110,091, forward strand.
AGGTTCCAATCACCTAAAAGGAAAGTGGTTCTATTCTCATTACTTTCTAATTCTGAAAGCCAAAGGTAGTCTCAGACCAATCCTAGACTTGTCATCTCAACTGCTATCTCAAGAACTTAAAGTTCTACATGGTCTCCTTGGCTTCCATCATTCTCTTGCTGGATCCAGGGGATTGCTAAAGGAGACATTTCCTCAAGCTAAAGGACACATTTCCACATAGTGATTTTCCAAGGACACAGAAGGTTCCTAAGATTTGTTGTTAACCAAGTACATTATTAATTCCCGGTTCTTCTGTCAGCCGCCCTACAGGTCTTCAGCAAATGTATGGCAGTGGTGGCAGCTTTCCTCAGAAAAAGGGGAATTCATGTATTTCCATACTTTGACAACTAGCTAGTCAGAGGCTGATCCAGAGCTCAGGTGGAGTCCAACATCTTTCTCATTCAACTGACCTTCCGGACATGAGTCCTACTAATAAATGACTGGAAATCCATCCTTATCCCTGTGCAACGAATAGAGTTCATTGGTGCAGTTCTCGATTCCATACGGGCAAGACTCTTGCTTCTGGAAGATGGTTTTGGTCAATCATGGCCCTGATAAGGTCCCTCCAAGCTTCATGCACATACGTAGTGCAACACACAAGGCTACGTTTCAGATTCTCCAAGCCTGGCTGGCCACGGTATACTCCCCTTCGGGACATCACCTGGACTTAATGCTCACCATTCCTGCTCAAGTTCTCCATTCATTAAACCATCTCATGGTATGTGCGGGAGTACCTTTTTTGTGGCCCCAACCATCCATGTTGCTAGTATCTGATGTCAGTGCTCGGCTGGGGAGCCCACCTAGAGTCCCTCAGAACTCAAGTCTATGGTCTCAAGAAGAGCTCTCTCTTCATATCAGTGTCAGGAAGCTCAAGGTGGTTCTACCCCGCATTACAAACAAGGCCGTTTAGTTCTCATGGACAAAACGACTTCCATGTGCTACATCAACAGACAGGGCGGAGCGCACTCTTCCCTTCCATGTCAGGAAGCAATCCAGCTGTGGGAGTTCTACATTACACACACAATCAATCTTGCAGCATCATACCTTCTGGGAACACAGAACTAGCTGGTGGATCATCTCAGCAGATCTTCCTTCTCTCACTGCAAGTGGTCTTTTCGACTGGGCATTATGAAGAACATCTTCCAATGATAGGGGACTTCCCTTATAAACCCATTTGCTACCTGAAACAACAGAAAATGCCACCAGGTCTGCTCCCTGTGAAGCCACTGCCCAGAGTCTCTTACAGATGCCTTCCTGTTATCATGGATAAATCACATATATTATGCCTTTCCTCCTATCCCAATGATATACAAGGTTCTGATGAAGATCAAGCAGGACTGAGCGCAAATCATCCTCATAGCCCCAGTGTGGCCCAACCGACCTTGGTTCGCCGCTCTCTTAAGCCTTTTGGTGGAAACCCCACTACTGCTTCCACTACACCTGGACCTGATCTTCCAAGACTGTGGTTGGCAGCTCAATCCGAACCACAGCTCTCTTAATTTGCTGGCCTGGAATCTCCATAGCTGAATCCTGAGGAGGAAACTTGCTTGGAGCAAATCTGTTTAGAACAGTAGAAAACCCTTTGTTGGGGCTACTTACCTTGCAAAATTGAAGCAATTCTCAATCTGGTCCTCCCATTGTAGAATTCTGCCTACACAGTCCTCATTGCAACTCATATTGAAGTATCTTCTACTTCTGAAACAACAGGGCTGGGCACTTTCTTTGGTCAAGGTCCATCTCGCAGCCATCTTGGCCTTCCATTTCAAGGTCGACAACTGATCTGTCTTTTTGTACAAAATCGTTATCCATTTTCTTAAAGGCTTGGAGAAGGTATACCCTTAGATCAGAGAACCGATTCCTCCCTGAGATCCAAACCTTGCACTGTCAAAACTTACAGGTTCCCTGTTTAAGCATCTAGCAACATGCTCATTGCACCTCTTCTGGAAAGTGGCCTTCTTAGTGGCCATCACTTCAGCCAGAAGGTTTCAGAAATCTGTTCCTGCACATTGGAACATCCATATATGATCTTCTTCAAGGATAAGATATAGCTATGTCCACATCTGACGTTCCTCCCAAAGATTGTTTTGCAATTCCATTGCAGTCAAGCAATCTTTCTGCTGGTATTCTATCCAAAACCACATGCGAACAGAGAGGAGCAGCATCTACATTTCTTGGATGTTCGATATGCTCTAGCTTTCTAAACACAAAGGACCAAACTGTTCCGCAGATGGACCCACCTGTTCATAGCGATAGCAAAGAGAACGAAGGCCCTCCCATCTTCTCCCAGAGGATTTCGTCTTGGATTACCTCATGCATCCATGCATGTTATGAGCTCACTGGTGTCCTGCCTCTGGCTAATCTGACTGCTCATTTCACAAGATCACAGGAATCTTCGACTGCTTTTCTTGCACAGGTTCCTGTTCAGGACATCTGCAGGGCAGCAACCTTGTCCTCGACCATTACCCAAAAGGCCAGAGATGTCAACTTTGGCCAAGCAATCTTGCAGTCAGCCTGTACTTCAACTCCAAGTCCACCTCCTGTTCAACTGTTTGTGAGTCACCTACATTGAAATGGACATGTGCAAGCACTCAAAGAAGAAAAAACGGTTACTAACCTTCTGTAACTGTTGTTCTTCAATATGGGTTACACATGTCATTCCAAACCTACCCTCCATCCCCTCTTATTGGAGTCAGTCAGTAAGAAGAAACTAAAGGGGTTGGCAGGGCCCTTTATACTGGCGCTATGAGTGTGCAGCACTAGAAGATGCTGGAGCCGACCTGACCGATACCGCTAGGGGAAAAATTCTGGCAGCTGTGCTAGGGGCACACACACACATCTACATTGGAATGGACATGTGCAATGCATCTTGAAGAACAGCAGTTACAGAAGATTAGATACTTTTTTCTTCAGGTTTGGGAAAGGTAGTTCCAGCATCACAGGGAAAGTGCAAAGTGGAACAGATTGTTTAGTTGGTACATACTGTAAGGGGCCATTCAAGGTAGAATGGCCTGTTACCCTCTCTAAAGAGCTATATAGTCCCTGAAATCTAACTATCAGCTAGCAATCAAACCAGCAGACAAAAGAGGCACCATTGTAATCCTCAACTCTGATGACAACAAGGCTAACTGACAGTACTCCGGCACCACCTACTATAAAGAACTCAAAGAAGATCCCACACCACAATTTATCCAGGAATTTAAGGATGATATCAAATCCTTCATCAAACATCTCCAAGAGAAATTCTACAAACTCCTTCCCCCATGAACCCACCCCAGGGACCTTCTACATGCTTCTGAAGATATATAAACAAAGGAACATAGGCAGACCCATCATATCTGACCACAGCACTCTTATTGAAAGAATATCAGGACTCATCCACTCTCAAACCACTCACCACACAAAGGGCCAGCTTCCTCCAGGACACACATGATTTTCTCCAAAATACCTTCAGTATTAACAATTTTCCTCAGAACATGTCCTCATCACCATGGATGTCACTTCCCTATACACCAACATCCCTCACAATGACAACATAGCTGCCTGTCTCAAATATTTACAAGACAATGGACAACCCTCAGATATCCACCCCAAACACCATTACCAGACTCATCCATTTCATCCTCAGCCATAACAGTTTTACATTCAGCAACAAACACTTTGTCCAAACCCTGGGAACAGCAACGGGTACTAGGTTGACTCTCGAATCTGCCAAACTCATCATGGGCCGCATTGAAGAAGAATGTCAGGACAAATACACCACAGAATTTCTGGACAAATACCTGAGATGATGATGATATTTTCATCCATTGGACAGACAGCTTAAACTCCCTTATAGATTTCCTCCACAACTTCAACAATCACCACCTGTCCATTGAATTTTCTCTGGAACACTCTCATCCTAGCATCAACTTCCTGAACACCATAACCAGCTTCAGCAATAGAAGTCTACAGACAACCATATGCAAGAAACCCACAGATCACCACACCTACCTTCATAGATCCAGTAACCACGCCACACAGCAAGAAATCTGTTTATCTACAGCCAGGCACTCAAATATCACAGAATATGCTTTGAGGAGAAAGTCCAGGCTATACGCCTTAAAACACTTAAAACCGCCTTCACCAAACAAGAACACTCCACCAGAGAAGTAGATTGAATCATGCAACATGCCACTCAAATACCCCGAGAAAACCTGTTTCAATACAGAAATAAAACCCTCTCTGACCACTCACCCCTAGTTGTCACCTGCCAACCCACACTGGAACGCATACAGGGTACCATCAAACAGCTACAACCCATACTCGATGGGGACCCCATCCTGAAAGAAATCTTTCCTGAACTCCCTTTTCTGGCTTTCAGACAACACCCCCAACCTCTACAAGCTCATCATCAAAAGCAAGCTTCCCACAGACCAGGACACATCAACTCAAAGCAACACCAGATCCTGCCAAAACAGTGGATGCAAAACTTGAAGGCATATCTCCACAGCTGGAATGATCAACACCCCCCACAACACACCTTTCAGGATCCATGAATCCTATCACAACACGTGGTGTATCTCATCCAGTGCACAAAATGCCCCAATAACAACTGTGTGTGAGAAACCAGGTAATCACTATGCTCGCGAATGAACTTACACAGGAAAATAATGAACCAAAATACCCTATCACTGCTGGTGAACACCTTTCATAAAGCGATCACTCGGTATCTGACCTCTCAGTCCTCATCCTCAAAGGAAACCTGCACACAATTTCAAAAGACGAGCCTGGGAGTTTAAATTCATTACTCTCCTTGATATTAAAAATCATGGACTAAACAGAGACACTGGATTTATGGTTTATTGCAACAGCTTATAACCTACTAACATGCACTTTGTCCTATGACTGCAGAGGTGTTAATGGGACACTCTATCTTGAATGGTCCCTTATAATATGTGTTTATGCTAAACAATTTGTTCCACCTTGCATTATGTTGTGATGCTGAAAGTATCTTTCCCAGACCTGAAAATGAGCTATGTATGGCTCGAGAGCTCGTCTCTTTCACCAATAGACATTGGTCCAATAAAACAGATTACATCATCCACTTTGTCTCTCTAATCTCCCTGATGTTACCAGATTTGCCCTTCACCTTGGGGTATGCTCATTTATTAGGGTTACCTTCCTGGAAGGGGGTGTGTGATTCTAGGGGTGTGATTCTACTAATGTACTACTTGTGTTACTTGTGTGTTCATAGGGCTACAAGCCCCCTCCCAATGGAGCTATCCTGCAGGACCTAAGGTTTTCAGGGCTGGGTTCCTCCAGCACCAGATTCAAATAAACCCCCCACAGATACACATACACATTTCAGATTAATTTAGTGCGTCTGAGCGGACCGGGCTATCAGCACTCTTAGCCAACCCCTTATGTGTCCCTGAACTCAGCAGGCTGGGTGACACCACACTTTCAGTGGCTACCCTTATATGCCCCTTGCAATGCACCAGAATAGAGCAGGCTAGATCCAAACAGCACCTTTTTGGCTGCTTCCCTTATTTGCCCCTTGGAATCAATCAGGCTGGGTCAAACAGCACTTGAGCCGCACCCTTAGTTGCCCCTGGACCCCATAGGCTAGGCAGAGTAGCACTTCCTGGCTGTCCCCTTCATATACCCCTTTATACCACAATTGTTCTAGCAGTAGCCCCCTTGATGAGCAAACCCCATGGGATATTTGGGCACTCCAGGGATCTTTGGCTATGTAAGAGAAGAGTTACTACAGAGCAAGATAGGGACCCACAACACAAAGGAGCTCATGCAGTTTGGAGAGAGAGAGAGAGAGAGAAAGTGGCAACCAGCTTGATTTATAACAGTTATTTTATTGCTAGGTATATAAAACTTATGATACTAATAGTAAAACCATACAAGGAGAGAAACACAATCAAATGCTTACAGTACTACACAGTTACAGTTGAGGTATTGGAGAAAGCTATCCCAGGTTTGATTACAAAAGTAGAAAGTAATATCTGGACTAAGGGTGGGGGGGAGGGGTGGGAGGAGAGAGGCCAGTTGTGTTGGGGGAAGAAGGGGGGGGAGTTGATCTCACCACTCCATGCAGTTCAGTGGTTTCCAGGAACAGGCTTGTCATCTTAGGGTCTGGAGTGCTTTGAGTCTGGCAGAGCCCCCAACACGATCAGTCAGGAAGAGAAGACAGGTTACAGTGGAACTGATGCAGAGTTTGGATCCAAGCATCAGAACAGAGGTTTGAGCTGTGATAGGGGATTTGTAGACCTCAGGTTTGTTTATGGATAAACAATGTCTGGACAAAAGGAGCTGATCCTTCCTGGAAGGATGTCTTTTCTTGAGAGAGGGCTCACAATGCAACCAGGTTTCAGTGTTTTGCATATCAATAACTAGAATGGTCTGATAACTGTGGAGCTGGATGTGTGCAGGTGTTAGTTCATTTACATCAAGAGCAGAGATTTCCCAACATGCAGTGCTTCCCGGCTTCAGCAATCCCAGAGTTCAGTGCATTCTCCATCTTTACCAATCCCAGAGTTCAGTGTGTGTTCCATCTTCGATGTAGATGAGGCTTCTGTTCTCCATTCATATGCTAACTGAGATGCTTATGAGGCATGAGGAGTTGTCTCACTCTTGATGGGAAGGTTTCAGTTGTGTCTCCTGCCTTTTCATATTGAGAATGTCTTTGGTTTCTGGTTCAAGCAGCCTTTGATTTCTGATTCAAGCATGGGTTGGTGGTGGTGGGAGGGGGTAATTCAGGTGAGCCAGAGAGAGAGAGTTGGGGTTTTGCACCCTGGTTCCCCAAGAACACAGAGCTGCTAGGTAACACCTGACTGACATGACTACAAAACTACTCTGCATGTAATTGAGTGTGAGAGTTTATACATCATATGGAACTAGGCAGACTGCAGTGGTGGCTTTGTGATGCGTAGATCACTGTATGTACTGAGTTTAGAAAAGTGACTTGGTAAGCAGTTTACAAAGAAAATTGTCAGATTCCTTTCACTATAGCAAGCTACGTTGAATCCCCTATTAGCCAGGTGAAAAGAATCAGTAATATAGAACTCATTTTCTTCTTGGAAGGTCTCAGGTGTGCTGTAATGCTTCTTGTAGACTTATTTTGGGGGGAAGGAGGGAGAATTCAACGCATTGTGAAACGTGGAAAATTTAAATTCCTTTTCTAAGTAACTTTTTAAAGTTCTGTGCCATAGGGCTTGTCTGCACTCGTGCTTATGCCAGCAAAATGTATGTCTCTCAGCTAAGTGTTTGGTTTTTTTTTGTTTTGTTTGGTTGGTTTTTTTGTTTGTTTTTTTTTAACACCCCTGAGTGACAAAAGTTTTGCTGGCATAAGCACAAGTGTAGACAAGCCCTTTAATTGGAGTTAGAGGTCTTTGCTAGTCTTTAATCTCTTGGAATTAAATTTAATATGAGATTTAGAAATATTATTTAAACATGAGTTAAAATGAGTGGAGACAAGACAATAAAGACAAATAAAATGTAATGGATGGGATTTATTTTTATTTAACTTAGTTTTTTGTAGTGTAAAATCTTCTTGGTTTGAAACATCAGGAGAAAGGGTTGTGCTGATATTTTTTCCTGTATTCACTCCCCTAAATGCTCTTCTTTTTGTGCTTGAAGAGGCTGGACTCAGCACTCTGGAACTCTGTGGCTGGTTGGCTTGAGGAACTCACCTGAGTGACATAGGATATTCTCTGGCCTGTGGACGGAGTATGGCCTTCACTTTGCTCCTGGTCCTTGTTGGCCTTAATGCTCAGGAGCCAAAGCTGGAGAGCATGTATTGCCTTGATAGTGTCCAGAGCAGCCCTCATGTAATAGAAATTGAGGTTTCATTTAAAGTGATCCTGAAAGGATTGAGTTAAGCTTTATTATTTCTGCAGATGTACAATTCAACAATTTCCATTTTGACAATAAATATGCGAATGATGTTTAGGATGTTTGTCGGATATTCTAAATATAGTGAAACCCCAATTTTATAAACACCAATCGTAATGAACAACCAATTATATGAACCTTTTTTATCCATCAAAGAAAAGTCAGTGCTTTATTTCACCAGTTACTAAAGGACACTACAGTACAGTATGTATGTACAGTACTGTATGAAAAGACTTGCGGGATTAGATTTTTATTGGTACAGATGGGCAAAGTAAGAAAAATGGCCCTTGAAAACTCACTAGAGTTTGATTTAAGGATATTTACTTGGTATTTTTTGACATGTTTTGTTGACAGTTCGTGTTTTAATTGATATAAAGCTTTAACTTTTTGAATCTCAACATCTGCTGTCATTAAATAATTATTTTGTGATCCCCCAATGTCTGAATTCCTCCCATAAGTTCCTGCAATTGTGAAAATTTAAATGGATAAAAATAAAAAATGCTTAAAATTAAACTTTGATATCTGTTGAAATTATTAAAAAAGCAAACTGAATTCTGCCAAGCCTATATATGATTGTAGTATGCACACCGTGTGCATTTGTTGCCATTTGTTAAGTACAGTATCATTAAACAAGAAATAAATTAACTTATGCACCTTATCTACTATGACTAACTTTGAAAAGTTCAATATTTTGATTTTTTTAATGTTATGAATTTCTCAATCCCCAAATGGTACATGAAATAAGGATTATGTTGTATTAACTTGTAACTAGGTACCTTGCTTTCCCATGAAAATGAGCATGCTGTCAATTACTGCGGTTACATTTGCTAAAAACAAATCTTATTTTATTAATAGATTGGTATTTTAATTTTACTAATAAAATACATTAACACATACTTTCTATAGTAATCTACTTTAGTAACTAGAGAGAATTTGTTTTTTCTTTAACTTTAAATTTATTCTTTTAGGTGGATATTCCATCTGTTATAACAAAGAAAATGCTAAAGGCAGCAATGAAACATATAGAAGTCGTAGCTAAAGCCAGACAGAAAGGTACTGTGAAACATTTTTATATACTTCAGTGTTTTGTATATTTAAAATGGTTTGTAAATTTAAAATTCTAAGCCTAAAACTTTTGATGAGAGATTAATAAGACTGGGACTTTTCATCTTGGAAAAGAGATGACTAAGCGGGGATACGATAGAGGTCTATAAAATCATGACTGGTGTGGAGAAAGTAAATAAGAAGCTGCTATTTACTTCTTATAACACAAGAACCAGGGGTCACCCAATGAAATTAACAGGCAGCAGGTTTAAAATGAACAAAAGGAAGTATTTCTTCACACATTGCACAGTCAACCTGTGGAACTCCTTGATAGAGGATGTTGTGAAGGCTAAGACTAATAACAAGGTTAAAAAAAAAAAAGAATTAGATAAGTTAATGGAGGATAGATCCATCAGTGGCTATTAGCCTGGAGGGGCAGGGATGCAAAACCGTGCTCTGAACTATTCCTAGCCTTTTTTTGCCAGACGTTGGGAATGGGCGCCAGGGGATGGCTCGCTTGATGATTACGTTCTCTTCATTTTCTCTGAAGCACCTGGTATTGGCCACTGTCGGCAGACAGGATACTGACCTAGATGGACCATTGGTCTGATCCAGTATGGCCGTTCTTATGATGGTGCACATTTGCCAATGTTTTGGCTAATCTGTTCATTCTGAAATCTGCCATTGCCTTCATTTTTAAAAAAAAATCCATCACCCCTTCCACTGTTGCACTTGTCTGGCAGATAGAGGGCCAAATGTGGACAATGACTAATGCAAAAAGTTTTTGTTTGATTTATGATTCAACATCTGTACAGCTGGTTAATTTAGAAATACACATTTTTTGCTTGGGGTGTGGAGCAGGAATGTTTTCTGTCCAATTCAGAGCAATATTTTAGATATTTTTCTTGAGGCATTCCTGCTGAATTCCAGATGAGCAACAATAAATAAAAGGATGTGCAAATATATGTGAATGTTATTTAATGAAAACTAAACTATATTATATATAACTTACTCACTAAACTAAAAGTAAACTAACTAAAACATTGCAAACTTTTAATTTTATAACTAGTGTGATGTCACCCATAATTTATTAAATTAAACCAACCCAAGTATGTAACTTATACTTACAATGCACAGGCAGCCTTAACTTTGGCCTCTGTGTGTATGCATAGGAAATATAGTCTTTACTTACAGTCACATTTTCTGCTGGGCATCAGGCCTTAATGTGCAGGTTAGACAGTACCTAGCGAATGAACAGGGAAGTTCTTGGAGTAAAAATCTGTTTTAGTATCCTCATTTTTCACCATGTGGCTCCCCATGCCTTAACTACTGCACGCCATCCAATACCTGCATTGAATAAAGAACTTTTTCATCAGGATTTTATAGAAATCTAAATGCTCTTAAAAAGCTTCCTGAATGTATTATCTTGTTATCCAACAGGGTCAGCAAATATTGTACCTCCATTTTGCATCTGTAAAATGAGGATAGAAAGATTGGTGACTTGCCAGTCCAGTGGTCACACAGGAAATCTATAGCAAAGGCAGGACTAGAACTAAAATCCTGGATCCTAGTCCATTGTCTTAACAGCTCCACCATTATTCAGATCCACCAGATTCTTGTCTCATTCTTAGCAGATGGTATATCTAGTGGAGTGAATGAGATAGGAATGTTTTGGACCCATACCCATTCACTGTGCAAATTTACCATATCACTATCCAGTATGTGCACTGAGGCTCTGATTCAGCAAGATACTCCAGAATGTACTTAACTTTAAGCATATGAGTACTGCTGTGGAAATTGGTGGGACTACTTCCATGCTTGAAGTTAGGCATGCTCATAGGCAGATCTACTTGCTGATTTGGGGCCTGAGTAAAGCATGAGTTCTGCAGAATAAGCAATATGTAAAGATTAGTAAAGATTATAGTATTGCAAAATCAAAAGGGAATAGAGTTAAGTTGGCACAAGCAACCTTAACTTTATCCATTTCTGAATTTTCCGTGTTTTGCTTTGCAATCTTGAGGTTCTCTTAAATGTAGTCTTTATGTATGGCATATCCCTTGCTCTTTAAAAAGAAAAATGAAAATTCTGCCACATCTGGCCATTTGCTTGGAAGCAGTAGAATGCTCTGTACTGCACAATGGTGCAATCAGTGTGGCAGAGACCTACCCTTTGCACCTGGTCATAGCCTATGGAAGAATACAGTACCCTGGAGCCTTGTCTTCTTTCATATGCACATTCTCAGGTTATATTCCACAATTGTTCATTAAACCTGCAATTTCACTGCACTTCGTTTAAGGATGCATGAGTACGTCCATTGAAATCCTGACAGTCTCTTCAGTGAAAATTTTCATTCAGGTTATATGTGCTATTTTGCAGAGCACCAGTGGAACTTTGGGTGATTGTTAGTAAGCCTGCACGAATTATAACTTAGACAAATCAAATCTAACTTTCACCAAACAATGAAAGGTACATCTTGTGGTGCTGTCATAGTCAATTAAAGCTTCCATGGCCACCTGCTAAGGTGCTAAAGCTGTTTGGAAGAAAATTGCAAACATTTTTTTACCAGAAGAGCTGCATTTTTTCATTCCTGTGCTTATAAATGGCACATTGTGAGTTTGTGTGTGGGGGTGTTTTTTTTGTTTTTTTTGCGACTTCTGGGGAAAAATTGCTACCTGACTGACAGCAGGTATACCCAATTTCATCTGCAAAGGTGAAATTAAGAAATGTATAAATAGCTGAAAATGACTCCTTGTAACATGAAGCAAAAACAACGAGAGTTCTGTGACACTTTAAAGATTAACAAATTTAATTTTTGTAGGCATAAGCTTTCGTGAGACTCAGCTCACTTCGTCAGATGCAGAGGTAGAATGATATAGTAAATAGGAAACATAGATATACAGGTGCATAGAGAACAATGGGGGAGGTGGATGAAAGCCCTCAAGTACCCGGCTTAGGTAAAAGCAAATGGAGAGGTTTCACTATAGTTAAAAATAGTTAAAAATAAAATAAAGCGAAGAGTAAGCCCGTTAACTGATAAGCAGTAATACCTTGAAAACTATACAACATTGCATTGGCTTGGTGAAGAAGTTACTGTTTTTAACAAAAGAAGGTGGACATTTTATATAGACTCTTCACAGTAGAGCCAAACTGCAAAGTCTCTGTCCAGATGTCTTTTTCTTCTTCGGTTATTACTTTGTGTATCTTTGACAACTGTGCATATGTTAAAAATATTACCTTGATAATGTCGTATATCATTTGTTTTTAACCTGTGGTCTGTGGACCCCTGGGAGTCTACAGACTATGTCTAGGATTTCCAAAGAGGTCCACACCACCATTCAAAATGTTTTAGGGGTCCACAAATGAAAAAAGTTTGAAAACCACTGTCTCATATCCAAGTGGAAAGAAATCTCCTAAGCTATTATTTCACAAGGGTAAGAAGGAAAAGAGTGGAACAGCCTATATCTTTGTTTTACTTGCAGTGAAAAATGCAGAATTTTTACAGCAAGCTGCTTTAGAAGAATATGGACCAGATCTCCATGTGGCTTTGAGGAATCGAAGAGATGAACTTCACTATTTAAGAAAACTTACTGAGCTTCTTTTCCCTTATATTCTGCCCCCAAAGGCAACAGACTGCAGGTATCTAATATATTAGAAGTTGTACTATTTACAATAGTTGCATACCATGTAGCACTGCAATTTTTAATGGTGGTAAGTGGGTAAAGGACAGAGTGTTAGCCTTAACTTTGAATTTGTTTTCTGTTCAAGTACCAAGTGTATTAAGTGTAATTTAAAGAGTGAATTCTTACTTACCGTTTTTGTTGATTTTGTATTTCTGCAGCAAAGGGGCTAAATGTCTGTTAACTAGGGAGAAGGGAAAAGGAATTGAGAATGGAGCAGCAGCACTTGCTCAGTTTCCTTACTTCTACCTTAGTGGTTTTAAATGAAACTCCAAATAATAAAAAAAATGAAAAAAAAATGAAAAAGAATAATTTGTTGCTTCCGGGATCCCGCTGCCTCGATAGGTTAGTTTGCTTGTTCTAGATGTTGGAAAGGTTCTATTGAGTGCATTGTCAGGTCAAGTAGATGAAGCTTATTGGGATCGTAAGGTATTTGGATTGGATGATGCTGTTTCAGTATAATACGGTATATCATTGGCGATCACAATGCAGGAAACAGAGCAATGAAAAGTAGCTGCTTCTCAACAACTTAGCTACTTTTACAGTTGGAAGTCACTGGTGTCTTTATTAAAGCTAAAAGATATCATTTTTGCTATTCTGTATGAGTAACTCCCCTTAGTGTTAGTGAGATAGACATGCATCAAGTGAATTTACCTCCAGATCCAGCACAATATTAATTTTTGAAAACTGAACCCTAGGGGTGGAAGGTGTTTAATGCAAGCTGGTGACTTGGGGAGGGTGTGTGGGGAGCACTAAGCATTAGTAGCTGTGCTCTCGTAGACAGGTGGCAGCCCTGAAGTTTGAGAGATTGTCTACATGCAGATTTTGCACCGATTTAACTGACTATGTTGAAAAAACTATTTAGTTAAATCAATGCAATCCCCTAATGTGGTACAATTATACCAGTATAAAATTGCTTATCAGTATAGCAAGTTTTGGTAAATGTGTTCAACTGGTAGCTTCCTGGTCACCAGCTTGCATTTCTGAGTTGTGTGTGTTGCATGAAACTAAGTCCTTCCTGAAACCCGATCCGCTTTCTCCAGATTCACTCATGCTACATAGACAGGCTTTTACTCTGTAAGCAGAGCTTTGATGCATCATCGATGTAGAACAGTGGAGCACCTGCTTCAAAAGATCCTCATCTTCAGAACAACATTAGTTTTAGGGTGTAAGAGTGTACCATGAAAGGATTTATAGAAAAAACATACAGCAGATCCCAGCTGAAAGAGTTAAGACTCTACGTGACCCTTATATAGACTTCTTTCATTGGCACAATAGAAAACCTATGTTTAAATACTAAGGAACAAGGATGGGATAGTCAGCATAGTATTGAAAACAAGCCAACCTGCATGTTGAGATGAGGATCTGCTTCCAAACATAAGCATGACAGTTAGGGAGTGCTGAGAATTAAATCATGAGCTGTTTGCTGAATGAAGAGAGATGTATTTGTCCCCTTAGTTTCAAGGTGTTGAATCAGTTTAGAAATCTTGTGATTCTGAGACTGAATGTGTGGAGTGGTGAAATATCTTTAAAATAACTTCTTTTTATTAAACAAGAAATTTTAGTATAAAAATACTAACTTTACCTATCTCATCCCATTACAAATTATGAATGTAATAACGTGAGTTACTATGAGACCGTAATGCAACCTTTTTTTTCCTTTCAGATACCTGGCATTGCTTATAAGAGAGATCCTGTCTGGTTCTGTTTTCCTTCCCTCCATGGACTTTTTAGCTGATCCGGTGAGATTTTGGAGTAGTAGGAATAATTTTAATTTATTCAGACTATCATTGTTTTCCTTTTTGTCCAATGGTGAGGTGCATTGTGGTGAAACAAGTACTTCACATTGGTGTTATCATTGGTGGCTGCTTATTGGTTTCCAGAAAGAAAAATAACGCAATACCTAATCCCTTTTATTTTTTTAGTGATGCAGTGTGAATTTGATTTTAGTGATGATTTGGCTACATTAATTTAAAAAAATACTTAGGCTTGATATACATACTGATTTTTATATTAGTATAACTATTTGTTAGAGGTTTGATTTATTACCAAAATAGTTGTTCTTACTATAGCTGTGTATGGGAATAAACTGTACCAGTATAAGTACCTTTATAACTATATAACTGCATCTACCCTGGGGGGAAAGGACGGTTGTACTACTTAACTATACTGGTATAGTTACAGTATTTAGTGTGTGGACAAGCCTTCCTAAAAGCCATTTCCTGTAGATGCTAATTTGTTTACTCCTTGTTCATTTAGATAAGTGGCACTGCATTTATAAATAATGAATAGAAAGTAACTTGTCGGACCTTTTGTTTTCAACATCTGCATACTGCTTCGCTGCAGGCACGAATAGTGGAGCTTGTGGGACTGCTAGTAGTCAGTTGTAATTCACCTGACCTGCATTGGCATTAAAATGCCAAGCAGAGCTCTCATCTTTGCAAGATGGAGAGCTTGTTTGTATGCATGTCTGATTTGGGAAGTTCACTGACTTAAGAATCTGGATGTAGAGATCATTCAAGTGTAACTATAAAACTAGAAGTTGTTAGGACCATTATTTAATTATTCTGTTATGTTTGCAATTTAAGATATGAAAATTGTCAGAATCTTGCTAGAAACTTGGATGGCAATGGAATGATTTTCAAATAGATTGGTTGTTGTAACTTGTTTGTGTTTTCCATTAGGATACTGTAAACCATTTGCTTCTCATCTTCATCGATGATAAACCAGTGAGTAGTAATAAAATGAGAATATTCATAATTGAGTCATGCATGTCAGTTGTCAATCTTATTCAGTTGGTCAACACTCTTTCTACAGCCTGAAAAAGCAACTGAGCCGGCTGCTTCTTTGGTTCCATTCCTGCAGAAATTTGCAGACCCTCGCAATAAAAAACCATCTGTAAGTGAAGAACACACTTTCGTTATATACAGATTTTGAATAAGTATTGTATGGGCTGTAATATTACCAGTGCTGCTTTCATTGCTTCTATTAGAAAAGGTATATTTTTAATGAAAGCTTGAGAAATATCCCAAGCTAACTGTTTTCCACTTCATGTTAAGGTCCTGAAGCTGGAATTGAAGGAGATTAGAGAACAGCAAGATCTTTTGTTTCGCTTCATGAACTTTCTGAAACAGGAAGGGGCAGTACATGTGTTGCAGTTTTGTCTGACTGTAGGTAAGACTACCATAGTATGTATGCCTAGGTGTACTCCTTAAACTTATACAGGTGCGTTAGGTGCTGGTCCATTATAGTGGATTATGGAATCAGAGACTGCATCTCCAAGCAAAGGACTGAGCTCAGGTTCTGTGTTCAGTTTTTACTTAAATAAATACATTTGAATGCTGAATTTGTCAACATTAATGTTGCTTCATTGTGGGGTTTTGCCTTTAATTGTATTTCTATTTAGCTGTTTTTTTTGTTTTTTTTGTTTATTTCCTCACAGGAAATAATGCACTTGTCAGTTATACAATCTAAACCCTAGGATATCTTGGTTTTCTTTTAAAAGGAAATTACTGTATTTACCATTGCTACAATCACTCTAAAAAGATGTACTGCAGACTATGAAAATTCTTAGAGAATCTCTGTTCTTGTTTATGCCATTTTTGAAAATTCTGACTTCTGAGTGTGCCTTCCCTTTCTGCAGAATACAAAGGTAGCTTAGAGTTGTTCAGCAACTATATCCCTTTTGCTATTACTTATTCAAATTTTGTCATAGGGACAGCTTTCTAAGCACTCGTTTGAGAATCAAATGGTAGAGGAATGGGCAGTGGCTGTGGTTTGTAAGCAAGATTTTCAGCAGGAAGGCACAAACTCTGCTACAAATGATAAACTCACTTATAGAGATTATTTCCCAAAATGGAAATTATGTGTTATGAACATTTTCATTCTCTTCTAAAGGAACATTGTGAATTTTACTGTGGAAGGAAATAATAAGTTTTATTTTTATGGATCAGTTTATAAAACTTTAGATTTAGCCCATAAGTAGTAATACAATTTAAACTGCATTAGAGATTTGATACTATCAGCTTGGTCATAAATTGTAAAACAGGGAACTAGGCTCGTTTAGTTTGCAGAAGAGAAAAATGAGGGGGGATTTGATAACAGCCTTCAGCTACCTGAAAGGGAGTTCAAGGGGGATGGAGCTAGGCTGTTCTCAGTGGTAATAGATGACAGAACAAGGAGCAATGGTCTCAAGTTGCAATGCGGGAGGTCTAGGTTGGATATTAGGAAAAACTTTTTCACTAGGCGGGTGGTGATGCACTGGAATGGGTTGCCTAGGGAGGTGGTGGAATCTCCATCCTTAGAGGTTTTTAAGGCCCAGCTTGACAAAACCCTGACTGGGCTGATTTAGTTGGGGTTGGTCCTGCTTTGAGCAGGGGATTGGACTAGATGACCTCCTGATGTCCCTTCCAACCCTAATCTTCTATGATTCTATGTGTAGACATAACTAAACTAGCTAGCAGCCACTTGTGTATGTACCCAGGTTCCTGCACAGACAGGGCTATCCTGTGCTGCCACCTATGCTACTGTGGCTTTACTGCTATTGTTACTCCAGCTGTTCTTGATTAGCTAGATCAAAGCTAGCTCGGGTATGCTGCAATCAATCCTCCCGATTGCACTGTTGACATCCCCTGATAGTTGACCTGTGTGCTGTTTTTAAGGTGCCATCATTTGTTAGCTAAGTTTGATCAGCAAATGTATTTTCTTTCCCCCACCTTCCAGAGGAATTTAATGACAGAATTTTGCAACCAGAATTATCAGATATTGAAAAGATGTCTCTTCATGAAGAGGTGCAGAAAATCTACAAAACCTATTGTTTGGATGAAAGTGTTGACAAAATTAGATTTGATCCTTTTATCGTGGAAGAAATTCAAAGAAGTAAGTTTGAGATTGAAAGGAGTGATCAAGAATTTACACTGGAATCTATAAAGCATTCTGTCAGGCTAAATAACAAACCAGTGGTGTTCATGCATGCTTCTACTCCCATCTCCTATCACTGGATTTTCCCTGCATAACCTCTGCTACAAATGATTATGTATTTAAATTCTGCTTTACCAAGCACTTTAGTGTTCCATTATTTTGGATGCTTCCTGTGTGGATTTATACAGACTAATTTGAGACTGAGACCTGTAAAAATCAGAAAAACTTTACATACAAGTTAACAAGTTTACATCCAGTTAATATTCACAACAGGATTTTTTTTTTCTGCAGTTGCTGAAGGTCAGTACGTAGACGTTGTGAAACTTCAAACTATGCGATGCCTTTTTGAAGCATATGAACATGTCCTTTCCCTCTTAGAGAATGTCTTTACGCCTATGTTCTGTCACAGTGATGAGGTAAGCTTGAAAGATTTGAAGTTTTGCCTTTAGGCACAGTTATGTTTTCTTTTTCTTTTTCTTTTTCCTTTCCTCAGAGAGTAGTCTAAATGTGACAGTTTAAACAGTAGTTTTGCTCCTTGTATGTATTCCAAATTTTATCTATTTAACTGACAAAAATAGGTGCTTTTATTATTTTTCACTCTTATTAGGTGGGTAGAGCCAATATAACTGAGGCCTGATCTACAGTACAAGGTTATGTCAATGTAAGTTGCCTGTGTCGACCTAGTTTTGCATGTCTATGCTTAAACATGTCTCCCCTGATGTAAATTGACCGGTAAGCCGACATAGTAACACTACCTCCCCAAGTGGAGTTGAGCCAAATTCAGTGTACAGAGGTTGATGCAGTGCATGTGTAGACATTGCATTACCTAGATCAACCCTGACAGCATCTGTTCCACAATGCCCAGCACAGACTTCTCTGGTCACCACTGTGAACTCCACTGCCCAAGAGCGACGAGGACTGGAATTCCCCTCTCCCCTTTAAAGCCATGCGAATTTTTGAAATTCCTTTTCCTGAATGCCCAGCTCAGGGAGCACACCTAGCAGCTCTCTGTTGAGTGCAGCTGCCCAGCTGACCATGCCAGCTACATGCTCCAGATGAGCTCCTACCTTGAGTAGATAGCAGATGTCGGATCTCTTTGGCTTGAGGGGACAAGACTGTGCTGGCACAGCTCCGAACCAGCCATAGAAGTATGGACATCTATGAGCAGATTGCTCGGGGGATTCAGGAGAAGGGCTACTGCAGGGACCATCAGCAGCAGTTCCGTCTGAAAGCCAATGAGCTGCGGTAGGCATACCAGAAGGCTAGGGAAGCTAACAATCAATCTGGTGCCAAGCAGCAGACCCGCCGCTTTTACAAAGAACTGCATGCCATATTTACGGAGATCCCACCACCACACGCATAACACCATCGATACCTCTGAGGAACCTGAGTCCCAGGCCTCTGCTGTGAACAGCGAAGACGAGGAGGTGGAAGAGGAGGAGTATGGGAAACAGGCAGCTGGGGAATCCAGCTGCTCAGTGAGCCAGGACTTATTTTTGACTCCACTGCAGTCCCGCCATTTGAGCATGGGCAAGCCTACTACAAGGGAAGGAACCTCAGGTAAGTGTGTACATAAATCTTTCATTACAGGGATGTCCCACCTCCCAGAATAGCAGGACACAGTTTTTGGCTTTGGATTAATTTACCTGTGCTAGAAGAGACAATGGTACAATCAAGAGATAAAGTTGCTATCTGCTTTTCATTCTTTTCTAGAGTTAGGCAGAGGGGACCTTGTGGAGCAGTTTGTTTATATACACAGGCATGTCCCTTGAATCCTCCTGAGAGATCTCAGTGAAACTTTCATGGAGGTATTCTGTGATCCTCTGCTGAATGTTTCTAGGGATGGCTGTCTTTTCTCTTCCTCAGTGATAGGACGCTTTCCCACGCCAGTTAACAATAACTTTGCCATACACAGGCTAGCGGCAGCTGGGCCTGGGCAGCTTTGGTACACTAGCAGCAGCTGTGCTCTCTCTGCCTTTGTTACCCTCAGGCATGAGATATAAGCTAAAATCATCACTGCCTATGGAAAATGTTGCCAGCATTCAGTACCGAGTGCTATGAATTTCATGCAACCAAGCAATTCCCTCCTCATTTCCCTAACACCCAGCTGGCCATACTCACAATGGTTGGTGCTGTGACTGGTGCCATGCACAAGCAATCACAAGCAAAGGTGAGAATGAGCATGTAGTACTTAAAACTTTGGGGGAGCAAGAGATGTGAGTTCTGCATCTTAAGTTTTGCTTTCTGTAGTGAATATACTGGGAATGGAACCTCTGTGCGTTTCTTTTGCAGCTGCTGCTATTGCAGGCTTAAGGGGCTCCACCTCCACACTTGCAGAATGCCTGACCAAATAAGGAGGCGAAAGAAGAGGACTTGGGATGACGTGATGGAATGCACCCTTGTATTCACAGCATACACACTACTGTAAGAATCTGTGTGTGCCTTGTAAGATATAATTTAAAAGCTAATAACTCGCCGGTCAGTGTTGTCTTATTGTAAAATATATGTAGCAACATTGTACTTGAAGTTATAAAATTACCCTGTATGATGATGATAGCACATGTTCCAACCACACATCCCTGCCCAGGAGGAAGTCATCAAACAGGTCTGACCTGAACAAAGGAAATGTGTATGGCTTAATTTGCACTTAAGCAGTAAACAGTCATCAAACAGAAAGGGGAAAGGAAGGAAACAAAAGGAAACTTGCATGTGAGCATACACAGGTGAAAGAACCTGCAGAAAGCTTCCTTCCACACCAGACATGCAAAGTTCTCCTTATTCTCAGCTGGAAATGCTTTTCAAAAGGGGGACTGAAACTATAAAAAGGAGTGGCAGACACCCCAAGTGACCTCTCTTTCCCTGTCTATCGCCCTCTTTGTACCTGAGAAGACCAAAGAAACAGGCGGTGAATTTTGAAGGAGGGGTCCTGACCTGAAAAGTTTGGTCAATAATGCTGTTAGAAGGATGTGGTAAGGACTTTACTTTGAATCAAGTGTAGTTTGTTAAGGTAGGCACTAGGAAGCATTTTA
The DNA here is from genome assembly GCF_026122565.2 of Emydura macquarii macquarii. NCBI lineage: Eukaryota > Metazoa > Chordata > Testudines > Chelidae > Emydura > Emydura macquarii. The sequence goes on from NW_027132434.1 coordinate 2,130,684, forward strand.
TCTTTATTTTTCTTGTAACCATTTCTAATTTTTGTGCATCATTACTTATACTCACTTAAAATCTCTTTCTTCGTAGTTAAATAAACTTGTTTTATTTTTTCATTGAAACTAATCCAGTGTGTATAAGTTAAATTGTCTGGGTAACTCCATTTAAGGTGGCAAGTTGTTGTGTTTTGTTCCCTTAAAGCAGAGGACTTCAAAGTGTGGGGCATTCCCCCCTGAGAGGGTGTGGAGGAATGTTGCCGGGGGCATGGGAGCCCCCGCCACCACAGGGCTTAAAGCGGGAGCCCTTGCCACCCTTGGGCTGAGAGCTGGGAAGCCCAGCTGCCTTGCTGCAGCCCCTGAGCCCTGATTGTGGTTCTGCTTCCAGTCCCAGCTGTTGGGTGGGGGGATGAGGGAGAGGACAGCGGGAGGCACGGACAGATATAAGGAGGGGGTGACGTAAAAAGTTTGGGGACCACTGCCTTAAAGGGACAAAGGATCTAATATCTCTGGACTGTCCAGGAGAGGGCTGGGCAGTACAGAACATACATTATTGAGAGAAAGTCTGGGACTGGGAGTGTGTTGTGGTCACCCTGCAGGCTGGTAAAAGCCAGAGTGTAAACCCAAGTGTGGCTGGCAGGTTGCAGTTACACACAGACACTCAGGGTCTGACTTGCATGCTGTAAGGCTTTTTGTGAGTGGCCCAGGTAGGAGCTACTACAGCAAAGCATTGTGAGGCATCTAGGGTTGCAGAACCGGGTGACACAGCCTCTCACTGGTCTGGATTGCCCTCTGGTATGTAACAGACATGTTCAATGATACCCTGCAAGCCAGTTCTGCATTTGGAGCATGAGTACAAGGCTTGGAGGATGAACATTGGGGACAACGAAAGAGTGGAAGGGAGAAAGGTACAGGAAAAGGAGGAGGAGATGCAGTACAACAGAATGGGACATCTAAGGCAGCAAACATGGATGCTGCAGACACTGGTGGACCTACAGGTTCTACAATCCCAGGCTCACCTCCCTCTACAGCTCATTGAGAACTCAACATCAGGATCTCCTTATACCCCTGCAACATTCCATGTGGCATCAGGGCATGCTCACTACCCTTACCACTCCACCCTGGGGGACATTAAAGCAAACCACGGCTTCATGTACACTGACTGTGAAAGCCAAGGTTGGTATAGGTGTAGCTGAAACAGACATGAATGTTCTTTCTGCTTCATAAGTTCTGTTCTGTTTTAGTAAGTTTTTTAAATACATTTGTTTTAAAATTTCATTATTTCTCTTTTACACTGAATTCTGTTACAAAATAAACGTCTATTATTTAAAGCATAACTCATCTTTTGTAGTTTGCAACATCTACTGCTGAGTGCTTAGCAGCTGTAAAAGCAATTGCCTCTTACGGAGAGTATAACACAACTCACAGGATAAGATGCAAACAAAATTAGTTGATGTACTGACAGTTGTATACTCCTACACATGCAGCAATCACACAATTTCTAACAGGTCACAAAAGAGCAGGGCCAGGTAGAGCACAGTACAACGAAAGGCGTTTCTGCGGCTCACTGTTAAAATGGTCTTTCAAAGCCTCCCTGAGCCATATGGCCCTGTGCTGAGTACTTCTAATAGCCCTTTTGTCTGGCTGTTCAAATTTAGCAGACAGCCACTCCCGTCTCCTCCTTCCACCCCAGCAGAAAAGTTTTCCCCTTTGCTTCACAGATACTATGCAGGACACAGCAGGCAGCTGTAACCATTGCGATATTTTTCTCACTGAGGTCCTGTCTTGTGTGTAAACAACACCAGTGTCCTTTCAATTGATCAAAAGCACATTAAACTGTCATTCTGCGCTTGATGAGTCGGTAGTGGAATCATTCCTCAGTATTGTCCAGATGGCCGATGTAGGGCCTCATAAGCCAGGGGAGCAACGGGTATGCTGGGTCACGCAGGATTGCTGTTGGCATTTCAACGTTGCCAGTGGTAACCTGCTGATTGAGAGAGAAAATCCCTGCTTGTAGTTTTCTGAACAGTTCTGTGTCCTTAAAGATGTGAGCATCATGCACCTTCCCTGATGAGCCCACTTTGATGTCAGTGAAGCATCCCAGTGATCCACCAATACTTGCATAACCATAGAAAAGTAGCCCTTTCTGTTGATGCACTCTGTGGCCAGGTGGTCCTGGTGCCAAAACATGGATACCTGTATCATCTGTTGCTCCATCACAATTTGGGGAACCCCTTTGCTGCAAATCCATCCACTGTGTCCTGTGCATTGCCGAGAGTCACAGTCCTGCGTAGTAGGAGGTGATGATTAATGATTCTACACACTTGTATGACAACAGACTCTGCAGTGGATTTCCTGACTGCAAGTTGATTTCTGACTGACTGACTGGTAGCAGTCTGGCATTCCAAGTTTCCACAATGCGATCGCCACTCACTTCTCCACTCTCAGTGCAGCTCTCGTTTTGGTGTCCCTGCAGTAGAGGGCTGGGATGAGCTCAGCACACAGATCCAGGAATGTTGCCTTGTATGTCCAAAAGTTCTACCGCCACTGCTTGTCCTCCCAAGCCTGCATTATGATGCGATCCCACCAGTCAGTGCTCATTTCTTGGGTCCAGAAGTGGTGCTCCACCATCTGCAGCTACTCCATGAATGCCAAAACAACCTTGAATTGGTTCTCGCTATGTCCCACAGCAATCTGGCCTCCAAGAAATCGTTACATTCCCCACTGAGTTGGTTCTTCTTTCAGCTTTGCAAATACATATTAATTTGTGCGTCCTGTGCATGCAACACTCACGGCAATAGTGTAGAGCTATGCAGGCTCCATGCTTCTGTCCGAGTTGGTGGACAGCAAAGAGAGCCGTGCGGGTTTGTGGGATGTTGAAAAAAGGTGCAAAAATTATGGGTTACAGATGACATTATGGTAGGAGACAGTTGCACACTGCGAAGTTGACCCCATGCTCCAATCAACCCTATGCAACTTATTTTGGCCCCACCATGCATTGCCAAAACTTTCAAAAGAGAGTGCACTGGACAGTGGCCGATTTCATCCTGGGATACCTGCCCATGATGCACCGCCCTGTGCATTGATACAAGCACTCCTGGTGAGTATTTGTAGCACCAACGCAAGAAGCCAAGTATGCAGTCACACAAGTGATGTACTACCTGCAAGAGCTTTATACTGACGTAACTTACATCAACATAGGTTTGTAGGGTAGATCTGGCCTCCTAAAGGGAGCTAGGTTCTTTCTGGCTCTCACGTCAACTAAATTTTTGACTAGTTCCAGTTAGAATTTTTGATGATGCAAGGGCCCAAAAGAATAAAACTTCCTTTTCAGTTATTAGGTTGAGTTTGCAGCACTGACAGTTAAAAAGGCTTTTTTCCTACTTGTATAGCTGCAGTTTTTATCTAGAAGTGATTGACATGTAATACACGTGGAATGCCATGAATGTTCTTCTTAGTTGTTTTTCAGACTATAACAGCACTTGAAGACTTTGGGGCAGTTTTACAATAAAAAATTAGACCGACCTATCTGTGTTGGTCAGGGGTGTGAAAAGGCCCACACCCTCACATCATGTGTTAAGCTGACAACCCCCGATGTAGACAGCGCAAGGTCTAATACTTGTATTAGTTCCTCAGCATAATTAGCTATCGCTATTCAGAAACATAATTAGCTATCAATATTTACAATTAAACTAGTAAAGGGATAGGAGAATGAAAAAGTAGAGAACTTTACGTCAGCATTTTCTTTAATATTAACTCTTCTACTTTAGTATTTCAGGCAGCTCCTAAGAGGAGCTGAGTCCCCAACACGCAATTCAAAGTTTAACAGGTAGGTGTGTTAAACCTTTTAATATGTTTAATTATGTGATTGACCAGTACTTGGCAGAAGATTCAATGTTTAGAAATTTAAATAAGTTAACTTAGCTTTAAATTTGTAGAATACGTACAGGAGCAGCAAGTAATATGTGAAGCAATACTTCACTTTAAAGTGTTTTCATTGCTCTTTTATTTGAAAAAATGAGATGAAATTTAGAATTAGAATCCTTTACTTTTGAAATGTCAGAGTGAAAAAGAAAACCCCCCTCAAATTAAGGATGTGGCAGATAACTTTAAGATAACATGGCAATAGTGAATACAGAATACACTGGAGAAAGCAAAATAGAAAGAATTGACTCTGTAGTGTTTGATTTCCACATTGAATCACTTTTTCCAATACCTGTAGAAAATAGCCATGTCAGAAATTTCATTTTACAAATCAGCTCAATAGGATCCTGTGAGAACTGTAACAATTTCTCCTGCTAAGATTTAATGGATATAACAAACACATTTAAGCTCTGAATTGATTGCCTTAAAATACGCTTGATCTTTGGGTTTGGGAAGAGAAAATGAATATCATTTCAATTCTGAATTTTTTTAGGTGCACTGCTTATGCTTCCAATATAGCTAAGCTTTAAAAAGAAATAAATAAATAACTAAAAAAAGCCCACAACCCAACCATACAGTATACCCAGATGCCCAAACCTCTGTATGTACTTGCTTTATTCCTACATGGAAGAGGTATCCAGAAAATAATATAAAAATATAGACATGCTGGCTTTTGATTAATTAGAAATGCAACAAAATACAGTACATTTGCCAATTGAAGGCCAAAAATGGTGACCAATATCATTTGTCAAGTTGAAGCATAAAAAACAGAACATAACAAAAAGGCTGTATGTGTAGTACTTCATATACATACATATACTTCAGTGTCCGATTGCGTTCAGTGGCACATAATTCAAGTTTCACAAGTAACATGACTAAAGAACAGTCTGAGACATTATAGAATGAGTTGATGTTTTTAAAACATTGTTAGAAGTGTAGGAAGTTTGATCTCAAAACTTCTGTTTTCCTTCCTATACTCTGACCAGTATGTGGGGCTCCTCCATATCAGAAACAATGTTCTTAAAAAGTTGTTATTGGTTATTTCTGATTTTAGAATGAATTTGCTTTAGTTCAACCACAAGTTACTATGCTTGATGCAGGAATTACTAGGGGAAATGCTACAGCCCATTTTATGCAAAAGGTCAGACTGGATGATTAAATGGTCCCTTCAGTCCTTAAAATCTTTGAATCAACATAATAAGCTCTTTGCTTCTTTAAAGTTCTTTACAAACTATATTTTATCCTTTTATAAAATGTCTACAGATTTTTCCCAGAAAACATTTTTTCTTTAAAGCCTTTAACTAGCAGGTTAGGCTGTAATTCAGGTTTGAAATTCATACAGGAATCTAAGGCTTTGACTTTTCAGGCATTTATGCACATGGTTAACTTTAAGAATGAGGGTAGTCCATTTTAAGTCACTGGAATTATTTATGTGCCTAATATCAAACACACTTAAGTGTTTCCAGGATTGGGGTCTAAAAATCAAATGCAGCTATCCCAACTAACTGTGTATGTACTGGTCTCTGGTAAATTTTGGCTGTTTATATACTATTTTGGGAACATTTGTCTGGAAGTTGATAGAAACCTTTATAAATATAACAGCATTCATGCAAATTGCAATGAAGGTTCTAGGCTGTTTGGTTTTGCTTGAGATAAATCTGGCTCTGTCTTTGGAACTGTCTCTCCTTCTGGGCTTGTGGGATAATTTCTTGTGCCTGTTGTTGCAGAGGTAGCCTGAGTTTGGATGATTTTCGGTAAGTCAAGATAATGTGCCATAATTGTTGCCTGTTAGTGTTTGTTTGCATCCATCATAACTATATCATACTGCCTTTATAATAGACATTAATTGACAGTTTCATTTTTAAATACAGACTCTTTCTGGGCTAAATTCATTTGAAACAACAAACTTAATTACACATTCATTCACTTGAAGTTTTTAGCAAACAGTGGCCTTGGTCTTGGTTTAATGACTATTTCTTATATGTTAAAATATTAACATTTACAAAATATAATTTTCCTGGCCATTACCTATTTTGTTCTCCCATATTAACTTTAACATTTCAGTTGTATGTCTCAAAGCTTTTTTGCTGTTAAAGGTGCTGGTTATTTTGTAGCCTTTTACCCAAAGTTTTTTCTTGCTTCTTGTCACATGCTTCCAGATCCTATCACTTTAAAAAAAGAAAAGAAAATTGTGCCCTCTACTGCGTTAGAATCAGGCAGCTTCTCCCTTTACTGTACCTGGACACAACAAGGAGTCATTGAGAGCACAGGAGAGACAGGCTCTCTGCTCTCAGTCCTGGTGCCCATCTCCAATCAGGCCTGCAGCAACCCTGGGCTACAGCATGCTCAGTGCTGATGGAATCTTCAGAGAGTCTAGCTACGAAACTCTAGCAAGGCATTGCTAAGTAGGTATAATCCATGATAGTTGAAGGTGTATCATTAAGCCAAATTTGGGCAAATTTTCTCGGACAGCAAAAGTCAGATTCCTAACACACAAGCCTGACACCTCAGGCAAACTTCAAATCCCTGTTCCAAAGAGTGGGGTGCTAGAGTTTCTCAATTATTTTAATATTGGCAAAACAATGTGTTTTCCCTTAGCCTCATTCTCGGAAACGGCAGAACTGCTTTGGCTGAATTCTTCCACAAAACTCAGCCTGGAGCAGACGCCTGTCTGGAAAAATTTAGTACAGATGTTTAAATTTTGGCAATGCTATAATCATCTGAAAACAGGGTCTTATAATGGGAAGTGTAAGGCATTCAATAATAGGTGATGCTACCAGTCCCACCTATAAAAATAAAAAAATAAGTAGTGTTTGGGCCTGTCTTTGTGTAGAATTAGGCCTTGGAGAGGGAAGTGGACTTGGGAGAACAAAGAACTGATTATAACAATTGAATTTTAAAATTGTATATACAGAAAAAAAATTGAGTAGAGTTATAAACAGGTGAGATTGAAAACAAACATTCAAGTTCCTTTTAGCAAAAACATCCCCAGAGTCAATTGGTGATGTCACTGCGGCCCTCAAGGTGATGAACATACTTCACCTGCTCTGCCCCTGCTGTTCTGCTTTCCTGATTGGTTTTTAAAGAAGCTTAGTAATTATTACTAAAAATTTTCATCATAATTATAAATAGATAGATATGAATGCTTTTGGTTTGTTAAAATGTTCATTATTCCTTTGAATCCCAAATGAGCTATCCATTTTTTTCAATCTTCAGTTTTGCAATTCACCTTACAGATTTGTAACAAGCTTTATAAAAACTTCAGATAATTATATTCAGCAGGAATATGTTCCTCTCCCCTTCTTCCCACTAATAGGGTTTGTTCAGATTATTATGTTTTCATTTCTAGAACAAGAAATTAAGATTTATTTTTCAGGTCTGTGTAAGGGCAGTATATATGGCATGCATGCATTGATGTGCTGTAACATGTGGCTATAATGAGGAACGCAGACTTCATACCTAATGTCTCTGCCCGTTTTACTTAAACTTGATGCCTTTGGATACCTTTTATCATAGTTGCTCTAGCTCTGAACAAGACTTTAAAACTTGCATCAAGTCTTCATCTATGGGGCAAATTGCCTTCTTAAGCTAGGAGTCTTCATCTGCTTCTGTTTTCCTTCATGTTTTGTAAGTTTTGGCTTTCTGCCTGCTGCTTTAAAGTAAGTCAGTGTCCATCTTGCGTCACATGCGCCTGTATAAATGCTATGATGTTTATAAAGAAAATAAACTTGTGTTTAAGCATGCAGTACTTGACAGGTATGGATGAATGCTTTGATGCCAAAAACAGTTGTGTTGCTACAGTTATTTGCTGAAAGGTCACTGTTTTTAACTCTCTCCATTTCCATCTTTTAAGTAAACAAGTTCTCTTAGGAAGTTAGTCTTATGAAAATTGATTGATTGTGTTTGATTCCAAAGTAATGCTGTAATAAGAACATCAATGTTAGTTTATGGCTGAAATTTTAGTCCATGTCCTGGAAATGCTGACTTAGTACTCATTTTCTCCCCCCAACAGATGGATTTTACTGATTGGTTTTAAATTGGTCTGTAATAGTAAATAAATCTTAAAATGCCATACAGACAGTGAATCTATAATGCTAAAAAAGTGTAAACAATACACATCAGTTCCATTTTTTCTTATAGTTCTTACAATTGCACATTTTTATCTCTAAATTATATTCAGTGGCTAGTACTACAATTTGCCCTGTACTGTGAATTTTGTTTTGTATAATCCTTAGGGCCACACACAAAAGAGGAGAATCATTTGCCATCAGCAGAATAGGCAGCAAAATTAAAGGAGTATTCAAGAGCACCACAATGGAAGGAGCTATGCTACCTAACTATGGTTTAACTGAAGGAGAGGATGATTTTGTGAGTAGAAATTTACATTTGTCCTAAATCTCAGGATTATTTGTCTTCCAGAATCTTTAAACACTTTCAGCTTCTGTCCCTTCTCTTCCCTTCCTTTGCTCCTGATGTATTATGATGGTCTATGTCACCTTGCCATCCTAGGGTCACAGCATTTTTCAAGCTTCCTTGTTCTCTTAATACTACTCAGTTACTTGCTCAGTGAGCACAAGATTTGGGTATCTCCCCAATAAGAGTAATTCCAAGAGTTAATTGCTGGAGTAAAGAGAAGTATTAAAAAGTAATGATCTCCTAACAAAAGTAATCTTTGTCAAGTAGTCTCATGAGCAATTGTTACTTTTCAGTCCAATATTTTCAGTAAAGTCCTGAGGTGTTTCAATCCTCAGTCCTTTCTGTGTCAGTAGGGCTATCATGATCCAGGGTCAAACTCTTAATAGTTATTTGAATAATATCTCTCACAATACAGCTTTTATACTAATGGCTAAAATATTTTTCTGATTGTCATTGCATAATTGGTACATAAACAAGTATCACTTTAAATGCGCAAAATTGTGTTTTGCTCCATGAGTCTCATTCTCAGAAATTATTGAAGTAGAGTACATTTTAGTAGCATTCTAGAGGAAACTATTGCTGCTATTGCTGTTTTTATTTTTAAATCATTTTTTTTTAGTGTTCCATTCCAGCCGTTGGTGATAGGCAATGGTAGAAGCAAACTATGATAAAGCTGTCGAAACTGGATATTTGAAAAATTGACAGTGGTTAGCTGCCTTTAAGCAATGTTCCAGAAGGCCATGAGTATGTGTGACCCTATGTGGGAGAGGGGAGATCAGGTATTTGGGTGGGGGTACAGTGCTGTGTTGAGGTTAAAGGATAGAAGCTTGAGGGAACCACACTGTACACAGGTGGAAAATGGAACATTGCCTGTAAGGCTTGAGACCATTAAGACTCCTTAGCAGTAAACCCTTCCAGTATTTTCTTTCTTTCTTTTGCGGGACCATCTGCTTTGTGGGGTGACATCTTGTGTTAAATCATGGAAAATTTCAAAATACAGTACTAGTCTGACTTCAGCTCAGATGATGGGACGACCCCTTACTCTGCTGTTTCTTGACTAGAAGGCAATTCATTTTTTTTGTATTTTAAAAGAAAACCTTAGTTCAGATTAACTGTACAGAAATCCCAGTTCTAGGTGAAACTGAGCTAATTGGACTTTCCATAGTTTTTATATTTGATTATATTTTCAAACGTCACTACTAGATGACGGAAATTTGGTTTAGTCATCATGGCTAATAAGGAACAGATGGGACATTGCCCAAATCCATCCTTAGTCCTAAAGTTGTGAATTTGTCACAGGTTCCTTAAAAACATAAGATACTTTGACACAGTAAGATACAATAAAAGAAATCATCATGAAAAATCTCTCAACCATGGTCTTCTTACCACCATTTTGCACAGGGAAATAAATTGAAATAATGTGTTAATATGTATATTTCTGCACTCACACTGCCTTGATCTCCCTGATCCTAGGTGAGCAGTTTATGCCAGAGTGACCATGTGGGTCAGTAACTCATGCTTGCCATGGCTGTTTTGCCAATCTTAAGGCTTCTCCTGCAACTAGAATTTTTCTTATACACCCAACAGCAGTGATTGAATTGTAAATTGGCTGCCAGGAGGTTGATGCTTAGGTATCTAGGGCAAAGATGTAGACAAGGAAATATGAGGATGGTGTGGGAAGTGAAGGGAAATTAAGCTGATCACAGACTGCCTGATAGTCATGAATTTTTAATTATTTAAATTTATTGCTGTACTGATTTCTCCTGAATTTATGGAAATACATTGGCTTTTAAGTCATGTGATTTTGAGACTTACTGCAGCACTTATAACTATTCCACTGAACGTTACATTACATATACATTACAAACTTATTTGATGCTAAGCTAGTCCATTTTCCACTACTGGAAAATAAAAGTATAAAATAAATTGGAATCTTTCATCTATTTTTTCCAATAACTCTTCCCCACTGAACTTGTATTCCAAAATGGTAAAACAGAATAATTGATTTCAGAATTCTAAATGCTTCCCTGTTTTCTTAAAGGATCAACAAGATATAGGATAGCTCTTTATTCTATCATATCTTCAAATGAACAGTGTTGCTATGCTGTCTTAGAGAGTTCAAGTCTTGTGATGTCACTGGTCATTGGACTGTAGTCTCATCCTCCTGGGGAAAGGGCAGAAAATAGATTGTTTGTCCAGTGTCCTGCTCTTATAGAATATAATTCTCATTCTACTAGGCTGAAATAAAGTAAAAGTATATTTTTTCTCTTCACATTTTTCAGCTATCTAAGAAAAGCAGAATTGTATTTGCATTTTTTTCCTCAGTAAATCAACTCTTTGAAGTCTGATTTTGAAAAACTATACATTCACTATAGAGTCTGATATCTTAGGTACAATGAGAGAGATCACAACTGTGTTTAAAGTTCTTTATACATTTCTATCCCATTATATTTATTGAAATATATAGCTCCACATATGTATGTTAGACTTCAGTCTTTTTTAAAAAAACTTTTTAAAGACAAAGTTACAAAAAACATTAATATACAACTTCAGTCTGTTCTTGAATTCTAGAAACAGACAGTTTAGATGATCTAAGGGATGATGCTCTATAGAAAAGGCTGTTGATGTTGAAAATAGTTTGAGTGAGCTGCTGGTTACAGGGGCTTTTGTGGCCAAAATGACCTGAAGCTAATCTTAGTGAAACTTGATAAGTTTGCTTATAAAATCTTTGTGTAGTTAGTTGACTGATGCCACTTATGCCAAAGCTGCTTTTTTTTTTCTTTTTTTTTTCCTGATAAATAATTATTTTTGCTAATAGCAAAAATGCATAACTTGTATTTATTCTTGGAGTGCTTGCTCATGTCCATTCCAGGCTAGGTGTGTGTGTACTGCGAGCACTGTCACCAGAGATGTTTCCCTCTGGTGCCATGCGCTCATGTGCTGGTATAAGGGGCCTGGCTGGCCCTGACCCTATCAGTTCCTTCTTTACTGCCTGTGATGGTCACTGGAACAGTTCTTGCTTCGGCAAGGTGATCATTCAGTGTTTTCCTGTGTTTTCAGTGTTTACCTCCTTGGGTACTGCTTGTGAGTCACCTAATGTGGAATGGACATGAGCAAGCACTCTAAGAAAAAAAAGCGGTTACTAACTGTTGTTCTTCATGTGTTGCTTGTGTCCATTCCACAACCCACCCTCTTGCCCCTTTGTTGGAGTTGGCTGGCAAGAAGGAATTGAGAGGGTGTTGGGCTGTCTTGGCCCCTTTATACCAGCGCATGAGCTTACAGCATCACAGGACGCTAGAGCCAGCCTGCCAGATACCACTGAGAGGAAAAATCTCCAGCAGCGGTGCATGCGGTGTGCACTCCTCACGTAGAATGGACATGAGCAACACATCTCGAAGAACAACACTTACAGAAAGTTTAGTATCCATTATTTCTGATTACTCTTACTTAGCTTTTATGTTTTTATAAGTGGAATAGCTTTTGTAATAGGCCTGGAATAAAATATCAGTATCTGAAATGAGGACTTTAAGCCCTGGTCTACACTTACCTGGAGATTTGGCGGCAGTCGACAGGAGTTACGCAAACTACGCAGAGTAGCTTGTGTAACTCACGTCGACTGCTCTGCTTCCCTTCTGCGCGCTGTCTACACTGTGCTGTGCTACGCTACTTGAGGGGGTGGTTTACCAGTGTCGACTTCCTGATCGATTGAGCGGGTCTACAGTGACCGCTCAATCAATCCAGAAAGCTCGATCTGGCAGCGGCGAATTTGCTGCCGTCAGTATAGACATGGCCTAAAAAGGGGCAAAAGTGCAGCAGTATGGTGACATCTGGTATTTTAGGTTTAATGTGCAAAATCCTTTCTCTACCCACCAAAACATAAAGCAAAGAAACCAACTTTGCAGGCATGTTGGGACCAAAAGACAGTGGAACCCAACGTGTTCCGTGCATGGCAGGGCCTGAAACATTGCTCTCAATTTACTCAGTGTCTACCACCAGTTCTAGCTGCAGGATCTGATTAAGATTCACACTGATGGCCTTTTGTAGGGATTAAAAATTGTTGCCTCTCAAATGATTGAAATGCACCTTGCAGTTCACTCCCTCAAAAGTTCTATGGCTGATTGCTGGTGGGCCTCCCAACTGGTTCAGGCTACCCTACTATTTGTAGGGGGTAAATACTTGTTAGAGGTCCACTCAGTTCAGGCTCAGATGATTGAGGGCTGTGATGGAAGCAAGGTGCTGGCAGAAATGGTCCCTCAGACAAACCTCCTTAGCTCACCAATTGAGAGAGGCCTCCCATTGTGCTCATTGCTCAGATCCACAGGTCGTTGCCTGGCAATCTAGCTGTGGATTGCCAGCTGAGACTGTTCTTTGCTTCTCACAGTATTTCCTCTCCAACAGGTGACACACCATAATGCCCTAACTCCAGTTTTGCACCACCTCAGCTAGTGAACCACTGAAAGTCTGCCAGCTTTAAATCTTGCTTTGATGCACCATAGATGATTCACCAGAACGAGGTGGCAAGACACCTGTGACTCACCAGATGAGACTCCACCAGCAGGAGGACATCACTGGTAAATGGGTTCCTCCCAGCCCTTCAGCTATCGGCTCCCTTGTTGATGCCTCCTCTTAGGGCCAGCTGGAAGTTGGTAGCAATGGGGATATGAAGACTGCAGTAATCCGTTTGCTGCAATTCTGGCTGGTGAACCACAATTCATCAGAACAAGATTTGTAACAAGCAAACAATGAGTGATTCACTGGCTGTACTGGAGGTTGCATATGTGTGCCAATATTGCTGGAATGGAACATGGCCCGGATGACAGCCCACATCATAATCAGTTAGGGCAGCTCTAGCTAGGTGCAAGGGCAAAACTTAAACCGATAAAAGATTACCAGAAAGATGCACTCAGTTGTTTGTGCTTCATTCAGTGCAGTACAATTAGTTGAACCATGAGCACTTAAATACTCTAGTGTAAACAAAGCTAAAGTGGATCCTCTAGCCAACTCTGCCCTCCTTCCAAATTAGGAGCTGTGGTAACAACCCCTGAGCTGCTTCCAGGTATATTCTGTAGCTTTTGTGGATAGAGTCAGCTATTCCAATTCCTACAGAATTCCCTAAAGCAAAACTGGACTTGAATTTAGAGCAGGTGAGATGGTTCAGCCCTAATTTCTTAAGTCAAAGGAGAGGAAAAAACCCATAAACAAGAAAAGTTCTGCTTCTCTTTTGACATTAGTTTGATGTGTATTCGTCATATACCAATGGTGTTTTTTAGACGGAAGTTTCTTTATTTAATTTTATAAAGTGGAGATTATTCATTTACTATTTTATAATTTACTTTTTAAATATAATAATCCTTTAGTTCACTTATGACTTCACTGTTAAAGATGTAGATCAGTTCTGTCCATACTAAGTTCTAGTGAGAAGTACTAGCTGCTAGAGTTTAAGCAGGCTCATGAACCTTGCTGACAGTCTCAGCCGTAATGAAGGGCCTTGAGGTTTTTACACTCATATCCAAGTTTATCATTCCAGTAGGAGTTTATTCTCTGTTTAGCCATTGAAGACTGGTCCTGCCTACTACCAGGGAAGGAACTTGGCTCCCCATTCAAGAAAACAGTCCAGTTTGATTTGCTTCCTGGCAGCAGCAGCAGACAGTTTAAACAATTTAGGAAGACGCAACTGACTTCTAAAAACTCTGTCTTTGGTAAAGATGTGTTTTTTCCAAATGTCTCAACTGGCCCTACTCAATAGTAGAGTTGTGCAAATAACTGATTTTTTTTTTTTTTTTTTTTTGGATTGTTGGAAGTTCTGAAAAATGGGGAAAAAATAGATCAAATCAGAATCAATTTTTGGCATATTGAAAAAATCAGAAAAGTGTCATTTTGTATGCCCCAAAACGTTTTGTTTTGGGCATTTTTAACTGTTTAAATAAAAGCAAAGAAAATGAAGAGCTAGATTCATAAAACAGGGGGAGGTGGTGGTCTTCCAGAGCAGGCGTTTGAATCTAGATCTTCCATGTTCCAGGTAAGTGCCGTAGCCTCCAGGCTATTAGTTGTTCTTGGGTGGTTCTCTCTGTCTCCCCTCTTGAAGCTGTTCCAATTTTGTATAAAATAATTGAAGAATTATTGGGCCAAATTGAGAGTGACTCTATAGCGCCTGGGAGGGAAGACAATCAGGTTTCATGTTTTTGCAAATGACCCTAAATCCCCTTGTGAATCTAGCCCCAAAATGTCAACTTTTCTGAAAATTTTCTTTTGTTTTGACCAGAACAGTTAACTGAAATTGACATGAATTCACGTTTGTCAACCTAAATCTGCATTTCTACTTCGAGTGATTGCTCATATCCATTCCAATATAGGTGAGTGCACGTCACCGTGCATGGGTTCCTGGAACTTTTTTCCCTTAGCAGACCCCGTAGGGTCGGCTTAGGCGCCCCCTGGAATACCGTGCTCATGCCGTGGTATATAAGGCACCGCCGACCCTACAGCCCCTCAGTTCCTTCTTTCCGCCTGTGACAGTTGCTGGAACGTCTCTTGCCTCTCATAAGTAGCATTCCCCTTATAGATTTTGTTATTGTTGTTTCAGTAGTTAAGTGTTAAGATAGTATTAAGTAGCGTGTTTAAGTTAGTTAGCATTAGAATAGAAGCCCTTAGGGGCTTAGGGCCGGGCCATGCCCGGCTCACCTGGCTTTAAGCCTTGCGCTGCTTGCGGCAAGTCCTTTCCAGTTAGTGACCCTCACGATCGCTGCCTCAAATGCCTGGGGGAGCAGCATCAGAGGGAGAAATGCAAAATCTGCAAAGCCTTCAAGCCTGGGACTCAGAAAGAGCAGGATATTAGGCTGAAGGCTATCCTAATGGAGGCGGCGCTCCGACCAGCTTCCAAACTGTCGCGTTCCACTTCGGCTCCGAGCGTCTCCTCGGTGCAGAGTGCTCCACCGGCACTGGGGTCCACTCGACGCCGACCATCACTGGTGCCGAAGAAGAGAAGACGCCAGCATGCAGAGCACTCACATTCCCCTGTACCGCCTGTGCGGGTGGGGTCGAGTTCAGAGGTGCACCAGCCACAGCCCGTTGAGCTTGCTCCGGAGCCTGCATCTCCATGCAGGGAGCCTCCCCCGACTCCTGGGGGTGGGGGAGCGCCCCTGCATGTGCCATCGATGCCGGAGGCTTGCCAGGCAGCATGAGCCTTGATGGCCATGCCCATGCCTCAGCCGAGGTAAAGAGGGCTGGTGTCCCAGGGTAAACCCGCGCTGGGTCGCCCTGGAGGCTGGTCGAGACCCCTGCCAAGGGAGAAGTCTCCCGTCAGACGGTCACCGAGGGTAGAATGTGGAAGCTCCCCTCACAGCTCCAAGTCGGACTCGTCAAGCTTATCCTTCCCACGGCACCGAGATCGGTCCCCGGTGTCGTGCTGGGCAGATGGGGGGGAGAGCATTTGTCATATTATCTGACATTAATATATCAAAATCATAATCATCCATATGGAATATGCCATGTCAGGTACTGTTAGGAAAGTTATAGTATGCTAAGTAAGATGATAATACCTATGTTCATGTGTGAGGTGTAAAATGGAAGTTATGGATATATTTGATATATCTGTATTTCAAAGTGTGCTGTCTGAGTGGCATCTCAGACAGGATTGCTGCAGAACAATAGCCTGCTTAATGGCCCATTAAGACATTCCCAGGTGCAAGGGGCCCAGAGGGAGAAGCCAGCATCACCTAGTGAGTCACCAGGATTTGCTCATGTGACTCTGGACCCCATTTTAGCTCCTGTAAGTTTTCACAGGCCGCATATAAGGTATATAAGATCAAGCCAGAGGAACCATTTTACCTTTGTTCCTGTTCAGTTACTGACATACACCTGCCTCTGGATCAATTCACTTGCAACTGAACCAAAGGACTAAGGCCCATCCAGGTGCTGGATGTATACCAGAGGGACTATACAAGCCTGCAACCCCACATTTCTTCTAGAAACCTGATGTATATGGACTTTCAATCATTTGTATGTATCCGATTTGCTTTGACCCTTTAATGTTTCTCTTATGGTTTATTTCTTTTTTTTTACAATAAACCTTTAGTTTTAGTTACTAAAGGATTGGCTGGCAGTGTGGTATTTTAGGTAAGATCCAAACTTATATTGAACTGGTACTGTGGCTGACTCCTTGGGGTCAGAGGGAACCTTTTTAGTAAAAAGCAGAGAGTTTAAACAACTGGTCTCTTTACTGGACCTAGTGCTGATTTGGGAGCGTGGAGCTGAAATGCAGTAAAGGGGGCTGTGTGCATTTGTATGCTGGCTTCTGTGGGGATTCAGAAGTTCAGTTTGTGGCTGTTTGGGAAGTCTGGCTTTAGTGCCACCCACCAGTGCTGGGAGAATCTGCTCTCCTTTTACAGCCTGCTCTGACCTTGGCATTTTCAGGTGGCTACCCTGGGCACGGACGGGTCACAGTGACGTAGTCGTAACAGGATCCACAGAACCAGAACATTTGTGTTTTGGATCAGAACCTCACGCTATTCCAAATTTTGAAATTTGATATTGAGTGTGTTAAAGATTAAAGTTAGTCAGAATGAGTGATTCACGATCAAACAAAGCGATCAAGCTGCAAGCCTTGAGAGAGAGAGAGCATCTGCAGCATGAGAAGGAACTCAGAAGGCCGAGACTAGAAGCTGAGGAAGGACTTTCCAAATATAAACGTGAACTCCAAAAAATAGATGAAATGAGAGAAAAAGCTCATCAAGAATGGATGAAAAAGGCCAGACTCCAACTCCAGATCCTGGAAAAGCAGAAACTGTATCCTTCTGGAAGCCCAGCTTCTCTTAGCAGCGATTGGGAAGAAATCTCTCCAGTTTATTGCGATTTTGATGTGTTTAATACTGATGTGGTAAATGTATATAGCCAGGTTAACGTCACCCAGTCCCAGAGGGAGTATAAATGTAAGTCTCCTGCGTTATCAGTAAGCAATGGGGAAATTTGTAAAGGGGGGGAGGGGTGCATGAATGTAAGCAGTTGGCTGTGTCTAGCCAGGTATGCTGTGACAAGGAGAATGTCTCTAGCCTTGGGATTGTGGAAAAAAACTGCTTTTCTGACCATACAAGCTGCTAATCTGCTGGGGGAGAAAAAATCTCCAGTGTTCTGTCTATGGAGCAGACAGAGGGTGCCTCGCAGTTTATGATGGAGGATTTGTCAGTTGGACCAGAGATGGTTCTGGATTCGACTGAGACCCAGGAAGGAAGTGTTCCAACCTGTGTCTGTTGGGGGTAATGGATTGCCCATGGGGGAAGTTACCCTGGTTCCCAAAAGCTTGTCTGGGAACAGCCATGTAGGCTGGGACAAAAGGGGAAAAATTTCAGATTGTTTGGATGTTAAGAAAGGCAGGTTATCTGCTGAGAAAGAGTTCATCTCCCAGGTTCTGTCTAAAGAGCAGACAGAGTGTGCCTCTCAGCTTATGCTGACTGAGGGTGTGCCAGTTGGCCCAGAGGTGGTCCTGGACGTAACTGAAACCCAGAAAGAGTCTGTTAGGGCTCAGGGAAATGTTTCTTTAGAGCAGCCTCCAGCTGAAGAGGGAAGGGACATTTCTGTAGGAAATGGATTGTTGCCTAAAACTGCTCCTGAAGAAATAAAACCTCCTGATGGCTTTTGCAAGCAGTTTTCTGCAACTGAAGAGTGTGAAAGCCCCGTCAACAGTCCTCCTCCTCCTCTCCAGACGAGGTGACCTCTAGAAACCACAGGACGCTGCTGATGGACTTTAGGGCGCACCAAGAGCTCCTGAAAAGGGTGGCCTCTATCCTCAATTTGGAGATTAAGGAGCTATCAGAGGAGCAGGACCCCCTCTTTGGTGTTGTTGGGTCAGAGGGACCATCAAGGGTGGCCCTGCCTGTACACGACAGGGTCCTTAAGCTGGCCAAGGCCCTGTGGCAAACCCCTGCCTCAGTTGCCCCCGCGTCTAAGGGCGCTGAAAAGAAGTATGTCCCGGCAGAAGGGTTTGAGTACCTGTTTACCCACCTGGCCCCGGGAACCCTGGTGGTGGACGCGGCAAATCAGAGGGACAGGCACGGGTACCAGGGTGCCACTCCCAAAAACAAAGATAACAAAAAACTTGATTTGTTTGGGAGGAAGGTGTACTCCCTGGGGGCCCTGCAGTTTCGTATAGATAACCACCAGGCCCTCCTAGGACACTATAACTTTAACCTCTGGGATTCCATGCGGCGGTTCGTGGAGAGGTTGCCCCAGACCAGGCGGCGGACTTTGCCACGGTCCTGGAGGAGGGTATCACGATGTCAGGAGTGACGCTACAAACCGCCAGTGAATCAGGGGACGCCGCAAGCAGGGCCATGGCCTGTGCAATCGCAATGAGATGGTGTTCATGGCTGCAGTCATCGGGGCTGTCCCAAGAGTTGCAGCAATCCATACAGAACCTGCCCTTTGACGGGGCGGGCCTGTTCTCGGACAAGACCGACGAGAAGCTGCACGCCCTTAAGGATTGGTGAGCCACGCTGCGTTCCTTGGGCCTCTACACTCCCTGGGCCTCGAGGCGTCAGTCTCGGCCACAGCATCAGCCACAGCAACAGCCTAGGCCATCACCTAGACCCTTTCAGCCCGGCAGGGGCAGAGAAGGAAACGGGGTTTGAGCAACATAATCGTTCCAACTCGTCCGTAACCTCCCAGCAAGGACCCCCCAAGGGGCCCAATAATAAAAAGCACCATGAGAGTGGCACCACTACCTCTCTCTCGGATCCGTCCCTCACATTCCTAGAGAGGCTAAAACCATTCTACGCCGAATGGCGGAACATCACCTCAGACCGTTGGGTCCTCGGAGTAGTTCTCCAGGGATATGCCCTCCAATTTACAGCCTTCCCCCCACAACCCACCCCCCCGCCCCCCGTTCCTCTTCAGGGACCCCTCTCACGAGCAACTCCTCTTATAGGAGGTGAACACCCTCCTCGATCTGGGGGCGGTGGAAGCGGTTCCCCCACACAAAATAGGGAGGGGATTTTACTCCAGATACTTCCTCATCCCCAAGGCAAAAGGGGACCTGAGGCCCATATTAGATCTGTGCCGACTAAACAAATTTATCAAGCGTCTCAGGTTCCACATGGTCTCCCTAGCCTCCATTATCCCCGCTCTGGGTCCAGGAGATTGGTATGCCGCCCTTGATTTGAAGGATGCATGTTTCCATCCTGCCCGGCCACAGGCGCTTCCTCCGGTTCATGGTAGCTGGGTCCCACTTTGGCCTCTCATCCGCCCCCAGGGTATTCACCAAGTGTATGGCTGTAGAGGCGGCCCACTTGAGGTGCAGAGGGGTGCAAATTTTCCCATACCTGGACAACTGGCTGATCAGGGACAGGTCCAGGTCCCACATTCAGGACAGTGTGTCCCTCACCTGTGCCACATGCACCAAACTGGGGCTGCTCATAATGAGCAGAAGTCAACTCTTACCCAGTGCAATGCATAGAGTTCGTTGGAGCCACCCTGGACGCTTCCCAGGCCAGATCCTTCCTCCCACAGCCTCGGTTTGAGGCTATGGCCGCGATTATCACCCAGCTACACAGGTGCCCCACGACGACAGCCAGGCACTGCCTACAGCCGTTAGGGCACATGGCGGCCTGCACATATGTGGTGAGGCTGGCTCGCCTTAAACTCAGGCCACTCCAGGCATGGTTGGCCTCGGCGTATGCTCCAAGCAGATATCCCTTCAACAGGGTGGTCACGGTTCCCCCATGGGTACTAGCCTCTCTGAACTGGTGGAGGACTCCCAGGGCGATGTTGAAAGGAGTTCCCTTCAGGGATCTGGCCCCGTCGGTCACTCTGATCTCAGACGTGGGGTGTGGAGCCCACATCAGTGCTGACCTGAGCACACAGCGGCTGTGGTCAGAGGAGAAGAACCTCTATATCAATGTAAAAGAGCTCAGGGCAGTCCGGTTGGCCTGCAAGGCGTTCCTCAGGTTCCTGAGGGGCAGGGTGGTGCAGGTGCTGACAGACAATACCACAGCCATGTTTTACATCAACAGGCAGGGGGTTGCGTGCTCCTCAGCCCTCTGCAAGAAGGCCATTCGAATGTGGAACTTTGCAGTCAGGCACGACTTTCACTTATCTGCCTCTCACCTCCCAGGGGTCAGGAACGACAAGGTGGACCGCCTCAGCAGGTCGTTTCTACCCTACCATAACTGGTCACTGCACCCGGAGGTGATGACTCTTATTTTCCGTAAGGGGGGTGTTCCCCAACTGGACCTGTTCGCATCATCCTGGAACAGGAAGTGCCCGAGGTTTTGCTCACTCCAGGGTCGCAAGCCAGGCTCCATATCCGATGCATTCCTCATCGAGTGGAAGGGGACCCTCATGTATGCGTTTCCCCCCATTCCGCCCCTGCTTAGGGTCCTCTTGAAAATCAAGAGGGACAGAGTGGACATAATACTCATTGCCCCAGCCTAGTCTAGACAGCACTGGTACAGTATGCTGCTGAACCTGTCAATCACCCTGCCAGTGGAGCTCCTGAGGCGACACAATCTGCTCTCCCAGGACCAGGGTCGTCTGCTCCACCCATAGCTGGACTCCCTGCACCTCACAGTCTGGAGGCTCTGTGGCTGACGGAGGAGGAGAGAGCCTGCTCGGCGCATGTCCAACAAATTCTGCTGGGCAGCAGAAAACCTTCAACACTGGTCGTGTACCAGGCCAAGTGGAGAAGGTTTACCTGCTGGTCGGAGTCCTGGGACATCCCACCGAGCTGCTCGCCTATCCAGGCGATCTTGGAGTACCTGCTCCAGCTGAAACTCCAGGGTTTGGCGCTAGCTGGCGGCTATCTTGGCTTTCCATCAGCTGCTAGAGGGGAGATCCCTGTGCTCCCACCCCATGTCAGTTAGGTTCTTCAAGGGGGTGGAGAGGCTTTACCTGCAGGTCTGTGACCCAGTGCCTCCCTGGGATCTAAACCTGGTCCTCTCCAGACTAATGGGGCCCCCTTCGAGCCCATGGCTACATGCCCGCTGCTTGTCCTGTCTTGGAAGGTAGCCTTCCTGGTGGCCATTACCTCAGCTAGGTGGGTTTCCGAGATAAGAGCATTGACCTCGGAGCCCCCCTACACCGTTTTTTATAAGGACAAGGTGCGGTTGAGACCCCATCCAGCTTTCCTGCCTAAGGTGGTCTCCCAGTTCCACTATAACCAAGATATTTTCCAAAACCGCACAGGTCAGAGGAGTGGAGATGGCACTCGCTAGACGTGAGACGAGCCCTGGCCTACTACATCGATAGGACAAGGCCGTTCCAGAAGACAACGCAGCTCTTCGTCGCAGTGGCAGACCGGATGAGGGGATCACCTGTCTCTACCCAGCGCATCTCCGCATGGATCATCACCTGCATCAAGTGCTGCTATGAGCAGGCGAATATACCACTTTCAGATGTCATCAGAGGGCGCTCAACCAGAGCCCAGGCCTCGTCTGTGGCCTTCCTGGAGAGGGTGCTCCTGCAGGACATCTGCAAAGCCGCTACCTGGTCGTCAGTGCACACCTTCACGTCCCACTACGTCATCGTGAGAGAGGATGTGGGATTCGGCAGAGTTGTGCTGAGGGCAGCTCACCGGTAATTCCTACCCACCTCCAAGGTATAGCTTGTTAATCACCTATATTGGAATGGATATGAGCAATCACTCGAAGTAGAAAACAGGGTTACTTACCAGTAACTGTTGTTCTTCAAGATTTGTTGCTCATATCCACACCACACCACCACCCCCCCCCTCCCCCCCCCATCCCCACTGCCGGAGTTGGCAGAAAAAAGGGACTGAGGGGCCGTGGGGTTGGCGGTGCCTCACATACCGCAGCATGAGCGCGGTACTCCAGGGGGCACCTAAGCCAACCCTATGGGGTCTGCTAAGGGAAAAAAGGTTCCGGGAACCCGTTCACGGTGGCATGCACTCACCTGTATTTGAATGGATATGAGCAACACATCTCGAAGAACAACAGTTACTGGTAAGTAACCCTGTTTTTTCAGCAAAAAAAATTCAATTGAAAAATTTTGCCCCATTCTACCTAATAGTCTCTCCTCAAATTCTGCTTGTCTCATTTTTGCTGTATTATGCAGGGCTAGGATTTTAGAAGCACAGATTGACTTTTAAAAGCTATTTCTGCCTCTTCCCCCTCTCCCCAATGCACACACCCACATTGTATCTAAATTTTATTCTTTTTGCACACTCTTTTTAATTTTATTGCCAATGCTAGACAGCCAAGATATGGTTGTATCTGGCAGTTTTAGGGGCAATAAGTAGCTTTGAAAGGTTAATCAATGGACTGGTAACAAGATGTAACCTTTGGTGTTAAGGCCTTTGATATATCAGAATCTCTAAAATATTTTTTGGTTTTGTTTTTGCTGGTAATGGGCCTACCAAACTTTGGTGCCATATACCATATTGTATTTGCAACTTATCCTTCCCCAAGAACTGGATGATACTTCAACATGCGATAAGTCAGCTGCTGATACTTTAGATTGATACCTGAGAAAGTTTTGTTAACAATTTTTGTTTTTAACGTCAAACAAACCTACAGGTCTAGGGATTTTTATACAGAAGATCTAAAATTAGCAACTACCTAAGCATACCCTCTTCCAGGATTTTTTTTAATATTTTGTCTTTGGTCCAGGTCACATGTACTTCATATGCAATGATTGAGTTATGTTTACACTGATCTCCTATACATTCTGCAAAATTAAAAATTGTGTACTAAAATGAGATTGGGGAGGTCTTGATGCTTGAATCTTTCATTGCAGATTGAAGAAGGCATTATGGTAATGGAAGACGATTCTCCTGTGGAGACTGTTAGCACTCCCAATACGCCTCGCAACCTTGCTGCATGGAAAATTAGCATTCCATATGTGGACTTCTTTGATGATCCCACCCTTGAAAGGAAGGAGAGAAGAGAGAGAACTCCTGTGTTTTGCATTGACGTGGAGAGAAACGATAGAAGAGCAGGTAAGGAGTCTTTGTGATGAAATACAATTATTTTAAAACGTAGCTCAAAATGTCCATTTTAGTATGTTTTTTTTTATCTGGCTCTTCTGATGTGCTATATACACACATCTCCTTTTAGCATCAAAGTAATGACTTATTAATAAATTTGAAGTCTTTGGGAAGGAAAAATGATCAGACTTATTATCTGGAACTTGTGACAAATTACTCCTAAAAGTGAGTCTAGTCTATTCAGAATTCAAACCAAGGCTTAGGAATCCCTCCCTCCCCACAAAAATGTTAATATTATGATTTAGATTGGTAAATGTTGAGTGTGTTTTCTATTTACTGTACCAGCAATATATTTCATACTCCACTCAATTTTTTTCTTCTAGTACTTTGTTTTAAGTAGATTTGTTGGTGCCCTGATATCTTTCAGATGAATACATTACAAGTGCACAAATAGAT
The DNA here is from genome assembly GCF_026122565.2 of Emydura macquarii macquarii. Lineage (NCBI taxonomy): Eukaryota > Metazoa > Chordata > Testudines > Chelidae > Emydura > Emydura macquarii. The sequence goes on from NW_027132434.1 coordinate 2,154,391, forward strand.
ATTTACTATTAAACATTCTAGACCAGGAAAATGGATTTTTCCTATGAGCTTTAAAGTGGATTTTTAATGCAAATTAAATTGTTTGGTAACTAAAAAAATGAACTTAAACTACTTGCATACCAGGATTTCAGCATCTGTTCAGGAAAATGTTATATTTGGAGAGAAAAAAAAATTGAATTCCCCTTTTAGAAAAGTGTAAATTGACAGTAATGAGTATGAATGAGCTTCTTCCTGCTACCTAGATACTGTAGCACTTGACAAACAGCTGATAGAGATGCCTGGAAGAGCCCTGTACCAAGAGAAGATTATTAGCAAGATCCAAGCTTGCTGCATTAGATTCAGATTTCCTTCATTGTAGCAGGCCTGTCTATCAGCCATTCTTTGAGCTGCTCATGTGATTTAACACTACTTAAGTCATTTATATGTGTGTGTGCCTGGGGTAGTGTGCTAAGTGTGCTGGGGTAAGTGTGCCTGGGGTAGTGTTATAATATTGGCAATACTGATTACCTACATCATTGAGGGCTTTTCCTCTGTATTCTGTTGTATATTTGCTGTTCTTAACTCTTTGTTATGTACTTTATTACTGTCTCAGGTGGGTGTAGGAACATACATTACTTCCAATTTGTATATTTTTCAATAGGACATGAACCTGAACGCTGGTCTGTCTATAGAAAATATCTTGAATTTTATGTGCTTGAATCAAAGCTAACAGAATTTCACGGTATGTTTCCCCTTCCTACTGCAGTGATTACTTTTTAAAATTGAGCAGAAATTTAAGATACTAAAATTTTTCTTTTTGTTTTTAAGAATACTTGAATCTGCTTGACGTTTTACTAATTTATAGGTACCTTTCCTGATGCTCAACTTCCATCAAAAAGAATCATTGGCCCAAAGAACTATGAATTCTTAAAGACAAAGAGGGAGGAGTTTCAGGAGTATCTGCAGGTACAAGACAATCTACTGTCTTTCCGTTTTTTAAGTAAATTGCGTAATTGTGAAGCTAATAAAAGTTAACACATGCCAATTTTTCCCATGTAACTTTAAGTGCAATAAAAATTGTTTTACCTGACCAAATACTATGTATGAAATATTTGACTGTCATTTTAATCTGCAGGTTAAAAATTGTTCTATTCTCAAACATTTAAATATTAAATTTGGTATTAAAAAAAAAAGCATTTGGAAGGATGTATAATTTCTAGGATAACAAAACTGTTTTAAACCTCTATTGTTGTTACTATAGGGAAACTAATTTTCAAGAATGTTCTTACATCTACTCTTTCTTTTATGTCCCTCAAAGAAACTTCTGCAACATCCAGAGCTGAGTAACAGCCAGCTTTTGGCTGACTTTCTGTCTCCCAATGGTGGAGAGACCCAATTTCTCGATAAAATGTTGCCTGATGTAAATCTTGGTAGGTATCATAGTTGCTCTTTATTCTGGTAAATAGCACTCTTGTAGACACTGTAATGCACCAAATTAAGTGTGGGCCCGTTAATACTAAGTGGCTGAACTTTTGTAAGTTTTGGGTGTGTGAAATATAGTGCGTTTCTTCTGCTATACAGCTGTTACCAATCCAGTCATATTCTAATAGTCAGATATTTTGACATTGACATTTCTCTCCATTCCCAGGAGGGAAAGTATTGTGAAACTATGGAGAATCTAGTCTGCATTTGGATGCTTTCTGAATATCTAAGCCCAGTACTTCCAAAATCCATTGCTTATGGAAATCAGGTTTTTTACCTCTTCAAGTAATTCAAGAAGATGGCTGGCATTAGCCCAGATTTGATTTTCAAGAACCAAACCAAGAAGGCAGCTGTTTGGGGTTTTTTTTAATGTTTATGGAGGCAGTGTCTTGATTTAACTTTGAATTTTAGTTGATCAGCCCTATTTTAGTTCATTTGAAAACTGCCAGAATTAATGTCAATTGTTTGTACTAATGTTAGGTCTGAGTATTGTATAACAAGGTGTCCTGGATTCAATGCAGTACCCCATGTAGTTAAACAAGATTGTACTTTGTGTTCCCATTGATGACCTCTTTACTTCTAGGCCATTTTTAGATGTTTTGGCAATTATGAACATCTTTCAGTAATAGTGTGTTTTTTTTTCCTGTTGGTGTAACGAAAATGTTGTCCAAACAAGTTTATATGGTAGGTGAATATTTAAGGTGTCCTGAAGAGGAATGTCTGATCTGGTCCCAAGCTAGGTGCCACATTCATGTGCTTTTAGTAAGTAGAAAGCCTCTCAACATTTAAGACTGGTGGTGTAAGAAATTCATATATATTTAATGTCTTTCCTAAATTGCCTTTTTAGAGTACTTAAAGATAAGAAAATCATAATGATGTAATTTGATATTTAATTTTAAAACCCCTTTTAAAAATATATATTTAAAATATATGTTCATTTTTATTACCTTTAAACTGTTCTGTTGTGCTTCTGATATTCATATTCAGGTTAATGTGGGTAGTTTTTAAGACTAGATCTACAGTCTCCCCAATCCTGTAAATCCTTTTTAACATGACTATTTTCTTGAACTTGCAACACTCTGCATTTCACTAGTATCTCCAGACTGGATGACTGAGGGAGAGGAGAGTAAATGCTGTCTCAGAAGTCTGAGGTTAGGACTTTCCTGTGTGGTAAAGGCTTGCAGAGAATAAGGAAATGGATATTGGAAAAATTGTGGGGAATCATTAGTGACTAGAACTGAAAAATTGTTCTTATCCAGGTCATTCAAACAGAAAAACGATTGGAGCCTAAATTACTGAACAGTTTAGGTCTTTTTCTTATTGTGTCCCAGTTCTCCCTTCGCCCCCATGATGCCTCTTGCTATTTTTTCTTACCCTCACATACCACCCATCCACACTAATGGAGGTATGGCTGTTAATCTCTCTATAGTCCTTTAGAAAATTACAGAGGAAAGTCTATGGAACTTAGATTTCTTTATGAATGTGAAGAGTTTCTTATGTGTTTGTAATTTGAAATATATTTTGTCTGATTAGTACCACACACTCAGTTCCTTTTTTAAGTCAGATACAAAAAAATATTTCATAATTTTCTTGATAGCAACAAATAACTTTGAAAAAAGTTCATATGTTTCTTTAAAAGGATTGTGCTGTTATACTTAAAATGAAGCAATAGATGTCAGTGGTGTAAATTAATCTCTTTCAGACTAAGATGATAAAATGAGACAGGATGTAGGTTTTCTTGCTTCACTTCTGGGCAATTTATAATTTAATAGAGTTTATTATATGTCAGGGATTATTATTCATTTATATTACAATAGCACTTAAACACCCCAGCAAATATTTGTCAGGCCCATTATGTCCTCATGGTACAAAACAGGCCTTGCTGTGGAGATCTTACAGTTTAAATAGACAAATTAGGTAAGGTGAGGTGGGGCAGGAGAGGAGAATGGAATGATGATGATAGATATCAGCTGTGGTATTCAGAAGGGTATGTGGTAATATATACTTATTTGTTTTTAATTGTAGGCAAAATTATAAAGTCTGTTCCAGGAAAACTAATGAAAGAGGTGAGTATTTACTGTGAATCGGTAGCCTACGCTGGGCTGTAGTTAATATCTTAAACTGTCCACTGATAGTTGCTACATGTTGGTCCAGCACAAATTTTAGCTTGGAAACTTTCAGTTTTTTAACTATTTAACTGTCACTGTTGTTCACTGTGTATTTAATTTCAGAAAGGTCAGCATTTGGAGCCATTCATCATGAATTTCATTAACTCCTGTGAATCTCCCAAGCCTAAACCAAGTAGACCAGAGCTTACAATTCTCAGTCCCACTTCTGAAAACAACAAGAAGGTGCAGTAAATTTACAGATGGGGAAATATTGACCCTTACCTGAAAATGTGAAGAGTAAATGGGAGAAGCTATAAAGATGACAGCTAGGCTACCTACATTAATTTCTGTTCTTATGGTTGGTGGGTAGTAGTTTTTTTCCTTTTACCAGCTTCACACTAGTTGGCACTGCTGACCTCCATGTTTGTCCCTGGATGGATTGGAGTCTTTATAGAATCATAGAAACATAGGGCTGGAAGGGACCTCGAGGTCATCTAGTCCAATTCCATGCACTGAAACAGGACCAAGTGTACCTAGATCTTCCCTGATACGTGTTGTCTAACCTGCTCTTAAAAACCTCTGGTAATGCAGATTCCACAACTTCCCTTAATAATCTATTCCAGCAATTAACTATCCTTATAGTTAGAAAGTTTTTCCTAATATCTAACTTAAATCTCTCTTGCTGCAGATTAAACTGATCACTGAGGGTAGTATAAGAAGTTGACATGGAGAACAAATATCACTGTCCTCTTTGTAACAGCATTTACCATATTTGAAGAATGTTATCAGGTTTCCCCTCAGCTGTCTTTTTTCAAGCCTAAACTTACCCAGTTTTTTCAACCTCTCCTCATAGGGCAGGTTTTCTAAACCTTTTATCATTTTGGTGTTCTCCTCTGGACTCTCTCCAGTTTGTCCACATTTCTATTTCAGCTGAGGCCTCGCCAATGCCAAGTAGAGCAGGACAATTACCTCCTGTGTCTTACATATTACACTCCTGATAATACACCGAATATTAGCCCTTTTTGCCAATGCATTGCATTGTTGACTCATATTTACCAATTGTAATGAACACAAAGTACGTTTGCAATCTTGCAAGCAATTGACATAGATAAGAGTTATGATTATTTATTTTTTGTATTGGGGCCCACCAGTTACACGATAGTAAGAAATCTGACTGAATTTTCTATATTTACTTATAATCATAAGTCAATTCTTCAGTATTTCTGATACATTTATCACTCTTCAAGTAATTCTCCAAAGAGTAAAGTTGCACTTTGTCTTAAGACACTCTGATACATGTGGTCCCTGCTATTTCTAATGTTTAATTTGAAAGGGGCTAGTTTAAAACATCCAAAGCAATTGTTTAAAGTTGTCTGAGAATCTCTTCAGCCATAAAATTGAAGAGTGTAGTTTTTTTAGTGAACACAGACCAGAAGGGAAAGGGAGAGCATAAAGTAATGAAATTACAGTTCCCATAAGGCATTGCAGTGCCATTTTGAATTGAAATATTTTGGTTTTTAGCTGCAATATATTGGTTTGGGGGGTTTTGTAAAAGGCCCGCCGTTTAATGAGTGATCCCTTGTGGCCACAGTGCCCTTTGCAGTAGCCTCCTGCTTTCTCTTGTCGGGGCCCCTTACAGAATCCCCACAGCCTTTCTTAGAAGTCGTGCTGTCCTCCACGGGGGGCTGGTTAAATGACTGTAAACAGTTCCAAACAGTCCCACCAATAGAGTCCATCACTGTAATCCAAAGATTCACACTTATCTCTGGCTCTTCTGCTATCCACACAGAGCTCTTCCTTTGCTTACAGCCTGCTCTTCACAGGGTCACCTCTCATAGCTCTCCCTAGAGTTTAGCCTTTTGGCTCTGACTTCCTTCTCTTGCCAGTGTCTCTTCAGTTCTGAGGGAGAATGCAATTTATATGCTCCTAATTACTCTGGACCGCCTCCTCTTCTCCACTGCCAGCCCATTTCCTGGACCTTTGTTCATTCCATCTCCCTGGAATGGAGTCTTCTAGCCCCTTCTACTCTTAAAGGGCCGGTATACCCCCATTACAGAATTCAACAAAATATTAAAATTTTCTTTGGAAAGCAAATATCTTTGAAAAAATTCATCATTGAAATCAAATTTTCCATTGAAAAACAGTTGAAAACCTTTTTCATTGAAAATCTTGAGCAGTCTGAACTTTACAGTACTGATTGTTTTTACTCTAGTTTTCTTTACATCTTGAAAATGAACAAATTAATCTTTCTGGTTTAGCTTTTCAACGATTTGTTCAAGAACAATGCAAACCGCTCTGAGAATACAGAGAGAAGACAAAATCAGAACTACTTCATAGAGACAATAACAGTAGAGGGAGCCTATGACTACTTAATGTATGTTGGTAAGAAATTATTTCTCTTTGTACTTGGTATGTAGTGTAACAGGTACAAAAGTTCAAGGTGTTTGATAATGTGCTGTTTGAAAAGTCTGTCTAAATGATCATACTTAATTTAAAGTTTACATATTTTTATAAAAAGGAAGATGTCAGTTAGAGAGACAATCCTGTTTTTTAAGTTCCTGCTATTAGGGTGTCACAAATGTAGCAATGTCACTCTGCATGTTGTATCACTTTCCCCTCCTGCCCCTCCTCCCCCCACTTTGTTTTTGTATTTAGAGTGTAAGCTGTTTGAGGCAGAGACCATGTCTTCCTGTGCATAGCACAGAGGGTCCTGATCCTACTGAGAATTCCAGGTGCCACTCTAATTTAAATAAATAATACCAACACTTGGCAAGCAAATAGGAGAACAGTGCTCTTTTTATAGTAAATGTCACAAAAGCAGATTTAAAACCGAAAGGATCTGCTAGAGGGTGGGGTATGGGGTCAGGTTGCAGGAAGTTAGCTATCTCTTTTTTGGAAATATCAGTGTGCACACTTTTTAAGAAATAAAGCGAGGTACCATGATGATGGGAGCCTTCTTATTATGTGTAATAATAACTTCACAGGTAGAGTTGTTTTCCGTGTTCCTGACTGGCTGCATCACCTCTTGATGGGGGGAAGAATTCTCTTCAAAAACACATTGGAGACGTACACAGACTACTATCTCCAGTACAAATTAGAACAGCTTTTTCAGGAGCACCGCCTGGTCTCATTGATAACACTCCTGAGAGGTTAGTGAAAAGCCATGCAAATACTTCTTATTTTATCATGTAAACTTCAGTGGTGCTCATTTAGAGATATTGATGACTTAGTTTTATACTTGTAGCACCTCTTGTGAGCACCCCCATATATAGTTTATGCAAACTATATAATGCAACATGAAAAGAGCATTTATGCAACATAAACACTTTAGAAATCAAATAAATGAGTCAAGAAATTCCAAAAGTTAGTTTCTGCACAATGTTAATTTGTTCTTATTGCATATCTTTGATATTTTGTTATAGATTTAATTAAATATTGTGAACAATAATCCACTAAGGCTTATAGTGAGCAAGGAAAAGATAACTAAAAGACTGATGATCAACATGGCAGAGTTAATGATGCAATAAATACATTGAGTTTAGAAAATTCCTAACATATTGGATCTTAATCTTTTCTGGAGAATTAATGCAAGTTTTTTTTAATTGTTTCCCATATTTTAAAAAGTGGGGAGGGGAAGCTGAGAAAATGAAGCCCACAGTTGCTAGCTAACAAGTATCAATTGACCATAGATGGAACAAAATGGGTATATTTAGAAAAATGACTTGAGTGGTGGCCAACTATGAAGATTACAGCTCCCAAAGAGGTATTGTGAATAAATGAAAAGAAGCGAGGAGGCTTTGAATGACTGAAACCAAAAGCTATAGCTGCCTAGTGAACACTGTAAATATTTGTATCCCTCTGGAGTAAATATGGCAGTTGCAACATTCCCCATCAGTACTGCATGGCTGTTTGACATAATGTGAAGACTATCTTTATACAGTTGTAAGTTTAGGGGAATTATCGTTAAGCAGCATATAATTAACTTACAGTGGAATTTAGCCTGAATAGATGTGATACTCTTTAAAAATGCCTTAAGACAAGGAGTGAGTTGGCAAAACACTATTGTATTCCAAACAAATAGGGTATTTCTGGAAATGAGCAGAATAAGAAGACCAGAAGACATCAGACTATTAACTGGCACGGCTAGAACTTACTTCCAGTTAAGATCATGTGGAAAAGATAAATCTAATTCTGAAGACATCATTCAAAAGCCTAGTATCAGTTTTTATTCACATACACAATATATGACTTTACTAAAAACCAACTCTTCAATGCCATTTTTGTTCTTTTGGTTGTTACAGATGCTGTGTTTTGTGAGAATACTGTACCTCGCTCTCTCCAAGATAAACAGAAACGAGCAAAGCAGACCTTTGACGAAATGATGAGATGCATTCCAGGTTCTAAATTTATATGATCTATATAAGCTTTTTAGTCCTTCAGTCAGGCACCAAGCCCAAATATAAGATTAGTGCTAATTTCCCAATCCATAAAGTAGTTATGTGGCTGAGGTTTTAAAGAGTTGCCTAAAACACTGCTGCTTAATGAGACTTTCATTACATAGGTTTAACAAGGGTTACTCACACCCCATGTTTGTGATGTAATGGTTAGACAATGACACTGTGCAGGTCAGGAGGAGCGTGGGATCTGAACCCAGCTGAGATACTGACATTGATCTTGAGCAAGTCCCTCAGCTTCTTCGTATATCATTCAGCCCAGCTGAAAATTGGGTAAAAAGTAGCAGTGTAGTGAAAATCTGAAGAAGAATCTCATCTGAGCTGTTTGTTCTTTATATAAATTAGTAAAAAATCCTGTGATTAGAGATCATCCAATAATAATTTATTGCAAATGTAATTTGAAGTTCTTTTTCGAGCACTGGTCTCTGTGTGTTCTGCATATGGGTGTGCATGTGCTTCATGAGCCTGAGACTGGAGTATTCTAGCAAGTAGAATCCTTTGGTCCACACCTGAACAGTTGCTCCTCTTGTGCTCCGTACCGAGAATACATAGGGCGATGCAGACTGATCCCTCTCCAGTTCCTTCTTACCGGTGGATGGCCTGAGTTGGAACCCTCTATGTCCGAAGCTATCTTTGCATCATCGCTCAAAAACCTAGAAATATAATTGTATATAGTTTTAGTAATTTTAGTGTGTTTATAGTCTAGTTAATACAGGTTAGTTTCCCCTGCCTCAAGTATCCTCTTCCTGGGGGGAGAGACTGTGCCCAGAGTCCTGAGATTTAAGAACTGTCTTCTGATCCCGCTTGTCTTCAGTAAGTGAGGAACACTAACGCTGCCTTTACTGCCTTAGGGTGGCTCATGTTTCTGCCAACTGCAGCATCTGATTCTCATTCCCTCCCCAAACGCATGAGGCATGAGAGCTTCGACTGAGGAAGTACCCCTTGGAGAAGGCCATGAGACCCCAGTAGGATCCAGGCCCCTTGTTCATTGGCTTCAGTCAAAGAGCAGTGCCCTTCCAAGTAAGAGCTCAGGAGCAGGGGCCAGAGCTGTTAAGCCCAAGGAATCAATGCCTCTGGTTTCTTACGAGAATAAGTGGCACTCTCATAAACACAAGGACAGATCCCCTTCTAGATCTGTTCCTACAAGAAAGGATTCCTCCCCAACTCCATCCAAGTCAGGTGAGTCCTCACGTGTGGCTCCTAAAGACTTAAAAGACAACTAAATCTTCGAACCAAGGGGCTAAGGTGCGAAGGAGAAAGAACTATTGGTGCCGACTATAGCTCCAGCTCATAAGTCAAAAGATCGGCACCTATTGACACCAGCTGGGAGCTCCAAGTGGGACTCCTCTTCCACAGTACCAATGCTCTCCTGGAAGGATCTGTCAGCTACCATGACTGTGCATGCACTGGAGCAGTCGGTTCTGACCATTGGGATGGACTGAAACCTATACCTCTCCAGAGAATATTTTCTGCTCGAGAGGGTTTCAGTCTGGACTCCCAGATGACGCCTTTCATCTCAGCTGACACATTTCCTCTGATCCTGATCATTGCACAGGTCATCCTCAAGCCAAAAACATATCAGGCCTAGCTCATCCTCATTGCCCTGGTATGGCCAATGCAGTATTGGTTCTCCAACTTCCTTGTGCTATCGATTCAGCCTCCCATATCCCATCCTGACCCGCTGACACAGAATCATGGTCGCACCTTGCATTCTACACTCAGCTCCCTTCATCTCATAGCATGGCTGCTCCGCGATTGACTGAGGAGGAAGAATGATGTTTGATAGCTGTTTGACAGGTTCTACTCAATAGTAGAAAGCCTTCTCTCAGAATGTCATGTTTGGAGAAATGGAAGTGGTTTTCAGTGTGGTCGTTGGTCCGTGGAGTTCAGCCAATGCTGGCTTTTATCCACAGCATCTAGAAGTACTTACTGCATCTTCAGTCAACAGGTCTTGTGCTTAGCTCATTGAGGGTACATTTGGCTGCGATCTCAGCATCTCATTACCCCATTCATGGAAGGATCAGTTTTTTCCAATGCCATGGTAGCAAAATTCTTAAAAGGGCTTCTTCGTCTCTATCCTCCAGTCCAAGAGCCAGTCCCTTTGTGGGACCTTAACACGGCCCTAGCAGCTCTAATGGGACCTCCATTTGAGCCTCTGGCATCTCGTCCCTTTTTTTCTGTCAGAGGACTGCATTCATGGTGGCGATAATATCCGCAAGGTGCTTGAGTCTGTGAGTTGCAGGCTCTGATGGCTGAGCCTCCTTATATGCAGTTCTCAAGGACAAAGTAACTTTATGGCCACACCGCAAAATTTTGTCTAATGTGGTCTCTATTTCATTTGAACCGAGCAGTATATTTACCTGTGTTTTTTCCCTTAGCTGCATTCATCTCTGGAGGAGCAGCACCTCCACACATTAGATGTCAGATTATATCTAGCCTTCTGTCTGGACAGGACTAAACAATTTCATGCTTTGTCTCATCTGTTTGTGTCACATGCAGATTGTATGAAAGGACAAATGGTCTCTCCACAAACAATCTCTAAGGGAATAACTTCCTGTATCAAGCTGACATGTGAAATAGCTTCAACTATGCCTCTTCAGCCAGGTACAAGCTCATTCTATGAAAGTGCAGGCTTAGGGTACATCTACACTGCAGAGTGAAGTCGACTTACTTAAAGTCAACTTTTACCAGCTGATTTTTAGAAGTCGCTGGAGTGTATACACACCATGCTCTTTGCGTCGGGTTCATGCGTCCACTCTCGCCATGCTTGTGTCAACATTCAAAGCAGTGTACTGTGGGTTGCTATGCCACAGTGCAAGTAGCCACGGTGGCTGTTGGGACGAGTTTCATTGTCCCATGCTGCAACGCTCCTTCCCTCTCCCTTCTTCCCCCAAACAAACAGGAAACCGATTTTCAGGCCGTTTGTTTATGCCGTGCACTCACCATTGCTGCGGAGACATGGAGCCAGCTCAACTCTGCTCTATTATTGTGAGTGTCACAAATACATCACGGCTTATCATTGGGTATTTTCGAAGTACAGCAAGAAGCTGAAGCACAGGCAACTGCCATGCCACCAAGGCTGCCCTGCTACAAGCCATTGAGCGGAACAATTCCCGATTGCTGCAGGCCCTAACGCATCAACTGCAATCCGTGGAGTGCTGGTTCTGGTCCTGGGAAACAAGCACAGACTGGTGGGACCGCATCGTTATGCAGTTGTGGGATGATGTCCAGTGGCTGCAAAACTTTCATATGCGAAAGGCAACTTTCCTTGAACTTAGCTCGGAGCTGGCCCTGTCCCTGAAGAGCGTGAATACTCACTTGAGACAAGCTCTGATGGTGGAGAAGAGACTAGCCATCACTCTGTGGAAGCTGGCAACCCCCGACTGTTACCACTCGGTTTGGAATCAATTTGGAGTTGATAAATCTACAGTGGGTGCTGCCGTGATTCAAGTATGCAGGGCCATCAATAGACTTCTATTACAAAGGCTAGTGACTTTGGGAAATGTGCAGGACATAGTGGATGGGTTTGCCGCGATGGGGTTCCCAAACTGTGGGGGGGCCATTGATGTAACACACATCCCTATCTTAGCGCCTGCCCACCTAGCAACCGAGTACATAAACTGCGAGGGGTACTTTTCCATGGTTCTGCAGGGCCTTGTGCATCACAGGGATCATTTCACTGACATCTGCGTGGGGTGGTCTGGGAAGGTGCATGACGCGTGCGTATTTCAGAATTCGGGGCTGTTTCCTAACATGCAGATGGGGACTTTCTTTCCTCACCAAAAAATTCACATTGGGGGTGTGGAAATTCCAGTAGTGATCCTGGGGGATCCTGCTTACTCCTTACTCCCTTAGCTAATGAAGCCGTATACCGGGCACCTTGACAGCGACAAGGAGTATTTTAATAACAGGTGAAGCACTTGCAGAATGGTTGTTGAATTTGCCTTTGGGCGTTTAAAGGACAGATGGAGTAGTCTGCTCACTAGGCTGGACATGAATGAAAGGAACATCCCCTCAGTGATATCTGCGTGCTGTGTTCTTCATAATGTGTGTGAAGCGAAGAGGGAGAGGCTCCCCCAGGGTTGGGCTGTGGAGGCAGAAAGACTGGCCACCAATTATGAGCAGCCAGATGCCAGCAATACGCTCAGAGCTAACCGCAGAGCTCTTTGCATTAGGGAAGCATTGAAAACCAGGTTCTGCAATGAGATACAGGACTGATTTCTGTTCCAGTCTTTTATTTGCCTTTGCTCAGCATTCCCCCTTCCTCCCCCCCCCCCCCCCCAATGGATATCAGTACCCTCCAAATCCCTCCCAAACAAGATATGAATTATTAAAGAAAACGTGTTGAAATTATGCAAGTCGTGGGGGCGGGGGGTAGTGGAGGGAGTGGTCATTCACAGTTTCAAGGGGTAGCGTGGTTTCTTGCAGGCCAGCTGTCAGCAGGGCCACTGCTGCTTTCTGCTTACCTCCACCGGGGTGGAGTGCATCACGTACTGCAGCCTGGCCATTCTCCTCTGAGACCTCTTGGGGGTGGAGGAGAGGCAGGGCAGCAAAGCCATAGGTGGAGGAGCGTTATGGAGGGGCTGCAGCGGGACTCTGTCCGGCTTCTGCTCCTCCTAAGGCTCCACAACCCGCTGGAGCATGTCTGCCTGGTCGCGCATGATTCGCAGCATCTCCTGCGTGGTACTGCGATCATGCTCCTGCATTGCTTTGCGACTCTCCCTGTCCATGTCCATATTCTGGGACAAGGTCAGCCACCACGCTCGGAGCTCTGTCTCTGCGGCTGCGGAGGCATTCATGAGCTTGCCAAACATGTCGTCTCTTGATTTTTTTTTCCCTCTTTCTAATCTGTGATAGTCTTTCCGCAGCATTTCTAGAAGGTTGGGCCAAGGCCGAGGTGTCTACAGAACGAAAAGAAATGCACAAAGTTGCCTTGTTAGCAGAGGCAGGAAAATGAAACAACTGTAACAATGTATGAAATACTCCCCTTGCAGTGCACAAGGCAAACCCAGACCCTCATTCCATTCCTAACATCCCAGAAGGGTCGGCTTGCTGTGCTGTTACAGAGATGGTAAGCTAGGGGCACTTTACTGTGCTATAGAGAGGATTAATGATCTTTAAAAAGCTCATTTCAAATGCCCTGTATTAGAGGGGTGCCTGGGCAACTGGTTTAATTTGGATGACTGTTTGTCACGAGGCGGCCACAGGGGATCTGAGGATAGCGCAGGGGGTTAATAGTCTCTTCTGAAACGAAATCAAAATAATTAAAGTGACTTGGTAGGACACTACAATGGGGAATACAGAGGTACAGGGTATCTGCTGTACAGCTTGGGTATTTTAAACATGCGCTGTCTTCCCTAGGTGACCATGAGCGATATCCGTCTCCTGAGTGTAAAGCACAAGGAAAGGGAAGATTTGCTGCACGCAGCAGGGTACCAGCCTGGCCTTTATGCCGCTATGCTGTGTTCCGCCATGATGCCGGCTCCCTTGATTGCAGCGTGGCACGGCAAAGTATCCTACCAGGGAGTAAGGAACAAGGCTGTCCTCCCCTGAAACTCTGTGCAAAGGATAACAGATTACCTACATGAAAGTTTCCTTGAGATATCAACTGATGATTCTCAGAGCGTATCTCTGCACATACATAATCTGTTCCGGAGGTAACCCCCCAGTAAAGTCCGCTAAATGCCTGAAATCCCCTTTCCAGCCCCCTTTCCCTCTTTAAAAGGACAGAACTGCTAAGAAGAAAAAAAAATCACCAGATGTGCCTTCCTCAGGATCATTATTGCTGTCCTGTGTGCTGCTGGACTGCTCTGGGGTCAGGAATAGGTCTTGACTGTCTGGGAGAATGGACACCCCACTCTCACGCACCCTGCTCTCCTCAGCCTCCTTGTCATCCACGGAGTCCTCATCATTGTCCATGGATTGTGACCTAGCAGAGGTATTGATGCTGTGGGGCAGCACCGTGGTGGGGTTGCCGCCGAGAATTGCATGCAGCTCCTCATAGAAGCGTCATGTTTTTGGCAAGGAGCCAGAACAGCTGTTAGCTTCCCTGGCTTTCTGATATGATTGCCGCAGCTCCTTGATCTTCATGCGGCACTGCTGCACATCCCTGATGTGTCCCTTCTCCAGCATGCCCTGTGATATCTTCCCATAAATGTCCAAATTCCTTTTGCTGGCTTCGAGCTGAGCCATAACGGACTCCTCACCACACAGACCGATGAGATCTAAGACCTCTGGTCGACTCCATGCTGGAGTGCATTTGGGCCTTGCAGTAGCCATGAGGAGTCCAGTGACAAAGCTCTCTCCATGCTGGCTTCACAGGAAATAAAAATTCAAATTTTCCTGGGGTATGAGGATAGGAGGGGCCATTTCCGGGTAGCATGAGCACATAACAGCAGAGCATGAATGTCCAGAGTGGTCACAACAGGGCATTGTGGGATACCTCCCGGAGGTCACTAACGTCGAATTACATTACGCTCTGTCTACACTGATGCAAAATCGACCCAATAAAATGGAATTAGGCCCTACACCACTTGCGGAGGTGGTTTTATTACATCGACTTTTGCTGCGGTTTTAGTCGATGGAACTACCGTACCAGTGTAGGCGCAGGCTTTCAGAGATCGACGTAAGTGACGTTACTTTGACCTCCATTGCCACTGTAGACCAGGCCACAGTATCAATAGCGTTCCTAAGGGATGTCTTAATATTGGATGTTTACAAGGCTGCCAGATGGCCATCAATACATATAATGCTATTATCATATCTTCCAGTGCTGATACAAATGTTGGGAAGGCCATCTTGCAATCCTTGTTTAGATAGACTCTGAGCCCCGCCTCCTATGGGGACTGCTTGTGAATCATATAAGTGGAATACACGGCTGCATCTACTTGAAGAAGAAATGGTTACTTACTGTAACTATGGTTCTTTGAGATCTGATATAGACATGTATTCCACGACCTACCCTCCATCCCCTCTGCATCGAAGTCTAGTCTCTGTAAGTTCAGTGTACAGGAACTGAGAGAGATCGAGGTTGTGCTACCTCATATAGCTAGGGAGGGGATATAAGCACAAGGCACCAGCACCACCTCCCATGGCACTATTAGCCAGAATTCTCTGGCTCCGGTGCACTGGGTGCACACACATCTACATGGAATAAGCGTCTGCATCACCTATCAAAGAACTACAGTTAGAATAAGTAACTGTTTCTTCCATTCATTCCTCCATGAAACATTACACCTTAGTCCAGATCTGTTCTGCAGATGCAGCTGTTGGGGCAGCAGTATTACAGGCATCTATAGAAACTGCATCTTCACACCCCACCACCACCCTGTTTGAATATTGCTTACCAATTACCCACATGCTGAATACACATAGGGAACAGCACTTGAAGAAATGAAGGTTACTTACCTGTAGCCCGAGGTTCTTTGAGAAGTATGGTCTCTGTGTTCCACTCTTTTTCCTCCTTCCTTTTGGCTTTGGATCCTATCTGATTTGCAGTAAGAGAAAGAACTGGAGAGACATTGGTCTGCACCTCTTCTTATGCTCTCAGTACAGAGCATGAGGGGGAGCAACTGTGCAGGCATGGACCAATGGACACTACTTGCTAGAAATCTCTGATCAGGTACATGGAGCACATGCGTATCCACATGTGGAATACAGATAGGGGCCACATATCTCAAAGAACTTCCAGTTACAGGTAAGGAACCTCAATTTTATTACATAAAGCATTAGGGCAATAAACTCCGGTTGTATATCCCCCCCTAAAAATTGGCAATGATTTAGTTCTATGCCATTAAAAGTAAAACTACAAATAAAAAGATATATGTATATATCACTGCAGTGGGTTGGCTAACAGGAAAATTTTTCTCATATTGAGAATTTGAAGAAATAGGATTCCACTTACAACTCTTTAAATTCATTTAGTAGACACTGTAGCTAATTCGTAGCTTGAATAGAATAATCAGAAGGGGTTCAAAAAGATTTTTGACTTAACTGGTACTAAAAACAAATTCATTTGAAAGGTAAATTCATAGCATAGAGCCATTGGAAGTGCTGAGGATATGATTTTTGGTCTAGCCACAATTTACTCTAGCACATGACTAATTTGTAATGGCTTTTTATGACTGGTATGTTTTGGTATCTGGTTTAGGTTTGATAAGCAAATGCATTGGAGAAGACGCCAAATATGAAGGCATCAGACTTTTGTTTGAGGGAATGCAGCAGCCAGTGCTTAACAAGCAGGTACTTTCATTCTGAAAACAATTATATGGGAAACCTTACTGCTGGTGCAGTGTTTCATAAAGGCTTTCGGTGATCTTTTGTGTATCCCAGGTAAAATGCAAATTCTCTTTTAATTATTAAAAATCAAAAACAATATAATTGTCTTAAAAGGTTGTCATAAGAACTGACCTTGACCCTTTTACAACAATTACTTTTTTATGTTTTTAGTTGACCTATGTTCTGCTGGATATTGCAATACAAGAACTGTTCCCAGAGCTTAATAAGGTATGTGATGACAAACCCATATAAATGCTGCAGAATAGATCTCCTCCAATCTATTAGTCACTTGAGATTCTTCCACTCTATCCATCACAAGCAGATAAGCAAGAAATCCCAAACAGTTACTGTTATCATTACCTTTGGAAAGGTTAACTCTGTTGAAGAGTCTGTATTTTGTTATGTCGAAAGATGCCTGCAGAATCTTCCAAGGGCAAACTTTTTAATATCTGCTGATTAAAAATTTTCTTAGCTTTCCAGGCCCATTCCATGAGGTCTATACATTGTGCTAGAAGTAGAGGAGCCTTCCCAAAGGAACTGTGAGGGCAACCAGCAGGGTCTCCCTGTATGCCTTTCCTTGTCATTATTGACTGTCAAATTTCTGTAGATGCTGTCTTTGGGAAATGTATCCTGCATACTGCATTCTGGTTGAGGTTTAGCATTTTTCCTATCAAGTGTGTATTTTGTTGTACCTAATTTTGACCATTGCTTTCTGGAATTCTTAGTGTCCAGATAAAGGAGAGAGGAGTCGCATGGATAAAAAGTGCTATATAAGGGCAAGGCATTATTTATATAGTGCATAGTTATCTGGAAGGGTGTGATGTGTTTGTATCAACTATGTATATACAACTTTTTGAAAGAGAATTGCATAATGAATTTTGTTAGCCTAGTAACTTTGATATTTTATTTAAAATACAGAACTTGTATCTTAACTGAGATTATAAGCACCATAGCCCAGGAGCTGCATCTTAGAGTTTGCACAGTTCCAAGCACAGTTTTAGCACTGAACACAAAAATAATACCCAGCTGTTGGAGCCAAATTAATATTTCAGTTTTGCTTGCTAAATATGTTAGTAATGGAAGTTGAAACAAACTAAAGCCATCGTATTACTACTTTCACTAAAGAGAGACTAACTTAGTAAGTTGAACCTGCTTTGTGCATTGGACTTGCATTTAATTCCTTTTTTATTTACACATTCTAGTGATTTCAAATCAAGGGCAGCAGAAACAAGTAAAGGGAAAAGGGAAGTAGCTTTATGGCCCATGTACTGCAAAAAGACTATCAGACTGCTACTTTAATCCACTGAACTGTATCTGTGTGTCCCCCGGTACTTAATGATATATTACCAGTAACATTAACCAATCCCTCAACTGAAGACTTCCAAATGAAGGTTAGAAAAATGGTTCAAGTTTTTAACTATTGTAAACACTTAAATAAAAATCTTACAGGACAAGTTGAATTGTATAATCTGTAGTCACATTAGACTGAATGTGGATGTACAAAGAACCTATCAAGTTGAAAAAAAAAGTGAACTCTGGGAACTGTGTATTCCAGAAATTGGCCAGTACAAAATGGGGTATTCACCCCAAAACACTCCAAGTAACCAGTTACTCCTTGTGTTACTCAGTTGCGGGTATTGTGCACCAATATGACCACGCTCAATCCATGCACCTAAAATTGATACTGAACTCAGTCAGTCCTGTTGGATCATCACAGGGACTTTGACACTGACCCTCACATTGTCACTATACTGCCTTGTGTGGATTGCACCACCATCAGTGAGGTGTGATGCCTTCAGTGTAAAGGAGACACAAAAACATGCATGATCCGAGACACCCATTGTATGGACACATTCCACTGTCCGAGAGGCTGAAGTCCAGAAAGAGTTTTGCCTCTGAAAATCCCTTACTTCAAAATACCATTGTGGAAAGAGAGAAATGCCAATGATTCTGGAGAACCTTCAGAACAACTTCCCCCCAGACACCTTGAACAATATTACTGGTTGCTCTAAATCACATGAGAGCTTGGGTGGTAAAACCTGGTGATAGTATGGCCAAGTGGAAGTTGAGAAATGACCCCAACTGTGAATGTGGAGAGCCTAGACAAACTTTGAACACAGTCTGATGCAGTGCCCTCTATCAATAACCTTCCACCCTCCAAGGAACTATTTGATACAAGTGCTAATGCCAGGTCTTGATTACGGTTTTGAAGCGATAAGCTATAATGATGAAGTGTACGGGAAGAGCTTCAAGCCTTCTGTTCATGTGTGTATATATTACTAAAATTAAAAGTTTCTCTTCTCCGAATCAAATTAAGTCAAACAGGGTTAATTTAAAGTCTGTGCTATAAGCTGACTGTGATCACAAGGATTCGCACCCTTAAAGCCATTGTCACAATTCCTTTAACCAAGGCAAGATTGACTTTGCTCCAGCTTAATGATTTGAGAAAACAAAAGCTCTTAAATGCAGTCTAGTTTTCACTTAGTTATCAGTTAACTTTTTTTTTTGCAAAAGTCTTAACTTCAGTGTCTGGTCTGGCCAAAGTTACTTTGAATCATCTGAGATTTATGTTCATTATAAAAATCAGTGAGTTATGACCAGTTACTTACAGAATCGTCACCCTTCTATCCCCTGTTCAGCTTTGGCTTTCTTTTTGTGCAGTTGAGGGATAGTATTAAAACTAAAAATACATTCCGATTCTGAGCAAGAACACACAAACTGAGAGCTCCTCCCATCAATATTTAAAGAGAGGCTGAACCTAGCTTTTTAGCACTGCTGTTACAGAACACTTATTCACATAATAAGCACATCTTGGGACTCCGTGGAGAAGTCAGCTAATTCTTTTAAAATAAATTGAAGTGTTTATGCTTCTCACTCAGGAGCCGCTTGGGATTTTGGGAAAGAGTCTTCATTTTGAGGCAACGATGCTTGTTCAAAAGCCCTAACTGAGGATATTTACTTTTGAAATATCCCGTTGAAGATCATAACATTATACAATCATAGAAACACAGGGCTGGACAGGTCCCTGAGAGGTCATCTAGCCAGCTCTCTCTGCCAAGTACATCTAGACCATCGCTGACAGGTGCTTGTCTAACCTATTCATAAAAACCTCCAATGACAAGGATTCCACATCCTTCCTTGTAAGCTTATTCCAGTGTTTGACTATCCATATAGGAAAACTTTCTAAGAGCTAACCTGAATCTCCCTGGCTGAAAATTAAGCCAATCACTCATTGTTGTACTTGCAGTGGAGATGGAAAACAGTCGATCAGCATCCTCTTTATAACAGCCCTTAACATATTTGAAGACTGTGATCAGGTCTCCCTCAGTTGTCTTTTCTCAAGACTAAAGACGTCAAGGTGCGGTTTTCTAAACCTTTTATCATTTTTCTTGCTCTCCCTGGACTGTCTCCAATTTGTCCACATCTTTCTTAAAGTGTGACACTCAGAACTGGAAACAGTACTTCAGCTGAGGCCTCACCAGTGCCAAGCAGAGCAGGACAATTAGCTTCTGTGTCTTACATACAACTCTTCTGTTAGATATAATTCTGGGACATATATATCTATATATAATATATATATATTTTTTTGCACCTGCATCACATTGTTGGCTCTTATTCAATCTGTGATGCACTACACCCCCAGATCCTTTTCAGCAGTACTATTACATAACCAGCTATTCCCCATTTTGTAGTTATGCATTTGATTTCTCCACCTAAGTGCATTTGTCTTTATTGAATTTCATCTTGTTGATTTCAGACAGGTTTTCCAGTTTGTCAAGGTTGTTTTGAATTCTAATCCTGTTCTTTGAAATGCTTGCAGTCCCTCCTAGCTTCATGTCATCTGCAAATTTTATAAGTATACTCTCAACTCTATCAGAGCCCTCACATTAGGAATGTGTTCCAAGTGCTTAAGCTTCGATTCAGAGAGCCCCACCAGAAATGTCTGCAGCTCCTTAATCTCTCTCAGTGGTGCTGCAGAAGAGGCACAGGTCCTTCTCAGGCTGGTTACCTCAATTGAGTTCATCGGTACCGAAGCCAGCTAAAGAGAGAAGATCTAGAAGAGACTCTGTGGAGGGACGCACTCCCTAGACCACTCTTCGACTAAAACGAAGGGATCACTGCCTTGGGAATCTCTACCAGGTCCATCGAGGCTGACCTCTGAAAAATCCTTGCATTGGGAATCATTGCCGCTGCCAAGCACTCCAGAGGCATATGGAGACCTGCTTAGCGTTTCAGTGCTGGTATCCCCAGCAATACAGGAAGGCTTTCAGTTGCCACCTCAGAGTAGGCAGTACCACTACCTCCCGCACTTCCACAAAAGCCAGTGCAGTCAAGAGGCAAGACAGCAATGATATTCTCAGTACTGTCATCCCCAGATTCTGGCTACCTGTTTCCAGTTCCAACTGGCTCTGCTCCTCCATTGTCTGAGGTCTCAAACTCTTCTTTGGCAGACTGGGGGGGTGCATTCTTTTGGGTGCCAGCCAAGGTGCGGCACAAAGCCTGAGTCAGAGAACTGGGGATCATGGGTCACACAGTCATCACAGTACTGGCCTCCTTCTAAGGGGCAATTGCCAGGTCAAGCATGAGTCCCAGGCCCATATCTGTGGCCATTCTGGACACGGGGGGGGGACATCCCCCCCTGCTAGGACTTCCCCTCATCTGCCTCATTTGGTTTCCTCAAGGGTGCACCAAGAGAATTGGCACCACAGACAACATTCTCCAGTACCCAGTACTGAGAGCAGCCGGAAGTCACTTGGGTGGCTTCTCCACTACAAGAAGCAGAGTAGCCACTATCTCAGCATCCTGTTGCATCCTCCTTCTCTTCACCAGGTAAGGCTGTAGAAGTGGCAAGTGACTCACCACCACCAGAAGATCATGGGGCTCATCAAGATCTACTGAGAAGAGTAGCCTCTGTTCTTGACATTCAGGCTGAGAAGGCTGTGAGAGCTCTCACGAGTTAATGGATATTGTTATCAATGGCCCTTTCTAAAATGGCTCTGCTGATTAATGGAGCCAGTTAAGGTACTTTGGCAGATCCCCTTCTCCCTACCTCCCACAACAAAAGAGGATTGTACTGTGTCCCTTCTAGAGGATATGAGCACTTATATTCTCATCCTCTCCCAGGCTCCTAAATAGTGGCAGCTCCTTACCAGCAGGAGAGGCAAGGACACCAAGAATCAAAACCTAAAGGCAAAGATTCAAAGACTGGATTTGCTGGGCCAGAAACTTCAATCCACAGGAAGTCTGCAATTCAGGATTGCAGATCAGCAGCAGGCACTCTTGAGTCACTATGACTTCACACTTTGGGAAGACATGGTTAAATTCAAGGACAGATTACCAGAGGAGTGCAGGCAGGAGTTCACTTTAATGATGGAAGAAGGTAAGCTGATTGCCAGAACTGATCCTCAGGACAGTTTGGATGGCTGGGTCTCAGCTGCTTGAACTATGGCATCAGCTATTACTATGAGAAGATGTTCATGGTTGCACTCCCCTGGGCTCCTCCCAAAGGTCTGGCAGATCATCCAGGACCTTGCATTCAAAGGTCCCTCTTTTGTTTTGGATGACTTGACAATAAGCTCCATAGACCCCTGTGAGATCCCAAGAGAGATGCTCTTTGAGTATGGGCTTTCAACCAGTTGTGCACCCACTTTATAGTAATTTCATTTAGACCACATTTCCTTAGTTTACTAATGCCTTTTATGACCCTTGGTAGGTGTAATTCATTTTGTGCCTTAATTTTTTATTTTTTCCCTACATTCTGGTGGTATTTGGTACTTGTTCTTAGCTATTTGTCCATGTGTCCACTTTTTGTAGGATTCTCTTTGGATTTTCAGGTCATTAAAGAGCTCCTGATGGTGCTATATTGGCCTCTTACTGTTCTTCCTATCTTTCCTTCACATTGGGATATTCTCGCTGTGCTGTTTTGACTTTAAATATTGTCTCTGAGAAACTGCCAGGTCTTCTGAACTCCTTTTTCCTAGTTTTCTTCTCATGGGACCTTACCTGCCAGTTCTCCAAGTTTGAATCTGTTTTTTTGAAGTTCATTGTCATTATTCTGTTGCTCTCATTTCTTAGAATGATGACATCTGTCATTTCATGATCACTTTCACCCAGATTGTTTTCTACCTTCAGATTCGCAACCAGTTCCTCCCTGTCCCCATGTGTACTTCTTCCACCTTCTAAAATAGGTTGTCCCAAATACATTCCAAGAACTTATTGGACATTTTGTGTTTTGCCCTATTATTTTTCTAACAGATGTCTGGGTAGTTAAAGTTCCCCATTACTGTCAGGTCTTGCATGTTGGATATTGCTGTTGTAGAATGTCTCATCTACCTCCCTCTCCTGATTTGGTGGTCCGTAGTAGACCTCTACCATGACATCACTCTTTTTTCCTCCCCACTGCCAGTTATCTTCACCCAGAAACTTTTAACTAGTCTGCATCTCTCCTCCTGGACAATTCTTGATATATAATGCAACACCTTCTCCCTTTTTTTCCCCTGTCTGTCCTTCCTGAACAAGCTATACTCTTCTATCCCAATATTCCAATCATGAGATTTACCCCACCATGATTTAATGTCAATTAAATCATAATCTTGCTTGTGTACTAATACTTCCAGTTCTTCCTTTTTATTCCTCAGACTCTTGCACTTGTGTATAGGCTTCCTAAGATGTTGAGCACATTCCCCTGTACTTTTCCTTCGTTGCTCATATGACCCTGTTGTAATTTTCTGTTGTTTCTGTCCCTTCTCCCCCAACTTCTAGCCTTCCTTTTTAAGGTTGCCTTTTTTTAGGCCTACTTGTGAGCTTTTGTCACCTGCCCGCTTTGAACCTAGTTAAAAATGAGGTAGTATACTGTAAAGCCTTAGCTTGTTTACATATTTGGTAAATAACCCAATTCTTAACTGGTACTATGAAATAATCCCAGGCTTCAGGTATATACCTATCTTTGTTTTTTCCAGCCCTTCTGTTTCCTTTTCAGCCATTAATCTTGGTGTCTGACATCTTGGAGTCTTACTTGATTAGACCTGTAATTACCAGTATACATTTAATCATATCAGATGTACTGGACTTAACACCCACATGAAACATTCATAAATAGATTATATAAGAGCTGTATTTTTAGATGAGCAAGTAAAATGCCATTATATAAACTCAGTCCCAAACACAATGTACATCTAATCGCCTGGAAGCCTTGAGGGCAGTGAGCTGGGATGATACAGGAAGGAATCAGAGCAGGGGAAGAAGAGAAACAAGGTAAAGACTAAAGATATCATTTCAGAATGAGGGATTCTAGCTCAGAGGATTGTGTTCAGAAAAGGTCATTTATGGTTGGGGAACAGCAGGAGATACAGAGAAAGGACATTTCCTGATTTAAGGCACAGTAGGTAAAAACAAATTGTGAACATTATTATTTAATTTATGG
The DNA here is from genome assembly GCF_026122565.2 of Emydura macquarii macquarii. Lineage (NCBI taxonomy): Eukaryota > Metazoa > Chordata > Testudines > Chelidae > Emydura > Emydura macquarii. The sequence goes on from NW_027132434.1 coordinate 2,178,114, forward strand.
GCTTCCATATTTGTTCTGATGGTGGTTTCTGTAGACATGTTTAAAATATTTTGTTCATTGTTATTGTTTCTATGTATTTCAGTAAATTACAGTGCAAAGTTTTTCTCAATTACTATTCATAATAGGTTCAGAAGGAAGCTACCTCTGTATCATCTTGGATGTAAAGGCAGGATCTTGGATGAACACCAAATGGAAATGTCTGCAGTGCACTAATTTAATGGATGTGTGACATTTTAGTCTTGCATTGTATATTTTCTTGTAAATAACAATAAATTTAACTTCTGAAGAGCTGTTTACTTAATAAAAATTAATTCAGATTTAATACTGATTGACATTAAAGAAGAACTTTGTTTGCTATTTGAACTTGTTACCCTTCTCCTCAAAAGTGTAACTATTGCTAATAGACAAAATACTCATTTTTCAAAAAATTGTCAGTGTGGGAGAGAATATGGTAATCTTTGTTGTACATTGAAAATCAGACCTGTGGAGGACCAAACCTAAATGTGTACTGCTAAAAACAAAAGGTCATCTTCTTGAATGGATATTTTGAAAAACTCTGGAAATAAGAAAATTTTGTGGGGAGATGGCTGCTGTATATAAACTTGGCTTTGGTAGAATAAGGTAGAATATTGCTAAAAAATTCCTAAAAATAAATAAATCTCCATGTCTCTTTTTTTCATAGAAAGCAATGAAGGAATTGAATCTGTTGCAAGCAAATCATCTGAAAGCTTATTAAGTTTTTGGCCTTTCATACTTTCTGTTATTATGAAAAGTACTTTCATTTTATATTTTAAATTTTTTGGCTTGTTTTTAACTTTAGAAATATCACAAATATGAAATCTTAGCTACTTGTTGGAGTCCTTTTTAAAGGATTAGAAAACTGGACTGGGAGCCCCCATCTGTTCTTAATGGAGTGTTTAAAGAAACTTTCCATGTTCATAGATAGATAGATACGCATACACGTACGCAGGCACAGGCTTTTCACTGATACTCCTGGGCAGCACTTTTTAAGAAAATGTCAGCACCAAATAAGATAGCTTTGTATACTAACAAGAATCTTAAAACAAACAAGTATACAAATCTAAAACTGTGTTAGTTCTTCGTCAACCTGTGAGTCTCATAATTTTTTATATCCCCCTCACATTTATTCCCTCCCCCTTTCACACAAAGATAGCTAAAATATTAATTCTGCTGGCCAAATCCACATCACTGGACAACTTGAAGGATACCTCGGAATTACAGTTGATGCTATCTACACAGTTCAGATGCATATTGGTCCATAGGTGTAACCTTTTATTTGTTGGTTTTTTTATGTTTGTTTAAGGGGGACCAGTCTGTTAATTAGGCCTGGTCTGCACTGGGTAACTGGGTACATTACATAACTAGTGTATCTTACGGTGACATACTTACAACTACACCGTACGTCGTCTTCATAATGCTACGTCGACGAGAGAGTTTCTTCTGTCGACGCTGCCTTCCACTTTTCAGGGAGAAGGGAGAGCACTTTCACATTGACTGAGCTGGTCTACACAGACCTGCTAACTCAATGCTACTGCGATGACTGCTGCTGCAGCAGTGTAGACATGTCCTTAGACTAACTTTTTCTGCTGGTAGTCTTAGCCTCTGAGATTTTCTTATCTACAAGTGGAAGTTGCTGCCTTTATACAAAGAGAGTACCTCTTCAAGGAATAAGTATAACATACTATTGAGATGGTATGTGAAATCCAAAAACTCCCTGCAAATTCCTAAATAACAAACTTTCTACTAATGTGGCACAAGCTCCTAGTTTAAGAGGCTCTTGTGTTTGACCAGGCTTCAGTATTTAAACCAATCTCTAACTATCAGAGGAGACAGATTATCTCCTATCTGCTTCCTTTATTGGTCTGACACCTTCTGTGGCATCTGGTGCTGGCTACTGTCTCAGGATATTGGACTAGCTGGACCCCAGGTCTGATTCAGTATGACATGCCTATGCTTCTATCCATATTTAACAAAAGATATGTGCAGGCTTTGTTGACCCACCCCCGGGGAAAGTTCTGGGGATGGGGATGAGAAGGCTGGGTCAGAGTTGGACAAACAGATAACACGCAACTACTTTATAACTCAGTCTTAACATTGATGATCTGATGCAATCCCACCTAGCTAGAGGTTTTTCATATATAAAAATTACTTGAGAACTACATTATGTTGAAAGTTACCTATTTGAGAAGTAAATATTGACTGTACAGAAAATTAATTTCCTGTTCATAATTTGACTCTAGTATTAAACATTCCAGTTTTGTAGTTCCCAGATAAAATTAGTTTAACTAATAAGTGGTTGCAATGTAAATGGGCTCTGATGAGTCTGATGATTTCAATTCATTCTTTCTTCTTGGAAGACAAAGATTATTAAGCGAATTACAAATAAGTTACATACAGCTGTACACAAACCACATGGAAACATTTTGATACAAAGTTCCTTTATTAGTGTGAAAGTGATGGTAAAAATATAAGTGGGTTTGAAATATCTGAACCTAAAATTGTAAAAGTGAAATAAAGCCTGTGAGGAAATGAGCTGGTGTCGTGCAATAATAGCGTAAGCTTAGTCCAGTTATTTCAGGTACTGATACAGCCAAGATGAGTGTGATTGAAAATTGGGTACAATTGTCCCATTTAAGTTTTCAACCCTAGACAAGGGACAGAGGGAAGAATGCATCTATAACTAGGAATTTACTTACACTACTGAGAAAAGATTGGTTGATGTCACTGTTTCTGTGTGGGGGGGAGAAGTTGAATGGAAAATTTAAAGACAATTCTACACTGATAAGGATGTGCTTGTAAATAGTTCTGCATAATACAAATAATCTCCTTGGAATAAGGTGTTTTTTCCCACTGCTTGGCGTCTTGAAACTTGAAGCTAGAAACGTCAAGGACATGCATTTAAACCTTCTGTGTCACATTTGGAAACCTACCACTTGTCAAACTCCTGTTTCATAGTATGCTTCATAGCTTTTATCTGATCAATGACAAATTATTGTACTATATTAAAGACTGACACACTTGAATGCAGAATTAAGGCTGCCCAGTGGTCTATCATGCCCTTCAAAAACACTGTATTCAGCAAAACTCAAGCTTCTAAAAAACCGAGGCAATACAAAGTTGAGCTATTTACCAATACAGCCTTAACTTTGACCCCTCTCCTTGTGGCTGGCAATAGCTATTGGGACTTATCTGCATGCCCTCCAACGGCATTCCCTGTATTAGGTGCTGCTGTTTTGAATAGTGGAGAAATTAGCTTGAGCAGTTGGAAGCGCTGTGTTTGTGCTGTGATGTGATCTGGGGGAGGGTTTTTGTGCCTGGGAGTGAGAGAGAACCTCTTTCTCCAACCCCCATGTATGATTAAAGGAAAGTGGCACCTTTGAGAGTTCTAGTATGCCTCATTTCAGTGCTCTGTTGTGTAGTTGTGGCAGTAGCAGTGCCAGGGGTCATCTTGCCATGGGGATTGTCAGCAATTAAGTGGGAGATGAGTGGAGTATGTAAGTATATGTATGTAATGAAGCATAACTGAACGTATATGATGAGATGGTATCCACATGAGGGTGAACGGGTTATAAAATGTAACTGATGTCGTGGTCTTTTTGTGGAGTAGGCTGTGTGTATGAGTGCAGGGCATGTGCAGGTAGCTCTTGTTCAGTACAATGCAGACTGTGTGTGTGTGTGTGTGTAATAGGCGTATTGGGGTTTTGCTCAAAGAGGGTGGAGTTAAGATTGCGTGTGTTTGTGTACACTATTTCCTGATTTTTTTTCAGCAGTTTGCATTTTACTGACCTCAATGTTCTTGAAAGGCAAGATAATACCACCAGGCAACCTTAACTCTGCATGAATGAAGGTGTTTTTTAGTTTTGTTTTTTTGGTCAGCAACTTTTAGGTTTTTTTTAAAAGAAAGAAATGGTGTTGGTAGGAGTTAGTCATTTGTAATTGTAATGTGGGTGGGTAGCTGAGATGCTACTGTGGTCAGATGGTGGTGGTGATCATATCTAGCTCTTACACAGCATTATTCATAAGGGCCCAAGGACAGAAACATTAACTCCCTTGTATAGATGGGGAAACTAAGGCATAGAGAGGTGACAGGACTTGTTCAAAGTCACCCAGCCAGCTAGGGGCAGAGTCTGGAACAGAAACCAAGTTTTCTGAGTTTCAGTCCACTGTTCTCTCCAGTAAGCCACAGGGTTGCTCTATGATTTTTACAATTGCCCCTGTACACTTTATCATTAAATGGGAAGAATGGTCATATATTGAAATGTTTACAGTATGTAGTTGCCTACAGAGCTGGTGAGAGAACTCTCAAATGCTATGTCCTAGGAACTGGACAATTCTATTACATGGGCAGTGTTGTAGCGCTGTTGGTCCATGGATATTAGAGACACGGTGGGTGAGATATCTTTTAGAGGCCCAACTTCTGTTGGTGAGAAAGGCAAGCTTACATAGAGGCCTTCAGGTTTTATTACATGGTAGTTACAGTAACTTTAAATGAGTGAGTGAAGACTGGTGTATGTATCTTCCTCCCCGCTGCTCCCCTGCAATCATTTTCATCTCACCATCTCCTTAAGCCATTAGCATTTCAGAAGCCAGCACAAAAAACATTGCTACAATCTGCTAACTTCAAGAAAAGCTGTTCCTTAAAGGGGGCTGCATCTCAGAAATCTCTTGCTTAAATTACTCCAAATTTGGGTCATTACCTCCCTCCCGCCCTTTCAATGAGGCATAGCAAATAAAGACTCTGGCTAACGATGTGGATTTTGCAGCATTTAGGATTGTTCTTTAGACAGAACAGCCATATCAATCTCACCCATAACAGAACTAGTTCTCTGTTATAATATTGTATTGTATGCAATTAATCATTAGCACCTGCTTTGCTGTATCCAGATACCTATCAAAGATTAATCCCCAAAGCAGAGATGGCACTGTGGGAGGTGGCCCATTTATTTCCCTCTGTGATGGTCTCAGGTGACCCAAATACCCCATGAAGATGACTAAAGCCTGAAGCAATAGCTCTGATATGTGTGAACTGCTCCACTCATGTTAGAGGCTATTTCCCTGTTCTCCTCCCCCATGCTTAAGAGCATCTCATGTATGTAGCAAGCATGCCTGTTCTCAACTCCTCCCCCTCGTCTTATCAACGTGTTCTCGGTGCATGTTTCTAGCATGCCTGGTCTCAGCTTACCCTGAAGAGGAGCAGAGCTTCCTCCAATCCCAACTCCCATGAGAAGTGGCTTAGACAGCCCCCAGACCGGGAATGGAGATCATGCCTGCCCTCACCTGGAGCCCAGCACACAGGAGAGAAGGGGTAGGCACCCCCCATTCCTGCACACACACAGGAGGGGATAGAAAAGGGGGCAGGCACCTCACAGAAGCAAGGATCTCCAGATCACAAAGGTGGCATGGGAGGGAGTCAAACTCCCAGAGATGGATAGGGCCTCCCGCATCCTGGCAAACCCATGTGAAGAAAAAAAACCCTGGGTCTGATAGGCACCCACCCCTGCCACTAACCCCCCCTGTCTCCCATCAGTCCCCCACCAAACAGTCAGGGTAGTTTTATTTGCAAAAAGTTTAATTACATGTGTCCAAAATAATCCTCTCCCTCCAAAAATAGAGATTTTTTAGCATCATGCATTCAGACCTTTTACACTTATCTGTCCTGGCTCAGACTCAAATGGGCTGGGTGTACGACAGGATCAATAGCTATTACCTATTCCCTTTCGCTACTCAGCTACAGAGAAAACAGATAGGTGACAAACTCTCATGGCTATTCAGTGTGTGCATACTCAGTGTAATCCATTTAGTTTGTGAGCACCAGATAAATCCCTAATTTGAGAATATAGCTCTTACAGCTACCATTGCAATTTTGCTCCCCCAAAGGGTTAGTGAGGGCCATCCAGTAGTTGGGGTATATGTACAGTGACAGACCATTTTGAGCAGGATCAGAGCCAAGCTTTGATCCCCAGATCTGGGCAAGAAAAACAGTGGTAGAATGTGTCAACCTTCAGAAAAGCTGTTCTGTTCTATTTGTTCCCCAGTGAGATGCACTTCAGGAACCCCTTAGTCAAATGACTCCCAATTTGGTTAAATAATCCTACGTCATAACCCTACACTGCATATCAAATTTCAAAGCAACCTGGGTAACCAGCAACATATTAGAGCATTTAGAAGAGTCAAGAAAGAGCTGGTCTCAATCTTAACTGTAGCTGAGCTGCCCTTCCATTGTAATTACTGAATGCAGGCCGAGACCTAGAACCTGTGTAAATGTTTGTTGGGAGGTGTTGGGGAATAGGTTGGGGAACAGACATTCTACCAGCAGCCCCAAGCCACTCCAAATAAGCATTAAAAAATGAAGTGCAAGAATGTCACAGTAAATAATCCAGAAATCAGAGTAAGACTTCCTTGGATGAAATTTCCTGCAGAAAACTTCACTCGACCTTCAACTGCTGGAAAAACATGTCCCATTCTAGAGATGTAATTGGAAACTACATCAACATCAAGCTCACCTAGATAAAGAGAAGTTATACATAGTCAAATTACTATTCAAATCTCCCATGAAGTAGGAATTGCTTTCTACATTTTCATATTCAGGAGAGCACAATTACTTATGACAGTGATTTTCAACCTGTGGTCTACAGCCCTCTAGCGATCTGCAGACTATGTTGAAGTTAGTTTTTTTGCCCCCACTGCTCCGCTTGGAAGGCTGTTCAAGAACTTCACTCCTCGAAGGTTGGAAACTTTCTCCTAATTTCAAGCCTAAACGTGATGGCTAGTTTATATCCATTTGTTCTTGTCCATACTGGAATTTAACTTAAATAACTCCTGTCCCTCCCTCATATTTATCACTCTGATGTATTTATAGAGAACAATCGTATCTCCCCATAGCTTTCATTTGGTTAGGCTAAACAAGCCAAGCTCTTTGAGTCTCCTCTCATAAGGTAGGTTTTCCATTCCTCAGATCATCCTAGTAGCCCTTCTCAGCCCTGTTCCAATTTGAATTCATCTTTCTACAATAGAGACTAGAATTGCACATAGTATTCCAGATGAGGTCACACCAGCGCCTTGTATAATGGTATTAACACTTTCCTTTCTCTGCTGGAAATATCTTGCCTGACGCATCCTAGGACTTCATTAGCATTTTTCACAGCTGCATCCCATTGACAGCTCATAGTCATTCTGTGATCAACCAATACAACCAAGTCTTTCTCTTCCTCTGTCTCTTTCAACTGATACATCCCCAGCTTATAGCAAAAGTTCTTGTTCTTAGTCCCTAAATGCATGACCTTGCACTCTGCACTATTAAATTTCATCCCATTTCTATTACTCCCATTTACAAAGTCATCCAGATTTTATTGTATGATATTCTGGTCTGCCCCTGTATTGACAATTCTTCCCAACCTTATGTCATCCTCACGTCCTGTTAGCATACTTCCACTTTTTGTGCCAAGGTCAGTAATAAAAATGTTAAATAAGATTGGTCCCAAGACTGATCCCTGAAGAACTCCACTAGTAACCTCCCTCCAGCCTGACTGTTCACCTTTCAGAATGACCCAGTGTAGTCTCCTCTTTCATCAGTTCTTTATCCACCTTAAAATTCTCATATTAATCCCCATCTTCTCTAATTTAACAAATTTCCCATATGGTACTGTACCAAATGCCTTATTGAAATCCATGTAGATTAGATCTACTGCATTTTCTTTGTCTAAAAAAACAAAACAGTTATCTTCTCAAAGAAGATCAGGTTGGTTTGGCATGATCTACCTTTGTAAAACCATGATGTATTTTATCCCAATTACCTTTCACCTCTATGTCCTTAACTACTGTCTCTTTCAAAATTTGTTCCAAGATCTTGCATACAGTTGAGGTCAGACTAACAGGCCTGTAGTTTGCTGGATCACTTTTCCCCCTTTTCTTAAAAACAGGAACTGTATTAGCAATTCTCCAGTCATAGGGTACAACCCCCAAGTTTACAGATTCATGAAAAATCCTTGCTATTGGACTTGCAACTTCATGTGCCAGTTTCTTTAATATTCTTGGGTGGAGATTATCTGCTCCCCTCCCCCCAGTTTAGACCCATTAAGTTATTTGTGTTTTACTTCCACCTTGGATGTGGTAATTTCTGCCTCCATATCCTTGTTGTCATTAGCTATCCTGCCACTACTCCAAAGCTCCATTTTAGCCTCATTAAAAACTGAAGCAAAGTTTTTGTTTACGTGTTGGGCCATGCCTAGATAATCTTTAATCTCCACCCCATCCCCAGTGCTTAGTGGTTCCACTTCTTCTTTCCTTGTTTTCTTCTTATTTATGTGGCTATAGAACCTTTTACTATTGGTTTTAATTCCCTTTGCAAGGTCCAACTCTGCTTGGCTTTTGGTAGTTCCACTTTATCCCTACACTTCTGACCTCAAAGAGATTGCTTTCCTTGCTCATCCCTCCCATCTTCCATTCCTTGTAAGCTTTCTGCTTTCTCTTAATCACCTGTCTGAGATGCTTGGTCTGCCACCTTTCCCTACAAATTTTTTGCCCTTGTTTGGGATGGAGTCTTCAGATATTTTAAGTCAAAGTTGCAGAAGCTAATTACAAGCCTCCTCCACATTCAAATCCTTCAGTTCTTCAGTCCAGTCCACTTCCCTAACTAATTCCCTTAATTTTTTAAAGTTAGCTCTTTTGAACTCAAGGACCCGAGTTGCAGATCTATTTTTGTTTATCCTTCCATTTAGTTTAAACTGAATTAGCTCATGATCACTCAAATCAAGATTGTCCTCTACAATCAGTTCTTTCTTTTATGAGGTCCTCAGTACTCACCAATACCAAATTGAAAATGGCATAACCTATTGTTGGTTCAGCAACTATTTGGTGATGAAATCTGTCAGATATCACATCCAGGAAAATCTGGGCCCTACTGTTATTAGTACCACTTGTCCTTCAATCTATATCTGGAGAGCTAAAGTCTCCCATAATCACATAATTCCCACTTGTATTTATTTCATTAAAAACATTAAAAAGAGGTCTCTGTTCATATCCAAATCAGATCCTTGTGTACTGTAGCACACCTGAAGCACTATATCAGGGGAACCTCTAGTAGCTTTCTTCCTCAAAGTGATTTTGGCCCAACCAGACTCTTTCTTATTCATTCCATCACTTCTAATTTCTTTCCAGTCTACCTCATCATTACTTACAAAGCTACTCTGCCACTTTTGCCTTTCTCTTTCTTTCTTTCTTGAACAGCACATATCCTTCAATACCTCTACTCCAGTCATGACTACAATTCCACCATGTTTCTATTATCCCTATATCTGGTTTCACTTCCGGCCTTCCTCTCGTTCTTTCTGGCTGCAAGTCCTCTTGTCTTTTATTCTCCCTTGCAATCTTCTGCAAGTCATCGTGTATCCTCCCGGGGCTCTGAACTCTGGGTATCTCCATTGGCTCTTCCCCTCTTCTTAAAGGACTGGCTGCTCTTCTCTTCTTCCTTATCTTCCCTCCTTCAGTTACAGCTTGCTGTGCTCATTGTTCATTTTCCAACTCAGCAAACCTGTTCCTGAGCTTTATTTCTCCTTCCCTCGCTGGTCTTATCCTCTGCTTGGTTCTCGTAAACACATGCTTCCACTGATCATTTTCCTCACCCAGCAGCCTCCCCTCCAAGTTCTTTAGTCCAGTTTGAATCTGCAAGTCTTGACTTTTCCTTTGAGCCTTCTCTTGCCTTTTCCTCCATCATCTGCTCGTACCTCCTTTGAAACTCAACCAATATGTTTAAAGTGAGACATCATACAAACTAAAAACTGTCTGAAAAGCTCATGAGAACGATGACCCAGGAAGAGAGAGATCTTGTTGGTAAGGCATGAAGACCAAAAGGGAACTTACTCTATATTTTTGTGGACAGAGCTAACAGGACAGTAGCCAATCTGAAAATGGGAGACGCCTCAAAGTTAGGTAACATTACAGATCAAATGAAAACTTGTGCTAGATCGAGAAGCATGCCTTTCCAGGGTATTCTGTTTTATGGGAGGTTCTGTCCTTTTTGTATCTTCAGAAAGGAATTTGAATATATGACTGCTAACTCTATATATTAAACATTAACTCCTTTACAAATTTTTCTTCATAACAGATTTGGATGGCAGCTATACAGGACAGAATATTTTACTTGCTAAACACTTAAATGCTGTTTTAAGTATTTTTAAATGGCTTTAGAAGATCCATTTCTTTTCTTCTCCTCTGGTGGCTGGCTTGGCTTTTATTCTTGTACCAGCAGCTGTATGTTGATGCTACCTACTCATATGTGACTAGTCATAACTTGATACAAGGCTCCAATTGGCACAAACGACACAGTGCTAGCTTTTAAAACGCTGGCACTATTTTGTAGAGAATAAGTATTTTTTTCCATCTATAACTTGTTTCCAAGTTCAGTGGATACTTCAGTACCTGGCTATGCGTCTTTGGTAATCACACATGACACTGACTCTTAGATTTTGGACTAACCTTTTTGGTAAAAGCTACTTGAGCAAATATATTTCTAGTTGGTGGAACGTTTGAGGTGTATATGAAAGCAGTCACTTCCTCTTCATTTATTACTGTGCACAGAGCATCTAGTGCACATACAACCTGTGGCCCCTCCACCACACTTCTGCTCATTTCCTTAAAACGATAGTGACATCATTAGTGACAATGTGGTTCCTGCTTGGATGATAATCTAAACTGTTACATGCAGCCAAAGAACCTGATCCTGAAAGGTTCTGATTTCAATGGAAGTTGCAGGTGTTTAGTCTCTCAGGATCAGGCCTAACTCTTATCAACTAAAAGATACTGAGTTAAATCTGGACAATTAATCCTGAATGTTCAGTGACTGAAATAAAATGGATATAATTTGCTTTAAGATGAAAACAGGAGGCCTCGTACTACAACAACATCTTCAACATTCTTAAAACTAGGGGGATGTTAGGCTTTGATGTCCACTACACTGCTAATAGTTTGCTATATGTTCTATAGAGTGTGCCTATGCTTACCATAACTGTGACTCAGTGATTTCTCATTTAGCATAGAATATCCATCTCCTCCATGATACAGAAAAGAAGGAAGAATCACTTTGTATGTTTCATCCATTTGGAGTGGTACATAGACTGGTACTCTACAAGCTGTGCAAAGAACTACTATACTGACAGCTCTGCTTCCTGGTGGTCTGGAAAGATCGTAGACTACTTGAATGCCTAGGAGAAAACACATTTTTAAACATCACTTTAAATAGCCCCAGTTGAACATCTCAGATCCATAAAACTGTTAAATCGAAACTCCACACTTCCTTATGTGAGAATTAGGCCTGACTTTTGAACAAGAACATTCTGATTGTAAATAGCTTCCTGTCCTGTCCCCCTCCTACACACAAAACAGTTTTTACTCTTTACTCCAGAAAACTCCTGGGTTACTGGAACTGTTAAAATAGAGGGAGCATCCCATCTCAAGCTCCGTACCCTTTTTCTTTTCCTGGTTCCCTACTGGCTGCTCACACACAAAAACAGTTCGTTGGCGAGTGGGTGGGACTATGATATTGGAGATAAGACACTTTCCCCTGTCATCCAATTCCTAGTCTGCCTCATTGTCCTACATTTGGTTACATACTACAGTCTTACCGGTTGAAATGAGTTAGGCATGTGCAGACTGATATGCTAACACTGTGGTTATTACAGATAGTGGCTATGTTCCTTATTCTTTTTTGTACTGTAGCTACTAACTCAAATAGATCTAGGTTCTATGGACTTCTTGGCCTCCTTATACATTATGTATGGAAGTTTTAAGTAGTGATGGTATAACTCTGGCCATAACTGATTCATAAAATATTAAAATGCAGAGCCAGACAATGAAACCTAGCAACCATGCAATTACATTTAGGTGTCTCTGTTAATTGGAAGACAGCAGCATGAGTGAGCAGCTAGCATTAAAGGAATTACACACAGGTCAAGATAATTACCAGTCTCATGCAGGAAATAACTCACTACAAGGTGGATTAGTAATCCAATCAATATAGTTATTAGTCTACTTCAGAATCATCAACACAGCGACACGGTGACAAACTGACAAGAGAGAAAGGACAGGGAAAGTAACCCAGTGGACCGATTTAGTGCAGTTTATTTAGGGACACCTCTCCAGGTCAATTTTAGGCAGAACGTCATTTTACTCTCCTTAGAGGCACATGCACTGATTAGTCAAAAGTGTCATTCAAGCCACTGCTATAACAGAGTATTGAAATAAATGTGGGTACCCTACCCACGGCTCTGGAACTGCTACAGCACATGATATTACATAATCTGGTGCAGCTGCTCCTGCATGGATCCTTAGAATGGTTAAGAACATAGTTATATGAACAGGTGTGAATAAGATTTCTTACATGGTCATTTTCTTTCTGTTGGCAGTTTCTCTCCTCATTCATTACTAATGGGTTAATGCCCTCCTCCCCACCTATGTCATTTGGAGGTGATCCAGTGTTGTTGCTGGAGGCTCCAGGACTAAGCCCTGCCCTTCAGCTCAGACCACCTGAAGAGTTGTTCCAAAGCTGCAGAAATGCTCCAGCAACCCATTATCTACATTGAGAGAACAACCTGATATATTTTTTCTTAAAGTTAATTAATACACTATGTCTAAGTCTCCCTTCAGAGAGAAACTTTCGATTTTGCATTCTGGTCATTTACCAAATTAGCAAGGTGGGTTGAATTCAGAGAGAAGCTGCTAACAGAAAGAAAATTACCTGGTAAGAAGTTTCTCATTCTGTTTCACAGCTTCTATCCTCATTCATCACTAATGGGAAGTAGCGAATCCTAGAAGTGAGGGGTTGGGGGAGGGAATCATAGAATCATAGGGTTAGAAGGCACCTCAAGGGTCATCTAGTCTAACCCCCATTTTTAGGAAGGATAAGCAGAGTTTTATAGAATAATAGGCAGGAATGGATGTTCTTACCATATAAAGCAAGAGATTTGTAAGCTAAAAAAGTTACATGGAACCCAACCTACTAAAGGAAGCACCTTTCTACCAAAGGATGAGGAATGGAAACTTACTTTGCACATCTTCCTCAGATGAGGCTCAGAGGTGTATTCCCCAATGCCCATAGGGACTTCTCTGAATAGTTTCCCAAGTACCTAGCATGCCAACTGGTCCAGAATTTAATATCTTGCCTGTGGCAAACTTGAGGCCCCGAGGCCCTGGCATTTTGGATGGAATAAGATGAACAGGGTGCAATTGGCACGTGTACTCTGTATGCGTGAGACACATCCTTAGAGTGCTAGGAATGCCCATTTACTCCACTACTTCCGAAAGGAGGGTTAACGTTTAGAACAAAATGATGGCACTATCTCCTAGGAATTGTGGAAAGAACTTACCTTAAATAGAAAAGGTTCTGGAGTTATAAGAATAATCCTTTCCTCATGACAACAGCAGTGTGGTTCTTGTGTAGATTGGGGAACTAATTCCAAAGCTTGCCTTTTGGGGGTAATGGCAACTAGAAAAACCAGCCACAGGACTTGTCTAATCTGTCGTTTATTCACATTGACATCTGATGATACTCAAAGGGAGAGTCCAGTGTGCCACTGTACAAATAAGAGGCAGTCTCTGCTGTTTCCCCTTGCACTAGAAACATATGTTTGACCAGATCAATAAATGAGATGTCCTGGTTGAGTTCTGTCAAGATACCCAACCATAATGGGGAATCCATGCCCAGCTACACTTTTCTTCTGATGCCCAGGCTGTTAGCTGTAGGTGTTCCTGGCCTGAATGAATGAATCCCGACTTCAAGAGGTCTGGTCCCTTCAGCAGGTACAACGTGGGATCCTTGGCTATCTAGCAAGTCCAAAGTGCCTTCTGGGACAGTGGAGACCTTCAACTCTCCCTTTATCTCTATGTAAACAGTCTTGAAAGGCAGCAGATTGTTCTCTAACCAAGACATTATTTCCATTCCCATAGAGAAGCTATGACCTCTGGTTACTCCCTGGTTTTGGAAGGGATATAATCATAAGACAACCTCAGATGGAAGTCAGTAGGAAAATTCCTCTATGATTGCCTGCTACATGATCTCTTGCACTTTCTACTGGTGCAGCTGGTACTAGCCACAGTCATAGACAATACTGGACTTAATGGACTATTGGTCCAATCCCATGTGACCATGTTTGTGGTTTTTATCATTTTGTTCAGACACAGCCTGATAGGGCTGTCAAAGTGAACTATAGAGATGCGTATTCTGCAATTTTGGAAGTCTGTCTTCCAAATATGCCCCCCACTCTCTGAGGCTTGCTTCCATAGTGAGTATGCAAGAGCTAGAGTGAAAGTTGGGTTGACTCTTAGCATGTTGTTTGAACCATCTGCACACAAAGAGGCATTCAGATGTGATCTGAGAATGACACCTAATTTTGCCCTGCATCAAGTTCATGCATATAGGTCCTCAGAAGGATTTTCTGCAGGCACATTTTCAGAAACCTACTCCGGGGATGGAGCTGATGCATGATACCAGCAATCCTACTGATTGGAGACAAGTGGTTACTGATGACCCGCTCAGGAATTGATTGCTGCAAAGTTTTGGATCTTTGCAAATCTTTATCATTATGGTAAAATTACAGCCCAGAGCCATGTCTGTTTTGATATCTGGGTGAGCAATTCTCTGCACTGGAATCAAAAGCTCTTCTTGATTTTGAAGGACTTGTAGCTATGAATCCTTTCCAGTAGCTTTCCAGTTATGACTGAATCTGTGTAAGCTGATGAATCATCCCGGAGCTAGAGAGTCTGATTAAACCACATGTGTTGATGAGCTATTCCTGTACTAAGTTCCAGTCAAACCACAAGCCTGGAGCTGGTCTGGTGACTCTCAGGACAGAATTTAAGCCTCACAAGAGAAACAGCAACTCAGTCTGCTCACTGGCACTTCCTGAGTTGAAACTCTCCTCTACCTGATAGTGGTAACAGACTCCCCAGGCCTTAGCCTGATCCAGCCCGGCTCCTGTTACAGCCTTGCTCTTACTCTGGCCTTGTTCCAGCACTTCTCTGGATTCCTGATTCTGGCTCTGTCCCCTTGGCTCCAACTACTAAGCCTGACTGCTACAGCTCTGGTGACTAGGCCTGACCATCCTCATCATGGTTTCTTACAGTCTGTTTCCCTGGACAGAGTACTGATTGGCATGCTGTCTACGCGAGATACAGGTCTAACGTACAACCTGTGTTTTGCTATGATTACTACCAGCCACTTAGACTCTGGGGGCAGAGAGTTGATCAGAAGGAAGAGTCTTGTAGAGGAATTGTAAGCTCTTGTACACAAATGCTTTTTGTTGTTGTTGTCGTGGTCGTCATGCTGAGGATTTTGTTGGTTTGGAAGAAAACTTACCTAGGTTTCCTTGGAAGTTTCTGCTTGTAGCATAAATATGAAATTGAAGAATTAGAGTTAGGCTAAGTTTCGTTAAGGAATATATACGTGTTGTAAAGAAAGGCCCTGACTTGCAAGCAGAATGGAGGCCTTGAAAATAATGAGTTATAAAGCCAGAAGGAATGAAGTAGGGAGGATGGCTGGTTCAAAGGATTACTGAGATAAGGTGAAGCTTCTAAAAAGAAGGCCTCTGACCGACAGGGGTTACTGCAGGTGGTTTTAAGTAAGACAAAAGGAATCTGTCTTAAAAGGAGCCAACATAAACCTTCCCACTCCACATACCAGTGCTTTTTTAAAAGTAGAGCCTGTCTGTACCCAGATGCAATGGGAAAAGTGTTGGCCAGCAAGAAGGAGGTGAAGAAAGGCAGTGGTATATTTTATCTGGATTAAGACTGGAACTAAGGGAATTGTCTCAAACTGGTTTTTAGCTGAAGTCAGTAATTAACGATGACATCACTTGTTTGTTAAAGGGTATAAAAAGTTATGAATTTGAGGGTTCTTTGTCAGATCCTACCTGATCATGCCCGAATGAGATGGCTTCCCTTAGGTCTGGCTTACTTGTAAGTATAATGATCACATGCCTATCAATACTTTGTTGCTGTATTGGGTGTAGTGACTGTTTATTTTCAGGCTGGTAGGCATGTTTAGAGCAACTGTATAAAATACCATTTGGACTTTGGCCTTTGGACTTAATATAGGAATTTATGGTTAAATTAGTGTCTGGCCTCCCATATTATTATTAATAATTTCTATTATTATTCATAATTCCTGCACTACTCCAGATTTTTCTTCCGCTAGAGGAATAATCCCTTGTTGGATACTGTTAGTTCAGGCAGCAACCAATGGATTGCTATGCTGGTTTTCATAGTGAGGGTTGAGGCCTCTCTGATATCTCAGCTACTAATTTCTCTCTTTCCATAAACAGCTCCCTCATCTAGAAATTGGGATGCAAAAGATATCTGTTTAGAATGAGTGATAGCTATTCATGGGTATAACATGGCTTCCTTATCGCCATAGAGTTAGAAGCCATTGCTCATCATAAATCAAATCAGGAGTTTCACCAAGACAAAACCCAAGACATCTCACTCCAAGCAAGGATCACACTCCTAGATGAGGTGGGCTTTTCCTACTGAAGTATATGGAAAGTGTTTGGGATAAAAGGGTATATCTGAGGCGTTGAAACTGCTCTTCACTCTTATGAGCTGTATGGCTCACTCTTATCATCACTCTTATAAGGTATGTGGCTTTTTGTTTGTTCATTTTTTTTCTTCCTTTTTTGGAAATAACAAGCCTTCTGATGGCAACCTTACACTCCCTAAATTTATGGGATGTGTTTTTATGTAACACTTTAGTTTAACATTGGTTCTAATGAGATGTCCACATTTGGATCTTAAGATGTCCTCTGGGGAGGTATCTATGGGAAACTGTATCTAATAGTTCCAGAGGGGTAACCATGTTAGTCTGTATACAGCAAAAACAATAAGAGTTCTGTAGCACTTTAAAGACTAACAAATTTAATTTCAGCAGGCATAAGCTTTCGTGGGCTTCAGCCCACTTCCTCAGATGCAGTTGCAAGCAGTTGCATCTGAAGAAGTGGGCTGAAGCCCACGAAAGCTTATGCCTGCTGAAATTAAATTTGTTAGTCTTTAAAGTGCTACAGAACTCTCGTTTTATCTAATATGACATTTTGCTAAATTAATGGAGTTCCTTGCTAGCCAGACATCCTGTTACTGAAAAAATCCTGCAGGGTATTTTGGGGGTGGCGGGAGGGGGAAGAGGGGTTTCTTTTGTGATGTGTGCATGGTACTTACTCTGAACATTTAGAGAGAGGAGGTAGCTTGCCATTCATCCTGGTCTGGGGATCTCACCACTAAAGAGAGCTACTGTCTAGTACACATCTCGGTTGTGGAAATAGCTTGCTAAATGTCCAAGGGACCTTGAAAGGCTGCCTGCATTGCTCCTCCAGCCTAGCTAGCACCCAAATAAGTAGGAGAAGTCTACTATCTGGGTCTTTACTCAGGTGTTGTCTACACAGTGGGGTAATGGGCACGACGAGGTTAGGATTTCTAACATGCACTAATGGGTTGCACATTAGATGGTCTGCGTGGAGCCTGCTGGTGTCAATGAAAAATGCCCTTGTGCGCTTTAACAGTGCTGTTAATGCACACTATGGAACTCTTCATGCGTTCTGGCAGGGTCTATGTGGACTAATTAATGTGCAGCACATTAATGCACTTCAGAAATCCCAATCCCATTACTCCACCGTGCAGTCAAGCACTTAGTCAATCAGGATCATTTTGAACATGGGAAGGGATCTGCCACTTACACCTCTGTAACCCCATGATGGTGCAGCGTGGTAGGGAGTGGAATCCACATCTGTTCTGGTCACAGACTGCCTGAAGTACTCCTAAGGCTTTAATGTGGAGTTAGCCATGGGGGATGGAGAGAGAGACTCTTTCCTTCCTTTCAGCTTCTAAGCCATTCTAGGGCAGAGCAGCGGTTTATGATTGCTGATCAGAAGGCACAATTTCCATTCTGCTGCTGCCTGAAATCTGAGCCCCTTCCCTGGCAGAGCGATGGTGATGGGCCAAAGGCCAGACAACCACAATTCCTGTTATACAGCTTTGGGCTTCACTGGAAGAACAGCATGCTGGTCCAGACGTGCTGCGGGGTGCGAAGGGGTGATAGGCTTTCACAGTGCTCTGTATCAAGCTTCTGTGTAGGAGAAAAGCCACAGCAAACACTCCCTCAGGGGAAGGCAAAGGAAGGGTTTAACTCTTGTTTTCACCCATTGTTCACTGACAATATTAATTGCTGCGCTACAAAGGAGATGCTTGTTTTGCCTTTTTTAGACCCATGTGGGGTTTGTAGGACTTATCTCTGAACATAATAAGAATCCCTCAATTCACAGTGGGAGGCAGGAGAGTTGTATAGGAGCCTTTCTTCTTTCCCCAAGGGAGAAGAGGCCCCACTTCAGTATATGAGGGTTGGGGAGGGACTTCAGGAGGTTTTCTTCCCTCTGGCCCAGGTCTGCTGAGCAACCTACCCTCTGAGTTGGCTGAGTAGCATTCTCCTCTCTCCCCAAATGCTCAGAAGCTCCTGATCAGGCTTTTTCTGCACTGGAGTCATGGCTCCTTGGGGCAGGGAGGGGACCTGAGCTGCTGGTCTGACTCTGAGTCCTGTATCCTGGCAGTACAAGGGTTGGCTGGCTGGGAACAGGCAGGGCATAACTTTCCCTCTGTAGAGACTTCAAGTGCTGCCTCACACAGGGAACATCACGGGACAGCTCTGCCAGGCCCGAGGGGAGAGGAGTCCTACAGAGAAGCACTGGAATGACAGATGCAGGTGGCTGAAACTGCTATGTACCCGATCCAGGGGAGGCGGGGAAAGACTGATGTCACAACTGCACAACGATGAATACAAATTTAATTTTAAAACCAAATGGTTGGCAGAAACTAAACCACCAACTCCTGGAGACAAAACTTCTGGTCATCAGAGCAAAAAGGCGGAAGTTAGTCCTGCTCCCTCCGTGCAACAACACTGATCTGCCTCCAGATTCCATAGGTGGGGGCATTAACCCATTAGTGACAAATGAGGAGAGAAGCTGTGCAAGAGAATGGTGCACAGAACTGGCATGAAGATAAATGTATTTTCAACTTTATTTCATTTCTATTTGGGGCAGTGCAGCTGGTTCCCCAGAGGTATAAATGCCAACATGGGCAACGAAGTATGGCTATCTTGGAAAGAGAAAGAATGGAAACAAACCAAACAACTTACCCCCAAGCTGCAGCAGCTCGCCAGTTCCTTGCCCATGTCTGTGCACACTGTGCTCAAATGCTTCTTTGAGAGTGGAGCCTTTTAACTCGATCAGGTCAAAAGTTCCTCCAAATGGCAACACAGCCAGCAGCTCCTCCATAGTAATAGTACCTGAATAGAACAAGACTTTACATAAACAAATATTCTTCATAATAAAACAACTTACAAAACTTATTTAAGATTACTTAATAATGTGCTACATAACATATAAAGCCGTGTATCATTTGAGGTGATTTTGTTTAGTAGTATAGCAAGAGGCTACGAGTCAGGAAAATCTACAGATTCGGTCTTTTGATCTGTGTCTCAGTTTTCCAAGATGCAAGCTAGATGTATCTAAGGATCTTCTACTTCTGCTTATATTGTGATACACATAACCCATCTATAATGCAGCTTCACTAGTGGAAATAGGAACAAGAGGACAACCCTTGCATGGTGCTTCTGCAACATATTAATAATGAACATAATGAATATTGCCAAAAGTCTACTAGACATCAATTTGTCGATCTCTTGGTATGATTAGTAATATGAAATTTGTTAAGAGTTCTGTTTGTTAAGAATTTGTTAAGTCTGGGACAGAATCGGAGAACCATAGAACCAGCTCTACAAGTGTACCAACTTAATGTGGGAAATCTGTCCCATGCTATGCATGACTATCTTCCAAAGGTTCGCAAGAAGAATGACACTGAGGCCAGGTCCGCACTTTACCTTGAAATTCGGCAGCAGTCGACGAGAGTTATGCAAGCTACTCTATGTACATATGTACATACATAGAGTAGCTTGCATAACTCCTGTTGACTTTGTAACTCCCCTTCCATGCTGCGTGTTCACTGTGCTGCGCCGACAGGAAATGAGTTCCCTTTGATGCAGCGCTATGATCATTGAGGGGGTGGTTTTAGTGCATCGACTTCCGGATAGATCGAGCAGGCCTTCACTGATGGCTCAATCGATCCCGATAGATCGAGCAGGCCTTCACTGATGGCTCAATCGATCCGGATAGATCAATCTGATGGCAGCGAATTTGCCGCCATCAGTGAAGACACACCTTGACATTGTTGAGGACCTCCAGAACCTCCCAAAGATACACCTGAAATCTTGCAAGCCTTTTTGGGATAGGGCTAAAGCTCGTAAAGCATCTTCATTCAATGCTGAGGCACACTGCAAAGAATTCTGGGACAATACTAATGTTTTGAGCAACCACCTGACTGCGCACCCCAAAAACCTACCCTGGGAACAGTGGTCTACATTGAACCATTTCAGAACACCGCATGGCAGATGCTGACATTTTTTACACTTTTGCAAGATGAAAGACAGCGCACAATGTGACTGTGGACACCAGTTGCAAACTACGGATCACATTGTAAATGAGTGCTTGCTTCAATTGTTTGCCAGTGGCATCTCAGGATTTATACCAAGCCACTTCCTAGGCTATTTGTTGGCTCACTAATCTGAGCTTGGTTATTTGAAAGTTGCTAATCACCTCTCTTGCCATTCGAAAGATGATAAGTAGAAAATTGCTACCCCTCAATCTGGGATCAAGAAAAACTGAAATTCTTACAAATGTAGGCATCTTATCCAGTTGCTTATAATTGCTAGAAGCAGTCCTAACAAATGAGTTATCCAAAATTAAAACAAATTGTTCTTAGATTTTATAGTATTAAACTGAATTTATGCCACCAGAATGATACCAAGGAGCATACAGAATTAACTTACCCATGTGGCAGAACACAACAGGTTTCTAATGGACATAGCCACCCCACAGAACAGTTTAAAACAAGAAGTGGAGATGGGATTCTTCACTTGAATCCCATCTTCACTTCTTTTGAACAGAATGATGAGCCACAGTGGTAAAAACATCAGGGACCAAACTCTGCTAGTGCTCTCACCAATGTGCCAGACTTACAGCGGACGAAGTTGAGAACAGTCTCGGTGGCAGATGCAGCCTAAGTGTCTAAGGCTATTTCACATTTTTATATTATCTGTTGGTGGAAACTCTATTTTGACTGTTAATGCCTACAATACTAAAATGGATAAGCTCTACTGAAAGAATATTTATTATTCTTAAAATTCAAGTATTCTATTGCGGCTTGCTCAATTAATTTGTTACTTCTGGGACTGTACTGTGTACCCTCAAGCCTTTAAATATACATGTTAGTTATTTCCGACTGTGTTTCAGAATCAGTTATGCATACAGCATGCTTAACTTTTACGCATGTTAGTGGTTCCAGTGAAACTACTGATATGAACTAAAAATTAAACATGTGCATAAGCACTGGCAGAATCAGGGCCACGGTCCTCAACCCAGAAAAACTGTCCTTTTGTAGTTAGTATAGTACACAATAGCGGAATATGTAAAAGCACAGGCAGCTAACAGTGTAAAAAGCAACATTAAACAAACAAAATACCATTATTGTGGTGTTCATCAATGGGTGACCGTATCCCACCGCCATTTATGATGCACATTGAAACATGATTCCATGTATTTTCATCTTGATGTTTGAGATTATTGTAAATCTGTAACATTAGCATAAAATAATTTTAACCACTCTTTGCTTAATCTAGATGCAGGAATTTTACAAAATTGAGTTTCTGGGAGTTTTTTCCCCAGAGTGTCAGCGCTGTACTTCTCCCTAGCAGTTAACTGCAAACCAAAAAAAAATAAATTGTTCCATTAAACTGCTATCTTTAAAGACCAAACTTTTAAAAATTCTGCACCCAAAGTTTTATGTTTTATAATTTTTACAAACAAGTCAAATCAAGTTTAAAAATAAGTTCCTCTCTGTCCTTTACCCCTGCGATTTCTGGAATTCTTTGAAAACCAGAATGTGACATTATAGGAGGCAGAAACCTAAACTGCACCCTCTCCAGCCAAAACTAAATGAGGAAAGGGATGATTAATAGATATTGTCATAAAGGAAAAGTAAAGGGTGATTAGTTTTCTGCAGAAAATGTTGAAATACAGAGCAATAACTTACACATCTGAAGAATTAGAAAATGAGGGAGACCTCAAATATAGCTGTTCATAAAAAAAGCGTGAAGGGGAATAATTAAAAAATTTACACACATACAAATCAGTTCATCTAATGATGTGCCTTCAAGGTTTACTAAGGGACCTGACAGAGCAACTTACTGTATCACTGGCATTTAATACTTGAAACAGTCTTGAAAATCCTGGGAAGGCAGAGAACTAGAAGATTGGAGGAAAGCAAATGGAGTACAAATTTTTCCAAAAAGTAAAGAGCAATCTATATATGTGTTGATCAGTGGACCAAAGTAAACTCTAACTTAAGTCAGAATGGTGCTGCACAAGATCCTCCTGTATTTATCTCTAATAAAGTAATGGTAAACACACACAGCAAAGAGAATCAAAAGACTGCTATTGAATAATAAAGAACTTATCAGCCTGATTTTTGAATAAACAACCACCAGACTAATCTGGTAAATTACAAAAATAGTGGCCGAAAAGAAGAGAAAGCAGTGAACACTGTGTACTGGGATTTTAGTGGGGGCATTTGAGAGTGTTGTAAAATCTTACTCTAATTCAAATCTCTTTGGATATGAACAACAGCCAGGTGAATTAAAAATGAATTGAATGGGGGTTGGATAGTCTTAATACTCAGCAGATTTTCAGCATAAAAACTTGTTTATGAATTGGAAACTGGCTTTCTGTGAATATTGTGCACCATTCACTAGACATTTCCTATTCTAGAGAACATTCCACAATAAATGTATTTGCTAGAATATCTGTGGAAGGTAAATGACATTAACACAATCAAAACAAATTTGTTTAAAAATTCAAATGACTATTCCCAGAAAGTCTGCAGTATCCAGTGCAACAGGTGCCAAGGATCAATGAACAGGTTTTGATCTGTCAGTTCCCTTCTTTGCTCTATTGAAAACAGTCCTGGCTCCACAAAAGGAGTTTCATCCTGAAAGTTGCATAGCAGTGAGTTCTGGAGATCTATTCATTGACTTTAATGGGAATTGTGGGAGTTTTGAGTCTCTCAGGCTCAAGTCCCAAAAAGACAGCTTCCTAGGAACTGGTAGATCTTCTATGTCAAACATTTACAAAAGGAGTAAACTGCTGCCACAGAATTCTATGAACGCTGCTAGGGTCCTCACTATTACCAGTCTTTAACATGAAAGGCATTCATATACTACAGTAATGGGCAGCAACACAAAACACTAAAATAGACAGAATTCTCTAGAGTCCTGTAATATTGAACTGTAACAAAGACCTCAGATTATTGATTCATATTAAATTATAGTCTGTATTTTTTTTACCATGGCATCACAAATCAAATTTCCCAAGTTGCATTCTTGGAAACGGCATGCCTGACTTGTACCATTTAGGTAAACGAGAGTTTTTCCTATCTCGTGGGCAGAATAATTATTTAGCTGTATCTTCCACTTGTCCACTTCTGCTCTCACGACTTTATCTAAAATAGAAGCATAGAATGAAGTTAAAACAAGTCTTCCATTCATTAGATCCCTATGCTTATACAAATGTTATGGCAAATTTGATCCTTAGCACATTAACCTTTCCTTGCTTCAAATCTCATTGAACAATATCTAAATAACTTTACTTGAAATCCAATTATGAGTGAAATTACAGTGGATCCTGCTTGTTGCAAGATTTTAATATTCTCTAGAATCAGAAAACCTAGAAACAGAGGAAAATACAATTAAGTGAGTGAAGTGATCCCCTCCCACTGAAGGATTATTCCCAGTAGTACATTTACGAGTACTTTTGTTCCGTTTTGTTTTAAACTGCCAAACAATGGAATTTCTACCATATCCTCTGGGAGACTGATAGCCTCTGTTGGACTATGCAACAAGTTTTATTTTTAAACGTTCAAACTAAATTTTCCTCTTACTTAATATCATCCCAATTACTCCTACTTATAGCAGCACTACCTTAGAAATTTGTTTAAAATACTATTTACATATTTCAATACTAACCTGAACAATCCTACAAATAACCACCCAAATAACCATATAGGATTACTCAACTAGGAATTAATTTTGATATGCATACCTGTCCTACTAGTAGCAAATTGATGGTTTATTTTCAGAAACCAAATATAACTTGGATACAACCAACATACAATTCTCTGATGAGTTTGTATTGCGTACATCATTTGCCATGTTGTAAGATCAATTTGCAAGCAACAGATAAGCATTAAGCATACTTCACCATATTTCACCATGTATAATATCTAGTAGTCTGAATTATAACATTCACTGATGTTGGAGAGTTGCTATAATGTTCAAGACCTGGGTTTAATTAAATTAATTAATCTTGTGAAAATCATGTGACTGGCAAAGCTGAAACACCTTGTGAATTTTGAAATGGCCTATTCTTTTATTTATATGCTGGTAGTGCCTACGAGACCCAATCCAGGATCAGGGCCCCGAGACGGTAGACAATGAACAGACAAGCAAGAAAGAATACACACCCAAAGGACTTTCAATCTGTGTATCAGACAGTAAGCAACCAGTGAATGAAACAAATGGGGTGGATGGCTTGGAAGTATGAGATATGTATTTGCAAAACAATGGAAGGATTTTCATCACAATCTTAAAAATGTTTGATGAAAAACGTGTGTTTTTTGTATATTATGTTTGCACATTGATGTGCTTTCCCTGAATGTATTAAAAAGGTTATAAGCAACTTATGTAAAACTGCTTGGTTGTTTTTACAATTAGAGTGAATTGAAATCCTTAAGAAAAGTGCTGACTTGACAATCTCAGAGATCAAAGCCCTTTGTTTGTCCACAAACCAAGTATAGTAGAAATACAAAGAGTCCAGAGTTCCCCATCCTGCCCCATACTCCGTTCTGAAGGAACCATCCTTATGGGATAAGATGTTTGTTTACTCTTCAAGCCCATTTAAGCAATATTAACAATAAATAAGTATAGAGTAGCATAAAATGCTAAATGTCAGGGAAATATATCACCTGAAAGTCTGTGACGAAGCTATTAGTGATTTTACATAGACAAAAAATAAACTGAATTGGGTAAACTGGAAATTTATTTGATTGCTGAGAGGAGTCAGTGAAGAAAGCAGCTTATAGCACTGTAACATAGCCACAACTTGATGCCAAAGATGACCAAATCAAGAGGAATGCTAAATTCTCCTGAAACACATTATACTTTACTTTTTAAAACAGTAATAAAGCCAAAAGTATAGCTAGGTGACCTACAAAAACTCAAATTTCTGTTTCACATACCTTCAGGAATACTACTATTTAGTAGAATAGGGTTTCCAGATGTTCTAATTACATTTCCTTGATCATCAAATGTTACATTTAAATACCCAAGATATTTTCCAAAAGCATAGGCTTGTACGACTGGCACCAGCCTATTATCATCTGACTTCACCAGGAATGGATAGTTGCCAGCTGGCACTTCATTGGAAGGTGGGGGGCCTGAAACAAAATAACCACCCAAATATTTTATCTTCAGAAAATTATAAGTATGGAATTTCAAATATGTTTTTCTTTCTTAAAATAATATATGGAATATTTAATATATATTAAGTAATAATTTGGAAATAAAATAAGGTTCTTCAGGACGTGAGTGCAAGGATGTATTTTCTCCTTTTAGAAGTGAAAAAGTCGAGCTGATTTTAACCTCTTATTTTGGTATAAGATCTCTAACTCATAGCAAGGAACTGAGAATTAAAACTAAAAAAACCAATGATTTTTCCATCATTTATAAATGGGTTGCGTTTTTGCATATTGCTTTAATAATAACTTGGCTTCTCAGATGACATTTTTCTTGTACCACAAAGCCCAAAAAAACAAACTTAAGGAGGTGACTCTTCTAAGCCAAATTACTATGCTACCAAATGATTCCTTGATTCCACCTCAAATTCCTGGTCAGATTGGGAGCTCATGATATGCTGTCTGATCAGCCACAATGTGTTCACAACAATAACCGCAACAGTAGAGAGCAGTGCAGGATCCATCCTTTCAGGCAGAGATGGTGGGCACACAGTAAACAGGGACGATTGAAAAAATGGCACAAAATGCAGTCAGAAGCCCATGGAAAGATGGGACAGGAAAAAACTGCATTATGGGATGTTGAGCCTGCACCCATGGTACACAGAGATCCACTCCACCTTTTCACAACTCCCAGCTGCAGAAGGTGGCAAGTAGCATAGGATATCTACCCCCAGGGCACTGCTCTCACTGTCGATGCTAGAGCACCAACTGTGGACGTGCTCCGCCAACAGAAGAAGCGTTATGTGAACATGCACAAGTGATGCAATTATAGTAGTTTATGATCATCAGTGTAATCTGAGTCAACTAATTCTGTAGTGTTGATAAAGCCTTAGATTCTATTTCATTATAAATATATGCTTACAGGGGATAACGTAAGAAACAGTAACACTTCCTAACTTTTTTAAACTCCTTTTAACTAAACTTTTGTCTGAAGACACTACCAAATCACCACACTACTGAATGCATTCCAGTCACTATGTAACTTGTGGATACACTGGAAAAACTAAAACTGTATTTGGGTTCCAGAGCTAGCTATCTTCTGACAAATGTGTAGGCATTTGCCACCACATGCTGTAGTTGCATAGAGTATGTGATGGATTTTTTTTTAAGTCTGCCAAAGTATGCACTTCCTGAATCAAAGCAGAATCTTTGATTCTGCCAAAGTAAATTTTTTTTTGGCTGAACAGATGGATGTATCTGTAAGGATCTCACATAGGTAGCTCTCAGAGGTCATTTTAGGTTGTTCACTTCTTTGTGAACGTTGGCAGGACAAACAGAGCTCCTGGAACAGTTCCCAGATGTATTTATAATGTTGCTAGGATAATCAAGTGCACATTTGTAGATAGTCAGCCAAAGTAATGCACTTCCAGAATCTTTGACTCTGCCAAAGTGTTTTTTTTTTTCTGAACAGATGGTTGCATCTGCATGGATTTGGTGTGGGTAGCTCTCAGATGTCATGTTAGGTTGTCCATTTCTTCCACATTAACAGAAAAATTTGAAGTATTTCTGAATTAGTATCCGTCTAGATAATCTAGATATCCTGGAAGTGCACAAGTATTTATTTGGTATCCAAGTCAGGAGAATTTCTTGCCTTCATGTGTGAACAGCAAGACCAATGAAATAGATTGTGAAAGTAGTTTCAGCATTGAAAGTTATTCAAGTGGTGCTTACAAGGGTTGGAAGATTATCCTGTTCCTATGTCTTAATTCATAACTTTAGGGTGTGATTCTTTCTAAACAACTAGAGTAATAAAAGGAAACAGAGGCTGCTGGAGAAGAGAAACTGCAGTAGAAGAGAGGGAGAGGGAACTGCAGTGTGAGGAGAAGGAAGCAAGCAGGGATGGAAGATAATGAAAGGGACAGTGTGTTACCATCTTTCTACACACACAGTTAAGAAAGTCCCAGGTTACACAGTGATGGCTGGATGAAATGAAGTGTGTGGGCAGTTTTTTACTGTAACTCACAGAACATTTCCTGTTATGTTTTCCATGTCTGTTCTGGCAACATTAAGTTGGGCAGAGACTTACAACTGTTTTTGATCACTTTAAAAACAAGCCACTCACTTTTATTCATATATATGTTATTTTTATTAATAAGGAATGCTGGTTCTACTTATTTTCAATAGATCATAAAATAAAAGCGTGTGTGTGAATATAACAGTGAGATGAGGAGAAATAGCGAATGGAGACCCTAGAACAGTGGGATAGGGAAGGGAAATCAGAATTGGAAGGAACAGGGAAAGAGAGAGAATGAGTGCATGTAAAAAGGAAGGGCCATGTCAAATCATACTCTACGTGACAATTTTGTGGAAATGTTATAGGCTGCTGACAGGAAACAGGAGGAGTTCGGGTGATACACTGTCGCCAACCAAGCCTGGAGAGGTCTGAGTCAAAGCCTAGTATATTGCACCAAATGGGTGCATGAGGCCATAGGGCCGAGCAGCTTTAGACAATTTTACGGCGTTGTCGTAGGGAAGCATCAGCGGTTGTCTATGATGGAGCACAAATTGCAAAAACAGGACTCTGGCAGGAATGCCCTCTCCTGGATCGAGTCCAAAGTGGCTCCTATAAACTCTATCCTCTTGGAGTTGACTTGGAGACATTCAGTCCCAACTCCCTGAATGTTGCCCGAATCCTAGATACCTGTGTCTCTACCTGGTCTGTGGAGCAATCTCTGACTAAGTTGTTGTTCAGGTATGGGAATACCTGAATCTGTTGTTGTCTGAGGAACACGTCGACCACCACCATGGCCTTTGTGAATACCTTGGGTGCTGCTGAGAACCCAAAGGGCTGTGAAGTGATAATGTTATGAACCTCATGAACCACCTGTGATGAGGGATTATTGATAAGTGGAAGTACACATCCTGTAGGTCAAGGGCGGCGTACCAGTCTCCCGGATCCAGATGGACTGATGGTAGCCAAGGAGACCACGTGAAATTTTGACTTCCTTATGGACTTGCTGAGATTTCACAGGTCAAGAATAGGTCTAAGACTACCTTTGGCCTTCAAGATTCAAATAAATGGGAGTAGAACTTCCTTCCCCATAGTTCTCGAGGCACCTCCTCCATTTCCACTGCCCCTAGGAGCATCTGCACCTCTTGTATAAGAAGTTACTGTGAAAGGGGTCCCTGAAGAGGGACAGAAATGGAGGGTGGGTGGGGGGAACAGAATTGGATAGAATATACTAGTTCTACTGTGCGCAGCACCCATCTGTCTGAGGTTATCTGGGTCCATGAATGATAGAATTGGGACAGACGGTTCAAAAAACCAGGGGTAAGGATTCGGAAGCTGGACTGGTAAGTCGCCCTCGGGAGCACCCTCAAAATGATTTTTTGCACCAGGGGGCTATCTCGTTGAGTTCTGGCCTTGGTTGGAGAACTGGAGGGCTTTTCTATTGTTTCAGCCCCTCCTCCTACAGTTGTCCTGTCTGAACTGTGGGGGAGGGGAGGGTAAAAACGTGAGGGCAGTTGGGCCTTGAAGTGTTTCCACTGCGGGGCAGGAGTGTGTAAGCCCAATGACTTTAGAGTCACCCTGGAGTCCTTGAGGCTGTGGAGTTTGGAGTCCATTTGCTCCAAGAATAGTCAAGAGCCTTCAAAGGGCAAGTCTTGGACAGTCTGTTGGACCTCTGGGGGGAAGCCCAACACCTGTAGCCATGAGCTTCTTCTGATGGCAATAGTGGAGGACACTGTCCTTGCTGCTGAATCAGCCACATCCAGGGCAGCAGCTTGGAGCGTGGTTTTTGCCACCATTTTGCTCTCCTGAACTACCACCTCAAAGTCCGGTCAGGAATCGGCTGGGATCAGGTCCTTAAACTTCAACATGGAGTCCCAGGTGTTGAAGTTGTAATGACTGAGAATCACTTGTTGGTTAGCGATTCGAAGCTGGAGCCCTCTGACAGAATAGACCTTTCTACCAAAGAGGTCCAACTTATTAGAGGTCTTGCTGACCCTGTCTCTCCTTCTCATTCACAGCCAACACCACCAAGGAACCTGGCTGCAGATGTGTGAATAAGTATTCATGGCCCTGAGATGGGGCAAAGTACTTTCTCTCTATCTCCTTGGCTGCAGGGGGAACAGAAAATGGCATCTGCCACAGTCTTCGTGGTTGACTGAATAGTCTTGATTAGGGGCAGCACCATTCTTGAGAAACCTTTGGGCATTGAAATGTCAACCATGGGGTCCATTGACTCCTTGACTTCCTCCATCTGGAGCCCCATATTTTGCGCAACCCTGCACAGTAGTTCCTGATGTGCCCTGTTATCCGTGGGTGAAGAGCCCGCAGACGTCTCTGCCACTGCCTCATCTGGTGATGAAGACGAGTATGTCCTTGACAGGGTTTGATCTTCCTGCCCTTCAGGATCTCTTTGGGCAAGGGCATCACCACCTGTCGAGACAGAGATGGCCCGCGTCTACTTTTTGGTGCCAGCCCTGGTGCCAGTGGTGGTGCCATGTTCGGTGCCGAGAGTGCACCCGTGCTCACTGCCAATCTCAGTGCCGGCTTCAGTGTCTCGTGTCTTCCTGGAGTAGCGCCTCTCTGAGGCAGAGGTTTGAGGTTCCCTGATAAAGGACTCCTGGGCCAGGTGATCAGCCCAGGGTTTCCAGAAAGGCCATTGATGGGAGCTGCCATTGGGTCTGCTATGGTCCCATGAGGGGGACCTGTCTGGGGTCCTGACCATGCTGGCTTTTCCTCGACCGGTGCTTGCTGCAGTGGGAAGCATATGACTCTGCTTCTGAGTCGGGAGGACCTCGAGTCAGAACATGGGGACCACAACAGTGCCGGGAAGCAGTTTGTTGGCAATCGAGAGTGGTGCTAAATCATGGCTGAGATTTGCCTCTAGGAAGCACCATGCCCTTTTGCCGTGCTGAAGGTCTCACAACCATGTCCGACCTAGCAGGAGACTGCTCTGCCATCATGGCAATCAGCTCTCTACTGCCTCAAAGGTGC
This sequence comes from Emydura macquarii macquarii, assembly GCF_026122565.2. Lineage (NCBI taxonomy): Eukaryota > Metazoa > Chordata > Testudines > Chelidae > Emydura > Emydura macquarii. Next base: position 2,208,784 of record NW_027132434.1, read on the forward strand.
CTGGAGTGAACAGGAGGTCTAGGTCCCCCGCCTGGCTGTCCATTGTTGGGGAGTCCAGGGGTGCCAGACTCAACATGCCCCTCCATGGGCTTGGAGTTGGCGGTGCCACCTCTGGTGGGATCGGGGCCTTGGGTCCCTGTACAGCACACGCACCATTAGCATCTTTGGATCTCATTGTGGGGGGGTGCCCCTGTCAGTCTTCTTGTGCCTCTTGCAAGGCACCAGTGAGTGGGAGCAGTGCCAGGACAACTTCGGTGCGTGAGGGGAGCGATGTCCAGAGTTCCTGGGTGCCATGGACTTCCTCAGTATCAATGGCCCCCTCACTGATGGCGGTGTGCTTTGCATTGAGGAGCTGGGATCCAATGGACCTGTCGGTTGGGGGCCGGACAGCTGCCTCCATGAGGAAGTGCTTCAGTCTCACTCTCCTTTCCTTCTTTGTCCTGGGTTTAAAGTCCCTGCAGATCTTGCACCTTTCAGTCTGATGCGACTCTCCAAGGCATTTTAGACAGGAGTCGTGTGGGTCACTTCTGGGCATAGATTTATGGTAAGACCCAGATGGCTTAAATCCATGGGATTGGGGTATGCCCAGAGAGGGATAAGAAAAAGAAATGGGGGGGGGTCCTAAATTAAACTTAGCAACTAACTACTCTAACTATATTACTTGAACTAAACTGTTTTAACTACTTACAAGTTGGTTTAAAAACGAACTGCAAGAGGATCACTTGCCGAAGCAAGAAAAAGAGAAGCTCCAACGACCATCACGAACAGCAAGAAGGAACTAAAGAGGCAGTGGGTCGGCAGGGCCCTATTTACGGCGCCATGGTAGCGCGACTCCAGGGGGTGCTTGGCTCGACCCGACAGGTACTACAACAGGAAAATCTTTCTGATGACTGTGCATACGGCGCTTACACCTACTTGGAATCAACATGAGCAAGCGCTCTAAGAAGAATTTCAAATATTATGTCAATTTTTTTCCTACGATTTTTCATTAAAATTTCTCTTTTGTTTGAAATTTGTGAAAAATGTGACTAGCTTAGAGAGCTAAGCAGCAGTATTCTCAGAGTGGGAAACAGAGAGTCTGTGACTTGCCCTAAGTTACACAGAGGTGAGATTAAAACTCAGGAGGTTCTAGCTCCCAGCACTGTGCTCAAACAATGAAACATCAGAGAAGAGTCATACTATACTCTGAAGCGACACATGTTCACCAAATGGTACTGACAGCTGATCTATACTACCCAAGCCTTTTCACACACACCGAGTAGTACTGCAGTCTATAGCCAAACATCTATGATCCTTACCTCTTCTATCTAGCTTGCTCCTAAGCCATGTAACCTGCTGCTGAAAATCCTTTCTCCATGATGGGTGCACAGGGTTTTTACATACAATGTCCTTCAAAATGCATGGATAAATATATTACCTATTGTTTTGCACTATTTGTTTGAAAGGGGATCCATAGTTATGCAATCTACTACATGCTTTTCTATGTACAATATCATTCCTTTAAAAGTCTGATATCACATAGTCCTGCAAGACTAGAAATGGAAGTTTAGATTACTGCAAGGGGCATTTTCTCCATTTCCAATGGAACCATGCACTTGTTTCTAGCCCGAAAAGTCCTATGATGTTATGATTTTAAAGTTGTAACATTTTCATATAAAAAGGTATTTAAAATAAATTTTAGGTGGTTTTTGTTATTTACTGCTTCTGAGTTCTCCACAGTTGGCCTCATGGTAACTTTGCAAGCAGAAGAATGAAAGAAAAAAGATCCTAGTAGCATTTAAAAAAAAAATGTCCTTAAAGCATATGGCAGATACAAAATATGATGGTGTGATATGAAGGTTCTACGGGCACTCATTTGGGATGATCTGCATAACTCATTTGTGGAGTTACCACTCACTAACAAACAGCATGCCCATCCTAAACTCACGCTGATAAACCTTTGCACCATACCACAGCGCCATGTATTTTCACACATACAGTTTGCGTGCATGTATAATTTATATAAACTTTTTAGAACTTCATAGATAAAAGCTACAATCTGGAACAATGTTCAAGGCAAAACTTTTTTAAGCATAGAAAGACTATCTGAGCATTTTTAATTTTCTATTACAGCATGGACAACATTCATGCTAGCATGATGCTTGGCAGCAACCGGGTAGGCAACAACATAATTTTCTATAATTCTGTCCCTTTGGGCATATATTCAAGATCTGCCCCAACACAGATCCATGTTTCAAAACACTTCCAAGTGTGTTTTTATGAAATATTTAGGATTTTATTTTCTTCATCTTAAAACTTTCAGTGGGATTCTTTTTAAAAATAAATGTTTGCCCTCAGGCACTAAATAATGCTGTCACTAGGCCACCGAGCATTACAAACTAAGTTAAGTTTTACCCTGTTTTGAAAACCTATAAATACAGAAATAGGTTCTACAAGGTAACAATCAGCCACAGGATATTTTGAAAAACAATCACGTAATATACCTTGTTTTATATTATTTTGTCTCACTGACTTCTTTAATGCATGAATCATATACAAGGTAAAATGATAACATTTTATTTATTTACTCCCTTATTCAGTAAACTTGTAAAATACATGTTAGAACCATAGAAATGTAAGGCTGGAAAGGACCTGATGAGATGTCATCTACTCCAGCACCCTACAGTGAGGTAGAACCAAGTATAACTAGAGTTTAGACCATCCCTGACAGGTTTGTCTAATCTGTTCTTAAAAACCTCCAATTAAGGGGGTTGCACAGCCTGCCTTGGAAGCGTATTCCAATACCTAAATATTCTTATAGGAAAACCAATAGCTAACCTAAATCTCCCTTGCTGCACGTTAAACCAATTACTTTTAAACCTACCATCTGTGGACATGGAGAACAATTGATAACTGTCCTCTTTATAACAGCCCTTAACATATTTGAAGACTGCTATCAGCTCCCCTCTCAATCTTCTTTTCTCAAGACTAAATATGGCCAGTTTTTTTTTTAAACCTTTCATCATAGGTCAGGTTTTCTAAATCTTTTACCATTTTTGTTGCTCTCCTCTGGACTCTCTCTAATTTGTCCACTTATTTCTTAAGTGTGGTGCCCAGAACTGGACAAAGTACTTCAGCTGAGGCCTCACCAGTGCCAAGTAGAACAAGACAATTACCTCCCGCATGTGACATATGACACTCCTGTTAATACATCCCAGAATTATATTAGCCTTTTTGTTACCTGCATAACATTGTTGACTCATTCACTTTATGATCCACTATAACCCCTTGATCCTTTTCTGCAGTACTACCCCCTAGCCTCTTTATTTTGTAGTCATACATTTGATTTTTCCTTCCTAAATGAAGTACTTTGCATTTGTCTTTATTGAATTTCATACTGTTGATTTCAGACCAGTTCTCCAATTTGAGAAGGTTGTTTTGAATTCTCATCCTATCCTCCAAAGTGCTTGCAACTCCTCCCACATGGGGGTCTTCTCAAATTTTATAAGCATACTTTCCAGTCTATTATCCAAGTCATTACTGAAAAGGTAAAAAGTACCGGACCCAAAACTGACTCGTACATGACCCCACTAGGTATGTCCTCACAGTTTGACAGTAAACCATTGATAACTACTCTGAGTATGGTCTTTCAACTAGTTATGCACCCATCCTATAGTAATTTCACATAGACCACATTTCCTTAGTTTTCTTATGAGAATGTCATGTGGGACTACTATTAAACAAGCTGGTCAATAATTTAGCAATATTACTACTTGCATTGGTGTGAGTGCACAGGTCATCCTGAATTATTCAATGAGTTAGGACACTTCTAACTCACAAATGGCATAAAATAACTTGAAATGGATTGCTGGTGTCAGAGTCCCAGTCTCATATGTCTTGCTTACAGTAAGGACTGCAAAAGAACTAAATTTCATGTGGTTTAGTCACAATAAGATATATGTGCTACATATAGTTGATTAATTTTAATTATACAGGGTGCCAGTGTGACATTCTTCTCTGCAATCTGGACTGGTGTATAGCTGTGTCACCCCAATCCCTCACTCCTAGAGCCTGACTAGCACTTGATCCACTGTGTGAACAACCCACTCTTGGGTCAGCCCACGCACAGCCTCCTGCAAGCCAGCGGCTCTTACCTGGCTTCAGTGAGTGAGTGCATCTGGCCAGCCACTAATGGGATTATGCAATAGAATGATCCCATCAAACACCCCCAATCCCAGATGCAATCCTAGGAATTTGCCATTTTAGAGAGTTCAGTGCTGCCCACTAGACTCTGCAAGCTCATATGTTCGTCAGTTTATCAAAGAAATTGATATGGACCAGCTCTGTCACTTTAAATGAAGTCTCTACACACCCAAACCACATGCACTGCTTTAGATAAAACAAATAAGTTTATTAAATACAGAAAGATTTTAAGTGATTATAAACCAGAGGAAGGCAGGTCAGATTTAATCAAAAGTAAACAAAAGGCAAATCACATTCTAAACTAAGCTTAGCCTTACAATCTTAGATGGGTCTTAGGCTGGTTGGTTGGCTTCCAACCTGGCTCTCCCCTGTGGTCACTTGATGTTGTCTGTAGCTGGATTGCAAGAGAGAGAGAGGCCAAAATGTCCCCCCTTTTCAAATGTCTCTGCATCCCCCTCTGAGGCCTCACCACCCTCCTTCAGTGTCAGGTGACCAACAGTATTCCTGCATGATCTCCTCCATATCCTGAGTCAATGAGCATCACCTTATCAGATGGTTAGGCTAGTTCATTGTTCCTGGAAGAGCTGGGTTGTTTTGTGCATGCCTTAGTCAGGCGTGAACTACCTCTCTGCTTTTATTGTTTGCCTTGATTTGCCTCAAGCCATGTCAGACATATATTTGGGATTATTACATAGCAGAGTTTCATAACCTTACATATGACATTGCAAGAAACATACTACTATAAACAATAATGTTCAGCTTGTCATGAGCATTCCAAGAACACCTTACATGTGTAAGGCTTGAGGCTGTTTTCAGCTAACAAGTTGTAGGTCGAAACTCATTTAAATGGCTAACGAGCATACCTGAGCGTCAAGGATAATGCCTAGTGTAAACATCCGATGGCTCAGGAAGCCAGATGTCCTCTTAGTGATTCTAATTCCAATGAGAACAACACATTTTATTTCAGAAATTCTGTCTGTCTTCCTCCTATCTGTAAGGATCCCCCATCTTCCTCCACCCTACCCCCACCCCAAGTGTAGCCCTAGGATCCTTGATGTAAGTAGAGTAGTTAAAATGTCTCTGCATGTATATAACAACCATTATCACTGTTGTTCTCTCCGGATGGGACAATGTCTGTATTTGTAAGTGAATAAATAAAGAATTTAAATGTACTATGTAATTGATAAGAAAGAGTATATAATTGACCACTGTAACACCATGAAGTTGAAGCTGATTTAATCAGAATTCCTGGAATCGTGAATAAACCTTTTCAGTATTGTCTGTGCTGCCTGATTCTTGGAGAAAGACTCCTTCGTGCATTACACATGACATATTTTGCATTAAACAATACACAGTTACACTATAAGGGTGAACATGAATGATACACAATCACACCATAACAGTGTACATGGGGTGCAGTGTGTCACAGCCAGATCCTCAGCTTCTCTAAATCAAGGTAGCTCCCTGAAACTGCTGATATTCACCAGTTGAGGATCTGGCCAGAGTACTTAGTTACAAGTAAATTACCATTTTACAAAGTCATCTTAGTTCAATAAGAATTTTCTTTCAATTAATCATCAGTTTTGGTTTTACAATAAAAGGAACATTCTACTGAGAGGATCAAATACCTGTATAAAGAAATGTGTTTGTATGTCCTCCAATTACAACATCCACTCCTCTCACTTTTTGAGCAATCTTTTGATCCACAGTGAAACCAGAGTGTCCTAGTGCAATAATTTTATTCACTCCCAGTGTGGTAAGTTTATCCACATGTGGCTGCAATGCTTCAATTTCATCTTCGAAGTATATATCCTTTCCTTAAAAAGAGAGAAAGGAGATTTTTATTAATATTTGAGGTATCTAAAAATATATTTATCTATGTTTTCACAAGACCAGATTATTGAAACAGCTGATGGACCATGGCCAGAGCCCCACAAACTGTGGGGAGCTCTGGCCTCTCTCATTGTTTAATTGCCCATTTTTGCCATCAAACACGGGCTACTAGGTTGTGATGCTTAAGGGATCTCTGAATTTTAGTGGTCCCATATTCATTCACGGAATGAAGCAAATGGGAGACTTTCAATTAACTTTATTGGAAATTGATTCAGACTCTTACTCTGGCCTAGTGTTGTCAAGTACTATATAACATTTTGTGCTCAGTCTACCAGCATTTATTAATTGAATTATGTACACTCAACTATATATAACAAAGCTGTAATTCCATGAAGAGATTCCAATGATACCAGCCAAGGAAGCAAAGCCCAAATGGTTTTTGAATGTCATTAGACCTGAGAGAGAGAATTAAATTCTAGTTTGTTTCATATGCATCGTTTGGGTGTTAATATAACTTTTTTCTGCCATATTACTTCCTACTGATTTTTCTTCTTTTCCTATGTTAATTCTTCTCCCACTTAGTCTCCTCTCATCCCGTTTTATTTTGTTTGACTCCTCCCTATTTCCACAGCTGCCCCCTCAGAGTCCTGCTGCACTAAATATTCACATTGAGGGCCAAATCCTACTTGCTTTCCATATGCAAATTATCCCATTGAATGAGACTGAGTCATAGGATTTCTGACAGTCAGTGGTACATAGCAATAGCAAAAAGTATAAAGTTGAATTACTCCCCTGAAGGGAGAACCTAAAAATAGAGATTAGAAAGAGGTAATATTTACCCAGCTCACAGTCCTGAGAAATCTTGTGGTTTCTAGGAAATGTATTTCTATGTTATTGTTTCAGAATAATTTCATTTTGAGTATAAACATTTACATGTATCTATATTGTATTTGCTGTATCTCGGTCACACTTTTAATTTCCACAGAAAGGATAAAAGGGCACCTATTCAAGGTACTAGCTTCCTTTGAGAAAGTTTTAAAATACAGTTCTTCTAATTACTGATCCAGCAAATTCCCCTTTAACTCTCTGGCCAAATTCCACCTCCCTTCACTCACAATTCTCCTGCATTCCCAGGCATCTTGGAAGAGTAACAAGCCTTGCAGCATGCCCTACAAATCAACCGATCTGGGCTATTGAGAACTAGTCTACAGTCCAATGCTAAATCCTACAAGTAATAAAGAGCAACAATGACAAAGCAACATTGTGGGGTTATATAAGTTTCTCAACTGCAACAGTTGTGTTGTTGCCTAAGAGTAACCCAAGATTCAAAACAAAACACACATTGCATTGCTTGGTTTAGTACTTGGTAACCCACTTCTCAAAGATTTTTGAGCTAAATTAAACACATTTTTATATAACAGTTATTCATCTTTTCCTTTGTGGCTTAGCAATTCCATCCATTTCTTTTTCAGTGTGTTAAACTAACAGGAAATGAGTTTTCTAATTTCTTTGAACTTTAGAAAGAAAATACAGAAAAGGCAACTAAAAAGCATTATTCTTTAATGAGAAAAGGTAATGGGGCAGGGATATCAAAAGTATTAAGCACACAGTCCAAAGATAAGATAATTGGCTGCTACAATAAGAATATAATTAAAAAGACAGGATCACAATTCCCAGAACATGGTTGTGCTATTGTTTTGGAAAACAGATCCAAATGATATATGTTGACAAGTGTTTTCCTGTCTATAGAATGATAGAAATATTCAATGAAGAAGTTTTCATCAAGATACTTAAGTAAAAAATTATGAGCAAAAATGAGATTTACTATTTTGCAGCACAAAATGTATGCTAAGCGCCCCATAGTACAAATAAAAAGACATGGTCCCTATTCTACAGATCTTACAATGTAATGAATAAATTAATGGTACCTTGCTTATTTACCTATACTTGGGCAATTGTTATAGGAATAGGAAAACACCTAATAGGGTGACTCAAATGTGGCAGGGGGATTTAGTTACGCATAGGACGTCTTTAAAAAAGCTAACAACTTTAATTTCAGCAGATATAAGCTTTTGTGAGCTTCAGCTCACTTTCTCAGATGCAGTTGGTAGAAATGATACAGCAAATAAGTAACAAATGTTTAACAACAATATATTTAATAACAATGTTTAATAACAAATGTTACCTATTTGCTGTATCATTTCTACCAACTGCATCTGAGGAAGTGAGCTGAAGCTCACGAAAGCTTATGCCTACTGAAATTAAATTTGTTAGTCTTTAAAGTGCTACATAACTCTTGTTGTTTTTGCTGTATACAGACTAACACGGCTACCCCTCTGGAACTCTTTAAAAAAGCTACAAGTTAATGGCTCTCATTTGAACTATCGATCTTTATTAAAGCAGCTTTCACCCACTGTTTCCAGATATTTGTTAGCAATCATTACTGGGAGGCAGAGGGAGAGACTGTCTGTCTGTTGTGGGAACAACGGGATTGAAGGGCCAATGTTTTAAAAGGTTTAGGATTATAATATGGTGACAGTTGTGAACAGACTGTGAAGGTGACAAATGGTAGCAGTAGTGATGAAAGAAATCTAGTGATAATAGAAAACAAATTTAGATAAACATGCAGAGAAAAATTGGTGTTGTAAAAATCCACATTTTCCAGCTCCTTAGAGAAAACTGTTTAGACCAGAAAGTCCTGTAAGGGCACAAGATTTCTAAGATTTTTGGTAACTAGGGTGAAATCTGAGAATAAACTCAGCTGAATTACCTGAAATAAAGTGTGCCTAGTTAAGCATGATATCTATCTGGAATCCAATCTTACAATTACTTCTTTTTTGGATTAAGGACCTAGATTAATGGTTAACTCACCAATCCACAACTTCAGACAGGAGTTTATCAGCACTGCAGATTACTAGGTCATCTGTGACATAAATCACAGCATGAAGAAACTGAATCACCTTCTGAAAGCTACTGAAAGCTTCATACACTAAAGAGGTGTACAAATAAAAAGCAAGTTACAAATATTGTGTTTGCTACATGTGGTGGCCCCTAGAAAATTCCCAATTAATGCCAATTCTTTTTGGATTCCTCAGTTATACCACATAATGTACTTAGTCTGTGACTGCTTTAGCCTTGTCTAAGAAAGTAATAAGCCTTCTGTCTTAATACTACTACTTCTCTTTTGGCCCCTTGTTATTGGATCTTTCAATACAATTATAACCATCTCTAGGTTTTGCTACAAATTTATTAAAATATGTCCCTTTCCTTAACAGAAATGATAATTCATCACCATCTAAATTCTCCTCTAATATCTTTCACAGCTACAGAAAGGCTAATTTGACAGTCTATATCGTGCTTCTCTCAAAATTAATAAACCATGACACTGTTTCAGGAACTTATTTTAAATTCCTAGCATGTCCAGTTTAGCCAAATTTCTGGATTGTATCAATGGGAAATCAGTGCTCAGGGCATGCATAGGCTTTGACCCAGACTCTTTTCCACATTGCTTCTTGGATATTATATAAGCAGGGATACTAAACAAGCAGAAATGCTAGGGGCCGAGACTGCCAACCTGACTGGCTGGGCCAGCTCTTATACTGTAAACATAAGTAGAAATTTTCTTTTAACTAAAAAATGCTGAATTCTTTGTCATACATCTTATGTGTGTATATTCATATTTGTCTTCATACCCTTGAGCACATATTAGCTTCTTATTTTGCACAGGCAAACTAGGAATACATTTTACCTTGTTATTCCTTAGAGGAAAAGGAAAGTCTCTTATGTCAGAAGGCAGGTTAAAAGTTTCTATTGGCCACAGAGATATCGCCTCTGTGGATGTGTTTAACCATTTGCATTGGATTTTAGACTTTTATGTCAGTTTTACATTTGAATTCTTGATTTAAATATTACCATTCCTCCCCTATTCTGGGCTAAATTTCATCTTTGTTTTTACAGTTATGTTATTTCAGTAAGGAATGGACAGAAAAGTAGTAATATCTTCCTTGTATTGAAGGGTGATTTAAAAAAAATTATGTTCAATACATTTTAATTCCATTGTGTGTCTAGTTTAAACCCAGAGAGGAATGCAAGGTCTTTTTATTAGGAGAGGAAGTGGCTCTTTTGCACCTACAATGATTCACTTGTTTAAAAAGACAAGGTGAGAAACCCTAATGTGAAAATGGCATTTTTATTATTCTAAAATATAATTATCTGTTCTTTAAATCAGAAGTAGTCCATTTTTATGTCATTGCTTTACACTAATTAAACAAATCTTGATCACTGAAACAACTTATTTGTCAGAAGAGGATGAGTCTATGTTTCAATCACTTCTGCTATCACTCACAGACAGAAAATAATTGTGGTTCCTTCTTTGGTTTAATTTCTAGCATATACTTGAGATGCCAAAAAATACACGGGGGCAATTCTGCCCTCAAATACACATATGCAATTCCCACTGGCTTCAGTGGGATTTTGGCATGTATGTATTTGAGGGCCGAATTATGTTTCTCAGAATTCAAAAATATCAGATTTCAATAAACTCTATAAAAACACATTTTTCTTAATTATACAAGATGTATTCATGTCTTCAGTCTCTTTTACATGGCCAATAAGGAACAAAATATACAAACAAGTAAAAAGTTTATAATGGTAAAAAACAAAAACAAAAAACAGAACTTTTTATAGCTGTGCTTCAGGTGTTCTAAATGGATCTGTGTATGGAATGCATCTTTCCAGGTAACATGAACATCCAGCAGTTAAAAACAGTCACTGGCCATAGAGCTAAATAATACAAAAGTTCTATAGGCAAACTTTTCAACTAAAACCCTTCATCAGCATTCATTCATTCATTCATAATAGGAAACTATATATAGTTAAAATTTTAGCATTTGACTGTTTAAATGTATATAGATTATTCCCGCTACACTAAAGAAAAGCATACCTGGATTTGAAAGGAGAGGTGTTTCCTTAGTGGTATAGCCAACAATTCCAATTTTTTCTGAACCAACATGTAGTATTTTGTAAGGCTGGAAATATCCTGTGATGTTGGAGGCTACTGATTTGCTTGCCTTAATGTTTGCACTCAGAATTGAAAAATTAACATTTTTAAGTAGCGGATCCAATAATCCATCCAGACCATTATCAAACTCATGGTTCCCCAAAGTCTATGAAAAACAAAAAAGAAAATTATTAGAGACGACCCCAAATAATTACTGTAAGCGCTCTCTCATAAATTACATAACTGGGCATTTCTGATAGTACAACGTTTTATTCTAGAAAAACACATTCCTATTATTTTCCAAACAACATTCTATTGTTTTGCACTAACACAATCATATTATATGCATCTTTATACTATTTCTTCTGCCTCCCAATCTCCCTTACACCTATTCCAACTCTGGTGCTAGCTTCTGGTACCAAGCAGATGCAACATCCCAAGTTCTCCCATTCAGTTATACAGTGAGTGCTGAGTGTGTAGGTGTGAACATCAAATTTAAAACTGGTATCAAACATGACACAAATGTGTGCACTGATGCATATACTGGACTAAAATGTGAGCAACCTGGTTTTGTTACCTGCTAATCTTGTTCATATGTAAGAGATTAGTAGTTAACACAACCAGGCTGACATTTTCAGTAAACAGACTACTATGATTGTTTAACATCCTGATAGAGTACAAATGAGAGTTTACCAAAATGTGACTATCATATTACAGCCCCAATGAAAATGCACTATTATATTTGTGAAAGATGTGGCAATTTCCTGCATTATGCTTAGCAAACCTTACTGAAATAAACTTAATTCAGCAAGATTTAACTTAAGTATTTTAGGAGTTAATTGTATTAAAAATGCAAATGTATTATTGTAGGATTGCATGCAGCAACTCAAGGGCAGGGGCTGGGGGAAGGGGAACTGGAGAAGAGATGCCTAATGTAAATCCTAGGAAGTGTTATGAGTTTCAAAGGACAAATGTCCCAGACAAAAATGAACTTTTAAAGTTAACTGGATTTCCCAGAAAATCTCTAAGGGAAGGTGTATGCAAATATACCACCCTCTGGGATGCAAGAACTCAGCCTTTAGAAGCTTTGCTCTGAGGAGGGGACCTTTGCTGGCTAACTGCTACCTGAGGACAAGATCAGAGGCCCATAACTACAGAAAGATAGATTTTAAGTGATTATAAGTGGTAGATGTAAAGGATCAGAGATAGTTACCAAAGAAATAAAAATAACTTAGCAGTCTAAGTTCTTCTACATTAAACAGGATTTGAATCAGCAATATCTCACCCTGACTGATGATACAAGCAGACTACAGATTCTTGATACACAGGCTGTATCTGCTTTGCAGCCTGTACTCCCCTCCCCTGTTCTAAGTCCTTTGTCTTCCAGACGTTACTTCAGGTGCTGAGTTGTGGGGGAGTGAAAACAAGCAATGATGTCACTTCCCTCCTTTTATAGTTTCTTCCAGCTTGCTAGAAAGATCCATATATGTGATGTGGGGGGCCTCCCCCCCACTGGTCAAGCCGTGTCCATTGTGTATGTGCTTCCTCTGTGAACTCTCTAGGGAAGGGGCTTGGGAGAGTGGATTCTCTTTAATGGGCCATCAGCATGTCTGGCTACTCTACTGCTGTACCTGAAAAGCTGGTTTGGGTGTTTCCTACTGTGATACACTACACCCCCATATACACCCTTCTGGTGTAATTGTGTATCATTCATGTTCACCCTTCTAGTGTAATTATGTATTGTCTAATGCAACGTATGTCATGTAAGATGTTTTTGGAATTCTCATGGCATACTGAACATTATCGTTATAGTAATATGTTTGTTGCAACATCATGTGTATGGTTATGAGGCTTCACTATGTAATATTCCCAAATATATGTCTCATGGCTTGAGATAGATCTAGGAAAAACTCTACAGTGCTGAGAAGTAATTTGCATCTCATTAGGACTTGTATAGAACAAGCCAGGTCAACATTCCAGGAACAAAGGACTGGCCCAGATACCAACAAATGAATCCATAAAGGACCACAGTGACTCAGGGCATGAGGGAACCATACACCAATACTGTTTGTCTCCTGACCCTGACGGGGGCGGGGGGGAGAGAACGGGGGAAGGGGAAGACAAGGCCCGAAAGGGGAGAAGAAACATTTTAAAAAGGAGAGACATATTGCAGGCGCTCTCTCTTCCACCTCCATCTACAAACACCACCAAACAACTGAAGTGCTGATCACAGGGGGAGGGCCTGGCTGGAGGCAGACCAGCCAGCCTGTGATGAGAATCATCTGACTTTGTAAGATTGCTCAAAGTGTTAAGCTTAGTTTGTGATTTGCCTTTTATTTTCTCTTGATCAAATCTGACCTGCTTTTCTCTGATTTATAACAACTTAAAATCTTTCTGTACTTAATCAGTTTGTTTGTTTTCTCCAAAGCAGTGCATTTGGTGTAATATGAGTTAGACACTCCATTTGAAGTGAAGAGGCTGGTGGACATCAGTTTCTTTGATAAGATGACGAGCACATGAGCCTGCAGAGTCCAGTAGGCAGCACTGAACTCTGTAAAATGGCAGTTCCTAGGGTTGCATCTGGGACTGGGGATATTGACTGGGGTCATACCATTGCATAATCCCATGAGTGGCTGGTTAGAAGCACTCACTCACTGAGTTGGGAGCAATTTACATGCTATAGGTGGTGTGTGAGCTGTCCAGGAGTGGGGGTTCTCACAGCAAAGCAAGGTAAGACTGGCTCCAAGAGTGAGGGATTGGGCTGACACAGCGATTCACCAGTCCAGATTGCAGAAGGGAACGTCACACCTACCTCACAACATCTTTCAGTAGCACGCACATAGCAAAACTTTGTAACTTCACATACGATACCTTATCAGATTGTATGTGCTATTAATGTTTAGCAGATCAAGACTTTTAAAATGATACCTAACAAGGCATACTTTGTGTAGTAGAAAGTAAAAGCCTGAGACATGAGGCCTAGTATAACAGGCCAGGTATGAGGCCTGAGCTAAAATAATGGTCAAGTCTGTTACAAAGCAAAGTTAGCAGAAACCATGCTGTGAAAGCTGATAGGCTCACAGTAACGGGCAAGAACAGAGCTGGTATAACAAACACACCTTCCAAAGAAGTACTAGGCACAAGCACATTCTAGAAAGGCACCAGGACATTCTAATACCCCAGAGATAACGAGGGCTCACTGACCTCCTTAAATGACACTATAATGGATAGAAAAGTCTTGTTAATATGATGAATAGAGATGTTTTGACTCCCATGTGAGTTGATGATAAAGAGATAACTGCAGCTGATGATACTTGGTTCAGATACTGCAAGGGACAGGGAGTCTGTTCTCCCTGTGGAAGCATGCAAGGGGACTCTATCACAGGGCTTCAGTGCTTAAATTTTGCTAGGGCTTACCTCTCAGCTTGGCAGGTCATCCTCCTTGTCTGGGGGGGAAGGGCGGGTGGGGGGGGAGAAGAGTAACGACAGCATGCACTCCATGACTCCAGGTCAGTTTCCCCACATGGGTGCAGGAGGAGGTGCAAGGGTGAGAGGTACAGGAGGGGAGTGAAGGTGCTCTCAAGCTGCCCAGATAGTGTTTAATTGTTGCTGGGGCTGAGTCCCAACATCTTTTTCAATACAAATTAAGCACTGCAGGGCTATCTACCTGCCCTGAATTGCAGGACTTGGACTTAGATGTCTTCCTTGGGACAGCTGATTTTCTTTGAAATATTTCTGTGTAAAAACATTAAATCATCCAGTTTCTGGCTTAAGTGAAGCATGAGTCTCATTAATTGTGTGACCAGAGATTGAGAAGGCTCTCTCAGAAGGTGCACTGGATGCAGGGAGAGAATGCACAAAAACCATGCAACTCGACTGAGAATGGGAAAGTTCACCACTCCAGCAGTTGCACATCTTCATTCTTTGTCAGCTTCAGGGTGATATAATTTGACACTTCATCATCATCACTTCCACAGTCGCTATCCAAAACCTCAAAACGCTGTATGTGACCATTTTGTCTCCTTTGGTGACGGTGTCTGTGTTAGCTAATGAAGCATAAGACAAACTTCTTGATCTCTTGATAAACTTCCTGTTTCTCCGCTTCAGTGAAAACTTTCAGCCCCTTCATTCGTGGGTGTAGGAAAACTGCTACTCTGTGCAAAGGCTTGATTTCAAACTTTTCAATGAGACATAGCAAGGTTTTGGATTTGACTTGACTTACACTATCTACATCAGTGGTAGAAGGATGGAGATGCTTTTTCAGCCTTTCATAGCAAATGGGCACCAAGTGGAAAGCGGGCTGTGATGACTGTTCTAGTGCATCTGACTCTTCCTTAAAGGGCTGCAGGAACTCTATTAAGATGCTCAAGGTCTTGTGGTCAATGCTATCAATGACTGAGTGTCCCCTTTTTCTGTCAAAATTTCATATATTCTGTCCCACCACTCCTTGACTGTCTTAAAACATAACTGGTTTGTTGTTCCATCATGTTTCTATATCTCCTTTCAGAGACTTTTGCAGTCTGCTTTGAAGTCCAGATCTCCTGAAGTAAGCAACGAGATTTCGGCATGCATGGATCAGTTCGGTTACTGCTTCCTCCTTCTGGTTTCCTGGTTAGATAGTGTGTTCAAGTATAATATTTATAATATGTGCTGAGTATCTTATTTGCACATAGGACTTGAGGGCTGCAACCACGTTCATTCCCTGATCCGTAACAAAAAACATTTGGATGGTAATGCGGTGTATATCAAATCTTCTGAGTGCTTGAACAACAGCCAAAGAATGTTCTTGGCAGTTTTTGGTTTCCTGCTGTCAAACTGAGTCACACAAAGCATCTGCTCCACCTTTCCGAACTGTTGTGGCTTTATGTAATGAACAGTTACTCCCAAATAAGCAACCCTTCTGCAGTCATCCATCCACAGATCAAGGGTAACCAAGAATGTTTTTCAGCTCCGTGGATATTTGTTTTTTTCTTTTGCCACAAGTGCAGCATGCCAGGCTAATGTTGTAGAATGTGGTATTAACATATGTGCATCCATTTGACCATACTTGGCACCCATGTTAATCAAACTGTGATGGGGCCAGCCCTGACGGCTATAGGAGGGTGCTGGAAGGCATATATATTAGCCCCAGGCTTAGCAATTCTTTGTTCCCTGGGTGATCCAGCTGCAGCCACTCCAGGGCAATTAGGCCAATCAGGCCAGCTGCGGCCACTCCAGGACAATTAGGCCAGCTGGGGCCAATCAAGGAACTTGCCCCAGCTGTTAAAAGCCTCCCAGTCAGGCAGATGGGGGCAGCTGAGAGGGAGTTGAGTAGAACTGCTACAAGGTGTGGAGTCAGTAGAGGAGCGGAGCGGCTCTGCTGCAAGGTGTAGAGACCGGAGGAGAGCCTGAAGGAGAGCCACAAGCTGGGGGGGGCTACAGAAGAGCGACCCAGGGAAGATAGTAGCCCCTTGGACTAAGCTGTTTGAAGCTACTCCTCGCAGGGTCCCTGGGTCGGGGCCCGGGGTAGAGGGCGGGACCGGGCCCCCCCCCCCGCTCCCACCCAGCCACACCACCGGCATAGCCGTAAGGAGCGCAGACCCACGGGGCAAAACAGGCCCACCTTGCCACAACTGGTGTCAGCAGTGGGATTTGTGCGCAGCAGCTAGAGAGAGAGAAGGAGAGAGAGAGAGAGAAGGGAAAAAAAAAAAAAAACCCCGTCCATAATGGAGGACATAGTCAAGGCCCTTATACAAGCCATGGCGGCCCAGCAAGAGGCCACCAGGGCTCAGATAGCCTCCCAGCAGGAATCAATGCGGCTCCAGCAAGAGACTAACCAGTTGCTGATCAGCCAGGCCAACCAGGACCAGGCCCTCTTGCGAGAAGTGGTGACCCACCTAAAGACCCTGACCTCCCACACTCCTGGGCCAGAGGGGATGCGAACACTACGGGCCACCAGCTATTTGCAGAAGATGACTGCGGAAGATGATGTGGAGGCATACCTCCTCACCTTTGAGAGGGTCGCCACCCGTGAGGCTTGGCCCCAGGCCCAGTGGGCTGGTATCCTCGCCCCCTTTTTGTATGGAGAAGCCCAAAAGGCCTATTATGACCTGCCCGCAGTAGCTGCAGCAGACTATCACCAGTTAAAAACAGAGATCCTGGCTCGGGCGGGAGTAACAATGGCTGTGCGGGCTCAGAGATACCACAGCTGGAGGTACCAGGAAGACAAGGCCCCGCGATCACAACTATTCAGCCTTGCCCATCTCGCACAGAAGTGGCTGCAGCCAGAGATCCACCGGCCAGAGAAGGTCCTTGAGATTCTCGTCATTGACCGGTACATGAGGGGACTACCACCGGACCTCCGCACCTGGGTAGGCCAGAATGACCCGTCTTCCTACGATAAACTAGTTGCTCTAGTAGAGAGACAGGTAACTGCCAGGGGTCTTACCCGATCCACCAGAGAGGACTTACCCCGGATCAAAAGGCCTACCCCAGTTCCTGGGATCCGGACACCCGAGAATCCGGGGAAGACTGGGCGGAAGATGAGGGAAATGGAGGGCCCTCTGGAGGCTACCAAAGGATGGGGTGATGTGGGCAGAGAGTATAGGGTCAGACCCCTTAGCCCAAAGGATAAAGGTGTGCCTAGGGCCTCCTACCGATGCTATGCATGTGGGGAGTGGGGACACATAGCTGCCCAATGCCCCAATTCGGAGGAACCCATGCAATGTAACCTGGGGACCTGGGCAGACTCCTGCAGCCTAATCCACCTGGTGGGGGTCGCCCTAACCCCATATAGGTATACAAGGCCTGTGAAGTTAAACGGAGTTAAGACCCTGGCCCTCGTAGACTCCGGGAGCGCCATTACGCTCATTTCTGGGAAATTTGTAAAGCGCAGCCAATTGACACAGGCTAAACGCACAGGAGTAACTTGCGTTCATGGGGCCATTAGTTACTACCCAACCATCCCAGTGGATATCGAAGTTCCGGGAGCTGTCACCAGGGTGACAGCAGGAGTAGTTCCTAGGCTTCCATATCCGGTACTCATAGGAAGAGATTTCCCAGGGTTTGGAACCCTACTTCCCCTGGAGGGGTCCAGGGAAGGAGAGGGCCTTGAAGCTAATGGACTGGCCTCCCTAGATAGCCACCCCCCGATGTTCTCCGAGATTGCTGAGGATCTGTTCCCGGCCCCAGGGAAGAGCCGAAAGACCAGGGCTGAAAGGAGGGCGGCCAAGGCACTGGGTACAAGGATCTTGGCCCAGGGTTTGAAGCCAGCCATGGTGGGCAGGCAGACCCAGGCAACAGCTAGAGAAGCTGCCCTGAGAGAGGAAGGGCCTGAAGCGGACCCCGAACCAGATCACACCAGACCAGAAGCAGAGGTGGAAATGGGTCCCTTGGATCTTGAACAACCCGGATCGGCACGAGGGAACTTTGGCTGAGAACAGGCTGAAGACCCGAGGTACGTCAATGCCAGAAAAGACGTGGCAGAGATAGATGGAGTGCCTGTGGAGGGGAAAACTCGGGGTCCAGGGCCGTATTTCATGCTAAAGGGGGATTTACTGTATCGGGCTACGGAAGTAAATGGAGAGAAGGTGCTCCAGCTCCTGGTGCCCCAGAAACACCAAAGAGCTGTGCTGAGCTCGGCCCACAGCCATCTCTTTGGAGGGCACTTGGGGGGTAGAAAAAACACTGGCCCAAATCATAAGGAGGTTCTTTTGGCCGGGCATACATGAGGAGGTTCGGCGCTACTGTGCCACATGCCCGGAATGCCAGCTACACAGCCCCCAGCCTCACTTACGGGCCCCTTTAGTGCCCCTCCCCATCATTGAAATCCCGTTTGAACGGATTGCCATGGACCTAGTGGGTCCCTTGGAGAAAACGACTCGAGGCTATCAACACATACTTGTCGTCCTCGACTACGCCACTAGGTACCCGGAAGCTGTCCCCTTGCGGAATACCACCTCGAAGGTAATTGTGAATGAGCTAGTGAAGATTTTTGCCCGGGTGGGGCTACCCAAGGAGATATTAACGGACCAAGGTACCCCATTCATGTCAAAACTGATGAAGGACTTGTGTACTCTCCTACATGTGCGGGCCCTATGGACTTCTGTCTACCACCCTCAGACGGACGGCCTTGTAGAAAGGTTCAATAGGACCCTCAAGGTCATGATAAAGAAGGTGGTAAGCCGAGATGGGAAGGACTGGGATGCCTTGCTGCCGTACCTCATGTTTGCCATCCGGGAGGTTCCTCAGGCCTCCACAGGGTTCTCCCCCTTTGAATTACTATACGGACCTCACCCCGGGGAATCCTGGACATAGCCAGGGAAATATGGGAGGAGGAGCCCACACCAGGGAAGAGCGTAGTTGATCATGTGCTCCAGATGAGGGACTGGATAGCCCGAGTCACCCCCATTGTACGGGAACATTTGGAAAAAGCCCAGCGGGCCCACTATAACCGTCAAGCCACAGTGCGACGATTTCATCCAGGGGACCAAGTAATGATACTAGTCCCCACCGCTGAAAGCAAGTTGTTGGCCCAGTGGCAGGGGCCCTACGAAGTGGTTGAGCCTGTGGGGGAGACAAACTATAAGGTACGACAACCAGGGCATCGCAAACAAGAACAGATTTATCACATCAACTTATTAAAACCCTGGAAGGCTCGGGAAGTATGTGTGGCCTTAACCCAGGACGTAGAACCCCTTGAACAAGTGAAGATATCCCCGGACCTAACACCAAACCAGAAGGCTGAGGCGACCGAAGTGGTAGCCCGAAACCGGGATGTCTTCACAACTAAGCCAGGACGAACAACGGAGATTGTTCACCCCATTATCACAAACCCCGGAGCCAGGGTTACGATGAGGCCCTACCGAATACCTGAGGCCAAGAGAGAGGAAATTAGGGCCGAAGTCAGGAAAATGTTGGAGCTGGGGATCATAGAAGAATCCCATAGTCAGTGGTCTAGCCCAATCGTGTTAGTGCCTAAACCTGACGGCACGACGAGGTTCTGTAATGACTTTCGCAGGCTCAATGAGGTTTCTCAGTTCGATGCATACCCCATGCCCCGAATAGATGAGCTCGTGGATCGATTGGGCAAGGCTCGGTTCTTAACTACCCTGGATCTGACCAAGGGATATTGGCAGGTCCCTCTAGCCGAAAAGGCAAAGGAAAAGACCGCGTTCTCTACACCAGACGGGTTGTTCCAGTACACTGTCCTCCCCTTCGGACTACATGGGGGCCCAGCTACCTTCCAGCGTCTAATGGATAAGCTGCTGCGCCCCATGCCGACTATGCAGCCGCGTATTTGGACGACATAGTCATTCACACCCCAGACTGGGAAACCCATCTGAGGAAGGTAGAAGGGGTATTGAACACCCTGCGGCAGGCCGGCCTCACCGCCAACCCCACCAAGTGTGCCATAGGTCTAGCTGAGGCTCGATACCTCGGATACATCGTAGGGAGGGGTGTGGTGAGATCCCAACTAAATAAGCTAGAGGCTATCCAGAATTGGCCCCGGCCTAACCGGAAGAAGCAGGTCCGAGCATTTTTAGGTGGGGTGGGGTACTACCGGTGATTCATCCCACATTTCGCCTCCAGAGCCATCCCCCTGATGGACCTGATAAAAGCCCGGGGCCCAGAGATGGTACGATGGACCACTGCAGCCGAAGAGGCCTTTACAGACTTGCGGATGGCCCTCTGCAGTGACCCCATACTCCTCACCCCGGACTTTACAAAAGAATTCATCCTACAGACTGATGCCTCTGAGGTGGGCTTGGGTGCGGTCCTCTCGCAGATGGCGGGAGGCGAGGAACACCCTGTATTGTACCTCAGCAGGAAACTCCTCCCTAGGGAACAGCGGTATGCAGTTGTAGAACGGGAGTGCCTCACAGTCAAGTGGGCTATGGAAGCGCTCCGCTACTACCTGCTGGGGCGCCACTTTACTCTTGTGACTGATCACGCTCCCCTCCAGTGGATGCACCGGAACAGGGAGAAAAATGCACGGGTAACCAGGTGGTTCTTGTCCCTGCAACCTTTCTGGTTCACCATACAACACCAGGCGGGCAGTCACTATGGGAATGCCGATGGCCTGTCCCGCGTACACTTTATGACGTCCCAAGTTGCCCAACCTGGTGGGTTTGAGCAGGGGGGGAGGATGTGTGACAGGGCCAGCCCTGACGGCTATAGGAGGGTGCTGGAAGGCATATATATCAGCCCCAGGCTTAGCAAATCTTTGTTCCCTGGGTGATCCAGCTGTGGCCACTCCAGGGCAATTAGGCCAATCAGGCCAGCTGTGGCCACTCCAGGACAATTAGGCCAATCAGGCCAGCTGGGGCCAATCAAGGAACTTGCCCCAGCAGTTAAAAGCCTCCCAGTAAGGCAGATGGGGGCAGCTGAGAGGGAGTTGAGTAGAGCTGCTATGAGGTGTGGAGTCAGTAGAGGAGCGGAGCGGCTCTGCTGCAAGGTGTAGAGACCGGAGGAGAGCCTGAAGGAGAGCCACAAGCCGGGGGGGCTACAGAAGAGCGACCCAGGAAAGGTAGTAGCCCCTTGGACTAAGCTGTTTGAGGCTACTCCTCGCAGGGTCCCTGGGTCGGGGCCCAGGGTAGAGGGCGGGACCGGGCCCCCCCCCCTGCTCCCACCCAGCTGCAACACCGGCATAGCCGTAAGGAGCGCAGACCCACGGGGCAAAACAGGCCCACCTTGCCACAAAACATTGAGAATATGCAAGGAACCCTCACCGCTGACTTCCTCAAAAAGTCTTATGTCTGTTACTACAAACTTCAATAATTCCTGAGACACAGTTGTCTTCATGTCTTCTGTGATAGTGACATATTTCTTTAGCAAACTGGAGCCCAATTCTGGTCTACATTTATGTTTAAGTAAGTTTGAAGTACCGGTGTTGACTACTAAACCTATAGATTTTTTTGCACATGACACATTCAACATATTCAACCACAGTAACTCCCATTTCATCAATAAGAAATCTGAATGAATTCCAAATTGGTGATTTGCCTCTCTCATTTCCCTTCAAACTGTATGCACCAGCACTTAATTTCTTTTCAATTTCCTTTTCCATTAACTTTTTAATTACAGAGTTTGGAAACTTTTCTGGCAGCAACTGGTAAGAAAGTGCAGAGCAGGTGACAGTGATGAGTTCAATTTGCGCTGCCGAACTGACAATGCAATAAAAGAAAGTGAACTTTCACCAGTATTAGCTGAATCTGAATAAATGGGGTGTATGGCCCATGGGGTGCAAACTGCATGGTACAAGCCATGGGCTGCATGATGGAGAATGCAGCATGCAAAGTGAATTGCATAAAATACATGCTACCATGGAGGTAAGGTAGTATATGCTACAAGGCTGCTTCATGCAGTCGTATAAACCCATGCTTCTCGATACTTATCCTTCTGCTGTGCACCCAGTAACTATCATTAAAGGAGCCTATCCTGTCACCAGAAGGACCCAGGATCAGCTCTTGCTCAAATTGTGCCTTCACAGACGCATAGAGCAGGTTGCCTAAGGACAAGGGCTAACCTTGGGTCTGAATCTCTCCTGTACTATGGAGATCCCTCTCCGGTGGATTTCATTTTCCTTAGGCGGAAGTGGTGATGTGGTTGCTGCATTAAATGGGTTTCTAGGTTGCAAGTTCCCAGTTGCAGAGCTGTGTCAAAATACAGTGAGCATCGCATAATGAGAGGTTTGTACTTCCACCTTCTCTTAAAGGTGGAGAAGCAGCTGTCTGCAGCTCATAGCCTATGAGATTGCGTCCCCACTTTTGATATCTTACATTTCCTCTCCCCCGATATACAGAGAAAGGAAAGGTGATAGATCAAGACAGCCAACAAAATCCTCCATGCTCTTATTGTCAAGGTTTAAGCAGCCAAGCAGTTCAGGAAATCTCTCCCAACTTTATTGCCATACCAGGTCAGTGGGAGAGGAAGGTAGCTGCTTCTGCAAAGTCAGTCAGTGTGGTTTTCTGACTCTCTCCCAGAACTCCACCCAGAAGGGGTGAAGCTTCTGTTTACAGTTTAACACTCTCAGGGGCACACACTACTGTCTAAGCAGTCAGCATACACACTTTGTACAGTCTAACACCCCTGTGCTCTTGTATGCGATCTCATGTAAAGCACAGGACAGGACAGATCACACAAAACAATAAACTCTAAATGAATGTCCCTGCCTTTAGTTTCTCCACCAATTTAGGGTGTTCTCTGGGCTGGGATCTGAGTATCTTGGGTTGTCCAGAGTCCTTGGGGCCATCTGGGCTCAGAAAAGATGGAACGGCTTCCTGCCTCTGGAGGCTGTTACGTGCAGGGTGACCTCTCTCTCCTGGAGCTTCCTTGCCCAGGTTCTGTGAACCTGCTCTCTCTTGTCTCATGCTCCCTATTCCTGTGAGTTTCTTTATTTAACCTCTTCCTTGTCACCTGGTCTCTTTTGTTCTATTCCTGATACATTTCCATGGCTCTGACCTTCTCCCCTCCCTCTAGAGGGATAAGCTAGCCCAGATTTCCCAGGCTTGAGCTGCATTTTAGTATAACCTTTAGTGAGGGTTAAGTGCCATTGTTAAGGATAAGATTTTGTCATGGTTATTTTTAGTAAAAGTCACAGACAGGTCACAGGCAGGAAACAAAAATTCACGAAAAATTCACCTGTCCCTGATTTTTACTAAAAATAATCATGACAAAATGAGGCTAACGGGGATGAGAGCCCAAACCCTGCTGCAGGAGAGGAGTAGAGGGAAGGGGGGTCCAGCACCTCTGCCTTGGAGGCCAGGATGGATAAAAATCAATTATTTTTTAAAAAATAAAAATAATTAGGTTTTTTTTATTTAAATCAGATTTTTTTAAATTTTTTTTAAAAAAATCATCAATAAAATATTACATTTCTCTCTCGTTTAAAAAAATAACAGTTACAATTAAATCTATCACAAAATGCTAAACCTACCCACGCAGTCCCATAAAAATGAAATAGCTCTAGTCTGTCCAGCCTAACTACCAGCTCTTGTATTTGAAAGTTCTGGGCATTCAGTTTCTGTTTCTCAGCAGACTAAAGTCACATGTGCAAAGAAAGACAGAGGCTGGATAGGATTGCTGTTTTGTGCTTATGTGGTGGTGTAGCTGGGCCAAGCAAGGCAGAGGAGTTAGTTAAGACACTGTCAATGACAGAGAGACAAAGCACAGAGGCAGAGTAGACAGGAACAGTGGAGTGGACTGGAAAGAAAAAGGGAAGACATTATTCAGTACACACACAACTTCCTATATTCCCCCACACTTTTGCTACAGAAAAACTGTCATGGCTTCTGGGTGTAAGAGAGACCCTATCTGGGAATATTTTGAAGAAATTCCTTCCCTGGGTAAAAAAGGAAAACGTGTCCAATGTAAGCAATGCAACAAGGAGATGAAGGGCCTAGTTGCAAGAATGAAACATGAAAACTGCTTATTGGGAGAAAATTATGTGGATATGTCTGAAGAACAATCTGGACCAACTGGTTAGTAACTTAAATAATTCACTTTGCAATGCATCATTCTTCAAGACTCTCTCTATGCCTTTTAGTATAAGTGTGATTTAACAAGTAAATTCCCAAGCTGTTTGCTATGTTGGATGTTGCAAGTATACGGTACAGAAAGCTGCAGTAAGAAATCTAGAGTTGCCAGTTGCCATTGAGTGTCATTTTCTTATTTTATATTACGTAATATATGCCCCTTATTTTGCAACATCATGGCCACAGACCATAATGATGATGCCATAAGTCTATTCCCTATTTTACATCAGCATAACTCAGCTTTCCCAAGGGAACCCCATCCTATACTTGTTTTCTCAAAAAACAGACGTGCCAATGAGTTTTATGGCGTTTACTCCAAAATTAAGTGCACTCTAAGTGCAGTCAGTCTTAGCTTTTTGGTAATTTGGAATTGGATCTGCATCCTTGCTGAAAAAAATGTAAATGATAGTCAAAGAATAATATAGTGAGAAGAACTGAGAAGAACGACTATTCAAAATCATTTTTGAATTTTGTTTCAGGATCCCATTTAAGCATAAGAGACTTTGACTGTGACTGTCTATCTGCAACAACTTCAGAGTCATCCGGTGGTACTTTTAGCAGCAGTGCTGCAACTAAACGTAAAAGTATCAGTAGCAAGCAAAAGATTTCAATCATCCAGTAAAACCACCATCATGGATAGGTTTGTAGTAAGGACCAGCAAATACCAAAAAGACACCATAGATGAAAAGATTGCTCAGTTCATTTATGTCACAAATTCTCCATTTTGCATTTTTAACAATAAACACTTAATTGATACGGTTGAGTCCTGGTAGAGCAGACGTTGGTGGAAGGTTGCTAGATACAGTGTATGAGAAGGAACTTGAACAGTGTGCAGGAAATACTGAGGGGAAATTTGCTAGTTTAAACCTTGATGGGTGGAGCAATGTACACAATGATCCAGTATTATGTGCCTGTGTGACAACAGAAGATGGGGTTGCATATCTTTCAGAAACAATAGATACATCGGGAAATGCCCACACAACAGAATATTTAAAAGAAGTGGCAGTGAACGCTGTAGTAAACTGTGAACAAAAATTCAACTGTCATGGGCACAGTTTTGTCATAGACAATGTTGCAAATGTGGCAAAGATGAGAAGATACTTAGAAGAAGAAATGGAAGGATGCTCCTTAATAACATATAGCTGCAGTGCCCATTTAATGCATCTTTTAGTCAAAGACTTAAGCACGTCTTCTCCAAGAATAAAAGAAAATGTTGTTGAAGTTGCAAAATACTTCTGTAACGACCATTTTGCTTCAGCTTCACTGAAGAGAGCAGGAAGATCCAAACTAATTCTCCCTCAAGATGTTCGAAGGAATTCTGTGGGTTGATTGTTTTGAAGAATTTATTAAGAACTGGCCTATTCTCAAAAAACTTTGTGAAGAAATGTGATAAAATAGATGGAAGTATCTCATCCAAAATATCTAACACTGGAGTAAAGAGGAATGTAAAGGATATGCTCAGTATACTGAAGCCTATATTCATAGCCTTAAACAAACTTCAGAGAAATTGTTGTTGCATTGCTGATGCTGCCAAAATTTGGAAGGTACCGGTACTTCAAGAGACATTGAAGAAAGAAACACCTCACCAGAAAGTTTAACTGCAGGCAATAAAGCAGCGAATGGATCAAGCACTAACTCCACCTCATTCTCTTGCGAACATTCTCGACCCCAGATATAAAAGTAGATGCCTAGTTTCTGAACAGTACATGTTTACTGATGATGTTTTGAACAAAGTCACTCCCCTGAATTTCTGTTTCAGTCGATGAATAAAAATGACAGTGGGAGTGGGGAAGATGAGAGCTAGTTGTAGAAGTTTTAAGGACAGCATACGTTTAGTGTTGTGATGACTTATCTGTTGAGTTAATAACATTTTAAAATTAAAAAAAGAGTTTAAGCCAGCAACTCAGGAGACTGCTGCAATTGCAAATGTGAAACATGTATGTAACATTTAAGATTTAGTTTAATAAATAAGTGCTATTGTGTTTGTGTGTGTGATTTAGATCTTACCATTCCTAATGTACTGCTGCTGCATCTGCAGCTTGATACATGTAATGAGTATTATGTACTATTTCCTAAATTAATAAAAATCAAGTTATCTAAAAATTACACAAAGTATACCCTCTTAGATGTTGTAAAATGCTGTATTGAGTTGTAAATTAACGTTTAAGTGATCAGATTTGCACCATTGTTTAAGAAATATGTGAAGAAGTATCAGTGGAAAACTTGATTTAAATCAATGATTATCTTTAAATCGCCTTGATTTAAATCAATCCAACCTGCTGGAGACCCAGAGCTCCACCACACAGGTCACCTTCCCCGCAGCGGGGACTCCCACCTGGGATCTATGGGGACCAGCTGAGCTCCAGGCTCCCCCAACTGACAGGGAACTGCGTGTCTTGGAGCTGGGAACCCCTGGCACCCTGGCTGACAATATAGGGGTTATGGGTTGGAGCCGCGGGGTTGCTGCTGCCGCTGGGGACTGAGAGCTATCACCCCTTGAGAGCTCCGCAGCCTTCAGAAGCTGACAACTTCCACCCCTATGTCCGAGGTCACGGGATGGAAGATGAAAAGGATAATTTCACAGAAGTCATGGAATCCGTGACCTCCCTGACAAAGTCTTATCCTTAGCCATTGTTACACACCAGATAACCATTGTCCCTATCTGCTACAAAACCTGTCAGCAATAGGGTGTCTACATGCAGGCACAGATGATACAGCAGTTTTTCATAATACAACTTCACAGTATCACTCAAAATTCATAAGTTTTACCCACCCAATCCAGTAGGTGGCCTCTGAGCATGCCTATGCATTGGGCCTCACACGCCAGCTAGGTAGACAAATGCCTGTCTTCCTCTGGTTTGTGAATCACTCTGGGGGTTAGGCAGGAGATAGTCATCCAGATGTCTAGGATAAAGAGACAGTGCACATCCCCAGAGGAAGAACCTTAGGTGCAGAGGGAACATCCACCCTGAAAATTTAGATGCTGAGTCAGTTTAGGTGCCCAGAGTTCAGAAGGAGTTTTGTGGATCACAGTGCACGCAAACCCAGGCTTTAGGCACGCAAATACCTCTGTGGCTCTGGTCCCTAGTACCCGACACAACTAATTCCTGGATAATTCCGGCTTGTCTAGCAGTTACACTTGCCTGTTCGGGCAAGACTGAAAACTCACAAGTCCCCTAGAACTAAACTTGGAAGGATTAGATTTTTATTGGTAAGTGTGTG
Organism: Emydura macquarii macquarii; assembly: GCF_026122565.2. NCBI lineage: Eukaryota > Metazoa > Chordata > Testudines > Chelidae > Emydura > Emydura macquarii. The sequence continues at coordinate 2,236,534 of NW_027132434.1, forward strand.
TCAATGTCAATTTCATCACACACAAACTGAAGTAAAAACTTTTCCATCATAAGCAAAGAAAGAAAAATGCTGTTTGAGAACTTATTAGAGTTTGACTTAGGGATATTTACTTTGTATATTTTGACATGGGATGTTGACAATTTGTGTTTTAATGGTTATAAAGCTTTACCTTTTTGATTCTCATTGCCTACAGTCATTAAATAACTATTGTCTGACCCCACCCCATAGCTTTCCACGACTGTGAAAAATTAAATTTGATAAAAAATAAAAAGTTTAAAAATAATCAGTCAAGTCATACCAAGCTAGAACAATGCATCTTTCCACTCTTATTTACATCACTAAATGCTGCAGTGCAAGCATGTGTGTTAGACAGTGGCTTGTGAAACCTTAAGGAGCTTCCTCCATAAACAAACAAGTCTGAGAAGCTAAACTCAGAGATTCAAGAGCAAATTCTGCTCCGGATTTAACAGATAAAACATATAAAAGTGGGATCAGAACCTTTAATGTGGCGTGGTAGATAAATGTATCTGAAGTCTCAGAAGAGGCTAATACCTGGCACCAAGATTATCCTATGGTCCCATAAAAGCAGCTACAGCACAGTGCAGATCAATGTAATTTTAAAATCAAGTGCTACATTTTTTAAACAAAGTTCTACAATTTCTCAATGCAGGTTTGCAAGCACTCCAAAATTTTCTTGGAGGAGCCAAGAAACTGGTCTGGGCATCAAGAGGAAATTCATAAAATATCTCTCTCCTCAGGAAGGAGACTCGGTTCACAAACACAGTGAGGCAAATCCTGCCTTCAGGTATGTTGGAGCAACCCAAAGGAGAAACCTCCCCAATAATATTCTGACACCAACACCACTGCAAATATAACAGACGAGGTGGCTGAAGAAGAGCTCAAAAGCTTGTCTCTCTCACCAGCAGAAGTTGGGCCAATACAAGATATTACCTCACCCACCATGTCTCTCCAACAGTCAATGACCAGGCTTTCAGGTCAAGGCACCTGCTGCCTCACCTTTTGCTGCAGATTCCCAACACTTTTTATTGCTTCTGGTGCTCAACCCCAAGGCTCAGCTGGGAGCTCTGCACTAGGGTGACCAGACGTCCTGATTTTATAGGGGCAGTCCCCATAGTGCAGGCATTTTTCTTATATCGGCACCTATTACCTCTCCCCCCCCCCCCTCCTGATTTTTCACACTTGCTATCTGGTCACCCTATTCCACCCCCTGGTTCCCACGGCCCCCATTGGGGGGGAGGTGGGTTCTTACTGAGCACCACTCCCTCCCCCTCATCCGGAGTAGGGTCGCCTGCCAGGCGATTTGGAAACACAGAAAGCCCATTTTCCCTCAGCTACAACCCACCTTGCACCAGCCCCTCTGCCTGGGGGGAGGAGAGGGGCTGCCGGGCTAGGGTGCGGCCAGCTGCTCCCTGCCCATCGGGTCCCTCCCCAGCCAGCTGCGCCTGCAAGGGCACGGAAGCCGCCTTGCCCCCCCCGGCCAGACCTTGGGACCCGCCGCGCCCGCGGTGCGAGGTGCCTGCCCTTTACCATGGCGTCGTAGCCCAGCAGGTTCATGAAGCGGACCACCTCCCGCCCCTTGAAGTAGCTGAACCACACGGTGCCCTGGTACTGGTCGCCGGCGTCCAGGAGCAGCACGTTGGGGTGGCTGGCTCGGATCTCGCGGATCTTGGTGTATCTCCGCGCCACGCCGCCGTAGCAGTCCAGGGGGCGGCGGCCGGAGCTCAGGCACTTGCCCGAGTCGCGGCTGGTCTGCTCCACCCGCGCGTGGACGTCGTTGGTGTGGAGCAGCGTGAGCTGGAACGCGGCCCGGGCGGCGCGCGCCTGGCACAGCAGCGCGGCGAGACCCAGCCAGGGGCTGAGCGCCCCGAGCAGCCGCTTCCCCATGCCTCCTGCTCCGCCCGCCCGCGCGCTGCTTCGGCGTGAAGCGGCGGGGAAAGTCCCTGGCAGGCGGTGAGAGGAAGGGTGCGACGGCTTCCCTCACCGTCCCGGTGCGGCTAATCTCGGATCCTTCCTGCTCCTGAAGGCGGCGGGGTGAAGAGATCGGAGCGAGGGTGTCCGTCCCAGATAAAGTTTCACAAGATGTTCCTTGCAAGACGTTTCACTGCGAAACAGGGCGAGTCCCGGCTGTTGAGAAATTGCATCCTCTTGCCTTGCTCTGAGGCCCCAGGATGCGGGTTGGTGGGCGGTGTTCTGGAGCACTGTGTGTAAACAGGCCGCAGAAGTAGGACGGGATGATTCACTCTGCGGGGTGGCTTGGCCCGCGGAGTGCTTGAGTTGGAGACCACTGGCTATTTGCAACAACTGGATTGAGTGGTTTCTCAGATACCTTTAAACCCCACTCACTTTGCGGCTGTGAGCCAGAGCCCACGAACACGGGTGGCCATGTTTAACTTGTAAGCTGGTGAACAGGAGTTTTCAGGATGGGCGAGGAGATGTCTAAATCCCTCATGAAAATGCAGCTACATCTGGGGCTCAGCAATCCTATGAGAAGAAAAATCAGCCAGGAACGTCCAGTTCTCATAAGAAGCCGCTGTGGATCTTTAACGTGCAGGTAGAGCACACAAGAGCTCGGTTTTAAAGGTATTTCTCCCGATGACCCTATGATACTCTGGCTGTCGGGGTGGGGAAGGGACTTCAGTTGTGAGCCGCTCGCAGGGCTGACAGCTGGGGGCGAGGGGGAACTCTAGCTATAAACCCTGGAACGGGGTCCAGCTGTCAGTGCCCCACAATGCCCCACACAGTAAGAAGCGCTCCTGCTGAGGATGCGCCCCACCAACAGAAGGAGCATAGTGTGAATGTGAAACACTGCTTTAATTACTACGCTGGCTGTACGTCTGTGACGGAGTCCCACCGGAACAGTGCTCTGGAACCACTCGGGGTGAAGCCAGTCAGGACTCTACCCGCATGTCCCCTCACATCAGTGCAACTGCCTCCTGAATCTGACCTCAGAGCATTCAGCACCCCTTCTCCACCTGAGTTCCCCACAGTGAGTCCCTCTGGATAGGATGTCTGGGGAGCTCTTACACGCCCCCAAAGGGGCCATGCATCCTGCCTTGCAGTCAGAAGTGATTCACAGCCAGCATGGAAATCAGAAGGGTTCTCAGGATCACAGAGTAGAAAGACTGTTAGCAGAGGATCAAAAGTTACAGCAGCTACCAACTAGGGAGCCCCAGAGCTCACATTCTCAGGCTCTGCTCCCTGCCTTCCCTTATGGGGGACTGGCCCTTCCAGCCAGCCACCCCCAGACATGCCCCCTTGCCCCTCCCCAGTCCTCTGTCTCTTGGGCAAGGTGTCCACCCCTCCTGTTACAATCTGTTGCAGCTGGTTGACCCAGGGCAGAGGGGTCCTGGCTATTGTCTGTGTACATGTGGCTGGGGAAAGGCCCCATCGCCCTCTAGAGGAATGATCACACACCCAGGTCCCATCACCAAAATACATGAGTAACACATAGGGGAAACTGAGGCATGCACACAACACTCAGAGAAAACCCCAAGAATATCTCCACTTTGTCGCAATGTCCACTTAAATCGACTAATTTTATAGCATAGGGCAAATCTATTCACTGTAAAAGTGCTTAAATTAAAGTGCCATTTCAACCTTAACTAGTGTCACCAGTACAGTGTTCTATTTAATTATAGCGTTACTGAGCTTACTACACATGCTGATTTTAGAAAAAGACATTTTGGTTTTGTGGTCAGGTGCTAAAGATATATCTGATGTTTGAGTATATATAGTGAGAGAGAACCATAGTAGGTTTGAAACGATAAACAACTTTGGAGAATAGATTTAAATTGCAAGTGACAGTATGGATGAATATTATAATAAAGTTGCCTTGTAGCTGGTAATCCCACATGGTTTGTATTTAGCACACAACTAAATAACCAGGGAGTAAAGAAAGACCATGTGGTAGCTTCTGTGTAAGTACTGTAACTATTGTATGTCAAAGAATCTCTTCACACAATCTGATATTGTAAATCATTTCCTTGCTTAGTCTCTTGAAAACAAAAATTTGCCACTGTGGGAAAAAATGACACTTTATTACAGGGTTGTGTGTGGCTGTATAAATTGATGTCTTTTTCTTGCTGGGATGATGTCAGGTCCTTGTTTCCTTGGAATCTGAAGTTGCTGAGATGGAATTTGAACTCAATATGGTCTATGACTTTTTCTTCAGCTTACTGAAAAGTAAATGAAATAGTCTTATTCTTCTGCACTGTTATGTCCTGTGCATGGTTTTTGAACGTTAACTGAAATATCTATCCAAGTTGGAATTTGGATGATGGAGATTTCTACAGGCATCAAAGAATAATAAAGTGGAGTGATCTGTGACTACCAGAAAATCATGAGAAGCCAATTAGTAATTTCATCTACTTCTCAGCTGTTAGGGTGTCTCTTTTGCTCAGTCCTGGTGATCTTCATTACATAGTTAGGTTAATGTAAATCAACTTCTGTCAACCTATTTGTGCCTATGTCTACACTGAAAATTGTCTTGGGCTGAAGTAAATGCCCCATTACGGTGATGCAGTAAAACCGCTTTCCGCATGAGGTGGTGCCATGGTTGACCTACTGAAGTCAACTTAGTGTGAGTGAAAACCATGTGCAACCTTTGTTGATCCTAACAGTCCACCAGCAGCTGTCCCACAATGCCCCATTTTTTGAGACAGTGACCACTCTGATCACAATTATGAACTCCACTACACAGGGTTCATTCACAGAGATCAGAAGCCACACACCCCTTATAAGCCCCCACATATATATGAAATACCTTTTTCTGGTTGCCCAGTTTGGCAAGCACACTGATCAGCATTCCTTGTCAAATAAAGTAAAAATATTAAATGAATCAAACTGTACCATAGAATCTTTATGGATAGAAATTCCATGCTTCAACAATAAGAGTATAGGAGTAAGAAATACACTACCAACTGCCTTACCAGGATCGTGATGGTGACTGTGAAATGCTCAGGGAGATTTAGAGAGGCTACAAAGGCAGAAGATTCAATATAATATAGGATTTAACCTATCCTCATATTGATTGGGTACATGTCACTTGAGGAAGGAATGCAGAGATAAAATATCTATACACCATAAATGACAACTTCTTAGAGCACCTTGTCCTCACAAGAGGAGAGACAATTCTTGATTTTTAGTTTTTAATGGACCACAGGATCTGGTCCAAGAGGTAAATATAGCTGAACCGTTCCTTAACAGAAACCATAATGTAATTAAATTTAACATGCTTGTGGGAGAAAAATGCCAAACAAACCCAGTGGCAATTAACATAAAAAGGAGAACTACACAAAAATGAGGAAGCTAGTTAAACAGAAATTAAAATGCAAAATGCTTGCAAACTGCAAGGAGACTATTTTAAGAACTCCATAATAGGAGTTCAAACTAAACGTATACTTTAAAAAAAATAATAAGTGGAGCAAGAAAATGCCACCCTGCCTAAACAGCAGAATAAAAGAGGGGGTAGAGGCAAAAAAGCATCCTTTAAAAATTGGAAGTCAGATCCCACTGAGGAAAATAGAAAGGAGCATTAGTTCTGGCAAATCAAGTGTAAAAGTATAAAAAGCAGGCGAAGAAAGAATTTGAAGAGCAACTAGTTAAAGACAAAAACTAACAGCAAAAATAATGTACATCAAAAGCAGGAAGCCTGCAGAACAGTCAGTGGGGCTGCTGGACAATTGAGGTGCTAAAGGTGCTCAAGGAAGACAAGGCCATTGCGGAAAAGCAAAATGAGTTCTTTGCATTGAACTTCACTACAGAGGATGTGAAGGAGATTCCCACACCTGAGCCATTCTTTTTAGGTGACATATCTGAGGATCTGTCCAGAATTCAGGTGTCAATAGAAGAGGTTTGGGAACAAATTGATACATTAAATAGTAATAAATCACCAGGACCAGAAAGTATTTACCCAAGAATTCTGAAGGAACTCGCATATGAAATTGCAGGACTACTAACTGGAACATAGCCTGCTGCTTAAATCAGCCTTTGTACCAGATGACTGGAGGGTAGGTAAGGTAACAACAATATTTTTAAAATGCTCCAGAGGTGATTCTGACAACTACAGGCAGGTAAGCCTAACTTCAGTATTAGGCAAATTGGTTGAAACTAATAAAGAACAGAATTATTAGACACATAGATAAATACGATATGTGGGGGAAGAGTCAACACAGCTTTTCTAAAGGAAAATCATACCTCATCGATCTGTTTGAGCTCTTTGAGGGTATCAACAAGCATGTGGACAAAGGAGATCCAGTGGATATCGTGTACTTGGTCTTCCAGAAAGTCTTTGACAACATTCCTCACCAAATACTCTTAAGCAAAGTAAGCAGTCATGGGATAAGAAGGAAGATCCTTTCATGGATCCCTAACTGGTTAAAAGATAAGAAACAAAGGTTAGGAATAAATGGTCTGTTTTCACAACAGAGAGAGAGAAATAGTGGGGTCATCCAGGGATGTGTACTGGGACCTCTGCTGTTGAACATTTTCATAAATGATCTGAAAAAAGTGACTAACAGGGAAGTGGCAAAATTTGCACATGACACAAAATTACTCAAGATAGTTGAGTCCAAAGCTGGCTATGAAGGGATCTCACTAAACTGGCCAACTAGACAACAAAATGGCAGATGAAATTTAATGTTGATAAATGCAAAGAAATGCACATTGGAAAAAATAATCCCAACTATATATACAAAAATGATGGGGTCTAAATTACTATTCCAGAAAGAGATTCTGGAGTCATCATGGATAGTTCTCTGAAAACATCTGCTCAATGTGCAGCAGCAGTCCAAAAAGCTAACAATGTTAGTAACTATTAGAAAAATGTAGTCGGGAGGTGTGGCCTCCCTCACAGATTGACAGTGAGGGAGAGCCAAACCCCCTCTGTGGACTACAGCAACACCCGGAAGCAGGTAGATAGGGCAGGAAGTACAAAAGGTAGGCCTTCCCACTAAGTCAGGGGAAGGCGGCCGAGGGAAAAGGATGTCTTTCCCTTGGTGCCGGGGCCCATGCCTGCACTCGACCATTATCTGGAGGAGAGGCTGCCAGAACTGCCCACTGCCTGGGGGCCTGAGACCCTGGAGGAGCTACCTGAGCCCAGCGAGCCGGAGGAGACCCTAGGGTCTTGCAACCTGGAGGAGCTACCCAAGCTGCCAACCCCTTCCAAGCCAGAGGAGACCCCAGAACCCTGCGACCTAGAGGAGCTGCCCCCTGAGGACGATTCCAAAGAATTCCCAGACCTGCTGTCAAGCGATGAGGCCAAGGGCTTCTGGAACTTCCTTCGGGGCAGAGTACCCTGTTGAGATGGGGTGTGACTCAAGGGACCAGGTGTTCTAGGGAGAGGGTGGGTGGAAGTAGCCCAGGGGCAGCTGACTACAGTCTGGCTGAGCTTGTGCTCGCACCAAGTTGGCACGTTTTTGGCTGGAGCCCCGCTGACCTAGTGACGGGGTGTCCCATCACTGCCAGGGCCCTAGGCTGGGATGCAGTGGAGACGGGTGGGCCTGCGTCACCTTCCGCCCTTCCTATTCTGACCTAGGGGTGATCGCCCACAAAAGGCTGGAGCTTGTTCCCCATTGTCTGCCCTGCCTGCCTAAGGGCCAGGGCTTTGGGACTGCTTGCTCACCCCTCTGGGGACTAGAGACTGTTTTCCCCATTGCCTACCTGCCTGGCCTGAGGGCTGGGCCTTGGACTGTTTACTTGCCCTACGAAGGACTCGAGACTGTTCCCATTTGCTTTGCCCGCCCTGACTAAGAGCTGGGGCGCAGAACTGCTTACTCACCCTACAAAGGGCTAGAGATTGTTCCCATTTGCCGGCCCGCCCAGCCTCAAGGTCGGGGCCTTGAACTGCATGCTCGCCCTACTAAGGGCCAGAGACTACTTCCCCATTTGCTTGACTTGCCCGCCTAATGGCCAGGGCCTGAAACTGGGGCTCGCCCTGCTAATGGCAGGAGACGGTCCCCTTTTTTTGGACTCCCCACAGGGCACAGGCACCAGGAGGTGTGGCCTCCCTCAGAGATTGACGGTGCAGGAGGGCCGCCAGCCCCACCCACAGCAGGGGGCCCTTTACAGAAAGATATTGGAAAATAAGACCGAAAATATAATATTGCCACTATATAAATCCTTGGTACACCCACACTTTGAATAATGTTTGCTTCATCTTGAAAAAGATGCATTGGATTTGGAAATGGTACAGAGAAGGACAACAAAAATGAGTGCCCGCTCTGTTAGGCAAAAACAGGGGTATGAACCAACTTCCATATGGGGAGAGATTAAAATGACTGGGACTATTCAGAATAGAAAAAAGACAACTAAGGGGGATATGATAGAGGTGTATAAAATCATGTCTGGTATGGAGAAAATGAATAAGAAAATGTTAATTTCCCTTCACATAACACAACAGCTAGGGGTCACCCAATGAAATTAATAGATAGCAGGTTTAAAACAAACAAAAGGCAGTGCTTCTTAACACAATCCACAGTCAGCCTGTGGAACTCATTGCCATGAGGTATTGTGGAAGCCAAAAGTATAACTGAGTTCAGTATTACTGAACCTTAATGTTTAGGTATAACTACCCTTAATGTTTTTAAAAATAAAGTAAAACAATAGAATAGTTCAACTATTATAAAATATCAATACTAATACTACTACTAATAAATTAATAATTGTAACACTAATATTATGCATTACTACTACTATGTCATTAAATAATGTAAAACTATTATAAAAATAAAAACAAATTTAAACTCAAAAACAAAATTTTGAAATTCTAAAACAACCATCTAAAATTTCCCAAAATGAATTTTTTTTCCATGGGAATCTTTTTGTCAAAATTGACACATTTTTCAAAAAGTTTTTAATTTGACAAAAATTGCATTTTTTATTTTAAAAATGTATTGATGAGAAATTTCCAACTAGTTCTTATGGACATTACGCTCATATTCAAAGTAATGTCTGCTTGTCAAGGCATTGTGTTTGAATAATATGAGTTATTCATTTTAATATGTGAAAGAGCAGAAGAGTTTTATAATGCTCAAAAAAGCTTCCAAATCAGTTTATACGTGATAATACTGACCATTATTGTGCCTGGTCTCACCTTCTAAACTCTTATATGCACTGTTGCTGAAACAGTGTCAGTTCCAGAATATTAATATTTCCATTGTTTCTGACATTTTAGAAATAATTATTAGCAGATCTATTTACTTGAGAGTCCCAATCACTTTAGTATCTTTCTCAAATATTTGAAAATAGAACTCAGAGTAATAGTTTTTCTCTTTCTGCCTTCTCAGCATGTAAGAGAAATAGCTTAATTACTTTATAGCAGTGGTTCTCAAACTGGGTGTTGGAACCCCTCAAGGGGTTGCGAGGTTATTATGAAGGGGTCGTGAGCCGTCAGCCCCCGCACATGCCATGGTTGTGGCTGACAGCCCAGTGCATGGCTGGCAGCCAGAGCCCTTCAGAGTTGAGTGGCCAGAGAGCAGCGGCTGCTGGCTGGGTGCTCTGAAGGCAGAGCTGCCCTCAGCAGCAGTGCAGAAGTAATGGTGGCATGGCATGGCATGGCATGGTGGGCGGGGATGGCATGGCATGGGGGGTCATCACAGCCTGAAATATTTTCAAAGCAGGTCCCAGAAAAAAAGTTTGAGAACCCATGGTCTTGGTCCAGCTCCTGTTCTGAAAAGCCTCTCCATATTGGCTGACAGTTTCATCAGGGAGGGTTTTTAATACCTGGCCAGACCCTGGGAGGGTTTTTAATACCCGGACAGACCCGAACTGAGGTGATGTGTACAAAGTGTCCTGTGCTGCTAAGCAGATAGGCTGTTGCATTTTGTACCAGTTGGATTTTTTTCAGGCTGTGCAGCTTCATTCCCAGATACAAGTGGCAATAATCCAATCCAGAAGTCATGGATGACTGGGACCATGCTCTGTTTTTGATAATATGGAGCACAAACTTCTGGCCAATTTTTCATGGAAGTGTGTGTGTGTGTTAGTCTTGCCAAAAAGGCTATTGGAGCATTCCATGGCATTGAGTAGTCCAGAAGTAACTTGGACTTGTAAATTGATTTAACAAGCTGAGGGCACGTGATCTAAATAAAGGAGGAGGCAAATTCTTCAAAATGCTTGATTAAAAGACAGTGGGCAGGCTGAGCCTTAGAGTCAAACAGCTAATTATTCTCACAGGTGACAAAAAATAACAGTAAATAATTAAGAATCAGTTGTATAATAAGGTTCCAGGATTGACAGCTATCTGTGTGTCACTCTGAAGCCTAGAAGAAGCAGCTACAAGCACGGTTGACAGCTCTCTTTGTTAAGAATATTACAAGGTGGAATCATTACTGGGATTCATGGTCAATTATTTTTCTTTTTTTTTTTCTTTATTTTTTTAACCACACACGTGAATTACACCTGGGCAACAGCATGTTTTTTAGCTACTACTAAAAAATAATTACCTTGGATGATCATAGTAAATTAATTTTAAGGACATCTTTAAAGTGAACACATACTATGTATGACGTGCACAAAGTTCACAGCAGTAAGGGAATTTAGAAAAAGATTAAAGTAGATAAATGAAGACATTACTTAAGGTTTAATTAGTTGTTTGCCAGAGAAGCGAACCACGTCAAACAAGCAAACCTGTAAAGTTTGTTGTCATTTTGCCAGGGAATTGCCCTAACTCAAACTTTCTTTATGGTAGCCTGCCATCATAGTATTTTTAGCAACATATTTATATTGAAATTAGGAAATACAAGACACAAGCAAGACAGTAAAGAAAATCAGGTTAATTTGAGTAAATCTAAATTACATACCAAGCCATATTATCATCATTTTTGCTTTGTACTCACGAATATTTGGGTAAAAATTAAATTTAATCAGTGCAGTCATGGCAAACATTTCGAGTGCAAGTGCTGAAAATAAAATGCTAATTTTTTTTTTCAGATTCACTCTTAATGGTGCTTCTTTTGTTTTTGTTCTCCTTCAGTCTATCTCTACTTCTCTCTGTTCTGCTTCTTTCTGTCTTTCTTTCTATTCTGCTTGTCCTGTCCCTTTCTCTCTGACTCCTATTTTCAGAATCTTTCATTGTGGTGTGCCACACCAGTGTTTTTCATTGTCAGCAGCTCTGGTAAATTCCACAGTGTTGGTTGCTCCTACTACTGGTCATGCGTTTTATGATTGTTTTGGGAGAGGCATCAAAGCATGTAACATTTCATGTCCTACAGAATATGAATGCCATAGGTTCTCTATCGTGGCTATAGATGGCAAGGCTCTGTTCTGAAGCATTTTTTTCCCTTCCTGAACACCCTCCTGTCCTCAGGACTGAGGTTCCTGCTGCCTGGAATTATGGCATTACTCTCTATGGAAAAAGTGATAACTTTTCTGTTCTATTTTGTATGAAATACTGAAATATTCATTGGGCTATAGAGAGTGTGAGACTGACTGTATAGCCCGGTGGTAGGACACTCTACTGGGAGATCAAGATTCCAAACCCTGCTCCAATGAATTTAAGTATTTTATAAACAGTGGAACAGCTTAATTGTCCCAGGGCCTAGCTCCTCTCCTGCCTTCTCTGTGCAGAAACTTCATGGAATCCAGTGGTTGTGCCTTCACCCTACCCTTTTATTTTAAATTCCCCCCACCTTTTCCACAACAACCCCCATGCAACAATCCATTTACAGCATCAACAGGCTGTAAGGGAAACAACAGGCTGTGAGGGAAACATGGGTCTCCCACTCTTGAGGCCTCCATGTAACTGGGCTCACCCAGCTCTAGTCCCCACTCTCTCCTCCTTGTGCCTTCCTGCCTCCTTACTAGCCTTTGGCTGGTGGGCTAACTGGCTCCTCGTCCCATCCAGCTGGCCAACCTGATTGTCCAATTTCCTCTGTCAAATTTCTCCAGGGGGAACTAATTCACTTCTGAGTGTTCAGCATGCAGGCTCACCTGTTCGCTCCCAGCAGCTCCCTCAGCCAGATGTCTCCTGCTGTCTCACTTGCTGGCTGGCTGTGGGGGGTCTTGCTGGCCTTTCTCCTTTTCTGGCCATTTCTCTGCTGCTGCCTGTGCGTTGGCTGCTGATATTGAGGAGGAGGAAGAGGAGCTGCTGGGGGAACATGTGGAGCTGCTTCAGGTTGCTGTGGAGGGGGTACCGTTACTGGACTGAGTGACTGTGTCTTCTCTGTTGCCTCCTGGGCTTGTGGCAGTTGCTACTGTCACTGCGGGAGGAGGGGGAGCTGCTTGGCGCTCTCCCCCTAGTCCATACCTTTCCCTCCCTCCACCACTATCACCACTCTGAAAAACTTCTTCCCCTTGGATTTGCCCTTCTTTTAGCTGCATTAGGCTGATGGGGGTAGGGGGGAGGCCCATCCTCTGTTTGCCCATCAGCCCTACCCCCCTGCAATGGTTTAATACCCCCTTCCCCTTTGCTGCCTGCCCCCCACCTGCTGCTCATCACCTTGTCTGTCCCCCTTCCTGCCCTGTCCTGCCCTAGCAGGATTTCCCTCAAGAGCCCAACTCACAGATATCACTGTGACAGGTGGCAGCAGAAGGTGATGGCTCAGGGCCATCAGCGATGAAGTGGTGGAGTGAACGATGGCACGACAAACAGCACCCAGGAGCAAATGGCCTACAGAGCGGTGAGAAGCTGGAGGAAGGAGCAAGGTTCCTTCTCCCCCACCACACCCCAGAATGGCAGGTGAACTCATGCGAAAACACCTCTGAACTCTGGGTCTCCACTGACCAAGGAAAACAACGGTGAGTGGGGTGCGGTGGAGGGAGAAAGGAGGGGCACGTTAAAGGAACATTGTTTGTTGGACTTTGTTTTAGTGACTTTGCTATGGAGTGCTAGATTTGTGACTAGGAAACTTATATAAATATACATTTCCTAGTAGGCCAAGATTTTTAAAATGCATTATTTGCCAAGGTTGTTATCTCACATCATCGCTATCTTGAGAGGTCCTTATCTTGGGGAGTTTCTGTACAAAACATTTTTATTATTATATTATTAATTTTTACATAAGACTGGACATACTGGGTCAGACCAATGGTCCATCTAGCCCAGTATCCTGTCTTCCGACAATGGCCAATGCCAGGTGCTTCAAAAGGAATTAACAGAACAGGAAAACATCGAGTGATCCATCCCTTGTCATCCATTTCCTGCTTCTGGCAAACAGAGGCTAAGGACACTTCAGAACATGGTGTTGCATCCCAGCCCATCCTGGCTAATAGCCATTGATGGACCTATCCTCCATGAATGGTTATAGTTTTGGCATTCACAACATCCACTGGCAATGAGTTCCACAAGTTGACTGTGTATTGTGAGAAAAGTACTTTCTTATGTTTGTTTTAAACCTGCTACCTGTTGATTTCATTGGGTGACCTCTAGTTCTTGTGTTATGTGAAAGAGTATTTTCCTTATTCACTTTCTCCACATCATTCATGGTTTTATAAACCTCTATCATAGCACCTCTTAGTCATCTCTTTTCCAAACTGAAAAGTCCCTGTCTTTTTAATTTCTCCTCATATGGAATCTTTTTCCTAGCCCTAATCATTTTAGTTGCTCTTCTAGTCTGAATCTTTTCCAGTTCCAGTGTATCTTTTTTTTGAGATGGCACTATCAGAACTGCAGGGCCATTTTGGGGGGAAGTAAGGGGTCCAGCAGGCAGGACACTGTGGCCTACCAACAGGCTCAGTTTCTGTGACTCTGATCGCTTTCGGGGTTGATCACAGATTGCTGAGAGCCCAACGGCCGCATTCCTGACCCAGCTGCTGAAGCCAGCTGGTAGCTAGAGTGGGAGGACAGTATACTTTAGCCACCTCACTGTACCTTCAGGCAGGGTGGCCACCCTGTTTTCCCTTGACCTAAGCCCAAGGTCCTTGGGGTTGCTGAGGTTGTGCCGGGTCACCTGCTGCATTTCTCGGCCTGTGTGGAGGGGCTAACATTGAATCTTGTCAATGTCTATGCCCCAATACTTGGCCTGGAGCGGGTGTGTTTCTTTCAGCAGGCATCTGCCTTCCTCAGCTCCTTGGGTTCTTGAGAGTGCCTGGCCCTGGGTGTGGATTTTAATACCACCCTCGAAGAGTGGGACCACTCAGGGATCAAGAGGTGCTCAGCTGCTGTAGACATCCTCAGGGAGATTGTGGACCATCACTCCCTGGTGGATGTCTGGCATAATCACCACCCGGACAATGACTCCACCTTTACTTATATCCAGGTGGAGGTCGATCGGTCACGCTACTCCCAGTTGGACTGCTTATTTCATTTTCATCTTTCACGGGCCTACTCTTCCAACATCGAGCCAGGCCCGTTCTTGGACCACCACTTGGTGGCCATGATGGCCTCTCTCACCATGAAGAGACTGGGGCTGGCCTATTGGCATTTTAATAGCAGTTTGCTGGAGGACGTGGGCCTCATGGCATCCTTCCAGGAGTTCTGGTTGGTCTGGTGAGAGCAGAGGTGTGCCTCAACACAGCGGTAGTGGGATGTGAGGAAGGTCCGCGCCCGGCTCTCCTGCTGTAACTACACCCGGGGGGGTCAGCCAGCAGAGGGTTGTGGTGATAGAGGAGCTGCAGGAGGAGGTCTTGCAGCTGGAAAGATGTCTGGCTGCCATCCCCAGGCAGGGGACAGCACCCCCCCATGGACTCAGGGGAGTTGTGTGGGAGGACCAGGTGCTTCTATGCTAGCCTGTTCACCCCGGATCCGGCCGATGTCTGAGGATGCTCTGGGATGAACTCACAATGGTCGGCATGGGCAACCAGGACCAGCTCAAGCTGCCTCTCCCTCTGGCTGAGTTCTTAGAAGCTCTCTGTCTGATGCCCACTAATAAATCTCCAGTTGTTGACAGGCTGACCATGGAGTTCTATCGCATGCTCTGGGACACCCTGGGTTCTGCCTTTGCCATAGTTTTGGCTGAGTCCTTAGGGTGTGGAGTGATTCTCCTATGGTGCAGGTGAGCCATGCTGCCTAAGACTGGGGACCTCCATGACCTTCAGAATTGATGTTCCGTCTCACTCCACAGCATGTACTATAAGGTCCTAGCGAAGGTCATCTCACTGTGACTGGGGTCCATGCTGGCAGATGTGGTCCTCCCCAACCAGACCTACACTCTACCATCTCTGACAATCTTTATTGGTCCAGGACCTACTTGCACTTGTTTGTAAGGATGGTCTGTCATTTGCCCTTCTGTCCCTGGATCAGGAGAAAGCATTCGACAGGGTTACCATAGGTATCTCGTGGGCATTCTGCGGGCATTCGGCTTCAGGCTCCACTTCATGACTTTCTCCAGGTTCTGTACGCTTCCACAGAGTATTTGGTCAAGCTCAACTGGACCTTGACCAAACCAGTCAGCTTTGGACGAGGGCTGCGTCAAGGCTGTCTGCTGTCAGGCCAGCTATACAGTCTGGCCATTGAGCACTTCCTCCTTCTCCTCCGCAGGAGGTTGACCAGGTTGGTGCTAATGAGCCAGAGTTGGAGGTGGTCCTGTCAGCGTATTGTTATTCAAATAACAAATATCACAAGATCTTTTTCAGGGGATAAGGCAACATTTATTGTGAATACAGAAATTTGGCAAATAGTATTAATAATGCAAATACCAGAGAAACAGGATCAACACTGTAACAATATCAATATTATGCTTTACAAATACAGAGATTCTTGCTAATAGAGTATACTTCATTGACACATGTTTTAATTGGTACTTTCATTCACACTTATACACACAGACAGACATACACAGACAGGGAAACAGACAGACAAACATACAGAGGGATCTCACAGATGTTATAGTTACCAGCCTCTTGGTGCTCGTGGTAGTCACTGGCCAGGTGACTGTAGCACAAGGGTGAGGAACAAGGTTCTGCCGATGAGCACCGGTACTCCTGGCTGGTGTGGTGATGTAGACCCGAACCTTCAGCCTTCATCTTTCTGTCCCATTTTAGAGGGAAAAGACCCCATGTAAGTCTATGGGTTTTTGCTCTGTCATGCTGCATCTGCATTTGGTGTGATCCTTAATCACCCACATTGTTGCAAACTTGATCAGTTTTTGTTCTTTGAAGTGGGCTGGCTCCAAAGTTATCAGGGTGGGCTCCTCTTCGGCCAGTTGAGTGGTAAAAGTTATTATCTTCACGCCTTTCTTCCTCCCTCAAACGTTTTAGGTGAGGCTGGTGTTTTCTTCGTCTGTTTCGACATCCCTTACTCAGATCAATTGTTCAATCACTCTTCCTGTCTACACCCACCTCAATTGTTCAGCCATTCACACTTCAATCATTCAGTGCCAACTCCTAGCTGAAGAATGCATATATTATTTTTAAAGCAAACATTATTTCATTTTTGCCAGTGTCTTTCACAATTAGATAGGTATATTATGTTTTACAGTGTGGCTTTTTATACTTAAAATAAGGTTTTTACAAATATATTGAAAGTGGGTAAAATTAACAGATAAAATGGTCAGTGAAGTGGTTTTACAAACAATCTTAAAACAAATAGAATTATAGAACGTAAAGAGAGACTTGAATTATTATACAGTAAATGGATATTTTAAAAAGGCTGAAGTGAACATTTCAAAGGGTAGAACAATAAGAGTTAGTTGAGGTTTTAACTTTTGACTAAAGTTACAATGTGTCAGGCTGAAGTGCCTCTTGGTAGAAAGGGGGCGGGAGTGTTTGTGGCTCTGTTCTTTCATGTATTTCATGAAAACAGGATTGGGGCCAACATTATGCCGCCACTGTGCTCCTTGTGGTCCAGGAGCTGGACGACCTGGTGTGGGTGGAGGCTTGCCAGGCCGTCTACTTGGCGGTCTCCTCTCCCTGGGTCAGTTGGGTCAAGAGCTCTGGCCTGATGGTTGGGGATGGGTGGCAAGTGAGCTCCCTCTCACCTGCGCTCCAGGCCATTTGGTGGAATGTGGGTCCACTGCTCTATCTGGGTGTTTACGTTTCCACCACTCATCCCACCCCGCTGGAGAACTGGCAGGATTTGGAGGGCAGGATGGCTGAGCAGCTGCAGAGTTAGGCAGAACTGCTGCAGTGCTTTTTCCTGCAGGGGAGGGCACTGGTGCTTAACCAGCTAGTTCTGTCCATGCTCTGACACCAACTCAACACCCTGAACCCAGCCCCAGGTTTCCTGGCCCATCTCCAGAGACTAGCTCTGGAGTTCTTTTGGCCAGGAATGCACTCTGTCTCTTCGGGGGTTCTGAGTCTTCCCCTGGAGGAAGGAGGACAGAGCTTGTTTTGCTTTCACACTCAGGTCCATGTCTTCTGTCTCTAGGCCATTCAGAGACTTCTTTACAGTGCAGGTAGTCCAGCATGGAGCATGCTGGCATATGTCTTCCTCCACCACCTCCGAGGGCTCCGATATCTCTTTTATCTTCATCTGAGAAGTTGTCTGTGAAACCTGTCTGCAGTGCTGTTCTGCTACCAGGACCTCTTCCAGACCTGGAAGCTGGTTTTGGCAACCAGGTCTGTGGCGGCCGCTGAGGAGGCAGATCTCCTCGTGGAGCCCCTGCTACACAATCTCCAACTGGGTGTGCAGGTGGCAGAGTCCCCCTTGGTGCACGAGACTACAACTGGGGGACTGGTTGGATGCCCCGGCACTAGTCGGTGCATGGAGCACTCCACCCTTCAAATCACCTGACACATACTTCAGAAGGTGAGGGCAGCCTTACTTGTCCGTCTTTTGGGTTTACCTTGCATAGGTCCTGCGGGAGGGTGCTCCCTGCCTGCCCCTCACCCCTGGCCCTCTGGATCTTTTCATCCAGCCCATGCCCCATGGACCCCCACAGGCCACGTCCTCCACACACCCAGAGCTGGCTGCAAGATCTACAGCCGATTTGTTTCCGAACCACACCAAGGGCATATCTGTACACGCCTGTGCTCCACACTCTCCATTTCCTCGCCCCCATGTCCCGCCCTGACACTAAGTGGCAGGACCTTTTGCCACCTGTTGAGGGTGAAGAACCCCAGTGGGTCAGTGCATATTCCACCTTGGTCCCGTGACCTGCTGGGGATATTAGTTGGTGGCTCCTTCATGGGGCTGTGTAACTGGCACAATTCACCCCCCTCCCTGATACCTGCCCCTTCAGCATGAGAGAGACCCTAGCACACATTTATCTCAAATGTGCCAGGTTGCAGCCCCTTTTCCAGCTCCATCAGATCTTTCTTCATAGGTTCTGGCTGTGCTTTTCCCCACACCTTCTGATTTATACACACCCCATCTATGGCCCCTTGAAGTCACAAGACCTCCTTGTAAACCTCCTCCTGGTGCTGGCAAAGGTGACCATCTATTCCACCAGGAGGCGGTTAGACTGGGAGATGTTCTGTGACTGTGGGGCCTATTTCCATTTCTCCCTTGGCTCACGTATCTGGGCAGAGTTCCTCTCAGCCACATCCACTGGCTCCCTAGATACATATGAGGAGCAGTGGGCGCTGTCCGGGATTCTCTGCTCGCCCTTCTGGCTCCTTGCTTATGACCCTGTAACTCTCACTCCCATTCCTGTTTTTACATTAGTTGTCCCCCAGAATTGCTTTAGCCTTGGGTTCAGTAGCTCTGTTACTTGGGATGGGGAGCACTACGGGGCTTTTCCAGTCGCTGAATGATTCCTCAATTACTTCTAGTTCTAGCACTGACTGGAGTTCTTGCTTCATGGTTTCCCTCAACTTCTGGGGAAGGGTGCAAGGACTTTCTCTGACTTTAAGCCCCGGTTCTGTCTGGATATTATGGGTTATTAAATGGGTCTGTCCAGGTTTAGTAGAAAATAATGAGTAGAAAATAACGAGAAGACAGTCATCACCTTTTGAGGCTGGGTTCTTTGTTCTGGGATCAGGTTGTTTCCAGTCTTGACCATTGCTGGCTCTGAGGCCTCGGCAGCCTGTAGGCTTAACTCAGTTTCAGGAGGGTAGGGGGCTATTAGCAGACTTTCTTGGGCTTACCACGGTTTTAAAAGATTCATGTGGTAGATTTGGTGTACTTTTTGCTTGTCTGGTTGTCAGATTTCATAATTGACCTGCCCCACTTGTTGCACCACCTCCATAGGGCCATTGCCAGTGGGCTAGGTGTTTTGATTTGGAGTTGGGAGAACCCGATCACTGGGTTGGAACTTCCAGAGGTGAGCCCCTTTGTTATAGACTGCATCCTGTGTCCTCTGGGCAGGTAGGAGCCCCTTCTCTTCATACGGGGTTTGTGAAGATCAATTTATTGTTTGTGACGCACTCAGATATTACAGTGATGGGTGCCAAAGAAAAGCCCATGAGGAAATAAATAATTCTCTCTTCAGAGTAGAGTTTGAATAGCAGGCAGTATACAGCCTAGGGCCACAAACTGAACAACGAGGATTAAAAAAAAATATCGAATAGCTGTTTGTTAATTGAGCACTGTCCATTATGTGCACTGAATGAGGCAAGGGTTGTGTGGAAAAAATAGTATGTGTTCATGCAATTAAAAGCTGTATCACAATGAGTATGCACTACGGGCCCAAATTAAAGATGCACAGGCAACCTTAATTCTGGGATTTTCTAACTTTTGAGTACTTCACTTTGCAACTTTAATGTTTTTTAACATAGTTTTATGTGTGTGTGTGTGTGTGTGCATGCAATTTCCTAGGTATTTAAAAAAGCCAACTGAAACAACAGAAGTTCCATCATGAAGCTCATTGACATACCCATGGTTAAGTAGCAGAGTTGAAACCTCAAGATCCAACACAGACTTCTGCCACTTGGACTAATGGAGTAACTGATAACAGTAGTAGATTGTCATCCTCTATACGCAGTGGTTCCCAAACTTTTCTTTGCCGTGGCACACCTTGATACCTTTAATTATTTTGAGGCACACCACCATATAATCTCCAAATGAACTCATGAATGTTCATGAGCCACTTCAGAACTCTTCAAGTAGTTTTTCAAAATATTCCGTGGCACACTTGCTCAGGCCTGCTGGCACACCAGTGTGCCGTGCCACACCAGTTGGGAAACACTGCTCTATATGGACCAGGTCTAGAGGGAGACAAGATGTATACTGCCACTGGGTTTCTCAGATGTTTGCTTACAGCAGAGGCATAGTGAGACTCAGGAATCTTGGGTTCCATTCAAGGCTCTGGAGGATAGTGTTCTCTAGACACTTCTGCCTATTCCCCTACAAGCTTGACTCCTTCTTCCCCATCATCTCCATCCCATCCCTGTCTCTTCTTCACGTCTGGTTCCACATCCAGTTCCAGACTCCTTGCCCAGCCAGTCCTAATCTCCCCCTCCAGGATTGCTGCCTGAGTCCCAATCGCCTCCTTCCTACATCCATTCACAGTCTCCATGCCCAGCTAGTCCAGTTCTCCCTTGTATCCCAGATCGTTAGATTTCTTCCCTCCTCCCTGCACCTGTTCCCCTCACGTTGCTTTCTAGTCCCCATCTCCTTGTCCAGACAGTCCCAGACATTCCCTTCCCTCCAGCTACTTGTCCAATTTCAGTGTTCTCACCTGAGCAAGCTGGCTTCCAGTGCCCTCCCCCTCACTAGCTCCCAGTCCCAATCTAGTCCCTCCCACTCTCAGCCTCCCTACTCAACCTCTCCCTCTTCTCCTCCCCCCCACTCCAATACCCAGTTTCATTCTCTGGCCTAGCCAGTCCCAGTTTCTCTCCTGCCTCCAGTCCCAGTCTCACCAAACTTGTCTTAATCTACTCCTTTCCTCTTCCAACTTTTGTCCCCTCTGCATTTGAATCAAATAGCATCTTCCACTCTACCTAAGTGACAGAAGGGAGGGGTGGGGCACTGAGACCATTGGAGAGAGAAGCTCCTTGCTTTCAGTTCCAGTACCCAGCCCCACCCTGCCTGGAGCAGCAATTATGTGACTTCTGCTCTGTAGCTCTGGGCTGGAGGGAGCATGCTCATGCAGTTTGCGGTGTTGGAGCTTGTGCAGTCTGATGAGCACTAGAACCCACGAGGAAGATGGAATCATTGGAGATTTAGCTATTAAACTCTAAGAAGTCTGTACTGAGCATGTGCAGACTGAGGGGGTTTTTTTTCCAAAGGTTTATAACTTGGCTGTATTTGGATTTTCCATGGGAAACAACAAACAGCACAATGCTGACACAAAGTACAACCCCCTCAGAGAAAAGATCACCAGAGTTTTTAACAAGGGCAAAACAACATATATTCCCTTAGTTTTTTTCTCGGAAATGGCTGAACTGTTTTATGTGAAACATTCAAATAAATAAATCAGATACCTGGCATGAAAATTTTCAACTTCAGCGGTGGACATCTGGCAAAGTTAAAACCATCTGAAAACAAGGTTTTATAAAGAAAAGTGTCAGGCAATCTTAATAGGCAGTGCTAACAGTCCTGCCTAAAATAAAAAAGTTACAAAACACTAGCTACTGTGGCCTCCATACTACAATGAGGTGAGCACACAGGGAGCCCTGCACCTGCACGTAGCTTTATGGAAGCTAGTGGGGTTCTGTTGGGGTGTGTATATGTGCGTAGGTGTCCATCAGACAAAGCAAGTTGTAGCATTGGGTCCTTCTTTGGATACAGCATGTTACCTTACAAAATTATATCATTTTATTGCTCTGTCATCTCTACGCATATCTTTATGGTCTCTGACTTTTGATATTAAACCCTACATATATATATATTTTAAAGGAAATCATGGATGTGACAAACACAGCCATTGACCCCCAATTTAGTAGTGCAACACTAGTAGTGCAAGAGGCCTGCCATCATTCAAACTTTGGCCGCGCCCCTGATCTGTCAGGCCCCAGCCATCTGTCACCTTAAAACCACCCCCTCGGTATTACTTCTGGGTCAAGATGGACACCTGACCGGAAGCAAGGGAGTGGCATGTGCCTTTTCCTACATCAATGAGTTATCTGAGTTTATAAAGAGTTACAAGTGGCTTTCACAGAACTATACGTAGCAGACCCATTAATGTTAACCCCCCAAATTCTCTGAAGGTATGGAAAACTGTTTATGGAGAAGGTTTTGAAATAAAGCCATTTGTTGACCCTTTTAGAAAAGGCAACCACGTGAGCTTTTGAAAAAGATTATGAACCTATTATGACCTATTGGCTGATTGGGAGCCAGAGACTGAAATGCAGTAAAGGGGGCTGTGTATATTTTTATTTTGGCTTCTTGATAACCAGTGTGGGGAATCAGAAGCACTGTTTGTGGCTGGTTGGGAAGTCTGACTTCAGTGTCACCCACCAGTGTTGGGAAAATCTGCTCTCCTTTTACAGCCTGCCCTGACCTTGGCATTTTCAGGCAGCTACTCTAGTCATGAACGGGTCACACTACTATCAATCAAACATTGGTCCCGCTCCCTGACCGGTCATGCCCCACCCACCTGTCACTTTAAGACCCACCCCCTTGTATTACTTCTGGGTCAAGATACACATGACCAGAAGCAAGGAAATGGCATGTGACTCCCTCTAAGTACTCCTCTCACCACCCTCCACCAATCGGGGTGGGTTTCACCCCTGTACAACCATCCCCGAGAGTGGATTCGACCAATCGGGAGAAAATCTGGGGCAGAGTGATCCATCCAGAAGTGGGTCGTGTAACCCCTCTGAGAACTTCTTCCACTTCCCTCCACCAATTGTGTTAAGTTTCATCCCCATAGCACCTTCCCAAGAGCAGACTGACAGGTTGGCAGGTTCTGGGGTGGGGTGACCCATCTGGAAGTGGGTCATGTGATCCCTCTGAGAATTCCCCCCATTGTCCTCCACCAATCAGAGTGGGATTCACCTCCATAGGCACTCCCAGAAGGGAAACATGTACCCATTGGAATCGGTGTAGGACGGGAGTCTTGGCCAGACCCCCACCCCAATCTGTGGCGCCGATGGTTGGCTGGCTGGCAGCAGTGCCCCTGGAAGTCCCAGCACCATACAGAAGAGCCCATTTCATTTCAAGAACGCATGTTTCAGAAATTGTTGAAACATTCCGAGGGCCTTGGCTCGCCTGCAGAGAAAGCACTACATCAGCAATAGCTCAGAGGAGGAGGACAGAGCAGTCCAGGGGAACTCTTTGGCCCAGTCGTTGATGGATACACCAGAACCCGAGACCCGCATGCTTGTGAGGCAGCCTGATGAGTGTGACGGCTTCTCGTCATCACCAGTGGACAAGGTGAATGGAGAAGGCGCTGCGCAAGTAAATGAAAGGTAAAAAGTGATGGTGGAGGATGGGACATAATGGGCTTAGGAACTGCCCCGGGGTTGCGCAAAACTAAAAAACACAGGCAGTGGAGCCTTACAGCTGTTTTTTTCCCCTGAAAATCTCAACACTCGACAACGCCTTTCTAGAAGGCCCAGAAGCCCCAGGCAATGTTGCATCAGACAGTGAAGATAATCCGGGCCCGCCTTGCTTTTGCTCAACAACGGTACAAATCGTTGAAGAGGATGTCAAGAATGACAGCTATATGGAGTTAAGGAGGATCCGTGGCACAGAACTAAGCCAGTTACAGCCTGCCCTGACCTTGGCATTTGCAGGCAGCTACTCACGTGACCTGTCTAAGAACTCCTCCCACAGCCCTCCACCAATCGGGGTGGGTTTCACCCCCATATGACCACCCCCAAGAACATATTTGACCAATCGGGAGAAATTCTGGGATGGAGTGACCTGTCCAGAAGTGGATTGTGTGACCGCTCTAAGAACTCCCCCCATTGCCCTCCACCAATCAGAGTGGGTTTCACATCCGTTAGGCCATCCCAGAAGGGAAATGTGTACCAATCTAGGCCTGAACCAGCACCTAATCTCTGGAGCTCGACACAGCCCTCATCATCTTCAAAAAGCTTCTCCCTAAGACAATGATTAAAGACAGCTTAAATAGCAACACTATAATAGACTGCATAACTTTTTTATGCTCATGATGTGTCACTGGCTTAGTTCTGTGCCACGGATCCTCCTTAACTCCATATAGCTGTCATTCTTGACATCCTCTTCAACGATTTGTACCGTTGTTGAGCAAAAGCAAGGCGGGCCCGGATTATCTTCACTGTCTGATGCAACATTGCCTGGGGCTTCTGGGCCTTCTAGAAAGGCGTTGTCGAGTGTTGAGATTTTCAGGGGAAAAAAAACAGCTGTAAGGCTCCACTGCCTGTGTTTTTTAGTTTTGCGCAACCCCGGGGCAGTTCCTAAGCCCATTATGTCCCATCCTCCACCATCACTTTTTACCTTTCATTTACTTGCGCAGCGCCTTCTCCATTCACCTTGTCCACTGGTGATGACGAGAAGCCGTCACACTCATCAGGCTGCCTCACAAGCATGCGGGTCTCGGGTTCTGGTGTATCCATCAACGACTGGGCCAAAGAGTTCCCCTGGACTGCTCTGTCCTCCTCCTCTGAGCTATCGCTGATGTAGTGCTTTCTCTGCAGGCGAGCCAAGGCCCTCGGAATGTTTCAACAATTTCTGAAACATGCGTTCTTGAAATGAAATGGGCTCTTCTGTATGGTGCTGGGACTTCCAGGGGCACTGCTGCCAGCCAGCCAACCATCGGCGCCACAGATTGGGGTGGGGGTCTGGCCAAGACTCCCGTCCTACACCGATTCCAATGGGTACATGTTTCCCTTCTGGGAGTGCCTATGGAGGTGAATCCCACTCTGATTGGTGGAGGACAATGGGGGAATTCTCAGAGGGATCACATGACCCACTTCCAGATGGGTCACCCCACCCCAGAACCTGCCAACCTGTCAGTCTGCTCTTGGGAAGGTGCTATGGGGATGAAACTTAACACAATTGGTGGAGGGAAGTGGAAGAAGTTCTCAGAGGGGTTACACGACCCACTTCTGGATGGATCACTCTGCCCCAGATTTTCTCCCGATTGGTCGAATCCACTCTTGGGGATGGTTGTACAGGGGTGAAACCCACCCCGATTGGTGGAGGGTGGTGAGAGGAGTACTTAGAGGGAGTCACATGCCATTTCCTTGCTTCTGGTCATGTGTATCTTGACCCAGAAGTAATACAAGGGGGTGGGTCTTAAAGTGACAGGTGGGTGGGGCATGACCGGTCAGGGAGCGGGACCAATGTTTGATTGATAGTAGTGTGACCCGTTCATGACTAGAGTAGCTGCCTGAAAATGCCAAGGTCAGGGCAGGCTGTAAAAGGAGAGCAGATTTTCCCAACACTGGTGGGTGACACTGAAGTCAGACTTCCCAACCAGCCACAAACAGTGCTTCTGATTCCCCACACTGGTTATCAAGAAGCCAAAATAAAAATATACACAGCCCCCTTTACTGCATTTCAGTCTCTGGCTCCCAATCAGCCAATAGGTCATAATAGGTTCATAATCTTTTTCAAAAGCTCACGTGGTTGCCTTTTCTAAAAGGGTCAACAAATGGCTTTATTTCAAAACCTTCTCCATAAACAGTTTTCCATACCTTCAGAGAATTTGGGGGGTTAACATTAATGGGTCTGCTACGTATAGTTCTGTGAAAGCCACTTGTAACTCTTTATAAACTCAGATAACTCATTGATGTAGGAAAAGGCACATGCCACTCCCTTGCTTCCGGTCAGTAAAGAGATCAGTTATTTAAAACTCTATGCTCTTTACCAAAAAGGTTTCTCCTGACCCCAAAGGGTCAGCCACAGTACCAGATCAATATAAGTTTGGATCTTACCCAAAATACCATACTGCCAGCCAATCCTTTAGTAACTGAAACTGAAGGTTTATTATAAAAACAAAGAAAGAAACTATAAGAGAAGTGTTAAATAATTAAAGCAATCACACACATGTATATGGACTTTCCAATCATTTATATCAGGTTTCCAGTAGAATTGCAGAGTTTGCAGGCTTGTATAGTCCCTCTGGTATACATCCTGTACCTGGATGAGTCTCAGTCCTTTGTTTCACAGCTTAAGTTCAGTTCAGTTGTAGGTGAGTTGATCCAGAGGTAGGTAGGTGGCTGAAGGCTGAAGATGACTGAAGACAAAATGGATGTGGTGCAGTTGCCTTTTATGTCCTTTGGCCTTTACCATGCTGCTTGTGGAAATTTACAGGAATAAGATGGAGTCCAGGGTCACATGAGTAAGTCCTGGTGACTCATCAGGTGTATCCCTGGCTTCTCCCCCTGTGCCCATTGTACCTGTGAATTTCCTTAATGGGCCATTAAGCAGGCTAGTGCTGCAGCCATCCTGTCTGGGGTGTTGCCCAGAAACACAGTACAAATTGAAATATAGATACAAACATAGCCAGAACTTCCATTACACATATAACACCTAAATATTATCTTACTTAGCACATTACAGCCTTTCTAACGGTACCCGACATGGCATATCTAATATGAATTATTATGATTTCAACATATTGATGTTAATATAATAAATGCCCCCCCCCCCAATCCAGCCAGCGTCACACCCCCAATGCAAGATTGGTGTAGAAGGGAGTAATCAGAGCTCCTGACTACACCTTACGGGCCCTCCAATCCAGCCAGCATCACAAGTAGGTCCTTTGTACTGCTAACACTTGTGTGCACATTAGTACAGCTCATGTGTATAAAGTTTTTATGTACATATTTTTGGGATTAGGGCCTTAGACACAAACCTTCACCCTTATGTCCTCAACTGCTTCCAATATCTTATAAATAGCCACATATCTGTAGTTTAATATTTATGAATGAGGTATAACAAATTTTTAATTAAAGCAGTTGGAGGAAAAAATATTCCCCAAAACATTTCCAATGAGATATATATTCAAATGCAAAATACTATCTAAATATGAAAAAAAAAATTAAAAAAACACTGGATAGTAAAATGCCTTTTCTCTGCTGTAGCGGGATATTTTACAAGCTTCTCTTAATAATAATGTCTCCTGTATAATGATAACTGTGCAGGACTACTTGCTCTATTTATAGTGTAATGCTCCACTCTGCTGGATATGAATGGAACTTTCAGCTTCATTTTCAGTTTTTAGTTTCATTATGAAAATCTATCCTCTGCTGTATTATTTTTGTGTAGTTCATTTGTATTAAATAATTTTCAGTATAAATTACATTTTAGCACAAATAAGAGCATTCTGAAGTCAGTTTTAATTTAGGATTCATATGTACTCTGCAGGTTTTATATCATGTTGTGAAAGCTGACTGACATCTCATTTTGCCTCAGTTTCCCCTGCACCTTAATGAGCTGACAAGAGGGGAACAAAGGGGAGAGAATTGTACTGGGGCCACAAGCGCAGGGGGCTCACCAGAACATCTGTAACGTTTGTGTAAATAAAGTGACACGGGAGTGGGTTGGGCCCCAGCAAACATGATGTACTGGGGCCCCAAATTTCTCTTGACAGTCTTGCTCCCAACCCATAAGAAAATATAGATGAAGAAAAAGTATGAAGGAAGGGGGAATATTTCAAGGCAGCTACGATCATACAGGTATTCTTATGTGTTTGCCAGACCCCAGTCCTGCAAGTAACATCCCCTTGTAGGAGAGGCTCCTTAGTCAATGCCCCTTCTGACCAAGCATTCCAAATGGCGCATGTTCCAAAATAGTCCACATGAAATTCCCAAATAATTTAAAACTCAAATGGTCTAGTCAAAACAAAATTAAATAAGATTGAACCACAGGGAAATGGCTGGATATCTTACCTAGTCCTGCTCGGAAAGAGTTAGGCCAGATAGTTATATCTTGTATTCATTACAAAAGAAACAGTACCTTACTTCTCCTCTGCCCCCTTTGCTTGGGCAGATATCAGGAAAACAATCTCTTCCTTCTGCTTGGCTGTGATCTTTCCTTCTCTGATCCTGTTTGCCAGCCAATATCTTAGAGAAACTACTTCTTGTGTCTGTCTTCCATCCCTCCCCCTCCCTCGGACACTGGTCCTTTATAGGCTGTGACCATTTTTGATGTTCAGGCGGTGACAGAATGTATTGCGCTATGAAACATGCTGGTTGTAGTTACATCAGCATTTCAACAAAATGTTTGATCGAGTGCACCACTGGAGGGTAAGAGTAATAGTCTCTGTTCTCTGTGCTGTGGTTAATATCTTGTAGTATCTCTGCCCCACTCCATCCAGCTAACTGGAATTATTTTCCAATTTCCTTTGTCAGAAATTAGCATTTCAAAAGCCCCTTTGATCCTGCATGTACCTTACTCAGCCTAAACGGTCAAGCTGATCTAATGGTCCTGGTTTGCATGTCAATCTCACCAGTCTGAAGGGGTTGTTTGTCCATAAAGCAACTGTAGTAAGAAGTGAGAGCTTAAGGCCTGTAAAACAGGCTAAGGCCTAAATGGAAAAAGCCGAGTGAACAGAAGTATAAGGGGTCACTCAAGTTAACTGAGACTGGTATAGGAAAGTGCTGATTCTGCAAGGTTGTAAGACTGCCAAAATATTACTAAAATATGTAGTAGGTATAAGAGGTACCAAGATACTAACTCCCTGAAATGACACTTTTATGGATAGAAATGATACATGGAGTGGCGGTGCCCAAATCAGCCAATCAATGGAAAAAGGTGGTATTAGACTACGTGAGGAGGGTGGCAACTACTTACGTGAAAGGGGGCAGACCGAAAGTGTATGTAACAGTGTATAAAAGAGGGTGTCAGAGGGAATACCGGCGTCCGGTCTAGGGGATAACAGAAAGTCCCGCCGTTGGGCTGAGACCATTGTAACGCCGCCAATATGAAACTGACCCAGAGATACTCTGTAAGTCATTTCTCATTGTGCCGCACGCAATAAACCTGGCCTGGGCGCCTTCGTTGCTCAGCTAATCTGTGGTCGTGTTGACTCATTCGATCGTGAGAGCCGTCTCAGTTTCCTGATCAGAACTGGGACAGCATCTACACAGGGACACATGCACGCAGCCTACACTGATAAACATCAGTGACCAACACACCGATTACCACAGCAACAAGATCTATATTTTTGTATAGTTTCCTCCTACCAGTATTTCTATACTTAGGACAGGTCTACATTACCGCTTAAGTCAATCTAACTTACGTTGCGCAGGGGTGTGAAAATGACACCTCTCTGAGCGACGCAAAGTGACCTTAGTGCTGTCCATGCTGGCACTATGTTGGTGGGAGATGCTTTCCTGCTAACAGAGCTTCTGTCTCTCACAGAGGTGGAGTAATTATGTTGACAGGAGAGCGCTGTCTCATTGGCAAGAGCATCTTCACCAGATGTGCTGCAGCTGTGCCACTATAGCAATTCTAGTGTAGATCTGCCCTATATAAAGAATTAATTGTTGGCAGACTAAAGTCCATTTATCACAGAGGCTAAGGATTGATCTTGATTTTATCCTGCTGGTCCTAAGTTCATCCATGTTTCTGTGATGATTCTGTATTTTCCGACTTGATCTATTGGCTTCCTGTGTTGTGCAAAATTAAGCACTCGGGACTTTTTCAAGGGGAAAAGGCAGTATGCCGCATTTATTGACAAAAACTAAAGTAATAACTAACTTAAACCTACACACACACACACACACACACACACATTCACGCGCCCAAACATACCAGAAAGCGTTCTATAGTTATATATAGCTACCAGTCCTGGTTGTGGCTTGAGATCGTAGCTAGGGTCCGTTGCTGGAGTTCGTGGCTCGTGGCAGCTACCTGGCCAGGGAAGCTGGGCACGAGGAGAGCAGGGTCCTTGTCGGGCGCGCACCGACGCTCTTCTTTAGATGATGTGTAGAACGCTGTTTTTCCCCCCAAAGCCTTGAAATCTCACCCAGTCTTTTATAGGTTTTTCAGTTCTGCTGTGTCACGTCGCTTCTCTGTGACCCTTGATTGCTGGTACAATAGCAGACGTGACTTTCAGCTTGTTCTTTGATGTCTTTGATTAAGTTTGATTAAGTTTGATTAAGTTTTTCTGGGGTGGATCCTTCTTTGCTTTTTGGGGCTATGTTCACACTCTTCAGCCTAGGATGGACTTCACACTTCATCAGGACAACTTCATCAAGACAAGCTGGCAGTTTGGGTCTGACTCACACACACATACACCCTCCATTCATACCTTGTTCAGATAACTATCTTATTCATCTAAAGGTTTAGAAAGGGTTTGACACAAGATGGAGTACATAGGGTCAAAATGGGGTTTTTACACAAGATGGAGTACATAGGTCAAAATGAGGTTTTACATTCACAATATGGAGTATGACTGAGAGAAGTTCAAATGTTACATGATTTCAATAATAACCATATAGAGGTTGACACAAATAAGGGTATGAATTAAAAGATATGAATTAATCTACAGGGTTACAATTATAATTTTATTCCTACACCTGCTTCTGCCTGTTGTACTCCAGCTTGTGGGCAAGAAAGTGACAGAGGACCCTAACAAGGAACTAGGAGAAAAGGGCCATTTCACCCTTCTGAATCCTTGAGACAAGATGACAAAATCACCAAGCCCTTCCTACAGGTAGCAAGCCCAGTCGGACTTGGAAATGTAAATGAAACCATACATCCACAGAGGAACTTTATTTTATGGTTTAGGTGGTAAATTCCCATAGTTCACTAAAAATGTGCATGGCACACATTTTGCTATTCTGTTGACATGTAGTAATAAAAAGGCAATATTTTATTCTACATATGCCCTAGCCATTTTTGAAATCTAAAGAGTTCATGGTGGGCCAAATAAAAAAATATCTGCTGTTTTCTGCAGTTCAAGAAAAAATCAAGATCAGTTTACTTTTTCTTCTCCAACTTTGGTACTTTCTTTCCTTTATTTTCCACAGAATATATCCTGATCCCAAAACAGGCCATACAATACTGAAGAAGCCAATGGACCCTCTTCCTTTGCATTATTCTTCAGCTCACCTAAAACCAGCTGTTGTTTCCCAGCTGTTAGTGTAATGCCTAGACTGCATGCCGTAATCCCCCCACTTAGAACATCAGGAAGATTTCCCCTCAGTTCAGCAGCATGTTTTAAGGGCACCATTTGTTAAATAGATGATAAGCCTCTTTTCTACTTACTGTGGTGTTGCACAACACACTGAGACAATACAGCAGGTATTGCCAGCTGGTACATTTAATTATCTCAGGGTTGTGTTGACCTCAGAAGGGATCATTGGTGTGCATGGCGCCAATTAGAGCTGGTTGGGAATTTTCCAATTAAATGTTTTTCTACTGGAAAATACTGATTTGTCAAAACCAAAACTATTTGGAGATTTGTCAGAACTGACCCTTTCCTACAGATTTTGAGGGGAGTAAAAAGTTTTGAAATTTTTAAAACATCCTGTTTTGACAGTTTTGATATGAAAAGTTTCATTTTTGGCTTGAAATGATTTTTCATTTAGAAATTTTAGTTAATTTAAACTAAAAAAAGGTAAAAGCAATTTAAGGGTTGAAATAGAAATGATTCCAAATGTGAAAAAATTCGAGATTTTGACTTTTCATTCTAATTTAGGATGGGCAATTTTTTCAAAATCTCAAAAATTCTCATAGGATAGGAAAACCATTTCCTGCTCAGTTCTACTGTCAAAGTACTATATTGTGCAAAGCCCTCATCATACCCAATGCAGATTATTTTTGTTACATACTTCATAATATTTCTGTGATAGCCTTCAGGGATTAGGAAAATTGCAGCACCTGGCTAAGATTACAATGAATCCTTTGCCAAGCAGAGTTGGGGCAAAACTACAACATTCAGATCTGGATTCAGATCAAACTAAAACAAACCCAAAGTTTTGGGGTATTCAGATACAAGGTATGACCGGGTGTGTGGGATAGATACTAAGAATGCCACACTCAGGGCAACTTTAAGAATTAGGGCAATCCCCCAAAACTGGTGGTTTATTCTATACTTAGATTAACCAAATAGAACTTCTGTATCACCACACTGGTTAACCAGAAGCCAAACACAGTCCCTTTAGGCGTTCCAGCCCTTGGCTCCCATCCAGACGATCAAGTCTAATATAGTGAGAGGTTATTGAAAACCCATTTCATCATATGTGAGGCTCTTACTAATCCCCAAGGATCAGACACTTACCTCCAGGTCAATATGAATCTCAGATTTTACCCAAATATCACGCTGTCAGCCAATCTTTAGTAAACTAACTGAAGATTTATTAATAAAAGAAGAGAGTCATAAATGGTTAAGGAATCATAGAATCATAGAATACTAGAGTTGGAAGGGACCTCATCTAGTCCAACCCCCTGCTCAAAGCAGGACTAACCTCAGCTATATCATCCCAACCAGGGCTTTGTCAAGCCTCAGCTTAAAAACCTCTAAGGATGGAGATTCCACCACCTCCCTAGGTAACCCATTCCAGTGCTTCACCACCCTCCTAGTAAAAAACTTTTTCCTAATGTCCAACCTAGACCTCCCTCCCTGCAACTTGAGACCGTTGCTCCTTGTTCTGTCATCTGCCACCACCGAGAACAGCCTAGCCCCATCCTCCCTGGAACCCCCTTTCAGGTAGTTAAAGGCCGCTATCAAATCCCCCCTCACTCTTCTCTTTTGCAGACTAAACAAGCCCAGTTCCCTCAGCCTCTCCTCATAAATCCTGTGCTCCAGCCCCCTAATCATTTTTGTTGCCCTCCGCTGCACTCTCTCCAACTTGTCCACATCCTTTTTGTAGTGGGGGGCCCAAAACTGGACACAATATTCTAAATGCGGCCTCACCAATGCCGAATAGAGGGGAATAATCACTTCCTGTGACCTGCTGGCAATGCCCCTCCTAATGCAGCCCAATATGCCATTAGCCTTCTTGACAACCAGGGCACACTGCTGACTCATATCCAGCTTTTTATCCACTGTTTCCCCCAGGTCCTTTTCTGCAGAGCTGCTGCCCAGCTCGTCGGTCCCCAGTCTATAGCTGTGCATGGGATTCTTCCTTCCTAAGTGGAGGACTCTGCACTTATCTTTGTTGAACTTCATTAGATTTATTTTGGCCCAATCCTACAGTTTGTTTAGGTCACTCTGTATCCTATCCCTACCTTGCAGGGTATCTACCACTCCCCCAGCTTAGTGTCGTCCGCAAACTTGCTGAGGGTGCAATCTACCGCATTTTCCAGATCATTCATAAAGATGTTGAACAAAACCGGCCCCAGGACCGACCCCTGGGGAACTCCGCTTGTGACCGGTTGCCAGCTAGACATGGGGCCATTGATCACTACTCGTTGAGCCCTATGCTCTAGCCAGTTCTCTATCCATTTTATAGTCCATTCATCCAACCCATACTTCTTTAACTTGCTGATAAGAATACTGTGAGAGACCGTATCAAAAGCTTTGCTAAAGTCAAGGTATATCACGTCCACCGCCTTCCCTACATCCACAGAGCCAGTCACCTCATCATAGAAAGCAATCAGGTTGGTCAGGCATGACTTTCCCTTGGTGAATCCGTGTTGACTGTTCCTGATCACCTTCCTCTCTTCCAAGTGCCTTAAAATGGATTCCTTAAGGACCTGCTCCATGATTTTTCCAGGGATTGAGGTGAGGCTGACCAGTCTGTAGTTCCCTGGATCCTCTTTCCTCCCTTTTTTGAAGATGGGCACTACATTTGCTTTTTTCTAGTCCTCAGGGACCTCCCCCTGTTGCCACGAGCTTTCAAAGATAATAGCCAATGGCTCTGAAATCACCTCAGCCAACTCCCTCAGCACCCTCGGGTGCATTGCATCCGTCCCCATGCACTTGTGAATGTCCAATCCTTCTAAATAGTCTTGAACCCGTTCCTTCAGCACTGCGGGATGTTCGCCTCCTTCCCATTCTGTGCCACTCAGTACGGCAGTCTGGGAGCTGATCTTGTCTGTGAAAACTGAGGCAAAAAAGGCATTGAGTACCTCAGCTTTCTCCACATCCTCCGTCACTAGGTCGCCTCCCTCATTCTCTAAGGGGCCCACACTTTCCCAAATCTTCCTCTTGTTGGCAACATGCCTGTAGAAACCCTTCTCGTTCCCCTTCACGTCCCTTGCTAGCTGCAACTCCAGTTGTGCTTTGGCCTTCCTGATTTCATTCCTGCACGTTTGAGCAGTGTTTATATAATCCTCCCTAGTCATCTGACCAAGCTTCCACTTCTTGTAAGCTTCTTTTTTGTGTTTAAGTTCGCCAAGGACATCTTTGTTAAGTCAAGCTGGACGCCTACCATATTTGCTATTCTTTCTGCACATCGGGATGGTTTGCTCTTGTGCCCTCAATAAGGTCTCTTTAAAATACAGCCAGCTCTCTTGGGTTCCTTTCCCCCTCACATTAGCCTCCCAGGGAATCCTGCCCATCAGTTCCCTGAGGGAGTCAAAGTCCGCTTTTCTGAAGTCCATGGTCCGTATCCTACTGTTCTCCTTTCTTCCTTTCGTCAGGATCCTGAACTCGACCATATACATACAAATGATTTTCAGGATCATAGCAGTGATGGAATAGACTGCTGGCTTGCAAAAGTCTCTCTGGTAACTTCCAAAAGATTGGAAGGTCCTCAGTCCATAGTTCAAGATGCTACTTTTAGTTGTAGTTCCACAGTCCAGAGAATTAGAGCAGGAAAGAGGCATAATGGAGGTGTCTCAGGGTGTCTTATATCCTTTGCCATGTGCATGGAAATTTACTGTCTCAAACAAAGCCCACTACCTAGGTGCATGGAAAGTTACTGACCCAAGATGGAGTCCAGAGTCACATGCTTTGCTGACTCACATGGCAGCCCCATGGCAGCTATTGCCTATATTCTTTCTGAGGTGCCCATAGGAAAGGCTTATTGAAAAGGTTACAGTGGTTTTGTCCCAATGCAGCTGGGACTAGGGGACACTGGAACTGCACTGGGGCAAAACCACTATGACCCTTGCCTTCCCTGCTGTCCCAAGAGAGCCCCTGCAATTAGTCCCTGACCCAGGGCACTTCAGGAGCACTCCACTTCCGGGACTGTTTGCAAGCACTTACCTCCTCCGAGCCCCTCCTCCGAGCCCCTGCCCTCAGCTTGCACTTCTTGGGGGAGCAGGCCGAGCAGGACCATGGGTGGGGCGGAGAGGTGGCACGGGAGCTTCCAGCGGCAGCTGCGTGGGGAGGCTTATCCTCCCCAAGCCTATTATACCCACCACCATGTAAAAGGCTTTTTTTTAAAAAATGATTTAAATCTGCAAAAAGTAAACTCGCTTGTTACAGACAGAGGTCCCTCTATGACAGGGAAAGAGAAGGGGTTTGCTTCATGTTTGGCAGTGACACACCCTTCCTTAAATACAGTTACCTGCATCCTGCATCATTCACCAGACTGTCTTGTGCGATAAATTGTCTGGGGACTTGAAAAAACTAATGGGTATTGTGATGAGATTAGTAAACTACATACACTCAACTTCTAGCTTGCAACATCATCTTTTAAAGCTCTTTTACAAGACGTTTCAGTGAAATACAGTGACTTGTTGCAGCACAGTGATGTTCATTGGTTAGGTGTGGGGCACATGTTAGAGAGGTTTTGTGTGCTTCAAAAAGAAATAATAGAATTTCTTTCAAACCACAAGACCAACAAGGCTTGTGGGTTCCTGGAATTTATGAATGATGTCCCCTCTATGTCCCAGGTAGCTTGTCTGTGCGATATTACTGGTCACTTGAATTCCCTCAACTTGCAGCTCCAAGGCCATGCAAGCAGTGGTAGGATCTGTCTGAAAAAGTGTGTGCCTTTCAGAGGAATCTTGAAATCTTTCAGACAGACTTAACAGGAAAGATGTTGCATTTTCCCACATTGCGTGTTGTTGCTACAGAATAAATTTCAATGAAAATAATGCAAGAATTCGTAAACAATCTGATTGAAAATTTTAAAATGATTTTAGAATGTTGAAATTCCGAAGGATTTCCTTTTATTTGTTCATGATCCGTTTGTTGTCTCTGCCGATGGACCTTGCCTTTCTGAAGCAAAGAACATTCTTGATTCAATTGACAAAGGTGCCTTTCAATTAGAAGTTGTAATGCCCCAGAGCTCAGATGTCTTGAAGCCAAAATTCAGAGAAGTGGGACTTTGTGATTTGCGGACTCAATAGGCTGACCAGTTTAAGAATAGTCAGAATCTAGCCATCTATCTTTTAACAACGTTTGGCTCAATGTGCCTCTGTGAGTCTGGGTTTTCTACCATGAACATTATAAAAAACTAACCACAATTGCCTGGCAGATGAACATCTTCAACAGTACATGCACCTTGTCTTAACCTCCTGCAAACCACTCTTCACAAAACTTGACAGAGATCATCGATGTCACCCCTCCCATTAGAGAGAGCCAGGTAATAATGCTGATTTATAAACTTTGTTAAAAGACAGAAACACTAATACTTATGTTGTAATCAAGGTCTTTATTTATTGGCAGCTGAAGTTTTTGGGTTTTTAAAAAGTTTTATTTTGTCAGCCTTCTGTGCAAATGGCCTGCCACATGTTATAAAATTCTGAAATTGGCTCATGGGTAGATCTAACTGAGTATCACTGTCTTAGAGGAAACTTTGATGAAAAGAGGAAAGCGTAGCAAAACTCATGACGAAACTACATGATATGCCATATCTACTGTTAATTAAAAACTTGTTTAATCCACCATCTGGTTGTCTACCCTCACTGTGCTCATTGTGGATAAGCTTATCAGGTGATGGATTTATGGTAGAGGATGCATGGCGAGCTTCATGGTCTGCAGAGAAAGTGACAATATTCTCCTCTCAGACCCCATTCATCGTCAACCCAGGTTTGATTTACTGCGAAGGCAATGGAGCTTTCTGAACCGGTGTCATACTAGACATGGAATTTGTGCTGCAGTGGAATTTCGATGGCATTTTACAGATAGTCCATTATGTTGATGTGGGCAGCCACAAACCAAGACACATATTGTTGAGGACTGCAAAATGACTCAACTTCCTGGAGGTCTTTGTGCCTTGAACATCATTGATAAGAACAGTGTGGCTTGGTTTGACCGGATTGCATATGCCAAATAAATAACTATCTTACAGGGTCCCATACTAGCACCTGCCTGACCAAATTGGAGCCAGCCAACATGGATTTAAACACCCTGAGTCTAGTCCTGTTGTAAGTATCTGATCACTACTTATGACTACATGTGACTATATGGTTGTGATTGTGTAGGCACTGAAGGCACATTTGGAGCAGCTGTATAAAGACCATTTAGTCTTTGGATTTAATAAAGGAATTTATGCTTAAATTGGTGTTGTGGTGATACACTGCAATAATTCATTCCAACACACAGTAAATTGCTTAACTATGATAGGCACATTTACAAATTGGGATATAAAAATGAATTTTCCCATCCTTTCCCCCTCCGAAAGCTTTACAATATGAGTGAAGAAAATAGTTTCAGTGCCTCCACCCAGTTCAATATTCCCATATATTTTAATGTTTCCCCTTTTTTCTTATCTCTCTCTGGAGAGTCCTTAGCTTAACGTTTGTTTCCTTTTTATTCCAAATTCTGTGAAAGAACTTTAGCCCATGCAAGGAAAGGAGGAGAGCGATGTAGAGAAACTGGGTCTCATTGCACACTACTCAGCAGAGTTGGTACCCAAATAGCAGCAGACTCCTGTTCACAATGTGAGAGTGAGGATGGGGTGGAGGAATACATAGTTTCTTAGTGTCAGCCTGATTTAGTGCAGCAATAACGGAATAGAGAAAACAAGCAGCAGTTTCTCCTTCAGCAGGAGGCAGAGAAATAAAAAATCAGGGAGAAGAACAATTGTCTTGAAGCAATTTGACAACTGTAGATGTTAATGAACAAGGCAGTGCTCAAATTCTGTATAATAACTGGGGTGAAATCCTAGCCCCATTGAAGTCAATAGGAGCTTTGCCATTGATGTCAGTGGAGCCAGGATTTCACCTGTGGTGTATTTACCTCAGAGCTAGGGATAGGGAAACTTTAAATGGTTCCCAGTTCTGATTCAGGTTGGTGAGGCATCCAAAAATTTATATTCTGATCTGAAATTCATCCAGACCTCTTGAGTCTACACAGTTAGACTCATAGACGTTAAAATCAGAAGGGACCATTGTGATCATCTAGGCAGGTCACAGAACCTCACCCACTCCTAAAATAGACCCCTAACCTCTGGCTGAATTACTGAAGTCCTCAAATCATGGTTTAAAGACTTCAAGTTACAGAGAATTCACCAATTACACTAGTTTAAACCTGCAAGTGACCTGTGCCCCATGCTGCAGAGGAAGGTAAAAAAAGAACCCTGGCTCTCAACCAATCTGATCCGGGAGAAAATTCCTTCCTGACCCCAAATATGGTGATCAGTTAGACCCTGAGCAGGCGGGCAAGACCCACCAGGCAGATATCAGGAAAAGAATTCTCTGTAGTAACTCAGAGCCCTCCCCATCTATTGTCCCATCACCAGCAGTTGGGGATTTTAGCTTCTGGAGTCGCCAATGGGCCATATGCCATCGTAGTCAGTCCTATCGTATCATCTTCTCCATAAACTTATCAAACTCAATCTTGAAGCCTGTTAGGCTGTTCCAGAACTTCACTCTAATCATCAGAGGAGTGAAGTTCATCAGTGGGACTTGACGTTTTTTGAAGAGGTTTTCTTAGGAGATTTCTCTGACACTTCCACATGTTATTTGGCACTTTCGGTAACAGTCTTATCTGGAAATTGGAAGTTAAAAAAAAAATCCCATATCAGAATATTTCAAACCCTTAAGGACAGGTTGGGAATTCCTCCCTGGTTCTAAACCTAGAACAAAGGGTGGGGTACGGGTTGCTGCTGGTCTATTTTATGTGAATTTATACCTCCTCTTTTCTGCTTCCATAAACTGAGAGAATCCATCTATTTTCAGTTTAAAATGACATTTGTTTTAAATTTAAAAATAGAAGAAAAAACAAACAAAAAAGTAACCATGAAAGAGCAGAGTGTATGAGCATCTCTTTTATAATAGGCTGCAACAAGTCTGAGAACAAAATAGCTGCTGTTTTTACACATTGGCAGGGTTCTTAGAAATGTCGAGATACGGTACACAGATGTACCAGTTTCATAGCTATATATACACCACAGTATCCCTTTTCAGAAGGCTAAAGTATTTATTGGTTGTACTCTGAAGCTTTTGTGGATTTGCCTGTGTAATGTCTGATGAAGCAATGTGCAGTCCCCATGTATTACTAGAGTCTCATCTGACCAATTGTTATAAGTAGAGCTATGTGAAATTTTTGGATGAAACTTTTTTTGCTGAAAAATACAGTTTTGGGTCGACCAAAATATTTCATAGCTTTGTGTCAAATTTACTAAATTATTTTTCAGTTAGAGAAAAAAACATACCAAAACAAACAATTCTGCCAAAATTGAAATGTTTTGTTCTGACATTTTCAAAATAAAATGTTTTTACTTTTCAATTTGAAATGATGTTTCATTTCAAATTTTATGTCAATTTTACTTTTAAACATAAATAACCTTCTAGAAAACAAAATAATTTTTTGTTCAGGTCAAATTAAATGTTTTGTATGACCCAAAACATTTTTGACTTTTTTTTGGTTTGCCAATTTAAAAAAATAAATAAAAATTCATTTTGGCTCAACCCAAAACAATTTTTTAAACATTTTTTCAATTTGGCTGCAAAACTGAAAAATCAATTAGTT
Source organism: Emydura macquarii macquarii (assembly GCF_026122565.2). Classification (NCBI taxonomy): domain Eukaryota; kingdom Metazoa; phylum Chordata; order Testudines; family Chelidae; genus Emydura; species Emydura macquarii. Next base: position 2,275,950 of record NW_027132434.1, read on the forward strand.
GCCCACCTCTATTCCTGTCCTCCAAAGCATTTACAACCCCTCCCAGCTTGTATCATCCACAGACTTTATAAGTGCATTCTGTATGCCATTACGTCATTTATGAATATATTGAATAGTACAAGTATAAGTGCATAGTACAAGTTGTAAGCTTGGGGCTTAATCCCATTATGTGACTGTCAGACACTAATTCTATTTTGGATAAATTGTTAATATTATTATAAATACTATAATTTAAATATTTTTATGAATAACATTACTTTTCTGAATAACTCAAAGACAGAGAGAGTCAAAGCTGAGGGGAAAACTCTTAGCTGAAATTCCGCTTCTGATTTTCAGCCTTATATATGACTTTCCAGGCTTTGGTGAGTTTCAGTCAAATCCCTTTGATATCTCGCTTAGGCCCCTGACATATAAACACTTCTGGATGTACTTAACTTTGAAATCAATGGGACTATTCATATGTTTAAAGTTAAGTATGTGCATACATGTTTGCTGAATTGGGGCCTTAATGTGTGTGTGTGTGTGTGGGTATGAATATAAAAAATAGGAATGGAGAAAGAGAGAGATCTTAAAATCTTTTTGCTTCAACAAAACTAAATTGTCAGAAAATTTGTTTATGCATGCAGAAAAACACAGATAATGGTGTTGCAACTGTAAAGAAATTTTGTATTGAAAAAGCACATTAGGAAATGTGACTTTTTTTCTAAAAAAAACAATTAGTTTTCAATACTGGACATCTACCTGCAGAGGGCACTCCTAATCCTAAATAAAAATAACGGTTCACTAGAACAAGAGTGATATAGTCAGACCTGCCTAATCTGGAAACATGCTTTACATAATTTATATCCCACTGGCATCTGGATTATGAATCAACAGATGAAAAAGTCAGATATTTATGACACTCCCATTTACCACCTTTTGCAGAACAGTGTTAAATACCCTATAACTGATGCATTTGATTTAACAGTAACTTGCAGTATACTACTTTAGTGATTTCTTCACAATATAATGCAGTGTTTAACTCAGACTGTGAAGGGAGTTTGCTAAAAGAAATTATTAACAATGGGGTCTGTATTTCTTTAGCAATGTGCTCAGTGTCCACAGAGTGTTAGTCCAGGTCAAGATGCTATTTCTGGTTTACTATATTATGTTTGTTACTAACACAGGTTTAAGAGTGGCTTATTTGGCTATAAGTGAGGGGAGAAGTATAGGTGAATGCTCAGTAGAGCTTTGAGAAAAACTTTGTCATTTCCTTTCACAAGATCTTGCACTCCTCACAACTTTTTGCCTTATGCAACATTTCAATAAAAAGGTTATTTCTGCATTGAAAAGCATTAATTGCATCATTTTTTCCAGTGCTGCTCTTTCTTCAGTTGAAAATCAACTTCTTGTTTTGTGGTAGCAAAATTTTTCACAAAAATTATCCCATTTTTGAGTTTGTAACAAAACCCACCAGGATTTTTGATCAGCTTTGCATGTTTACAAATAATTTCCAAACCTCTGTGGCCAGCCTCTGGGTCTAACCAAACCTAGACTGGAAAGGAGCGACCCTACCCTGCCTCTCTCTTCCAACCTTGACTCTACAATATTTTTTGGTTGGGAATAGATAACCACCATGTTCTACGTGAAGATTGCATAGCAAGATATGGGGGAAGAAGGAAGGTATCCAAGTTAGGGGAGTAGGAGGCACTCTTCGTGGACGTCCCAGAATCCAGGATCTTAGGGATGGAATTGCCTATGAATCTTTGGGCTGGGCTCCGTGTTTCTTCCAAATGTTCCCATCTAGTCTGCAGTGTGCAGGGAAGAGCTTTGCTCTGTGTGCATAACCCTGATTCTCTGCTTGTGCTTTCCTCTCAGCACTCCCAGGATTTCTGACTTCCCTGTTGAAGGATGGATTCAGTTAATGATTCCTGGGCTGTTTGCTCGTGGTTCCTTTTCTTTGCCATTCAGTTCAGTTTCAGTGTTTTACCATTTTCTTTAGCTTTGATGTCACTGTGAAACAGCTTCAATGGTTTTGAGATACCTAGACAGAGAAATGGGGAAAGTCTCTTGAAAGAAAATGTTTTCAGCATTCTCCTGCCACTATGGAATGTGTAATACTGCATATGGGATGGTGATGTCATTTATAAGGTATTGCTTCATATAGAGCCAGATTCTGATCCCAGCTCTAGCTGCTTTGTGCTGCCCTAGTGGTGCAAAATAGTTGGAAATCCATCTTCACTGACTGTCAGAAGGTTCCCACTTTGGTAGATAAATCCCCAGGTGGGGTATGACTGATGTAGCTGCTCCTGTGTCATCCCTTTCCCGGCCGCTCAAGGTGCTGGGAGCGTGTACTGTATCCAGCTGCTCACCAGCTGCTGGAAAGGTCCTGTGGGGCCCTGGGTATGTTTATGCGAAGGCAAACAAGTACGTGTCTCAAAATGCATGAGTTTAAGGTCAGGATTCACCGTGGATCTCCAAGCTCTGTATGATTAGAAGAGCATAGCTCTGTCCTTTTAGCATCACCTCTAGTTCCTCCCTACAACAGATCATGCAATCAGTTTGCCATGACTAAAACTAGAAGATTATTTCATATTAGTTTTACTCTGCACATTTTTTTGCATACAAAAAAGTTATGGCTCAGAGTGAGTATTATTACTTGGCTAGGAAGTTATTTTAATCTCAAGGTCTGGTGTTGACTATACACTTTAAAAGTACTTTCCTTATCTATTTCCCTTCTTTTCATATCCTCTTCACACTCCGTGACGCCTTCACAAGATTGCTTGAACGCCTGCCTGCTGGGAGAACTGCTGCAGAGATTTCTGCTGTGCTTGAGTCAAGGGCATGAGTCATGACTCGTGAGACTGCCACCATATCAGATCATAGGACTACTTTCCTCACTCATCTCTTTGGAAAGTCCCATTCCATGGGTGAGAATGATTCAGGCAATTGAAGTCTTTGAAATTTTGTGACAAAGACTACAGTGTTAGCTCAGTGAAAGAAGTCCACTTTTAGGTAGATTTAAAATGTTGGAGCTTGGGTTTTCCAAGTCTCCAGTATCACATGGCTGAGACTTAAAGCTAGTTGAACATTTTTTGAATGTTGCCAGATGTGTCATGATAACTGTTTGCTGTCTTTCAACCAGCTAGTCCAGTGGCCAATTTTTTAAATTTATTTTTAAAATGTACATTAAAAATGTTTGCAAAAATCTTTTGAAAATGTTTCTGCATTATTTTGTTGAACTTTGAGGCTATAGTCTTTTAATAAAAAAGTCCATTCACTTCCATTTTGAATAATCTTGAAAATGGAGCTTGTGTAAATGAGTTTTGCTTTGCACAAAAGGAGGTATCTTTTTCTTTCCTCACCACTGAATAAGAACTGTAGCTGATTAGATACATCCCTTTTTCCAGTATGAATAGCTGTTGATCATACATATGTGTATAGGATATCTCTAGAAAGGATAAAGGCAAACATTTTTTCACTCACCAGACTGCTAGCTCTCAACTGTCACCTCATAACTATAAATAATAGCTTTGAGGCTAGGTATGTTTCAGACACAGGCACAGAAGGAGAGAGAAAATAGAGTCATTCCCCCCCGCTCCGGGCCCGCATCACTGGCGTACTATTGTTCCACTGTGGTCAGTGGTAGGATGTACAAGTAGTGTTTGAGATTCCATAAGAACCTGTTTTATATTTGTGCTAGGCCAGCATCATGTGCTGTTCAGCTGACTAAAGGGATGATAATGATGACTAGCAGCTTGCTGGGCAAAAAGGAGAGAAGGTTTTTCACAGTTAATAAACAGACAAATGAAAAAACAAAATCCTACTGATACTTTAAAAAAAATATTTATCTATCTCAGCTGAGTTTTGCCACAGCAAAGGTGCAAACAGAAATGCCAAAGCACTTTGGAGGGTTTGACTCCATCCAAAATCTGAAAAAAACATTGAGAACATTTTAACCAGAAACTGAACTTTAGCCACTTTGTGAGTCTCTTAGATGTTAAAATCTATTGGAGAAATACTATATCGCTGTGGCTTTTCCTCAATGCATTTGCAGGAAATGCTGATAGTTTAAAACATAAAAGGGTCACATGGCAAAAGAGGAAGCATGTGTAAGGTTAATTATTTTTTTAAGCTACTGTTTTTCATCTTTCCCTTTTTTAATACATTTTAATAAAGAACTTAGTTTTGTTTTTCTTTCAGATCAGCTTTTCTCGTATAATTTTTGCTGGCTGGTAACAGCCCTTGGGTCTCAAGGCATCACTGGAGCACAGCACTCTGGTCATGCACATTCCCCATATGGGGTAGCATAAAGCTGACTTTGCCACCCAGGGATTCCACTGTTCTGGAGAAGGCCTTGGCTGCCCTATTAGGGCACTTCTATGACCCCTTCACTCCTACCAGATTTCAAGTAATCATGAAAAGTAGTGCCTAACTGATTGTTCAAGTACATAGACTACAAAGCAATCAGATTGGAGGCATTTTTACTGTAAGCTCCAAATCTGTCATTTAGCTGCATGAGAACAGCATCTATAAATGGAAGAAATATTCAAAGTCATTAGTGACTTTATGGCTGCAACTGCCAATGCTACTTCTATGGCTATATTGGTTATTTTCATTCACTGTAAATAAGAGCAAGCTGTAAAAGTTGTATGTAAAAATGAAATATCTTTATTTAAGAATGGGAAAAAACCCTTTTTTCCTAGTGTTCTAGGAGCTCAAGATCATAGAAATAGTAATATTGTTGGGTTCTGAATTTGAATAAGTGAAAATAAACATTTTGGTGTTATTCTGAGCTAAGTTAAGATCATTTGGTGATGAGAAGAAATGTATAAGCTTATATTAATGATAAAATGGAATATTCAGGCATAGAGGAACTGGATGGTTATAACAGAATGCACAATCATTGACTGAAACCTTTTGAATAATTTTGTAATATGCTGTCTGTTCTTTATAAATAACAAACTATTTTCAAAGATAAACATTTATTAGCTGGTTTGAACCGATTCTCGTATTCCCACCTGACAACTTCAGTACATAGAAAAATACTTTAATTGCACATGAGCTCCTATACATTGTATCTCTTTTTTTTGTTTTGTATTCATATTTTTCTTCTTTTCTTTTTTCCTTAAGATAATTGTTTAAGCAAAATATAAACAAAATGATTAGATATAAATTTCAGTATCAAAGGGCCAATGGTATCTGTGATGCTGTATGGATTAGGGGTGACTATTATTAATATCAGTATTGCAAGATTACAATGAATCTTATCAGATATGTCATGTAAGGTATCAGTGGAAAAGTTATGATTTGCTAAATATAATAATCTTGTTAAAATACGTATTATCTTTCTATTGTAAGTTATGAATATGTGTAATATATCTGTATCCCAAACTTGTGCTGTGTTACTGGGTAACACCCCCAGACAGAGTCAGCACTGTCCAGCCTGCTTGATGGCCCTGTGACCTGTATATGCCTAGGGTAGCCCACCTGAAAATGCCAAGGTCAGGGCAGGCTGCAAAAAGAAAGCAAATTCTCCCAAAACTGGTGGCTAACACTGAAGTTAGATTTCCCCAACCAGTCACAAACAGTGCTTCTGATTCCCCACACTGGTTCTCAAGAAGCTAAAACAAGATGTTACACAGCCCCTTTTATTGCATTTCAGTCTCTGGCTCCCAATCAGCAACTAGGTCCAGTAAAGAGATATGTTATTTAAAAATTCTATTCCTCCTGACCATACTACAGGCAGGTCCCTACATGTCCTGATGACTCATAGGCATGTCCCCTGGTTTATCTCCCTGGGCTCATTGTATCGCTGATGGTCCTTGATTGGCCCTCAATCAGGCTGGATTGTGCTGAGGCTAATCTGCTGGGGGTGTCATCCGGTAGCACAGCACAAGTTTTAGCTACAGAATATCACACCTATTCATAATTTTCAGTACAAAGATGATACATACCTATAGATAAGAATAGTAAATGCGTAGCAAATTATAACCTTTCCAATGGTATCTGACATGGCATATCTCATGCGAATTATTGACATTTTGCAATATTGATATCAATAATATTATGAATGGTCAACCCTAATCCAGACAGCATCACAGGCCCATCAAGGGCAATTAGCTATACATTGGCCCAGGGAGAGAAGCCAAGGGCTACACCTCGGAGTCAGCAGGACATGTAGGGACATGCCTATGCACAGGGACTCCAAGAATTTTTTACTGCCCATGTGCTGTGAGCTTGTGTTTGAAACACAGGATGTACAAGTCACATGGTGGAGAATATAAAAGACAGCTGCAATCCATTTTGTCTTCATTCTTGCTTCTTGCCTCTGGATCAACTTCTCTACAATGGAATCTTTGAAACAATGGATTGACAGACCCATCCAGGTAGGTACTGAATGTACTTCAGAGGAACTATACAAACCTGCAAACTCCCCAATACTGCTAAGAATCTGATATAGATGAACTTCGGCGTTATTTGTATGCATCTGATTGCTTTGATCATTTAACATTTCTCATCCTGTTTGTTTCTTTTCTTTTATAATAAATCTTCAGTTTTAGATACTAAAGGATTGGCTGGCAGTGTGATATTTTGGCTAAGATCCAAACTAATATTGATCTGGTAATGTAGCTGACCCTTTGGAGATCAGGAGAACATTTTGGTAAAGGGAATAGAGTTTTTAAATAACATCTCTTTACTGGACCTAATTGCTAATTGGGAGCCAGAGGCTGAAATGCAATAAAGGGGGCTGTGTATTTCGTTTTTGGGGGCTTCTGGATAACCAGTGTGGGGAATCAGAAGCACTGTTTGTGACTGGTGGAGACTCTAACTTCAGTGTTAGTCGCCAGTTTTGGGAGAATCTGTTCTACTTTTTGCAGCTTGCCCTGACCATGGCATTTTTAGGTAGGCTACCCTAGGCACATACGGGTCACAGTATCTGTGTATGTTACAGTAAGTTCATAGAAGCTTGGGTCTGGTCCTTCGTCTATAACTGAGATCCACTTGGAAGGATTTGGAAAGCCAAGAGGTTGCAGGATTAGCTTGGCATCAAATATCAAGGCACCGGAGCCCTGATCATCTTTATTTAACAAACCACTTAAGCACATTTTTATCTCTAGGCATGTGTTAAGTTCCATTGACATCAATGGTACTTAAGTAGATAGAATCATAGAAGTGTAGAATTGGAAGGGACCTTGAGAGGTCTGCTAATCCAGTCCTCTGCACTCAAGGCAGGACTAAGTATTATCAAGACTATCTTTACGTTAAGCACATTCTCAAGTGTTTTGCTGATTGGGGAAGATCTTAAGTGCCTACTTAAATGCCTTGCTGAACTGGGGCCTGATCTCTCTCTCATCCCACTGGCCTGCTCCAATTGCAAAATTGCACTCACTGCTCTCAGTCACTCATATTGGCATGAAACTCTGGCTTCTTCCTCCGTAGTATTTCCTTTTCATTCTGCTAGCCAGATCTATCACATGGTCCCCATTATCACTCACACATGGCCTTCATTAGCACTTCATTGCGCCACATTACAAAGTCTAATACCCGGTTGGTTAATTTAATACTTTCAATGAAAGTGCTTATCTATATATTGTTTTCTTCAACTTTGGAGTCCACTTATCAGGAACGTGATGCCTGTAAAACAAACATTCAAGATGCTGTTCACAGTTTGAATTCTTTTGCAGTAGTTTCACAATGACTCTGTCACATTGGTTGTGTGTCCGTTTGCAGCATTATTACAATATCGTGCAGTGAATCTTTCTGAGCAATATTACTAATGATCAGCTTTTGCATTATAAAACACTATTTTATAATTTGGAACACAAAAGTGGGGGGGAAAATCATTCCAATATTCAATCTAGCACACAAGCTCTCAAGCTCTCAACCTCAGAATATGTTTGTATCCTAAACTGTGATGGGAATCAGTGGAGCTGTTTTCGTTTTGACAAAGAAGGAATTTTTTCTTTTCTGGCTTCAATGTTTTTTGCTCCTTTAAGGCAAACTACACTTCTGCTTTCAAAACAACTGACAACTACTCAGTGCCAACTTCTGTCCTTGGATGTACATGTTCAGTTCCCACTGACTTCAGTGGAAGCTCTGTTTGTCATTCAGAGGGTGGAAGTTTGCCTTTGCTTCCTAAAGCCATTTTAATACAGCACAAAATATTTACAAACAACAGTACAACAACTTTTTCTCCTCAGTATCAAAGCTGGGTCCCAATCCCTTTATTCTTAGAGCTAAATCTTTTTCCTTAACTGTACTGGGTTTAATGAAAAAAAAAATGAAAAGAAAATAGAATCTCTCTTTCCCCAATTGAGATAATTTAAAACATATAATGAACCATCAAAAGCAAGGAACTTCCCAGTAAATGTCTGTTTCCCACATTCTTTAGCCAAAATGCAACAAACTGTTAAATCATTATTGATGTGTTTTGTTATACTGAGGTATTCATAGATTTTTAAGGCCATGAGGAACCATTATGATAATCTAACCTGACGTCCTGGGTAACACAGGCCATTTAACCTCACCCAATTATCTCTGCGTCAAACCTATAACTTCTGTTTGAGCTATCACGTATTTTTTCACAAAGACATCCAGTTCCCATCTAAAGACTTCAAGTGATAGATAATCCACCATGACCCTTGTAAAACTGTTCCAATGGCTAAATGCCCTCACTTAAAAATTTGCAATTTATTTCTTGCCTGAATTTGGCTAACTTTAGCTTCCAAATATCAAATCTTGTTATGCCTTCTTCTGCTAGATGAAAGAGCCCTCTGCTCTCAGACATCTCTTCTCTCGTGTACAATAAACGGTGCAGTTAGACAAAGGGAGGACCCAGTAGCTGAAATGGAACATAAGTAAGAATGTGAGGGCAGATAATCAGAAGAAGGATACAAACAATTATAAGGAAATAGCACTGACCTGCTGGCTGCTTGGGCTTGAAGGGATCAGAGTGGGACCTGGGGTTTGTTCTTTGGAAAATTGTCCATCTGAGGGACTGAGACTCTGAGAAGGTTTCAGTTTTGTGGCATTCTTATGCTGCACAATGTAAACTAAAAATAAGTCAAATAACTGCATGGGAAAAATGCAGCATTCATAGGGCTTGTCTACACTCTGACACAATGCAGACTATGGAGGTGTGAATTACAGAGCACACTAAAATGTTGCATTCTAATTGCCCCCTGTGAACACTGCTGACACAAACTAAAATGAACCTAGTTACACTGATGTAATCCTCCTTCAAACAAGGATTATGTTAATGTGAAGAAAATAGTTTTAGTTTGCTCCAGGAGGGTCCACATGGGCCAGTTAGAGCACTACTTTTTGATGTACTCTGCAATACATATCCCCATAGTCCTTACCGCACCATAGTATAAGCATAGGCCATGTCTACCCAACAAACTTATGTCAACTCAAGTTATGTTGGCATATATCTACTACAGTTAGTTCATCGCTTGTGTGCAAACATACATGGCTCCTTGTGTCAGTGATGCACATACTCACCAAGAGTGCTTGTATTGATACAGGGTGAAGTGCACCATGGACAGGCATTCCACTGTGCAAACATCACCATCCAGCACACTTACTTTTGGGAAATTTTGGACATGCATGATGGGGCTGAAATGAGTCACGCAGGGGAGACTATGCTAAAGTCCCATTAGCAACCGCCTCCATCCCATAATGGTATTTGTATCCCATAATTTTCACACTTTTTTCCAAAATCCCACAAACCTATGGCTCTCCTCATTGTCCACCATCTCCAACAAAAGCATTGGAGCCTGCAGAGCTCTGCATTATTGTCATGAACATTGCAAGAACAGGGCGCACGATCCTGGAGTACCAAATGCATGGGGAACATGATGATTCCTTGGAGAACAGATTGCTGTGGGACATAGTAAAAACCAATTCAGAGTTGTTGGTGGCATTCACAGAGCAGCTGAGTGGTGGGATCTCATCAAAATGCGGGTTTGGGATGATAAGCAGTGGCTGCAGAACTTTCGGATGTGAAAGACCACATTCCTGGATCTGTGCACTGAGGTGACCCCAGCCCTCCAGCACAGGGACACAAAAATGAGATCTACATTGACAGTAGAAAAGTGAGTGGCACTTGCACTGTGGAAAACTGCATTGCCAGATTTCTACTGGTCAGTTGGGAATCAATTTAGAGTCAGGAAATCCACTGTAGAGGCTGTTGTCATGCAACCATGCAGAACCATTCATCACCACCTGCTACTCAGGACTGTGAATCTTGGCAATGTGCAGTATATAGTGGATGGCTCTGCAGCTATGGGGTTTCCGAACTGCAGTGGAGCAAGAGATGGCATGCATATCCCTATTTTGGCACCAGACCACTTTGCCACTGAGTACATCAACAGAAAGGGCTACTTTTCTATGGTTATGCAAGTACTGGTGGCTCACCAGGGAGACTTCACTGACTTCAGTGTGCATGACACTTATATCTTTAAGAACACAGTTCAGAAAACGACATGTAGGGACTTTCTTTCCCGACTGGTGGATTTCCATTGGGAATGTTGAAATGCCAGTAGTGATTGTGGGTGATCCAGCCTACTCTTTGGTCCCCTGGCTCAAGAAGCCAAACCCCAGCCACCTCAACAGCACCAAGAAGTTATTCAACTATCAGCTCAGCAGGTGCAGAATGACAGTAGAATATGCTTTCGTCATTTGAAGGGTCACTGGATTTACTCACAAGATTTGACATCAGTGAGAAAAATATCCCTGTTGTGTCCTGCATAATATCTGTGAAGCAAAGGGGGAGAAGTTTCTGCTGTGGTGGAGAGCAAAGATGGACCAGCTATCTGCTGAGTTTGAACAGGTAGTTGCATGGACAATATTGGAAGAGCTCAACACGGAGCTATATGGCTCAGGGAAGCTTTGAAAGACCATTTTAACAGTGAGCTAGAATAATGTGTGGTGTGGTGTGTTGTACCTAGCACTGCTCTCTTCTGGCCTGGTAGGAATTGTGTGGTGATTGCTGTACATGTAGGAGTATAACATTGTCAATACATCTATTGATTTAGATAGTGACTGATTCTATGAGTTGTGTGACACTATGCAGTAACAGGTACGTGGTTGCTTTCAGAATTGCTGAGCACTCAGCAGCATATGCTGTGAACTAATACAAATGAATTATGTTTCCAATAATAGAATTTTATTCTGTAATAAAATCAGTGCAAAAAACCCCATGCAATTTTAAAACAAAAACATTAGAAAGTTAATAAATTAATAGAACAGAGCTTAGGAAGGGGAAAGAACATTTATGTCCATTTTAGCTACCTGTACACCAATTGTGGCTTTCACAGGTCAGTATTTGTGAAGCTGTGATTGTTTTCAATGTCCCCTGGGTGGAGTGGTAAGGGTAGTGCAGTGAGCCTTGATGCCACATGGAATGATGCAATGTGTTTAGGGAGGTCCTGATACTGAGTTCTCAGTGGGCTGCAGTCTTCAGTGCAATGTCTTCAGTGTAGCTTTTGGGTGTGGGGGAAAATCCACTCATGAGCAGCAGTAGCTTGCAGGATCAGGGCTGTGAGCTTCTAGGAAGAAGGTATCCAATACACATTTTAGGCTTTGAGGATAGGCCAGACCCTATTTCAATCTTGCTTCCTTTTTTGCTGACTCAGCCTATTGTTTGCAGCTGGATTAGAATGTGCCTAATGACTCAGAAGGGTTATATGACTTTCTGGCAAAACTAACCAATCCAGAACTCATTGTAGCCCACCCAAACATAGAATGAGGCATGATATGCCCTTTTGTTAAAAGCATTCTACTATGCACAGGCTCTGGTGTTTGTATTTGGATATACATTTAAAAATGGTTTTCATGGTCTTTAAAAAAACCAGGCTCCCAGAATGAAAGCAGCCATTCTGTACTGTATATTCAAAAGAAATATGCTAGTAATAATGTAACATCTTTTTTTCAGAGAATTATTGTCTTGTTTACTAAAGGGATATGTTTGAAAGAAAAATTGTAAATGCCAGTGTTAATTGTACCAAACACATCGTTACCAGGGTGACAGGGCTCTTCTGTTGACCCATCTTGTTAGCAAGTAAGTGTTAGACCCTGTGCAAAGTTGCTGACTGGCTCCTGCTGACTCACTTTTTCAGCTGCAGCATATTAATATTATCCTGGCTATAAGGGAGGTTCAATTACTATAAAGGGAGCTGGGGTCTAGGACAGAGGAAACTTTAGAAACAACCAAGCTTGATAGCTGTTTGTTATTTGGGTTACTAATAAAGCCAAGCCACAAGAAGGGGGGTAAATTGAGACTAAGTTTATGTGATGCTGTATGATTGAAATACAAGCATGTATATCGTTGTCACTACCACTGTTAGACAGTTGCAACAAAACTTGTACAAAATATATCATATAAGGTGTCAATGGAAAAGTTATGATTCGCTAATGGTGGTTATCCTGTTTAAATCCATGTATCATCACTGTAGCTGAAGTTATGGATATTGGTTATATATATATCTGTTTCCCAAGTGTGTTTGTTCCTGGGGTAACACCCACCAGATAAAATCTACTTTGAAGCCAGACAGCATTGTTGTTGATGGCCCATCAAAGGCAATTCACTCTCACATTGGGTCATAGAAGAATCTCGTTCTACCAAGTGAAGGGACACCTCAACCAGAATGTGGGTAATGGCTGCCCCTGTGAGTCAGCAAGCCAAGTAAGGGTATGTGACTTGCTCATGTGACCCTAGACTCCATCTTGTGCCTGTAACTTTCCACTTACTGAGGCTGTGAGTTTTGCCAGGTGCCTGGAGATTTTCTGTTTCAAGCAGAGGATATAAAAGACCCTTGAATCATCTCCATGTTGCCTCTTTCCTGCTCTGATCTGTGGACTTACACTAAAAGGAGCATCTATTGGAAGTTACCAAAGCCAGCAGTTGATTTCATCCCTGCTACAAGCCTGATATAAGAACTTTGCAATGATTGTATGTATATGATTTATTAACCATTTTAACTCTCTTCTTTTCTATTATAAATAAACCTTTAGATTTTAGTTACTAAAGGATTGGCAACAGCGTGATTGTTGGCTAAGATCTGAGTTATATACTGACCTGGCTATGTGGCTGATCTATGGAGATCAGAAGAAACCTTTGTTCGATGAAATTGGTTTACAATAACCAATCATCATAAAGTCCAGTGTCTAGGTGGTGAAATAAGGGCTGGCATGCCTAAGGAGACTGCATTTTTTATTTCTTTTTAGTCAGTGTGGTGTGACAGAAGTTTACTTTTATTCCTGGCTTGGAATATCTAATGATAGAATAACCACCAGTTGGAGTGAGTTTGCCCTATTTCTCAGCAGTTTGTCCTGAATCTGGTATTCTCAGCTGTGACCCACTGAGGCATGGCGACAGTATAGTATATAATAGATTCTGTTCAGAGCAGGATGGGACCTCCATCTGCTTATGTGTGGTACTAGAAGTGAGATCAAGATACTCTCTCTATAAAAGGAAAATGTGAGGGAGTGGGAACAAGGGAATGGAATTGAGGGTGAGAGGGAAGTTGTGCCAGCTCTCTAAAGGGGCAGGTTAGAGGCAATAGGTGAGAAAGCAGGGCTCACAAGGGGATAGGGTAAAGGTGGATGAGGTGGGAGCAAGGCAACAGCAAATGTCTGTATGTGGGTAGCTCAGACCCTCATTGGGGCATGTGGGGAAGGGTAGGGATTGGAATGGAAAGGGCAGTTTGGGGCAGGGCTTTAATGAGGGACTGGATGAGGAGGATTAAGAGAGTAGGGAGGTCTCACATATAGAACTGAAGCTTGCTTGAGATGGGAGGAAGGTGAAATAGGGGCTCTCACATGAGGAAGTGAAGGTGGCTATGAAGGACCCATGTTGGTATGAGGCGGTAAGAGGGTGGGTGAGGAAGTAGGACAATCACCAGGCGGGATCTAAGAAGAGGGAGAGTGACAGGAAACTGCGAGGGGGTGAGGCAGGCAAGAGTGGGCATGAACAGAACTAGAACTGTCATTGAGGGATGGGTAGAGGGTTAGGGTGGTGAGACACTGGTTATTGTGGGGAGGATGGGAAGAAGGAGGAAGGGAGATACAGTAGAAGATGGGAGGAGAATGGGACTGGAGCTCTTATTTAGGGTGACACCAGAAGGGAAGTGGCCATGGGTTGATGGGACAAGAACAGGACCGTGTTATTGATGAGACACAGTAGGAGGGGATAGAAAGGAAGCACCAGAGGACCAAGCACCAGAGGAGGAAGCCGAGGCTGCAGTGTTTCTCATAGTAATGCTGGAGGTGAAGCTGCCAGGGCTTTGCCTTCTCTTTGTCACACCTTCTTTACATGAAGTCTTCACACATCTTCAGGTGTTCCGGGAACTCACATGGAGACATTCTTGCCTTTTTTCAAGCTGATCTGAACACCATGACCCTCACTTTGTTTCAGGTTTCTGGGGCACCTAAGTGCATAATTCCAATGTGCATGAATTTGGGTCCCTGAGTATTTAGCTTTGGAGAGTATTTAAATTTTGATAACTTTGGTACATCTGGAAATGATATCACAATGGGCACTAACAGCACAGGTTGCAAAAATACCCATCTATTCCTCTGCTTGGTTGGTAATTCTGTCTTTAGAAGTATCCAGGTTCTCTGAGGGGTATTTGTGAATTCTCCATCTATCTACTAAACTTTCATAAATGTCAGATTACACTCAACACCAGTTTAGGAACACACTTGAGATTTCTTTATAAAGTGCAGGAAAATAGCTGGGTAGAGATGAAAGCAAGTGTAACTGCGATATTGGAGTAAATTATGTATTACTGCTATTGCACTCCACTTCCTACACTTCAGCCTAGCTTTGAGCTAAAGCATTGGCTAGAGTTCAATTGTCTACATATTTTCTGAAAATTATTGAATTTGGCATGTTGTTAATTGCTCCAAATCATTTTCAAAGAGAATCGCACAAGTGCTTAAAATACAATATATTCATTTAGGAACAAATTTTCAGTTCAGTCTTAACTGGGCCTCCATTTTTACACCATAATTACTTACACCCACAATTTACATGGTAAGAACATCTAAATACCTGATTTGCATGTACAATTGGGTCCTTAGTTGTTCAACTGATTTGAAGTGTGAGTGCAAAGTTGAGCCTGCAATTATTTGCACCCACAATTTGCAGGCAGAAAACTAGATGTCAGTTTCTGAAAATATTTATAATAAGAAGTTGTTTTGTAGGCACTTCACAGAAGACTAAAAGACACAGTTCCTAACCAAGTATATTATTGGCCCTTCATATATTTAACACTTTGAAATATAAGAACAAAGGCTGCATAGTTTGGGGTGTGAAACAAGTAGAAGGTTTGGTGAAAAGTACAGATTGCTATTATACAGGAACTTTTCAGCACTGACACACGACATAGCAAGGAACATTCAGTGTTAAACTTCTTATGTCTATGCCTTCAGATTTCTTCCATTGGCATGGTTTATATCAATAAATTGTTTGTTTTCTTGGGTAAAATTGGTTTTATGGTTATTATAATTGTTTAACTTCTATACCTTGAAAGTTAGCAGGAAAGAAAATGTTTGAAATATGCTAAATATAAGTTCTGACTGAGAACTTATATTCGAAGGGGATTGGACTATATGACCTTCTGAGGTCCCTTCCAACCCTAATCTTCTATGAACTTCGATGAATAAGACAATAATGTAACATTCCTCCTGGACTAGTTCCTTTTCCTCTCCCGTTTTCATGCCTGGCTTCCTCTTACCACAATCTTCAGCTTTCATCTTTAGTGACTTCAACTATGGATGTAATGTCCATTCTGCTAGTCTCCTACCTCACTGCCCTCATATCCTGATTTGATCTTCAGCCCTTGCTCATCAGAATGGCTGATCACTGCCTCATCTCCTTCGACATCACCTACCTCAACCCTATCAAAAGAATCATAAAAATTGAAGGAGAAAAAGGACCTCCAAAGGTCATCAAGTCCAGCCCCTTGCATTGAGCCAGGACCAAATAAACCTAAACCATCCCTGACAGGTGTTTGTCCAACTTGTTCATCAAAGCCTCCAACTGTGGGGATTCCACAATCTCCTTTGGAAGCCTATTCCAGAGCTTAACGACCCATATTGTTAGAACGTTTTTCTTAATATCTAACCTAAATCTCTCTTGATGCAAATTAAGCCCTTTACTTCATGTCCTAGCTTCTGTGGACACAGAACAATTGATCCTCATCCTCTTTATAACAGCCCTTAACATATTTGAAGACTGTTATTGGGTCCCCCCTCAGTCCTCTTTTCTTAAGACAAAACATGGCCAATTTTTTTAACCTTTCCCCACAGATCAGGTTTTTCTAAACCTTTTGTCCTTTATAGTGCTCTCCTCCGGACTTTCTCCAATTTTCCCACATCTTTCCTAAAGCATGGCACCCAGAACTGAATATGGTACACCAGATGAAGCCCACCAGATGAATGCCAAGTAGAGCAGGACAATTACCTCTATGTCTTACATATGACACTCTTGTTAATACATGCCAGAATAATATTAGCCTTTTCGCACGTGCATCACATTGACTCATTCAGTTTGTGATCCATTCTAGCCTCCAGCTCTTTTCAGCAGCACAACCACCTAGCCAGCTATTTCCCATTTTGTAGTTGTGCATTTGATTTTTTTCCTTTTTAAGTGAAGTACTTTGCACTTGTCTTTATTGAATTTCATCTTGTTGAATTCAGACCAATTCTCCAAATTGTCAAGGTTGTTTTGAATCCTAATCCTGTCTTCCAAAGTGCTTGCAACCCTTTCCAGCTTAGTGTCATCTACAGATTTTATGAGCAAAACAATGAGAGTCCTGTGGCACCTTAAAAACTAACAAATTTATTTGGGCATAAGCTTTTGTGGGCGGAAATGCATCGGATGCGACGAAGTGGGTTTGTGCCCACGAAAGCTTATGCCCAAATAAATTTGTGAGTCTTTAAGGTGCCACAGGACTCTCGCTGTTTTGCTAAAAATAGACTAACATGGCTACAGTCTGGAACTCATCAACATGCAAGGCACTCAATTTGATAAGCATACTCTCCATTGTATTATCCAGTCACTAATTAAAATACTGAATAGTATCAGACCCAGCACTGACCCTGTGGGACCCCACTAGATATGTCCTCTGTTTGACAGCAAACCGTTGATAACTACTCTTTAAGTATGGTCTTTCAACCAATTGTGCTCTTTTCCAATACATCAATGTCCATGACCTCTCTTTCACTCTCAGCCTCTTCTCCTCCCTCTCATGTATAGACTAAGGCTATGTTCAGACTGACGGCGGCAAAATCGCTGCCGCCAGATCAATCTTTCTTGATCGATTGAGCGGTCAGTGAGACCTGCTCAATCGATCAGGAAGTCGACTGAATAAGTCCACCCCCTCAAGTAGCATAGCGCTGAGCTGATGGGAATGCTGTTTCTGTCGGCTCAGCGCAGTGAGAACAGCACGCAGAAGGGAAGCAGAGCAGTCGACATCAGTTATGCAAACTACTCTGTGCAGTTTGCGTAACTCCAGTCAACTGCTGCCGAATCGCACGGTAAGTGTGAACCAGCCCTAAGTAGTTGATTCACTCCATTCCATTCTCTCCACCATCCTTGAATACTTTGTTCCTCTGTCCATCCAACAACTCTGCCTTAGCTCCAACATCTGCTTCTGCTTCCATGCTACTCAATATTTCACAAGAAAGCCATGACTGTGCAGACTTTTTTTTATCTTTTTAGTTCTTGTTCAAGCATAATTATTTCTTCATTCCCATTGACTTCCATGCCCACAATCCCAGCTGCCTATTCATCTTTGGCTCTTTCCTATGGCTTTCTTGCCTTTCCACTGGAATAGCAGCCACAGTTACTCCAAGCTAGCTGTATGGAATATTGGGGCCACTTGATTTATGGAAAAGTGGATCTGTGGTTCTGGTCTTTGTGGGCTGGCATTCCAATGTGGCCATCTGACCAGGAGGCCTCCAGCACAGCAGTGTCTGTGTGGGGGCTAAGTGGTGAAAAGAACCTTAAACTAGCCTTCTACACCAGAGGTGGAATTATAGTGGAGTGCCAGCTCCACTTTAGTTAAGGTTGAGAAGCTCTTTCTCTTGGAAATGTTGACTCTAAATGCTCTAAAATCTGCGTGTCTTGAAATTTACTGTGTCTCAAGGGGGATGCTGGGTAGGACTCGTTGTCCAAATATGGGGGTATTTTTGAATAAGGGGATTTCGAGATACTGACCCCTCCCTGAATATCCCCCTCCAACATTTTACAAAATCAACAGGTTCTTCAAACTACAGCTCTGATCATCCCCTATGTGATTTCAATCACTCAATATTTACCTTGGTTGGAATGCATAGCACTGACTGCTCTTCTGGGAAAGCAATGTTGAAAAAGTTAAAGGAAGAGTTTAGCTCTCTGGAACAGTATGTGCAAAACACTTGCATGTCAAAGAGATGGAAATGTGCATGTGCAGCAAGACTAGGCAAGAGGGTTTCAAGACTCCATCTATTGTCATGGTGTCCCCACTGTGATCACTGAATCTGAGCTACACCCCTGCACTGTGAGTTCAAACCCTACCCTTAGCAGAAAACTGAACTATTGTTTTAGGGTGGATTCCTTGCTATGGGGTGTTCTCATTCAGCTGAGACTGTCTCATGGAGATGAAGGGGCCATATTACATCTCTCTGAGCCTCCTATGCTGCAGATGGATGTGTAGAGCCCCTTCTTCATACATCAGGCCCAGATCTCTGCTCTCCTGCCTCCAGCTGGTACTTGTACCTTTCACAGATCCACCACCATTCTATCTCCCCAGGCCTTTCCAAGCTTATCAGGGAGAGGCAAGCAGGAAGGTGGAGTGTGTGTGTGTGTGTGAGGGAGGGGAATGGGGTAAGGGGACATGCCATGGGGTGACTCAGACCCAAATAGGAGGGAACGTTGGAGTTATGGGGGAATATAGTTGTTGGGACAGTGAGGGTGAAGTGCTGGAATAATACAGGAAAGAGTGAGGTGGCAAGGAGGGAGTCAGAACTGTGTAGTGGGTGAGGCTGTGGGGCTTCAAGGTCACACAGGAAGTCTGTTGTGGAGTAGGGAATTGAATCCATGTCTTCCATCTCCTAACCTCTCCACCATCCTTCCTTTCAGCCCCTGTTCCCCGAGTTTGTCCCTATCCTTAAGAAATGTCCCCACTGGCTCATGGTAGTCCCTGCATCATCCCTGCATCCTTGCTCCAGCTCCTCACCCTGTGTGTCCCATGCCAACACCCACTTCCCCATGGGGAGCACAGTAGAGGAGGCAGAACCAGGCAGAGAGATGAGGAGATGATGCAGAGGAAGTGAAGGCACTCGAATAGAAGCCAGTGCATTTTGTTTCTGGGTTAATTGCTGCCAAGGAGCCAGAGGCAGGGAGGAAAAGAGCTGGGTTGTGGTAACTGAAGATGCTGAGATTATAATAATAATTAATAATAAATAATAAATTAATACCTCCGAGCTTTGTTAGTGCAAAGGTAAAGTTGCCCTGTTGTTACCAGTGGCATTGCAGAATGTGGAAGATGGCTAAACAAATTGCTGAAAACTATGAAATACAAAGTTAAGGTACAGACCACCCCCATGAGGTGAGGAGTGTGTGGGGGGAGGGAAGAGGGGCAGATTGGGTGGGCCAGTGCAGAGATGGGAGGCCAGGCTGGGTAGGAAATAATGGGGTCCCAGATCAATGTATAGCTCATTCTATGTAACTAAGGAAGCGTGACACTCAAGTTACTGCTGACTCTTATATGTGTATGCAGCAGCAGAGGGCACCAGGCAGCAAGGCTTTTTATGTGCTGATGACTCAAAGGGATAGGAAGAGGAGGGTTAGCTGGAAATGTTGGCAGGGGGTCTATATATTGTGCGGGACAGTAGAGCAGAGGGTGGAGAAAGAGAAAGACATGCCAGCCTTCTCTCACTGGTTAAACATTGCTGCAACTAACATGGAATAATACTGTCAAGATTTTGGGACGTAAACCATGTCTGTGATTTTTTCCCCCTGCCCTGTCAGCACCTCCAGCGTCCAAACACAGCCATTTTTACTATTCCACTTATCAGAAAATGCACAGGCAGGGGAGGGGAGGAGGGGAAAGGATCCCTACCTTTGGCTAGCCACAGTAGCACCTCAACTGCAAACCTATGTGATAACTACAACTGTCTGAATGAACACACACAATAGTTGTTTTGTGTGTGTGTGTGTGTGTGTGTGTGTTTTTAAAGAAACCCTGGGAAATTCACTGATTAACATGGTTAATGCAGAGTTAAGGTTGCCTGGAGGTATCTTGTGCTCTTTCACAATGTCAAGTTCAACAAAATTCAAACCTCTGAAAACCAGGAAAAACGTAATTAACATATACTTCCACACAACCTTAACTGTGCCTCTTGGAGTGATGACCCATAATGCTCTTGCAGAACACTCAGGGAATAAGGGACAGACCACTGTAGGACTGAATCTAACACCTTTGCTTTGCTTTGTGTTGAGGTGAGCTGTACTGAACCGGAGCATGTCTACACTTTGAGCTGGGGTTCTGCCACCCAGGTTGAGGAAATTTACCCGAGCTAGCTCTGATCAGGCTAGCATGCTTAAAAATAGAATGAGCTTCAGCAGCATGAGAGGTGGGAGGGGCTAATTGCCCTCAGTATATATGAGTACTTGGGGTGGCTAGGCCTTCCCACTTGTGTCACCATGGCTACACTGTATTTTTACCATGCTAGCTTGATCAGAACTAATGCAGGTATATCTCCTTGAATCACACGCCCAACTACAAGTCTAGACATACTCTTAGCCTATTCCATAGAAACAACACCCCATTTGCTAGATTTTACCTCTTTACCTTTATGCACAGGATGCCATCTAACACTATACTTCTACTTGCCCATCATTTAAACCAACAGACTAGTCTCATCTCCCATCTTACTGGTGAGAATCCCCATGGCAAGTTGGCGCCTATACTCTGCCATTAAAACAACCTACAGAACTAAGCACTGAAATGGTGCATACTGGATCCCTCAAGTTACACATGCACCTTTTTCCTTTGTCCTTTGAGGGGAGGCGGGCTGGAATAGGTTTATACCTCCCACACAGAGGGGCAGGGCCCCCAGATCTCCTCATATCACAATCACAGCTCTGCCGAGTTGCTGTAATACAATACAATACAACAACAATACAATTTAGCTGAGGTTAGTCCTGCTTTGAGCAGGGGGTTGGACTAGATGACCTCCTGA
This sequence comes from Emydura macquarii macquarii, assembly GCF_026122565.2. NCBI lineage: Eukaryota > Metazoa > Chordata > Testudines > Chelidae > Emydura > Emydura macquarii. The sequence goes on from NW_027132434.1 coordinate 2,297,169, forward strand.
GGTCCCTTCCAACTCTATGATTCTATGATTCTACACCTAACATAGTGAATGCTGCTGAAGAGCATTCAGATAATTCCCAGTGGCTGTTTCCAGCTCCCAGGGGATAGAATTAAGGTTGGGTTGGCATGTACCTTAACTCTGTATTTCCTGATTTTCAAAGGTTTGAGTTTTGCTGAACTCAACATATTGGAAAGGTCTGAGATGCCGCCACCATGTAATCTTAATTCTGTGTTAACAAAGCTTTTTATCAGTGCATTCCACTTATTAGGGCACCATGCTTTTCTACTGGGTCTAGTTGAATCTGATAAATGACTTGTAGATCCCCATTGCATTCAGCTGTGCCACTATTATTTTCCTCATTAACTTAGACAAATTCTCACTTAACAAAATTAGCTTGTTTCATAGGCTTATATCTTCTAGTGTAGTCAAAAGCTTCCCTCTAATTGCTTCCTCTAAGGCTATTAAGTACATTACTATGTACCACAAATTTTACAAGTGCGTCTCTTCTTATTTACTGTCTTATTTACAGTGCTTTAGGTAGCTATCGTCATCCATAATAGTAGCAATGTTCTCTCAATGTCAGCTGCTTTCAGGATTCCATGTCTCCTATTCACTCTTCTGGTTGGCTTTTGCCAGCATCTTCTGTATATTGTTTTCTTCCCCTCTCCCTGTGTTGAGTTCTTCCTTAATTTCTGGGCTAAGAATGAGTAAATCATAAACTGCATGACCTTCAAGAATGGCTTCGATCTTAATTTTAAGCAGCTCTTGAGCATGAGCCCCTGGATTTTCTGGGTACCAGTAGCTGAGTTGCCTGCTCTGCTTTTTGCACGTGACTACAAATAGATTGATCAACAAACCTCTTCCCACTTCTGCCTTCCATTTCTTTGGATTTTAAGAAATAAAGTAAAGCACTGTAGTATATAAAAATAGAGATGAATTTCATCTAAAGTCTTGGAACTAAACATACTACATTTTTTTTAAAGGGGTGATGGTCGTTGTCAGAATTTGACTCTGGCTCTGTATCTAAATTTGAAAAATAGCTCATCACTATCGATTGAAATTTGAGGGCTAGAGCATTAAAAATCTGGATTCAGATCTAAATTTTGCAGCTCTGACAAATCTTCATACTAAAACAAAATAAAACTTGAGTTTTAAAAAATATTGTGCAGTTCACAAAAATCCTCCAGATTTATTTTAGCAAAACAGTAGATTTATTCAGACTTCTTTGTGGCCCAGCAATCTAGCCTCTACGAACTTGACCTTCAACTGTGGTGAAGAACTTGAAAATGTATTTGAAAGACAAAAGGAGAGGAAACTTTGACTAGAAATTCCAAAGTACAGTGTTAGTTTGAAGCAGGTTTCCTCTTTTAAAATTAGCATAATTCAGAGAAATTTTATACGAACAAGTTCTTACACTTGGCAATGACCTAAATGATTTCCATCCTGCGCAAGTGTGAAATGTCACATCGTAGGCAGGCAATCAAATTCCCTAACACTGTCATTTTTTCCACTTCACACAGAAAAATGGTAAACCTGGTTATGATTGCACTTTGACCAGTAAAATAGCTGTAAAGCAGTGTTTCATTTGATTTCACTTAATATCACTTACTAGGGAACTGGCATGACAGAATGCATCCAATCAAACAGAGCAGTTTAACATACAGTATCAGTTTCAGAACTCCAGGCAAACACTGCAGATTTGCCAGTAGATGTGTGAGTGCATCAGGCCCTGACTCAAGAGAGGCGAAACTGTTTGGGGCTCTCAGCTTAAACACCACATCTAAACCTTTGAAAATATTTAGCTTGTCTGATAAGTGCTCCTCACCCACTCCCTGTTCTGACCCCTTAGCTTGGCTGATATCCCACAGAATCTATGGTGGATTTTCAGCAGGTCTGGCATTCTCTACTGGGTCTGCTGTTGTGATACTATCTGGCAGGCTCTGGCTTCCCTAGTATTAATGAGCGCTGGAACATCTCTGTGGTAAGATTTGAAATAGAAACATAAGTGAGCCTAGAACTAGTGTTGTATCCCCTGAGGGAAAAACTACCAGGGATTTGGCAGAATATCAAGAAGGAAGATGGGCATGGCACTTGAGTCAGAACAGAGACTTGATCAGGTGGAGGGAAGATGGAAACATTCATAGAAGGAGCAATGAACAGAAAGCATTGGATACAGGCTAAGGAGTAGCAAACTTAGGGAAGGAGGAATTGTGGTTCAAGTCCAGAAGTAGGGTCAAGCAGTAATTATGGGTCTGATGAGAGCCACAATGCATGATATTGGTTTTTACCAATGGCAGAATGGCTAAAGGCACATTTTGCCAATTTTCCTTCTGTGATACTTAGGTAATATATAAAAATGATGTTACAAAATGTTGTGTACTGAAAATACTCAACATAAAAATGTGAAGGGGAAGAAGGATGTTCCACAGGGATGAAAATTGGTTGCAGGGTGTGGATGGAGGGACTTAACATTTCACGTACAGATTTTAACAAATAACTTGATTATTCCTATCTTCTTCCAATTAGAGAGAGTTACTTAGTATGATTTAATTTTCATCAGTATTTACTATGATCACGTAATACTGTATTTGCTTGTAATTATTTGAAATATATAATAGATATTTGAATTATAATAACAATGCATATCTCTTATACACCCTTTTTTCATCTGTAGAAGTACATTATGACTATTTGATGTGCCCTTACTTTCACTTTCAATCCCATTTATGCTGCCATTATAACCATGTTGGGGCATCCTATATAACATGCTTTTGCCTCAACCTTGAAATAACAGGGTTTGGTTTTGCTTCTGTAATGGCACCAAACTATGTTGTAACCATGCTACAGGAACTGTACTTCAGCCTTTTCTTTATCTGTAATTACATAGGAATTGTCATACTAGATTAGACCTGAAATCCTGCTACTCTAGTATGTTGTCTTGGACAGTGGTCAGACCCAGATGCTTCAGAAGAAAGTGTCAGAACCCTACAGTAGGCAGATAAGGGTTGATCTGCCTCCCAAATTATGTCTTTCCTGCTCTCTAAGAGTTAGTGAGAGATTGGCTAAAATCCTGAGGTTTACTATCCCTTCCAAAATGTTATCATTCATTAAGATAACTGGGTTTTTGATACCCATCTAAATGTGCAACCCCGTTTTTACAGTCAAACATGAATGCTACTTCACAAAAAATAGATGAGAGTTGCTACACTAAGGCAAAAAAACAGGCTCAGGCAATGAGGAGATGAAAGTCTGGAATGCAGGAGGTCTGAGCACTCTGCTTTTGATGGATGTTATTGATTCATATGCCTGTTCTTAATTCATCCTAAGAACAGGCATATAAAGTACAAGCAAATTAATTATTAGCAGTTTAGTTCATCCTTGTAAATTAATAGCATTCTAGAAAATTCATACATTTGTTTGCTTGTATACTACCTGTAAGGAGACTGTTAATAACTTGTGCCTTTGAGATTATAGTTAAAACCTGATACTTTCTTGCACATAGAAGAAAAATTACCTTTCCAGAGAGATATGCTATACACTTCCATTTCTAATTTGACAGAGAGAGATGAAGTTTGAGCACATCATTCAGATGGCCCATAATTCTGTTCTTTAATTGCCACTCTCCATTCCCTGTGATTACAGTACTAGGGTGAGTGTTAACTTTTCTCTTCCTTAAGAAATTACTCAAATATCTGTAAAGCTCTTAACAATACTTTAAAATAGGAATGTAGGGCCAGATCCTCAGCAAACTGTAATCATAAATTGGCAGGGCTTCACTGAAATCAGTGGAGTTATGTCATTTTACATTTGGTGAGGATCTGGCCCATGCTATTTACTTATTGATGCTGTTTAATATTTAATAATCAAGTGTGTTATGGTAGTGCCTAAGGATCAACCAAGAACAGGGCCCCATTGTACGAGGCACTGTACTAACACACATTGGTAGATGGTCCCTGTCCTGAAGAGCTTACAGTGTAAATGGACATGACAGACACAAGAGGGGGAGAAAGAAGGGATATAACACACCAGCAGAGTGAACAATGTGATGGCAGCAAATGTTATATTATTTCCTTTTTTGGGGAAAGGGTGAGTTTAGTTAGGAGAGGATAAGTGAGACAGAAAAGTGAAGGGAGAGCAATATTGAAGGGCAGGGAAGAAGAGGGTAATGGGGCAGGTGTGGAATGAAGCTGAGGTGAAGAGACTGTGGGAGAGTGGAAGGGTTAGAACAAGCTGCCAATCAACACAGATCAAATTGTGTCAGGACTGTAGGAAGTTCTCTGAATGGCCAAAGGTCCCTGCTTTGGCTAGTCAACTCCACCTGGCTTCTCTCTGCAGTTTATCCCCAATGCCACATGGGAAGAGAGGAGGCACTACCAAGGTCCCAGTTTCCCCAAAGTGTGCATGCAGGGATCTTTTCAGCACAATTCTGGATCCAGAGGGTAAGGCTGGCTCCGGTTGTACACCATTTTATCCCCTCCCCCTCAGTGTAGAAGTCCCTGATTTAGCTGCTTCTAAAACTGCTCAGACTGGGTTCTGAATTCTGCCAGGCCATATAGAGGGAGAGGTAAGGCGAGGCACCACCTGAATCCAGTATGTATTTTTGTCAGACCAGAGACCGTCTGTATTGCGACCAGTGCTGTTCAACATACTCATAAATGATCTGGAAAAACAGGTAAACAGTGAGGTGGCAAAATTTGCAGGTGATACAAAATTACTCAAGATAGTTAAATCCAAAGCAGACTGGGAACAGTTACAAAGGGATCTTCCAAAACTGGGTGACTAGGCAACAAAATGGCAGATAAAATTCAATGTTGATAAATGCAAAGTAATGCACATTGGAAAACATAATCCCAACTATACAGATATAACGATGCGGGTCTAAATTAGCTGTTACCATTCAAGAAAGAGATCTTGGAGTCACTGTGGATAATTCTCTGAAAACATGCATTCAATATGCAGTGGCAGTCAAAAAACCTAACAGAATTTTGTGAATCCTTAGGAAAGGGATAGATAATAAGACAGAAAATATCATATTGCCTCTTTATAAATCTTTATACGCCCACATCTTGAATATTGCATGCAGATCTGTTCACCCCATCTCAAAAAAGATATATTAGAATTGGAAAAGGTACAGAAAAGAGCAACAAAAATGATTATGAGTGTGGAACAGCTTCCATATGAGGAGAGATTAATAAGACTGAGACTTTTCAGCTTGGAAAAGAAACGACCAAGAGGGGATATGATAGATATCTATAAAATCATGACTGGGATGTAGAAAGTAAATAAGGAAAAATCATAGAAGATTAGGGTTGGAATGGATCTCAGGACATAGAATCATAGAAAATTAGGGTTGGAAGAGGGACCTTAGGAGGTCATCTAGTCCAATCCCCTGCCCAAAGCAGGACCAACCCCAACTAAATCATCCCAGTCAGGGCTTTGTCAAGCCGCACTTTAAAAACCTCTAAGGATGGAGATTCCACCACCTCCCTAGGTAACCCATTCCAGCATTTCACCACCCTCCTAGTGAAAATGTTTTTCCTAATATCCAAACTAGACCTCCTCCATTGCAATTTGAGATCATTGCTCCTAGTTCTATCATCTACTATCACTGAGAAGAGCCTAGTTCCATCCTTCCTGGAACCGCTTTCAGGTAGTTGAAGGCCTCTATCAAATCCCCCCTCATTTTTCTCTTCTGCAGACTAAACAAGCCTAGTTCCTTCAGCCTCTCCTCATAAGTCATGTGCTCCAGCCCCCTAATCATTTCTGTTGCCTTCCTCTGGACTCTCTCCAATTTGTCCACATCCATTTTGTAGTGGGGGGCCCAAAACTGGACACAATACTCCTAATGTGGCCTCACCAGTGCCAAATAGAGGGCAATAATCACTTCCCTCAATCTGCTGGCAATGCTCCCACTAAATGCAGCCCGATATGGCCTTAGCCTTCCTTGCAATAAGGTACACTGTTAACTCATATCCAGCTTCTTGGAAGTGGGCCTTGCCTTACCCCAGAAGAGGAAGTGTTATTTATTCCTCATAACACAAGAACTAGGGGTCACTAAATGAAATTAATAGGCAGCAGGTTTAAAACAGAGAAAAGGAAGTTTTTCTTCACACAACGCATAGTCAACTTGTGGAACTCCTTGCCAGAAGATGTTGTGAAGGCCAAGACTATAATGGGGTTAAAAAAAGAACAAGATAAGTTCATGGAGGATAGTCTATCAATGGCTATTAGCCAGGATGGGCAGAGATTGCTGTTTGCAAGAAGCTGGGAATGGGGGAGGGGATGGATCACTCTATGATTACCTGTTTTGTTCATTCCCTCTGAAGCACCTGGCATTGGCCATTGTTGGAAGACAGGATACTGGGCTAGATGGCCATTCTTATGTTCTTACATATATGGGCAGAGGCAGGCATTCATTGAGTGACCTTGTGTAGTATACCTTTTTCTGTAATAAAAGGTTGTCTCCAGTGCATTCCAAGAACCTGTTGAATAATCTTTGCCTGGCTGTATTATTTTCCCAACAGATGTCTGGGTAGTTGAAGTCCCCCTATCACTATCAAGTTCTGTGCTTTGGATGATTTTGCTAGTTGTTTTAAAAAAGCCTCATCCACCTTTTCTTCCTGGTAATGAAGGTTAGTCTTTGTCATTAATTGTAACATTGACTCACAGTGGGCTCTTCTTTTGCTGGTCACATTACACATGGTCTACTCAGACCTCAGCTTCTGGCTCCTCTTCCTCTTCTGCAATATGGTGAGGCTCCTTCTTGTGATTCACATTTTCTCTTCCATGTGTCTGTTATTTACAGCACACTTTGGCAATATGACCTTGCTTCCGGCAAGCCCAGCTCTCTGTTTCCTTGTACGGATATGATCATGTTTTCCTGCACATCTAAGCAATTTTGTGTGTTCTTAAGGAGATACCTCTGTTTACTTAAAGATTCATTTCCTTTGTGTGGAATGCTGGACAATTTGTGCCCTGTGCCGATGACTTTTTAAAGCTATCTACGTGCTGCATCATGCTTCTTTGTAAATTCAGAGCATGGTGTGCAGATACTTCCATGCCTTGTGCTGTTTTCAATAAAAAGGTTACTTACACAGTGTGTAGAATTTGCTGCTGATAGTTTTTAGTTTCTTTGTCACCAGTGCAGTGTATAGAGTATGGAGACCCAAAACAGATTTGAACTGAAATAGATCTTTTATGCTGATACACCTAGACAACTAATCAACCTCCTTCTTGGAAAAATGCCTCACACTCCTATCTTCCCACAACAACCAGCTGGGGCATGCTCAATTCAACCTTAGGATTTCTAACAATAAATAGCTATTCTTACATTGGCCACCATGTGGCAATAAGTATAACAAAAACACCTACAGCATTACACCACCTTGATAGTAGCTAGTACTGACATTACTGCAGCAGGGCCTTATGCATATACTGCACTCATCACTGTCTCAGGAGAAATCTTGGGACCTCAAGCTGAATGAATTTCTATTTCCATTCTCAGCACTTGACTGGAGGGAGGGCCTTCATGTAAGCGCTGTCAACTGTTTGAAGCTTCTGTCTTGAGTAAGAAGGAAATGCGAATGCCACTTCTGTCCCTTTACTGAAGCTTGGCATCTTGAAGCAGGATTGAGCCACTTCTGTAAAGCATCACAGCAGAGGCTTGTGGGGAACTTTGAGTTCAGCAGAATTCAGTGACCAGGAGTGGCTATCTGTTCCACACGAAGTTATATCTTCTCCTTTTTAGTTTTGAATGGAGGAGCGTTACACGTATTCAATTCATTGTTGATAGGACAGAATTTCTGAATCTTAACTATTGATACAGAATATATTAGTACTATAGAAATAACAAACAGAGCTGAATGCTTTTGTTTTCAACAAAAATGGCCGAGATTTATTCTATGTTTCCCACTGACAGGGCATTAAAAATGTGTTAATGATACTGGGGAACACAACAAATGTGAACTCCCTGTTCTAATGCAAGACTTCTAGGCCTCTTTAAACTGCATTCTATAAGAAGCTTCAAAGGCTAAATAATTCTGCATTGGCTCTATGGAAGCTGTGTGCATGCCTCAAAGGGCAACATTTGGCCCCAAGTGATTTTCTTACGGTAAATTTTAGTCTCCAATAGTATCAATGCAAAAAATATTAAGCAGTAGCTTAATAGGCATGTGGCATTTCCTAGCTGGATGGAATAGGTTCTCCAGCTGAAACCAATAAAATCCAATTCAGGAGGAATTCTTCAGAAAATCAGTTGTGAAATTGACAGTTCTGAAGTGCTCTCACAATTCTTGCAGCTGTGGAGTCCTTAAAGGCAATGAGTTCCAGGAAAAATGACAATGGTTCTGGAAACTCTCCCACGACTGCCTCTGGGCAAACATTCAGAATAGCTCATTTACTCAGTGATGTTAATTCATTAATCATTACAGATACTTTTGTTCAGTTTCCTTTTGAAGTTGGCCACAACTTTTTCTTTTCCCTTCAGATGAAATGTGGTCAATTATATCCATACATAGATTTAACATGGGGCAGGTTCTTCTTTCTGACAAACTATTTACTTTCTTGTCGACCCAAACTTCTAGTTCTGTTTTCCAATTGTATATACAGTCCATAAAACATTGCAAGTGTTCATGTTTTATTGTATTAAAACTCTGATTTGCTTTTTGCTCGCTCCCATATATGTTACATGTTCATTAAATTTCTTCTTGAAAGACAACTCTTCTTTTGCCTTCATTTTTCAGCAATGTGATCTGCTGCATCTTCTCTTCACAGAAAGTCACTAATATTGGAGGCCTCCCATCTGTTCACACAGGAACAAGGTGAGTCCACTTAAATTACGCTGTTGATGGCTTTACCCAAACCTCTGCCCTCGTCTCAGCCAACTCATATCTGATCTCAAAGGATTCATCTGAGCAGGCCTAGTCCTGTCTGGCTCCTCTTCGCTGGTCTCTTCAGGGCTTGTCCCCTTCCATCACTGGGCTAGATTAAAAATAGCTTTCTGCAGCCCAGCATCTCCCTCAATTCTGGATGTTTGGGCTGCTCATCTCCTCTCTCTGCAGCTCATGGAAGCAGATCAGCAGCTTGGCGCTGCACTGTTTGGCCAGATTCTCTGCCTCTGCAGCAGCAGATGGTGGTGGTTTCTTTTGCTCCTGCCCTTGTTCCTTCTTCTATTTTAACTTTCCTGCCCATATTTTTGGATAGTGGGAGCAACATTCCTCCTCGGCATTTTTTCACCTTCTTGGGTTGGTGAACCCCTTGGGGTTTCTCTGCTGTGTCTTCCCAGGCTCGGCAGATGGTGAATTGTGCCCAGCCTGCACCCAGCCTTCTTCTGTCCCTAACTCTATAAGTTGGGTAGGAAGGTGGGGTCCCCGACCCACCAAGGACTCCAATGGGGGGGGAAATGGACCAGAAACCCGAGTGCAGAGCAGAAAGAGGGAGACCCTGACCACATGACTCAGTAGGTAAGTCCCAGGGGACCTCTGCAGAACAAAGAGAGGAGGTTTTCAGGGCCACCACTCCCTTCTCTTCCCATCAGTCTTAAAGTGGGCCCTGAGCACCCTGGGGAAAGAATCAGGGCTTCTAAACAGCCCCCCTCCTTCCCAAGCCAACCAGGAAGGGTCTGACAATGAGTTCCCCACCCAGATTCCCAGGAGGAACGGGACCCAGTGGGAAGTATTCTGAGGCCGATCACTCAAGACGGCTCTGGGATCTAAGAAGGCTAAGAAGCCGCAAAAGGCCTCACCAAAGCCACAGCAGAGCGTCTACATTCCCAAAGTGCACTACAAAGATGTTCTCCCCTCAAAATCCTCCCCTCAGGCTGCAATACCCCTTCACTTCTCCTCTGAGGAAGTGATTAGGGAGGAAAGGAAAAGGCCTGTTAGGGCTTCACAAGAGTCACCTCAGGTTGGATAACATTCAAGAACCAAAGGCCTCTGTTGCTGAGACACCAAATATTGACACTGCTGTAACATTGGATATGGTTATTCCTTCAGAATGGGAGTACTACCCTATGGAACCCACAGATAGAAAGATGGAGGCCAGTCTCAAAAAGGGTTTTGAAACCTCTTCCACCACTCTATGAGCATCCCTGGCAGCTACCTGCTTTGCAGGAGTAACTCTTTCCTGGCTGAAAGATCTCAAAACCCTTAAGGACAGAGATCACCTTGACCTTGGCTCTACTTTAAAGTAAATCTCCCTAGCAACTGTGTTTGTAGCTAATGATGGATGCAATGAGGTTCTCAGCCTGAGCTATGGCTTCCAGCTCAGTAGTCAGGTGCCACCTATGGCTGTGACCCTGGAAGGCAGATACTCTAAGGAGGTCCTGGGCTTGGATAAGTTTACAGGCTCCCTTTGTTTTGGAGATAAGCTGGTTAAGGTGGTGACTGACAATGCAGCAAAGTCCAAACAGTCTGTCCCTTTCTTGCTAAGGGCCCTCAGGAGAGAATATCGACCAGCCTTCAGACAGATGGACTTCTTTCACTCCTTGTCCACATGTAGGTACCAACGAAGGGACAACAGATCCCCCAAGGGAAAACTGTGGATTCGAGGTCTAGGGAGAAAGTCCAGACAGACCTCATAGCCAAAAATCCACTTTCTGGCAAAGATTGCATAGGTGTCCACCCAGATCTGAAGCTAGGGGGCAGGATTTCCCATTTCCTAGAGGAATGGTTTTCACTGACCACAGATGAGTGGGTCAGGGAAACAGTGAGTCCCCTTGAGCTGTGGGCTCCACCCTATCCATCCTTCATTCAGTCATCCACTCCAATGACCCTATAAAATACAATCTGATTCAGAATGAAATATCCCGTCTTCTGGATGAGGGAGTGATAGAGAGTGTTCCCTCAGAAGAAAAGTTCTCTGAGTTTTACTCCATCTTCATTGTACAGTAGTGCACAGGGGGTATTGGAGCCATTCTTGACCACAAAAGTCTCAACAGATGGATGAAGAAAATGACGTTTTGGATGGAGACCCTGGCTTTTTGATGTGATCCCTGTTGCAGGGGACATCTTGACTTCAGTAGATCTAGTGGATCTTCATATTCCCATAGGACCATGCCACCACAGACTTCTGAGGCCTGCATATGGCAGGAAACATTATCAGCATCAAAAACTCCTGTTCTGCCTGTCCTCAGTCTCCAGGGTTTTTACAGAGATGGTGGTGGTGATAATAGCCAGACTCAGGTTACAGGGAACTCACCTGTGTCCTTTCCTGAATGACATCCTGATCAGAGTTTCATTGCAGTCAGCAGCATGCAGGACTACATCTTGGACATTGAATCTCCTCCAGGCACATGGCTACAGCTTCAGTGCCAAGGAAAGTTCTCTGATTTTCTTGCTTCAGAGCTTCAGGAGAGCTACCATAGCAATATGCCTCCAACTGCTAGGACTCCTGGTGTTGTGGATAAGGTTCACTCCACAGGCACAATCACGCATTAGAAGTCTCCAAGCTTTCATACTAAAGGTGTGGGACCACTCCCCAGAACACATGAAGGACCAAGTGCAGGTTCCAACACAGGTCTTCAATTCCTTGCTGTGATGGTCAGTCTGGGACAGTGTCTACAAAGGCATGTCCATCTGCCTTCCAGATCCTTTTATCCTCACAATAGATGCCAGCCTGGAGTGCTGGGGCACTAACTTGGAGATCCAAACAGCCCAGGACCTTTGGAGCCAAGAGGAAGAGGCTCACAGCATAAACCTCTTAGAGATGAGAGTGGTCAAGCTAGCTCTGTGAAGGTTCCAGCCCACTGTAAGGGGGAACCACATCCTCTTCCATTCAGACAATATGACTATGATCATATCTTTCATTAATCAAGAGGGAACACACAGAAGAAATGGAAATAATGAGGTGGGCAGAACAGTTCTTCTGTTCCCTCAGAGCGATCCACATCTAAAGGGCACCTGAAACAAAAGGCAGATGAGCTCAGCAGGCACAGGGTCAGCAACTCTGAGTGATGCCTGAATCAGGAGGTTTTCAGTCTCATCATTCAGATGTTCTGCCTCCCTTCAACCAATCTGTTCATGAATTGTATGAACACAAAGAAGGAAAATACTTAACAAGGGAGGCAGTCACTAGATCCATATTGACAGATGCCCTATTACACAGCTGGCTGCACCTTACCACTATTGGGGAAAGTGGTCTAGATCTAGAAAATGAAACGAGAACAGGTGACAATAATACTGATAACTCCTCATTGGCTGAGGAGACCTTGGTTCTCAGACCTGATAAAGCTGTCATTGGAACCCCTCACTCTACCTTCTGTGGAGACCAGACATCCTCTTGCAAGGTTCTCTTCTTCATTCAGACCCAAAACGGCTTCAACTGACAGCCTGGTTATTGAGAGGAAGGCATAAGAACGTCTCGGTCTGTCCTCCATAATCATTGAGGCTTTGCTTTCGTCTAGGAGAATATCAGCACTAAAAGCATACTCCTCTCTCTGGTCCAAATTCAACAACTGGTGCCAAGACCACAATGCAAATCCCAGAAATCCAGGAATTCTAACCATTCTAGACTTTCTCCAAGAAGACATACACAGAGGCCTTCAGCCCAGTATCATGACATGTTAGGTGTCAGTGCTTAATAACATGCTATTTGTAGGATCCTCAGGCTCCTAGGCAGACAATCCATGTGTAGCTAGATTCCTTCGAGCAGTCTGATCAGCCAGACCAGTGGTGAGGCTTCTCTTTCCAAAATGGGACTTTCCGCTAGTTCTGGTGGCCCTAACAAACCATCCCTTTGAACCTCTGACTTCAGTGTCGACCAATTATTTATCCATTAGGACTTGTTTCTTAGTTTCTGTTGCATCTGTCAGGCAAGTGTCAGAGCTGGCAGACTTATCTATACAGGAGTCTTACTACATGTTACATTAATACAAGGTGGTGCGCAAGACACCAGAATGCTTTCTTCCCATGGTAAATTTCTCCTTCCGCACTTCTCTCATTCTGTGTTTTTTTCATTCTGTCCAAAACCACAGCCTCCAACTGAAAAGGCATGGCACACTTTGGATATCAGAAGAGCGCTGAAAGTCTATCGCAAGCATACAGAATACAAAAGAAGATCTGGCTCCCTATTCTTGTCCTTCCATTTGAAATGCAAGGGACTCAGAGCGTCAAAATCCTCCATTGCTAGGTGGATTAGACTTTGTACTGTCAAAGTGTAAAAATCATTAGAAGTTTCCTTCCCAGAAGGGATCAAGATGCACTTCATGAGATCCTTAGCAGCTTCATAGGTGGAACGAACAAGTGGTGTCCACTTTGGAAATTTGGTCTATAGCTAATACCTTCCTTAAGCACCACAAGGTGGATCTTCTATCTTCTGCAGAAGCCTCTTTTCTTACCAAATTTTTTTGTTTCATGACCCTCCCTATACCTGTTCACTATTTGCTACTTCCCAGAGGTCCAGAATTGTGGGAGATGCTCGGTTTCAGAATGGAGAATTGCTTAGCGATGATTTCTTTGCAGCGAGCAGCATCTCCCACAATTATACTCACCCTGGAGGGTTCATGAGTCAAAGATCAGCTATTAAGTGGAATCATTACCACATGACTCTCTTCCTTGGTCTAAAGTACATAGCTATTTTGTTATCTTTGGAATATTTGTGAATAATGATGTTATGCACGTTTTAAAGTTTGGGAATAATTTATTTGACAGTGAGCTGGCACAGAGGGGGTGTGGCCAGACAGTGCGGCGCCAAATGCAGATCTGCCTCTTTGAGCTGCAGAGAGAGGAGAGCAGCCCAGATAGCCAGAATTGTGGGAGATGTTGCTAGAAGAAAGGAAATTATTGGTAAGAAATGTTTTGTTCCCTTACTGTCCGTTCCGTTGTCTAGACCTTTCTAATCTAACTGATCACTTTACTGCCTCTTTGCTGCCCTGCTTAGGTTTTCAGGTTTCATTATGGACATGGGCTCGCTAATTTTTGGCTTTTTTCCCTACTTTGAGGGCACGGAGGAGAGGAAGATTTGTGCTCACTCTCTCTCTAGCTCACATATTCAGACATTGCTCCTCCTTCTGTGAAGACACAAGCAGAACAAAGGAACAGTGGGGCTGTGTCTAGGTAAAACTGTTTTTTCCCCAGTAGCTATTCCAAATGGTTTGCTGTGGTGTTCAGGGGAAATCTGACTTTAAGTAGATGTCTCCCTTCCGTGAAACCATTGCTCCAAAAGAAGAACCAGTCTGTTCTTTGAGGGAAAGACAGTAAGACCTCCCATGAGAACTATAGCTAGCCCGTAAATTCTTCCTTTCCTTAGATGGTGCTAAGACAAAGAGATAAGGATCAGGGGAAATAGAGGAGGAGCACTTTTTTTAGTCTCTTTGCTCCTTACATGTGACCAAGAAGTTTGTGGTGGTTAGAATCTGCAGCATGTTATTGACGGGTACTCTGATGCCATCTTGGGGCTCTGGGTTTAGGGAAGCAATAACTAAAGTTGCACAAAAGGTATAATGGCACCCCTGGACCTCCCACTCCACAGATCAGCAGCAGTACTTTAAAGTCTGGCCCTCACCCTGGAGCCCTGATCCACTGGGGGATGGGCAGAGAGGAAGAGCTGGTCTCTTCACCCCTCTGAAAACGGGCTGGTTGGAGAACTGGCAGGAAAAAAGCCAGGAGTTGGGTTCTGAGAGTCTGTGTGCCACCACATGTGAAAATCAGCCATATCCCAAATGAAAGAAGGTGTCCTGATCAGTCCTGAGGGACTTGTGCTAGGAGGCACTGGGGCTCTCTGTCTGAGGATAAATGGAACTGTTGTGGGTAAAGCTGATTTATTGCTACTAATAACAGTGTTGGGGTGATTTTGGGGTGAATTCCTGCCTCCCAAAGTTGAAGGAAGGTTCTTCATCTCAAGGCAAGGAGTGAGAGTTTGGATTTAACTACTAGGGACAGGAGGTCCCATCACAAGACTATTTAAAAATGAGGCACTTTAATGGGAGCAATCACAAGGGTTTGAATCACTTGTAGCTATTGGAAAAATCATACTTAACAGGAATTTCAAGAGAATGGCTGTCAGAATGCATTTTCACCTATACTTTAAAAAAAAAATGAAAACAGAATCCAAATATTTTAAACGCTTCAGATGATCAAGCCACTTTGGTTATTATTCGTGGAGATGCTTCTTCAGAAGAGGAGAAAGGTTGCTTGATTCTGTTCTGTGTATGTATATGCACTAAACTTTTGGTCACAGTAGTGTTTCCAAGGAGTTACATATATTTAACTATCTCCGCATCTTTACTTTCATCAATAATTCCAATCAATGTACACATTTAATTTCAATTTTTCTTCTACAACTTCTGTCTTATTTGCAATTTTTCTGCGTCAGAGATTCTAATGCACACAACCATTTCACAGGATGTAAAGGAACTGACAAAGTCAAATGTGCTAAAGTATCTTTAGTTTCTGATTTATGTATGTTAAAGGGCTGAAATGTCTTGATAATTCAATAATTAGATTTTTTAAGCAGTTCAGTTTTATAGGAGGGGGTTCTGTCTACAAATCACCAATGTATCACTCTTACCACACTCAAACATGACTTCCTTAGTAACTCCTAGAGTCTGGGATGGCTATTTTCCTTCCAATTTAAAATTCTGTTTATCTTTCTTTCTTGACATTTTTAACTCAGTAAGCTTGAATTTGAAGAAGACTGGAGGCTACAAGGGGAAGTTCACCCTCTGCATCGGTTTACTACCTGGCTGCACAGATGCTAATTATCCTGACATGCAAATTAGTCAGAACGACATTATATAAATATTTTCTAGACCCCACTCAGTTTCCTCTGTTAATAAGGACAGAGTGTTTGAGACCCTCCGAATGGCCTCTATCTTGAATCATAGGTGGGTATCTTGAATTGAAGTTGGCCAAATTCAGCCTGTAATAGCAGGTTCAACTTTCTTAGAAGTCTTTTGGCCTAATTCAGCAATGGCAGTAAATGGTGGTGTGAGTTACACGCCAGGTATTAGTGGGTCAGAAAATGAATATGTCAGAGTAGTGTAACTGGGAGCCACTGGGCATAGTAGGAAAAAAGGAGTGTAATTTGCATATTTGGTTGTGAGGAGGGGCTTAGCAGGAAAAGTAAACAGGACTGTGAAGATAAAGTGGACCTCTCCTTCATTTAATCTAATGTCACACTATACTGAGCTCTCTTGTGGCCAGATTCATGCCCACTTACCTCAGGATGAAAATGTTCCCCGCAGAATACTAAATGGGGGTAGTTACGTCTTTTTCAGACCTGCACTGATTTGGCATTCAGCAAGTTACATTATTTTGCCAATTATACCCATTTTCTGACTAACCTAATACCCAACATTTAACTATTGCCACTACTGAACTTGGCTTATTGCTTCTTCTGAAGACTGAGGTAACTTTGATTACTTGAATAAAATGACAGGTCCAGTTATAAAATCAAGCTGGCTTTGTTCTGACTCTTAGTTCTGCATCTTTCCATTAGTACACCTTGAAAGCAATTATGTGAAAATCTCCATCTCCTCCTCTTTTGTGCCTCCCTCCTTGATCTGTGCTCAAATTATGCTTGAGGTCACAAGTAAAAATGAGTTCACTGGCCGTGGCAGAAAATCACTAAATGCTTTGGCATGATTAGCACTGGGTGTCTCTCTCTAATCAGAGTAGTTCTGTGATTACAAGCATACATTTGTTTTAGATTAAGACTGAGAAACACATGTTTGTCCACACCATGCACGGCTCTCAACAGAGCTTTGAGTTGGATCCCTTCTCTGGCACTCCCCATTTTCATATTAAACTCTAGCTTTTTATTATCTTCAAGGATCTGTGCAACCATTCTGATCTGCTGTATCTCTGCTCCCATGTACTCTACTTCCCTTCTATTATGCATACTCCTGTGAGATATCTGAATCTCCCTGTTATCAGTGTAGGCTTTCTCAGAGCTCCTCCTCAGCCCTCACTCTTGGACAACCCATTTGTTTTCTTTTCACACCTTTATTCACCAGTTGATTTCCTTCTCCTTGTTTAAATTTCTCCCTAAAATACTCTTCTTATTTGAGTCTTTTCAATGGTACCTATTGACATTAAGAGGATCAGAGCTTGCTCAGCACCTTTGAAAAGTCAGTCTATTCTATTTATGTATCTAAATATGAATTTAAGAATCTAATTTTAGGCACCCAGATTTGAAAATGTTGGCCAATAGTAACTGGATGTCTTTCTAAAAGATCAGTTCTAGCTCAGCCAGAAGTTTTGTGTCCGCTATCTGTCTGTCTCTTGTCTCATTCCCTGGAGTCCTGGCCCATGACTACAGTTCCTAGGTGCTATAGTAAAAGAAAGAATTAATAACAATGACGGGCTTGATGTAGGAATTACTGAGTGAAATACTGGGTCCTGTGTTGTGCAGGAGATCAAACTAGATGATCATATTGGTACTTTCTAGCCTTAGAATCTATCAATCCTTTATATTAATTCAGTGCTTTGCTTTCAAACATCTCAGTGTTTTATAATAAGCATTATTTATTCCTGTTTTACCACCTGAGGCAGAGAGAAATAAAGTGTTTTTGTTCATGGTCATAGAGCAAATCCATGGTGGAATTGAGAATTTAATCTATTTTACCTGATTCCCAGCTGGAGCTTCAGCAGATCAACAGTTAGGACACCACAATATCTGAAATACCAGAGTTAATTCCTATTTTAAGTATAAGGAAAGTATGGCAAATGTGGATTTTTTAAACAATGACCACCTTAGCATGGTAGGTGGAATTATGAAAACGTTAAAGACTGTAGTGCAAAGTTCTCACTTGTACCATATTATGTAGTACATTTGGCATGGCAGATTGTACTGCATACTCAATAGCTTGAGCAAGGATTCTTTCCCAGCCCTTCAACATGTTACAGATTGCAAAGGTTGTTCATATACATGACTATAAGAGAACTGAATTAAAACAAGTTTTATGCTTAAACTATTATGTCACTTGTGGTGTGATGTACAGCCAGTGTGTTCTGCAGTGTGTATGTACAGTGTTTAGTCTTTTCATTCATTTTGTCACATGCTGGTAGGTTTGAAGGTTGGGAGCTATACTATATTGTATTTTGTATGAGTTAATCAAATCAATATCCTCCATTTATAGCACTCCTGCCTCAGAAATGAGAAACATGGCATTGAGCAGGAATTATAGTGCTGGTAAATAGCGATAGCACCGTGCAATGTGTAGTTTTGCATGCTGCACTGCTGTGAGTGCCCCTTTGAAATGAGAAATAGGATGAATATTCTCTAGCTGACATTCCTTTTCAGATCATTGTAGCTTAACTGGCATAAATACAAAAGTTTACATCTGTATTGAAGATGTTGCTGATTGCTGAATGCATGATACAGAGGCGGCCATCATCTGTAGAGAGTTAGTGCACTGTGCATATAATCAATCAGATTTTGTTCACATCAAGAGCCAGCCAACTCATTAGTACCCATACTATATTAACCCTTTAAGTGGGGAATGGTTATACACAGGCAAAAATAATACATAGTACAAAAGAAACAGTTGAAAGTGCTTCATTAAGCTTTTATTGGGAAGCTACCTTTCTCTCGATTATGGCAAATTACAGGTGTAGATATATGATGCTAAAAGCTATGGATTAAATCTGGGCTCCATAACTTGCACTAAAATAAAGTTAAGCTGTAATACTGTATATAGTTAGTATTCCCTCTAATCGCCACTGCCTACTACCATCATCCTTGGGCCAAAACACTATTTCCCATAAATGTTTTTAGTAAAAAAATAAAAGAAATAATTTATTAGCTGAAGAAATTTCATGACTCTAAAGCCAGTTTTGCTCCAAAGATATAAAGGGTTAAGGGCTTCTTTGGCTCATATTGTAGAGAAGGTCAGACTAGATCTATTGGCCCCTTCTGGCCTTAAAAACAATGAAAGGCCTGACCTTCAGCTTTCCTGCTCTGCTGGTGCTACATGCCCACAAAGCTGACTAAGGGCAGGTCTACACTAAAAAATTAGGTCGACCTAAGTGATGTCGAATACAAGCACTGCAGTATTTACATGCCCACACTGTGCTCCTTGTGTCGGTGGTGCACGTCCTCACCAGGAGCACTTGCATTGATTTAACTGCCAGTGTGGACCATTGTGAGACAGTTTCTGAAAGGCAGCAACAGTCCATGTAAGCAGCGCAATGTCTACACTGACACTGCATCAACTTAACTACACTGATTTCAGAGCTACACTTCTCGCTGAGGTGGAGTTATTAAGCTGGTGTAGTGGGCGAGTTACATTTTAGTGTAGATGCTTACAGAGTTAGGTTGACGTAAGCTGTCTTATGTCAACCTATCACCGAAGTGTGGACTAGAACTTAATTGGTCATGGGAGGATCACTCCAGCCTGCTAGAAAATTAAGATGGCCTAACTACGTCACTCAGTGAAAAGTCCACCCCCCTGAGTGGCATAGTTAATCTGACTTACTCCCCAATGTAGACAGCGCTAGGTTGATGGTAGAATTCTAGCTACTGCCTCTTGGGGAGGTGGATTACCTACATCTCCCGTCGGCATAGAAAGTATCTGCACTGAAGTGCTACAGTGGCATAGCTGCAGCAGCATGATTGTGCTGCTGTAACATTTCAAGTGTAGACAATCCATCCAGTCTAAAGAGAACTTTCGATGACATACAGTCAGGATAGCCACTCCCAAACAACCCCTTTCCCTATGGCCAGCAGCGTGGTTGGATGAAAGAGGGTTTGTTTGGTGTTGGGTGAGCAGGCAGAACAGGTGTCATGTTCTTTCAGCAGAGAGTTAGAGAATCACTTCCTTAAGATCTCTCTAGTAAGAAGGGAAACAAAGAACTGTATGATGTTACTCTAACTACACTGTTGGAGAGACAGTGTGGCTGAGGCTTTTCTATGTCCTGGTGATCCCTGGCTAAATTTATACTGGGGGACTAGTCCAGCACACAGTTGGCTCAGGATCTGGGAAGTGCAAAGGTGTCTTAAAGCCACCTTTGCTCCTCCCCCTCCTGAGTTGTACTTTGCACACCTTGACTGCAGCTAAAGATTGAGGGGCTACATTATTCAAGGAAGCCATCAATCATTGAAAAAAATTGAATTATATGCTTTAGTGAGTGTGTCTTGCATTTAAACCTGACAGTTGCACAACTCAAGCGCTGCTTAGGTCTTCAGCAAATTCTGTTCAAAATCTGGCAGAAATTACTGGTCTTTACCTTGTATTTATTTTATACTGTTAACCGTAATTTTTTTTATTATTTTATTGAAAATTCAAGAACGAGAGTATTTGATAACAAAGTATGATGATTATTTGTTTCATTTTACTTGATCAAATTACAAGATTGTCTCTTCCTCATTGCTCCCAGGGAGTCAATTAAGTTAAAAAGTAAGTTACTTAATACATTTAAATTTAATGCCATAGATTATCTTTACTACCTTAAATAAAACTGGGAAGAACATTTCTCCCTGCAGTCAATATTGTGATCCTGTTATGATGAACAAACTTCCAGTTATTTCCTTGCGTTGCCTCTGAGAAAACTGATTAATTATAAATACAGTTCATTAGAAACCTGATGAGTAACATTAGTCTGCAGTTATTATATCCATGAGAAATGTGAGTCAGGTTGGGTTTTTTCATGTATGCTGTGTTAAAGGGCTTCAGAGTTCATATCAAGTCATGATCATTGTAATTAGGCTGGATAGCATGGGGTGTATTGAAAGTCATATGTGGGATTCTGAGGTACAATAGGACTTGTCTATATTTTTTTCTAGACCCAGAAGTAAAAAAAATGCTTTCTAATGAATTACTTCTTTTTCTATGATGACATCATTTCATTCACAGCATAGAAATGATGAAAGAAAAGACTGTGTACTATGCCAGCTGCCAGAATCTCCCTTGTCAAGCCATCTTTCAATTATTAGGATTTTAATGTCGCCAGTAAGCAGATAGGAAGCAAAAGAATCAAATCACAATAGCAATTGCACAATATAGAATTGCTCAAGCTGTTTCAAAAGAGATGGAAAAGAGATGACTTCCCACCTTCTGTTATTAGCCTCATTAGCTTTCACTTTGTCTTCAAAGGGTGAAACATAATTCTGACAATGTTGCTCAAAGGTGTTTTGCAATTGTCCTTTATCTTGCTTTCCTAGACCCCCAGCTGGAGTAAATTGGCACAAATCCTTTGAAATAATTGATTTCAATGAAACTTTGCCAATTTACATAAGCTGTGGAGCTGGTCCTTCATATTTTTCACAAAAAAGTGATCATGTTTTATTTGATGTTAAGTAGTGCATTGCCGGAATGTGATGTAATAATGGACATATAATGCACATGAAAATGCATTAGTGCTATTGATGAATCAACCTTTAAAGGCAGTCTGAGGGACCAGAAAGACTCTGGTTTCTTTTTGTTTGTTTAGCTGTGCTGGTTACCAAACCCTAGTTAGTACACAACATGTACCACAGTGTGTCTTACTGCACTTATAGTGCTGTTATTTAAAATGAAAGTTTTGAATTTTACTAACTATGTCCCTTTGCTATTAAAAGTTATTAAAAGTTAGATGATAAAAGCAAATGAAAATGTATTGAAATGTGTTATGTTTAATTCTTTGTCTCATTAGATTTGTACACCCTGGAAAAGGGGTGGGGGGCTAGTATCCATACACTCCAGGTGCCTTTTCCATAACTTAAAAAATAAAACTAAACTAATACCCAAACATAATGCAGCAGTACAAGTCAATATTTAAAATGGTTTATGTATAACTGCTTTTATAGCATAAAATAAAGAGTACCTCAGGGAGTCTAGAAGTCAATATTGAAGCCCAAGTAAATTAAGTCCTTAAAAATAAGGGTCAGACACCATTTAATAATCAATAGAAGACACCAGGGGTGAGATCCTCCCTTCTGCTGTGGACCCTTTACACAGATCCTCTGTGCCAGCCAGGGAAGGATTCACCTGGTGCAGGCACTGAGGAAGACTGAAATAAAGCTGCCTTCCATAGACCCCCTCACAAACATTAGTGTAGGGAGTGTGCTGGGGGTGGGATTGCAGTGGTGCAGAGATTCTGGCTGTCAGTGTGACCCATAGGGCAGTCCAGGGAGATAGCTCTAACTTAGACAGGCCCGTTCCCCCCAGAGATGACTAAGTTTCAGTGGGCCTCTTCAACTTCCAGAGGAGGCTAGGATGGAAAAGGCACTTAGGATATGTGTACACTGCCATAAAATACGGGCGCCTAGCTTGTGTCAACTGATTGGCTTATGGGCTTGGGCTGCAGCGCTCTAAAATTGCAGTTCAGGCTTGGGCTGGAGTCTGGGTTCTGGGACCCTGCCTGCTCATGGGTTCTCAGAGCCTGGGCTCCAGCCTGAGCCTGAATGTCTACACTGCAATTTTATATAGCCCCATAGCCTGAGGCTCACAACTGACATAGGCCAGATGCGGGTGTTTTATTGCAGTGTAGACCTATCCTTAGAGGTACAGCACTGCATCTCATCCTAGGGGAACAAAACCTCCAATATGCAGAGTATCAATCTGCATCTAGTACAAGGGAGTTCAATTATAAAAAATACAGGATTCGTGTATATTCACATTGTTCTTCAGACTGTCTCTGCCAGCACCTTCTGTTTTGCTATATAACAGTTAGGGCTTGTGGTATTATTTCTTTCAAAGTGAATTTCAGTGATGTTAATGTGTTCCTTCCCTGCAAACAATGACCAAGCAATGCCCTTAAAGAAAGCATATATGTCTAAAATCAAGATACTTTTGTCTTTGTTATCTTTGGTTCATTGTTACCTTATCTTTGTCCTGTACTGTATAATCAATGTAGCGCTGTTGTCTTTGTGTAAATAGAAGTCTAACTCCTATCTTATCTCCAAAATATTAGGGGAAAACGTAAAGGCAATTGCTATGATGTGAGTGTTTAGTTTCAGTTGCAGAAATGCCATTTTTAATAGTCACTCTTCTAATAATGATATTGTATAATGGGGTGTCTTTGAACCTATTAATACGATAGATTTTTTCAGCTGGTTAGTAGAGGGGTCCAGTTAATATCTGTATGTATTGACCAACTATATCCAGGACCATAGGCCATTAAAAAGCATGTGCATAAATTCTACAAGTTATAGTATCTCTTTGATTATGCAGGACTGGGATGACTAAAATTTGGGCAATTTACAAAGATTAAAAACATATGATTTGGAAGAAACATGCAGTTCAGAAAAGGAAACATTTGGAACTTGTTAGTTTTGTATGCACTTTTAACAAATATGTGCAATTCCAATGTTCTGTATAGATCCGTGTGAAGAAAGTAAGGACTTAATCCTCCCCATCTGATTATCGAAATGATTGAGAAGTATTGCAATTTAATTCACTGAGAAAAAAATGGTCTCATGAACTGAATGGCTCTCTTAGTGACTGCTGTACAAATTACAAGACACAAATCACAAAGAGTGAAAGAAGTTTGGCCCTGCATCATTTCATTACTACGGAGTGATTGTTTTTGGTAATGTATTTATCCTAGTAAACTCTACTCTTCTGTACCATAACATATGTTTTTCAGTGAGGTCCAGTTTTTATAACTGGTTTACAAAGGCACAAGAAGGTCAAGTGACTTCATAAAGGTCACACAGTGAATGAGTCTTAGCCTATATTTGAACCCAGGAATTTCCTGAATCCTAGCCCTTTGTTCTAAGCACTAGACAATATAGTCTCCTTATGATTATAATGCTCATAACTACAGCTGCAGGGCCTGTAACTAAACTATTTCTACTTAGAATTCCACTTCAAAGTAGATAGAAAAGTACACTAAACATTGTATTCTATAATTTATTTATTGATCCAATTGTTTCGAGAAGCTGAATGTTCAAACGATAATGCAGTTGCTAATAGCATCGGTTCAAAAATGCAGTATTTTAAATAATGTCACAGTCGTGCACCCAGGAACAAAACAACAAAATTCATTTTTGTACAGCTCCTTTAGTGAACCCATTTAACTGTTGTTATTTTTAAACACACACGGCAAACCCTGTTTTTTTTTAATTTGCCATTCTACTTAAAGAGGGAAGTTTTATTTCCTGAATTTAAAAAGGTGGTAAACTGATCCTTTATGAAGTGACAGATTTGTGACAGTTTTAAGTGAGACTCTTGCACTATGGAAATATTATACAAAATTATTTTGATCGAAAGCTAGGTACAGTACACTAACTTATCTAAAATCTGGTATCTGTGATGCATTCATTCAAGCTACAAGCCATGTAGCTCTATTTTTTTAACCTCAAGGATGGGCTGCTGTTCACATGAGAGGTCCAGCTGGTGAAGAATGCTGCTGCCTTTGAATTGAATGGTGCAAACTGATATGAAGACAAAACAGTTGTGTTCAAATCTCTCCAATGATGCCCAGTTGACTTCTGAATACAGTGCAAGGTGTTAATTATAATTTTATCAGAGAGATCATTTCCCACCCTCTGCTCTACCATGGCACTTAAAATAAACTAAGGGTGGGTGTGGAGGGGGTTGGAATCTGAGTTTGAACAGCTCATGTTTGTGGATAGGGCATTCTCCTCTGGAAGTCCTGGAATCCACTCTCCTGTGCAAGCCACCAGATTCTGAATCTACTAACCTCACTACTCTGTGTCAGAAGATCTTGTCAGGCAGGATGTGCTCACAGTGCTTCATTTGTGCCAGGGCTTGCTGGGACTCAGCCCTGGCACCT
The DNA here is from genome assembly GCF_026122565.2 of Emydura macquarii macquarii. Lineage (NCBI taxonomy): Eukaryota > Metazoa > Chordata > Testudines > Chelidae > Emydura > Emydura macquarii. The sequence goes on from NW_027132434.1 coordinate 2,321,825, forward strand.
CTGCTCTTGCCAGGTCAGTTACTGGTCCCAGCATGGGCAGCAGGAGGCTCATGCAGGCCACAAAGTGCCCTTTCTGCACTCAGGTTGCAGGTGCTTCGCCCACAGGTTCCAGCGCCGTCGCCTTGCCCGCACCTCTGCGCAATGTCAGCAGTGCCCTGAGCCTGCCTGATACCCAGCGGATGCCACTGTGGCTAACTTGGCACAAGCTGAGCTCCAGCATCTTGGGCAGTGAGTCCTGCAGGGCAGGGGGTGCCACCCCCCAGCAGCACTTGCACCAGCGCCCCCTTGCCTTCCTGGGGGGCTTCCGTGAGCAGGCCGCTGCCCCTCGGGAAGCTCAGGAGAGACAGAGACTCCCCAGTACTGGCAGCTAGGAGGGAAGATCGTGCTGCTGGGGCACAGTGCGGGGCTGAGGGCAAGGGAAGGTGGGTAGGGAAGGAGGGAAGCTCCAGTACCAGGGGCAGGGCACTGCTGGGGAAGGCGGAGCAGGTGCATGAAGCAGTCAGAGCAGGATGCACAAGATGCACCAGGTGCGGAGGCAGCTCTGCACTGCAGCCAGGGAGCACTTGCTCCCATGATGCTTGTGATCCTGGGTGCTGCAGCCCCTGGCAGCTGCCATGCTCATTGCAGGGGTACTGCCCTGCCCACCTCCTGCAGGGGACCTGCACTTGGAGAGGGTGAGAGCTGGGCCCAATACTGGACCCCCTTGTGCGAGGGGTTGGGTGCTCTTTCCCCCAACAGGGGATTCCAGCTGGGCAGGTGCCCTGATCCAGGTCAAGAGCAGAGCGATTCAGGTTCATGGCGGGGGAGCTCTGAACCGCTTTGTACAGGAGCAGTGAATTGGGTGGGGTGTAAAATTAACACCCCCCCCAACATTGAGAGAGCAATGGGGAGAGGTAGTTGGTGGAGAGGGGCAGCACTGCTTTCCCATGTCCCCAAAGCACCAGCCCCTCCAGGACAATCACGTGGGGCGTGGGGTTATGTTTGGGGTGGGGTTTGTGATGGGGTGTAGGTTGGGAGGTGCATGGGGGATAGGCAGTGATAGGAGTGCGTGTGGAGTGTGGGGATGCAGGTGCATGGGGGATAGGCAGGGTTGGGTATATGGGATGTGTGGGATAGGGACACATCAGTGCTTAATTTGTGCCCAGCCTTGCCAGAGCTGAGCCCTGGCACCTCTTTCATTACAAATTAAGCATCTCCTGCTCACTACACCCTGCACACTGGTGTCATAATCTGTATCTAAAAATGGCCATGAAAGAGATCATTGAAAACTAATAATTCACTGATCATTAATATGGTGGACGTCTGTTATAAACCACCAGACAAGAAGGATGAGGTAGACGAGTCTTTCTTCATACAACTAGTGAAAGTTTCCAAATCACAGGACCTGGTTCTCAGGGGGACTTAAATCACCCAGACATCTGCTAGGAGAGCAATACAGCAGAGCACAGACAATCCAGGAAGTTTTTGGAGAGTGTTGTGGACAACTTCCTGGTGCAAGTGCTGGAGGAATATACAAGAGGCTGTGCTCCTCTTGATCTGCTACTCACAAACAGGAAAAAATTGGTAGGGCAAGTAGAAGGGGGTGGTAACCTGGGCAGCAGTGACCATGAGATGGTCAAGGTCAGGATCCTGACAAAAGGAAGAAAGGAGAACAGCAGGATACGGACCATAGACTTCAGAAAAGCGGACTTTGACTCCCTCAGGGAGCTGATGGGTAGGATCCCTTAGGAGGCTAATATGAGGGGGAAAGGAGTCAAAGAGAGCTGTATTTTAAAGAGACCTTATTGAGGGTGCAGGAACAAACCATCCCAATGTGCAGAAAGAATAGCAAATATGACAGGCGACCAGCTTGGCTTAACAAAGAAGTCTTTGGTGAGCTTAAACACAGAAAGGAAGATTACAAGAAGTGGAAGATTGGTCAGATAACTAGGGAGAAGTATAAAAATACTGCTCGAGCATACAGGAATGAAATCAGGAAGGCCATAGCTTATTTGGAGTTGCAGACAGCAAGGGACATGAAGGATAACAAGAAAGGTTTCTACAGGTATGTTAGTAAGAAAAAGAAGATCAGGGAAAGTGTGGGCCCCTTACAGAATGGGGGAGGCAACCTAGTGACAGATGATATGGAAAAAGCTGAAATAGTCAATGCTTTTTTTTGCCTTTGTCTTCACAGACAAGGTCAGCTCCCAGACTACGGCACTGGGCAGCACAGAATGGGGAGGTGGTGAGCAGCCTTCAGTGCTGAAAGAACAGGTTCAGGGCTATTTAGAAAGGCTGGAGCTGCACAAGTCTGTGGGGCCAGATGGAATACCTCCAAGTGTGCTGAGGGAGTTGGCTGATGTGATTGCAGAGCAATTGACCATTATCTTTGAAAACTTGTGGTGACTGGGGAGCTCCCAGATGATTAGAAAAAGGCAAAGATAGTGCCCATCTTCAAAAAAAGGAGGATCTGGGAACTACAGACTGGTCAGCCTCACCTCAGTCCCTGGAAAAATCATGTAGCAGATCCTCAAGGAATTCATTTTGAGGCACTTGGAATAGAGAAAGGTGATCAGGAACAGTCAGCATGGATTCACCAAGGGCAAGTCATGTTTGACCAACCTGATTGCCATCTATGATGAGATGACTGGCTGTGTGGATGTGGGGAAAGCGATGGATGTGATATACCTTGACTTTAGCAAAGCTTTTGATATGGTCTCCCACAGTATTCTTATCAATAAGTTAAAGAAGTATGGCTTGGATGAATAGTCTGTAAGATAGATAGAAAGATTGCTAAATCATTGGGCTCAACGGGTAGTGATTAACGGCTCAATGTCTAGTTGGCAGCCAGTAATAGAAGTGCCCCAGGGGTCGGTGCTGGGGCCAGTTTTGTTCAACATCTTCATTAATGATCTGCAGGATGGGGTGGATTGCACCCTCGGCAAGTTTGCAGATGACACTAAGCTGGGGAAGTGGTAGATATGCTAGAGGGCAGGGATAGGATACAAAATGACTTAGACAAATTAGAGGATTGGGCCAAAAGAAATCTGATGAGATTCAACAAGGACAAGTGCAGAGTCCTGCACTTACGACAGAAGAATCCTATGCACTGCTACAGACTGGGGGCCGACAGGCTAGGCAGCACTTTGGCAGAAAAGGACCTGGGGGTTACAGTGGACAAGAAGCTGGATATGAGTCAACAGTGTGTCCTTATTGCCAAGAAGGCTAATGGCATATTGGACTGCATTAGTAGGAGCATTGCCAGCAGCTCCAGGGAAGTGATTATTCCCCTCTATTCGGCACTGGTGAGGCCTCTTTTGGAGTAGTGTGTCCAGTTTTGGGCCCCTCACTACATGAAGGATGTGGACAAATTGGAAAGAGTCCAGTGGAGGGTAACAAAAATGCTTAGGAAGCTGGAGCACATGACTTATGAGGGGAAGCTGAGGGAACTAGGCTTATTTAGACTGCAGAGAGAAGAATGAGGGGGGATTTGATAGCAGCTTTTAATTACCTGAAAGGGGGCTCCAGGAAGGATGAAACTAGGCTGTTCGCAATGGTATTAGATGACAGAATTAGGGGCAATGGTCTCAAGTTGCAGAGGGGAAGATCTAGTTTGTATATAAGGAAAACTTTTTCACTAGGAGGGTGGTAAAGCACTGGAATGGGTTACCTAGGGAGGTGGTGGAATCTGCATTCTTAAAGGTTTTTAAGATGCAGCTTGACAAAGCTCTGGCTGGGATGATTTAGTTGGGATTCGGCCTGCTTTGAGCAGGGGTTTGGACTAGATGACCTCCTAAGGTCCCTCCTCCAACTCTAATATTCTATGATTCTATGTCCACAGGAAGGGAAGAACTACAAGAAGTTATCCTGAATCTGGGGACAAAATGGTAAGTTTGGTGAGATATAAAGAGAAAAGAGAAGCCATCTTGGCATCAGGGGCATGCCCAGAAATAAAAATATGACTGCTTTTGGAGGGGCACATTCTGTGCCCCCCCTTCACGGGGCCAAAGTAGCTGGCTCTGCCACCGTGGCCCTGGGGCCGGAAGCGCTCACTCTTCCCCTGTGTCAATGGAGGAGCTGGATCTCCCTGTCCTGGCCCCAGGGCCAGAGGAGTTCTGTGCCCCCACCAATTATTGGGGTCCTGTGTCCCTGATTGCCCCCTCTTGTGTATGCCCCTGTTTGGCATCCATCACTGAAGGGATTAAATTGCTCAAAGCTCCTGAGATCACAGAACAAGCGGGTGATGTCTCTGGAAACTGATTATAGATGGGAAACCTGCTTAGGCAAGGATTTTAACTGGCTGAAATTAAGTTTTATTCTTAGAAGCCTATTCCTATTTTTGTTTATTTGTAACTCTTTCTAACCTCTATTACTACTACTTGGAATCACTTAACCTAGGATTTTTGTTTAACAAACTTGTTTGACTTTTTACAATAAATCAACTCAGTGCTGTGCTTGAAGGGAAGGGTGTATTTACCCAGTAAAGTTAATAAGCTAGGATGTGCTTTTATCTCTTCAAAGGAGCAAATGACCCTAATTATTTCTCTGAGTATTCCAAGAGAGAGATGTACACTTCACGGCAGACAGTTTTGGGGAAATTCGGGACTGGGAGTGTGTTGTAGTAACTGGGTAATGGAGACTAGAGTGGGGCTGTTGTGTTGTAGGCTAGCTGCTGGGGTCAGAGCGCTGAACCAGGACTGCATGGGACACAGACACTCAGAACTGCATGCTTCTCTGCTGGCCATAGCAGCAGAGCAAGTAAGGCACACAGGGTTACAGGGCAAGTGATGAGACAACCCCTCACTGGTCTGGATTGCACCCGAGAATGTGACAGTAGGATTTGATTAACTGTTTTTCCTTGCTTCATTTATATTTCTAATCTCCATAATTAAACCTCTGTGTGTCACACTAATAGAGCCTTGGGCCCTCAGATATTATAGCGATAGGCCCATCTAAAAGTAGATTTTCTTTCGATATGCTTGTGTAACAGACATTGACCACCCAAGAGGACGCTTGTCATCAAGACATCTGTTGTGGGCCCACTTGTCCTGCCCAGATTTCTCTCCAATGTCGATGTGGCATGAAGAATGATCTGCAGCTGACGTTAGAAACCAGTCTTTTATAACTGATCCAACCAAGCATGTACCTGGCTTGATTTGCCATGCCGCTTGTGGGTCCTTCTGAAATGATGGGGTCAGTGTGCAGCCAGCCTTCATGACTGGGACTAACTAGAGGGTCCCAGGTGACTGTGGCCAAAGAAGGGCCTCTGCCCTCTAACTAGATTTGATAGCAGGCTGAGAGTTCTGCACTTTGTTGATGAGGCTGCCACAAATTGGCGTGGCAAGCTCTGTGTCCAGTAAGTAGTACAGTAAATTTCATAGTCACCTTAGCTATAGTACTGTGAACTAAATGGAATTATTGCTCCTTACAACATTGTATCAGGTCTGTCAGAAAAAATAGAATACTGCTCAAACTTCGAAATGCTAAAAAAAAAAAGTTTTTTCTTTTTTTTTCTAAAAATGCATACTGCGTAAACGACTCATGATATTTTCCAGTAGATATCACATAAAATTAGGCTAATCAGTTAGAAACAAAAAAGAGCAGGGCAATAAAATTACTATTAATATTAAAACAAAACAGTAAATGGAAGTTAATAGCCTTTCTTAATGCAACATCAGCGCATTCATAAAAGCAGTCATCTCATGTTCAGGCTACCTGTCTTCTTTTAGTAACAGAGTACCTGCCACCATTCACCTGCATCCATATTAACATGCAGAGAAATCTTTCTGAAAGTACTGGGAAAGTTCCAGAACCGGGAAAGGAAGGATGTGGAGTGATTCAACAAAAGAAAAGACCTGGTTAGGCACATTGACTGGATCTACACTAAAATCGAAGATGGCTCTTGGTCAGAGCTCTCCTGAGAAAGCTGACTGGTAGAGAAGGGAATCTGACGTGCTGCTAAGGGAATTTAGAAAATGAGCTGAAAAACTTCAGAAAAGAATCAACTGCCTCTTTCAGTGAGTTAATTAGCACTATTACTGAAATTAAAAAGAGCGTGGCCAGGCAAGAAGAGAGAAAGAAGATTTTATTTAAGGAAGGAAAACACTTGTGTAAGAGACATAGCTCTCAAGTGCTGGAATTGCCAGCTTGGCTGAATAATAATAACGATAATAAAAAACATGTCTATCAGGGGTGTAGTCTTATTGAAACAGTGGACCTGATTCTCCTCTCACTCATACAATATAATATCAGTGTAAATCAGGAATACATTGGCTGAAGTTAATAGTTGTAAAATTGGTATTAGTGAGAGGAGAATCAGGACCAATCTCCCTCCTTCTCCTCCTCTTCTTTCATCTTCCTCTTTGCTTCTCTTTCCTTCCTTCTCCTTACTCCACTGTTTCTCTTGTTCTCCTCTTTCAGCCAAGGCTCTAAGGAATGATGTTGTAAAAAATTCTTAATTTCTTTAGCTCTGCCAAAGCATCAGAGTGATAGTACCTCTGTGCCACAGTGCCAGGCTGAGGACACTCACTGCCTTAGAAAGCACACTTCACTGATCGCCTCATGAAGGAGTGCAGTCCGTCAGTGGATTCATATTTGCACACCAGCAAAGGTTTAGCACAACCTCTCGAGCATGTCTACACTGCATCTGGGGGCGAGCCTCCCAGCCTGGGTCCACAAACTCGTGCTAATGAGGGTTGTGCTAGCTCTCTAAAATGCTGTCTAAAAGTTGCTTTGATATAGGCTTCAGTGGCCAAGTTCCAACCTTCGAGCTGCACCATCTTACACAGCTATTTTTAGAGTGCTAGCACAAGCCCCACTAGTGCGAGTGTGGACCCAGGCTTGCTCCTAGATACAGTGTAGACATGCCTGCAGATACCACAGTGATGGGTGCAATATGTAGACAGATTTCAGAGCTGGAGATAGCAGAAACTGAGGTTGGGAACTAAGATCCTTAATTAAAATTGTATTCTACTGCACCATGTAAGGAGGGCATGCAGTTCTTGCTGCCAGTGAAGAAGTGGCTTCCTGACAGTGGCCCCAGCTTGCAACCAGAAATGACACACCCTTCCCATTACTTTGTGCAGCTGTTGAAAAGACATTGTCCAGCCTGTTTCAGCTCCCTCTCTTTGCTTTTGTTTGACTCCTACCTCCACAGCATTCACTTGATTCTTCCACCTCAGTCAGAAGCAGGAGTCTGAATTATATAAAGGCAGGGTTGTATATATGGTATATTGGAAGGGTACCTAAGAAAGTACTAGATAAAGGGTTTTTTATTTCAATGAAATACAAGATGATGAATAATATACACTGATTTTTACTTAAATGTAAGTCTGGTAAGATTTATTTGAAGACTAGGTTTTTATCTGTGTTTATGGTTGAAAAGAATGTAGATGCGAGAACTTCAGGTATTTTTTTAGGAAAAGTTCACAAATTCTTCAGATGCAATGTTGAAGCTTTTCCCAGTCTATTGAAAGCATAAGTAATAAAACTGGATGGGTTCAGTGCCTGAGATGGAATCTCCTAGTTGTAAAATCCATCTATTAAGGTGTTTCATATTTTCTAAAAGCCAAAATTGTGCAAACTGGAACCCAAACTACGAGGTGCTCGTTAAGCACAGGCAGAAAACAGTGTCAAATGTTCTTTATGTTGCCTTTCATAATCACTTGTTGGCTCTGCTCCTGGAGGACCTTCTCGAAGGAGGTTTTGGCCATATTCTGAAAAAATACACCTATCCATAAGTAGCAAAGACTGAGGCTGCATCTTACTGTTCATGTGAGATTAAAATGCTAATGGAAAAGATCCTTTAACTTTCCAAACTTCATCAGTGAGATGATCAGTGTGGTATCGTTTTGTGCAGTCATCGAAAATCAGGGCTCAGTGACAGTGAGAGGAAGGAAGCGCTGGAAAAGGTTGGCATTGTAGGTTCCTCTATGAAGTAATTCTCTGAAATAGGGCAAAGTCAGGAACAGGTTGGGATTCTACTGCCGGGAAAGACCAGGGAAGATCAATCAATGTCTTCATCAGAAGCCACTGTGGAGAGAGATTCTTCAGCAGAAAAGTGCTGCTGGGAAGTAGAGCCAGGAGAATTTTTGTGGGTGAATAGTTTACTGAAAAATGAAGTGTTGGGTTGATTGAAACAATTTGCAAATTTACGTCCAGTTCACAGAGCAGTATCATCCAAACTAAAAAAGTCAAAAGATTTTGGTAATGTTGAAACAAAATGTTTCAATTTGACCCACAACATTCAGTTTTGATTTTTCAGCCATTTTGATCAAAGCAAGAGAAAAGGCATTCACAAAAATGGCTGGAGGAGGATGAGGTGGTGATGCCTCTTCCCTAACTACCAAGTTATAGAGTCATTTGTACTCTTTGCCCCTGGCCCAATTACTATTCATTGTCATCATGAATGACTTTAAGTGTATCTGTGCTTCAAGCTGCAAGTGTAAATCCCAGCTCAAGGAGACATACCCATGCTAGCTCTGATTGAGTGTAGCCACAGTGGTGGGAGGGGAGGCTGCCCTGAGTATATATCTTGGATGAATATGTAGGCTAGCCCTTTGCATGGTGGCTGCATTCTATTTTAGCGTGCTTGTTCGAATTTACGCTGCCAGCACGACGGTGAAGACCTACCTTCTGAACTGCCTCAGAGACCAAGAGTGAGAAGCAAAATAGGTAGGACACTCACCTCACCAGTGAGAGACTCAAGTTCAAATCCTTGCTTCAATTATTGTTTATAAAATGCTGAATAGCTTGAACAGGTGAGACTGAGGAAGCCTCATACCAGAATATCCCCTAACCCGCTGGCTAGGGCATGCGTCTGCCTTGTAGAAAATTCAAATGTCTTCTCCCCAGCATTCAACTGAATCCACATCTCTCTGAACCCTGGTGGGTGCCTTAGCCACTGGGCTAAAGTTTATAAAGGAGGCTTTTCCTCCTCCAGCCATTTTGTGAATTCTCTCCTTTCCTTTTGTCAAAATGCTTGACAATCTAAACAAAATTTTTCAGGTTGAAATGAAATGTTTCATTTTGGCACTACCAAAACATTGCACTTCATTTTGACTCTAAATGTTTTTTAACTTTTCGGCTCCAAAATTTTTTCTTTTAAAAAAATTTCATTTTTGGTTTGAATTTTTGTGTGTGACTTTATGGAATTGCCAGTGAACCAAATAACCCTTTTTTTGCCCATCTTTACTGGGAAGTTCAAGAGAAAAGACTGTATCTTTTTTGGTAGTGCAATGTGAGAAATTGCACATCTCCACTGAAACTGTCAATTTACCTTTGCAAAAACACTGGACTTTTTCCTGGTGGAGGGACAACCTATCCTAAATTTTCAATTACTGAGGGACAATCTACACTCATTGCTAGATTCACTTTCCACAAGCTACTCTTAGTATAACTTTTTATGCATGACGTATCCAAATATTTGGATGCTAATATTTAATCTGTATTATTAACTTTATTAACCTTAATTTGGGATATTACGGATTATATAGCATATGTATTTTATGATTTTCTAAACCAAACTTTGTACTTTTGGATAATTTAAGCATTTATACCCAGATGTGTAGAAACTTTTTCTTTAACTTGTGTATTAGATAATTTTAACAGTAACTTTAATACAAATTTTAAAATTTGTTTCAATCAACAAATCAATCTTTTCCAGCAGAGCTTTTCCCAGTTTAACAACTGTAGCCATTCTGTTGGATGTGACCCTATCTGCTCACCTTCTTGTGGCAACAGGAAGAAGACAGGGCTAGATTGTCAAAATTAGGTGTGTGTGTACTCTCATGTGTGTTTAATTTAAGCATTCCAATTCTTACACATGCATAGTAGGTGTTTGTGTATATAAATTAGGAATGTGCATATGACCATGTTCTATGGGGTGTGCCTAACTTTGAAAATCTAGCTATTAATGAGAAGCTTCTTTAGGTACCTTTCTTTTGCGTCCCTGATCCCTTTAAATGAGAAAAACAGACTTTATTTTAAATGTATTCCCTACTCAGACTTCGTAGCCTACAGGGTAAGGCTGACAATTATGCAGGGACCGGTCAGTAAGATAAATAGATTAGAGCTGCATTTATTGGATAGGCACTTTGGGAAGCAACAAACCTAGCACTTGCTTGACATTTGTTAATTTTCAGTATTTCCAGGGCTTTTAATGCACTTTACTTGGACTTCTTGTGAAATTTTCTGGGGGGGTAGGCAATTTTTTCTAGTTAACTTTTTTTTTTAAAGGTGTTTACAAAATTGCACAACAGGTTCAAGTGTCTTAATTTTGCAGGGGAAAAAACGTTGAAATTCTGCCTGGATTGTTTTTACTGAACGAGACAGCTGCTATATTTAAAAGCACTGACAAATAACATTGTTTAAGTTCTCCAGAGGTTGATGGACATTTGATAAGCTTTTCAAGACTTGTATAGATCTAGTGAAGAGATGTTTCCTGAGGCAAGAATAATGGGTTGATATTTTTGTTAGTTTCTTCTAGAGAATAAGTGATTTGTTAGCTGTTCCCAACAAGGTGATGTATTGTTGGAAATCTCACTAGACAGGCTAACATATATGTGAACTGACATATGGAGAGAACTGCTCTCACCACTAGAAGTGATCCCTCTAAGCTGGGATTGATGCATGGCAGTGGGGAAGCTTGTATGGCTGTTGCCTTTTGTTATCCTTGTTCTGTTGATAAACTGAGAACTTCAGTCTTCAGGACTGCATCAGTCTAGCCCCTTTCACGAGTACTATATTCATTGAAACTTTGTAGGAAAAGACTATTCTCACTTAATTCTTGTGAGATGATCAGCATAATTATGTTTACAGCAGAATGGAAGGAATCCGAATCTGAGAGTAACTTTTCCATCTCTTCCTCTGAACTTAAGTAAGATGTACTGGCCATATGTTATAACATCCTTTCCATATCTTGGCTGAGAAACTTAAAAATGTGATTGGTTTTATTTATTAATTGAAATATTTCTGGTCTTTATAACCTCTTCATTGTTAAGAAGTATTTTTCCAAAGCTCTGATATGCTGTACACTGAAATGGCATCACTGTTTCTCCTCCATTGTTTATGCAGATGGTGTTCTGGATAGACCATAAGGTCTCTTCCCTCCCCCATCCCTGATTAAATCAACTGGTGATCAAGATACCTTGAGAAATGCCACTACAATCTTGTGATATAAAAAAATAATAATCACAAGGCCAAAAAAAATAATCAAAATGATCACTCCATTATATGATTAAGAAAGGGAAGTGAATAGTGGATAAGAGCTAATCCACCTGTTCTGGGATAGGCAGCCATCTAATGTGAGAAATTCTCTCAACTGTTTAAGGAATGTGGTGGGTGGCAGTTTGTCATTGTGCAGCAAATAGTTGTTTTCACTGAGAAAGGAGTGAAATTTTGCCTGATTTAAATTCAAGATTTTGCTCAAGCAGAGAGATTTTTGCCATGACAGCTGTATTCATTTTCATTGTGATCCTGTCGATTTTGAGGAGGGTCAGCCTGGTTGATCATTGGATGGGAAACTTCATTGGATGCAGAATACAGTGGTGGTGTTGATTCAGCAGGTGGCGTTAGTGTCAATCAGTAGTGAATCTTTGTTCCAGCATCTTGCTGAGGACAATATTGCTGGACGTGCTGTAAAACAAAGGTTGTAATAATTAAAGATTTTATAGTCTTTTTTGTCAGAATAAGGGTTTTGACCTTAGTGTGCTGGCTGAATTTCAGTTTGGGTAATTACATCCTGCCTTCTGCATCTAGTTTCAATTGGGCAAGGTATTCTTCACTTCCCAGTCTAAAATATGATGTGCTACTTCTGTAGTGCTGCTTAGCAGTTGTCACAGATCATTCCAGAAGGGGCTACATTTAACTGGTAGATGAATATATCCCTGCTTACATTGGCTGTATATCAGTTTAAGTTTGCAAAATTCTTTGGGATCCTTTGGGGCAAAAGACCATGTAATGTAAGGCCATTATCACTTCTGCTGAAAGCAGTTTGCTGCCAAAAATGATAAAATCTCCTGTCTCCTCTTGAAAATATATAGCTAGTATCTGCATTAAAATAATGCAAGTACAAAGCAGAGTGGAATTTATTGGTAATATCAATACTCTTTTGGCACTGCCTGCTCCTGATGGAGGCAATGTTAAGCCTATTCCTTTTCACCTTCTTCCTCTGTGTTCTCCAAAGTCCATGGCTATAATGATGGGGTGTATTTGGCAGCTGACTGTATGACCTGGAATGTGTTTTTTCCAGCAACCGCCTCTGGATTTGTGGCTGACTTCTTTGGCTGACGCCACTCCTGGCTTTGCTGGCAGACAAATCTTCTCAGGGGTTGTCTTGGGTTCACATTTCTGTCAACTTGCTTTGTATGCTGCCCCTGATGCCATTTTCCTTGAGTCACTCCTGTTTCTGAAGACCATGTTTGTGGACATATAGTAAGACAACAGATGACATGATGCAAATTATTCCACCATTCCTGTGTTTTCTTCTTGAAAACTTTTTCCTTTGAACAAAGAGTAAAAGTGCACAGATTCGCCTGGAAAAATAACTTTGATCGTAAACATGCTTTCACCAGGTTCATTCTGAATAAAGGAAATTGGCTGTGGAGCTTCTGTGGGACATTCTTTAACTTACCTCGTGTTGTGGCAAATCCTGCTGCTAATTACAAAGATTGCACAGTAATGTGGCCTTTCACTTAAGATACAGGCAAAACCAAAGCTAGCAATTCTTGTTGCTCACATTATTGGTATGAGGACTCAAATATGCATGCTTGGAGAGAATGCTGATGCCTCTCATGGGCTCTCATTTTGCTGGCTTAGAGCTCCACTACATAGGCAACTGTACAGGTTGCTGGGTTATGTCTCCACGTGAAATTTACAGGTGCTTGATCCTGATGAGAGTTGTTCAAAATGTTTTCATTTTCTCAATATTGTAATGAAAAGTTTTTCAATGGAAAATTTTCTTTTTTCTGTTTTTGAGTCCCCTTTTTCTTCTTCCTTCCCTTCTCTTTTTTCTATTTTCCCCTTTTCCTTTTTTCCATTTTGCCACTGAAAAAGGGGGAAAGAAAAAAAAAGAGGAGGGAGAGACAGGAGGTAAAATACCCTAATTGACCCCCCCCAAAATTTGAGGTTTGTGGCTGAAAGATTTCAAAGTTTTGAAAAATATAGTTTCCACCAAAATTATGTCCTCTTTCTTCAGGGGGAAAAGGTTTTGAATTAAAAATGCTGAATGGCTCTAGTGCTGAGAGGTGGACTCATGGGGGTTCATTTTCTCCTACACATGTAAGGGTTATGCTTAGGAGACAGTTTCCCTTGACGGGGCACTATACTCCTTACCCAGTATTTGACACTGGTGAGGGCTCACTATGGACCACATTATGAACCCCTTATTCGCACTGCTCTTAATTACGCAGGTAGTGCCATTAAAGTCAATGCCCCTGTGTCTTATAAATGACTGACCATGACTGTAGTTAAATCAGAGACCAGATATATGCATGGAATGTTTTAGTTGAGGGAAGTACTCCCATGAGCCCATCTTCATTCATCTTTCTTTCATAAGATGATTTCAAAGATTTCTCTTCGAATCAAGCTCTAAAACACAGAACCAAGATTAAAGGGGAATTAGTAAATGATATTCCCACTTCTTTTGCAGGAAATCATGTTAAGTTCCTTTTAACACAGAACAAACTTTGCTGTCCTGTTATAGTAAATCCTCACATGAGAAAAGTAACATAGGAGAGGTACAAGATCACATTTATTAAAACTATAATACAGACTGAGAATCCTGGACCTCTTGATTTAAAATACTGTGATGGATGTTTTCAGACAGAGAGAAACAGAGACATGATAATGACATAACGGAGGATAGTATCTTTCTTGTACATTAATTCTAGGTTTGGGGAATATACCTATTTAGTATACTTCCCAATACAAGTGAGATACAGTGGGTGAGGTAATATGTTTTATTGGACCAACTTCTGTTGGTGAAAGAATCACGCTGTCAAGCTTACACAGAGCTCTTTTTCAGGTTTGGGAAAGTTACTACACTGTGGAGTGAAGTCGATTTAATTTCAGTCGATTTTCACCTGCCGAACTTACGAAGTCGGAGATGTGTGATCACACCACGCACATTGTGTTGCAGGTTTGCAACCCCACCAGCCGTGCTTGCATCAATAATCAGAGCAATGCACCGTGGGTAGCTAACCCACAGTGCAACTACCTGCAGTGTCCTTTGGGAAGGTTGTCTTCCTCCCATGATGCAACGTGCTCCCTCCCCCCCATCCAAAACAAAGAAACAAACGTTTTTTTGCACCATTTTTCCAAACCCATCTCTGCCGCGTGTATGCCACTGCCGGAGAGGCATGGAGCCCGTTCAGCTGTGCCCCTTTCTGTACTTTTTCCAATTCTGATATATCTTTTCTGATATAGGGTGACCAGATCTGCACGCAGTATTCAAGATGTGAGAATACCATGGATTTATAAAGAGGAAATATGATATTTTCTGTCTTATTATCTATCCCTTTCCTAATGATTTCTAATATTCTGTTAGCTTTTTTGACTGCCACTGCAGAGTGAGTGGATGTTTTCTGAGAACTATCCACGATGACTCCAAGATCTCTTGCTTGAGTTGTCACAGATAATTTAGACCCCATCATTTTATATGTATAGTTGGCATTATGTTTTCCAATGTGCATTACTTTGCATTTATAAACATTGAATTTAATCTGCCATTTTGTTGCCTAGTCACCCAATTTTCTGAGATCCCTTTGTAACTCTTTGCAGTCTGCTTTGAACTTAACTATCTTGAGTAGTTTTGTATCATCTGCAAATTTTGCCACCTCACTGTTTACCTGTTTTTCCAGATCATTTAGGATTATGTTGAACAGTACTGGTCCCAGTACTGACACCTGGGGGACACCACTATTTACCTCTCTCCATTCTGAAAACTGACCATTTATTCCTACCATTTGTTTCTGATCTTTTAACCAGTTGCTGATCCAGGAGACGACCTTCCCTCTTATCCTATGACCGCTTACTTTCCTTAAGAGCCTTTGGTGAGGGACCTTCGAATCTCCTTCACATCCTCAACCATGATGACCTATGCAAAGAATTCATTTAGTTTTCCCCCGATAGCCTTATCTTCCCTGGGTGCTCCTTTAGCATTTCAATCATCCAGTGGTCCCACTGGTTGTTTAGCAGGCTTCCTTTTCTGATGTACTTAAAAAAAATTTTGCTGTTACTTTTTGAGTCTTTGGCGAGCTGTTCTTCAGATCCTTTTTTGCCTTCCTAATTATATTTTTATACTTCACTTGCCAGTGTTTATGCTCCTTTCTATTTTCCTGAATAGGATTTAACTTCCACTTGTTAAAGGATACCTTTTTGCCTTTAACTGCTTCTTTTAATTTGTTGTGTAGTCATGGTGGCACTTTTATGGTCTTCTTACTATGTTTTTAAGTTGGGTTATATTTTTAAATTGAGCCTCTATTATGGTGTCTTTAAAAAGTTTCCATGCAGCTTGCAGGGATTTCACTTTTGGCACGGTACTGTAGCAAGGCACTATGGCCTTCCTCAGAGCCTGGGCCCGAGGACAAGCTGCAACCCTCCTGCTGGGCAGATCAAGGTCCTGAAAAACCCCCCTGCTGGGCAGAACAAGGCCCTGAAGGCCGAATACCCCAGGAGAAAAGGGGCGGAGCCAGGACAGGAAAGGCCAGTATAAAAGGCCGGCCCAGCAGCTCAGTCAGGGGGAAGCTGCTGCTGGAGACAGATGTGTCTTCCCTGAGGCTATGGTCTAGGCTTGACCCAGGCCCTGTGGCTGTGCAGAGCAACTGCTGCACTGACTGGAGCCTTCAAGGCCTCACTGGGCCCGAGTGACTGGGAAGAGCTACATGAGGCCACTGAATGGGAGCAACCCCCCAAGCCGGCCCTGACCTGGAGGCGCTGCCTGATGCTGGGGACCCACTGGAGCTACCTGAGCACGGTATACCAGAGGACCCGCTGGGACCCTGTGACCTAGAGGAGCTGCCCTCCGCTGATGACCCTGAGGATTTTCTGCATCTGCTGCCAGTCGATGGTGAGGGACTCATGGGGCTCCCACTCTACGTCTACCCCAGGAACTTGGAGGAAGACCCTTGGCTGCAGGTACCCAGGTACAGGGGGCAGGAAGTAGCCCAGGGATAGCTGAACATAGTTTGGCTGAGGCTCTGGCCGAACCAGTCAGCATGTTGCGGCTGGAGCCCCGCTGACTCAGTGGCAAACCACTTTGCCACTGATAGGGCCCTGGGCTGGGATGCAGTGGAGTCGGGTGGGCCTGTGTCCCTCTCTCTCTTTCCCTAACCACCCCGGGAGTGCTTGGCTACTCTGAACCCGCCTGCCAGATGATACCAAAGTTGCCAGCCCTGCCTGCCTGAAGGCTGGGGGCTATAGACTAGTTGGCCTGCCCCGCCCTGCTCGAGGGCTGGGGGCACCTGTGGGAAGCCTGGGGCTATAGACCCCTTATCAGCCCTGCCCTACAGGAGGGCCAGAGGGCTACAGACTGGAGAGGAAACCCGCCCTGCCAGGGACCAGGGTGAAAGACTTGTAACCGGCACCGCTTATTCCCCTAGACCAAGGCACTCGGTGGCTGGGCCCGAGGAAGGGTCGCGATGCCCTGGCTGGATCATGCCACCGGCTGACAGGTACCTTTTAATTTCTATTTAACTAACTTCCTTGTTTTTGTGTAGTTCCCCTTTCTGAAATTAAATGCTACCAAGGTGGGCTGCTTTGGTGTTTTCCCCCCACAGAGATGTTATATTTTATTATGCCATGGTCACTATTACCAAGTGGTTCAGCTATAGTCATCCCTTGCACCAGATCCTATGCTCCACTAGGACTAAAGTATGAATTGCCTCTCCTCTTATGGGTTCCAGGAATAGCTGCTCCAAGAAGCAGTCATTTAAGTGTCAAGAAACTTTCTCTGTATCTTGTCCTGAGGTGACATGAATCTAGTCAATATGTGGATAGTTGAAATCCATCATTATTATTGAGTTTTTTATTTATATAGCCTCTCTAATCTCCCTGAGCATTTCACAGTCACTATCACCATCCTGGACAGATGGTTGGTAGTGTTGGAGGCCCAGTGCAATTTGAGTTGCTTGACCACTCTTTTGGGGTCTAGGATAGCTTAAGATGCTTGCTTGACTATTCTGGCCTCAGCAACCTGACATCTTCCAGGTGGCAAAGACAGATAGGAAGACTGAGTAACCTTGCAGATGTCTCAGTTCCTGCATACCACGGCACATAATAAAACAAAATACATAATATGTCTGCTTGCAGCTGCACATAGATAACAGTGATGGGAATAACAAGCTATCTTTGAATGTCTGGGGTTATATTTTCACACTGCCCAGGCGTATATTTTCTCACCAACGATCCTATCACCAAAGGTTGTTTTAACAACCCCAATTATCATAGTAAAAATAAAATGTAGTCAAAAGTAAAAACCCAACATAGGTAATAAAATATGTAATTATTAATAAATAACTAAATAAAAACTATGTATAAAGAGGTATAAAAAGTCACCACTCGGACAAAGGGGTGTGCTCCATCAATACCTGATTCCACGGGAGGTGCTGCGGATCAGCCCAGAAGATCCACTGACTCCCAGGCAGGGCCCCTGAAAAAAGCCATTCCTGTATACAGCCTCCTGAGTGACTGCTTAGCTCTCCAGGTTTAGTAAGTATGATATATTGTAGTTAATGTTAGGTTTTGTATCTAACTAGTATATTTATAAAAAACCTTGCACATTAAACCTTCTTGATCTGCAATTGGGTGTACCGTGTCTCACTGGTATCCACACTGATCACTAAGCATCCAGTATCAACAATTGGCATCCCTGGGTGGGCTTGATCAGCTGTGAGTGGGACGATCTTTGAGTGCATGGTGCAAGGGTTTCTCTCACTGTGTGTCAGCAGGGTAGCAACCTGCCTGGCACAGTTGTCTGTGAAGCTGTATCTGGCTTCAGGAGGAGGGCATTATGTCCTCTACATGAATGTGTTGTGAGTCAGGCGGTAGAGGGGTCGCCACTCCTGCCCTCCTTTTGCTAGAACCAGTCTTGGATATGGAAGCTTTTGTAGATGATCTGGGAAAGAACCCATGGTGTGGAGGAGCATTTAAGGGTAAAACAGCATACGAAGACTTAATGCTCCAGTGGGAACAATTTATAGAGACAAAGCCTGTCCCTGACTGTAAAAAGAAACATTTGGCTGCTTTGCACGGACCTCTGTCAGTTTCTAAATCTCTTAATGAGGAGTGAGGAAAATTGGCCAAAGAAAACAAGGAGCTGCATGAACAGCTAATGGCGTGCCAAGGTCAAATACAGAAAGGGAAAACACAGTATGATTGTGCCATCTCTCACTGCTTAGCCCAGGCCACTTTGCTTTCTACCTCTCAGTGCAATGTAGAAATTTACAAAGAGGAGGCTAGACAATGGAAGAAACAGTTCATATCTGGGAAGCGAAATATAAGGATGCACAAGCTGTGGTGTGCATTGTCCTAAAGAAGAAAAAAAGGGACCTTAGTGAGACTGGTGGCCAGACCCATGCAGTCTGTCATCAACAGCCAACAGTTGTCTCAGTGTACACAGTGATTGGCTGCTGCTCAGGGAATTGCCATGCCATTCAGGTAGACAGAGGTTTTGGTAGTGCAGAGAGTGTTGGTGTACAGGACTTTGATTTGTCTGCCCTCTGTTGTGCAAAGGCTGTGTGGGATAAAATTCCCTACTGCTATATTCTCATTATTCAAGCATGGAATCACTATCCATACAGAGTCCATGGTACAGTTGGGTTCATTTAAGATTTTTACTTCATTTGACTCTGTGCTTTCTTTCACATATAGTGCCACTCCTCTACCAGTATGACCTATGCTCTCCTTCTGATATATTTTGTATCCTGGTATTACTCTGTCCCATTGATTATCTTCATTCCACTAAGTTTCTGTGATGGAATGTTTTGGACTGCTCTGATGACAGGTGGAAGCAGGTTCTATGATACTTCATTCCAAATAATCACCAAACAAGTAGAATGAATGGACATAAACAATGTATGTAGTAGGTTGAAGTATTATTTTGTTTTAAATAATTCATTAGTGTAATGTAGTCATCTTAATCCCATATTACACACCAGCTCACTATATATTCATAGTACATAGAAAAGTGAGCCCTGAGAAAATTCACTTTCTTAAAATGAATTTACTTCACAAAAAATATGAGAGCTTCTTTAAGATACAAATCACTGTTTGATGTGTCAATGTAAAACAAACATAAATCAAGCACGAACATAAAATTATTATTACAAATCAATACAATTTACCTACTGGACTATAATTTAAACCTTCATACTCCAGCCAAATAACCCAAACAAAAACTCTCGCACAACTCACTCCCACTCACTGAGTCTTACCCCACCATTCCCTGGAGAAATAGGTACTGAGTCACAATGTGACCTCAAGATCAACAATTCAGATTATTATGAGTGAAGGGTGAAAGCAAATTTCAGAGTCGTTGGGAGTTTATTGCTGAAAATGTTCTGCCACCAGTGCTCTCCGTTTCTGTTTAAACTGGGGTAGCTGTTAGCTTGTGCACCTCATCTGATTAGGGAACTGAGGACCCAAACCATTTAGGGCATCAACTGCTTAGTTAGAAATGTCATATTTCTTAAAAAACATTTTCCAAGAAAATATATTGGGAAAAATATTTTGCATACTCAAAGTTTTGTGACATCCCAAACTTTTAAAAGGTGTTTGACGCTTTGTCAAACCCATGGCACCACTGGAATCTCCCATCCCTAGTACAGTAAATATTCAATGGTAAGAAAGAGAGTTCAAACATTTAATTTAATTGATTTAGACGTTGGTCACTTTTTTCTAGAAGAAATACCAAAATCTAAGGCAGTGTACCATATAAATCAATAACACTCAGCATTAAACATTTAACAATAACTCATTCTATACATATTTTACTGAGGGTTCTTTGCTACACACCAAGTATTCCAATATAAAACTTTGTTTAATGATTCACTCTAGATGTGAACAGTAAGCAAAATTCAGTCCTCAGAAGTGCATTGACCCCAGTGGGTTTACACATAGGTATAACTGTGATCCAGTAATTTTACTCCTTTCTGCAATGGTTTTATAACTTATTTAAATAGTGTAACAGGTTAGTGCCACCACATTCCAGAGAGAGCAAAGGCGCTAATAAATAACCATGTTTTCCAAGCATTTATTCTTCTCATGTTCTGACTTGCATGCTGCTTTTTAATTGTTGAACAATGTTCATCACAGACTATCAAAGCTCCGGGATCAGTTCAGGCATAAATAACTATAGGCCATAGTGTGAACTTCTGGTAGTCTTTCCTTTCTTTGAAAATTCCCACAGCTCAAAGAATAACATGTTTCTGTTATATTCCAAGTACTATGGCAATTTAGTGGCACCTTAATCTTGAGAAGGAGTAGAATCAAATCAGATAGGAATTGTAAAGATTACCTTTAGTTTCTGTGCTAATACTAAACTGGGGCAGGGGGAAGGAGAGAAGGTAGCAGAAAAGATGACACAGAGAGCTGTAAATTACATAAAAGTACCTCCGGGATTAATCATTCCTAAGGCAGGGGGGAGCATTTCTGTCATTGCCTGCATAGGTTTGCTTTCAGGAGAAGCTTCACTCACAAGAAATGCTCTAGACAGATATTGACTTCAGTGGGAGCTCCAAGTGCTCAACATCTTTCAGCTACTTATTCAGGTGTCTGATTTACCTTGGCTATTCTACACTTTAATTGAAATAAAAATCCAAATACATGATTTAACCTGAATATAACAAAAAAAAAAAAAAAAAAAACCAAACAAACAAACTTGTTTCTGTGTTTTGGGTTGTTTTTTATCACTCAAATCTGAAAGATAGAAGACCCTTTAAATATTAAAGATAAACCTTTAAAGTAAATAATAAATGTAGGGTTTTGTATGATGCCAAAAAAAGAAATCACAGAAGGCAATGACAGAAAAGAATTAATAGATTATCTAGTGAATCCCTCTGCCAGTGCAGGGTTATTCCATCTGATATATATTTTAGTAACTTGTCCAGACTGTTTTCATATTCCTTGATGAAAGGGGCTTCCAATGGAAGACTTTTCTGTAATTTAATAGACCAAGGTCCTGATTGCCTCCCAGTGAAGCCAATGGAAAGATTCCTGTTGATTTAACTGGCTGTTTGATCAAGCCCCGAAGTGAAAACTGCTGTTAAATAAGACCTTGGTATGCCTAAAGGCCCACAATCTCTGTCCTGGCTGAGCTGTTCTCAGTGTAGGATTAGGAGAGCAAAGATGGCTTTACACCACCTTCGAATTCTCCTATTCCAGGGACCTTCAGGCTGCTGTATGTTAATCCTGGCTATGCACAGCCCAAAGGGTGCATTCTGGTGACCAGGGACCAAAACAGCACTGGGGCTCTCTGGCCATATTCACACTGGCTTGGAGAGGGAGGGTGACCTTAAGCCACTATGGCTGCTTTAAATATCCAGGATTCCCTCTAGTAGGGGGGATCCTTAGCAGGCCAGGTCTGCTGGGTTTCTGGCTGCTTTGCACCGCTGAAGTGGCAGAAAGCAGTTGGAGTAGACCTGAGACTCAGGCTCCAAATCCATATGTTATTTTTCTATTTTTGATTACTAGAGCAAATGGCAACATTTGAAATATTCTTTCGTTACACATGTTAAAATGTCATTGTGTATTAATTACCAACAGATTTTTTTAAAAAGACATTTATTGATGTTGACCAGCTACATACAAGATTTGTGTCTGTTATAAAATGGTCAATCCTTTGTTTGTGTTTGTTTATTTATTTATTTTGGTGGAGGTATGCAAATTAGACCTCTATCTAATTTTCTCACAACTGCATCACACTTATCCACTAGGTACACTGAAATATGCACTCAGTATTTCCCCCACCACATCCTCAGGGCAGAGCAGGCGGAAGGTCCCTTTCACTACACAAGTGAAATACATTCTAGAGGGTTTGTGACAACACTGTCCTAATGGGATATTTTGGCCCAGATACAGGTAAAGAATCAATGGGAGCACAATACTGGAGGCATGGGGCTACCATGGAGTACAAGAAGTAGCCGGTAAAATTAGTTTTGAGAAGGGGTAAAACCTGCATCTTTGATAGGATGATACAGAGGAAACATCAGAAGTAGAAATTCATGAGACTTCGTGGTCATGCTGTGGAAGGCTATAAATTGGCCAAGACTCTCTGCCTATCAGATATAAAATGTACGTTTTAAATGAGAGCACTGTGGCTAGCTCTAGAACCATTTTCTGAAATCTATTTAACCCCCCCCCCCCTCCACCAACATACTGTGATAGCCACAGTGACTTCCATGTTGCTCTATAAAGGACTATATTGAAATGGATACTCATTTAGAGCTAGATCATAGTAACTCTTACTCAAGTTGGTGAGCATTTGCCTGAGTTAGTCCTACAGAAGATGAACGAGACTAATTGTGTAAGTAAATGCTGACCAGCATGAGGAAAACTTGCATAAAATAGCCCATAATGCTTTTCATTACTCTCTCTAGTTCCTATAATTCACAGGCTTGCCAAGTAAATTCTTTCTTTGTTTAAATATCAACATCCTCTATGTACCATTTCACACTGATCTTAAAGTATAAGAAATAATTAGTAAAAAGTTGCTTGCAATCCTCTTAATGGTCCTGGAATGCCCTCACTGTTACTAAATAGACATGTCCTGGAAAGGCTCAAGGTATTTCCATCAGCATGATGGGAAAGCAGATGATTAAGTGCAATTTAGCTCTTCCTTTCTGAACCTTTTTCAAACTACATTTAGGGCATAAATATTTAACAGATCTAGTGATGTGGCCACCAACAGAACTTCTGCTGTCTAGTATCTACACAGGATGGGACAAATGCTGTTCCACCTCCCCAGTCTGTGGCTACTCAAAGCCCTAAATACAGAGGACCTGGCACAGGTCTGGTTCATGAGGTTGCAATGAGGTTGGCCAGGTCTTGAAGAAGCCATGCACAGAACTGCACAGCTGACCTGCTTTCTCTTTTCCGTTGCTGTCAGAGTGCTGCTGTGTTGGTGGACATCATAAGCTTGATGGCATTTCTTTCAGAATTGTCAAGCGGGGACAATCTTTCCCTGTGGGCCTCCCTTGACAGTATCCCTCATGACCTGACTGCAGAAGAGGTAAAGGGTGTGGTTGGAGTCCCAAACACTACTGCTAGAAAGATGGAAATACTAGGTGGCCATGGAAACTGGACACAACCCACCCCACTGATGATTTCCCTTCTGAATAAGCCTCCATGACTTCAGAGCCCAAGTGTGCCAACATCTTCTCTATTGTCAGGCCTGAGACAATTTTCAGCTAGGCTGAAAATTCACATAAGTAACAGGCAGGCATACCAGAGCCTCAAGGACGATGGCATATGTAAATACCTGGTAACTTGGAAGGCCAGATGTCCACTCAGTGATTCTGCCTCACAATGAGAACAGCACATTCCTTACACCCCCCTGTCATGTACCTTCCTATCTGTAAGGATTCTTCCTCTCCACCCATTTCCCCCCCCCAAGTGTAGTCAGAGATCCTTTGATGTAATTAGAGTGTCTCTGCACGTATGTTCTGTATCTGTCATTATTACTCCTGTTCTTTCTGGGTGGAACAATGTCTGTATTTGTAAGTGAATAGATAGAAGAAATGTAAATAGATTGTTTAAGTGATAAAAACCGTATATAAGTGTCTCTTGTAACAACATGAATTCGAAGCTGTTTAAGGCAGTCTTCCTGGTGCTTTGAATAAACCTCTTCAGTATTATCTTGTGCTGCCTGATTCTTGGGGAAAGAATCATTTTTGCTTCACACTATGCTCCTTGCTATGGACTTATTTATGCCCAAGTTTGGGTCCAATCACAGGAGCTAATGCTTAGTAGAAATCACTTGAATTTATTACAGGGATGATATTACATTTTTTCAGTTCACCACAGCACAGCGTAGTGCAGCATCTCTTCATAGAACATGTGTCCCAAAACAATCTTAGTAATTAAGTGAATGGTGAGAGATGGAAAGGGTCTTAAAATACTGACTAATTTAATTTTCATGAATGAGAGAGGCAAATACCTATTTTATAATAGGTAATATATAAATATAAACTCTGTACATACATGCAAGTAATGCCGTGCAGAAGAAAATACATTTATTATTTCTCCTCTAAGATCAGCTGTAACTTTGTAAACATTGCTCTTCTACTTTAAAAATGGCTCTTGCCTTTTTGAATAGCTTTAAAATTTCTTAAACATTTCATGGATCCTGCATCAGGGGCCTAATCTGAAGCCCAGCGATGTCAAAGAGAGTCTTTCTATTAACTTCAATGAGCTTTGGATCACATTCTTTAATTTGGTGTCTTTAATTTTCTGTTAATGGGAAGTGATCAAACTCCTTGGATTTTTTTTTTTTTTTTTCCCCTCTCTCTTCTCTTGCTGGCACATGCAGCAGGTGAATGTGAGCAGCCCTCTTCCTTTTTCGAGGGCTTCTGATTTGCAGAGTTTATTGTCTAAAAGCAGTAATGTGAGAGGCTTGTGGGGGACGGTTTAATCATTTAAATCTCTCATCACCATTTTACACAGGGCTGTTTCAGCTTTGAAAAGGCTATTTGGTTCAAGACTTCTTCTGAATTATTTAGACACTGTTCAGAGGCTAAACAAAAATTCTTTTACTTCTAAATTATTAACCATAGTGTGTTTGTATGTGTGAAGGGCAATGTGATTAGACAAGCAGTGGAAAGACAATGGAGTGTATATAGCAGATATCTTTTTATTTCTTATAGTTTTTAAAAAGTAACCTGGATATGCTTGGGCATCATTCTACATATACCACAATATTTCCTGCTGTTTGAAACACTTCTGCTTAACTGAAAATGGTTTTGGTTTAAAAACCAGACCAGTCTTGATATTTGTAAGATTCAAAGCAGTTACATTCATTGATATGGTTTCAGTGATGTGTTAGAATTAATTGGTGCCATTTCCTGTACATAGACTTTCTACTAGTACTAGTTTTCATGTATTAGTTTTCAATAAACGAATTTAACACTAAGGGCAGGATAGAAATTTTATCCTGTGATTTCACTGGCAGTTCATGCAGATGCCAGGATCTGCTTGCATGGATCCTGTTGCAGGATCTGGGCCTACAGATCAAATTCTGGTTACCTGCAGAAAGCCTGGATAAAACTGCTTTACAGGAGAGACCAGTTTGGGAGTCGTGAGGTCAGATGCTCCCCCAGAAGCAGGGTTGGTGGGAGCCCACTGGTAAAGAAGGGTTGGTGTGATTTCCTTGCCTCCTGAGTTCATCTCTCTCTGGATGCTGTGAAATTTTTCCCACTAGAGATGACACTTACCATCAAGAATCATAACAAGATGGCACCAAGCATTAGGTATTTTCAGTAGCCTTTCCGCAGATGGGATTCCCTTGGACCTCTGTGTCAGGCGTTCACTCTCCTCTTCATTTAAATTACACAAGTTGAATGCTGTTCTCCACTACTCAGTATATTTCTGGCCAAGTGCATCTTATTATAAATTTCTTTGCCAAGTGATGATGGGTTGTGAGAATATTTTTATTTACATTGAGAAACAAGTGTATAGGTTCCAAAGTTCCTTACTTGCAAGCACATGCAGCCCCAAGGCATGGAATTTATCACCCACTGAAGGGGGGCATCTTTGTGCGAGCCATTTGTTAAAAATATCGGCAATAGATCATTATCCTGGTTACCCGTGCAGTCCAGCTGTAGGTGTTTCTGTAGCCCTGAGCTGTGTTATTGGTTATGACACATTTATTTTCCTGCTTTCCCCCATGTAACACATGATCTGTGGCCAGTGGATTCACACTTGTCAGTGATCTACTAACCATGCCTCTCTATAGTTCCATGGAAGAACTAGGTGGCTTGACTTGAGAAGTGTGAAGGCATAAAATAGATGGAAAGTCCTTTATAACTGTGGCCATGACTCTCTTATTCTGTGATTGCTGCAGATGCACTATTCAGAGGGATTAGAACAAAGCTGGCCTTTACTCTGGTGTGTGGAGCGGGAGGATACAAGGAGCCTTCCTGTTTGCATGATCCATATAAGGGCCAAGCCCAGCTGCAGTCCCTGTGCCCTGAGGAGCATAGGTACTTTTTCCTCTGTATTTCTCAGGAGTGCATAGTGCCCAGAGACACAGTCATTGCCCTGCTCGACCAGCAAACTGGCCCAAGGAGCAAGACGTTTACAAGGGTGTGGTGTGTTGCAAGCTATCACTTTGAGAGTGGTGGGGAGGGGGAGAAAGGTGAGGGGTTCCTGGTCCTGCTTGCAGGCTAGGGGGCTTTGTAGTGAAGCATGTGATGTGGGACCAGCGGTCAGTTTGGGAAAAGCCTAGAACTAAGTAGGGTGAGCTGAACCTCTCTGCCTGCTTTTTCTCTCTGGTTTCTGTGTGTTGTTGTTCTGGATTCTAAGGATGACAGAAGTTACTTTGCAGCTTTCCAGAAAGAGTATTTTACATGTTTTTTTATCTAACGTCTCTGGTATGCCATGATCATAACAAGGGGGAAGTACGCTGTACAGCTGAAGGGGGGGAGGGGGGGTAGCAATGTGTGTGTTCCAGGGAACTCCAGGAGGCTTTCCTGTCTTCCTTAGTGCGGGTACTTCTCCTGTCTCTTGGAGTGCCCCTGGGACAGTGTGGCTCTGCATCACCACCAACACAGGGGCTGTGCCTAACAGGCACAGTTAAACCCAAAATGTGCATGGAATTGGGAAAAGGAGAAGGGGGCAGAAATGAGGATTTTGCATTATTGGTGCATGGGAAGGTTGGTCCTTCAATACTTCCACTGGGGTACATTGTCACTTTCTGTATTCATGATGAGGCTCATGAATCATCCACTCTACTGCTCAGTTGGACCTTTTGAATACTGGTCTTTCAGGAGGTGCTGCTCAAGGAATTATTTGTTCACACAGGGCTATCTTCTGCCTTGTATGTATGCAGACGTGTGCACTCCATGGGTATGCATGTAAGGACTCTCTCCCTCCAAGCTTGCACAGGCTGCATAAGAGGCAGGTAGAACTACAGTCCCTGTGCTATGCAGGGACTGCTTTTTAATTGCTCCTAGAGGGGACGATTAGGCAGGACCATGGCTCCTCACCCCTTTCTGAAAGCCAGTATTGCTGGCTGGCCATGCCTGGTAGGAGCAAATATGTTATGCCATCCTAGTAGTTTGCGTTCTCTCCTGCACAGTACCTCTTTGGGCAGGAGCTCCTCCTATGCTCTGTCTGGGGTGTTTAGTTCTGCATTGTCTCCAGCTCAAGGCTATACCTAAATGTCACAATCTTATCTCTGATGGATGTGGGGCAGCTTTGTAATAACTGATGAATACGGTATGATGACCTGGTTATTGGCATGTTTACTGTATGAATATATTGGTTTAGTTTAATAGGGAAAAGGCAAAACAAACAGAAGGGAAAAATAATGGCTCAAGGTAAGCCCCTTCTTTGCAAACACTTGAGGGCTGTTAAGAGACAGTGCCAGGACAGGAAAGGCCTGCAAACACAGATCAAAAGAACTGTGGCAGGTTTAAAAAGGAACTCTCTCAGGAAAGCAGGCAGTTGTTCAGGCAATCAGACTGCAAGAGGTACCTGTTGGGGGTGTGTGAAAGAATTAGTCCTACTAGGTTACTATCCTGGAATAGGGAGCCTTTAGGTAAGATAGACATGCATAGAGACTATGGTTTTAAAAATCTTTGTCTCTAAAAGCTTTGTTCCTATTGCAAAATAAATAACATGTTTTGTTTTAAGAAGACTGTCTGATCACTGTCCACCGCTGCTCACAGTTCCTGAAAGGAGAATCACAGGTGCCTGAGTTCAGTCAGACCTGCAAGGTAAGCACAGTGAATACCCACAGTGAGTGCTAAAGAGTGGGAGAATTTCAGAATTCTGCTCCAGGTTCGACAAAGGCCCATGGCGTGCCATAACGTTTTTAGTAAGACATGCAATTCTACACTTGCATGACAGGCATGACCTCATGTGTAAGGTGTGTGCGAGGTCACGCTGTGTGGAGGACACCATGTTCTACAAAATGGTGTCCTTCAGGCCTGACTGGGGACCAGATGGAATCGTCCCATAGGTACAGCTGGTGAGAAAGTCCGATTCAGGGCTTTCATGCAATGCATATATAGACAGCATGCCATCAGTAAAGGTACAAGGCCTAAAAACCCAAGGAGATTCGCTCAGAAAGACTCATAGACTTTACCAGGTAGGGGACTGAGGGAAGGGAGACTTTTATTTTGAAGGGAGGAGTTTTGACACAATTAGACAATAAATGGGGCCCAGGATTGTATCTATGATGTGGATTGGATATACATACTGTGCAGGAGAAAGAAAATAAGTAATTCCTCATTTGTTGTAAGTTTGTATGTTCAATATCTTGAAGTTTTCTGCATGATTCTCAAAACATTGTATGGACCCTCTGGCAATTTTGTGAGTCATGTATCATAGCACACCCTAAGGCCCAAAAATGTCCTTTTTAGCCACACCCTTTTCATTTGGCCTATAAGCCAAAAGACAAAGCTTTTTAAAAAGTAAATTCCAAGCAGTTCATAAAAACTGTTCTTTGGAGCTCTGTTCATAATGAGACATACAGTATCACCAGAGCAGAAGGTGGTGAAAGGATTTTTGCACTTAACCCAAAAGGGTCATTTGGCCTTTTTGGTGATTTTGAGAAAAAGCAGCAGATTGTTTACTGGCTCAAGGGTATGTTCTGCTTTAGGATAGGCGCACACAGCCCTCATTGGCTTCAGTGGGCATTTCACATGAATATCTGCAAAGTGTGAATTTGCCCCTTAGTTTTGGATGTGTTTGCAAATCGCTTAAGGGAGGAATCACTAGTTTAGACATTGCAATGGCTTCCATGCTCATAATGTGCTGGAGGGAGTTGACGGTTGCCAGAGGCACATCTTTGACCTAAAGTCAATCACAAACCTTGTTGTAGCTGATGTTTGTGCTAGCAACCCTTCATCCAGGTTAAAGGGATGAAGCAATTAAGCTCCTTTATGGAGAAAGATAGCTGGAGACAACAGAAACCACTGCCCAAGACACTAAGCACGCATGCAAGGCCAAGCAGCAGCAAAACTGTAAACAAGGAAACTGCCTGCTGGTATTTGTTCCTACTGTGTTCAGGGAAACAGGACACCACGTTCAGTCTTTGTAAATAAACAGGATTGCAACAAATGAACACCTGACTCCTATCACCAATTTCTCCTTCTAACAGTAACAACCCAACAAGGCCTTAGATCCTGGCTAACTGCTCGGTCCAAGGGTCAAGAAGGTTTTACTGTATGGGCCCAATTCCTAAGTCCAGTAGTACCTGACACTGTGAGTAGCCCAGAGAAACTGATGGGCGTGCTCACAATTCCTCCCCTGCTCCCCCTTGTTCTGGGAGGAGTTGGCAATATGTTGCTTTACTCCTTATGGGTTGTAGCTTACTCCTTTTGTGTCGCTGCCCAGCCACCCTGGTCTCTGCTGCCTCCTCCCCTCCCACTTGCTCACAGTGGGGAGGATACCAGGTGCTCCTGTTCTCCTGCCCCCGAGCGGCTGGAGCCACAGTCTGAGCAGCCCTTACGCTGCCAAGCTGGGTGCAAAGGGGTGGGGGTTTACTTTTCTGTGCAGCCAAGTAAAGAGCAAGGGATTGCCTAGCTTGGAGAGTGCACATTTTTTTGCTACCGTTATTATTATCAAAGACAGTTCCACGTATGTGACCTCTATTCATGGGTAATTTTGACATTGATTTAATTTTCACACACTTGAAAATATTCCTTTTATTTGTACAAAAACAAGCCGTGTACTAAAATTGGATCCATTTCAGATAACTCCAGACAAAATAATGTGGACATCCAGGTGGCAAATACTCTCAGTTGCCTGTATCACTGTTGCTTAGATCACCCGTCATCCCTACTGTCCCCCTTCCTCAACGCTCAGCTCCTTCAGTTAGCTTCCACCACTGACCTCCACTCCTTTGTCATCTGCTTCTGCCCTCAGGCCTGGCCCTCTGTTCTCCAAACTGAACAGGAGATGAAAAGTGCAACTAACTCGGGGGAGGATTGGAACTAACAATCATACACAGCTTTACAAAATAAAGCATGTGATCTAATTCACTGTCACCCTCTCCCTTTCCGCCTAGCGCTATTTTCCTCTGACATCACTCACGGTATTAGATCATATTTAAGGTCCAATCTTGTACAATGCTGAGCCCCTTCAACTCCCAGCACTTCACAGGAGACACTTAATAGCTTGTAGGACTGAGCCTTTAGATAGTAAAACTTTTTGATGCAATGATCTGTCTTACAGTTTTGAAAGCAACTGGGCACCTACATTAGAGTGCTATGTAAACGTTTATTGATAATTATACATTGTTTTCTGCATTTCATTTAAAAGATTTTGTATCTTAAGCTTCCTCTCCCCCCCCCCCCTTTTTTTTTTTTTGAAAAAAAATTCTTTCCATTTCACCTTTACTTTAATTAATACAATCAATTTGACTGTCCTTTCCATTTCCCAAAGGGACAGATTGTGATTCTCTTACCCATGTTGAATAGTACCTTACACCAGCAACAGTCCCACTGAAGTCAGTGTGCTCACTTTGGAAAGAAAGTGATATTCAATATGAGTAAGTGTATGGCAAGGGGTCCTAAGGAAATATGTCATAGGGACAGACTGTGGAGTCCTCATTCACACTGGTGAGTGCTTTCTTATACTCAGGTGTAGTCCCATATTCTTCAATGGGTGTAAATGCTCACCAATGGGGTAAGGGTTCCGCCCTCTGGCCCCTAGTAAACACAATGGCACAGTTTAAGAGCACTTTTAGCTAATAATTATTACAATAATTATAATAATAATAAAAAACTCAACTATATATAGTTACACACTGACTTTTTATGGCTCAGATTTTAGAGATGCTCCTTATGTAAGCAGGATTGACGAGCACAGCTTTGATAT
Organism: Emydura macquarii macquarii; assembly: GCF_026122565.2. NCBI lineage: Eukaryota > Metazoa > Chordata > Testudines > Chelidae > Emydura > Emydura macquarii. The sequence goes on from NW_027132434.1 coordinate 2,352,842, forward strand.
GCGAAATTCATATGTGAAGAAAGAAAAGACTGCTACCAGTGACTGAGCATAATGAAAACAAGTTTGGTTATTTCAAACAGCGGATCTTTCATATGCCCTGGGCTAGATTCTACTATCCTTACTGACATTGAATAATACCTTGTTCCCTCTATCTGAGATATTTATATGGATCACCATGGCATCTGAGCACTTCGCAGTCTTTAGTGTATTATCCTCACAACGCCCCCGTGAGGTAAAGAAGTGCTCTCATACCGTTTTACTGATGGGGAATTGAGGCACACATGGGCTAAGTGACTTGCCCAAGGTCACCCAGGAAGTCTGTAGTGGAGAATGGAATTGAATACATGTCTGCCAAGTCCTCAGCCAGTGCCCTAACCATGGAACCACAAATGAATGGTTCTAGCTGCTAGGCAAGATGCTATATATCTCATGGGAAAGGACATTAGACTGTGGTCCTATGTCAAAAAGAATGATGATGTAGTTTTTAGAGCTGGTCAAAAACATTTTTTTAATTAGGACACATTTTTACACAAAACAAACCATTTTACTATCAGTGCTAATGGTTTTTATTAATATTGAGCCGTTAACACTTTAAGGGCCAGCCTGGAAACCCTAACTCCCATGGAATAGTGCGCCAGGCCACAAGTGGCCCCACTGAAGTCAATTGTGGAGTGAGGGTCTGATAATGGGTCCCCCTGGCAGTTTATCTGTCATCACTAAATGCTGAGGCTACTTAAGTTTTCTCTATATAAGAATGTGAAATGTTTTATATCAAAATATTTGTAAAATAAAAAAGTGTACTTTTAATTCTTAAAGTTCTTGACTGCCCTCTTACCAACAGCCTATTTTGGCTGTCACTCTTCATACAGCAAAGTTGATTAGAAGACACAATTATTCTGTCTTTCAAGCAGGTCAGAATTCATGTGTAACTGCTGACCTATTTTATACCTGGTCTGTAGTATAAAAATGCAGACCGAGGGACAAATTGTGTGCTGATCTATGCCGTTAATCTCAATGGGGTCGCACAGGATGTAAGCCTGTAAGGACTGCTGTATTTCAAATAATTATTTGGAACATGACGCCTGCCAAGTAGGGGCCCATTCTTTCAAACTCACCTTTGGATCACTTGAGTAATCCCCTAAAAAGTTACCCAAGTGTGTGTTTGCAGGATCAGGCCTTAGGTAGGCAATAAAGCCCTGTGTTAGCAAGGTATTTACACACATCCCTGACTTTTTAAGCACATGCATACTCCCACTGAAATCAAAATTTGGACATTTCACAATTCACTTCAATGACACTACTCATTTGCTTACAGTTAGGCATATGCATGTGCACCTTGCTGAAACAGGGCCTAAAACATTATAACTAAAGGAGCTGGGAGCTACAGACTAACAAACATTACAGTCAGGGTCTCTAGGAGTCATGGATGCAAGGAAATTGAGGTTCTTACAGGTTTAATATCTTTTCATATTTGTTGTTGTTTGTATTGCTCCGGAGACACAACATTTATTTTTTCACATTTTTTTCTTGAAAAAACTTCAGCAAACTGAGTACAAGATTGACAAGCTTAGAAGGAATTTACAAGATTTTGTAAATTGGGTAGTGGCGGGAGGAGGGAAGGGGAGGGAGGAGTTTACAAAACCAGTTTGGCTGTGAAATAGCCATCCAGCTTTGATAATGAAAATGATATATAAGCTAATGGCCCAATTCTGAGATTAACACCCATGTATGGTCCTAATTCAGGACAGCACTTAATCACATGCTTAATTTTCGATACATTCTTAAGTCCCATGGCCTTCAGTGGAACTTAAGCATGTGCTTTAGTGTTATCCCGCATAGGGATACTTTCCTGAATCTTGGCCCAATGGAGGGCAGAATTGGGCCCTTGAGCATTCAGTGCAATTATTGTAGGCTCCATGGATGTACCTTCTTTGTATCACTCTAAATATTATTCTCTATTGTTACTGCTTTTGGATGTGAAATTGTCCATCTCCAAGAGAAGACAGCAGAATTCACAAGTGGCTGCACTGTCTTTCTGACTGTTATATCTTCCCCACAATACACACTGGTATTTGAAATTTATTCTGATTTTTCACACTTAGACCCACTCTTTATCTCCCTCCAAAGGCCTTCCTAATGTATTCTCTGTATGGCAGTCATGTCGGTAGAAATATGGGAGTAAAAATCTCAACAGGATGACTCACAAAGCATTCCAAATATAGTTTAGAAATCCTTTATAACCCCTATGCTCATCCATGTGTGAGATGTGAGCATACATTTCAAAGCTGCAAACACAAAACCTGATTCTCCTCTTGCTCACACAGGTATTAATGAGGAATAACTCCACTGAAGTCAAGGAAGTTACATTGGGATGAGAAGAGAATCAATAATAATAATAATTAATAAAATAATAATAAAAGAAGAAGAAGAAGAAAAAAGGAAATATAAATAAGGAGGATAAATCATTGGAACTTAAAACAGAAGGGATAAATTTTATTTGTCACATGTGCATCCCTAACTAGTTAATTAATCCAGTGAAGTTAGATGCAAAATTTGGTCCTCTCTGTTTTGGAAGATAGTTAGGTTAAAGTGTCACTGTCGGGTTAAAATTCCACTGTTGGGTTAAAATTCATATAGCTAATACAAAAAATTCCTGACCTTTCTTACTAACGCTGTAGTTTATTAAAATGGAAAAGATTTTTTCAAATCTATTTTTCTGTCTTGATAGCTATTTGTGCTAGCTGAATAAAGAGCAAAAGTAAACAATCAAAACAGACTAGTCAGTTTTATTTTCTGGATCTTGTGCACTAACACAATGATCCGTAGTTTGGGTGCAAACATTGTACTGGAGCACGTACAAAGATACAAAAATTCATAATCAAATATTATTGTAAATCATTTTCTCCCAATCTCAAATTTTCGACTTAAATTAAACAGACTTGTGACATCACAGTATTCAGCTAAAAGCTATTGGCCTTATACTTTGTGGAAAGTGTATAGGTTGTATTTTTATTCTTTCTCTCTCTCACCCCCCTCCTTTTTTTAATATTGCTGTGCATTGTATTTATGCAAAATCTAATCTTAAAATCTCAGACTTTTTCCCTGACCTGGTTTGGTATGGTGGCGATAATACGGGAAGATTCAGATCTGTAACTTTATGGGTATGCTTGAGTTGGACCAAGTTACTCTTAATCTTCATGTTGTTGTTGAAAAAGCTTTTTGGGTTTTCCTTAGATTGCCTTATACTTCTTACCATATGTGTTTGCTGTCAGTAGATAGGGACATTTGGTGGTCTTGATCCACTGACCAAAAATGGAGGAGAGCCACTTCTTTGTTGTTGTGATGTCCCCACCCATGAAATCTTTTTACCTATGGTGTCTCTTATGGCAGCTTGTCTCAGCCTGGGCAAAGGAGAAAGCTGTGGTGTTTCAATCATTAGTAGATTAGGACTTCCCTTTTCTGAGTACAGCCATTTTGAGGTTGGAATATTCTCATCCATTGCTTTGAGAAGGTCTTTAAATCTTGTGTCCTGATCAGTCATAGGACTGTGGTCTACGACTCTGTTTTCTGTTGGAGACCTTGGGGTTACTCTGCTTGTACATGACATTGCAGACCTTTGAACCTGGTGGTTTGCAAAATGTGTGGCGTTATTTGCTGATGTACGAGGTGATTTCTCAGGAAGATATGATTTCCTCACTTCAGCTAAGTCTTTGTAATCATCCAAATTCTCCTGCAGATCCAAAAGTGGCTGATTCATTGGCTCGCATGAAATATTTTTATTTGGTGATTTAGGAGGTTCAAGATGAACCCATTCTCTGTCTGCAAACTTGGAAACTAAATGGAATATAGAATGGATAAGATCAGTTCATGCTGAAGTGGTAGCTTCAATAAAAGTAACAAGTTATTACCAAAAGTGCCTCCCCTTGCGATTGCAAATTTTGCTGCGTGTAGGTAGAGATTTTGCAATATTATAAATGTTAAAAAAAATTCTTGATATAATGCCATAAGTTTACCCACAGACTTTCAAAAGTAATTAGTGATTTTAGTGGCCAACTTTAGATGTTTTAAGGGGACCTGATTTTCAGATGGGAGAGATGTTCAGCACTTTCTGGAATTGAGACCCCCATTTAAAATGTCTTGAGTTTGGCATTCAAAACTGAGCCATCCACAATCACTAGTCACTCTTGAAAAATTACACCTGTGTGTAAGCCTAATTACTTGTAAGGTTCATTAGCATGACTATGCAGCACAGTTTACATCCAAATGACACGGAAGCTATTGATGCAAAAACGGAATAGAAAGTGGCACAGGGTGGCCTACCTTTTATTATTATTTCTTTAGGGCACTGGGGCTATTATTCAGCATTTACTAAAGACAGTATGAATCTTAAAATGTTAAGTGTACAATAATTGGGTCAGAATCAATGTGCATTTACTTAAAGGTCAAATTCAGAGCTGAGGTCTGATTATCCATGGCACCTGGCACTTGTTATCTACACCATTGCCAAGAAAGTGTAAACCACAACCTTTCTGATTTGGTGCAGGGCAATGGCGAATGTAAGTAGGTGCAACCCAGTTGAAGTGCGCTGAGTTGTGGCTCTTATACCAGACCTGGATTCAGCCTTTCAGTCTAAAGTCACTTTCTGTCTTTCTCTCCCAGAATAATCAGTCTATGGAATTTCTTGACCTTGAATATTCCTCACAATCCATCTTACTAGGACTCAGGAGGAAAACAGTAGAAATTACTTGGATAAAGACATGTAATGGACATTTAATTAGAGTCAATATCTCCAGAGTATCAGTTGGGTTAGATGCTTAGTTATGGCTATTCTTTCTTATATATACTTTAAATTGATCACCAAAACTTGGGCTCTGGTAAGAATTCCTCTAAGGGTATAATGGCAAGGCCCTTGGATATATTTGACCATTCCTTTAGAGCACTGATCATCATCTAATAACATCTATTGGGCATATCTCACCCACTGAATTTTTTCTCATTGCCGAGGAGGGTGAGTATTGGTGGACATTGTTCTTTCCCATCTCACTCCTCTCTGTTTCAAAGATGGTGTCCTACCATTGACTTCAGTGAGTGTAAGATCAGTCCCTAAATCTCCTTCAAATTGACTTAGGGAAGAGCACACTTCCAAGTCTCTAAAAATCTGTTCCGAAGAAATAAACAGAATGTGTGTATTGTGTAATGCTGGAGGTATTTCTAATGAAATTTTATTATATTGGCCTTAGGAGGCGAAAACTGCATGAAGCAAGAGAACTAGAGCTGTTCTAAATTTTTGAACTGCTCCTTCCCCTCCCTTCCCCCCAAAATGAGGAGAATTTCTAAAAAAAAAAAAAAAAAAAAATCATAAAATGTTTTCACTGTTTACTGACCTGCTCTAAAAGAAAATTTTCAGATTAAAAAGCTATTAATATATTTTAGTACAGTACCTTCTGGTAAATTTTCTTGGTTTTCCAAAGTAATTGAAATTTCATCTTCTTGAATGGCATCTGGGATTGGAGGGGTTAATGCACAAGGAAACGTCTTATTGTCATAGTTCTTGAGGTTTTCTGTTGTGACCAGTTCTGCCTTTTGGGAAATCTGAATATCTGCATCTTGATTCAGGTTTCTAGGAGGTTTACCATCATGCTTTTCTACTCCATTTTCCCTCTGCAAACATATCAGTCATAATTCATATTGTTTTAAATTGAAAAGAAGCTTGAATGTACAAGGAAATGAAATATAACAAGCTCAGACAAGTGCAAATGGAAATGTGCATCTTCCTTTCCCACGAGTCCTGCAAAAATCCCACCCTACCCAATATAACACAGAAAGAATCAGCACAGAACTTTTTCATTGGTTCCCCACTGATCCCAAAGATCCATACAGTTTGTGAGCTGGTGAGCCCTGCTTCCTGACAAAAGAATTATGGAGAAGTTTGCAAAAAGAACCGAATAGATTTATTCCCTCTTAGCCCCCTCCTGCTGTTTTACCTGCAGAAGGAGGTGATCAGAACCTGGAGCAATAATTCATCTTGTCCATTCCCACTTTAAATCTTACTAAATTCTTGGCTTTAACAACATCATGTGGCAATGAGTTCCATAGTCTAATTGTGTGTTGTGTGAAAATATTTCCTTTGATCAGTTTTGAATTTTCTGCCTTTCAGTTTCATTGAATTATCCCCAGATTCTTGTGTTATGAGACAGGGAGAACAGAAGGTCCAGATCTGCCTTCTGTAAATTATTTATTATTTTGTATACTTTTATCACATCCTGTCTTATTGGTCTCTTTTTCAATGTAAATAATCACAGTCTTTTCAATCTCTTTGTATGTGAGAGTTTTTCCATGCCCCCAGTCACACCCCCTTCTATTTTACAACACAACTGAAGAATCTATCATCTACTCACAATCAGAGTAATCTATCAGTGCAGTGATGCACTCCTTCCTCAATTAGCCACTTAAAGTGTGGTTAGTCCTGTTCTTAATTCTAATGATTTTCATTTTGATATATTGAGAAAAAATTATTTTCAGTGAGAAAAAAAACAATTTCTCTCACTTTTAAACTTTGTTTAAATTTCTCCCCCACTTTGGGGGTTTCTCACCTGAATGAAAACAAATTCATAAGACAAAATGAATGAAAAATGAAAGATTTTGTTTCTTTCAAAGATTGTCACCAAGCAACCACTGCTTGTTTTTTGGACCAGATCTGCTAATAAAAAGCTTCACATTGAAGAGGATCCTGCCAGTAGGACAATAATGTGCTTTATTTTTTTAAGTAAAAAATAAGTATTTTATTTTAACCATTTTTCCCCCCCTCGATTTTTTCCTAGTTGACTCCACTAATTGGCTGCAGTCCCATGATAAGCAGCCACAGTTGGAAACCTGGTACCTGCTGCTCCCTCCTCCAAAAAGAAGATCTAGACCCAGGTGATGCTGGGAAGCCACTGGAAGGGTGAGGGATGCTCAGGCCACGTTACTGGAGTAGGTTGGGTGGGAGAGGAGCCTTCATGGAGTGGAGTGGGGGGCGAGAGACTGGGCAGCTGTGGAGAGGCAGGGGAGGAGGCTGCAGGCTGGGCTGCAGATAGTTTAGTTGAAGGGAGTTAACTGCCTTCCTCCTTGCAGCTGCCCATCTGCCTCCACAATGCCCTTTATCTGATCAACTCCCCTGCCAACATCCCACTGTTGTATGCAGTGTTGTAGCTGTGCTGGTCCCAGGGTATTAGAGAGACAAGGAGGGTGAGGTGATATCTTTTACTGGAACAGTTTTTGTGGGTGAGAGAGACAAGCTTCCAAGCTTATACAGAGCTTGAAGAAGTGCTCATTGTAAGCTTAGAAGCTTGTCTCTCTCACCCACAGAAGCTGGTCCAATAAAAGATATTACCAGTGCTTAATTTGTAATGAAAGAGGTGCCGGGGCTCAAGCAATTTTTTTACATTCATAACTGATGCAGCAAGCCCAGAGGTGCCAGAGCTATGAAGTGCCAAGCCTAGAGGTGCCAGGGCTCAGCCCTGGCACAAATTAAGCATTGGTTATTACCTCTCCTACCTTGTGTCTCTAACATCATACTAAACAGTTTCCCTTCCCCAGGGTTGCTGAGCACCTGCTCCCTGATTAGTTGCTTCTCCACTCAGCACCTTCCTTACCTGCCCCCCTGCATTTAGCAGCCTCCTTTTTTTTTAAAAAAAAAAGCAAGATCCGCACAATCATTGTTCTGCTTCTCAGGAGCCTCCTGAACTTGGGGAGGTTTGAGTAGGGACTGGAGTTACCTTATAGGAAAATAATGACCCGTCAAACTGAAGAAAGGGAATCCTGCCACCCTGACAATGGTGCTTTAGCTCTTGAATATCTAAGGGTCCCACCATCAAGAGTGATGGAATGAACTGACTCACTCATTACTCAGCATTATGACTGCCCCCCACCATGCCCCTGTTCAACATCCAGCCAGCAGAGGGCTCTCTAAATCCCGAGGGTCAGAAATTGGAAATACAGCCTGTGGGGATCAGACTTGGGAGAGAATTGGAGGCTGCCTGGGAACTGGCTGCAGAGGGAGGACCAGGCAGCGGGCAGGGCCTGAAGGCTGAGAGTCAGACACACCCCCTGTTGCTGGCAGGGGACTAAAAGTATCTGCAGCAGAAAGATACAGGGCTGGGGGCTGCAGGCAGGAAAACGGTGTGGAGAGGCCCCAATGAGATTTTTACCTTATTACTACTGTGTGTCTAGCCTGCCCTGAGGGGGTTTGAGTTAGCAACGGGTGGTTTATCTTGTGTTGTAACATTGTAAAAACATGTTTTTAATCTAAAGTCCCAGGAAAAAAGTTGGGTATAATTTGTGTGAAAACAGCTCTTTCCAAAGTTTGAATGCATTTTGGGAGTTAGCAAAATGCTTGGAAAAGTTTGAAGCTTACCAAACTTCAAACTCCTAGGTTAGCCCAACCCTACTATGCATTTGCAACACCCAAATCACAATTAAATAAATTATATTTAGAGTATATCAAAAACAAAATAAAATATGTTTGATCTGACAGCATATTGTTAAAACCACACTAGATCAATTGGGAATATGAGATGTCATAAGCATTTTAGGCAATGCAATCAAATAGTCTCCCAGGATTTTACACACTGCTTGTTAAGAAAACAAATTTTCATCTTACATTTTGCAAGCTGTCACCTTATATACAGTACATCAGAAAACTTGCCATGACTGGTTTTACTGCCAGACCTCTTAAGAGCTAATTGGTTAAGCACCTGGGCAGGAAGCTTTTTGGCAGAAACACTATTTTCGACAAGGGCTAGCTATAAAGTTCTGGATGGCAAATTATAATCATTAAAGCTCTCTTCTACAAAAGAACACACATCATGCAAATACATTGCTTGGAGAAATTACTGTGCATAAAAGGACGGGCCATGTGTTATATTTATCCAATGGCTTATGGCTCAAATTTGAACAAGGAAAGAATCTTTTAATGGTCAAATTTTCAACAGGCTTCTGAAACCGCACCTACAGAAATTGGAATTGCATCTATTTTCATTCACTGAAACCCTTTTCTGCATATACAAATGCCAATTTATGTGTAAAATCGGCATTTGCAAACACAACTACTCATTCTACTTATGTAAACAGAGTTTGTTGTACATGCAAAAGAACAGAGGCATGCACAGGAGGGGGAAGCAGGGACAAAGGCCCCCCAGTAATCATGAGGGGCACAGAACTCCTCTGGCCCTGGGGCCACAGCAGAGTGGGGATGGGAGAGTGAGTGCCTCCCAGCCTTGGGGCCATGGTGGAGGCACAAATTAGAAGGCTTGTTGAAAATTAGTCCATAAGAATTTACATTTTTCATTGATTTAGTGTGAAAAACTGTTGTTTAATCTGTTGATTGGAGCAGATTGAATACTATAAAAACAATGTTTTTGAATGTTTGTTTGAATTCCAAATAGTTACTTGGTTTGACCCTGTTACCACGTTTTCATTATATGCTATTTATGTTACACTGTTGCCAGTGTTTGTGTTAATATTTGGTGAGTCTTTTGGTTCTTTTTGGTCTGAATTTTCTCAAAGGAGTTAGGTACCCAAGAATCACTAAATTTCAGTGAGGGGTTGAGTGCTTAATTCCTTTAGGCTCCTTTTGAAAATCTCAGCCTTTAGGAATATTCAGATGAAAGCAAGAGTATATGCTGTACATTTTAGCCTGATCCAAAGCCCACTGAAATCAATGGAAATTTGTCTTGAATGGGTTTTGGATCAGGCCCTATCTGATATTTTTTTGTTTGCTTATGAGTTGATTACTCTCCTGGTTTTAAAATGCTTTAAGCTCTGGTTATGCAAACAACTACCTGGTGTGCTTTCATTTTTATGCACCTGTATATTCTCATTGAGCTCACTGAGACTACTGTTGCGCTCACAGTAAAGCACATATACAAATATTTAGCTTTACGTAGAATAAAAAGCGCATCTTTCTCTCCTCTTTAGGCATCTTTGATGAAATGTGAAAAACAAACATCAAATATCTACATCATTGTAACTAACGCGCCGTCTTCACTGCACTGCGCCGACGGGAACTTGAAGGTGTGGTTGACTAGCGTCGACTTCCTGATCGATTGAGCGGGTCTACATTGACTGCTTAATCGATCCAGAAAGATCCATCTGGTGGCAGCGACTTTGCCACCATCAGTATAGACATGCCGCTATCTCATCTCATGTAAATCCCAATCAGAAGATCAGACAAAAAAATCCTCCCTCTCCAACAATTAATCACCCTCACTCCTCTCCTCCACTTTCAAATGCTCACTGGGGGTGGGATGGGAGGATGAAGTGGGAAAAGCTGGATGAAGTGCTCTGCAACGTGCCCTACAGGTCTTAGGATTTGGGCTATTTCAGACCAAAGCAGAGAGGGCCTCAAGAGAGAATGTACCAGTGGAGCTGCAGATCAGCTATCTCTGCGTGGCATGAGGACACAGATGGCCTCCCAGAAGGTTGAGATAGCACAGTCCAGGGGCACTTGGCCTAGATCTTGGTTCTCTGCCTGGCTCTGCTAGTGACCTGTTGTGTGACCTCAAGCGCATATTATCACATCTCTCTGGTTTTGTTTCCCCTCCCACCCTTTGTCTGATCTGTCTCTTTGTGTATGGCAAGTTTTATTTCTTTCCCCAATACACTTTTCATATTTTTTTAGGCCTGAGTTTTGCCTTTTGGTAGACATGAGCATAAAGTAGCTGTTGCTAAGGAACAGGCAACGGACTATTGGGAAAATATTAACATACAGTAAAAAACAATGTTCAGTCTAGCTGATACATATTTAGGATGCTAAGGGAATTGGCAAGTGGATTGTATCACTACTAGTTATGATTTAAGAGACTTCACTGGGGGAATGATTGGAAGAGTTAATCATGTGTACGGCTAAAAGACAAATGAGATCAATTTGTAGAGCATAAACACCAAGGGTGAGAAATCATTTATGGTAGTGCAAAAGGGTATAACTAGAGGTAATGGGATGGAATTAAGAAAGAAACAATTTGGACTGAATATCTGGGAAAGCTACCAGCCAGAAAGATCTATTGGGTTACTGAATAGTCTCCAAATTGAACTGGTAAAAAGCTTGAACCTAGAACCTTTAAATGTAGATGTTACCAAGAGCTTGTTAATGAACAACAGGGAACAGATCTGCACTGACAGGGCCATGGAAAAGATGGGATTACACATTTTTTCCCATTTGTAATTTCTATGATTCTGTTATTCATATCTGACTCAGATGCTAAGCAGTCAAAGGATTCTTAAATTACCTGGCTTTGTCCTCATCGAAGTAGTGAGATGTGCCATGTTTAAATTTGACTCATTTTATTACAGAACACAGACATGATCATAGTGAAAACAACTATTATTTTCCCCTCTTAATCTGATCAGAAGCCAAATGCTAGTGAGGTGTTTTATTTTTACAATCATTCCCCCACGTGGGATACATAATGGGAATCCACCCATTTAGGAAACCAGTTTCAATGATGGTATAAAAAAGTGATTAAAATAATAGGCATTTCCTGTGAAAATTCCTCAGTTTATTCCTTATTATTAATGATTTTATTAAACCACAGTACTCTGCTTTTATTTATTTATTTTTATTTATAAATATGTTGAAAGTATTTTGGCCACTTTTTAAATATCGTTTCTAATAATTTAATACCTGTAACTAAGATCTTACTGGTTTAAACTTTTATTACAGTGTTTTTGGGGGATTATAATTTTTTATTCCTCATTGCTCCTGCCTTCTCCCTGGAAGAATGGCCCAAGCAGGCTTTTTCCTCCATTTTGCTGAGCCACCTCCACGAACTGGTTCTGAAGCTGCCCTGAGGTCTATAGGTGGGATTTCTTCCCCCCCCCAAGTCCTGCTGCTGAGGCTGGGCACAAGGTTTATGAGTTGACCTTAGAGCACGTATCTATTAGATTAAGATAGATTAAATGAGATTGCAAAGAATGCTTTTTCTGGGCCAGCCAGAATGTGCAAAATCCAAACTGCTGCTAAAATAAATCCTGCCGTCATTTGTGCATGGTACACATGTATCCAATCCACCCCCTCTCTACCATAAAGGTCTGATCCTACCAAACTAAAGTCAGTGGCAAAACTTCCATTGACTTAATGAGGCCCCTAATTTGCACTACTAATGGGAAGGAGGAAAAGGCATAGAAGGAATGTAGCTGAGGATGTGGCTGGATTTCTTTAGTCCTTTCCCTGGAGGCATAAGTCTGGTGCACATGCCAGGGTTGTTTATGCTGTGGAAGGGGGGAAAGTGAAAGGGGGAAGGGCTAAACAGCCCCAGCGATCCCTTTTGGTTTGTGTCTTATGTTCCTAAAATCTCGTGCTTCAGGGCTTCAGTTGGTCACCTGTATTCCATTTTTTTTTACTCCTTTCTCTGAAGCCCCAGGGATGGTCATGGCTGGAGATGGGACATTGGACAGAGAGGGCCGGAGCTCTGAAGTGGCCCCAAGCATTCTCTCTCTAAGATGCTTGGCTGGCTGGTTTTTGCTCACATGCGCAGGGTCTAATTGATTGCCATATGTGGGGTTGGGAAGGAATTCCCCCCCTCCCCCACATCATAATGGCAGTGACCTTGGGTTTCTTTTGCCTTCCTCTGCAGCATGCAATGTGGGTCACTTGCCAGGATTATCTGCTTATCTCTGACTTAGGCCTTGTCTGTGCTTGCAGCAGCATGTAGTGTACATGTAGCTACATGCTGCAGTGAAACACAGCCTGCGTTCACACTGGTGAAATGGTCTGGCAATGAGGAGGCAGTAGAGAGAGGCTCCAGCAGCAAGAGTATTTTCCCCCTTTCCCCACTACTAGAGCCTTTCCCCACTCCCAGAGTCTTTCACTGTGCTGGGGAAAGACTCCCACTGTCTCCCCTCTGTTAGACACTACTCTACTAGAAACAGCAGTGTAGATGTGAGAAGCACTGCTTGGGTGCACAGAGAGTCATGTAGGGAATATACCCCAAAGTCCTGGCATGTCTATACTCTACTCACCTACATAACGCCTCACTGTCTATGTTGCTTCTTATACCCATGCTAGCTGGGCATGCAGTGTCTGCGCTCTACACGCTGCCGTAAATGTAGACATACCTTTCATCATTTCCCTGCCATTGCAGGAGCCTTGGTCCTTTCTGTTCTCCGCCTGTGGTACACAGTAGTTTAGTCTTCTGTGGGCTGTAACACTTTGGTCTACTTTCAGTGGTTAGGTTTAGTGTGCAGGAGCTCGGTGGTGTTGGTGGCCTGTGACATACAGGAGGTCAAACTAGATGACCCAGTGAATCCCCTCTGGCCTTAAACTCTATGATACTTTGAAAACTTTTAGCTAGTCCGCAACTTCAGGAATATAGAGGTGCACATTAGGATGCTAGGGGTGAGCAGGACAGGAAGTGGTGCTTCCCTCATACATATGATCACTTTCCCATTCTACCTCATGCAGGATCTTTCCTAAGATGTTTGTGATTTGATGTTAAAGGGCCAGATGCTCAGCTGGCATAAATTGCCATAAATTCTTTGACTTCAGTAGAGCTATACTAGTTTACTCCAGCTGAGGGCCTGCCCAATAGTTGTTACACAACAGCTAGTCTTCAATTATTTATAATTCAGCAGATACAGTTTTTATTTAAATGAAACTATCAGGAGAGTGGGTAAGTACCCACTGCATCATGACCTGCCACATTTCATTTTTATATTTTTTGGGGAAAAAGGAATAATACCAGTTTTTTGAGTTTTTAGTATGTCTATGTGGGGCTACCTGCATTCCTCCCTATAGTGAGATGGAATTACAATGGAAACACTGAATATGCTACTGTGACTACAGGGCTGTGTGCTGGGATGCAGATCTGGACCTACTTAAACTCTGCTAAATAACGTCTAGAAGAGTCAACTAGACCTTCTCAAAATACCGTTTCTCTGGGGCTAAGATTTTGATTGGGATTCTAATCTCTGATGTGCATTGTTTTGTAATTGAAACATTCCCTACTGCACTTGTGTGTTAGAAGTTGGAATCTGGCTTCCTGTCTGCCTAGTTTCTGCCTGAAGCGAGATTTTTATGACTGAACTGTGAACCCCTTAGTAAAACTGGTTATAAAAAAAAAGCTTACAGACTTTTTAGCTAATTGTGGCCTCAGCAATTATTGCTATATAGTAGTTTCTAATCTTAGCTTGCTTCTCTGGGTGAGTCAGGGCTGAAACCTGAACCTAAACTACAGTGGTGGAAATTCTACAATGCACATAGGACACAAGGATGGAAATGTGTAACTTTTCAGACTCCTATTGACTTTAGTGAACTTAGAATTAGGCCCTCACTGACCAAGAACAATGTGGTGTGAGGTCAGACAGAAACTAACTTTCCTTTCTCTTATTGGAAAAGTCACCTGTTCTGTAAAGAAACAAATTCCCATTAACATTGCAACTGTCAATCCCAATTTGATTGCTTGTAGAGAAAACCATATAAATTTCTCTGGGAAAAAATCTGTTACAGTAATCACCTTTGAGAATGCCATGAATTAGTCTCCTCAGACAGTGCATGGCTGTATTTCTGTTACCAGTTTTTTCAGTGTTTGCAGTGTTAGTGCTGTACATAACATATTTAGGGCTACTTTACTCACACAAGCCCTCCTATTGACACGGTGATGGTGCTCAGATCAGTAGGGTGGACAGAGTTCGGCACTTAACATACTGTTTATGCATTGAGTCTTACCTTCATTGTTTCATGTTCTTTTTGATACTTGACCAACTTCTTCAGCAATAAGCAATAAGAAGCCATGGTAGAAGATGGTTTGTTGTTTATCAAAACATTGATAACTTCTGAAAGACTGAGCTCCATTGTTTCTGTCATGTAGTTTAGAACAACAGGGTTCAGTTCATCAGGACGAAGTCTGAAAAATTAGGAATACTCATTTAAACAACAAAAAACCCTAAACCAAAACAACCAAAAAATGTTCAAGTGTAGTTACATGGATTTATAAGTGGGCAGTGCAGTCATTATTGGGCTATAAGTAATTTGAGAGTCCAGATACACAATGTATTTTACATAGATAAAAACTTTGAGATACAGAATTGTGCAATCTTAAATATTCTGTTGGACAACACAAAGATTGTTGCTGGGCTGATTCATTTAGAACATTGTTGGATATGCCACTGCTAATACAGAGTGGATGGATTAATTTGAAAGGATGTTCTCCAAGATAAAGATTGCAACTGACAAGAAGTAAATAGTTCATGATCTGTCATGATGTTTTTTGTTTGTTTGATTTTTGGTCCTCAGCACAGAAGTCAGGAACGGAGTGACAAGGAGAAGATCTGTGTGTGGAAAAGGGTAGGAAGTTGGAGGATTTCAAGGGGTAAATGAAAGGCCTTAGGGAAGTGAGAGGATTTTTATACATAAAATTACTTTTATTTAAAATTACTCCGTAAAGCTACAATTATAAATAACTCACACATAGATGGAGGGGTGTTTTCATAAGAAAGTTGAGTGAATTTGGAAGAGGGCACTTTAGAAATGTCTAGATACCTGATTTTAAAAATCCCAAAGATTTTTCCAAACATTTTTATAGTATTGCAGGAGTTGGGGGCAAAGATGAGAATGACGGGCTTCCACTCCCATGTAACGTGGCAACATTTTGCATAGATTTCCAATAGTCTGAACCATAATTGGCATTTGGGTATGTTTAAAGGCACTTGCCTTTGTGTTATGAGGGCTTGATCTAAGTCAGTGCAGCTGGTTTGAGCCCCATCATAAAGGAATTACAGGTCAGATTTTTGAATCTGTTTCACTAGTCCAACCCCACTGACTTCTACAGAATTACGGTGGTGTAACTCAGGGCAGAACTGGGCCCAAACATTTTCCCTAAATCAAATGATTCTTCATTAGAAATAATAAAGGATCCATCACTGAAATTAGATATTTTAGAAGAGCATGAAAATACTAGTATGAAACACTAATTAATAAAACTGTGAAGGTGGAGAATTCATGTATAAAGTGTCACATTACCTCTTCATAGACAGAGAATTATGAAATAATAAAACAGTGGGACAAATTTTATCTTCAGAGTGGGAGCTGTGTGTGTGTATATATAAGAGTCAAAAAGTGGCCTGAAAAGGCAATGTTTAGTGGTGTCTTGCATCTGTTTGCACACTTCAGCTGTTTAATAGGTGCAGTGATTTGACTTGGAAAACATGAACTACATTAGAATCCGATTTCACAGATATGTGAGAATAATATCAATGCAAATTCAGTATAATTTTTTCAAAATCTCTCAAATGGGAATTGTAGTTTTGTAGTGAAGAAATAACTGGAATCAAACAATCCACAAATTTAATGTCACCAATGAAACATATCCAGAGAAAAATTAATGCAATATATGCACATAGCACTACAAATGCATTTGTATAAAAGTATAAATGTACGTTTTTATGTAAAGCAGATCTAAATTCATGAAGGATAAAGTAGAATTTTACTAAGTATTAGTGGTAGTGGGATTGGCAAAAGCCTCTGAAACACAATGGAGCAGATGCAAATACATGGAAGAGAGATTTGAAATTACCTATTTTTATAGCTAATAGAATTCAGTGGTTTCCTGATGAATACGTCATTCAGCCATTTGTCTTTCATTGCTTCTTTAACAGCAGGACGCTTAGCAGGATCAGGCTGAAGTAAGGAATGCATGAAGTGCACAGCTCCTGTGCAGAAATTCAGATGAAATGACTTGATGTCTATAGTAGTGTCTGTTTATTCAAACAATGTGAAGTTACTTATGTGCAGAGGCACAAATTAAGCCCTATTCTGAGGATTTGGGACATGGTCAGGTATTTAAGTAGGTTATAAGTAGAGCTGCATTGGAAAAGCTTTTCCTGTTCCGTGAAAATTTTTGAGATTGCAAAAATATTTTCCATCCCAAATCAAGATAAAATCTTGAAATTTTTTTTGCAAACGAGTGATCCAAAAATATTTCCGTTTGGATCAATCAAAAAGTTTCTTTTTGATAATTTTGAAACATTTTATTTCAATTTTGACCTTTTAAAATTAAATATTTTTTTAGTATATTTACTAAAATTTTGAAACAAAAACTCATGTTGAACCATAATATAACATTTTTAGTTTTTAGTTCATCATCAGTTGACAATTTCAAAACTTTCTGAAAATTTTCCAATCAGGAGATTTGTCAAAACTGATTCTTTCCCATGATCAGTTTTGGTTTTGATGAACTGGCATTTTCCTTCCAAAACCCCCCTGCTTTCGTCCAAAAATTTCTGATCACCTCCAGGTATAAGTCTTGGGCTGATCCTCTGCTCAATAGTAATTTCACTCATATAATAAAGCTAAGATTTATTGTTTTTGTGGTTTTGGCACATCCTAGCACTCATGAAAGTGAGCAACTACTAATTTGGCTTCAGCCACTTGTAACACAGACAGATGAAGTATGTGTAAACATCCGTATCTGCATATAGTTCTGCTAATGCAACTTAGTCTCACTTTTAATACTGCTAATATTCCAGTTTTGGTGCGTTCCTGAGCAAAATCTGCTAATGGAGGCTTTTAGAAGTGGGGAAAAAAATGTTTAATGAGGATTAGACTAGGACCATAATAATACTGTGAGCTATTTTAGAAGAGCTCAGGTCTCCAGGTATGAAAACCTTGTTCATTACTTCCCTGACATATCTAATCTCCAACTGGGAAGGTTATCAGCTGGAACAACTGACATTTTCACACTATCTCACTAACAATAGCTTTTTATGTAGAAAAATGGAGGATGAGATAATACACTTTCCGTTAACCAGCCTCTTTATGATGATTAAATGATGTAAGAAAGCATTAAAATGATGAATATGTAAGGTATTTATCCCATTAACATTCTTTGAAAGAAATCATCTACCTTATCATGTAACCTCAGTGTTGTAATTCTGAAACAGATCTAGACAGATTCAATCAGGTGGAATTCTCCACTGCATCTGTACAGAGTTTGAGCTAAGTCAAGGAGGTAGCTTTCTCGGCTCCCTGATTCTATTCATCCTGACCGGAATCAAAGTTATAGCTGTGCATCAGGGGAAGATTTTAACATATTCCAGTGGAGAACTGGGCAAAGCAGAGTCTTGCTCTATTCTGTCCCCTCCCCTCCTCAGCCTGCCCTTGACACACATCGAAACCAATGGAGTTACACTCATATAAAATTGCTGTGAGAAGACAACCAAGGCTGTGATGTGCAAGTCAGATGATGCTGAAATGTTACCAGTCCAACTGGAAGGAGAATATAAACTAAATTCAGAGGTACTGAATAAAACAGTTGACAAAAGTCTAATGCCAGTGAAAATATATTTTGGACTTCTCGCCCCAAATTTGTATTCACCAATATTATCTCTGGCTTTTAAAGTCGAGGGTCAAAGTCAGAGCATCTGCGGCTAGTGATTATGATAACTGTCTCCATTGGCCCTAAAAGTCTCCATCCTAAACGTCCCACTAATGAAAGTGATAACTAGAGCTGGTTGTAAACATTTTGAATTTCAATTTTTTTTAATGAAAAACGGGGACAGATTTTTCTGTTTTCACCCAGCCGTAGTTATAAGTTTGAACTTTGAAGAGTTGTGCTTACAGTGAAAAGTGATGGAACTCTTTCAGACTACTTATCGAAGGTTTACACAACTCGGCTTTTGTGTGCGTTAAACAGATGGTTTCCCAAACTGGCACACACGGCACTAAACAAAACCCTATGAGTTTGAATCTCATTTGCCCTTAAGGCCCCTTTACATCACTCTGGCAGCACAAAGGGACCTTAAAATGGGCGTAATTTTTATGTCCACTCCAAGGCCCTTTAGTGTAAATGAGAATTAAGCTCTGTGATCTCTTGAGTTATGTTCCCCCTCATCCGTGAGACAAGATTGAGACAGCCTAGATAGATTTTGTCTGTAGTAAACAGAACAAAGAAAATTGGAATAGGTGGCTCTTGTCTCCATGGGAATATGATCGCATTATCTCCTGGTAACATGGGTGCTAAACAAGGTTTCCACTCTATCTTTCTTACTGTGAGATTGTTATGTTAATTTTTCTATTGAGGCTAAAAATGGTATCTTATCTATATTATATATATAAAAAAGGAGTTGGTTACCAGAAGAGATATTGGATGGAATGGGGCTGATCTCACCATTGACCATCTTTTGATGTAGTTGCTTGATGTTGAATGGTTCTACAGTGAAGGGCAATGTGCCAGTTAGCATAGCAAATGTGCTAACACCTCTGTCAAGGAAAAACACAATAAATACATCAGAGCTACAGACAGCTGTGGTAAATACAGGAAACAAAATCCATGGTTTAGATTTCTGAGTCTTGTCTTTTGACATTAAAAAGAGATTGTAAATCTTCTCTAAGTAGTGATACACACTGAATCACCAACTGAAATTATTTTCTCTATGTGGAAGCCATTTAATCTTAGAAAGGCATTCTACAGCATAGGATATTGAATAAGTGGAGAATATATTGTGGGTGGATGGGATTTTTAATCTATCTGAGATAAAGATGCTGGATTAATAGTATTGGAGGTGGAGTCTGCTATTTGTTCACAAAATAAGTACAGCACATGCAGTGACAGAGCACCATTCTTAGCCCACCCAAACAAAGGGATTTGGCTCTGAGATGGAATGGCCACCCAAAAGAGGGTGAGATGATCATTCAGTCCTTGAACTATTTGCAGAGACTGCTAGCATAGGTGTCAGTTAGCGCCTTTTGTCACTAGCAAACTTCATTAAAGGTCACAGATTCAGTGTGGGTAAATACTATGCTTATTCAACTGGCTTCAGTTTACAAACTTGGTTGGAAATCTCATGTGAACAGGCCGTTCACACTATTCATGGCACTTCCTGCACTAGTTGGACCAGAAATACCACAACAGTGGCCTGGTATTCTGTCATTAGTGCTTCCAGCTGGACCAGAAAGTATCAAAGACTGTGAAGATGAAAAATCTGGTTAAGCTGTATTGAATTGGAAACAGGCGTGGTTCAGTTCAGATTTCAGGCACTTCTTATTTTGTTTGAGCTAGTACACTTATTACTGCAGATAATTTGGATGATGATACTAGTGATGCTGACAGTTGTATTGGAAGACCACTATCTTTTCTGCAATCATGCCAAAGTCATGGGATGGAATAGGTGACCTCCTCTGCCAGTCACTAGTTTGGGCTAAAATGGAATCAGCTGCCTAGAAATGAAAATCATTAATATCCTCATTACCCAATCTTTTGATACATCCAGTCCTTGAATGTAATGTTTTCCCAAAGTTTCCTGATTAAGCTTTCAGTCAAAGCAATATTGGATAGGATAGTGTTGGTGAGAGTGTATAATATTCCAACGAAACATCAGTTATGATTAAATTGATTTAATTAGTGACACCCAAAATTGTAGATATGCAGTATCATCTAATTGAATGTGTTGGATTAAATTTAGCTGGACTGAAAGTGAGAGAGGGTCCCTAAATATTCTCTGATAGTTGGAAATAACACATGTTGTACTAATGGATCTGTAATGTCATATAACATTAATTACATTTGTCTTTTCAACATTGTGATCACTGCCATTGCCATGCACTTTAAATTGCTGTTGATGATATATATCAGTGGTGCCTTTATGACTGGCAGGAGTTATTTTCATCACCTTACTGGATATGAAATCCCCAAGGTATGAGAATTTGGAGAGTGGGAGCTGCAACCATATCTTTAAAAAAAATAAAAATAGTAATGCACAAAATGTAGTTAGTTATCAACAATGTATTTAACATTTGTAGCTGAAAACTTGACTATATATTATGCTTAAAAATTTATGGTCTATAATAGACTGCTGCTCTTCCGTCTTGCTGAAATATCTGGCTCCGTTTGAATACAGCAGCTGTTTTCTTAATTCAGCTGATGTATGAAAGCTAATAATTTTCCATTCTTCCAAACATCTTAAAATCTGATGTACAAAAATCGTGTATGATCAAAGCTAGTGCTTGTGAATCCTAGTTGTATTACAGTTCAATCTGATTTGATTGTCTGAACATGATTTTGGATTAAAAAATTTTGTTTCTGGTGATAATCATTACCTATCAATCTGTCTCTATAAAGTCAGCACTTTTAAACAACATAGTTGATATGCTTATTTTAAGATAGTTGAACTGAGGTTGAAATAACATTGTGAGAGTTAGAATTTCACTCAGGCCAAGCTCTTTTTCCATGCTGAAGGTCTCAGCAATAACGAATCAAGTTGTAAATTAATTTTTTTATGTTTTAGACACAGATAAATGTCTAAATTAAATACCAAGGGCCACATGTATGTTTTATACAACTCTTTCTGTGTGACCCATTGACAGAATTACATTAGTAAATGGCTTTAAAGTTGCTATTTTGCATCAATTTTGCACATCTCAAACATGAACTAAACTAAATCAGGTTTTAGGTGCTGACGACATTCTCTTGGCCAAATTCAGCTGTGTTACTCCTGTGTAAACTTGATGTAGCATTCTTGAAGTCAGTGGAGATACTCCAGATTTAGACTGGTGTAACTCAATAAAATGTGTCCGTCTGAGCTTAACTTTTTGAACCATCCGTATCCTGAAGGGAGGAGAAAGAGAGAGATGTAAAAAGAAGGGAGAGATGTCATGGTTAGGCCACATTGTTATATGGTATGTCTGCAAAAACAAAAGGTGCAGTTAGTGTATGTTATAAAGTCAGCACTGTGGAAGGTCTAGTTTACACTTTTGGTCACCTGCAGGTATGTAGCTTGATAGGGAACTGTCCGCTTTCATACATTTTTATACATCAGTTTTCTCCAAAGTATCCAGCAATCCAAATGCAAATTATCACTCAGGGACATCAGGTGGACTTGTTAGCTCCCTGGTGGACTTTAAGTTCAAAAGCCAAAGAATGAATGTATGCATTATATGCACTGTAACATATGTTTGTCTCTGTCTAACATTAATACATGCGTATGTTTGTATATGTAAACATGTGTACCTATATGTCTGAATTAATTCAAGGAAGTCCTGTGGTCTGTGTTATATTGGAGGATGGACTACATGATCACAATGTTCCCTTCTGTCCTTATAATCTATCAGTCTGCAGATGGAAGCAGGACCAACGAACTCTGAGGGGAGAATGCTAGGTGAGGGAAGTGGCCAGTGGGATCATGTGACTGCGAGAACCCAGCAGAGGAAAGGATGGCTAGTGAAGGAGAAATAGAGCTCAGAAACAGTTTGCAGAGTTGGAAAATGAAGAAGGGGTGCACAGCAAGTGGTTACTGAAGGTGGGAAGGCAAGGAAGAAGAGAAGAGCAGCTAGTCCCATACAAAGAGTAGATAAGCCAATGGAGATACCACTAAATAAGAGCCCCAGGAGGATACAGGAATGGCTGCAGAGGATTGCAAAGGAGAATAGTAGATGAGATGACTTGCAGCCAGCAAGAATGGGATAGGTCGGAGAATTGCACCATTACCAGGAAAAGGCAGGTCTATGTGATTGGGGACTCCCTGCTGAGAAGAACAGAAAGGCCTGGAACCAGAGATGATCCAGAGAACAGAAGGGTGTGCTGTCTGCCAGGTGCTAAGATATGGGATGTGGACCTGAGGCTGAAGAGGATCCTAACAGGAGTGGGAAAAAATCCACTGTTCATCATTCATGTGGGTACACATGATATAGCTAGATTCTTGCTGGAACATATCAAAGGAGACTATGCCAGGCTGGGGAAGACTCTTAAGGAAATCCAGGCTCAGGTGATCTTCAGTGGGATTCTTCCTGTCCCTAGAGGAGGAGGACAAAGGTGTGACAAGATTCTGATGATCAACAGATGGCTCAGGTAGTGGTGCTATAAGGAGGGCTTTGGGATGTATAGTCACTGGGAGGCATTCATGGACAGAGGACTGTCCTCTTGGGATTGACTTCACCTGAGTAGGGAGGGAAATGTACTTCTAGGATGGAGGCTGGCACAACTGATTAAGAGAGCTTTAAACTAGGGAATTGGGGGAGATGGTTGGGAGATGCCCGGGTAATCTCCATGCCTGATTTTAACATTGAGAGGGAGGAAAATGAAGTAAGAAAGGACACATCAGTGGGGAGCAGAATGGACATTAAGAGGAAGGGTAGTGTAGATACCAGTCTAATAGGTGATATTGGCAGTAGAATGACTGTGCCAAATCAGCTAAGGAACGTGAGTGAAGCCAAACAGCAAAAATGAAGATGTTTGTATACCAATGTGAGGAGCCTGGGTAACAAAATGGAGGAACTAGAGCTACTGGTAGAGGAAGTGAAACCAGATATTGTAGGGATAACAGAAACATGGTGGAATAGTAGTCACAACTGGTGTACAAGTATTGAAGGGCATGTGCTGTTTAGAAAAGACAGATATAAAGTCAAAGATGGTGGTGTAGCATTTTATATCAATGATGAGGTAGACTGTAAAGAAATTAGAAGTGATGGAATTGATAAGACAGAGTCTGTTTGGGTAAAAATTACATTGGGGAAGAAAAGTACTAGAGTTTCCCCTGGGATAGTGCTTGGGCTGTGCTACAGACCACCGGGATCTGATTTGGACATGGATAGAGTCCTCTTTAAGACTTTTAATGAAGTAAATAGTAGTGGGACCTGTGTGATTATGGGAGACTTTAACTTCCCAGATATAAACTGGAGGACAAGTGCTAGTAGTAATAATAGGGCCCAGATTTTCCTGGATGTGATAGCTGACAGATTCCTTCACCAAATAGTTACCGAACCAACAAGAGGGGATTTTAGATTTGGTATTGCTGAGTAGTGAGGACCTCATTTCCCATTTTCCACAACATTTTCAAACATTATCAATATTTTTATCAAAAATCATTTTCAAAACTTTTCTTTTACCAGAAACCCAATTTTAAGCAAGAAAAATCACAAACAAATGGAAAATAGGTCCACGTCAAAAGCTTAATATAGATTCTAAAATCAGAAGGGACCTATATGACCATCTAGTCTGACCTCCTGCACAATGCAGGCCACAGAACCTCATCCACCCAGTCCTGTAATAAATCTCTAACCTATGACTGAGTTATTAAAGTCCTCAAATCATGGTTTAAAGACTTTAAGGTACAGAGAATCCACCAGCAAGTGAGCCATGCCCCATGCTACAGAGGAAGGAGGAAAAACCCGCAGAGCCTTTGCCAATCTGCCCTGGGGGAAAATTCCTTCCCAACCCCAAATATGGTGATCTGTTAAACCCTGAGCACGTGGGCAAGACTCACCTGCCAGACACCCAAGAAAGAATTCTCTGTAATAACTCAGAACCTACCCCATCTAACATCCCTTCACAGGCCATTAGCATATCTACTATCAGTAGTCAAAGATCAGTCAATTGCCAGACTAGGCTGTCCCATCATACTATCCCCTCCATAAATCTATCAAACTCAGTTTTGAAGTCAGCTAGGTATTTTGCCCCTACTGCTCCCCTTGGAAGGCTATTTCAGAACTTCACTCCTCTGATGGTTAGAAACCTGTGTCTAATTTCAAGTCTAAACTTCCTGATGGCCAGTTTATATCCAATAGTTCTTGTGTCCACATTGGCACTGAATTTAAATAATTCCTCTCCTTCCCTGGTATTTATCTTTCTGATGTATTTATAGAGAGCAATCATCTCCCCTCAACCTTCTTTTGGTTAGGCTAAATAAGCCAAGTTCTTTGAGTCTCCTCCTATAAGGCAGGTTTTTCATTCCATGGAACATCCTAGTAGCCCTTCTCTGCACCTGTTTGAGTTTGAATTCATCTTTCTTAAGCATGGGGGACCAGAACTGCACACAGTATTCCAGATGAGGTCTCACCAGTGCCTTGTATAACACCTCTCTATCTCTACTGGAAATATCTCATCTGATGCATCCAAGCACTGCATTAGCTTTTTTCATGGCCACATCACATTGGCGGCTCATAGTCATCATAGATCAACCAATACGCCCAGGTCCTTCTCCTCCTCTGTCACTTCCAACTGATGCGTTCCCAGCTTATAGCAGACATTCTTGTTATTAGTCCTTAAATGCATGACCTTGCACTTTCCTTCTCTATATTGGCAATACCTCCCGACTTTGTGTCATACGCAAACTTTATTAGCACATTCCCACTTTTTGTGCCAAGGTCAGTAATAAAAAGGTTAAATAAGATTGGTCCCTGAGGAACTCCACTAGTAATCTCCTTCAACACTGACAGTTCACCTTTCAGTACGACCCATTGTAGTCTCCCCTTTAACCAGTTCCTTATCCACCTTTCAATTTTCATATTAATCCCCATCTTTTCCAGTTTAACTAATAATTCCCCATGTGGAATCGTATCAAATGCCTTGCTGAAATCTAGGTAAATTAGATCCACTGCATTCCCTTTGTCTAAAAAATCTCTTCTCGTCTCAAAAAAGGAGATCAGGTTGGTCTGGCACGATTTACATGGTGTAAAGCCATATTGTATTTTATCCCAATTACCGTTAACCTTGATGTCCTTAACTACTTTCTCTTTCAAATTTTTTTCCAAGACCTTGCATACTAAGGTCAAACTAAGAGGCCTGTAGTTACCCAGATCACTTTTTTTCCCTTTCTTAAAAATAGGAACGATGTTAGCAATTCTCCAGTCATACAGTACAGCCCCTGAACGTACAGCTTCATTAAAAATCCTTGCTAATGGGCTTGCAATTTCATGTGCTAGTTCCTTTAATATTCTTGGATGGAGATAATCCGCCCCGCTCCCCTCGATTTAGTCCCATTAAGCTGTTTGAATTTGGCTTCTACCTCAGATGTGGTCATTTCTACCTCCATATCCTCATTTCCATTAGCCACCCTACCACTATCCCCAAGGTCATCATTAGCCTCATTAAAAATGGAGCCATCCCCAGTGCTTAGTGGTCCCACTTCTTCTTTCTTTGTTTTCTTCCTATTTATATGGCTATATAACCTTTTACTACTGGTTTTAATTCCCTTTGCAAGGTTCAACTCTACCTGGCTTTTGGCCTTTCTCAGTTTATCTCTACATGTTCTGACCTCCAAGAGAGAGCTTTCCTTGCTGATCCCTCCCATCTTCCACTCCTTGTAGGCTTTCTGCTTTCTCTTAATTACCTGTCTGAGATGTTTACTCATCCAGCTTGGTCTATAACTCTTGCCTATGAATTTTTTCCCCTTCCTTGGGATGCAGGCTTCAGATAGTTTCTGCAACTTTGATTTGAAGTAATTCCAAGCCTCCTCCACCTTTAGATCCATGAATTCTTCATTCCAGTCCACTTCCTCAACTAATTCCCTTAATTTTTTTAAGTTAGCCCTTTTGAAGTCAAAGATCCTAGTCACGGATCTATTTTTGTTTATTCTTCTATTTAGTTTGAACTGAATTAGCTCATGGTCGCTCGAACCAAGGTTGTCCCCTACAAGCAGTATGAGACTGATACCCACATAATAAATATTTCCACATGCTAACTGTAACATTATCTTGAGCTCTCAGCATTCTGAATGTGACAGAAACTGGCGATAATGAGGGGAAAGAGGTCTTAACCAATTACTTCATAGCAACTGAGGCAGGAATCTTGAGAGTGCCTCAGCTTGGTATTAGTCACCCTCTTAATGCAGCGGATGTCCACCAAATGGGAACACTGCTCCACTACTCTGGCTATTACTGACAGAATTATAAGCAAGGCACCATGACCAAAGATAAAGACTCAAGTATTTGATCATGGAATAGGACCATAGAGATTAACAGAACAATATTATCCTAGCCTCTTCCCTGGAATGCTAGACTGGAATATCCCCCAGGATTCAAACCTCCCATGTATCTTTTCATTTTCCCTGTTGCTGCCCTAAAACAGAAGTGTATATCAGAATATAAATCATTCCATTTCATAACTTTCTGATTAATATATTTGTATAGATCTACTTACATGGACCAGACATCCACCTTTGGGCCGTATTTCTTATGAGCTAGGAGTTCTGGGGCAGCATAGGCTGGGCTTCCACACTGGGTTTTCAACAGTTCCTGAGAGAGACCCTCAAATTTCATGGTATTGCTCAGTCCAAAATCTGACATTCACAAAAACAAAGAATTTGTAGTCTCCTCTGGGACTTATGTATCTTTAATATTTAGCTAAAGACAGGGGAAAAGATACAGCAATAATACACTGAAACAAGCAATGCTATGAACGAGGTGACTAGGTACTATTCCCATTTTCCTTTATTTCTTTTTTAGCATTTATAATCAATATTGTAGCTGTGTTCTTAGAATACATACTGCACTGATTGTTGACTGTGCTCTAAATGTGTAAGTAGAATAAACATTCTGCACTTAGAGCTTGTGCACTTAAGAAAGTTGCACTGGTATAAGTTAGGATAAGACTGTAAACCAATCTAGTTAAACAGCTGCCAAAGGCTGTGGGCAATCTTAGTTCAGGTTGAGTGGCCTATTTCACTTAAGCTAAAATTGGTTAGTGTTATGGTTCCAGGGTGAGCTGTACCTTAGACTTCTATCCCCAATCATTGTGCCCCTGTGCATGTGCATCTCTCAGACAACAATCAGGCAGCAATGGTCCCAGGGCCACACAGAGTGGAGGAAGGGAGGGGGCAAGTGGAAAGGTGCTGGTTGGGGATGGGATAGTTGTAAAGAATTTACAGTTTTTTGTCTACAGTTAGTAATCATTGTCTTTTCCCCTTGGAAGATTACACAGTGTCAGTGCTTCTTTTCCCACTTTCCCAATCTTACTATCCCTTTACAAACGGGAGTCACTCAGAAAGGGGGTGGGCTGAGATGGAGGGGGAGGGAGGTTAGGTCCAGGAAGGGGAAGGAAACACTTCAGGTGTCTGAGGAAAAGTGAGTCACAGCAGTCCTTTCTCCCTGGGAAGATTACAACATTTTTACCATTCCTGTCCCTGGTTTCTGGCCTCTCTCTCTCCACACCGAGCCATGGTGCACAAGCCAAGAGAAACAGGTGGGAGAAGGAAGTGTGGGGTAGGGTCTTGTGGTTGGATAAACACAGTGTGGTGTCCCTTTGCTGTGGAAAGGCGAGGGGCTTGTGGTGCTGATCTGAAATGGTGGGGCAGGAAATAAAGTTGTGTGGTATCTCCTTCCCTGTCCATTTCACCATTGCTAGGTAGACAAGGGAAGGATTTTCTGATGATGCTGGGGGTGAGGTCAGGTGGGGGTGCTTGGGCAATTTCCATGGTTCACATCTCCTTTCGCATGGAAACTATATGCTAGCTAAGAATATAATCAGTTTCCAGTTGAATTGCCTCCTAGACCTGTAAGCATATTTCAACAAATTTCTGGTGTAGCACAAACTCCAGCTGGGTTTTGAGGTTCAACAGCTGTGCAAATCTGCTTGGTTCCCCTTCATAGTTGACCAAACCCAGTATGTGCCAATGGTCCTCCCTATCTTGATCCATTTTAACTTTGGGATTAGTGCTTCATGACAGCTGTTAAGTGCAGTTAGCACTGCTGCTAAAGAGGGACTAAAAAAAGAATGAGTGTGCCCTCCCGCCCAACAAACCAAATGTTGAGAAGGTTGTTAAGAAAGATTGAGTACTCTGGATAACAGTTTTGTAAACAAGCATGAATATTTAAGACAACAGCATTCCAAAATGACTGCATTACAAAGGGGCTGCCACCCTCCATGGCACAAACCCAATCCTGAAATGATAACCGAGTGGAGGCACCCTATTATAATTGTTTATAATGGGTGAATAGTCACAGGAATAAATGTCTAATGGCCATAAACTACAGGAGAAGAAAACCCCCACAAAGTTCTGAAGCCCCACCAATATGTACCAATGGTCCCTCATGTTTTTCCCAACATCTGCACAGGGTGTGAACTTATTCCATGGCACAGACAGAGGTCATCCTCTGTTTCCCTGCTGTGCCAAGACATATGCACATCTGGCATCCCTGATTCCCTTACCCACCAGGAACCAGGACTAGTGTGCACGTAGGTGGTAATCCAACTGCCTGTACAGAGTTCATAAACAAGACTTGTCCTGTGCCCACTTGGGATGGAAGCACTTTTATCTTCACAAACATTACAGAGTGTGCAGCAGCTGACGATTATGTGAACAGTGTTGGCCACCTTGGCCTCCAGGCAAGTGTATAGGCAGCACCAAGATTTCAGCCTACCAAATGTGCATCTCACAACCATCTTGGAGCTCCTGACTTTGTCATTGAATTCCCTTTTTCAATGGAATCATTCTTCATGTTGGGCTATGGTTTCATGAGCCAAGTTGGGAGCGGGTATGCATGGTTCCCCAAAAAATAATAGTTGGGACATACACGGCATGGAGAACCCTATGACTTCTGGGGAATAAAGTCCCATCTTCCCACTTCAAATACAATCCAAATCACCTGAGCTCCCTGGTTCCGATGTTTCACAAGTTGGTATTCATAAATCTGTCTCTGTGGGCTACTAAGCCTTGCAGAATGAGTGAATAGTTTTTGGTTCACATACTCACCCCTTTTGGTGGGCAAAGTATCGGAATGTGGGTGTCAATGATGGCCCCTGTACAGTTTGGAAACCCAATCCTTTGAAATCCAGGTATTATTTTCAGAACTTTGCTTATGGCAACCACTCATGAGTAGATAACAGTGTTATCTGCCTTGCAAACCTACAGAACCACCACCCCAGGAGTGGACTTTCCAACCTCCAAAGCAGTTTGCGATTGACCATTAGCTGTCTGGCGTTGCCAGCTTCCACAGGGCAATAGCCACCTGGC
Source organism: Emydura macquarii macquarii (assembly GCF_026122565.2). Taxonomy (NCBI): domain Eukaryota; kingdom Metazoa; phylum Chordata; order Testudines; family Chelidae; genus Emydura; species Emydura macquarii. The sequence goes on from NW_027132434.1 coordinate 2,382,539, forward strand.
ATGGCTTCCCTGTATTGCGTGTTCTGGCACTGGAGATTTGGCGCAAGCTTCTCACACAACTCCATGAAGGTCTGTTTTTTTCTCATCTGGACATTCTGAGCAGAGGTCATCCCATTATTTCCAAAAAAGTGTGATGCCACCACCCTGTGCTGGTTCTCCTGAATAAGAAGGGATGATTCATTCATTGGCATATTGTAGCAATACTAGCATTCAGCATATCTGTTCTATGGGAGCCAAATGGATTGTCATTGACCTCAAGTCAGCCATCTTTGTTATGTCAAAGTTCTGCACAAAGTCCATCCTGAATCTTGCCGATCACCTACTCCACAGCAATATTTGTCCTGCAGTAAGGATCAGGATTAGAACCACTTCATCCTCCCATTGATCCTTCTCTTCCACCCAGTTTGGAATGGTGAGCAGGAACCACCATTGGCAAATGTGTGAAGCCAGTACCAACAACAAACAGCGAAGAGGTTCCTAGAGTGTCTTCTTATGACCAACAGAACTGTGTGATACTGCCCATGAAATGGTAGTGCTAATGTAGTGTAATGCTGCAACAACTTGGATGTGTGTAAATATGTGAACACAGTGTTATATCCTTGTCCAGCACAGCATATGTGGACACTTGGTGTGGGTATAGGGAACATTCACAAGCATATACATGATCTAGTAACCAAGCATGCACACCTAAGTTTGATTTAACTGTTAGATACCTTTTAGTTGGCAACACAATAATCACCAAATCTACAATGATATATATCTAACAGCCATAAAGTTAATACAGATATCGTCCACATTCTTCACAATTAGGAACAGGTTTAACTAAACCTAAATAAGCCATGCTTAAAAATGAAATAAAGAGTCCACATAACCTTTTGGATCAGTTTAATTTTATTGCAGTAAAAGTCAATTCAAGCTATGCTAGTATAAGGGTATCTCTACGCTATGGAGACTATACCAGCATAGCTATGTTGGCATAATACTGTTGCATAGACACAACCTACACCAATGGAAGGGTTTCTTTTATTGGTGTAGAAACACCACCTCCCTGAACGATGGTAGCTAAGTTGATGGAAACATTCTTCCATTGACATAGCGGCATCTACACTGAGGATTAGGTTGGCATAGCTATTTCAGTTAGGCGTGTGGTTTTTCACACTCCTGACTGACGTAGCTATGTTGACCTAACATTTAAGTGTACACCAAGCCTAACTTGAGTAGGTAATCCCTTTGGTGTGGTTCTGTAAAATGCTGAAGTCAATGGGAGTTAAAAACACTCAGAACCCTGTTATGTCAGGCCCTTAAGAAGTTATTAGTTAAGGCAGTGTTGTACCCCATTGGTGTAAAGAGTGGTAGGACTTGAATTTCAGCTTGCAGGTCTACTAGGAAACCAGCATCCCCATAATTCCACCTAGCAGCAGCTGTAGCCTGGCCATTTTTGGTGACCCACTATCCTCAGAGGTTCAATGCCATGGAAAGTTCTGCCTCGAATGATCTGACTGATAGTGGTCTTAGTGATTCTTGAGTGGCTCTTGTCCTTAGGTAAGCCCATGAGAGCATACCAGGAGGTGTCCAGCTAACAACGCAGATCCTAGCTAGCTGCCATGACCACCCTGCTTCTCTGGTATTGATCTTGGCTCTGACTTGGATTCTGACTCCCGATTGCCCCCTGGTACTCTAACAAGGCTCCTGATACCTGATATGGACCCTCAGCCTGATTCCTGACTCAGTCTCTAGCTTTGACTCTTGACTTAACTCCTGATTCTGAGTCTGGCTTGACTCATTGACCCTGATACTGGCTCTGACACCTGACTTGTGGAATCCCACACTCCTGCCTACCTTCACCCGGATCCTGACAATTGCAGAATGTGAAGGACTTGCCAAGAGGGGCCTCTCAGTTATTGTCCAAAGTTTTAACTTTTCCTTTAAAAAAAAGAAAAAAAAAGTAAATCTCTAGCTGTTATGTTTGCAAAGAAAACCTTGAAAATGTGGCCCAAGTGTAATTGATGAGGCAATGTCTATCTGAGTCCTTAAGGAGCCTGAAACAATAGCTCTGAGTATGAACTCTGTCATTTCAATGGGTGCTGACTCAGGTCAAATGATGACACATTAAATGTCAGCATTGTTATCTACTGCACTGCTTATCAAAGCATGTAAGAAAGGAAAGGAAGTATTGTATTATGAAGAGGTATGTAAGCATTTCCCCAAATGTGTTGGTGGGAAAGAGGGGTGTAAAGAACTTGCTGAGGGTGGAAAAGGTGTGCCTGTTTGATTTCCTTTTCCTAATAGGAGCTAAGATTTCAAAAGTTTAGGGAACTTGTGCTTCGCACACGGTGTCTCCAAAGGCAAGTTTGTCTGCAGAATTCTGTGAGGTTTCTGTAGAATAAAATAAATTCCTTTCTGAGCTGTGTTAACTGCTTGGTGCAAATTCCCTCAATTTAATAGTAGTTTGCCTCATCTTTCAGCACTCTAGCAAAGCTTCCATTAGTGACAGAAACAGTTTTCTTTTAAAAATGTTTAATAAAAGGAGTCCGATTGAAGGCATTAGTCTACAGAAACCAATGGATTTGTATCTGTTTAGGCTAAAGTTTATTTGCTTGTGTCTATAATTCACCTTTGCTAGTATTACTTTTCCACACAAGAGATCTATAATTCTTAAATTGTTTCTTACCCCTACAACACACAACAAAAGAAAATGGAATCCTACACAAAATACTCTTCTCTGTATATTTAAAAAATAAATGGAATAAATGCACAAATACAGTGTAAAGCCAAAGTTGAGTAAAGATCATTCTATTTACATCCAATATATTCGTTAAATAATCATCAACTCACCCACAAAAATTGTACTATAATGAATGATAATCATAGAAAGCTACATGAACTATCAAGTCCAGGAACAAGAATCAAACTTCTATGTTATTTTATGGATGATATGCACCTACCAACGATTTTGATGTTGTTGTTTTCATCCAGAAGAAAATTCTCGATTTTCAGGTCCCTAAGAAAATCAAGACAGAAAGCAAACTTTAAGATGATATTGAAACTTAAAATTTACATTCCAATTCTTAGCAAATTTTTTTTAAACAAAAGTTTCATTAAAATAATGATAGTTCCACACAGCTCAGAATGTAAAATTATAACAGGATCTTGAAATTTTCAGTTAGTGGAGTGGAAACTTTCATGAATTTACTGAATGTCTTACCGAGTATTTTTAATGAATACTTATTTTAGAACCATCCATTCCATTAAGATTTTTGGGGTAAGTATATATTATTTAATTATTACTTTGTGTATTATAGTGGTACACTATTTACTAAGTAGCTGCATAGTAATTCAGTGCTTCAAAACTTCAAGGAAAATGTCTAAAAATATATCTATTGATTTTTCTGTTGTATCCCTTCAGTTTCAAGACAAAGGCAAGTATTTTTGTCTTTTTATATCTTTGCAAAAGTATTTTCCCACTGTCTTTGAGTATACAGTGTTCAGATTTGCAGTTCAAGTTTATGGAGAATTGAGCATATTTTCTGTCATATTAAAGAGATGATTATATTGCAATTGCTTTTTATGTGAGTCATTTAATTGTGTTCAGGAAGTATAAAAGACAGGAGGTAAATTGAGAAGTGACATCTGCCTTGCGTGTGAAGGAGAACAGTCAGGGAAAATAATAGTGCCACTGTAGATGGAGCTAGCCTTGCAATAATGTTTGTGCAGACAGGATCAGCCAAAGTCAACTCCTTATAGCAAACAGTGATGACAAGGTCAAAATTATAGGTGTGATACTATACATTGGCTCAGCTGAACATGTGCTTGTCATGGGTACATTGGATACCCTGACAAAAGACTAAGCACTAGAACCTGGCTTTTCCTTTGGTAGTGCCAAGTGGCTAGGAAGCTGCTCCAAAAAGGCAGCTGAGGTTTTTCCATAGCACAGGGGAATCCTCAGCTGGTGTAACTTTGATGTTGGGAGCATGTCCAGTGCCTCTTACGTTCTGTGGTTCCTGCTAGCATAACAGATCCTTGGACATCATTGCAAGCTGGTGTCGTTTAGAGCAGTACTAGGTCCGCCCTAAACTACATCAGGGTTGGGAGTGGCAGAAAACCTACCCTAGAAATGGGATGGAGAACAAGCAGCTCCTTTGAAACTCCTCCCATCAGTTGCAAGCAGCACTTATTGGAGGCAGCTAAGAACTTGTTCCGTCCTATAGCCCTCCCTTGCAGAGGCTGAAGTGTAAATTGAGACAAGACCTAATGAGGGATGGTAATAAAGACTAGGAGGAAAAAATGGGGAGGGGCGGGCAAATTGTATAGTACTATAGCAGTTGCACAGGTTAGTAACACAAATATCTTGAGGTTAACCCAATGTTTTGTGTGGGTGTATATATGTGTACATAAATCTACTCGTTGTTTACAGGTCTCAGGAAGGAGGTTGCAAACACAATACAACTGCACAGTAGAATCTCGAGCCCATAAAGGGCACAGGATGTTGGTGGCTTTCATTTAAAAATGTCAGTAATTTTACTAAAACAATTTAAATTATACATTATTTCTAAAAATGCAAATAAATCAGTGCCCAAAAGTTTTGACATAAGCTTAAGATGTTTGTGGCCTAATGCACAGTAACATTATGTAGTTTTAATATGTGTTATATTGGTGACCTCTGCAAATTGGATATTGCTCTTGGAATTTAACACTCAGAGTCATTATGATTTTTTCTACACTACAATTATCAATGTTACTTTGGATTGGCTGAACTGCTATTCTGTAGATCAAGCTGAGTGTTCAAGCAGTTCATAAAAAGTCAGTTTTCTCTCCTGACCAAGCTGATAATGGATACTATTAAAGTTTCCATGGGGTCAGAAGTTCTTTCACACCAGAGATGCGGCAATTTCTTCTTAGAAGGGAACCTTACCAGGAAATGGTGTAAATTTTAGCAACATCATTAACTTTTTCTCATTCCTATGGAGGCTTTCGAGAGAACTTCTAAAGGGAAAGGTATGATGTTTCTGCTCCAGCAGCAATGCAGGTATCTGAACCTTTTATATGGGGGAGAGAGCAGGTATCGTACCTGCTTTATATATTACCAGAGACTTTTTAAATTTTTTTGGTACAGTAAAAGGCAGTGTGACAAATGAATAGGTGACTCATTTAATGTTCGAACACTTTAATTTGGTGAATGGTGGCACCTTGGCAAAATACAAGCTTGTTTGGAGACTAGAAAATGACTAAAGCAGGAAAAGTGTACTGCAGGAAGCTGATGTAATCTTAGTTTATTTGGGCATAAACAGTTGTTGAGCCAGTGTTATTAGATTCAGATGCACAATAGGAATCTTAGAGAAGAGGGAAACCAAAATAACAATCAAAAAAGGATTCCTGATGACCAGTATTTCCTTTGTACTAGAAGTAGTCAAGAAATTGACCAGTATTTAGTTAAATATTCCACAAACACAATAGAAAATCTTATTCCTAGGTATATTACTGATTAAATCAAGAGCATCCATGTGCCATTCTTCAGCAAAATCACTGATAACCAAACTCTAACAAGTGACATCTGCCAATGTCCTGGCTACTTTGCAGTCAGTCAAGCTTAAAACCAGGCTATAGCAGGGAGATGACTGTAGCAGCACTGAAAGATGACCTCGTAGCAATAGATAAAGGTTTCATCTCCAACACTAACACTATTTCTGCAGCTAATGACACAATTGACCACAATGTACTGGTGAGCCCTTTGTAGCTGGAGTACACTGTGCAGGACTTTGATGGCTTTAGCCATTCCTCTCTAATAGGACCCAAAGGGTGTTCCTTCTCACTGAAAACTCACCTGCAGAGTTCCAGAAGGATCTGCTCTGTCTCTACCACCTCTCTTCAATATGTACAGAAGACAGAGAGTTAGAGAGACACCTCTGACTCCGCTGCCAACAGTACACTGACATTCAGCAGTATAGCCTCTTCTCCACAAAAGCAGCCAGCACCATCACAAGGGTTGCTTGGAAGAGGTCAGCACTAGATGAAGAGCAGCAGGCTCAAACTTGAGTTGGTTATTGATATGAAGAAGGAAATTTTGAAGAACAAACCAGGACACTCTCCACCACTTCCATCAAAGATATCTCCTCCCAACCTCCTCCTTTGATTTCAGGCATGCAAAGCCCTGGAGTCCTGATCAGTTCAGTACTTGGGCTTGAAAACGGCAATATCAGTGATGAAAAGTTCCTTTTTCTATGCCTAATTTGCTAGGAAACTTTGCCCATTCTTTTCAGATGAGGATCTGTCCACAGTGATCTAAGCATTTGTCATCTTCAGGAGAGCTGGCTGAAACTCAGGGATTTGGGTATTTATGATATTGCTCTCATTCCACTTTAAAACGAAAGTAAGTTTACTAAAATTTTCTGGTGAACCAGTGATCTGAAGAACTGAAATATGGTGTTCCTGAAAGGAAATGTGAAATTGACATTGTTGTCTTTCACTGAATATCAGTCATGAAACTGATAAGAATGTCAATTTCACTAGCTGCTCCATAGTTTTGCTGGAAAATTTCCAGTCAGCTCTAATCTCCAGATTGCCATAAAATTTCAATGCATTAGTGAAGCTGAATGCAGAAGCAATTCAAAAGCACCATGCAAAATGCAGCAGTCCAGCACTTCAATAGGAGAGGCTACTGCAAACTCATCAGCCCTGTGATCCAATCCTTCCACTAGTTTCCAATCAGCTTGTGTTACTAGTTCAAAGCCTTAGTCCTGAATTTCAAAGCTAAGTAGGTCAGGAGCCAGCTGCATCAGTGACTGCCTCTGTACCTCTGACCCAGCAAGGCAACTGTGTTCTTCTGGGACAATGCAGCTCATAAAGCCTGTGAAAAACCATGGGAGAGGCAGGGGTAAATTGTTTTCAGTCCAGAGGTTTGTCTGTGGAATGAACCTCCAGAGGAGCTGAGTCTAGTCAGCATATGACTACTTTCAGGGAGTGCTGCATAAACTCTCTCTGACAAAGCTTTCCCAGCAGATGACATTAATGGGGAAGCAGGGAAGCAAGGGGAGAAAACAAATGGCACTCTTTCCCACTACATACAGTTGTATGTCAAGCAAAGCCTTCTCTACCAGAGGAGGGCAGAAGATGCAGGAAATTCACCAGGGATGTTGTCATGGCAAGAACTTAAATACTGCTGTTGGGATTGTTAGTTAATATCACACATACATTTAGAAGGTTTTGTATTCCAAAGTCCTTATGCAAACTGTGAACCAAACTACCAGCATGTTTTTCACGCATGCCAAGTTTACGGTAAACTCCGTGTAATCTCTGTCTGCCCATGCAGAACAGTTCAGAAATGATGTAGAACATGAAGAGTGTGCTAAGATAATTGGGATAACTGGTACAAAGTCTTGGTGACCTTCAAAATAATTAAAATCTAGATGAGACTTTAGAAATAATTGGTAATGGTGTTCTTGGACTAGATAAAAGTTTAGACCAATGGGTCATAAAGGTCTAATATCCTGAAAAATAGATATGAAAATCAGATAAGGGAAAGATGAAAAGTTTGTACTAATTGGAGAATTTTCTGCTTTGTCATAAACTACCCCTGTATAAGTATACCGTGAAGTGGGCTCTTATTCTGTGGAACAGATTTGAGCTGCAAAGTTGCTCTCCAAATTGGTATGTATTGTCTTTCTGTACTCTGTTGCTCTATCTTTAATTAATTAACATATTTGATTAATAATAAACTGAGCTATTTGACATCTCAATCAATACTCTAAATGAAACCCATCTAACACTATGCTGGTGGGCATTAAAGAAAAACCCTAAAATAGATTATCTAGGAACCCAGAAAGGCAGTTCATTTTGTTCAGTTAATTCTTTATTTTTTGAGTAAAAAGATTAATACAAAGCAACAGATACAGGGAGCTATTTACTGCTGGATTACCAGCAAGTTGAACACACCGTGCAAAGCCCTTGTCAGAGAGTTAATGTGCTACCTGTAGATGAATATTTAATGATGCTCGGTTGTTATTGTTAAGCGACTGTAAATTTGATTAATTGCGAGGGTGCCTACAGCTTTATATGTGTGTGGGAGGGTTTATTGTCATTTAAAGATATAAGTTACAAATCATTTACAAAAACAAAAAAATGTGAAAGATCTCTGTGCAGGGGAGCAAGGGGGCATAATGCACCTTCTAAGTCCATTGTGCCATTTACTCACCCTGTGATTCACAGCATGGGGGAGAATAGCAGCCTCTATTGAGTGGCTACCCAGCCATGAAGTTGGATGGCGCATGGGTAGAGCCTTGACTTTGAATCCACAACTCACCAGTGATCTTTACCAAATCAGCATGGAAAGGTAAACAATCTGTCACTAGTCTATAGCAGTAGCCCACTGCTTGCTCCCTGGAACAAGTGGGGAACAAGAAAATTAACTGACGTTGAGTCACCATTTGTTCCCTGGTCTGCCCTGTGGGCAGCACAATTACCTGCTGCCCCTTACTCAGGTCAGATTAAGTCACAATGGATCTTATCACAACTAAACCAATATTTAAATGAACAATTATATCAAATTATTTTTACTTGGTGTGATAACACTTCGACCCAAATTAATTCCACAATAACCAAAATAACATCCACTTTCATTTATAATGGTCCTTGCCCTTGTGTTCTGTAAGGTACAGCACAACAATTCATCCTCTGCCTGGCTCTGGAATTCTCCACTCATCATAACGCTACACTTTATTAGAACTGCTTGAAGAATGGGGGTAGGGAGATGTGTGAAAATATTTAGATGAAAATTTGAAAAATGTTGATCTTCTCTGGAGTTGACATGTCATTTGGACACGTGAACTACATAATTTCCATAAAGAGAAAATGCTATCCATTCTGGAATTTTTGAATTTGTCATTTTTATTTGAAAGGGGATGAAAGAACCCTACCTGTGGACAATCCCATGGCAATGCAGATGTTCAACTGCAGACATGATCTGCCTGGTATATTCCCTTACTTCCCTTTCTTCCAGTTTCTTTTTGTCACCGATTCTGTCCAGAAGGTCTCCACCTAGGCACAGTTCCATCACCATGTAAAAGGAGTTTTCAGTCTCCAGTGTCTCATATAGTTGAACAACATTAGGGTGCTTAATCATCTGGTGTATCCGGGGCTCCCGCTTCATGTTTTTTAAAACATAGGAATCTTGCTTGGCTTTTTTCTTGTCCATGACTTTTATGGCTACCTAAATTGTAGAATAGATGCAAATTGGCAAGACCCATTTCAACATTAGCAACATAGATCTATTTTCAAAATGCCTGGGGATAAATTTACTTTAGTGAACTTCTGATTATTTATATTGAGCTTGACAATTTGATGGTGCAGAGAGGATGTGTTTCCAGAGTGAAGCATAAGCTTCCTGTCTCCCTTAGGGGTCAAAATTTGTCATCTGCTATGCACATCATATCTATATGTGCGTCTCTGTATATCCCACTGCTTGCAGTGAGTAACGTGCACATGTAAAGCACACCTAAAGACAAAAAATAAATATATTCCTTTAAATGAACTGTATACTGGAAGGTGGCCAATGTGTTCTTTCTCTCACATGCTCCCTTAGGGCCTGATTCAAAACCCACTGAAGGCAATGGAAAGATTCCCTTTGGCATTAGTGGGCTTTGATCAGGCCCTCAGAAGATTATTCAAACAGAATGAAACCAGTGTCATAAATAAAGAAACGGAATGTGTTGTTTAGAGCAATTTTAAAAATAAAGTTGACGGACAATACAAATTTAACAGTGTCATACATTTCCACAAAGGAGACTTGTGGCATATATTTTACATTGTAACTGGGGAAAATATATAGTAACTACATCCTGTCATCTAATAGATTGCTGTTGCAGTGGGTAGTTTTTCAATAAACATTTCTCCATAGCTTTAAAGATCAGTTACAGGATACTAGCTAACTCAGGGAGGATTACTGGAGAAAATAGATTTGAAGTTGTTATTATGCCTCTGTCCTTTTCCTCTTTCAACAGATGATGGCTTTGCTGTCAGAGTTAGCTCAGTGTCCAGTTAAATCTACATGAAAACAATGATACAAATTTACATTCACACGTGTGACTGGCTTTTAAATGAACAGCAAACTCTATTTCTGATGCCATACAGGTTCAGTTTTAAGACTTAGGTTGGTAGTTCATTGAGTGACTGTCATTCGTGGGATTAAAAACAATAATCTGAATTCCTCCCACATACGATGCAGTGAGATTAGTGGCAATTATTAGTTAATCTTACTCCATTATGAGTTTACCTTCTCCCCTGTAGGGATGTGTAGTCCCTCCATCACCTTGGCAAAGGAGCCCTTGTTGATCATTTTGCCCACCAGGTAAGTTCCAACTTGTTTGGTGTGAGGGAAATTCTTCCCAGGCTCTTGGTGCATCTTGCTAAAACAAGAAGGTATCTGCATACCCCTGCTGGTTTTCTCCCATTCTGGTAATGTGCTGTCCAGGTTGCTGGTATCTGTTGTTATGCCCTCCAAAGTTGCTTTGATTGCTGTAGGCATCCTCGGGATGGTCAGATATACTGACACCTCTCTCTAAACAGTGCTAATTTCCAGGTGTAGCCAGTGATTAATAACAAGGATCAGCATTAAATCTGTATATCTCGGGAAGAGAGTACCATCCCATTGACCATCCAGTATCTAATCCTTTCTCTCTGAGACTTCCTTTTCATACCTGATCTCTACTCCCCAGGCATGCAGATCTGCTCAAGCAGAACCAAGAGGCAGATTATTAACCTAACCTGATACATGATGTCAATTAATGCCCCAGTGCTGCTAGTGCTGATGACACATAATCCCAGCATTAGCATGGAATAAACCATTCCCTTTCATGTAGAATGAGAAACGGTCAGTTCACTGGCAGGGAACACCAATCAACTAAATTGGACTGCAACCCTCTTTGCCTGTTTTTAAAAGACAAGAGCACAACTGCTCATTGTAAAAACATCACGGTAGCTTGCACATAGAGTTTAATTAAACAGAAGCTGGTAGTAAATGTCTAAATATACCACTTGCATTATCACCTTTAAATCACAGAATCTTAGCTTGCATGTGGATTTTTAGTTTCAGGAGACATTTTGCATTTCCTGTCACATTATTAGAAAACTAATTTCTGCAAAATATCCCCCATTAATTTATCAAAGGAGTTGATTTTTTTACAGAGATGATTTTTTATAATTATTTAGAAAAAAAACATTGTCTTTTTATAAATGAATGTAAAGACTATTTTGTTTGTGTGGTGTGAATCATGTACTTCAGAAGGGCAATAGTCCCCAAACTGGATGAAAGGGAGGAGATGAAAAACTATTATGAAAAACTAGGGCCTGCAAACAGTCATGTACATATTTAACTTTATGCACGTGAAAAGTCCCATTGACTTTAATTGGGCAACATGTGCACAAAGTTAAGCATGTCATAACTGTTTGCAGGATCAGAGCCTAGGTCAGCCATGACCAAAAGACACCTAGTTGAAATGACCTTCAAAAAAGTAGTTCAGAAACCCTCACAGTAGGCCAACCTTGAATTTTTGATGAACTCCTCTGCTTGTCATTCAGCTGAAATGTCCGATTACTGTTCTCTTCCCCTGACTCCCACTCGTCCGCATCATTAACCAAAAGATAAGCTGAGCTGAGCAAACTCTGGATTTTCATAAAGTATTTCATAAAGTGTTTTCTGAAGATTGTTTCTTGCTATGCAGGGAAGCAATTTGATATACTGACTAAGGCTTTATTTCTGTTCCCACTGAGATTCAGAGCCAGAGAAAACTGCAATCTTCTAGAGAAACTAGAGAACGGGATTTATAGAACGGGGAAATGCTTCTTGATTAGTGCTTAGTACAGGCTGTACCTCCTTCCCTTCTATCCATTCCTCTCGTATTGGCTTTCTCATTGAAAATCAAGACAGAAGAGGTAATGTATTAAAAAAAAACCAGAGAGAGGAACCACAGCAAGAAGCGGAAAGCACATATTCCTGGCACTTTTAAGAAGAAAGGCAAAAACCTCTTAAAAACATAACCAACCTTAAAACATGATAGTTGGCTATGCTAATTATTGCTATTGTTGGGGAAAGGCCCAACCTGACACCTTGAGAAATCTTGAAGTAGAAAAACTGCCAAATATATTTTAAAGTAAATGTTTTGGCATAGTGGAGAATTAAAAAAGGGAGGGGGGGGGGGAAACAAGTCTATCTCTGTGTTGGAGAATACATTCCTAGTATTGAGCACAAGCCAGTTGAAGCTGAAATATTGTATGAGAAGGCAGCTGAAAGCCGATGATAGTAATGTCGGGATTGAATGATATTTCTATTATCTGGTTTGGTGTTCTGCAGTACTGAAAAGGCCCAAGAGAAAGGAGCAAAGGAGTCAGATCTTCATTAGTGGACATCCACCAATGAGAAATAGATTCCAGCAGGGAGGCAACTTCAACACAGTACTGGCAATGACCATGCTGGGTGCCTTAGCTTCCCCTCACCACTACACCCCTCAAAAAAAACCAACCCATGTATATCTCAATTTTATTCTCCATCTTGAGTTCACTTGAAAAATACGTTATGCAGATTTAAGAAATGCAAAATAAAAAGTTGAAAATGTACTGAATTTCTCTGTCGGTAACTGAAAAAAATTGTTATATAAATAACAGGTTAAGTCCAGATCTGAAGAGGCACAGATCGCCTGGTTGCTCCAGATTCTCACTAGTAAAAGAGAGAAATTGAGGTATGAGACCTGGTGAAAACAGTGCTGGTGAAATCTAGACTACCAGACCTGGAAAATATTAGGCCATATATGTAAGAGAGCTACTAACCATTATAAAGAGCATATGGCCAGTTAAACAACCTAATTATATTCAATGTGAATTTAGCAGCATGGAAGAATTTGTTTGCCATATCACAACCACCATACTGGATTTTTCTTGTGTGATGCAGATAAGTCTGTGACCATATTTGAAGGTTTTATGGTCTCAAACAAAGCTGAAGAAACTTGCTCCTGGTCGCTCTCTTTCTGTCATCACTGGATGGATTCCTAACTGCTTTAAAAGCTGGGCCTTACTTCAGAAATACTCCTTTGATTGTTGCCTATTATAAAACATACAAAATGGGGTTTTCAAAGGTGCCTATGTGAACTAGGAACAAAAGCCCTATTGAAAATCAGTGGGACTCCTGTGTCACTTGGGCATTTCTGAAGATCTCACCCACTCGCTTTTGTATATGTTTCCCACTAACCACTGCCCTCTGCTTCAAGGAATGTCTGTGATATGCACTCTGCTGTCTGTCAGTCCCTCTGCTGGCTGAGCTACTGAAATTGCTTTCTTTCATTCACAAGCTAGGCCTACTTTTTAGGTCCTGCAGGTTGCAAACTGTTCACATTTCCACATGTTTTAGGTTAGCTGTTGGTGGGGCATGAATGCAGCCACATATGCTCAAAGAGTCATTTTAAGACTAAAAGTTTTTGAAGTTTCATACTGAGAAGTGGGGATTTCCTCCTCAGAAGGAAATCTAAGGTGGTGAATGGAGCAAATACATTTAAAAAAACCCTGAAATACAGGGTAGGATTCGTGTCTGAAAGCAACATGACATTCTGTATTGTAATCATTCTTAGAATCTGGAACTACATCAATCTCATGCTTCCTAATGTACCTAAGTCATGCCTTTATTACACTAAAATGCCTGCCATGTTCTATATTATTTCTGATTTCTCATATAGCTTTTGGCAGCCACAGAATTTATTTTAGAAGTCACTGTAGGTACAGATTCAGCAGATTTTCTGTAGGATTTACTTACTGTAATGTGTTTAAGGGGTTGAGAAGGCATAAAATGTTGGGGCCTGAGTCTCCTCTAGCGCAGGTCTAAACCAGGAGTAACTGTTGAGGTCAATGCACTTAGAGTACAATCAGGCCCATGGTATTTTGTTTATACTATTTCTTTAGCCATGTATAAATGATTAACTACTCTTTTCTTTTGTGGAAACAGTGGAGATAGAAGCATATAGGGAGTATTATTTTCTGATTACTGAGCTGATCCAACTCCCACTGAAGTGAATGGGAGTGTTTCCAGTGATTTCCAAGGGAGTTGGATCAGGCTTTAAAAGAGCATAATGAGTTTGTTCTCTCTGATGTTATATTAAATATTAACTTGCACGTGAACAATTATAATACAAAAATATCACTTACAAACCTTCATTTTACTTTCATAACCCATACCATTGCTAGACTGGTGATCGGTCCTATAGTGATTTTTAGATTAGCAGTTAAACTAAAAGAAGGATGAATGGATTTACCTTGCCGACATCTTTGCCTTTTTCCCACGTTTCACATGTTTAGCATATTTGTTAATGGTTACTGCCATGCCTCTGTGCCTCAGATTATCTTTAAAAATGATCTTGCACATTCTGTTCAACCCCAACAATATTCTATGGCTATTTTAGAATGAATTAATAGAAGTCAGATTTGTGTTCACCGTGTGTCTTTGTAACAGGATCCTCTTTACTGCATTAGTAGTGTCGGTGAATTGTGCTCTGCACCTGCTATTCCATTTCTTAAAGTAGATAGTCTGACTGTCTCTTCTCAAGGCATAATGAAGATTGTGTTAATTCCTAACTGTTTCCTAGTCTCTGAGGCAGGGCCATCAGCAGACAAATGCCAAAGGCCTGGCAACTATCAGGTCAAAGATATTCAGCATCAACACCAGAGGCTTCCAAATAGTCATCCTCTATTTTTTTTTTTCATTTTCACTGTTGTGATGTATACCTAAAAATTATATATCAAATTGTCTTCTTCCAAGCCACAGTCTTGTCTTCACACTGAATTTGTTCTGAAGAAAGTTGCAGTCTTTCTTTTATCTGTGGACCACGCACAGAAAGAGTAGTAGCCGTGCCTCGACAGCATGCATCAATTCTGCCCTGAAGACATCACCTGTAGAGAAAGGAACACAAACACATTCAGCCTTTGGCTTCTCTACTGAGGCAGCCAAATGTGCCAGCGAATGAACTGAATGCCTGTGTGCTGGAAACCAGCCTGACACCACCAGCTCATTTCACACAGGTCACCAAAAAGCCATCAGATAAGGACTTCCTTAGATTCTAAGGCAAGGAGGTTTTATCCGGGGTTCTGCCAACCAAAAGCTCGTGGTCACTTTACTTTGTGTGAGGTGATGTCAGGAAGTAAACCAAATGGAGACACGGCCATCCAGCCGATAGATGGACTGGTAGAAACAGTGTAACACAAAAGTGCTCTTACTACACAACTATACTTTACTTAGGCTCAAACACAACATGAGTGTGCTCTTACTTTAAAGTTATACTTTTACTTAGGTTCAAGCACTTACACACATCCACAACAGGTTAGTAAAACACCCTCAACCCTTAATAATTACCGAAGTCTGGGGTGGCTTTCGAGTGGAAACAGTGACAGCTTTCTGATTGGCCTGATCTTCCAACTGCCGTTGGAGGATCCAGAAGCTGAGTCCAAGAAGAGATCCCAAAGAGTCCAAGCCTCTCCCATTTATCCTTCTTAGCAGACAATAACAGGTCAAGAAAGAGAAAAAAGTTTCAAAAGCTAGATCTAAGGTTGCCAGAGTACTTGATTAACTAAATGTTGTTAGAAATAATTAAATAGGTTGTCCCGGGGGCGGATTGGGGAGACGGAACCCTTTATTGCCTGCTCGTTCCACCTCCACGCCGGGCGTGAGCAACGAGGGGGTTAATTTACAATTCTTTTATTCATAACAGTATGTAAATGTATACATTTTCAGCAACTCCCCAGAGACCCTTATTTGGTTACATTGACCCCTATAAAATGAATATTAATAAGTGCATAATAAATATAATTATACCCACCCCTGTTTGTTGTTTACAGGATTACTATACAGAGGTCAAGCACATCACCTTAAAACCTATACATTTTACACTAACATTCTTTAAAATAAAGACATACCAGGGGGAGAAGGAAGATAACACTTTCTTCCCACCATAAAACCTTGCACAGAAATAGCAATAGGCTCATCCCCTACACAGATGACCAGAAATGGAGGAGAAGAAGAGAGATAACAGACTGTAACTAAAATGTATACCAATTAACAGAAACAAAGTTTGCCCTTACATTGACCCCATTCCCTGTAATGTAGGCCTGGCAACTTGTCTAGCTTTTAACTCTTTACTCTTCTACAGATATGTTCCTACAGAAGCTGCATATCTTGAGGCCCAGACAAACATCTCCCAGAGGGCATGCATAAAATAACCTTATTGGTCTTTTCCTGTAACACAGATCCCAGCACATCCACCAGAGCATCAGGGAGGGGTGCAGGGTCATGCAAAGGTTGAGCAAGAGGCTTCCCTCCCCTCCTGGCTTAGTCATGCCAAGGCTGCACAGGCCCGCAGAAAGGCCTACCAAGTTTGGCTGCTGTTAGCAATAAGTATAATAATCAATATTACACTATCAAGTGGTTCCTAGTCCTTTTGCTGGTCTATCAAAATCTCCCTGTAGAGGGACCACTGTCATCATCTAGTCTGACCTCCTGCATAACATGAGTGTAGCAAGGCGCTGTGGCCTTCCTCGGAGCCTGGGCCCGAGGAAGGATCGCTCTGCCCCCGCTGGACAGAACCAGGCCCTGCAGGCCAAGCCACCCAGAAGCAGAGGGGTGGAGCCAGGGCCAGGGGAGGAAGTATAAAAGGCAGGCCCAGCAGCTCAGTCAGGGGGTAGCTGCTGCTGGAGGCAGACGTGTCTTCCCTGAGGCTGCGGCCTAGGTCTGAACCAAGCCCTGCGGCTGTTTGGCGCAGCTGCCCTGCTGACCGGAGCCTCCAGAGCCTGCCTGAATTGCCGGGCCTGATCAATTGGAGGGGGCCACCAGACCTGAGCAACTGAGTAGGGCTGCCAGGCCTGAGCGACTGGGTAGGGCCGCCGGACCCTAGTAGCTGGGATCAGCTACCTGAGCCCGCTCAGTGAGAGAAACTCCCTGAGGCTGGCCCTGTCCTGGAGGAGCTGACTAATGTGGAGGACCCACCGTTGTGGATGGAACCTTGTGGACCAGAGGAACACCTGGGGTCCTGTGACTTGGAGGAGCTAACTTCCGCAGATGAACTGGAGGAGTTTCCAGACCTGCTGCTGGTTGAGGGTGAGGGACTCACCGGCCGCCCGCTCATCACCTCCCCCAGTGACCTGGAGGGAGCCACGTGGCTGCAAGTACCCAGGGATTGGGTGGGAGGAAGTGGCCCTGGGACAGCCAACTAGCAAGTGGCTGAGTCGGGCGAAAAGCCCGTCAGCGTGTTGTGGCTGGAGCCCTGCTGACTCAGTGGCAAACAGCTTTGCCATTGATAGGGCCTGGGGCTGGGACTCAGTTGAGTCGGGTGGGCCTGCGTCCCCCTTTCCTAACCACCCCAGGAGTGCTTGCCATCCTCTACACTGCTGGCCCGAGGACCCCAAACTCTGCCTGTCCCGCCCTGCCTGCGGGCCGTGGTCCCTAGACCGCTTGCCTGTCCCGCCCTGCCTGCGGGCCGGGGTCCCTAGACCGCTTGCCTGTCCCGCCCTGCCTGCGGGCCGGGGTCCCTAGACCGCTTGCCTGTCCCGCCCTGCCTGCGGGCCGGGGTCCCTAGACCGCTTGCCTGTCCCGCCCTGCCTGCGGGCCGGGGTCCCTAGACCGCTTGCCTGTCCCGCCCTGCCTGCGGGCCGGGGTCCCTAGACCGCTTGCCTGTCCCGCCCTGCCTGCGGGCCGGGGTCCCTAGACCGCTTGCCTGTCCCGCCCTGCCTGCGGGCCGGGGTCCCTAGACCGTTTGCCTGTCCCGCCCTGCCTGCGGGCCGGGGTCCCTAGACCGTTTGCCTGTCCCGCCCTGCCTGCGGGCCGGGGTCCCTAGACCGCTTGCCTGCCCCGCCCGATGTGAGGGCCACGGGGCTATACACTGCCAGAGGAGCCCACCCTGCCTAGGGGCCGGGGCTATGGACTCCTAAACAAGGAACTTATTCCCCTCAGCAAAAGAGCTGTGGCCTTCCTCGGAGCCTGGGCCCGAGGAAGGACCGTGACGCCGCAGGCTGGACCATGCCACCAGTCTACAATGAGCCATAGAAATTCCCCAGAATAATTCCTCTTTGAACTAGAGCATCTCTTTTGGAAAAAAAAACATCTAATTTTGATTTTAAAATTGCCAATGAATATGAATCCATCACAACTGTTGGTAAGGTGTTCCAATGGTTAACCGCCCTCAGTGTTAAAAATGTATGCCTTATTTCCTGTGTGAATTTGTTTTGCTTCAGCCATTGGAGCTTGCTATACCTTTGTCTTGTAGATCGAAGAGACCATTATCAAATATTTGATCAGTATGTAAAGTATGATCAAGTCATGTGTTAACCTTCTTTGTTAAGCTAAATAAATGGAGCTCCTGGAGTCTCTACTATAAGGCAGAGTTTCCAATTCTTCAATCAATCTTGTGGTTTTTCTTCCCCATTTACAATGACATTTTGAGACCTGTCAGTTAGCCAGTTTTTAATCTATTTATTTTGTTTTCAGTGTTGTAGCTTTGTTGGTGCCAAGATATGAGAGAGACAAGGTAGGTGAGGTCCAATAAAAGATGTTAATTCACCTACCTTATCTCTCTCTTGTTGATTTTATATCATTCTAATTTTTTAATCAAAATGTCATGCTGTACCAAGTCAAATGCCTTACAGACATCTTAAGTATATTACACGAACACTATCTCTTTTACCAACCAACCAATCAGCAATGTGTATTGGATTTAGACTGGTGATAAAAGTGAAAAGCTTCAAAGCTTTATACCAAATCCTTGAGGCAACAAGTTCCCCTCTGTTACTTTAATTTACTTTCTTGTTTAAAAAAATTATCTTCAAATTTAGCATATTTTAAAAAGTAGAGTTCAGTCGATTTGTTAATGTCTAATCCTGTGTTGCCAGGGACAAACCTGTGAAAGCATTTTTATCTGTTACTACACTGTTAAAAAAGCAACCAAAACCAGGACATTTACAAATCACTATGCTCTAGAAATGGTTAGTTTAGAAAAGGATGAAGATGGAGTAACTCTACATGACGTTTCAATTCTGGAGAGCTAGGAAGATTTATGAACTAGTCAGTAATTTACAGAAAGTAGTAGGGCCCAGATATCCAAAAGTAAATATAGTAAAACAATGCATTTTCTATTGCCAATTTCCTTCCGCTAAATTAGCATAGAAAAATGTGTGCAGACATAAATTACTGTATTGAATAGCCAAAAGATAGGAGGACTTCAGTAACTTAACCAGAGGTTATGGACCTGTTACAGGAGTGGGTGGGTGAGGTTCTGTGGTCTGTGATGTGCAGGAGGTCAGACTAGATGATCATGATGGTCCCTTCTGGCCTTAAAGTCTATGAGTCTATGAAAATCGATGAGGGTTTGTGATCAGAGAAAAAGAAGGGAACTGGTAAGTGAACAATTAGCATGGCATAGGCTACCTATGTTTTCCTAACTTCCAAGGTACCTGAGTCTGACATATGTTCTGAGGGATAGCAGAGCAACTGTGCAGGAAGTGAGTGAGAAAATGTATGATGATGAATACACAAAAAATATCATTTTAAAATAACTGTTATTACAACTCTATAAGTGTATTTCTCTGAGACTGTGCTTGTGAGATACCACAATAATAAAGCTACAGGTATAATCTCTCTGCAAAGGAACACAAAGGGATGTAGAATGTATACTACATGAACACTGACAAAATTATTAAAACGTCTAAGTGGTATTTTAAGTGTCTAAGGCCCTGATCCTGCAAATAGATCTGCCAGGGAGGACTTTGGCCTCAGACTTTGGCCAGCTGGTTACAAGAGCTGCCCTCATAGCTCTGATTGCAGGATTTATCTTAACCCATGAACTGTGAACCCTTATGAACAGGCTTGGAAGGATTAACTTTTTATCAGCAAAAGTCAATAAAAGTTGATTTCACTGCATGTACACAAACTGAAGAAAAATATTTTCAGATTATAATAAAAATTTACAGCTTGGCAAAGTAAGAAAAATGCTGCTTGAGAACTTATTAGAGTTTGATTTAAATTTATTTACTTTGTATATTTTGACATAGGATATCAACAATTTGTGTTTTAACAGTTATAAAGCTTTAATTTTTTTTTTGGAATTTTTATGTGTACTGCCATAAAATAATTATTGTTTGAAACCCCTTATTGTCTGCCCACTTACACTTTTGTACAACTGTGAAAACTTAAATTGATAAAAAATCTAATTCTGCCAAGCCTACTTATGAGTAGAACTGATTAAAAATGCAGAAAAAAATGTTCATGAACAATTTTAAAGATTTTACATCCATTTTGAATTTTCAAACATCGTTTACCACTGTAAGACAGTTGAAGAACAGCAACATGTCTTTTTTTAAAGTAGATCAATCAATAAATAAATTTGACCAGGGTAAAACTTTCACAAGTGCCTCAGTCCCATTTTGAGAAATGACATTGTCACTTAGGGGATTCAGTTCAATTGATTTTCAGTGAAACTTTGGCTCTTCAGTGGGGCTAAGGGTCCTAAATCATTTAGGTACTTTTGAAATGTGACCTCAGCTCTAATCACTCAAATAAAACCTTGCCTGGTAATGAGATAAATGTGGGTTGATTAAAGGCAACAGTCCATAAGTGCCAGTCTTGCAAGCACCGTAAAAGTGATGCTGATCAGAGTCATTTGGCTCATCCTCCTTCCTTCCAGACTTAAGATGTGACACTGCATGTGACCTTCGCTTATGTGACACTGGCAAACCAGGTGCCAGCTCATGCCAACGTCCCTAAGCTTCAATGAACTCTGACAAATGCAAAGCAGGAAACCAGTCTGACTCACCTGTGTGTTTTTAAAATAGATGTTAAGTTGATAAAAATGTTTAGTGTTTAGACTTGACAAAATGCTTGTGGGATGCTGCATGTATTGATCTCACTTATAACATCTGTAGCCCATTGAGTAAAGTTTTATTGAGTGTTTGCATTGTAAACCTCTGTAACTGTGTAACTCACTAAGCAGGAAAGAACCATTAATTAGTATGATGTACCAGTACTACCGAGAAGGCCCATTGAAACCAAATGAGCCACTGTGAAACAAACATCAAAGAACAAAGACTTTGTTGATTTCTCCCCCACACACCCATGAAAAAGGGCCTTGCATGGGAACTCATCCCACCAGCTTGAACTCTGGGGGAAAAGAATAAAAATGCCGGATCAGAAGAAACTCTCATTATGCTGCTTGGAATTCAGAGTGGGTAATATTTCTAAGCATAAGCAAGAGATCCCCAAGCTGCTTAGTTTGGGTTAGCCCTAAAGGACATATAGAACTTGCATATACAGCAGCTACTCTCATCTTTTGTCATCTAAGACCATAACATTTGTGTGTGTATATTTACCTGCTTTAACCCTGTAATTAACTCTCTTTTCTTCTTAGTTAATACATCTTTATTTTATTATGGGATTGGCTATAAGTGTTGTCTTTGGTTTGAGATCTGAGGTGCCATTGACCTGGACTAAGTGACTGGTCCTTTGGGACTGGGAGTAATCTGAATATTGTTGTGATTTTTGGTGCAAGGGACCACCTAGCATGAAGACAAGCTTGCCTAGGTGGCAGGATAGACTGGAGTTCAAGGGGACTGTCTGTGACTCCATGTTAAGGCTGTTGTAGTACCTGAGGAGTTCACACTTGATACCTGGTTGATGAAATCGAAGGATAGATTGGAACACACAACCAGTTTGGGGTTTATGCCCTGTTTCTCAACATCTGCTCTAAGGTTGGCACTCATGTCTTTGGAACTGTACAGTATTCCAGACAAGTAGTTGGAGTTGGCTGAAGGTGCTGAGTGAATTTTTTTGAGAGCAGGCAATAGCTTCCATTCATGATGTATGTTTGTAATTACTTCAGCTGTTGGCCAGAAGCTGGACTACCTTAACAATTGCTGAAACATGTTTGGGAGGGGGGAGGGGGAGTCTCCTCTGCCCAAAGGCAACAAAAAAGGTCCAAAGCCCTACGAGTTGTGTGCGTAAAGTCCAGATTGTCAACAGATTTGTTTCACCTTTCCTGCTTCTTAACACTCAGACTTTCTATTAGCATTTTACTGGATTGTTTTGTCCCCTCAGGAGAAGCAGACTGACTGCCTTTTTCATAGAGATTTCATCCCAGCGGGAGTATTATGCCCTGTGAAAACCACATGGAATTGACTTTCTAGCAGCACTTAAAGTCTCACAGAAGACCTTGTAAGATAAGTTTACTTCATCAGCCACATGCTGTGACTCCATGACTATAAGAAGTCTTGTCTGGTCTGAATTCGGGCATCGAAGTTCCATCTTTTGCATGTGTTTACTTCAGCCACTGTGATCTCTAGCTGTGCTATCACTGTTAAAAAGGGGTGACGCTAAGAACGTGGGAAGTTTTCAACTGTACGCTCAGAGATGGAAAATGGAGCATCTATAGAAGTGAAAACAAAATCTGGTGATGACTCAGTATCCCAAGAGGCTGACTAGAAAGCATGAAACTGCTGGGAGTCATAAAGGCGGGACCGATTGGCAGCACTTGCCCAATCAAGGAGTGTTTTGCCCTCAGGAGAATCAGTGGCATGGGCAGCAATTGTGAGGGGAACTGACCTTTCCGCACATCACTGCAAGATATGGAACAAAAGGATGTGGAGGATGTTCCCACTGTTCAGAAGTGGGGAAGTAAACATTCAAGTGTGAGGTGCCAGGAGATATTGTTGCCTTCCTCAGATTGTCCAAGTACTTGATAATTAAGTCCAAGTTTCACATAGGTGCAGGTTCCGAACTGTTGATAATGAGTAGCAGCTGCAATCTGATAACCCCTAATCTGTAACTGAGAGTTCTTTGTAGAATGGGTTTCTTGAAGCATTAAAATGTCTAATCATATTTGTGGCTAGCTGCTGAGGAATATCACATTTAGGGGCACAGATCCCCTCTATACCAACTGCAAGATTGTTAGAGTGCTGATAGCCAAGTTGTCAGGATTGGTCCCTCCAAAATCCTGGAGGTGTTAATGGAGGATGCCAATGTGAAGGCTCCAGTCTTTATTTAATCAGTGAGGAACATGTCAGAACACTTTATTTAGCTTTAAAGAAACCTTCTTCTTAGTTTTCTTTTGGAAATGGAAAAAACATGTTCATTTTCTGATTGGTTTCTTATTACTAAGCACATGGGAAATCAACTATCAAACTGTCATGCTTAGTGGTCTGTGCTGGGAGTGGACCTTACTTTTTTATGGTTGATTTTGCTTGAGTGCTCTGAATACAAGAAACTGATAGCTCTGTCTGGAGCCAGTCAAAATGGGTGGCATTTTTCAAAAGCGCTCAGCATTGGTCTAACACTGTCCCCAGTCAAATCAATGGTAAAACTACTAGTGACTTGAATGGGAACAGGGTTCAGACAAAAAATGCTCTTGGAAACTCCACCCAACATGCTCATGGATCAAGCTAGTTCCCTGATACTCCTTTATACAGACATGCGTTGGGTCTCCAATTAGCAATGACTATAAGCGACCAAGACTATGTCCACACTAGAAGCACTTTACCAGAATAAGTACACCGGTGTTCTATACTGGTAAACCACTCCTAGCGTGGACACAGCTATACGGGCAAGAGGTTGTTTTGTAGTGTTATAATCAAACCACTCCCACAAGAGAAACAAACTGCACCAGTATAACTGTATGTACCAGTACAGGTATGTATGTATACAATATGTATACCAGTACAGGTATGTTGGCCAGGGAGCACATCTTCACACCTTTGACCAACATAGCTATGCTGGCAGAACCCTTCAGCCTCAGAGAAGTGTGGATCATTACAAAAAAAAACTTCTTGGCTATTCTTCTTGAAAAGCTCATGTCAGAGTCAACTGGCAGCCATGACTTTAGGTTGACATATGACCTCTCTTTTTTTATCTCTGTTTGGCTTAATCCAAGGCCTGGTCTACATTGAAAAGTCAGGTTAACATAGCTACTTTGAGTGACGTAGTCGTGATGACCTAGCCCCCAGAGCAGACAGCGCTAGTCAACAGAAGAATTCTTCCATCAACCTAGCTATTGCCTCTCAGGGAAGTGGATTGCTTATGCCGATGGGAAAACCCCAGCCATCTGTGTAGGTAGTGTCTACACCACTGATACTCAATAGATAGCTCGGGGGCCATATGTAGCCCTCCAAGGCTTCCTGTGTGGCCCACCAGCTCACCTTAAAAAATTTATAATTAAATTCATGAACAGTGATGAGCTGCCTATCATTTGCCTATGACTTCCTTAGTAAGTAAGTTACTGGCAGTGCTGAACTTGTAATGAAAGAGGCACTAGGGCTCAGCCCCGGCCAGCCCCAACACAAGTTATACACTGGCTGGGCAACTGGAAAGCCGCAGCTGCTGGCCCAGCACCCAGCTCTGAAAGTAGCACTGCTGCCAGCAGCAGCACAGATGTAAGGGTGATAACACTATACTATGCCACCCTTACTTCTGCCCTGCTGCTGGCAGCAGCTCCGCCTTCAGTGCTGGGTGGCTGGAGAGTGGCAACTGCTGGCTGGGAGTCCAGAGGTTCTGGGGCTACGAACTCCCAAGACTAGAGGTGTCAAGGATCAGCCCTGGCAAGCTCCGGCACAAACTAAGTGCTACTTACTGGGTCTTAAGTTCTTGAGATAGCATCTCTTATGAGTGAGTGAGGACACCGCACATTTTTTCATTAGTGATGGAAATGGAGCCAAAAATGAATGCGAGCGGGAGTAAATGTCGCAAAGTGGACAGTGAAAACCAAGCTTTTAACCCAAACAAGACAGAAGTTTTTTTTTCATCATGCCACCTCATTTAAATACAAAAGCTGTATGTTTAATATGCCAAACCACTGTATCTATCCGTAAGGTCGTCAACGTGAGGTGCTATTTTGAAGTTACTGTACTGTGATTCAATGCAGCCTATCCTCCTGGCAGTGTTGCAAGATGTGACAAAACTGAAAATCTGAAGTCTTTGTGTCACACTTCAAATGTCATATTCACAACATCAGTGACTGTACAGGAAACCGCAGCAGCTGCTTCTCTTCAGATAATGTGGGTACAAGCTAAAAAGAGAGCCTTTCCTGGATGCCAAGCTTGTGAAGAAGCACACATTGAAAATGCTGGAGGAGCTTTTATCCAGAGATGAAAAACAAAGATGACACTGAACAGTGTGAAGCAAGTTCCACTATCGGATTCCATGGCAGTGCAAAGATTGGAGGTAATTTATGAGGATAGTTTGTCAGCACTGCTTTCTAATTTAAAAAACGCAAAAGACCTGTCTTTTGCAGTGGATGAATCAAATGATTTAAGTGACACTGCCTAGCTATCATTGTTTGTTAGATTTTATGATGAGGAAATTTACAAGGAAGAATTATTTGCTTAATATCATTAGAATCCTACATCACAGAAGAGGTCATTTTTGAAAAGGTAAAAGGGTTGGTTTTTTTTGTTTTTTTTTTTTAAAAGGTTTATATCTGCAGAAAGTAAACTTGCTTGTTACAGATGGAGGTCCTTCCCTGACAGGGAAAGAGAAGGGCTTTGCTTCATGTCTGGCAGTAATACACCATTCATTAAATACACTTCACTGCATCATTCACTAGACTGTCCTCTGTGTTAAGTTGTCTGGGGACTTGGAAAAAAAAACCAATGGCTATTGTGACGAGATTAGTGAACTACATATGCTCAACTTCTAGCTTTCAACATCGTCTTTTTAAAGTTCTTTTACAAGACATTCCAGCCGAATACAGTGACTTGTTGCAGCATATTGAAGTTTGCTGGTTATATAAGGTGTGTATGTTAGAGAGGTGTTGTGCATTTTAAAAAGAAATAGTAGAATTTCTTTCAAACCACAAGCACAGCAAGGCTTGTGAGTTCCTGGAATTTATGAATGATGTCCCCTCTATGTCTCAGGTAGCTTTTCTGTGTGACATTACTGGTCATTTGAATTCCCTCAACTTGCAACTCTAAGGCCATGCAAGCAGTGTCAGGATCTGAAAATGTTTGTGCCTCTCAGAATAATCTCAAAATCTTTCAGACAGACTTAATAGGAAATATGTTGCACTTTCCCACATCACGTGTTGTTGCTACAGAGGACATTTTGATGAAAATGATGCAAGAATTCCTAAACAATCAGATTGAGAATGTTAAAATTCCAAAGAATTTCCTTTTATTTGTTCATGATCCGTTTGTTGTCTCTGCCGATAGATCTTACCCTTCTGAAGGAAAGAACATTTATGATTCAATTGATGAAGGTGCCTTTCAATTAGAAATTTTATTGCTCCAGAGCTCAGATGTCTTGAAGCCAAAATTCAGAGAAGTGAGACTTTGTGATTTCTGGACTCAATATGCTGCCCAGTTTCAGAATAGACAGAATCTAGCCATCTATCTTATAACAATGTTCGCATCAACGTACCTCTGCAAATCTGGGTTTTCTACCATGAACATTATAAAAAACCAACAGTGCAAGTGCCTGGCAGATGAGGCATCTTCACCAGTACACATACCTTGTCCTGACCTCCTGAAAATACTCTTCACAAAGCTTGACAGAGATCCTCAATTTCACCTTTCTGATTAGAGATTGTCACAAACACAGGTAATAATGTTGATTTATATACTTTGTTAAAAAACAGAAATGCTAATACTTATGTTGCTATCAAGGTCTTTAATTATTGGCAGCTGAAGTTATTCCTTCTTTTAATTTTGTCAGCCTTTTGCACCAAGGTCCTGCCTCACTGTGGAAGAACCCAAACTCGGGGGTCCTTATTGATATGTCCGTTGCCTAGGCAGGGGTTCAGAATTAGCCAACAACAGATTAGCAAAATCAAAGTTTATTCTTTACGTAAAGAAGGTGATACCTTCAAATATAAGGAATGACACCTGCTTCCAAAAAACAGACCGTATTTATAGAATGGTATAAACAAGTTTTAACACGTCACAGTTTCCATGGTCATACGTACTAAAAAGTATTATCTAGGAATTTTCTAACTAAATACTAACAACTTTCCTTATCTAAGTTACAAGGTCTTTCTCTACATTCCTTCTCTACTAGTGTCTAAACCTCTTAACTATATTATTACAACAAAACATTTTAAAATTAAACAACTGCTAACAAAACATTTTCTATCTCAAACTTTTTACAGTGAATTCTAAAATCAGTTCTCAGCAAAAACAGAAACCCCATCTTGTTTTCCCTTCACATCACATGTCATAAAATTTTCAAATTGGCCCATGGCTAGATCTAATTGAGTATCACTGTTCAATACTGAAGTGCAACAGTGGTGCAGCTGTAGTGCTGCAGCTGTGTAGCTGCAGTGTTTCAAGTGTAGACAAACCCTCTGTTTCTAAGCATCTTAATCAGCCATTCTATCCAGAGATATATTGGTGCAATTTCTAGGCAAGGTGGGACAAAGCCTCCTGTATCATACTTAGCTGTAAAAGGACAGACAAAAGTATGATCACATAATCTAAGATTTATTTCATTTTGGAGTCAGAAAAAAATGTGTGCCTCTTTTGGATTTCTTTTTATCCATGATTCATCAGTTCTTAGGAGAATCGGTTCTGACACATATATGATCTAGCTGCAAAAGTGGCTGGTATGTATGAATGTATCTGGTCTCTCTGATGCTAAAAGAGCATTTGTCAATACAGGCTCGTAGCAAGACGCTGTGGCCTTTCTTGGAGCTTGGGTCCGAGGAACAGCTACAATGTCCCTGCTGGGGAGATCGAGGCCCTGCAAACCAAATACCCTGGGAGCAGAGGGGCGGGGCCTGGACAGGAAAGGGAGGTATAAAAGACTGGCCTAGCCACTCAGTCAGTGGGAAGCTACTGTTGGAGAAGGAGGTGTCTTCCTCAAAGCTGCGGCCTAGGCCTGACTCAGGCCCTGCGGCAGTGCAGACCGACTGGAGCCTCCAAGGCTGGCCCAGGCCCTGCTGACTGGATCGGGCCACTGGGACTTCGTGACTGGGAAGGGCTGTTAGGCCCTAGTAGCTGGGAAGAGCTACCAGAGACAGCTGAATGGGAGGAATCCCCAGAGGCTGGCCCTGACCTGGAGGAGCTGCCTCTCACCGGAGACTAACTCGAGCTGCCTGAGTCCAGTGTTTCGGAGGACCCACTGGGATCCTGTGACCTGGAGGAGCTGCCATCTGCTGATGACCCTGAGGAGTTCCCAGACCTGCCACTGGCTGATGATGGGGGACTAGTAGGACTCCCACTAGCCATCTACCCCGAAGAGCCAGAGGAGGACACTTGGCTTCAGGTAGCTGAGTTCAGGGTGGGAGGAAGTAGCCCAGGGGCAACCGACTACAGTCGGGCTGAGCTTATGCTTGAACCAGTCTCAGCGTGGTGCGACTGGAGCCCTGCTGACACAGTGGCAGAGTCTTTGCCACTGATAGGGCCCTGGGCTGGGATGCAGTGGAGTCAGGTGGTCTGCATCCCCTTCCCCCCTTCCCTAGCCACCCAGGAGAGTGCTTGTCCCCTTGGATCTATTGCTGCCAAGGATACTGAGCTAGGGGACGATAGACTCATTGCCAGCCCTGCATTGCTTGAGGGCCAGGGGCTACCGACTACTTTGGCCAGTCCCCATCCTGCTTGAGGACCGGGAGCTACAGATTACTTTGGCCAGCCCTGCCTGCTTGAAGGCTGGGGGCTATAGACTATCTACCCGTCCTGCCTGGGGCCAGGGGGCTATAAACTACTTGTCAGCTTTGCCCCGCCTGGGGGTCGGAGGGCTAAAGACTTACCAAATGCTAGCTTTTTCCTGCCGTAGACCAAGACGCTATGGCCTGCCTCAGAGCCTGGGCCCGAGGAACAGCTGCAATGCCCCTGCTGGGCGGGGCCACATGCTTACAAGGCTAAACGATTTAACAAAAACATAAAACCGCAAATGAGTTGTATTTGACCAGTAAGGAGCAACTTTGACTGGCATACCTATTCCTTGGTTCTTTTCACTCCAAGGAACAGACACACTAAGGCGGATTCATAGATTTTAATAGTGGCAGTAGGTTTACCAAACACCACTTTGCTGGCTAGATAACCAAAGATTAGAGGTTTGCAGTAATTAGTGTTAGGAAATTATTACTTCATTACTTTGATTTTGCCCACACAAAAGATCTCTATAAACCCAGTGGTAAGATTTATATATTGTGTTTTTTCCATCCTGAAGGCCAGAGTTTAACAGTTTGTTCTTGAAAGTCTCCATTTTGCAAAACTTCCCTGATGACAAGTTTATGGCTGCGAGAGAATCTTTGACACAGACATCTTGTTGCTCTCCCTCCATTTGGGGTGCTTCCTGCACTTTTCCCGAAGCTACAGTGTATTATACGTTACAGCTGCAGGGTTGTCGCAGGAGACATTATTCTGCCCATTCTTCATTAATTTTGCAAGTACCTTTTGGTGTCCTGGGAGGTGAGAAAACAGACACAAGTTAACAGCAGGGCTAGAAGACTGAAAAATGCACTCCACTCCACTACAGACTTGTTGGAACCCTAGAAGAATTTCAGAGCTTTGTGATTCTGAGTGCCAGCAAACAGATCCATGCCAGATCTCCTCAAAGGGCATCACAACACGAGAAATAACTTGTGTATTTGCATCCAAAATTGGGCTTGGCCCTTTAAAAAATAAATAAAAGACACAGTCCCTGCCCCAGAAAGCTTTCAATCTGATACACTTGGGAAGACATAAATAAATAAAGGGGCATAGAGGACAAATGCTCATGGGTTTACATGAATATTAATAAGATTGTGGGTTACTGGTAGCTAGTGTGTACAATTTGTGTTAATTAAGGGGCTTTCCAGGGACAGAGGATGATTTGTTTTGATTTTGTATTTTATTTTGACCGATGCAAAGCAAATGCCAAAAGGACATTTCAGTGAGCAGCATCTTGATGGGGAGTATTTTTCTTTTTAAATTTGATTACAGTATGTTGTTAATAAGAGGGTCAGGCTTTTGAACAGCTGTATATGGGAAAAGAATATCTACATTTGCCTGAAATCATAAGTGTCTGTGTGGTTTCTTCAGTGTCCAGCTGTTTATTAACCTCTTCTCAACTGCTAAGAGATAGGGATGTCTACGGGATAGCTGACCACGATGAAAGCACTAAATCCATGAAAAAACTGGGCCCCGATTAGAATACTTCCATCTGGGGGAAGAAAGTTCTTGAAGGGAGGTGCAGTAGACTAGTGGTTAGAGCTCTAGACCAAGTCTCAGGAGATCTGGGTTGCTGTACCAGTGGCCTGCTGGGTGCTGTTGGACAAGTCACATAACCTCTTGGCGCGTCTATTTCTCCAACTGTAAAATGGGGATAATGATGCTGATCTCCTTTGTAAATTGCTTTAGAACTACTGATGAAAAATGATCTATAAGAGCTAGGTTTTACTAAGGATTACAAGACATGAATAACATTTCCCATTGCCAGCCAGTATATACTCATGTAGTGGTGGTTGCAGAAACTAAAAAGCAAAGGAAATAATCAGCTGTATGGAAAAGGAGTAGCAAAGCAATGAGAACCTTGCCACTGTGAAACACTATGGAATATATCTCATTGCTCATGCCCAAAAATAAAGGCCTGAATCTCATTTACACTACTCTGGCTGTGTAAAAGGGCCTTAAAATGAGTGTAAATTCAAGGGGGCATAGTGTAAATTAGAATCAGGCCCGGTGTGTCCAAGACACTGACATTTACTTTTTAAAGGTTTTGACCATGGGTTAAAGTGTTCACAGAATTAACTCAAGATGGCAGCCCAGGTCTAAACTGGGAATGAGTAACTTCCACCTATTATTATATAGGAAAATGAGAGATGAGGTAATGCCCAGATCTTGCTCCCATTGGAGTTGGAAACGAAACATCCATTGATTTAATGGAAGCAGATCAGATCATAAGAGCTCGTCTACTCGGGTGGGCTAATGTGCGCCAGGGGGGTGTGATTTCTAAAGCGCACGAATGTGTTGCGCATTAATTGGTTCACGTAGATCATGCTGGTGTGCACTAAAGGTTGCCTTGTATGCTTTCATGTCGTACTGTGCCCTATGTGACAGTGCATGAGCAAAGCTTTAATGTGCGCCAACAGGGTTATGAACCAATTAATGTACAACACATTAGTGTGCTTTGGAAATCATACCCCCATAGTGTGCACTACCTCACCATGTACAGACAAGCCCTGTGTCTCTGTTACTGACATGCCAAAAAGACATTCCCTTAGTTAACTAACTTGCTTGAATTAAAAGGGGAATAGTCTGATCTAGATTACTACACCTTCCTGAAATGAACTGCTAGTTCTGTGCCCATCAATAAACAAAGAAGGAGAAAGAGGGACTCTATGGTTGGGCATAAGGGGAAGAGTCCCATTGTATTCCTCACTGAATCTAAACAGTCAGATTATGCAGTCCGTTTCCTTGTCATCGGATTTTATAATTACCTCAATGGAACAGTCAGCATCCCCATTGTGGAGTTTTCTATACACCATCCTTTCTGTGCTGAAATATGCTTTACCTTACAGAATTTCCTTAGCCTACCATACACACAAAAGCTTTGTATGCCCTGGAAATCTTTCAATGAATGGCCTGGAGAAGTGCAAAGGGGACGCAGGCCCCCTTCTTCTCTTTGTACCTCATTTGGCCTGCCTGTTCACCATCTTTCCATGAGATCAGTTTCTCTTTGAATATGAAAAGCAGGGAGGGAATTAAAGAGCGTGTTCCCCTGTGAGTTACCTTCTTGATTTTTTTAAATTCAAAGCTGCACATTTTATATCTGAATAGCGAGAAAAGAAACAAACTGAAGATGATCAGACAGATTTTGATGGTGCTCATGCCCAGGACTGTTGGATTTATTTGTGGCTTGGTTAATTGTTCTTTTAATCTATGACAAAAGTACCTAGAGTGTGAGAGGTATGCCTTTTTTTTTTTTTTTTTTTTTTTTAATAAATATTTTTAAAAATGAGCCTAAACTCCTTTCTTTCCAAGATTTCTTGTTCAGAGTTCTGGAAAACAGCTTGTAAAGTACCAGGTTGTGACAGCCCACTGTGGATCTATAAATTAAGTAACACATCAATACCAGATAGCAAATGCATAGCTGCAATGATAGCTCATCTCTGTGGGGTTCCTATCTTGGCACGAAAAGTGTTTGATCTAAATGTGCTGTCATAAAAGATGGGATCTACTTTATCATTGTCAGGAAGTTTGATTTACTGACCTTAACTGACAAGGTGCCTGTTTCTTAGCCCTAATTTGAAACTGAACATTTTCATTCACTTGTCCCTGTATTTAGAGGGTTTCTTTCTGGTAAAATATAAAAGCAAACAAAATTTGAACAGCTGCCATGCTTTTGCAAGTACAGTGTCAGCAGGCAAAAGGAAAATGAAAGTAGAACAATCAATCTCTAAAGGATTATATATGCTAATAATATTTGCCAGAGCCCACCATTGTTAAATCAATACCGGATGTAGGATTTTGCCAAATGTTTGATACCTCACGTGCCTCCTCATCAGAAGGACCCCTGTGCATGGCCTCAAGAAAGGGCCATAAAATTCACAGTTTCTGGTATCTAGACTATGCTGTACAGCAACAGCCTGCTACTTGTCCAGAAGATTAGATGTCTCACCCTCAGCAAGATAACGCCTGAATGTGTTATAACGGGAAGGTTGCCTGCAAATTATCCCAATTCATTTGTCGTCTGCAGGTTCTAGTTTCATTTTTTTTGTCTTTTGAAACCATACTTAGGCCTGCTCGTCTCTAACGATTTCAGTACATCATCAGGTGGGTTTTACTCCCGCAGCTTTGTTCTGTCCTTTGCTCTGGTTCTGTCTTGGAACTGGGAAGGGCCAGCATTCAGCCACAAGAGGGAGTGCGTCGGTTTCAGAGGTGAGGTTGAGGAGCCGATTGAAACAACACGCAGCACAGAGAGAGTGATTTCAGGAGGCTGCTAACGTTTGGAAACGTTAATGAAAAGAGCTTTTAAAGGGCAGTAAAGGCAAGTCCTAGGCCGTCTATAAAAATCTTTACCTCAGACGATGATGGGATGTGAGGATGTTTAGTTTTTTAATCAGTAGAAATGAATTCTTGCTTTTATTAATTCAGTTGTACTAAACTAGGCCAGCCTCAGCCCACAAACCATTCTGGACCCATCATGCTGCATCTGGACCCAAATGCTGCATCTGCTGGTAGCCTGCCAGCTAAAAAGCACATGTGTGTGCTTGCATGCCTATGTGTGTAAACATGCAGCAGAGCTGGCGATTTGCTTATAAATCTGATAGCTGAGGATGTGACTGACTATAATATCTTAAGGAAGGGTTACTATTTATCAGTGCCTTATATTTACTAGTTAATAGTTGAACGCATTACACGGTGTAAACCTTGAAACAGTTTGATTATACAATGTGTTTTCTGAAGTCAGTGTGCCTTCCCTACAGAGTCCTAAAAGTGGTGAAAAATGGGTAGCATCAATAAACACTGAAGCTTGTACCAATAAATGTGTTCTCCTCATTACTCAGAAGCATGGAGGTATAAAAGGTCCCATTCTCCCCTTTGGAGGAATAACACGTGTAGGGGAGAGGAAGCTGAGTTAATTTCAGCATGCAGAGTTTCCTGGTTATTCTTCTGTGGGAGAAGAGACATAGATTGCTTTCCCTATAGAAAAAGCTCCAGAGGTCTGCTTCCTTAACTTATAGATATGTTGAGATCCGCCAATTTGGGAGGTCCACAAGCTATAGGGGCATTTGCTTGATTGCCAGGCCCCACCAGCTCCTGCTATGGCTTTGGCAACTGTCAGCAACTGGGGCCTTAGGACTTTTCCATATGAAGCAAAGACTATAGAATGCAATAGATAATGAGACCTCAGTGTTTTATGAGCCATCTTACAAAGTTAAAATTATATTTCCTGCCATGGAATTCGATAGCGTGGTTCAAAAAACCTAGAGATTGAATATCATTTTCTTAAATTCTGTGGTATTTCTATAGATTCTCTTCAAAGACCCCATTCATTTAATCCTTGTTAAATTCAATAGGGTTTATTAATTTGTGTCACTGTGATGGCTGCCAACACAAGGGGGATTGAATTGGGGCCCCCAGAGCTGAATGCTTACCTGGTGCTCACCAGCTAGGCTGTTGCAGACCCCCATGCTCTGGAGTTCAGGCATGGATGGGGCTGAAGAACAGCCCCTGAACAGCTGGTTACACTACTTAATCCTACAGATTGGGATTTTTTGGATTTCAGGATCAGGAGAGCCCATTTCGGTTTCCCTGCTGCCCTTGCTCAATTCCACTAAGCTGGTACCCAGCTATCACCCATGAAATGGCTTCTGTGGTGTCAGAGGGAAATTAGACCATATTATAGAGATGGAACTGCACAAAACCCCTTGCTTGGGTGCAGGAGCTCCTCTGCATGTGGATATGGAACCTGATCCAAAGTCCATTGAAGATGATGAGAGTCGCTCATAGAATTATAGAAGATTAGTGTTGGAAGGGCCCTCAGGAGGTCATCTAGTCCAACACCCTACTCAAAGCAGAACCAACCCCAACTAAATCATCCCAGCCAGGTCTTTGTCAAGATGGGCCTTAAAAACCTCTAAAGATTGAGATTCCACCACTTCCCTAGGTAACCCATTCCAGTGCAGTTGAAGGCAGCTATCAAATCCCCCCTCACACTTCTCTTCTGCAGACCAAACAAGCCCAGTTTCCTCACCCTTTCCTCATAAATCATGTGCCCCAGCCCCCTAATCATTTTGGTTGCCCTCTGCTGGACTCTCTCCAATTTGTCCACATCCTTCCTGTAGGGGGGGTCCAAAACTGGACACAATACTCCAAAGGTGGCCTCACAAGTGCCGAATAGAGCGGAATAATCACTTCCCTCGATCTGCTGGCAATGCTCCTACTAATGTAGCCCAATATGCCATTAGCCTTCTTGACAACAAGGGCACACATATCCAGCTTCTTGTCCACTATAACCCCCAGGTCCTTTTCTGCAGAACTGCTGCCTAGCCAATTGGTCCCCAGCCTGTAGCAATGCATGGCATTCTTCCATCCTAAGTGCAGGACTCTGCACTGACTTTGGATCATGCTCAGGGAGGGGAAGTACTGGGTCCTAGGACACTTTGTGTGTGTGTGTGTGTGTGTGAGAGAGAGAGAGAGAGAGACTATATACACTCATTTAAATGTGTCAAAGTATTTTTAATTATTGCAAAATTTCACTTTGTATTAAATTAAATTGACAGAAGTGACGTTTATACTCAGCCTGTTCTTTAACGTGTTTTCAGTACGACTTTGCTTTTGATATGGAATACTCTGTTGAATTTCTCGTTTCAAGAATTCCATGATGTATTGTCGCTGAATGGGCATGGCAACTTTTCTCCCCGTCTAAACATTATTCCTTCAAGGTCAGGCTGGAGGCTCACTGGCAAGGCAGTGTGGACTACCCATGCCCATGTTGTGCCTATGGAGAAAAGACTTCAGGCTCCAGTGCTGTGAATCTGGTGCTTTTCACAAGCATGACATTCACTCTCTTCCCCCCCGTTAAATGAACTTCTCCTTTTTTTATCCTAATCTGGTTAATGTGGTATAAAGACGACATCTATTCAAGGCTGATTTTGTTAGCCTCATTCTTCTCTTGTTATGTTATTCTAAGGGATGCTTTATACCCGTGTAACTGAGCATAATCTCCAATGCAGGTTCATTCAGAAAGATGAACACACTGAAAATGTAATGGATTTGCTGGCTTTCATAAACTTATTTTTCTTTTTTTATATTATAAGACTTTTTTTTTCTTTATATGTAAACAACTCCATACCCACGCACCCCAGTTCTTATAATTTCATACTCTTAATGCCAAATGTATCCCAAAGTGGTTTGCAAAAGTACACACTTGCAGGCACACGTGAATAATCACTTCACCCACTACAGGAACGCAGCCACCTCTGTGGTAGAATGTGGCAGCTGGTTTAGCTCAGCAGTCCTGCAAACACTTGTGCACATGAGTACTTTTACTACCTTTAGTAAAGGTACTCAAGCTTAAGCATTTGAAGGCTCAGACTCTAAGAGATTATTATTTTGGTTTCTTAACACTACCTGTTAGTGAAAGCAGGACTCAGGTAACAGGGTTCTTTTATTTGCCCATTGCTATAGTCAGCTGTAACAGCTACAGTCATTTTGAGCTTTTTGTTTTCCATGCTAAGAGAAGGCCTCACTGCCAAAACATCACCTCTGACCTTCTTTTGTATTTCCAGTATGTATTTTATTAACTCTTTTTTCATATGGTACATGTGGTGTCTGCCACTAGACAAGCAGGAGACAAACTTTGGACTTTTGATGAAAAGAACAGCAGTCAGAAATAAGACTTACTGCCAACAGTTTTTGCAACAAATGTATTACTTGGGGTGACGTGAATTATAGCTGTGCACACACACATATTCCTCTTATACCAGGGCAACCTTGTGTAAAGTCAACGAGGTTGCACTAGTGTAAATGAAAGGGGCATTTGGCTTACACTGTGCACACATTTTACACAAACGTGGTGCATTTTAAACATGGTCCAAAGAGTTTCTTTCCAGGTCATCTCCTTACTTTGGGGATTAAGAATAAAAGCAGCAGGCTGGAGGTTTTGCACTTATTATATATTCTGAAATAGTATATGCTAGTGAAACTTTACTAAATGCTGCAGCAAAAACAAGGAGACAATTAAGAAACAGCCTAGAAAAATAAAATAAAATAAATCCTTTGTGCATACAATTCTATTTATTTCTATCAGCGATGTTGTCTTCAGGATTACAGCAGGGAAAATAATTTTTGTCTATGAAGGAATGATATATCCTACTTTTTTTTCAACTAGGCTTACACTTTTTTTGTCCTGCCGTATGCATGTGCAGAGGGGTGTCTACCTAATTGGCCACAAGAGGGGCTTAAACTAAATAAAATCACAATCCACGGGAGGCCTCTAAATATGGGGTTTTAATTTGAAAAATTTTGTGAGTTACAGTGTAATTCAAGCTTTTCAGGCTTTATTAGTGCATAGCTGTTCATACAGCTTGCAAAACTCAAGTCTCAGCGAGTTTGATATGCCCGCCGCTGTTTATGCCGAAGACACACTGTTCTCTTCAGCTGCAAAACATGCTTTGTGACATAACAAAAGACCTACTGTAAATAAAACACATGTTAATAAAAGTGACAGGAGGCAGTGGAAGCCAGCAATCCATGTCCAGGACGAGACACAGTTTGAAAGCATAGCTAAGTAGAGGTAATGATAATCAGAAACCACCCCTGCACTCTGTATGTGACAAAGTCATTGCTAACAGATATAAGTAAATACCAACGATTTCACATGTTCACTGTAATTAAAGTCAAAATATGCAGCTCAGTGTAACTAATTGCTGTGGAAGGAGAAAGAACCACTAGTGCTTGTTGCTGTGAAACTGTTAATGGAGAACTTATGGAGAGAAAGTCCAAGTCCTCTCGTCCAAATTGGAATGTGAAAGAAATCTGTTGGAAGGTGATGACAGAAATGAAGTAAAACAGTTGTTTCCTGATCCATGTGCCAGATGTGTCACATACTGTGATAAATAAGATCTGCATCTTACACTCCAGAAATTGGGGAATATTACAAGCGTTTATTATAGTGAGGTACAAAAAAATGTACTTGAAATGCTTTGTTTCTCCTGGCACCAAGCAGTGAGCAGTTATTGCACAATGCCTGGAGCTGCTAATTCTTTTGTTTAGGTTCAAGCCAACACGGCCTATTAAAAGCTTAAATTCAATTTTATTGTTAAGGTATTTATTAACTGATTATGAAAAGACATTAAAGGGCTCATAATTAAACTACTAAATTGTTCTTTACCCTGACAAATTCTCCTATTTTCCAGGATTGACTCCCATAGTATAAAATATCAGTGCTTTAATTTAGAGGAGAGCTATCGCTGTACTTTTTACTGCACTGCCTGACTCCACCTCAGACTCTCTTGCTGTGGTTCTTAAACTCAGGCGATCGTTTCAGAAACCCCAGTGTATTGTTGGCATTTCTTAGTAACATCATTATGTAGTAGTGCTGTGCAATGTTAGACAGATGCAGGATTTCACTCCAGAAATAGCTGCATATTGATGATGGATAAAATAGTATATTACCAGGAAAACTCTCCCTGACTACAGGATTTAGGTTTTGGCCCACATTATTAATAATTGTTGGTATTGTAAATAACTCCTAGAAGCCCCTCTTGAGATTGAAACCACATTGTGCTGGGCAAAGTATACTCCTATAGTGAGAAACAGTCCCTGTCCTGGAAAACTTACAACCTAAATAGCCACAACAGACAAAGGCTGGGAGGGTTCAGAGAGGTGTATGACTTGGTCACATGCCAGGTCAGTGATAAAGCCAAGAACTGCAGGCAGGCCTTCTGACTCCTACTCCAGTGCCTTAAAACACTGGACTACATGGAATCTAGATCCAGATTGTTGCCTCCTGGAGGGAGAGGTAGAAGGCAGAAGTCAGCAAGGAGGAAGACTCTGTTAGGTTTCCTCTTTGGAGTTTTCCCAGATCATTCCGTCAGAGGGGTGGAATCGCCTCTGGGTCCTCCAAGATCAGTTGGAGGCCATTGCCATCTGCATCGAGGCCTTCTGCCTCTGCATTGGCTCTGGGACTCTGCCCCGACAGCATGGCTTTGCCAGAGCTGTTCTGACAAGGAATCCCCCGTCCACAGCTGCTCCTGAGACCTCCTAAAAGGGTGGGCTCTGCAGAAAAGCTAATGCAGCAGTAGGCTTTGATTCAGCACAGGGGTCAGGCTGGCAGATTTTGATGCAGGAACAGGACCTAAGGCTGTATTAACTTTTCAGCTGCTTGCTTGTTGGTTTCTGGATGGGTGGTGGCAATGCCTATAAGAAATGATGCCACAAGGATACTGGTGTATCTTACTGAAGTTAGATTGCAAGCTCTTCAGAGTAGGCCCCATGTCACCATGCTGTCTTATTGGCATGGTAAAGTGACTAGCACCCTTTTGGATGCTGTCAAAGAATAAAATAGGAATAATAATATTATAGCTCCTCTGGCCTTTTTCTTGGCTCTCTCTCACTGCCATCTCACCCCACCGAGAACCTCACAGACTATGGATGGTGCTTTCTGCAGTCTGGACTGAGGATGCAGGCAGGTGCCTAACTGGGGTTAAAAAAAAGTGGTGGTTATCTGCTGAGTTCCACCCACAAAATAAGCTCTGCCCATGTGAGACACCAAAATGGGATACTTCTATAGGAGACGCTGTGGACATTGAAAATATAATCCTGTGTGCTGCTTTGTCTCCACTAAGCAACTGGAGCATGGCTCCCCCTCAGGGGCTTGAATACGCATGGCCTCTGCTCAGCTCCTTGGGCATAGCTCCTTCTTGATTGGTGAAAAATCGTGTGGTGTCCTCAAACACCGCCCCACCCCATGTTCAGCACCAATGTGGGCTGCCAGCAGACTATGCAGATCTGTGACCCTCCCTGACCTCTCTTACCAGAGGGATGAAGTAGTTAACAATATTGACAGTTATTACAGTGTTGCCAACTTGCATAATTTTACTGCCAGTCTTACGGTATTTGATGTTTTTCTGAAGGCTTCAGCCAATATTTCACGACAATCTCAGCCTTCATTTTTTTTAAAAGTGTGGCTGTGGAGAAGGTTTGAAAATACAATCTGCCTGTACCTTAACGGCTCAGGAGGCAAATAAAAATAACCCCCAATGTATTATCTTTTAAAAAAAGTCATGGTTCTTAAACCAACTCTGATTTTGGGGGGCCCTGATTTGATTTTGGGCCTGTCAATCCTGGACTTATCATCACTGGGCATCGGGTTAACACCTCAGAGCGATTGTTCTAGGCTCTCTGTAAACTCACTCAGATATCAGTTATAATTGGTTCACATTTTTTATCCATGATAGCTAGAGACTTCCTTTTTTTTTTTTTTAATGAAAGCTGAGATTCTGGAGGACAAAAGCTTTAGAGTGGTCCTGGAACTGTGCAGGGGTGTGTACAAGCTGTTTCCAAGCCCTGAATGGGGGTATCATCCCCACATTCCACTAAAAAGCTCCACCTCCTGTATACATATCCCCACAGGATAATCTAGTTTCTTGTTTATAAATGAGTTTGTAGCTACAGAGAGCTTTGGGATCCTTTGTCAGCATCACACCAGCTTTTGCTTAAAAAATACAGAGCTGGAACATCTTGTCACATTTTAAAATCTTTGGAAACAAACTTATTCTTGGCTATGCCTTCACTGCCAAAAAGGTGTATTTTTACATTACGATAGTTATCTTGCTGTAAAATACTACTGGAGACAAAGCATGGGGTAGTTTTTATCTTACTTGTAGCTACTTGAGATCATTCCTATCTCCCCTCCCTGGCCTGGCACACCTGGGGTTTACCTTGATGGGCTACACAGAGATAAAAAATTCATTGCCTTGTCTACACTAGGATTTTACAGCAAAATAGTTAACTTGATTTAGCAATCTCACTGTGGAAACCCACCTTTATTGACAGTGAGGACATAGCCATAAAGGTGGCTGGGAAATAAAGTCATCTATCAGTGATATTCAGTTTATACATATAGGGTTAAATCTCCTCTCAATTGCACTCTTGCATCCCTTTTGACTGTAGTATCTTGCACTAGTATAACTGAGAGCACAGTTTTGCTCATTATATTTTAGTTGTTTCAATTTCTTAATATTTTGTTTTAAAAAAATGTTTCAAATCAAGAAAACTGAATGGTTGCGATAATTCTAGACACTAAAGGGCTCTTATCTTCAGGCAAAAAAGAAAAATAATGCATATTGTTGCAATATAAATATGCCCTAGTTGTTTTCCAGTAATTTCATATTGGGTTTGAAATCCAGGAAGTTTGTTAATCTAGTTTGAAAAAGCTCCCTCTACAATATTAAAAAAAGAAACAAAATATATTTTAAAAATATCACCCTGGTAATGTACATGCTTGATTTGTATTATATCTAAAGTTGTAAAGCTAGAGTCAGGTCGAGTAGCCAAGAGTGTTGTAGTCGCAGGACTGGATTCTAATTTTAGATCAATACCCAGGTCTATTTTAGAAACTCCTTTTATCAGGTGCATGTATCTTGAAAACTCCACAAACGTATATGCACATAAAAGCCTAGTAGATTTGTTTTTACAGCAGTTGTTGAATGATTAATAATGTTGGACTATTAGTTATTTGTGCACACAAACCTTCCATTGACTTCAACTGGGTGTAGAAGGAAGTTAAGATTGGACCCTAACTAGTTAATGTTTGAACACTTTGGAAATGCAAAGCACTGTACAAGCACCATTTAATTATTGAAATATAAAATTATTGCTGTTACTGTGTATGTCCTCAGATTAAAATCTTCCTTTATAGCAATGGGCAAAAAGATTCTCCAAAATTGTTATGGAAAGGATTGAAAACAAGAGGTTTGGAGGAAACACAAACCCTCATGCTTCAGGGAATGCAATAACCTCTATTTAATGGTCTTAGAAAGTTTCCCCGTTTGCTGCAGGGGTTCTTGCTCCTTCCTCTGAAGCAGTTGGTATTAGGCAGTGTTGGAGACAGGATGCAGCAATAAGGGACCACTGATCTGATTGAGTATAGGCAATTCCTATGTTGCTGTATGATGGCAAAGTTCTATAGGTTGCTACTGAAGTTTTTATATTTACTGTGCCATAGTCTGTGCTCTCATACACAGAGGTACATTTGGACAACTCACTGAAGCCAGTGCAGTTATTCTGGATTTTCACTGATGCAGTTGAGAGCAGAATCTGTCCCTCTGTCTTCTAATAGTAGCATAACTACTGTTTTCTGTTCGTCAATATTGTCTTGAGACTAGTAATATCAATTGTAAGAAAAGGAAGAACCTCTTTATATAAGGGCTAGATGAGTGTCTTAACTAGTGCGCTTGCCAAGGGCCATATATACACCGAGGGAACAAAGTTAGCAAAAACAATTGTCATGTGCACATGCTACATTACAGAAGGAAGTTAATGAGGTGGATGTAGTCTAGTCCCTATTGTTAGGGTCTCATGTAAATCACTGACAAAGGTATGAAAAAAACATGGCTTTTTGAAAACATGAAAATATCAAATGTCCTGGTTTGTCACTAAATAAGGAAATACCTATCAAGATAAATACATCAGTAGTCTTACAGCAATTGTGAACTGTGACACCTGTGGGCATTGTCCAACTACTAGGCCCTGTCTACACTTACCTCCGAGATTCGGTGACGGTCGACCGGAGTTACGCAAGCTACTCAAAAAATTTGCGTAACTCCCATTGACTTCTCTGCTTCTCTTCTGCACGCCGTTCTCACTGCACTTCACCACTTGAGAAGGTGGTCTTAATACGTCGATTTCTGGATTAACTGGGCGGGTCTTCACTGACTGCTGAGTCGATCCAGAGAAATCAATCACATAGCCCTAGACTCTGAATTCTCTGGGGAAGAGCCTTTACTTGTGTCACTTGTTTGTATGCTGACTAATACAAGTGGGTCCTGATCCCTGATTAAGTTCTTTGAGAACCACTGTAATCAAAATAACTAATAATAGTTCTGGATTATATACATTGGTGTAATTGTTGGATATAGTGAAAACCTTCTCTAAACTCTTCCTACTCTAATTTGAGTTTCTCACATCCAGTCATCCTATTATTATTATATGGCTTGATCCATCACTCCCTGAAGTAAATGGGGGCAGCTCCGATCAACTCCAATAGTGCAGGAGTAGGCATATAGGGTGAAATCCTCATTGAATTCAATTATGGTTTTGCCATTGACCTCAGTAGAGCCAGAATTTCATCCATAACTGATGCCCAGAGAATGAAAAATATCCGTGAATTATGAAATGACCAAATTTCACAGTTCACATCATTTTAGCCTTAAACCTCCCCTCCCCTCCTCCCCCCCGAAAAAAAAACCCTAAAAGAAATGGTGTGCTCTTCTAACTTTATAAACATAGATTTACAAGAGCATAAAATAAGAAAGACCCTGGCCTAGAAAAGAGCTCTGCATAGGTGGACCCGTTGTAATATTAGGGCAGTGTATTGGGGAGTGGTAGAATATAAGAAATTCACTTTCTCCAATCAGAACCTTACCTCACCATTAGTTAAACTAAAAAAATACACATTGGCAGTTATAGTTGCTAGGTGTTGTTGACTGACATGTTTAGAGAGGAAGAAAAATGTAGAAGTGTTAGTAAAGTCAATATTATTGAGGCCTTGTTCTCCAGTACTGTGTCTGTACAAGCAGTTTCTAGAGTATGACCAATTATGTTATTTTTTATGACCAGTCACAAATATATTTTTATTAGCTGATTTATTCAATGATTTCAATGTATAGACTTTATTTCAATCTCGTTTGAGTTGGAGGAACGTGTAGAAGGCTTAAATTAGTAGAACTGCCCCTTTGGCTGAATGACAGAGCAATTGTCTTGCAGAGTAGAATTCCACTCGTTTCAGTGACTTTTGCCTGTAAATTAGTTTGTGAAGTGGTGTTTATTGCTATATTGGGAGGCTAAGATAGCCTAATTATATGTTTGTACAGGAAAAAAATATCACACCAGATCCTTGAGCAATTATTCTTTCCTTGTCCTTTCACTGTTTAGTCTCGATACTACTCAGAAGGAAAAGGAGATGACTTGTCTTTACCGCAGAGTTAATTAAAAATAAAAGTGCCTAATAGCTAATGCTATATTCACTGAAGTGGCAAGTGCCATTAGTCAAGACAGGATTGATATATTATTATGCATCTAGAACCCATCCTAGAGAACTGTTTTGGATACTTGTTTCAATTCAGCCAAGCATGTCTTAGACTGATTTACATCTCAGAGCTTAGTTCCAGCATATGACACTGTTCAGTACGTTCCCTCCCTCTGTCTCTCTTCAGCTGCCATCTCCCCATTTTGGAAGAGAGTTAGTGTCATGTGAGTCAGTTTGTTTAACTCACTATTATTTTCTGTTCTTTTTATCTTTTTTAAAAAGGATAATGTTGAATATCCCTGAGGACTATTGCTCTTTTTCAAGAAAGAGATGTTAAATTAAAACCATAGAGAGAGAGAGAGCAACAGGTCAGTGTCTTCCATGAGCTGGTCATAAAATGTATCAGAATAAAGACGGTCCAGTGGTGCTGCCCTTTGCCTCTGTTCTTGGGCACATCTCATGCGCAGGAGTAGTAATCCTCTTTCCCTTCAAAGGCATTTGGTCAATAGAGCCAATGTACACACATAAACTGAGTGACAGACTTAGACCTGGTGCAAGCAACTTACTTCAGTTGTGTCATGATTGTTTACAGCAGGACTGTGTTTGGCTC
This sequence comes from Emydura macquarii macquarii, assembly GCF_026122565.2. Classification (NCBI taxonomy): domain Eukaryota; kingdom Metazoa; phylum Chordata; order Testudines; family Chelidae; genus Emydura; species Emydura macquarii. The sequence goes on from NW_027132434.1 coordinate 2,426,815, forward strand.
AGAACATCTATGATGCCATATCTTTGAAAACATATGAACTGATTTTATGTTTGCGAAACCCGGGTTCTGTGGAAGCCTTTATTCAGTGATTTATAAATGCTTCTGTTATAGGTGATGTGTGAAATGCAGTGAGACTGATCATGCCTGCATATGCCTGTGAACAATTCCCAGACAACTCAATAGGTCCCCAATGCAGCAGCCTGTCCCTATTCAGAAAAGTGCGGAGCTACAAGCTTAAGTTTAGGTACATGCTTAAATGCTGTGCTGAACTGAGGACAAGGAGTTGGGTGTGTGCATCTGTAGGGATAATCTGATGTGACAGTATAGTCACTGGCATTACACCAGACATGAATGGATCCAGAATCTCTGTTGTAGATGCTACGAGAGAAGTCCTACATGCAGAGAGGTAGAATGACCATAAAACCCTCCTTGCCACTTCTTCATCATCCTCACCTGTTTGGGACTGGGGTGATTAGCTAAAAAAGTGTGACCTTGAACAAATTGTTGAAAGCAGCAATTTTGAGTTTCGATACTAGGAAAGTTAGACATTTTCAGAGGGAGGCTATTTGCTCGGAGAAGTGGGAGGGAGAAGCCAAGAACAATTTAATCAAATGCTCTTTGTGGGAAATATCTAAGAACAAACCACTGGCTCCCCTCTCCCCCTTCAAGCCAACAGTCCATTTTGAAAACTTCAGCATTCATATATATGACGTTCTTACGTTTCCAACAAAGAGGAGGTGGAGGAGCATTCAGAACTCATGATTAGCAAGATGGGAATAGGGTTAAATGTGAGATGGATCTAGGAAACCTGTTTTACCTTTCTTCAGTGAAAAACTACTTTATATAAAGTCCTCATATTTTTCAGAAAAAAATGTCTTTTTCCAAGTAACAGTCACCCACTCATCTGTCTGTGGCAGGGGGTATATCCCAGACTACGTGTGCTAGCAAAACTGATAGTGCCAGTCTAGATAAGATGCTCAACCCAAGCCAGGTTTAGTGATGTGAAAGGATAAAAGACAGGCTCTAAAAGCTCAGTCACCTCAAAATATGCTCAGGAATGCAATCCTGTGGGCTAATTTGTCAGCCATGTAGGCACTGTTTCCAGGAGACAGTAATGCCATCACAGCACCATATGGATCCTCTGAGCTCTGTGCTACATTGATGTCAGTCACAGGAGTACTACCCTGAGGGAAGTAGTTCTGAAAAAAGGGCCACAAATGTGACAGTTTCCAGCACTGGTCAGATAGTGTGTTTCAGGCATTCACTCCACGTCCATAAGGGACTGCACCACTCCTATGTCAGGTGTCTGACTTGTTAAAATTGGTTCAGCTCATGTTTCTCTCAGGACTGGGTGTCAGGAATTTTGGAGTACTCAATTCTGCTCTGGCACTGATGCCCTCTGAAAACCTAAGTCAAAATTTCCCAACTTGAGGCTGACCTGAAAACAAGATTTCTGTTTGGTGAAAAATGTTGAGGTTTTAAAATTTATTTTTGTTCCAATACAGAACGTAACTGGGGCCTTTCAAAAAATGTTGCAAAAATGCACAACAGAGAGAGAGCAACCCACCTTCAAACCAACAGCCCAGTGGTTAGGTCATTGATTTGGGGCATGAATTTGAATATCAGTCTCCTGCATCCCAGGTGAGTGCCCTAATCACTAGGCTATTGGTTATTCTGAAGCGTGACTCTCTCTCTGACCAGATATTCCATCCTGGACCTTAGAAAACCTTCCCAGCAAAGTTTTCATAGAAACCGATACATTTCCACGAAACATTTCTCTTTAAGAGTTTTGTTGACATTTTTCTGACCAGCTCTAATAACTAATTACACATTGATTATTATTTCTATTGCAGTAACACCTTCAGAGTCAAATCACAGATCAAGGCCCCATTGTGCTTGGCACTGTACAACCGTTTATTGAAATCAGTGGGAGCTGCAGGGGCTCAGTACTTCTGATAACCAGGCCACTTATGTAGGTGCTTCCATAGTAGATATGTCTTTAGTTCTATAACTTTAGCTAGCCAAGTTCAAAAGTGTGGCCCTTAACCTCTGACTTGGCCTCTCACATCTTTAAAATTGTGATAATAATACTAGGACTTCCTTACCTAACTGATGGGTGCTGAGGATTAGTTAATAGCTCTAAAGCCCTTTGAAGATAATCGTTCTAAGTACTGCTATGAATAAATGACACAAAGACAATGTAATCACTGCTGTAATAAAAGATACAGTAAGTCTACAAAATATAGGTACTAGTACCTCAAACTGATTGAACTGTGTATACCGGTCAAATGAAGGTCTGGTTTTCAAGCAAGGTCAAGAATGTGCTTATTTTAGGCTCTGGCACAATAACACGAGATCATACATAAATAACTGATTTGTGTTTACCCAAGTGTTTTATGTCAAAGCTTTGGTAGGTTCCTGTAGGTAAAATGAATCAATATGAAGTACAATAGAGATTGGGTGCAGCTGGATACCATTCCTAGTAATAGTCAATATCCAGTATTTCAGTGCTACTACGAGACATGAGACTGCATTTGCAGGAAATGCTACAAGAGAGAGACTTTTACACAGGGCACTACATACTATAGCTCTAGGTGCAGTCTGTAATCTCTTTCCAAACTAAGCTTGGGCTTTTCCAAAGCTAAATGCAACTTCTGTAGACAAAATAGAGCTAGTGCCTGTTTCTGGAAGGTCTCCTCAGCTACCGTTGAAACCCGTCGAGTTAAAGAGTGCATTCTGGGTTTTCAGTATACGTAGTGCACATACAGCTCCATTCTGGTTAGTGCTAAGGTTTGCCATCTTTCAGCCAAGTGAAAAAACAAGAAACAATATAAATTCCTCCCCTAACCCTGCCTCAACTGCTTTCACCAAGCCAAGACTACTTTGTCTTGGCTGGGTCTGCAGTCCGCTGGGCCATGCGGAAGGCAGCAGAGCACAGTGAGCTTAGTGAGAGAGGGAAATGATTGCTCTCCTCTGGGCAATGGTGACCTCTGCAGGGATCCCCTTAAAAATGATCCTTATATAGCAATTTAGATTTTCAAAGCACTGTACAGGTATTAGCTAATTAATCCTTATAGCCACCCTGAGGAATAGATAGAATTCTCCCCACTTACCAGATGATGAAACAGAGAGAGGTTAAGGACACAGAGAAGTTAGGTCAAATTAGTCAAACTTGGATGCTAATTTTAGGTCCCAGAGTCTATATGTAGGCATCTAAATAAAAGGGTCTCATTTTCGGCAGGGCTGAGCACATTGACAGTTGACTTAACGTTCAGGTTTTACCTGAATTTACCTTTTGATCTTTAACTACAAGGCCCACCTTCTGTTTCCTCAAATGCGAACATTCCACAACTGCAGGGGGCGAAAAATAAATTGTTTCATTCTCTTGTTTAGAACTTACCAAAGAAACAAATGTCTTTCAATGGATAGGAAAGTATCTTTGTAACTTTACTGTCTAGCACCTGATTCTCAGATACACTAAAAACCTCCTTACACCACCCTGGCCTTGTAAAGGGGCCTTAAAATGGGTGTAACTGATACCTACTTTAAGGTCCTTTGCCCTAAAGTAAATGAGAATCAGGCATTCTAGTTTCCAGTCCTACGGCACACTCTCTGAGACTGCTACGACACAGTGCACATTATCTTTTGCATCAGTGAGAGATAATGATCTGGTTGCCTTGGAGCAGGCCAGCTTGAGTTGTCTCCTGTAGTTGCCATAGTTCCCTATCGAAAACAACCATTTCTGACTCCAATGGCTCGAGAAGACATACCGTGTAAAATCGTCACCACTCTGCTTTGGCTCCACTTATTTTCCTTCTATTTACCCAAATCAAAAACCATCTGTTTGTAACACTCAGATTACTTGGCTTCTCTTGGTGTTAGAAAGAGTGTGGAGTGCATGTACTAATCGGTTCAGTCCCAGTGGGAAGGCATATTTCTAACAGGGAATCCAAAGAAGGTGAAGGGTTAAAGTAATGAACCACTTGTTGGCTCAGGCGCAGGGCAAGGAGGACTGGGTTGTTCTACATTCCACTTTGCTGTATTTTTACTGCGATGTGCTCTTGTTTCCAGCATAGGAATGCCTGCTCAAAGGCTGTGTTGTTGTTATGACACATTATAAGACTATTTCTGAAGGAGTAAACTACATTCTTGCCATGCACTGACAGGGGTCAGTCAGCCATCCTTGCCTGCCCTCCACACCCATATCTACAGCTGTGAACTGTTGTATTAGTGTCACTTAAGCTGTGATGGGCTTTGATGAGAGAGTAGAAGCTGAACAGGACCAGTGTGATATTCCTTGATCTTTTCAGTTAGTGCCTTTTAGATCTAGAGGAAGAATAGAATTGAAAAGAAAGCAGGTGGATGAAAAGCATATCAGTTAATTTTCATCTGGAGATTCAGAGCTCTCAGTACTGCCCTCTTTGTAAACTCGAATGTAATAATGAATCTCCAGTGAGGCAAATGCAGGACTTGAATCTTCCAATGCAAGAGACTGAAATGGCTACTGGGTTAGCCACAAGATATCATAGACTTTAATGTGATCATCTGAACTCATTCTAGCAAAGCAATTTACTTTTGAGCAGTGGTAAGTGGTAATGTGCCATTGTGGCTGGTCAATGGGGATTTAGAGGGTTATGCTCCATCAGCATCTGGAGCAAAGTCTTTTTTTATGTATATAGGTAAACATATTAGTGTGTTCTATATTTACCAGCTTCATTCCTGTCTCTGTTGTTTCTGTCTCATGCTGTTTCAGCTAAACCTGTATGATGCCAAAGTCCTTTGCGCTGTTTCCACTGTAAGTATCCTACTGCATAGTGCAGCTAGTTAATTATAGAGCTATGTGGGGCTAATTTCAAGTAGCCCAAAGGCAAAGTTATCAGTGGCTGGTGGATGGTAAGAATTACTGTTACCTAGACACTCTTCTGACACACCAACTACATGAGCACAAGTAGCTGCACAGATATGAACAATGCTATTGTGGAGTTATGTGCAGGGGTTACATGTGTCTTATATAGTGATAGATGCAAGGAGCTCACTCTAGTTAGCTTAACAAAGAGAAGGTCAAGGGGTGACTTGTAACTACCTACATGGGGAACAAATATTTAATAATGGGCTCTTCTGTCTAGCAAAGAAAATATGATACAATCCAATGGCTTGAAGTTGAAGCTAGATAAATTCAGAAAGGAAATAAGGTGTTAATTGTTAACAATAAGAGTATTTAACCATTGGAACAATTTACCAAGGTTTGTGGTGGATTCTCCATCACAGGAAATTGTTAAATCATAGTTGGATGTTCTTCTAAAAGTTATGCTGTAGGAATTATTGTGGGGAAGTTCTATGGCCTGTGCTATATAGGAGGTCAGACCAGAAGATCAAAGTGGTCCTTTCTGGCCTTGGAATCTATGAACTTCGCTAACGCCTTGCCATTTATTTGAGCAATAACTGCCCCTATGACTGTTGTATACTAGTCTGCAAATATAGTTATCTGTAAACTAACATTTTTGCAGTTGTAGGAATTCACATAATTGGTACCTTTCCTGATGATAATGAAACTCCCAGCATCCTGTAAAGCTTGGAGAAAGATGACAGATTTCCACTGCTGGCAGTGGCAAAAATGATGAATATCATAGTTAATCATTGATTTTTGAGGAACAAAGAAGGTCAAAACTCAATTAAGTTCCCTCAGTCTAATTACTATGAAACAAAAATCACTTTTGAGATGATAAACTAGACTGTTTTGGACTGTAAACTCTTTGAGGCAGAGACCTCCTCTTCTTTTATGTTTGCAATGCTCTTAGCATATTATAACCACTACCAGAAGCAAATAAGCAAATAGTGTCAGTTTAGGGTGGCCAACCAGTCAGAGATGAAGAGCCAAAAAATAGCTATTGATAATGCTAAGAGCCACATTTTCCTTACCCTCCGCTGACAATTTGCGCTGATCCCTCATTTTCCTCAGCAGCTTCTCAATTTTACTTCTCAATTGACACGCTTCCATCCTCTCTTACCCACCGCTGACAAATATCCTATTAGCCTGGGGCTATTTCCCTTTACATAGAAGATCAGTCACAGAGGATTCTTTAGAAATGATATAATCTGAAACTATATTGGGAAAAAAAATTCTTCTCTGTTAAATTACTAGGGTCTTTTGTATCCCAGTGAAAAACTTTATTACTCGATCTGGCTCTAGAGAACCAGTGATTTTACAACAAGTCTTTCCTAGGACTTTAATGATTTCCTTTATTTTATCCTGGAAAAGGACTTAATTTTTGAAGTTCACAGAAAGAGTAAGACTTTTTCCTGGGCAAATTAATTGGAATATTTCCTTATACTACACAAACAGTTCAACATTTATAACTGGCTTATTTAAGTAATTAGGACTGCAATGGTTCTAGCAGAAGAATCACAGGTTAGTCTGATTTCAAAGTTTTCTAATAAGAGTTATGTGATGGTATAGAGAATCCTCCATTTTATGATGCAGTAAAAACATGCAGTTCCCAAGTTACTACTGTAATTGTAAAGCACTGTTGAGGATTCTGGGTGGAGTCTTCCAAAGCACCTAAGGGTTCACTACACAGCAAAAACCAACCAACCAACCAAACAAAACCCAAAAGAGCCACAGCAGTAGTAAGTCTCAGAGCCTGGGTCACCTGAGTTGGGTCACGAGGCAGAGGTCGTGGAGCTAAAAATAGCAGTGTAGATGTTTGGACTTGAGCTGGAGTCTGGACTGTAAAAAACCTGATGAAGGCTGAGGGTCTCAGAGCTTGGGCTCCAGCCCAAGTCTGAACGTTTACACTAATTTTTAGCCCTGCAGCACAAGTTAATGGGACTTGTGCTTCTAAATCACTTTGGTATTTCAGCAAAATCACACCCACTTCTTGGTGTATCAATGACAGAATAAGCTATACTGCATCTGGCATGTTCATTGTTTCAGCAATTATGAATGAATGGTAATGTTTGATCAACCTCCATACCTTGGCTGAATTCTGATATTGCCCCTTCTGAGCATTGTGCCCCTCGTTTGGCATGCAATATCTGCTGAAAACTACAGAAAGACATTCCAAAAAAGATTTTGTATCAAAGTGTACCCCATCCTTTAAAGTGAATAGGCCCTCACAATCCCACAGTATGCAAATCTAGTGAGATCTTCCTAATCACAGGCAACAGAAAAGTGTAAATTAATTAATTGACATAATTACTCACTGTCATTTCACTTCTGTCTATTTTGATCATTTGATTTCTTTTTACAGGATGCTCATTCCCACAATCCTCCAGCAGGGTCTGGAAAACTAATCGGAACTTAATTTTAGTCCATTTTGAATCTTTCAGGAACTCAGCTGGCTCCGGGTGCGGTCCCCTGGCAACCAATGAGTTTGTGTTGGCCCAGTAAGTTCTTCTTAACTGTGACTGACTGTGCCCCCTGATTGGACAGAAAAGCCAGCAGATCATCAGTGAAGCCTTGTAGCAACAGCAGGAGAGCAGCTTCTCAGTCCAAGTTCATAGCAGTCCAAGTTCTCAGTTCACAGCAGTTCCTGTCCAAGCTGTGCCAGACCTCATTCCTGTACCGGTCCTTGCTCCAACCTGCACCTATTCCTGCTCCAACCCTAGTCTCTATCTTTCTCTGAATCTCTTCACTTCTGGTTTCAGCCTTTGCTTGTCTCCTGACCATGAATTTGATACTGTTATGACTCTGATCACTGGCTTGTCTCCTGACCATGGCTCTGGTTCCATCTTCTGTCACTGTTCTAACCATTAGGTATCACCGTCTACACCCTGGCATGTGACAAAACCCTGATCAAGTATTTACTAATCACACAAATAAGAGGGTTTTTTTCCTAAACAGTAATTGTAAAGGCATTTGAAATGAAAAAATAATAATACCCTCGTTACCTATGGTATATGCTTTTTTCATGTGCAGCTTATGATTTACTTCCACAAGAAATACAATAATAATAAAAACCTAAGCCACTGTCTCAATAAATTATATATATAACTGTCCTCATTATAACTAACATCCTACCTACTGTAGTATTGCCTTATATTTCAGGGCATTAATAACTTGTCATTTATAGAAATACCTTGAGTGAGTAATATGTGGTCCCTGATTGACTGTATGATTATAATTCAACCAAGAGCTTCTACTGACATCATGAACCACAAAGGTACAGCTTGAGGGTTTATTAATGGCAGGAAAGCTCCACGATTGAATTATAACTTTGTTATTCCATGTGAAAACACGTTTTGTTATTTATAGTATACAGAAAAATCATATGGACTTTTTTTCAGGTGAAAACGATAAATCAGAGTAACAAAATAACCACTTCTTATTTCAAATGTAAAATCTATGGTGTAGGAGGAGAAAGATTAATGTGCACATGACATAGTTTTATTGAAGGTGTGATGAGGAGGGAAGGGGATGGATTATAGGGAAATTAAAGGGAGTATTTCACTGGAAAATAATCATTTTCTGTAGAAGTTATTAGATGACCAATTACTATAACTAGTCCTAACACCATAGTGATATTGCCCAAAGAGAAAGACAAACTTCATCCACAGTTTCTCTCGTTTGGAAAGCTCCAGTGCCATGTTTTTTCATTTAAATGTTGTATAGATAATTGCCAATGACACTACCATATGGTAGCTTTTCGGCAAGATGGTTCAGGAATATTCCCAAATATGATTTTGCCAATAATTAAGATATCTTAGAGGGGAAACCAAGTCATTATTCTGGGATGAAGATATTCTTATGAACACTTGAGAATGCGAGTCTAAATGTATTTTCTTTCTTTTTGTTTCACTTTGGATTTTTTTATGGTTAGAAAAAGCAAATGGTTATTACTGGTTAGTTACTATTTTGGGTAATGATTCCCAATGATTGATTCTTTGGCATGTGAAGCATGGTTCTTCAGTATATCAGTTTTTAACTTGTCTGTGGTGGTTTTGCAATCCGTTTACCTGATCTTTCTCCCCCACCATTTCTTCAATACTTTGAACCTCATTTCCGATATAGCAGTTAATAAAAACAAACTGGCAAGAACGCCTCCTTCCAAATTTATGGAATTGTTATCTTGCTGTTATTTCACTTTTTTCCCCCAGTCTTTGATCGCCTGTCAAACCCACTGAGTCCAAACTTTTTTGAATTTTGGAAACCTAAGTTCACACAGTAATTGGAATAACAGTCCCATAATTTCAGACTCCTGAGGGAAACTCTGTGGGAACACACAAAAAAGTCAGTTAAAAGAGAAAAAAACCTGGTCAAAATAAAATCACAGATCATTGATTGAAAATGTAGATGTAATTATTTCTAGCATTTACAATGAAGCAAGACATTCAGATGAAACCTAGTGATTTTGTGAGGCCTAGGTCACTAATGTTTAATTTTAGAGTGATAAATAAATATACAGGATCCACTATATAAGAAGTGGATCCTCTGTGTGTGTATGTGAATATATATATAGGTCATAGGCCCTGATTCAGAAAAGCATTTTTTAAGCATGTAATTAACTTCAAGTCAATGGGATTTAAGCACTTACAAGTTAAGTATGTGCTTAAGTGCTTTCCTGAATCTAGGCCACAGTGCTAAAAAACAGAGAAGAGTTTCCTGCTACATATCCTTCTTGTACTCTTTCCACATTCTGCTTTGCAAAAATATGGCAATGATATAGTTTATCTATGGCAAGACAGGATTATTATCATATCTATTCTTCTTTCATTTGCTGGAAGGCATGTTATCAGCCTCATATTCCTTATTTCAGGGAGCCTGGCAAAAAAGAGGCCATATCGGCACCATTTTCTGTTTACAGTGCTCAATATAGACACTAGACGAGTGGATGGTGTGTATCCAAATGGGCACCAGATTGCACGAACAGCAACTGGAATGTAGGAGGGCCACACCTGTTTCCTGCTTCAGACCCCGGTGAGCTCAGCCTCTATCAAGCCTGTGCAGACTGACACAGTATGGCCCAAACTATTCCCAGGCGAGCTAGAGCGCAGAAGATAGGTGAACTGCTGCTTCTAGAGCAGCAGGGCATCCAGTATCCACATGCCCTGTCAAAACCCCTGGTAACCCAATGACAGGGAAAAAACTACTCCCACACTCAGTTGGGGTCCTGAGCATCATCAGAGAGAAACCCCAAGATTACATTAAATCAGGAATTCTACATCCATTTCCCCTTCTACAGACTCCCCTGCAACTGCAGATCACACAGATCAAGCAGGCCTTTCCCATACAATAGACCTTGATTGATTCAGGAACAGAGGACAATTTTATGGATATTTCCATGCCTTGTGTCCTCTGTCTTCCAGTATGACCCAAGGTTACCCCGGATCTGGTAGAAACAATAAACAGGTCTCCACTGGCTTCTGGTCCAATTACACAGGCGATCACACCAATGGAAGTGGTGATTGAGGAACACTGGGAAGTCTAACAGCTTAATTTTATTTCCTCCCCACATTTCACTCTGATTTAGGGATGTCCTGGCTAATCCATCACGATACTCTGATTCTATGGTCCCAACTTGCCATCTCCTTCCTGTTGAGCTTCTGGAGGAAAAACAGCTTTTCCATTCCAGAACTCAGACCCCTGGAAACCGAACCAGAGGTTCCCACTCTGAGAATCCATGTTCCCCCAAATGGCAACAACCCTGTTGGACCCAGAAATGCCATTCCTGCATGATGTATCATGTCTTCTTGTGAAATACCAAAACTAGTGGAATGTCTTTGAAAAATGCAACATAGACCCCTGCATCATGTGTGACCTACAGCTCCGAACCACAATTCCATTCAGGTGTATATATCCTATGTCTGAACCAGAGCAAGCAGCATTAAGAGAATACCTACAGAAAAACCTAGATAAAGGTTTCATCTCTGCTCTACCTCTCCTGCAGGTGCCCCAGTACTCTGTAAAAAAGAAGGATGGCTCTCTGAGACTGTGCGTGGACTACAGGCATGTAATCACATAACCATATGCTACCCGTACCCTTTACAGTTAATCTTGGAGTTCTTAGATTGAATATGGTTGGCTTGGGTGTTCACCAAACTGGACTTTAGAGAAGAATATAATCAAGTTTGAATCAGGGTGGAGGATGAATGGAAGACAGCCTTTAGAACTAGGTATGGACACTTTGAATATTTGGTAATGTCCTTTGGACTCACAAACATGCCCACCACTTTCCAGTATCTGATCAATGACATATTTTGAGATATCTTAAGACTAGTTTATGGTGGCATATTTAGATGATATCCAAGATAAACTTGCCATCAAGGCTGGATGTGAGACATGACAAAACTACCTTGAGGGGGTCAAACACCCAATCTTAATCTTAACAGACAATAAAAATCTAGAATACCTACAATCCTACAAGGCATTGAATCAGCAGCAGTTACATTGGGCCCTTATCGTCTTGAGATTCAATTTCACAATCACGCACCATCCAAGCAACAAGAATGGCAAGGCCCTTTCACAAAAAGGGGAATATTATACAGAACCTGCTAGCCTCAAAGAACCACTAGCTGGCATATTAAAACCACTTCATTTCACTTGTGGGTCTGTATCCTTGGACTTTCTCACCATACTTCAAGCAGCCCTCCCTAATGATCTTTTCTTTAAACTTGTAACATCAGCTAAGGAGGGTCTCCCCAGTACCACCCTATCCTACTATTCCTGGGTCAATGACCTCCTCCATGTCAACGGCCCCCTATATGTTCCAACACTGGAAATGCTGCACATACACCATGAAATGGCCTGGGCAGGTCACTTTGGACAATCCAAAACTTCATGCACTGTAACCCTCTTGTTCAGGTGACCACAAATGTGGGACGATGTCCTGTCCTATGTCAGGTCCTGTGCTTGAATGAAGACCCCATGAAGCATGCCATTCGGCCTCCTAATGCCACCCAAGACTCTTTCCCAGCCCTGGTCTCACATAATACTTGACTTTTATGGTGGAAGTACCCAAATCAGAAGGCTACAACACCACATTGACTGTTGTGGACCAGCTTATCAAAATGGCTCATATTGTACCATGCACATGTCTCCCAACTGCAATAACTACTGCACACCTTCTAATTATACTTCTGCTGCCTCCATGGCCTCCCTGACCACCTTAACCTGGACTGTGTATCTAAGTTTATATCTAGGTTCTGGAAGGAAGGGTTTCACCTCCTGGATGTTTGGCCCCACATATCCACCACACATCACCCTCAGACAGAAGCCACTTAGATCGCGTCAACAGGTGCTTGAACAATACCTGTGCTGCTTCCTGAACCATGCAAGATAACTGGGTTGTGTTACTCCCCCTAGCTGAATTCGCTTACAACAACACAGAGCACACTTCTACCCGATCCATCCCCTTCTACTCTAACCGTTGTTTTCATCCATGTTTCTACCCCTCCATTCCCTCATCAGCAATTGTTCCTGCTGCCTCTGATCAGGTACAGACCATTCATGAAAATCAAGCCAATCTAAAGGAGCACGAAGAAGACCCACTTCTAAAAGTAGGCCAAAAGTATGGCTGTTCTCAAAACACCAACAGGTTGGCTAACCTGTGCACAAATTAGATCATCAGTATGCAGGCCCTTTTACAATTGCTTGGCAAATCAATCCAGTGATGTTTCAATTACAGATCCCTCGATCCTGAAAGGTCCATCCAGTATTCCACATCTCCCTCCTGAAACCTAGCCTAGACAATCTGTTTCTCGGCTGGCATGTACAGCTCATCCCTAGTTCAAGTAAAAGCCACGAAGAGCACATTCTGGACTCCCAGGTACATAGCAGAACCCTCTTGTAGCTGATCAGCTGGGAGAGTTACAGGCCCAAGGAACACTCTTGGGAGCCAGCCTGTGCCTGAAGAATACAGGCCTTCCACAGGAGTCATTATGAGAAACCTGGCCTTGTGGCATCTAGGAAGTTGTAGTGGGACAGGGTGTGTTGGTAGGAGCCCACAGTCTCAAACCCAGGCCTATGAGGTTGCAGGGCAGGAGACTTACCCTCTGGGCTATCAAACCACAAGGAGAGGAGTGTACTGCAACTAACATCCCACCACTAGAGACTATACCCACTGACTCAGCTGGGTAAGGTGACTAGCAGCAGAAGACTGCCTGGACACCACCCAATAAAGCTTCCTGTTCCTGTCCCACCCCTTGTCTGTGCAACTAGTGGATAGATCTTCTGCTGACCAGAGCCCCTGAAACCAAGTTTCTGCCTCCTTGCCTCATTTCTGCTCCTTGATCCTGGTTGCTGCTTCCTCACCCTAATTCCAATGACTGACTCTGACTTGACTTTTGGTGTCACTTCTGACTCCAGTTATGGCTCAGTCCTTAGCCTGGCTACCATCTGACCCAGGTATTGACCCTTGGCATGGCATCTGACTCTGTCTTTGCCCTTTGGGGTGATTTCCGATTATGACCCTGACTCTGCCTTTTGGCTCTGACCATTAGGTCAGACCACCCTGTTATTGGCCCTGACAAAAACTCAACAAATCTTGCAGTAGTATCCTATCAGATTTCTGAGATTCCACAGCTTCATTATACAACCACATGTGCTGATGTGGCTACTGACAAATTCAAGGCAATATCCCCTGCGCACATGTACCCAGCGTACATGCTGAAAACCAGCGACCCAAAACTGCAGGTGACCTAGTTCTGTGCTCAGATTGATTGACAGCTTTACCCGATTGATAGACTTTGGTTACTGAGGGTAGCCAGGGTCTTCCATTTTTGCCCTGTTTATTGTGCTACATATAGCAAGTACTGTACGGTATGTCACTATATACACACTAGGAGACCTGGAGAAATGTATCTTTTTGAATGGAAACATTTCTCTCACAAAGAGCTGTAGAAACGTTATCAGCATGTGGTATTTTTATTACTGTGGAAATATCCACTGAGGCCAATGTTCCTGTGAATCATGGAAGCTTGGAACAAAGTCTAGGGTTTTTTTAATTTAGTTTTACTACTTTTAGGTAGTAATAATTTAGCTTTATGGCATAGGCTGTAGATGCTAAAATCTGCACTCTTCTCTGCACTTACAGTTATTTCTTATTTTTCTTTACTGTAGAAGATTATCATCACTGTAGCCTTCGAGCACTGACAAATGTTTAAAAGAAACAGATAACTTGTTGAATGAAAAAAACCAGTGTTAATAGTAAAAGGCTCTCATCCTCCTCTAAACGCTGCACCATTCTCATAATCACGCCCTGAGGAGTAACCTCGAGAAAGATGTATTCCATGTGTCGAAAGCCAAAGGCGAGCTCTGATGGAGGATGGAAAGAAGCATCTAAAGGATCTTCAAGTGCCCTACACTAGTTACCAAACATTTAAATCTAAGACTTGTTACTGTAGTCTGAGTTCCCCACCCGACTAAGCTGCCATGGTAGTATATGGAGATAAAGTCAGTCTCTCAGGTAGCCAGCACCAAAACCTTTCAGGGTTTTATGTATCACAGTGAAACACTTTGAGTTGCTCCCAAAGCAAATGGTAAGCCTGTGCAGAGGTCAAAGAATTGGTGTAGTTTGTCCCCCTCTCCCACCACATTCTGCTCTCCCTGCAGCTCCTGAGTGGTCTTCTAGGCCAGCTCTATATATGCATTGCTGGAATACAAACTGGCGGCTACAAAGGAACAGATACCTGTAACAGGAGCTACATTAGAGAGAAGTAGATGCAATCACTTTGCCAGGCTCAGATGCAAGAAGTTTTGGTCACTGATGATACCTGAGAATGCAGGAGCTGCCAGAGATCTAAAAGTAATTGTGTATTCTTGAATGGATGAACTTCTTCAATATTACAGACAGTCAATATTCCCACCATACTCTGTAGATGATCCCCTAACATCCTCTCAGTCTTCTCTGCCAAAATCTTTAGCCAACTTGCCTTTCTATAAGTTCCAATCTCAGCCAGGCACTGCAGACACAAACACACTGCTCTGGCTAGGTTTGCTAAATGAAAGACTTGGACCTGTGTGTCCGCTAAGTTTCTATCACAGTCTAAATTAGGACAACAGTCTAAATTGTCTCCCTGAAGGGCATGTCAAATGTTTTGAGCATGAAGCGGTGCCAGAAAAAATCCCCACATAACCCCGCACACGAGTACACTGGGCAGATGAACAACTGGTAAATATTCCTCTCTGTGGTCTCTCCAGGAGAAAAGAGCAGAGCCATTCAAAGGAGATTCTATTTAACCCAACCACTGTCTGCCAGCAGAACCTCTTGGGTTTAACAATTTCAAAGGCTGCTGCCAGAGCTAAACAAAAACATCTCCAACTAACATGACTAATGCAGTCTGTATGCCAGAGCCAGCTTGAAGGCAAAACTGGAAGGGCCCAGGAGGATCTGCGTGTCAGGGATGGGCTGTGGGTAGCCTGGATAAACTGATCAGCTGCTAAATTAAAGTCAGGAGATGAGTAATGGGGTCGGGACCGAGCTGGTCAAAATGTCAGGAAGTCAGGGTTAGGCACCAAATTGCAGGAGGCAAGCAAATAGCGAAGTCAAGGAGAACACCTATCCTCACTCCCTCCATCCCTCTCTCTCCTTTACTGGGTTTTGGCACCCCTACTCCCTGCTTAGTGTGTGAGATTCAGTTTGGGGTGACCCCCTCAATCAGGGCAGGCTAAGTACAGTTCTGCTGCCCTTTACTCATACAATAAGGATAGCAACATTTCATTGCCTCTGTACTCAATATTTTAAAATTTTATTAAAGATAATGTTTAAAAAGTGGTCAGATACAGAGTTTAAACGGAAGAGTTCCTGGACATCCAGGCATAATGTACAGATTATCAGTGGGTACAGAATTTGGTTGGGAGTCAGAGAGTACAATGAAAGGATAATCTGTGGTATCCTGGATGGTGGATAATAGGTTTGACGGTTAACAGTACACGCAATCAGTAATTCGGGAACATCACTTATTGCAGGGGTTACATAGGATGCGGTTAATGGGGAGTAGGTATGTCCATAATAGTGGCTTGTCCCTCATTGAGTCAGTTATGTGGTGTAGATAGTCCTTTAATCTATAAATTTCTCGCAGTGGCGCTCCGGTTTACTCATCCCGGTATTGTCTGTGCCCGGTGATGTGCTCGATGTAAATGTCTCTTGACCAGCGGATGGTGTCAGACACCATGAGGTGCTGCATCGGCTGGGCGTAGCACCAACCGACACCACAGGCCCACAGCACACACTCGTTGCGGGGATCCCAACCGCGCAGGGCTCTGACAATCAGGGCGTGGGTCTGAACCTCGTAGTCCTTTGCTCCCAGAGATTTGTGACCCAACACCAGCCAACATTGATCACTTTGGCAAAGCAGATCTATCATGCTGCACACCTATGCAGAGTAGGTGTCTATGCAACTCCAGTCTGTTCCTGAAATCATTTCCCTCCAGTGCATCACTAGATGTCAGAGGGAAGCTCATTCAGATCCTGCTTACATCAACATCAGCCAATCAGTGGACTGTAAGAGGCCATCACTGGCCCTGTAAAGTGGTTCTTCCTGTGGAGCCTAGCTTCACAGCATGCTGCAGTGGAAGCCCAGCCTAGGGCTCCAGTGGCAATGCAGAAGCATCAGTAGCCCCAGACCCATGTGTCTAGTCCCACAGGGGCTTACACTGAGGATTTCAGGTGGAGCTGAAGTTGTCTTGTTACGATTTGTTCTCCATGGTGTTACCCATACAGGGAACTTAAAGACCAGTTTACAGAACTGTTGTCATTAAGAGATGGTTTATTAAGCAAGGACCTATGAAGCTTTGGGAGCTAGGAAACTCCCATTCCAAGATTCTTTATGGCATACAGAGAGATTTAAATGCCCTGATCAGACAGGGAAACTCTGTGACTATTGTTGTATTTTTTTTGAAGCTGGCAGAGCTGTGCCAGCTAGGCTTCTATTACATGCCAGGATCTATCTTGAGGATTTGGTTCAGGAGGACAAAAAATATACAGGGAACCTGGCACGGGCATTTTGTTGTTGCTAAAAGAATCTATTTCTACTCTTGGGAAATTGTAATGATTTTTTCCAGGGCTACAGGGAAATGTTAGGGCAAAGATGGATTTGTTTCTGGGGCAGATTTGTGGAAATAAATGAAACTGACAAGAAGAAAAATCAATGCCTGGATGAGTGCTTTCCTTCCCTTGCCTATGATATGCTGTACTGAACTGTGCTAGTTTTCTGTTGGTGATATAGATAATGCCATCTGTAACCACTAGGAGTATATCTGCACTGCAATAAAACACACATGATTGGCCCATGTCATCTGACTCAGGCTTGTGGGGCTCGGGCGGTGGGGCTATAAAATTGAAGTGTAGACGTTTGGTTTCAGCATGGAGCCTGAGCTTTGGGACCTTCCCTGCTTCTGAGTTCCAGAGCCCGGGCTCCAACCCAAACCCAAATGTCCACTCTGTAATTTTGCAGCCCTGCAGCCAGAACCCTGCAAACCCCAGTCAATTGACATAGGCCAGGCAGGTGTGTTTTATTGCAGTGCAGGCATACCCTAGGTTACTCACTTTAGGCTTTGTGTTATTTTTTCCAATTTTTGAACACATACCTAATTCTGAAGTACATGTATAAGACTCCACATTTATACAATGGCAATTACGATACTTACCCACCTTTGTAAAGTGCTTTGAGATCTGTGCATGAAAACTGCTATACAAGCATAAAGAATGAAATCCTTGCCCCATAAAAATCAATGGCAAAACTCCTATTGCCTTCAATTAAAGCCAGGATTTCACCCAAAATATTGTCATATCCCAATTAATAAATTGACACAACATCAACAAATAAAAAACTTTACAACCACAGAACCATCTCCGCGCAGAAAAGAAATCTGTACTAGTCTGAGCTCTCATGGAAGGCTGAGAGAGGCTTTCTGGAAGGCCTCATTCTAACTGGAAGTTTACCTTTTTCCTTGTCAAAGGAGCAATCTTTGCTATCTCTCTTTCACCTAGAGGAGTTATTTCTGGGAATGCAGAAGCAGTTAGCAGGCTTTTCTCCAGGTGGCTTTCCCTTATTAATCTGGTCTTAATCGCTACTCTCTATCTAGGCAGCTGCAAACTAGAAGAAAAGAAGTGGTTACTCCAGTGCCTGTGAGAAAGGCATTGATGTTGCAATAGGGCCTATCAACAACTTCTCTACATATGGAATTCATGGAATGGTTACCTCCGTTGGGGTTGACAAAATCAGGTTCCCAGTAATGCTGTTGCATAGGAGCTTCTAGGAGCTTGTGCCGGCATAGAAACATCAGCTAGGTTAGTTAGGGATGTGATTTTTATGCCATTTCTATAATCCTTAAGGAGTGTGGTTCTGTTGTGTCCCACAAGACGTTCCTAGTGATCACTCACCTGGCAGGAAAGGAAAAATAAAAAAAATCCAGTAAAAAATGGATCTAGTCTACCATAAGTCATCAGAACATATACGAAGTTTTGATTACAATGCTCAATTGACTAAGGGGCCTTCACCAGTCTGAGCCAGGACTTCTAGTACAGCTCATTATATTCAAGAAAGTTTCTTATTACACTTGGAGCCAGTGGTTAGTTCAGTTTTTGCACTGAAAAATATACAATAACGTCTTGCAGTATATTTGCTTAATTAGAAGAAGTATAAGCCATGTTTGTTAAACTGATACAATTCCTTTGTGTTCCCCTTATTTCATTTTTTGCATTTGACTAGTTTTGAAAATAAAAAGTTAAAAAAATTAGTGGAAATATAGAGCCTCTGCTCCCCAGTCTTCATCCTTTTGCTCACTCTTTGCAATACTCAATGGTCCATTAATGTACCACAGGTGTATATGACCACTAATACAAATTGCCTTAAATTAAAAACCAGAGACTTCCATAGGTTCTGATATAAAATGTGTTTTTATTTTATATGAGCACCTAAAAGTAACTTATAGATAAATGTGAGGATGGCAAACATGCCAATAACATATCAAATATGTGGAAAGCACAAGACTGTAAAAGAAAGGGCTAATAAAGCTTTAAGGCCCCTATTCTGCAAAAACACTTCAACACTTATTTAACTGGGAGCATAGAACTTAAGTATGTGCTTAAAGTTTAGCATATGCTTAACTATATTGCTGAATTGGGGTTTAAATGAATCTGTCTCCCTCTCCCATTTTTTCCTCCCAAATCTCTTTTTTAGTTTCAGCCTGTCTTCTCTTGCTAATTTGATGGTAAAGGGGAATTTGTCAAAGAGCCTTTCCCTGAGAAATGTATGGCAATGTATATCACTCATGAGACTTGGACAAATTATACATCATATATATTGCTAACTATACATCAGAATTATAACATTTGATATAAGTCATTAAAATACTGCATCATGATTTAAAGTCAAATTATCCAAATATATTATTTCTTGTGTTATTTTTTTTCCAGTGTTTCAGGTCTGTTGTGAGGTTCAGTGCAATGTTATGTACACGTCTGACGTATATTATATTGCAGATTATTTTATAATGGGTCTTACTGAACTGCCACAGATGGATGAATAAAAGAGGGAGACAACTGAATAAAGAGATACATATGCATAGAAAAAAAAAAAAAACACTTCCCAGCCCTGTCAAGTTGAACAATACCCAACAAGAGACATTTTTGCTACAATTCAATGAGAAAAAAATTACTGCAGAGCTGGGACTGAGAAGTAAATGCCAGCGAAATAATCTACATAGTTCTGTATTTCTTCAACTCCAAACCAGTGCCTGTGAAATATTTCTGTTTGCTAAGAATGTACTCCGATTTCTCCTTCCAGAGATAGCGCTTGAACTGCTGGCTGCATTGGTTCAAGTTAAGTATTTTTCTCAAGACAATGGGTGAAATTCTGACTCTATTGAAGTCAAGGGGAAACACCCATTGACTTAAATAGGACCAGGCTTTCACCCATGGACGATTTGATTTATCCTTGAATATTAGAACATTTTAAAATATTCTAGAATTGTATTCTTTATAATCAAACTTCAATCTTCTA
This sequence comes from Emydura macquarii macquarii, assembly GCF_026122565.2. Classification (NCBI taxonomy): domain Eukaryota; kingdom Metazoa; phylum Chordata; order Testudines; family Chelidae; genus Emydura; species Emydura macquarii. Next base: position 2,446,756 of record NW_027132434.1, read on the forward strand.
AAGTAGCTATTCAGGCAAAATACTTAATCCATCAAATAATCTAAAACCATGTGCTTTTCAGATCACCCTAAAAGGGTTTCCAGCATGCCTGGATTGTAAAATGTTTCTTAACTTATGTTTCTTGGCTTGTGTCCAGCAGCTTTCAATATTGTATTGATGCCATCCTCTAGAAGTACACTGGTTGGTTTCATGGGGATAGCTGTGGTTTAAGATTACTAGTTAAAGTGTTTTTTAAATACATGTGATTGTGCTGAGGTACAGGAAATTAATCCACAGTGCTACCAAAAAAAAATATCAGTGTTATGAAGCAGATTGTACTGTGTCTGAGTGCAAAAATCATGCATTCGTTATTGCAAACACTTCTTGAATCTGCCAGAGCTACCTTCTGAAAAACAGGAGATGTCTTCCATATTGATTTTATCTGTGTGGGTACCATGTGAGGGACTTCAGCGAGAAACTGCAGAGCTGGAACTCATATGCAAACTTGATACAAACAGAGTGGGTCTGAATAAGGACTTGGAATGGTTATCTCAGTACAAGAAGTAATTGTCACTGTTCACACATTCTCACCTTCTCATTAACGGTTGTGAATAGGCCTCATCTACTCTAACTGAATTGACTTTGTTAGCACTTGCCCTCCCCATTGTTGTTTCTTACCCTTGGATGTATATATATATATATATATATACACCTCCTATCTGTGATTTCCATTTCATGCATCTGACAAAGTGGGTTGCAGCCCACGAAAGCTTATGCCCGCAGAAATGTGTTAGTCTTTAAGGTGCTACAGGATTCTCGTTGTTTTTGATGTATACAGATTAACACGGCTACCCCTCTGGAACTATTCTGCTATATCTATTCCTGAATAATTCAGTTATTCCAGAAGGAATAAAGTCACTTTTATTTTGGAATAGAGTGTCCGTATGGGGAGCAATTCCAGAATGGCTATAGTGCGATAGTCATTTTGGAATAGCTATGCTGGTCAGTTTCCTTATATAGACAAGCCCTTATACTGTGCCCATCATGTTAATACTATGTACGGTGTAGAGAGGGCAAAAAAAAACAAAAAACCAACAGTTAATTCTTCTCTGCATTCAGAGAAAAATTTCACTTAAGTTAAAAATTAACCCAAATAAGGTTATTGTTTGCCTTTGATGTTTCTCCTAGAATCAGAGATCAGATGATTCACAAAATTTGGCCTGATTCAGGGTTGGTCTAAATGGTTGCAGTGCCACAGTTAAGACATGGTGTTGCTCTGGCTTAAACAAGCTCTGCACTTGGAACCTGATGCAGGGCCTGATCCAAAACTTTCCATTGACTTCACTGGGCTTTGCATCAGGTCCCAATGTCAGATGAAACTGAAACATTAGATCAGGCCCCTGGCCCTTTGACATTTGTATCTTTTTACCCAGTGTATAGGAGTTAGTGCAGACGTTACTTCGTGAACGCAGTCATTTTGATCTGGGTAACTCTTATGTAATGTATAGTCATATTGCTTAGAATTGTTTATAGCTTTTATGGTTTGGATTTTCAAATATTCCACCTATTGGATATTTTATTTTTAATGTTTGGTTTTTTTTGCAAAGCACCCAAAGCATTTTGGAGTATGTGTGCGTTCTTTATACATATAACTATCTTATTATTTTCTTTACTAATCATAGAATATTGTGCAGATTACTATTTCACGCTAATGGAATACAGCTAACTATAAACAGACTGAGGCCATGTAAGGTATGTGGGATTTTAAAAATGTAAATTAAATTATATTTGAATAAACACATAGCCTAAAGACTAGAATTAACTTTTTAACAGCTGATTTTATTTTGATTTTATGGTTCTTTGGGGAGAAGCTGCACATTGGATTTTGTTATCTGTGTAATAAATACTCAGTGTTTGCATTTCACATTAGACAAACTGTGATTCATTAATTGACTTGTATAACCAAATGCTATTACTTGATTTACTCTCTGCATTAGCTTCTTAACTGAAAGCTGATTTGTCAGGGACATGGTACATTTTCCTGATTGTCCTTATTTGTATTAACCTTTTCAATCTTCTAGCTTTCATAACTAACTGGAAAAAAGAAACTGGTCTTGTGCCTATTTTTATATAGTATATACAGAAAGCCTGAATAACTTTTGTCCAAAAATATTTTCTATTTTTACAATAAATATTCAAATCTTGTCTAGCCTGGAAGACTTTGTGGTGACTGGCGAGCTCTGAGACTATGACGTCACAAGAGACAGAATGTTAAGTGACTGACAGAAGAAGGAATATTTAGTCAGACTGTTTTAAAACTCCTTCGCTTTTGTTTGTCTTGTTAACATCCATTTAACTCTAGTGACTAACACTTCAGCATGCTGCATCCCAGGCAGGGTGGCCTATACCATCCTTCTTGGTGTGCTAGCTGATGTGGAGAATGAGGGAACAGCAAGGAAGGGAAGGAGAAGCCTGGTCCCACCTCCTCACCCTACCACACTCCTTGGGGTGATGTGTGCCTCTGGCGGGAGGTCAATGTACTCACATGAGACAGGAACTATAGTGGTGACAGGCCTCTGCATGGATGGGAAGCACAGGTGGAAGAGCCTGCTTGCGTCCATTTCTCTCTCTCTCCCCTTCCCCCACCCCTGCCTCCCTCCCCCCTCCCTCCCTCCCCGCACTCTCCTTCCTTGATGCCCTTCAGCATTGTACTTAAATGCTTCCATGCACTCACACAAAAATCAGTCATAGTCTGGTCTTTATGATTTTATGAGAAATGACAAATTTGGCCCCAGGGGAGCTTTTTCAAATGCTGTTGAAGACACAGCTTTTCATGTGGCACCATGTTATTCTATACTGGAACACATTCTAAATTTTCACACACGTGCAGGAAGTGAAATCACACCTTTTTACAGCAAAAACAGCTTAGCACAGTGAAATGACTGCTTTTCCCCCCATGAAAGTTGCTTTTCATTTGTGTGGAGACCAGTGACTTACTCAATGCGAAACCAAAAAGTGTTGTCAGCAGCACAATTGTTTTTAATGCAGCCCAACCAGACGGAGGCATAGGGAAGATGGAAATTGGAAGGATGACACTATTGGGTGAATGAACCTCAGAGTTCAAATAAATCCCACAAGGTTTTGGGTGCCTTTCTAAAGTGTTTCTGGATTTCTTAGACCTATCTGAGCTTCTTTTCCCTCCAGCCTCTTTTGCAAATGTCATCTTTCTTCTCAACCAACTTCTCAATCTTTCTCCTTTCCCAGTCCCAAACTTTCACCCCATGACCAACCCGATCTCTCTGCCCTCAGTGGGTTTTTCAACTCCCAGCTCCTCTTCTTAACTCCCTACAGTTCCCCCCTGCCCACCATCTCCCTCACCATGTCCATAACTGGTCCTCCAGCTGCCTTCTCATGGTGATACTTCGCTGAAAGGAATGCCATGGCTCTAAGTGTAAATGTAGGTGGAGTATTTTAACTTGCTTTTGTTTTACATGTGCTCCTTACATAAGAGCCTTCTAAAAGGAGCCCATCGATGCTGTGTTTAGGCAAACAGGATATTCAGTGCTGCTGCTGTTGTTTTATAGCCTCCTACTGGCACATGCACCATGCTGTGTGGGGTACCAAAGCAATTACCCAACATCTTTCATGTGGGAGAACTATTCTGTAAAGTTAATAACTCTGGCTTGCATAGAATTGGAAGGAAGGTACATTTTACTCTGATTTTGTTCTCATTTTTCTGAGTGGTAGAAACTGCAGTGGAGTAAGAGGGGCTCTCATCTATTGGCTAGCTGCTCTAAGCCAAACCTCGTGTACTCCATCTGTCACAGGGTGACACTGGCCCTTTAAGAGACTGTGCATTCTCAGCAAACATCAATTTGGCCAATTAATTGGGCTTAAAAGATACCTGGACTGGAGGGGAGAGGAGGTCCAATGAATCAGAGGTGCCTGGGAGAAGGAGATTGAGTAAGCTGTGAGAGCTGCCAGAGACTGTGGTTGGTTCCTGGGAAAAGACTGAAGGCAGGGGAGTGGTAACTGGAGTTTTCAGGCCGCTGTCCTCAAATCAGAGAGCCTCTAGGGCTGGAGGCTGAAGGCCAGGGAGCAGCAGAGAGTGTTTCCTGCTGGCTCTAAGCTGGAGAGCTGGAGCCAAGGGCTGGAGGGAGCTGCAGACTGGAGCAGCAGAGGAGCTTACCCCTTGACATCTCCAGGGCTGGAGACCTGGACCCCAGAGGGCCAGGGGCAGTGAGGGCAACGATGCTCCCAGCCGAGAGGCTAGAGAGTTCCCCTGGGGAAAAGTGGGTTTGCAGTCCATCAGGAAGGGCTGTGGTGGTTGCCCAGGGCCAAAAGGAGATTGACAGAGTCTGGGCATGGCCACAGGTGTGGGTGTGCAGTATGTGGGGCATTAAGGGTTGGGATGTCAAGTTAATTTAATGCAATTCTTTTGGATGTCTCACAGACTGATATCTAGATTGTTTAGCCAGCTAACAGCTGCATCATCAAAGGCAGCAAGGCGTTGCAGTCCACCTTCTGGCTTCTAGATTTGCACCCCTCCAGCATGTATTTCACTACTTGCACTGGGGATGATAACTGGCTTTTATGTTGGAATATCTGTTATGGACTATTTTGAGAAGAGAGCTTGCACAAAGTTATTGGATTAGATATGGAGGGGGAATTGAGGCAAGGTGACACAGAGCCACCCCTAGATCTGAGGGGGTGCTCAGGAGGTGGTCAGCCCTATTACACTATCACTTTCCTAGGATACAGCACCGTAGTATGTAATTTCCCCACCAATCACACACATACACTTCTCCCCTCCCTCAGGCCCTTGGGAAAGCAAGGTCTGTGGAGTCTCCAAGATAGACTTCCACAGATATCAACTGGGAATCGAAGAGAGTGACTCAAACTCATTCACCCTTAAAGTGACTCAGGAATGGTGCAAGTTTTGGATACACTGGTAACCCATCCTGAGATGGTGCCACCACTGGCCTAGGAGCCCAGAACAGGAAAATGGTGGCTTGCTGAAATGGCAAAAGTAAATGAAAACATAAACATGCTCTATCATCCATATATTTGTGGGTTTAGTTGTGTGTGTGTGTGTTTAAATAGAGAAAGAAATATGTTGTGTTTGAATATCTGTTATGTTCTCTCTAGCAGGGCTGGTTGAGTACGTCGGGTTTTCTTAACCTGCACCTTAGTCCAATAACCAGGTTTCTATCCACACATATCCCTCTCCCTCCCATCGAAATTCTTGTGTTCTGAAGCTTTCATGTTGGTCAAATAAAAAGTATCAGCTCCACATCTACTTGTTTGTGTTGAGGACCAATTTTTTTTGCACTTTAAATCCCATTTAGAGCTCACTTTATGAGCTTCAATTAGGATTTTGCTACGGAGGGCTTATTAGAGTAGTTTTATTGGTACTTTAACACATTTTCTTTGTTAAAAGCTAGTTTAGAAGCTAGTTTAAGAAGCTTGTAAATAAGAGCTGCAGTGAGCTGTCTAGCACTGTCAAACTCCTATCAACAAGCCTCCCAAACATTTTCTGCAACTCACCTGAGACTTGACCTTCGTGATGAGCCTGAGCTCCTGCTGGACTCTCCAAGAAGGGTGAATCTGATGTAAACATTAGGGGATAACTATTAGCTGGACTATTTTTTGGAATATTTGCCCCTAAGAGAAGAGATTTAAGGCAGGCAGAAACTTTAATTTACTCTGTTCTAAATATTTGTATGTCATCCAATTACTGTGATATCAAGGGGGCTAAACACAGAAATCCAACTGAGCTGATAGGGTGGAAAAAAGTTATATTACTTTGATCAGTATCATGGGATGGTGGCAGCAGCAGCAGAAGTCGGCCAACATTAGGAGTGCAACAGCTCTTCTGGAACACCAAATCTTCCCACCCAGGGAGAGGCAGAGAGAGAGGAGGGAAGGGGGGAAGGGATCAGTCTCCCCTTCTTCTGGCTCTGACTTGGAGAGAGACAAACTGGAGAACTGGTCATCCTAGCCTGTGACCTGGGCAAGGGGAGAGACCCCGTTTTCTGTAGAAACAATCCCCAGATAGTGGTAAGTGACCAATGCCTGAGAAGTCCAACACCCAGATAGATTGTGGAGAGGAGATGGCATATGAAGAGGACCTGAGGAGGTGATGTCCCTTCTCCTGTCAGGTGCGTTGCCAAAGCAAGTGTTTTATTTTTTTATAGTCACTTTAACAAGTGCACAAGGGTTTTTTTTTTAACCTTTGATTTCATGGCTAACTCCCTCTTTCTATTTTTTTCCAATAAAAGATCAGATTTCTTTTTAAACTACTGGAACTGAACTGTGGATACTGTTAGTTGAGGACAATCACTGATGGGGACCTTATCAAGAAACTGCACTCTCCTCAGGGAAACTAAACGCAGAAGGGAGCCCAAGTACATGATCAAAGACGAATGTGGCTGGTGAGAGCCAGTGTGCACCCGGAGAGAGCTGGCCATTCTGAAAGATACAAGGCCCAGTTAGAGTATGAGATCATGCTTCGTTGTGATGTCGTTTCATATCCCAGCAGGCTGTCTGGCTCTTGTGCTCGAAACAGCAGTGAGGTATGTGAAAATTAGCCGTGTTTCTTCTGTCTTTCTCTGAGGGCAAAGTGCTGCCTAGGGTACATGTTTCCTGACTCCTCTCTCCAAAAACAAATTAATTCACACTGTAGCGGGCTTCATGTAGGGCCAGCAGGCCTACTGGGCAGGTCACGGTTCAACAGTTGCTCAAAGGCCTGGGGTGTCCTTGCCAGGCAATCTGAGGGCCTGGTGGCCGAGTTAGAACCTGTCATCCCCTAGCGATTCCCAGGTTCTCCCTTTTGGACAAAAGATGGAGGGAGGAGTTGGGGAACCGGGCCCTCCCTCCCCACCATTCCCAGCCCAGGGCCCAAGAGGAAGAGATGAGGCATGTTCCAGTCATGTCTAGCTGATACACCACACCAGCCTCTCCTGAACCACTTCCCACCTCCCCTGTGCTCTCCTCTGTTTGGGGTATGGCCAAGGTTCTCTGCTCCCTGCCCAGCAGAGGGCTGCTCAGACATGCTCAGTGATGCACACAGTCCGAAGGGGCTTCCCAGATCAGTTCCCTTCTCTGTGTCCAGTGATTCCACCTTGTCAGGGACAAGGGGAGAGAAAGAGAGGTTGGGTCAGGCCTAGATGTCTAGTTGGGCCTTCCTCACAGTCCAGGCCCTCCTCCTGTGGATTCATCTGTCCCAGAAGCTATTAATTGGCTTCTTTCCTGCAGACATCCTCTCCTTCACTCTCCCACTGCCACAGTCCCCTTCTAAGCAGGTCCTGCATTTGGAGTAAACTCTGCAGCTGCTGAAGGGAGGGGGTCTTCTTGGCCCAGTACTGCTCCATCATTCCCTTCAATTTAGTAAGGGGTCCGTTAATCCCATCTCACACACATCCTTTGAAAGCTTGTTTGTGGACCTCCTGATTGCCTGACCTGCGAATACTATCTCCATGGCAGAACCCAGCGTTCTCTGGTAGTGACCTTGCCCACAGATCCAAACTTTGTGGTCTGTGGAACCTCCTTCCTGTGAGATCCTTGGATCCTGCCCTGATATGCCCCTGCAATTTGGTATTTATCACTTGAGTTTGTATCACTAATTAACAGCAAGCTACTATACTGGAAGGAAGAAGAGTGACTTAATCAATACAAGGGACTGGGCTATTCCTCAATCTGACTTGTGACCTTAAGCAAATCATTTAACTTCCCTGTCCCCTAGTGCTGGGTTGCTTACATGAAGATGCCTCAGGATCTAAGAAGTGAAAAATCAAAAAGTGTAAATGTTTCAGAAAGAGAAGTTAGAATATTTGTTATTCAAGCCTAAATTGCCATTATTCAGACAGGGCAAATTGACCCACAAAACCCATTTAGCATTACTGGATGAAACAGTAGATGTCCTCTTATATTTGACATTATGAACTGAATTATATATCTTTATTCCTTTTTCTGGGTAATTCATTAATGAGATTAGCTATTAGGTCAAATACTTTATCTTCATTTTTAGCCCATGTGCATAAATGACCAGCTCTGGCTTGATGGAATGTAACATACAGGGTATGTTTTATTTAATATTGGAAGTGACTATGACACTATCAAAACATTTCCCAGAGTGAAACATTCCAATCAAGCAGAAAGAAATGCTAGTGCTGCCTAGTTAATCATTTCCTATATAAAGGCAATGGGCATAGAAGAGATAAAGAACAGTAGCACTAGGGACAATTAAATGTTTTTAAAATTCTGACTGTATGCAAGAACCCAGGACCAACCCTTCGGGTGCTCTGTTATCGGTTACAACTGGACATTAAGCTGTTGATCACCACCCATCGAGCCCGATGATCTAGCCAGATTTCTATCCATCTTATGGTCCATTCATCCAACCCATACTTCTTAAACTTGCTGACAAGAATACAATGGGAGACCATATCAAAAGCTTTGCTAAAGTCAAGATATGTCATGTCCACCACTTTCCCCACATCCACAGAGCCAGTCAGCTCATCATAAAAGGTAATCAAGTAGGTCAGGCATGACTTGCCCTTGGTGAATCTATGCTGACTCTTCCTGATCACCTTCCTCTCTTCCAAGTGCCTCAAAATGGATTCCTTGAGGAGCTGCTCCATGATTTTTCCAGGGACTGAGGTGAGGCTGACTGGTCTGTAGTTCCCCGGATCCTCCTCCTTCTCTTTTTTGAAGATGGGCACTATCTTTGCCTTTTTCCAATCATCCACGACCTCCCCCAATTTCCATGAGTTTTCAAAGATAATGGTCAATGGCTCTGCAATCACATCAGCCAACTCCCTCAGCACCCTCAGATGCATTGCATCCGGCCCCCTGGACTTGTGCATGTCCAGCTTTTAGAAAAACTGGACATGCTTAAGCTATTAAATTATCCTAACTTCAGCGTATACTGTGTGGCCCAGTACTACTATAATGGGAGAGGGAGTGGACTGTAGTCTTTCCATTTCAGTGTCACTGTAGAAGTTTCTTAATACTAGATACTTGTCTTAACAGTGTTTCTCAGATGGGATGGTTTGGAGATCTCAATGTACAGGATGCATTCAAGCCTAGCAACTGCTGCACTTGGTTGTTTTTTAAAAGACATAACTATGCATGTTGGATCAAATTCACATACATACCTACCACAAAGCCAAAGTAAATGGGCTTTGAATGGGGAAATCTGAAGGGGCTTGCCGAGAGATAGAATGCATCCTCACAGCCTGTAGGGGGAGTGGGGCAGCTCCACATTCCTCCATGGTTGCTTTGTAATCACTGGCACGGAATAACACCTATGAGCCTTTGCACTTGCACTATGCCACTATAGACCTCCCACCCCAACTCTACTCCACACCGCCCAGCTCCTTCAAGTGTAGGAGGTGCAGACTGCCTTTGCACACAAGATAAGGAGTTCATTTCCATATGTTCCCCATCCTCCAAGTTTTCTGGTACTCTGAGGGTAGGGTGACCAGATAGCAAGTGTAAAAAATCAGGACAGAAGATGTGGGGTACTAGGCACCTATATAAGAAAAAGACCCAAATATCAGGACTGTCCTTATAAATTCAGGACATCTGATCACCCTATTGAGGGCCAGCATTAGATTTCTTCCTTTTGGTCTTGTACAGTGGGCCTGCAGTCAGAGATGCTCCATGATTCCTTTCACATGCTGCAATATTATCTTGGCTTGTAAGATTCACTGCCCAAAAGAGACTGGAATTTTGTTAAAAGAGGGAGTGTAGATATACTCATGTTAACATCAGCCCCTGCATGTACCTCAGAGATTTTTACTGCTTAATTCAGTTGGTCCTGGACTCTTTGTTTAGATCCTGGTTGGTATATTAGGCTACAGCAGTAATGTTAACAGTTCATGACATGCTACCTTTATTTTTATGTCTTTTACAGATACCAGTGTGAACTTTTCTTCAACCAGGAGCTGAAATCTTTCATATCTCACTCCTCTGGGAAAGACTCCTGCTGCTCAGAAAGATGGCCATGTGGCTGATGACCCCAACTCTACCTACTACTTCTACACTTATGCTGGATATAAGTGTCTCTTATGAATAGCAAAAGCTTTTCCAGAAGTGTGTGGTGTTTTGTGTGGTGGTGTTTTTGTTTTTGTTTTTTGGTATAATAGTGTTCTTCAGAGACTGAGTGTGGTTCTCCTGCCCAAGAACTAGCTTTCCTCCTTTTATGCTCCCTTTTACAGGATTTGCTGCGACGAGGACAGGGCCAAAGCCACGCTCCATTTTGAAGTAGCTAATTCTCCAGTCAGTTTTGAGGATCGGTTGCTGGTCTTGGATTTTCTCTATTGTTCCTTCTCTTTTAGGACTAGGTTTTAGTGAACATCTGTATCTAACAATTACTTGAATATTTAACTATATTATAATTCAATCTATACACACCATACTTTCTTTTGCATTCTTTATTTTTGCAGTGATAATTACCATCAGTCAGCAGGGGTAGCTAAATAAGAACCCTAGTTTTAATATTTGGATATCAAAGAAAGCATTCTCTTCCATACAATGCTCTGTATATATATCTCACATCTGGAAATATGGGACATATTTTGTTTGATTGTTAGACATTGTTTGATTGTTTGTTCTGTCCTTTCGTAATCTGTATTAGGGTCTGAGCCAAAGCGCACTTGGAGTCAGTGGAAAGACTTCCACTGACTTCAGGGGGCATTGAATCAAACCCTTGTTGTACATCTGTTTTCTCATTCCATAATAAAAGCTTTGATAGGCTCTAGAACAGTGTGGAATGCTTCTGAGAGTGTAGGGGCATGGTATTCAATGACTGTGTTGATCACTAGCTTGCTCCTGATTGAAGGTTGAACTGAGGGTCCTTCAGGGCTAAAGCCAGGGACCTCTACAACTTGAACTAAAGGATCAAGTCCTATAGCTGGTAGCTGGAACAAATTCATAGCTTTTGCGACTTGAAGGCAGGGGCAGGGATGCATAACACACAGTGAACAGCGGGTTGCACTGCGATACAGTAAATTACTTGTACTTCATCTTGGAGTGATCTATTGAAATCAATCTCAATTTTTCTCCCTCAGTTCCACATTCTTTCTTTGAATTGCCATCTCTTCTTGCTCTATTTTTCTAGCCTCTCCTAATTATTTTCCTTCATAAGTGCTCTTCTGTAACTAGGTCACCAGGTAACAAATGCAGGTACCTTATTTTGCAGGCGACACACATCTGACGTGGGCCTTAGGACAACTGAGTTCTGAAGGTCTCCTCCTTGAAGACCTTTGCAGGGAACTACTGGGCAGGTTTCCCCCAGTATCTTTAATCAGGTTTCAAGACACTATAAAACATATATAAAAATTCCTTTTGTCTCAACCACATACCTTAACAGTAAGAGATGTATCCTTAAATATTTCCTTAGGAAAAATTAATGAAGTGAATTAAAAGAAAAATTATTTCAAGCCATTCCAAACAAACTCCTTTCACAGTCTTTTATCATGACTTCCTTGCCAGGTGGGAAATTTATTTAAGTTATTTAAAAAAATATTCCCTAAAATTCTCAGCTGAAAAGTTGGCTTCTGTTTTTTCTACAAAGCTAACTCACCTGATTTGTCAGAACAGCTCGAAAATGAAGTGCTAACTGGTGGGTTTTATTGAAAGGAAACCAAGTGGAACAACATATGTATTTTCTTAGGAAACTAAAAAGCTCACAGTCCCATGGTGTTCCTTAGGGTAAATTCTTTGTTATGAATTACAACCTGCTTACTGATGAGTTGTTAATAAAAAGTAGACCTGCTGGGCCATTATTTTTTTCCACACAGTACACCCAGTTTAGGTTTTTTTTTTAAGTTTTCATTAATGCACAGAGTGTGAATAAATCTGTTTCCAATTTGTAATTGTTTTCCCTTCATCGGGACATTAATTTATTGCCAAATATAACCCTCTTCTATTTTTAATATCCCTCCAAACTGAGGAACTGCTTAAGAAAGATTAAAACATTCCAGGATAGTAGGAATGATCTGTCTTTCTTTCCCCTTAAAGATCATCCAAGTGTCTGGGATCATGAGAAAGGGGCACCAGAACTCTTATGGGGGCCCCACCATGTTTGACTTTAAGAGTTGCCAGCTGGACTTATATGTACTTGACAACATGGTCTGAAGGAAACAGTTGAATAAAAGTAAAAACAGATGGTAACCTAAGGTGGCAGTACAACTTTATTTAGCACAGCGGTTTATTTATTTATTAAGTAAGCATCTGTTCACGCTAGGGTGGCGCCACACTCACTCATTATTGCACTGTAATCTAGTGAATAGCACATCCTATTTGCCACAGAAATTTAGGCAATTAAGCTCCATGCAGTCAAATATGTATATATTTTAACAGATGCTAACAAGTGGCTCTCTTGATTATTTAAAATAGAAAATATAGGCATGTGGCTGTTGGATGTTGTTTTGCTCCTAGTGTTTTTAAATTAAGGATGCATGGCTGACCCTTCATAATATGACTAGGAAATACTGGTGTATTAAATTATGAAAAACTATTAATATCAAAGTGGAAATCTGTAACTCCTTTAACAGGCCTGTCTGTGACGAGAGGCTGGTTCTAGGGATGAGGAAAAGGAGAGGGAGATTCCCAGGGTCTTTTTTGAGGGAGGGGCTGTTGGAGGTGGCAAAACTTCCAGTAACCCTCAAAAGCAGGAGAGGATGAGGGAGGGAGGGATTGAACTTGTGTAAAATAAAAGCAGCAGGTTTTAGTTCACTGGAACAGCATGAACTGAATCCAGAGGCTTTTACACCAGCCTCCTTTTCCTGGATGTCCTATAACATGGTGAACTCCCCAAAATGAGAAACAGCTTCCTCAGACACACTTTTTTTTTCATCAGTCTATGATCTGAAATTGGAGTGAATTTTTCAGTGGCCCGGTACTACTAAGAGTAACCCATCTGAATCCCTCCCCCACTGATGACAGACTGTACAAGTGGGTATTTGTTTTGTCAAATTGCGAGGTTTTCCCACTTTTGGGGCATTTTTTTTTTGTTTTACTTCTGTTAGATTTCTACTGTAACAGCACACAACTAAGAGCCACAGGGTGACAGTTGAAGCACCTGCCATGCTTGAATTCCATGCTAGTCCTGAATCCCTGAAAACATACCAAGGGCTGGCCTGTGCCATGAGGCACAGTCCCTAGTGAAGAGTGGTGTGGAGCTACACTGCCCCCACAGGACCGCTGGGAGCCTCCCTGCAGGTGCAGAGGTAGCACCCTTCCTCACATGGCCAGCAAGCAATAAAGCAGGGGAAATGTATGTATCTTGAGTTCTGCTTCTTTCTTTGAAGATACCGCTTAGGATTCCCACTCATCAATCCTACTTCCTCTCAGAGTTTGGGGTTCTGTTCTGAGGTGATGAGTTACATCCAGAGTATGCTGTGGTTGCACAAGAGGGGTGAAGCAATGGCCTTCTGCTCCTTTTAGGGAATGATGGTCAAGATCTTAAATATCTTAGACGTATTTAACTCCCATTGATGTCAATGGGATGCCTACCCACCTTTGAGGCTCTGGGACTCTGTGCTCCCAGGGGAGAAAAGAGGAAGCAGACCTCACACTTTTCTGAGCACAGTGACTGAGATTCTGCCGGGCCATAATGCCGGCTATGTAGAGCAGAGACTGCTTGAACCCTCCCTTCAGCTATGCACTTGTATAAATCTTGTATAGTATTTCCATTGTTTCATCACATATTAAGCTTAGTATTCAGGTAGATGAATGTAGCAAAATATTTCCCTATATGTATCATAATTGCAGGCAAAAGTGCATCAGCCTTTTGGGTATGCCTACACAGCAATTAAAAACCAGCAGCTGGCCTGTGCCAGCTGACACAGGCTTCTGGGTCTCAGGCTAAGGGGCTGTTTAATCACGGTGTAGATGACTGTAGCCCGGGGTCTAGGATCCTGTGAGGTGGGAGGGTCCCAGAGCCTGAGCCCGGATGTCTACATGGTAATTAAAGAGCCCCGTGAGCCCAAGCCCTGTGAGCCTGCCTGGACTACACTGACATGGAGGTCAACGTAATGCGGCTCACGTCGACCACCTATAGTATGCATCTCCACTGGCATGTCAGTTCCGCTGACCTAAATCGCGGTAAAATTCGACTTAATGAAACCACGTCCACAAGTGATGTAGAGCTGAAGTCGAATTCTATGGATCGAATGATCATCAGTGTAGGCAGAGCGCAATGTAAATTGATGTCATTGGCCTCTGGGAGGTATCCCATAATGCTATGTTGTGACTGCTCTGGACATTCGCACTCTACTGCACCATGGCCACGTAAACAGGAAATAGCTCCTTCCCTCAAGCCCCGGGAAATGTTAAATTTCCATTTCCTGTTTGTTCAGTGTGTAGAGAGCTTTGTAGCTGAACTGCTCATAGTGACTGCACGCCCCAAATGCGCTCCAGCCTGGAGTCAACCTGGATCTCATCAGCCTGTGGGGCGAAGAATCTGTTCTGGCTCAGCTCCAAGCCATCAAAAGAAATTTAGATATCTACGAGAAGATATCGTTTGATATGGTGAAGAAGGGCCACAACAGGGATGTGCTGAAGTGCTATGTTAAAACCAAAGAGCTGAGGCAGGCATATCAGAAAACTAGGGATGTGAACAGTCGTTCTGGCTCGTCACCGAAGACATGTCGCTTTTATGAGGAGCTGCATGCAATTCTTGGCAGTGACCCCACCACTGTGCCACCACGCAGAATTGATACTTCTGCGGAATCCCAGACCAGGATGAATGAGGAGGATTCTGTGGACAAGGAGGAGGAGGAGGAGAACAGGGGGCAGGAGAGTGGGGTATCCATTCTCCCAGACAGCCAGCATCTGTTCATTACCCCAGAGCAGCACAGCAGGGCACAGGCCAGTGTTACAGACCGAGACGCCAGGGATGGCACATCTGGTGAGTGTGTATAGCAAATCGCATTTCTGTGGTTATGTCCCCAGTCCAGCTTCTTATTTTTGGGAAAAAAGGAGTTTGTGTTTTTGTGGGGATGGGCTTCCTGGGGGTTGGTAAATTTCAGCAGAGGGTAAACCCCTGAACAGACTATTTATGTACACAAGGATGCTTTGAGAATCCTCGATGAATATCACTAGGAAACTTTCATGTAGGTACTCTGCAGTCCTTTGCAGAAGATTTCTGGGGAGGGCAGCCTGGGAGGCATCCCTGGGAGGGATGTTGTGTTCACTGAGGTCTAACCTAGTGAGCAAGATGCACCATCTTGCTTTTAAGAGGCCAAATGCACATTCCACCACCATTCTGCACTTGCTGAGCCTATTATTGAAATACTCCTTCTCGTTGTTCAGGTGCCCGATGTAGAGCTTCATTAGCCACGAGGGCCTGCAACACCATTAAGAAGTATCCCTTCCTGTTTATGTGCTCTATGGCAAGGTGGTCCGGTGCTAAGATAGGGATATGCGTGCCATCTATCACCCCTCCCATTGTGGCAAACCCATCCACTATGTCCTGCATGTTTCCCAAACTCACTACCCTTCTTAGCAGAAGTCTATTAATGGCCTGGCACACGTGTGTCACATCAGTTCCCATGGTAGATTTACTGATTCCGAACTGACTGGTAGCAGTCTGGGGTTGCTAGCTTCTACAGAGTGATGGCCACTCACTTCTCCACTGTCAGAGTAGGTCTCAAGTGAGTAGTCATGTGTTTCAGGGCTGGGGACAGCTCTGCGTAAAGTTTAAGGAAAGTGGCCTTTCGCATATGAACGTTCTGCAGCCACTGATCATCATCCCACACCTTCATAATGATGCAGTCCCACCAGTCAGCGCATGGTTCCTGGGACCAGAACCAGCTCTTCACTGACTGAAGATGCTGTGTGACAGCCTGCAGCAAACGGGAATTGTTTCGCTCTATGGCTTGTATCAGTGCGGCCTCAGTAACATCGCAATTTTCTGCTCTACGGCTCCTATCTTGGCCTTAAAAGTATTGCAGGATAAGTCATGAGGTGTTTCTGAGGCTCACAATGTTAGTGCAGAGCTGAGCGGGCTCCATGCCTCTCCAGCAATGGCGTGCATGCAACAGAGACTGAAGAATTTAGAAAAACGGCGCAAAAAAGCATTTGTCCATTTGTTTGGGACAAAAAGGGAGGGGGAGGGAGCACATTGCATCATGGGAGGATGACAACCTTCCTAAAAGCCTCTGTGTCTAGTTGCATTATGGGCTAGCTACCCTGGTGCACTACTTTGATTGTCGACCCACACACGGCTAGTGGGGATGCAATACCCCGACACAATGAGTTTGGTGCGATCACACTCCTGCGACGTCTAAAATTCAGCGGGTGAAAGTCGATTTAAAATAAATCAATTTCACTCCGCAGCGTAGACATACCCTTTGTTCCAGCTGGCATGGGCTATCTGCAGATGTCCAACTTCAGTGTAGATATACCTTTAGCCAGCACTTTTGTGATGGGGTGGAAAAGGGACTATATTGTACAAGATAAAGAGAAAGGAAAAAAATGCTTACAAACCACATAACTCAACGTTTTCCCCCAAAAGTGGTGACTGTGTTCATTTTGCTTAATATATAGGGACAGTCGCAACACTTTACTCACTGGGGAGTGGGGATGGTAATTCGCAGGCCTTAATCTCTAATTTCTGAAAGTTTCTTTCTGGTCTTCTTTGCTTTTGACAGTGACTTTGCAAGCTGCCTCTGCTTTCTGAAAGATGTCAGTTTTCTCACTATGCACAATGTGCTGTTTGGCAGGCTAAAGCGACTGATGCAGACACATTTTATATCACTCCTTTTTTTTAACCTCAGTTAATTCTTCCCGTTTGCCCAGGGTTATAGGACTTATGTCCGGAAACAATAGGAGCCTAGCACCTTCCCATATGATCTCTTTCTTCAGTTTAGCTGCTTGTAAAAACCTATCCTGGTCCCTTGAGTCTTAAAGTGTAATAAGTATAGTGCCTCCAGAATTGCCTCCTCCAGCTGGGACTGTCATTGGGATTCAGAATGCACACTCAGTTCAAATGGGCTCTTCAGAAAAATTAATAACCAACATGTCTGGCAACAGTTTACTGCATGCTATCTGTGGCCTGCTTCCCAAATAGGACTCTCTGAATACTGAGGTTCTGTTGAGTTGATGGTTTTCCAAGGTGTTCAGCCACCTTGCTATTGTGGCATAATTGCATATATGTGCGTTAAGGCTATAATCTAACTGTCCTTGTGCATAGGTATGTAGTCCCTTCTGCTTTGTTGCTTTCATTGCATGCCCCATGCAGTTTTCAACTCCCACATTGTGGCTCTTGGTATTACTGAGTCATGCCACTACTTTTTCCTACTTAGTATCCTGGAAAGCCCCGAGTGATTTTTTATCTATCAGGGTTTTGTTGTGTGCTGTACACACTCTGTTATGATATTATCATGCTGAGGGTGGTGAATGGTGGGCTCAACAATCCTGACAGGGGAAATAGTGACTACTGTGTGGTTTGCATTTGAGAAGCATGTAGGGGGGAAAAATCCTTTTAAGGCATTTTTAACACTATTCTCAGGTCCATCCATTTTAACAGGCTCATCCCAATGTAGTAGTCCAGATTCTCTTGGCTATCTGGCAGGAAACTATGCTGTCAGCTCTGGAACTCTAGTGAAATGTACTTTCCTTTTCTGTTTGCAAGCTAGCTCTTCACCTGAATCACTTCATCTTGGTATTAACTAGGGACTCTCCATTGCACAACTTGGTTTGAGGAAGATTCAACTTTTATTGCAGCTGTTTGAACCAGATTTGTTAAACTAAGAACGAAGCCAGATGTTTACCTGTTATCAATTTGTAGCACAATGGGTGTACACAGCAGTTTATTAACACAGCGAGAGAGACAACTATAGCTGTAGGTGTCAATGTGCCTCCACCTCCAATTTCCTCACAAACACGAACTCATCCTAACACTCCTGGGAATAAGTATCCCCATTTTACAGATATGAAGAACAGAAGCACAGAGAGATTAGCAGCCTGAGTTTCATCTGTGCTGAACATCCACAGTTCTGATTGACTTCGGCAGGATTTGTGAGGCGCTCAGCATTTCTAGAAAATCAAGCATTCAATGACTTGATTAAGGTTGCCTGGAAAAGCTGTGTGGAAGGGCTGGGAATTGAACCTGGAATTCCAGCCATTGTCTTAACCACAAGACCGTCTTTCCTCTTCAGAAGCATCTGCTTGAAGGGAACGCTAACAAAGCCTTTTTGATGTTCAGACATGTCTGTGTTCAGTTATTCAGCTTTCAGAAGCTGCCCTCTGAATTAGAGCTGAAGAGAACTTTCCAGTCTGTGGCCAGCAGGAGGCATTTGGTTTGTGTGTTTAACTGTCATATTCTTTGCTTATTTAGAGCTCCTTCTATGTGAGTGTGAAATCTGTTAACAGCCTACCTATCGGGTTATTGCTAGCAACACAGAGAGAATTAGTTTAGCTGGATTTTGTTTTACAATTTCACTCACCTCTGCACTTCTTACTTGCAGTGGGACTGGAAGGGTAAGTACTGAAATACCATGGAGAGGCTGTTCCTGCAGCATTTCAAGCTGTCTGATCCTAGGAAGTACTAGAAATACTAATTCTGTGAGATTTCCAGGCTGATTTCCAGACTGTAGAGTTTTGAATAAATTTTTATAAGCTCTGGATAAACATCTCAATATTAGGGGATTATGTGGACCCGCCTTTTGATTACAGAGTCAAGGAAAGTTTTATTAGGTCATCTAGTCCATCTCCCCACTTGTGCAGGATTGCACATTTTGTAATGTGTTGGCCAGTCTTCTTTTCACAATATAATATGTTTCACTGTTCAGAAAATTTCCCCCATATTCAACCTACATTTTCCTTTTCTTAATTTTATCCCCTTTCTCTTATTTGCATCTCTGTCTGTTATCCCTAAACACTTCCTCTCTCTCCTTGGTATTTACTCCCTTTTTTATTATTATTAAGACTCACTTAATACCAGATCCTGATCTCAGTTACATCCATGTAAATTGGGATTAACTCCATTGCCTTCAGTAGAATTACCCCAAATTGATGCTGGTGCAACAGATTAGAATCTGGCCTTTATTCATCATTATACATATTCATTTCCCTTATCTCCTCATAAACCAATCTCCTCAACTTTTTTGTTCTCATTCTTTGAACCCCTTGACACTTGTTACATATCCTATTGTATTAAGGCGTCAAGCCATGAAAGCAGCATTATCTTGAGCAATCTCATCAGAGTTGAATATAGACCAGGGATGGGGAACCTCCGGCCCGCGGGCCGGATCCGGCCCGCGAAAGAACTTGATCCGGCCCGCGGGCGGGCGGGAAGTGTGCGCCGCCGAAACCCTGCCGCCGAAACCCTGCCGCCGTCTGCCCATTTTCGGCGGCGGGGGAGTCCGGAGGCGGTTACTGCCCCACGGAACCCTGTGGACACTGTAAAACCGCGCCGCCGAAAAGGCGGAAACGGCAGCGGCATTCGGGGGCGGGTACCGCCCCACACGTAACTGTGCCGCCGCCGAATCCCCCCCCCCTGCCGCCGAATCCCCGCCCGCCGCCAGGTCCACCATCAGGCCCTTGGCAACAAAAAGGTTCCCCACCCCTGATATAGACAGACTACTCCCTCCCTGATTCTCTGGTTGTAATCTTTTATCAGAAAAAAGGCCAACCTTTTCACATGTGGAGGCCTACATTTTCACTCCTGAACCCATGTTTAGGCACTTAAATAAAAGCATGCTGATCCTGATACTGATCCCCATAGCACCAAACTAATAAACACAAAAAATGGTTCTCCTTTAGATCAAATGGAAATGGCCTGTGCTTTTGGAGCAAGAATATCTGAGCTCTAGCCCTGCTGTCTCTCTATATTCTAAGTGGCCATGATGTGTAACAAAGATGTATTCTAACAGAGTTACAGATTCAAGTAACTGTGTAATGAGTTCTTAATACAACATATCAACAGTAATACATAAAATACATTTTATAATCTATCAGCATTCTTACAGGAACTACCTTACATTGTTAGGGGACGGAATAGTATGCCCCATTATTTCTGTTTACTTACTAGGTGGTTTTGTGCCAATTTTTAAAAGTCTAATAAAGTTTTAATTAAAAAAGATATCATGATCTGGTCATTTTCTATCTATGTAATATCCCTTTAAGCACAGGAGGGACAATTTGGGCTACTGTGCTGCGGGTAGAGCACAGGAAAGACACTTGTGCTGGCCTGCATGCAGGGGCGGGGAGATGGGGAAGGGAAAGATTCTTCTACAAAGACAAGGCCCAAAATATGTAAGTATTTCTCCACTGGATACTCCAATATGTAGTAGTGCTTGAATAAGTGATTTATTGGGAACCAGCTACACCCTGAACTAGATATTGTATTGTGAAATACTGGAGGACCCAGTTTGGGCATATTTATATTTGGAACAAACCCTTTGTTAAAAAGTCATAAGTTGGAGACAAGCCCAGGGGTGAATTTTCCATTCTGTGTACAGAGTCTCTCTCAGAGCCTGGGCTCAAGCCTGAGCCTGAACATCTACACTGCAGTTTTATAGCCCCGCAGTCTGAGCCCCACAAGCCTGAGTCAGCTGGTTTGGGCCAGCCACAAGTGTTTTATTGCACTGTAAACATGCTCTAAGTCTCAGGGCAAGTCTGCATTACAAAATTAAGTCAACCTAAGTTACGGCAATGTATAGCCAGTGCAGTAGTTGAATCGGTTTTACACGGCCACACTAAGCTCTTTGTGTCGGCAGTATACATCCTCACCAGGAGCGCTTACACCGATTTAACTGCCTGGTTGGGTTTTTGTGGGATGGTTTCTGAAAGGCAGCAACAGACGATGTACACTGACACTACGTTGACCTGACTACATTGGCGTAAGCGTTATGTCTCTCGCTGAGGTGGAGTTATTAAGTTGGTGTAGTGGATGAGTTACATCAATGGGAGCTACATTTTAGAGTAGAGGCTTACAGAGTTAGGTCGACATAAAATGCCTTACGTCAATCTAACGCTATAGTGTAGACTAAGCCTCAGTTGTCCACCTGTGAGATGGGGATAATCCTTCCTGACCTTTTGTCTGTCTTGTCTATTTAGATCAGTGATCTTCACTATTTTTCAAGCAGGGCCACTTTGGCAAAAAACCTTTAGTGTGAGAGTCACATCAACTACTAAATTAACACATTGATGTATTAATGATGTATTGTTACAGAGCAACTCGTAACTAAAACTTTTGTTAGTTCGTTTAATTAATATCCACAGTTACGTTCTTAGCTGCTTTTTCTCCTGTTTCACTTTCCAATTTTGTCTTCAACGGAATTAAGAATCCATTCATTGTTTCCAGTAATATACAACACAAACAGCTGAACGCTCCGAGTTCTATGTTGGTTGCTATGGCAATATTACAATTATTATACAACGGATATAGTTAGATGTACTTATTAGCACACATCCTACCATGTGGTCAATGTGACGTGTAAAGAAGGTGGGCTTTGATAGGCTCGGTACATATGCTAATGTTAAAAATAAAATAAATTGGAATATAAACAATTAGCCAGGGAGCTGCACTTAGGGATGATGGGAGCCATCATTGGCTCCCGGGCCTTGCAATGAAGAACACTGATTTAGATGGTCGGCTGTTCTGGGAAGAGACTGTCTGTAATGATGTATGTGTAGAGTGCCTAGCACAGTGGGACCCTGATCTTGGTTGGGAGCTACTGTAATACACATAATAAATAATAATCCTGCAAACACTTTAGCACAGGAATAACTTCTAACTTCAGTTGTGTCATTGACTTCTACAGAGCTATTGATGACAGGAAGCATTTGTAAGATCAGGAGCAATGTTTATAGCTTTGTAGAATCCCTTATCGGCCTCGCTCCTTTTCCTCTTCATATGGAATGCTTGCCTATGCATGGAAGTTACTAGGATCTGACTAATTCTCATTCTTTGTGCCTGAGAAAAACTGATAGGGGAGAAAGGCTCTTTTTATGAAACATTGATCCCACTCCCTCCCCCCCCCCAACACAGTTGAAGGCAGTAACTGGGTTGCTGGGTGGTACCCTCTTGTGGCCCTTCTGGGCACAACTCTGCCAGCTACTGGCCTCCTCTGGTATGTGTCTGTCCCAACAAAGTCCAAACACCCTTCAGTCCTATCCCTTTAGGCACTTTAAGATTCAAAGATAATCAAGAACAAAAATAAAGACAACTCAATCAGGGTCATCCAACAAACCCACATTGGGACCCCACCCTTCTATTCAGGGCTTTTTTCCAAAACAGTCTGTGCTTCAACTGATTTTCTTTCCCGGATCTGGTCCCCCCTTCCTGGAAGCTGAATCCAGCTGGCAAACAAACTCCATCTCAGGGCTGCAATCTGGCTTCTCACCCACCAAGAGAAACAGAGCTCTGTCCTCCTTCCTGGTCAGACCTCAACCCCCTCTCCATGTCTGACACTGACAGGTGTAGCAGGGCGGGCAACTGGATCCACAAGCTTTCTCTAACCCTTTTACTGCCAGTGGAGAGCCAGTCAGCCTCCTTAACCCCCTCATTGTCTCTCAGCCCCAACACATGTACTTACAAGACTCCCACTTCAAATCCCAAAAGAATCATCCAACAAAATCTGATACTGTAGATCCAACCGGCTTGACAGACACAGGCTTTTAATGGTCTAACAGTTTCATGGAGAAAGTGTACCTCAATCTCTTGGAAGAACTCATCCTCCTTTGTATCCTCCTAAACACTCACTGAAACCCTGACATGTTCTGGTAGTACCTTCCTTAGAAACCAATGCTTCCCCTCCAAGTTCATACCCTGAGTTTACTTACATTTCATAGCATCTTTTCTGTCTAGCACTCTCTAGAAAGGAATTTACTGCAATTCTCAGGCAACAACTGAAGAAAACTTCAACCGCCACCAACGCTTTCTAAGTGTAAAGTGGAAGGAGATTGATGGAAGATAACAAGAACTTATATTATACAAAATATATCTCTGTCACTTCCCATTCATGGCAACTTTTACAGAAACACCAATAACATATCTGTGCTAGTGGAACATCATAACTCAGTAAGTAACACAACATATTCCAAACATTCTCTCATGGATTCTAAACATGGAATCCATGAGTGACTTATTTCCTTGTTGGAAGAAAAAAGAGTTGAAACAGACACAGGATTTGTATTTTGATCTTAATTTGTTTCTAGGTATATGCACTCTTGAACAAGGAAGTTAGACAGCAAAAGCAAAGTGTATCTTAGAATTCACAGGTCTCCAGATAACATCTCAGCCCCTACCTACATTCCTCAGAGATGTGAACAATTTCACAGCCTGAATGCCAGAGTTAGATTGACTTCACCCCCAATGTAGATGTGGCTAAGTCAATGGAAGAATCCTTCTGTCGACCTATCTATTGCCTCTTGGAGATGGATTAACTACATGGATGGAAAAACCTCTTCCGTTGATGTAGGAACGCTATGGTGCTACAGCGCTGCATCTGTGCCACTGCAGCAGATATTATGTAGACATACCCTGTGTCTGTGTGCTGCTCTCAAACACTCTTCCAGTTGTTCTCTAGGTGTGAAAGCTCCCAATCCTGAAGCCACAGACCTCATCCCCATACCATGGCTGTAGAGAAACACACGAGGTGGCCTATTTCAGCAATCAACTCTCTGAAACTCAAGGACTCAAGTGTCTTGTATCAAAGCCCCATCAAGTCCCCACCAATGTAATGGTGAACTGAGTCTATCTGCAGTGGCTATTAACTCTTTCCACAGACTCAAATCCCAGTTATTGATGTCAATGAAGTTACCAGTTTCATCACTCTTGACATCATTTTGTCATTCCCAGGAGACCAAGCAGAATGGCAGACATGAAACAGCCCCAACAAGCAGCTATGTCAAATAATGATGAAGCCCTCCTTATGCATGATAATGAGGCTGAATTTGTCCCCTGGAGGGGTGAGGAACATGGAGACCACCTATAATTATGTGCTGAAATGTGGTGTGAACAGAAAATGAAGGAAAGTTCGGCGGTAAAATTCCTGCTGAACAGAAGGTCAAGCTGTGCATTGCTCTAGCCTCTGGTCTTGAAGATCTCTAGCATTTCCACACTGCTGTTTAAAGTCTAGTTGACTTTAAACAGTGGATCAATTGGATCAGTCGCTGTTGTGGGTAAGAGAAATGGAATAAATCAGACAAGTTTTACTTAGTTTCAGATCATGGCAACATCCTGGCAACAGTGCAAAAGTCCAAAGGGAAAATGACACTTTAAAACTCAAAGACAAACACATTAATCACACTGACAGACAGCTGGGCTACATCTGTATTTTCACAGGCATCAAAGGTACTGACTAGTGCTCAGATTCTGCAAGTGAAGGGTCAGAGGGCCTGGATTTTCTTCTGTGATATTAATGTGCCCAAGATTTTCTAAATGTCTAGTGATTTGGGCTGCCCAACGTGTGGTGCTTTAGAGGAGTCTGATCTTCAAAAAGCACCTTTCCTCTGACAATCAGGTCCCTTTAAGGTGTCTCAAGTTGGGCATCCCTAGTCATTTTTTAATATATTGGCCATTGTGTGATCACTGTGACAGCTGGGAGAAAGATGGTGCATCCTCTAATGATGAATTCATCTGACTGGCGAGGTGAGTGACTTTATCAAACACTGAATCCTCTGTTTACAAGCGGTGATGCTCCCTGATCTGGAAAGCGTTACATTTTTTCATATTAAGTGATTTCTAATCACTTCACCATCAAACACTGTATTTGCACTGACTAGTTAGGCCTCTGCTGCCACTAGGTAATGAAACTCAGATTCACTGGACTAAAGGGTCTGCTGCCAGGATTATGGCCTCAGTAAAGAGGATTGAATGGTGGGGTCAGAAATGCACCTGCAACAACTCTATGCACTATTTCTGCACTGTTCAGCATGTGGGATATTCTTGGCTTTCCAGACCCAGAGAGTGGACTAGCAAAGAATGTGTCCACAGCTGCCTGGAGATTAGCTGTGGCTGAGGTCCACAAAAGGATGGACTGAAATTTCTAACTCTAGTTTCAGATGCTGGGCATTGTTTTTTCTTTGCTAGCAATTTCTTGAATATGCACTACTATTTTGTCCACTAGATGGCAGCAGAGCGGATGCATTCACAGCACCTCTCATTATTTCTTCCTTAGACGGACAATTTTAGTAAAGCTTCATGGCTGAGAACAAATTAGTTTTGGAGTATGGTGTTTGCCAACAACATGAAGGCTTCGCTAATTAGTCATTGAGTCTTTAATTGTTAAATCATACAGTAAGCTCTCTTAGTGTTTAAATTTAGTAAAGGGCTGGTACAACAAAGTAACAAAGTCACACAAATGTTTAAACGTTCTCTGTGGCTTTGAATGCATTTAAGCAAAAATTAGGACACTAACCTACAAGCATAGGAATGGCTAGAGCTCCACCTCCGGCTCACCTTGTTGGGCATAACCTGGGTTTATTATATTATTTATTATAAACACTCAAAAATATATAAGGCCTGATTCTCCCCTGCCCTTGTCTCTTGTGAGGAGGATTCCCAAAGCTCTTCTAAGAACCTTCTCATTATTGCTCTTACTCCCCCTGGCGTTGGTGAGAACTGTCTATCTGACCAGGGAGCAGGGACAGATCTGATTCCCTCCAGAGCTTATCATAGTTTCATTGAATAACAGATTAGGGTTGGAAGGGATCTCAGGAGGTCATCTAGTCCAACCTCCTGCTCTAAGCAGGACCAACCCCAACTAAATTATACCAGCCAGGGCTTTGTCAAGCCAGGCCTTAAAAACCTCTTAGGATGGAGATTCCACCACCTCCCTAGGTAACCCATTCCAGTGCTTCACCACCCTCCAAGTGAAAAAGTTTTTTCCGAATATCCAACCTAGACCGCCCCCACTGCAACTTGAGACCATTGCTCCTTGTCCTTCCAACTGCCACCACCAAGAAAAAGCCCAGCTTCATCCTCCACCCCCCTCCCTTCAGGTAGTTGAAGGCTGCTATCAAATCCTCCCTCGCTCTTCTCTTCTGCAGACTACATAAGCCCAATTCCCTCAACCTCGCCTCATAAATCATGTGCCCTAGCCCCCTAATCATTTTTGTTGCCCTATGCTGGACTTTCTCCAATTTTTCCACACTCTTTCTCTGGGGAGGAGGGGGGGAGGAGATGCAGGGGGAGGAGGGGGCAAAACTGGACACAATACTTCATAGGTGGTCTTACCAGTGCCAAATAGAGGGGAATAATCACTTTCTTCAATCTGCTAGCAATGCTCCTTTTAATGCAGCCCAATATGCCTTTATTCTTCTTGGCAACAAAGACACACTGTTGACTCATATCCAGCTTCTCATCCACTGTAACCTCCAGGTACTTTTCTGCAAAGCTACTGCTTAGCCAGTCAGTCCCCAGTCTGTAGCAGTGCATGGGATTCTTCCATCCTAAGTGCAGGACTCTGAACTTGTCCTTCTTGAACCTCATTAGATTTATTTTGGCCCAATCCTCCAATTTGACTAGGTCACTCTATATCTTAGCCCCGCCCTCGAGCATATCTACCACTCCCACCATTTTAGTGTCATCTGCAAAGTTGCTGAGGGTGCAATCCACCCCATCCTGCAGATCATTAATGAAGATGTAATGAAGATCCAGCCCCAGGACCAACCCCTGGGGTACTCTGCTTGATATCGGCTGCCAACTAGACATTGAGCCATTGACACTACCCATTGAGCCTGATGATCTAGCCAGCTTTCTATCCACCTTGTAGTCCATTCATCCAACCCATACTTCTTTAACTTGCTGGCAAGAATACTGTGGGACACTGTATCAAAAGCTTTGCTAAAGTCAGGGTATGTCATGTCCACCACTTTCCCCATATCCAGAGAGCCAGTCATCTCATCACAGAAAGCAATCAGGTTGGTCAGGCATGACTTGCCCTTGGTTAATCCATGCTGACTGTTCCTGATCAGCTTCCTCTCCTCCAAGTTCTTCAAAATGGATTTCTTGAGGACCTGCTCCTTGATTTTTCATCGAGCTTGTTGATGTTATTCTAAGTGGTCATGAGAAGTTATTCTTCAGAGTAATTCTGAGGTGGGCTTTAGCCTTTTCTGGGAGTAGGCTCTGGGTTACCACTTTCGAACACGTCTTTTTCTATATAGGATGGAGCATACTTTTTCCTTGTTTTCCGCAAATACAGCCGTGAATGCATCTCTTGTGTAAGCCTCTACGTTAGCTGTCATGCACTGTGCCTCTAAGGGGTGGTGGAAAGTTTTCTTTGGGATTCAATGGTAATAAGGAGAGTTTGTTGATTTTGGTGGACTTCCGGCTGAACTATTGCTGTAATGCTGTAATACTGCATGAGGCTAAAGCAAAGGATGGACACATTTTTGTGATCAAATAAACAAATACCTTTAGGAGCTATGTTCACATGTGCACTAAACCTGCCTGCTAAAAATGTCTGTGAAATGTATTGAAGAGGGGAAAACAAGTATGAACAACAGCTGCTTTGCTAAAATATTTATATTTCTTCAGTGCTAAAAATAATGAAAAGGTGACCAGTCTACATTCTGACCTTCATATTGTACTCATTTCAGCCAGCTAATTAAACTCCTTATGTAAGGATGACAGATCAAGGGGTTACCAGAAGCCCTAAGTAAGGAGCAGCATATAGTTGTATTGCCTCAGTCAGGAGCAGGCAAAAATGTATGTATGACTCCATGGTTCCCCTTTCCTCCTGGGAAGTAACCTGCACCAGTCCTTTATGTGTATGGAGGAAGAGCTCAAAAAGAAGAGATTAGCTCAGGGGGAGGCATACAGTAGAGGTGAGCTGATCTGCACTCTGTGCTCCTGAGAAGGAGTGCCACAGGAGCTCTGGTTGCCTGAGGCCTGACCGTGGTGAATTGACCAAGCTTACAGAGAAGGGACCTGTGAGACTCTGAAGATCAGGGACTTTATCTTTGTGTTTAGTTCTTTACTTTACCTTGTGGGAAGAGGTGACTGGTAGGAAGTGATCCAGGAGGCAACTGCATAGCACCCCAGAGTTCAAGACTTAGGTGCCTATCATTGAGCCCTGGATTGGAGCCTGGTGTAGAGGGTGGGCCTGGGCTTCACTCACTTAAGAGGAACAACAGCAGAGGCCTGTCCCTGAATGTGGAAGCTACTTTCAGGGGGGAGAAGACGCTGAAGATAAGAGAGTCTGGGCTGTGAGAACTTTACCCAAGGGGGGAACCTTGAGGCCTCTGCTTAATCCTGAAAACTCCCCCATTGATGGACACTTTATACATCCTCCGAAAGGGACAGACGTGAATATGTGACCTGGCCAGAAGGCAGCGTCACTGGAAGGACAGACCAACACAGGCCAGATAGGCAGTAAGAAATGGGGATGCCTAGGAGGAAGACAATCTGCCACACCTCCACCTGACCAGCATGTGGTGCTGGTTGTGAGCATCCCCATTCACATGTGCGGATCAATGATTAATGAGTATTTTAACCAACCACTCTGAAAACTTTTAAGTGCTCCCACTCTGTGGCTTATGCATTTAGTGCTAATTCTTTTTGTTACTTATTTACATTGCAAAGACCCTAATCAGGATTGGAGCCCAGTGTCTTGGCAAACATAGGAAGACACCCTCGTGCCTCCAAGAGTTTATGGTTACATTAAAGACAAAATGCAACAAGTGTGTGTTATAAATGATAAGAGGGAAGCGGGAGGGAGGTTAAGGGTATCAGCACTATGTTTACGTGGTTACATGGGCTAGCTATGTGCATAACTTGGTTTTTTTGGATCATTTAAAAATATTAATTTCCTATTTTCCTCTGATTAGACCATTTGTTAATTTGCTGATATTTTTTAGGCATCAAAGCAGAAGTGAGTCTTGAGATGTGATTTGAAGCAGAAGATCAGAGCTGGTAAAAATATCCACATTTTGAGGTTTTGATTATATTTTTCATTGACAATTTGATTTTTGATGAGAGGGAAAGCTCACAAAATTTTCAAATAACAATTTCAGAAAAAAAAAAAAGTTTTTCAACCAGTTCAGAAAACTATGCGAAGTTTTTTGATCATCAACAACTGCTGATGAAATTTAATTTTTTTCCCCAAAATATTGAAAACCAGTAAAAGTTTTAGCAAAATTCCCACAAACATTTGTATTGATTTTTGAACCAGCATTAGTTGAAAAAGTGACCTGTGGATTTGTTTCAGGAGGTGAGTCCTGGGTAAAGTGTGCCATGAGTAGAAATCATCCTGGGTAGTAAACAAGGATTGTTGTCAGATAAGTGAGCAAACAGATACTCAAGGCTGGCACCATCCACAGAGCAGACGATAGGGTGGGGGTGACATGATAAAAGACAAAAGTGGATAAAGAGGAAGGACCTCATGGTACAGAAAGAAGCTTGAACTTGATGAAGTGGAAAACAAGGTGCCTGCTGAGGAATAAGAGCAGTCATCTAATTAGAGCAATAGGCAAAGAAGATGATCTTTAGAGCTGCGCTGGAGCTTGTTGGGGATTTACCACTGGAATGATTTTCCGACAAAACATGTAGTTTCTGCAAAATTGAACTTTTCTGTGGGAAAATTTTAATTTTGCTGAAAATTTTCAATTTGGAAAAATTAAACCTAACTATTTTATTTTGGCATGGTTCAACCTAAATCAGAATAATTCATTTTATTAAACTGACTGAAAAATCTAGTTTCAAATCAGTTCCAAAGAAACCTTGAACTCCATTTTTTAGGTTCATTGTTTTATGGGAGTTGTAGTGGAGTCCCCCCATTGTCTCCTATGGGCTGGGCTTCCTGGAGGACTAAATCCAGACTCAGATGACAGAGCTCTGTGGTGCACAGAGGAGTCACATGACTCTGGGTGCATCATGGGAGATGTAGTCCTGCCAGGGTGAATGCTCTACTGCAGCACGTTGCTTGAGCTGCTGAGTCTGCATTGCATTATGGGTGAGATTGTCTCCCATGAGCAGGGCTCCCTGGAGCACTAACAGCATCTGAACTACAAGTCCCATAAGGCAAGAGAAATGCAAATCAGTGTTGATCTGATTCAGAATGAAGCATTCAGCTCAATTCAACAAATTGAAACATAACAGTTTGATTTCAGGAGTGTCAAAATGTTTCATTGAAAGAAAATGTTGAACCCTTCCATTTTGACATTTCCAAATCTATTTTTTCTGAATTTCTGTTCTGTGAAAAAATTTGAAATGTTAACTTCTCAAATTAAAATGTTAACTTTTGAGACAAAACCAAATGCCGAAATTTCAGAATTTCCCACGAGAAAGTCCAATCTTTGCTCGGCTCTAAATGGCTTTAGAGGAGGCCAATTTAGTTGTCAGGGAAGTTACAATAATCAAATTGTATGAGTGTTTTGTTGACGAGAGTGTTAGTGGTATGGCGAGAAAGGAAAGGCTCGATTTTAGAAATGTTATAGAAGAAAAAGAATAAAAATTTAGACACAAGGGAAAAGGAGCAGTCAAAGATGGTCACCAGGTTGTGAGTCTGTTTAACAAGATGATGGTGGTGTCAATAGTGACAGAGAAGGGGGAGCGGAGAAAGTGTGTGAGAAAAAATAGATAGTTCAGTTTTGGCCCTGTTGAGTTTAAGATGATGTGAAACATCATAGAGGAGACTTCAGAGAAACAAACTGAGATGAGAGCGGGTAGAGGGAATAGGTCAGGTTTTTCAGGTCATTGCAAGTGTAAAGATGGCCTGGTGTACAAAAGAAAAACTTGTACATGACACATATATCAACCTCTACACTTTCAAATGCATCATGGAGTCTAACTTTCATACAGATCAGGTGGAACTTCAGTGTGGGATCTTCAATGGAGTCTAAAGGAGTCAACTGCCCAAATCCCATTGTATTTCAGTGAGAGTTGGACATCCAGCCCCTTAGTCTCCCTTGAAAATCCCAGCTGCAGTTTTAAGATTTTGCCTGTAAACAACCAATAACACGATAAAGTCTATGGAATGCAACATATCTACTTTTTAGAGGAAGGACTGAGATAAATCCTGCTTATATTTGAATATGTGGCTCTAAGAGGACTAGGGATCTGATTCTCCCTTACTATGGGTGTAAGTGCCCCCCCTTCTGATCTGACCCTATTCCCCAGTCTTTCCCATTCTTTCTCAGCGTATATACCCTGAGAATCTTTTATAGCTCTCTGGACTCTGTGGAAGGCAGCAGTTCTAAGATTCAGGGCGGGATGTTTGTTCTCCCCTGTGCACTGTTGCCCTCTGCTTCTTCAAACTGCAGGGGACATGTTATAATAATACTCATGTACTGCTATATATTTTTCTAGCACTGTACAAATATTAACTAATTAATACCCAGGACTCCTGTCTCCCATTCCACTAGACTTCAGTGGCCCCCAGGCAAGTCATTTAACAGACCATGGTCTTAGTTTCCCCATCTGTTATACATTGGTTTTAATTGTTCTCTGACAATTCAAGCACATGGAACCAGAGCTAAGATATATAAAAATAGCTTGCACAAGATGATGTGGAATGACGCGGCTAAGCTCTCTGTGAATCCCTTGTCAAGGCAGGTTACATTTTAACCATCCATTCCTGGGACTCGGCACTGTTAAACTGTGTGCAAGGAAGACAGGGTTCATTTTTGAACTTTAGGAAAACATGCCTGGTGAGTATGTTTCTCAGACCTGAAGAAGAGCTCCTTGAAAGCTTGTCTCTCTCACCAACAGAAGTTGGTCCAGTAAAAGATATTACCTCACCCGCCTTGTCTCTCCAATGTCCTGGGATGGACAATATCTAATATCCTAATATCTCTAATATCTCTCTAATATCCTGGCTGCAACAACACTGCATATAGTTTGAATTGGGTCAGTCCTAATTCTTTGAAATAGGGATAGAAGAAAAGAGGATTCAACGTGTAGTAGGTGGCAACATAGGGAGCGGGTCACCTGCATATATAGGACTGAAGTTTACTTAACTTGCTCATCTGTCTAAGAACTGGCTGTCTAAAGCTGTTCCTCAGATCCTGTATGATGCACTCTCTATTTGTACAGCACGTGTAGACTATCACAAGGAATAGGAATAGTCAAAAATACATTACATTCTTCTGGATTTCAGGTACCGTGACAAAGAAAAGCTGCATGAAATACTTACCTCTTCCAGACACAGATAATAAAGTATTGGAAAGGATTAGATGCTAAATCCTGAGCTGCAGGACTCACTCAAAAGGGGAGTGTGCAAAGGAAGCTTTATGGTGGCATTGCGCACTCTCCCATCCAGGGGCCAGTTAGCCCCCAGACTCATAATCAGAGCAGCTTTAGAGTGCTCTGTGATTGCACAGGGTGCTCTGGCAGCCAGGGACTGCTGGATCATAAATATGTCCTAGCTACACCCTCTTTTCTCTAACCATGCCTGTGCCCGCAGCGAGGAGTAGGAGCAGGGTTTGAAATAAGTAGCCACCATAGAGGTTCTATGCCACTCAGGAATGTTCCTTTAAAGGAGAATCCTCAAGTGACTGGCTAAACCAGCATTAGAGTTGCTTTGCATAGCTGGCCTGGCACAGACCAGAGTTAATGGACCTGAGGATCTCGCCCATATCAATAGACTCGTTACCATTTTAGCAGAATATATTGTTGTGTTTTTCATGGCAGAAACCTTATGAAAAATAGCCAGTATGTATGTCCTTCACCTGCCTTTCATATTAAAATAACAGGGATTTTCACATTTTTTTCAATAGCAGAAGAAAGCACAAAGTACTTTATATAGGCGAAATATTAGTTTTAAAATAACCAAGGTTATTTTTTCAAT
This sequence comes from Emydura macquarii macquarii, assembly GCF_026122565.2. Classification (NCBI taxonomy): domain Eukaryota; kingdom Metazoa; phylum Chordata; order Testudines; family Chelidae; genus Emydura; species Emydura macquarii. Next base: position 2,479,488 of record NW_027132434.1, read on the forward strand.
GAAAATGTTTTTAAAAAGAGATAAAAAAGACGTTGCACCAAAAAGTCTTTTTTGGCCATTCTGTCTAGGCAGTCTTATTTAAATCACTTTGAATTGGTGTGACAATCTGTACATTCAAATGAATAGATGTAAATTAAAACTTTGATCCAGCAAAGTACTTACACACGTGTTTAACTTAATGCACGTAAGTTATCCCATTAAATTGAAGGTTATACAGCAATCATTTGCAAAACTATCTGTATTTGTAACAGGGATGGGCAATTTGTCCTTTGTTAACTATAGGCCTTGAAACTTTGGCATTATAAAAGTGTTTCCGGCAATGCAGGATGTTCTGAGACATAATCAATATGCCTGTGAGAAAAATTCTGATATTCTAGCTTTCACAACATGGTGAATGCGTGAAACAATGGGAAATCTGCTTTCAAATCAAGCCTGAGTTAGACTGTGTTTACAGCTGTTAATGTAAACAAGGAAATCTAGCTACAGAGTGCACAGCATGACTGCGACATCATGTTTTTGTTACATTGCCAAACTATGCATAATAACCAGCAGATTATTTGGTATTCAAATACAAGTATGGATTCAGTTATAGATCTCTGAAGATGTATATTGCATTACGGTTTCTTAACTCTGTCATCCTCTGGCATATACCTAATATTTAACTAGGTATGACAAATTTTGTTATTTTGTTATTACTCTTAACCAATCCCTGACTTGCATGGCTGCAATTAAGCAGTTAGGTACTGTGATCAAACGTCAAACTGGAAAGACATCTCAGCTCAGTGAGTGAACTAAGTATGGATGGCAGAAGGCTAGTTAGGAAAGTATGGGTTATAAATGTGCGTAAGTAATGAAAACCTAGTTTTGCTTGATGTGTGCAGCTTTCGTAACGTCTAATAGTTTGCATAATTTAAAATGGGGGGGGGGAGGGAACAACCATGGCAGCTCTAGTAGGCCAAGAGGGATTTGTTTGAAATAGTTCAAGTTATGTTTACATAGTGGAAGAGACTTTAGGCTTCCAGAATGTCTAATTTCGCTGAAGATTCTATGCAATTATTGCAAGAAAAAATCTTAAAAAAACAACAAAACTAAACAAAAAAACAAAACAACCCATAAAATGATATGGGAAAAACAGAAAGATGGTAGGGATCTTTTAAAAATAATTTCTCTTACTTGCATGACCCAATTTTGATCTCATGCTATTTAAGAGCCTTTGTATGAATGTAATAGTTTGGCAGGCAAATGAAGCTGTGGAGTAGTGTTGAAATAACACAAAATAGCTGGATGAAGGACCTCCAAAGACCCCAGGAGAACACATCCTATGCAGCAATGTAATCTTATTTTATGTACTCTTACTTTGTTTTGTTTGATTCTTTTTTATTTCTGGTAGAGGTTATGAAGTACATTTTCAAATGATTGTGTACAGATCCTATGAGCAACGGGCACGTAGCAGCCTTCTGTATAGTGCCTCAAGCCCTAGTCCTGAAAAGTGATACGCACATGGATAACTTTACCTGTCTGAGACATCCCTGGAACTACATCAGGTCAAACATGTACAAATCGTTGCAAAATAGAGGCCCTATTGGGTCTCCATGATTTCCAGGACAAATTTGCACAATGTATAATAAAAAGAAAATTATTTTCTGTCAATCCATGAGATCTTAAGGGCAAGCTATGTTCATTCTGGCTCTTGTGTACAAACCCCACTCTGGGGGGATTTGATAGCGGCCTTTAACTACCTGAAAGGGGGTTCCAGGGAGGATGGGGCTAGGCTGTTCTCAGCGGTGGCAGATGACAGAACAAGGAGCAACGGTCTCAAGTTGCAGGGAGGGAGGTCTAGGTTGGACATTAGGAAAAAGTTTTTCACTAGGAGGGTGGTGAAGCACTGGAATGGGTTACCTAGGGAGGTGGTGGAATCTCCATCCTTAGAGGTTTTTAAGCTGAGGCTTGACAAAGCCCTGGTTGGGATTATATAGCTGAGGTTAGTCCTGCTTTGAGCAGGGGGTTGGACTAGATGACCTCCTGAGGTCCCTTCCAACTCTAATATTCTATGATTCTATGATTCTCTGGGTTATGGAAAGAAGTGTTGACTGGCTTGGCCTGCAGACAGATCTGCCCCCACAACACCAGTCAGGAATGTCAAGGCTGGAAGGAGGGCCTTCTAGATTAAAAGAATGATCAGAAGGGGAACAGGGAATAAAAAGGAGGAAGTGGGCTTCAGAGATCTGCCTATCCTAGGAGAGGGAAGATCTCCTTCTAGTAAAAACCTGCAAGGAATTGGCTTGAGAACTACAGCTGGCCTGGAAGAAAGAGAAGGGGCAATTGAGGAGATGGGAAACAGATAGCTCATCCATTGGGTATGTGGGAAGATTGGGTCAGGTTCCCCTGAAGCTAGGGAATGCCTGGAAGCTGGTTTCATGCTGGTTTTTCTTTTCTCTGATTGGAGTTTACAAACTGTTTGAATGTGAATAGAGACTCTCTAGGACTCCCAGAATGAAAGAGAAGGCCTAGCAGTGGGCTAATGGAGATATGGGATTTTTGGTCCCTTTATAGATGATGGCTTTATATGGCCAGCTTTTGAGGTCTTAGTCTTTTGTTGTCTGCTCAGAATTGTATCTGCTTGCTTTAGTGACAAAAGTGCACCTTTCCTGCTGCTTATGCCTTCTATCACTTCAGAGCCTACGAAGCAAAGAGAGGAACTGGTCTTTTCCAGGCTCATGCTTCATACAAGAAGAGTTTCTGAGTAAAAGGTGCCATGTTTTCAGTCATGTTTCAGAGTGAAACTATACTTTAAAGGGATTTGAGCCAACTGCAGACTCTCTGGAGATTTAATGGGGTCAAACATCCCAAAGTTCAAATAAACAAATTCCTTCGTGTGTCACTCTCTATTTCTAGTTCATACAGGCCCTTCTTAGGTGTTTACCTGGCCCAAGCCCTTTCCCTTTAGACTGCCATTAAAGTCGTCTGCTCAACGAAAAGAGACCAAGGAGTAGAAAGGTTGATCTATTTGATATGGCAGTGGACTGGAACTTGGGAGACGTGAGTTCAGTTCCTGGCTCAACCACAGACTTCCTGTGTGACCTTGGATAAATCACTTATTCTGCCCTGTGCCTCCGTTCCCCCATTGATAAAACAGGGATAGCACTTAATCCATTCATGACTGTAAGGTGCTCAAACACTGTAGTGATGAAAGAGATCCTTATTTGAAGGTTATTCTCTCTAGTTCTTCTCCTCCCATCTATCTAGCTCCACCTACTTTGCTCTAAAAATGTTTATGGCCACAGGAACTATTGTGAGTTCAAACTAGATGATCAGTACTGTCCTTTCTGACTTTAAAAATCTGTGAACCCTTTCCTTTAATGAAAAAAACGTGTCCCTGATCCCCATCTCCATTGTCATCTTTATCTGAGAGCTGGTCTGTGCTCAGTTTTTGCACCAATTTTTAACTAAATTGATAGAAAATTGCTAATGTGGATGCAGTTATACTGATCAAAACATGTTTATATTAGCATAAATACTTTCAATAGATTTACCCAAGCAAGCAATGCTGATATAAACCCTTTTATATTGCTATAAATGCATCTTCATTAGGGGTGGCACCAAGTTTACCATATTGGTATAAATATTACATGTAGACAAGTCCTGATCTGATCCAAGGTTCTTGGGTTCAAACATCTAGAATTGGGTACACATAAGATATTATTTGTATTATCGTCATGGACCAGGATTCCAGTGCGCTAGATACTGTACAAACATAGGCCCAAAATCTGGTCCTTGGCCCAAATAGCTTACAGTCTAAGTAACTGCCACAATGCAGTAAGTGCATTTGAAAATGACCAGTTGCATGGCTAAATCATCACTTGCATGTACAGCTCCACAACTGTGCACCCAAATAAGGTTCCCCAAAACTAGGCTTTTGTGTAGGTTTATGGGATGTTTTCTAGTTGGATATTTTTCTTCATAGTTCTCCCAATCTTATCCATTTCCTACTTCCTGGTTTTATTCCAAGCTGTCTATAGCATGTGGGTATTCTATTCTCAATGTTTCAATTCTGTATTAACACATACTTTGTTCATAATAGTTGTTTTTCATTTGACATCTGAGTAGCTTTGTACTGAATAGATTAATTATAGCATGCAAAGTAGGTTCTCAATGGTTAAGGTTTTAATGAGGTTTCCATATCAATCCAGTTTATGCACATACATCCCCAACCCACAGGAAAAAGCCTTTCTGAGTCCAAACTGGCAAGTGAGGGGAAAAGGAAGGAGATTTATTTTTTGTCTAGATTTTAGATATAGTTTCATTCAAAGAGATATAGTTTCTATATCTCCTTTCGTTCCCCAGCTCTTTCAATTGCTCGGAATCATTTTTTTAATTCTCTGGGTCTGAAAATTTCTCCATTTGGTCTTTCTCAGCCCAAGAGTGGTGTTGGTGATTGTGGTTATTATTTTAAACTTCAGAATGGAGGAATATTTCCCCTCCTATTGTGATGTCATTTTGTGTTCACATAACTTACAAATGGTAAAAGCTAGGAGCTTCAAACCTATTTCTGATTTGCACTGATGTAAATGCGAGGAGAATCAAGCCCTAAAGAGTTAAGGGTCAAATTCTAATATCCTGATTTAATCTCTGAACAGTTGCATTGATTTCAGTGGGACTAATCTGCGAGTGTTAGTCAGCATATGTAAGGGCATCTAAATCTGGCCTTGAGAAAAACAGGAAGATTTATTAAGTGCATTAGGTTAATAAAAGAACTCTTTCAGGAAAGAAAGGATAAGTGTGATGAACTGATTAAACAGAAATTGGCACGAGCCCTAGTATTTTTGGTAGGCCAGTAAGACAACTTGTCATTGTCTCTTTCCCAAAATATAACAAACTCCTGCTACCCATGATCAGTCCACTATGCATGGGGTAGCCTTGATGATTTTTTGGCGGGCTTGTGAGAGGATTCTTTGGCATGTAGCCCAGACTTTACTGATTTGTTTTTGAGAGCGAGCCTTGTGGGGGGATCATAAGGGTCCCCCTCAGTCTCCTGATGAAGAAGTTCAGCTCAGTTGTCTCTGTTGTGACCTAGGCACAGTAGCAACAGTTTTTCCCAATGAACTGTCCAAGTAAATTGGGAATCTCCGGGACACAGTGCCATTGGGAGGGTTTGTGTACCGGTCAGCACACACAGTGTGTTATTAACAGTGTGTTATAAACATCACTTAATCATCACAAACACAGGGCTGCTACCAGGACCAGCCCCCAGGAGGGAAGTAAGTATTGGCTTCCCTGTTTGTAAACTGGGGATACAAAGGAAGACAAGTTAGGGAATGTCTACACAGCCTGCAGGTTGAGCGTCCCAGCTGGGTCGACAGACTTGGGTTAGTGGGACTCGCACTAGTGTTCTAAACATAGCTGTGTAGACAGCAGTGTGATGTTGTGGCTAGGGCTGGATCTTGGGCTCTGAGCTCCAAAGCCTGAGCTGCAGCCCACGCCCCAACTTCAAAGCACTGTCTATACAGCTATTTTTAGAGCGCTAGGGTGAACTCTGCTAGCCCCAGTCTGTTGGGAGGAAGTCTGTGTCAGAGCTGGGATTAGAATGCAGGAGTCTTTGGTCCAATGACCCAGGGCTGAGATCAGAACTGCCTCATGTGGCATCTTAACTGTAGGTATTTGCTTAAGAAGAATCTTGCAGGAGCCCTAGTGTTCTTGGCTGCTGCCTGAGCTGGATTACCCCAAAACTGTGAATGGAAATGGGACCTTCCCAAAAGTAAAGATGATGGTTGGCAAAAACTTCATTGGCCAGCTCTGGGCTGTTTCAGAGGGACTGTTAATAACTTTTGGCCTTGAGCAAGGGACCAGCTTTCAGTCATAGTAATCAGTTTACATCCATGTTGTGTAAGTTTACAGAAATAAAGCTAGAAACTGTTAAAAAGAATGAAAGCCAAGTTTCTCCTTTACATTTATAGCTCCTGAAAGTTCTTCCATAGCTTAAAAAAAAGCCTCAAGTCTCTTGTATCAATAACAAAATGTATACACTCATTCCATGCATACTGAAACTTCTTAGCAACCGCCTGTTATTTGAATTACTTTATAAAGTAGTGTGTCAATTTGAAAATCATTAGGTATCCTTACCAGGAGTCAAAGACCACATTCAGAGTGGATTACATGCACATTTCTTAAAAGTGTTAATGTGCTAATCTGCTGGTTACTTGATCCAGGCAAAATGCCATGATATTCCACATGAGCAAAATACCATGGTTCTTGGAGATTTCATATAAATATTACCCACTGTGTTTCCACATTTGAAGTGTGATACTTGTCTATTAAAACCAACAATATGGAACTGGTATCTGGACATAAGCGATATTATTTTATTTATTAACTTCAGATAACATTTCTTTCTAATAAAAATCCTTACGAATAAGGAACAGAACATTAATCTTATTTGTCATGTATTCGATGTAAATATCTCAGCTGTGTCTTGCGGCAAGAAAAGCACATTATATAGCATGCTTTACCATTGTGACCAATAATGCAGACTTACTGTACTCTATATAGTCCAAAAACAAAACAGAGCACAAGAGGCACTGTAACGACTACAACAGCACATGGCAAGCCAGAGTATTGATTTACAATGAATAAGCTCTCACATTAACTCATTCTTTATGAAAACTTCCAGGTTATAGAGCAAAAAAAAAATTACTTATTCAAGCACTGGAACTGGTGTAGGTCTATGCCACACAAACTCTAGCCACATTCTGATTTTTAGATGTACAACATGCACCCTTGCATTTCTTGTGATGCAAGCTGGTGCATGAATGTATTATTTTAAATATTAGCGAGGGATAAACTGATCTGGATAAAATAAGAATTGGCCTGATCCTCATCCCAGAACGTGAACTGCACCGAACACTTTTTGTTTGTTAAGTTTTGCACGACTGTGTCCTGTCTGGGGATTGCTACTATTGGAATCAGAGATACCTGAGCAAGTGCTTGTGAGGTTTCCAGACAAAGAAAGAGGCCTCACTCTCTTCTCAAGCAATAGTCCCATTCACCTTCTGAGGAAGCAGAGCAGGATCAGGCCCGGAATCTGGACTTATCACTTAGCTGTAATAACTACCCTAAATCAATGCTGACCTCTTTGAGATTTGCCTGTATCTAATTATTACTGATATGAATTCAAACTAATTGATTGTAGAAGACAGAGAAATACCTGGCATAACAATGCCAAATCCAGGAGGATTCACACAGGCCTGCACGATCCACAATTCAGAAGAAATGCCACAATTCTGTGGCATAGGGTTATGGTGAGGAGCCAGAAAAGGGGGACTCCCTGGCTGCTGTCCTTGGCTCATTACAGAGGAAGCAATTGTGTGTGATCTAGGAGTCTGGCCAATGTGCCTGTGCAAACCACATCCACATGGCCAAAACCCTGCATTGGGTGGAACGTCAGGCCTTTCTACTTCTTCTCTTAATAATGGCTGGGACTTAACTGGACCAACACTCTAGGTGCAAAAATTTGTCCCAGGATTTGCTCCATGTGCAAGGATTTGGCCCTGAGACTGTAACATTTTCCATGCTGTAGTCCATAAAAGAGAATGCAAAGGATTTAATAAACTTGCAAGACCACTTTGTATGTTTCTCCTAGAAGGGTCTGATACATACGAGTGCTGGCAAGAAAATAAAACTTTATTTCCTACCCCTAGGCACATGCTCAGGGGGACACAGGCCCATATGCCTTTCACATGACACTGTTCAGTGTCAACTGACTTCATTGGCTACTGTTATAAGCTACACATCACTTAAATCCTGTTTTGGGGGCTTATGTGGGACATATGTGGTGTACATGCCTTGGGCTGATCTTCTGCACAAAGGTGAATTTCACTCTGTATGTGTGCCATAAATTCTCATTAGCAGGAGCATGGCATAAAAAGAGAATATACCATATGTCTTTGTATTCACAGATAGAGAAACTTGGGAATAGCCATACACCATCCCTAAATCCTTGCTACAACCCCTGCTATCGTTGAACATTAGTGAGAGGTTTTTTTTCTTCAGCGCTTGCTGCACAGTGCTGTCTGTTTGCTGGTGCTTAGTACTTTAGACTATATTAATGTGATTGAGGTACCTTTACAGAATGCCAGCAGGGTCTGTATGGGGCACTTAGAAAGCAGCACTTTATAGTACTTTAAAAATCACACCCACCTGGTTCGCTTTGCTGCACCATATAGACAAACCCATAGGCACAGTGAGAGTCAACGGGACTTAAGTGCCTAAGTCAGTTATACATCGCAATGCTGAATGGAGCAACACCTAAATACCTTTAAAAATCTGGGCCTAAGTCTGTCAGGAAGGCACCTTTCATAAGTACTAAATTCAGGCTGCAATATTAAAAAAATATAGAAGTTAGCTATTGGTTTATATATGGAAGGAATAAATGTTATACACCATTTTTTTTATTATTACAAATGACACTTATTCCTGTAGGTTCATATACTGTAGTAAGAGAAAACAATACCCTCTTGGTATTCATTCTTCACTTCATACTCTGTGGACCAATAGTTTTTTGCGTATTTTAAAAATATCTTTAACTGAGATGGTCTGAAAACGTTGCATCATTTGAAAAATAGAATTAGAAAAACTTAAATGTAAACAACTGCTGCACTCAATCAAACTGAAAACTATAATATAGCAAAACATCCAGATCTCAAGGCACTGTGGTAAGCATTGTATTTTTGTTCCCTGTATTACTGCCAATATCCTTGTGTAGATATTTTAATTGGCTTTCTCTGCCTGCCAGATGCATTCTACGATGCCATGATAACAAATTTGATGAGTGATTTCTTCCATTGTGCCCGATCAACAAAGCATGCCACAGTGGTGGTGAACTGTCAGAAACACTGGTTTATGGCATCACTAATTAAGTCAAGCAGGAGGAGGCTTTGCTGTAAGATCTATGCAGATCTCCCTATGTGAATACAAGAACGTCCATCAAAACCCTGTCAGCAATTTTAAAAAGTGGTTCTATCAATGTTGTTTCACTCATATGTGACTCTATGGAGCTGGATCTCTGGTTTTGTTTTAAAATGATGCCATTGAGATGGAGTGGGCTGGGGACAAACATATTTTTAAAGTTCTCTAGTGTGTTTCAGTGGTTCTTTGAGTTATCAAAATCAGTTGGGATCCAGATGAGAGAAAATGATTAAGTTTTCACATAAGTATTGTTCTTACCAATGCCACTCACTGCAGCCATCTAGTATTTAATTTCAGCTCCTGGGGCTCTCAAATCAGGTTACTGATACAGAATAATCCTGTAGCAATCCTGTCTGTAATCCTGTACCAATACATTTTGTCATTTGAAAAAATGTTCTTCGTTTTTTTTGTCCCAAAGGCAAAAATATGTCATGTTTCAGGAATGTTTCTATTGTATCAGAAAGAGAAAGTCCAGCTAACAGAAATGTTATCAGCAATTACCAGAGTACTTTAACTATAAATTTTTAGTATTTCAGAAAAAAAAAAAAAAACACAAACCCAAGTTAAATCTATGAAACAATGTTACATTCTGGTGTGCTGCCAATGTGCTCCATAATAGAGATTTAAAAGTTAATAGTGTGGGAGATTAGAAATTGGTGTCAGTTACAGATCTGTGCAAAGTGATTTCTTTGCATTAAGACATAACAGCTGAAATGAATAAAGTATATTTCTTTCTTATTTTTTTTCATTTAACTGTAACTGCAGTTTTGGCATGCAGGCCAAATCTTCTCATGGAGGCTGCATGGCGCCGTTTCTTGGTAAAAGAACACAGCGAAAAATTTTAAAAAGGAAATGGATAGCATAGTTTATCCTGGGAAAAAAAACTCCTTTAAATGTAGCACATAAAACTCTCTTTAAAATGAATAAACAAAATTGCCACACAAACATTGAAATCTCTCTGGGTCAGATTTTCAGCTGGTGTAGATTGGTGAAACACCATTGACTTTAAGAGGCCATGCTACATTATTGAGGTTCTGTGTCTCTGTGATTTAAATCATAATCACTAGATTTGGTTCTGATGTCTGTTTTGTCAGTGTAATTGAAGTCAGTGGGCCGAATTCTCTGCTGTCTTTTATTTTGTGTAGTCACTTATACTTGTGTGCACCAAATCAGAATGGCAGCATTTTACTGTGCAAACCCTTTGCACCGATGTCAATATCTATGGAAGGTGTAGGGCAACTGAGAATCAAGCCAATGGAGTTAAATTACAGAGATGTAAAGCTACTACAGGCGATATCAGACTTAAGTCCACAGGCCCTAATCCTTTCCCCACTTCAGTCAATTGCAAGACTTCCATTGACGAGTTAGCAGGTTGAGGTGAACTCTAGGAGAGAGTCTGTGGATCCTTTCCACCTGCTAACATGAGTTAAACCTACAACTTGCCTCATTCACACTAGGATTTTCACTGATGCTAGTTAACATGCATTTGCGAAAGTGTTAAGAATACATCTTTTTCCCTTATGTAGACTTGGCCTTAGAAACTGATGTTAGTCATGTTGCTAAATGCACAACGCGGGAAAAGAGGCCCAGATTTTTAAAGGTATTTAGTTGTTGTTCTGCTCAGTGCTGCAAGGTGTTAGTATTTAGATGACTAACTCTCAATGGGAGATAGGTGCCTAAATACCTTTGAGGAGCTGGGCTTAAGTCACTTTGAAAATGGGACTTAGCTGACGACCCATATAGAACCTATATAAAGGAGTCTAGTTTTATTGCACTAGTACAGTGCTTTAACACTGTAGTGGTAAATTCTGCATGAGAATGCTTAAATCCAAAACAAAGCATTTTTAAGTGGATTTTTTTTTTAAAAATCATAGAAACCTTTCCATTGGTTAAGTTCTGTAAGACATAGTTTTTGAAAAATTGAATTTAGGGCCTCTGACAGTATCCATTTGAATGGATCTTTAACACAATACCTCAGTGGTGCAGCATGTGTCATTCCATGTGAATGAGTTCTACAGCCTTAATAATATAACAAATTTTATTACATTATTGTGCATACATGCACAAGAGATCTTTTTCCAATTGCTAATTTCATCGTACAACTTACATCTTTTTTTGTTTAAAACCAACAATTAAAATCCAGTCTGCATTGTCGGCACACAAAGAAACACAGAAAACTAGCCAACTTCAGTGTTCTTATGTAAATCCACTTTATAAACACTTAATTGGAATCCTTGCAAAAATGTGCTTCTGGGTTGAAACCACCTGCCATGTTTCAGTCTAGAATAAATGGCACCTACTGAGCTAAACCTTTAACAAACATAAGGCCAAACCAGAACTTCTCAGTTCTTGCACAAGTAGGGCTGGCCCTAGACCAAATAACACCCCAAGCAAGGAGTATCTTCACCCCTCCCCTTCCATTTGTTATACTTTTGAATACCTTATTTTTTATTGCATTTGTAGCCCATTTCATGAATTTGATGCACAGTTTGAAGGCATGATTTATCCCTGTTATATAAGATGATAAAGTTGCATGCTAGGATCTGTAAATCTGTATTTATTCATGCCATATATAAGCAAATAAAAATGTTTCCTCTAAGCTTATAGACACTTTTTCATTTTAAGAATAACTGAAATGTACTAACATCAAGAAATTGAACTGTGCACTAACATTGGGTGGACCAGTATTAAATAGTGTTACAGCAGGTGACAGCCTAACAATGGCAAAAGAAGTAACAGTATTTCTTTTATATTGCTGCATAGGTATGGGGTTCAATAGATATCTCTGGCATCTCATTAAATATGTCCTTTATTAGTCACTACTTCCATTCTTCAAATCTTAAAACACAAGCACGCTTTCACAATTACACAATAAAACAAGGTTCACAATATTGCAGCTGGGTTCTCACTTCACTTCAGTTCGTCCTTATATCTCACTGACTGACTGACCCTTATATTTCCACAAGTGCATGGCTGACAACATTCTAGGAGGTTTGAGGAAAATGTAGCTCTCAGAAAGTCTGGAAGGTTCCATGAGATTCTACAAAGGTCCAGAACATTCTAGGAGGTTAATGAAAAATGAATCCACATACGGATTACATGAAACATTTTACTTCAAACATTCTACTTTCCCTTTTGTCGCTAGCAACAAAAACCGCACCCCGAGCCTGGAACCCCCCAGTCCTGCCACCCAGATAGTCACCTGGGTCGACTACCCCTAAATCCAGGCCTTCATGCAGATGAAACTCCCATTGAGTACAGTATGAGTTTTGTCTCACTAAGAACTTCAGGATTAGGCCCATAGATGAAAAGGAACACATAAGCTCTTTGCTGTGGCATCTTTTAGTGGACAGACACAGCTGTAATTCAGAACGGAGAGCCATTTAGTGGTCCTTTAATAAGGCTGTCTCTTATTGGCATGACACATGTTAACCACTCTTATTTACTGGCATGGTTGGCCATGGCAAAAAGTATAAAACTATAATTTAGTAAAAAAGAAGAAGAATGTAATGGAATATCAATATTTTAATTAAAGAGACAAGGTGGGTGAGGTAATATCTTTTACTGGACCAATTTTAATTATTTTCTGTTTCATGGGAAAAGTCAAATGTTCTCTATTTTACAATAAAAATATACGTTAAACCATTTCTTTTTAATGCTACCCTTAAACCATTAAAAACTCCATCATATCAGATGTAATAATCATGGAGGAGAAAGGCTGCCCCATTCTGCCAATGCTTATTCATCTGAGTAATGTTACATATAGGTAGTTCTGGGTGTGTTTGCAGCATCAGAGAGAACAGCTTGGTCTCCTGGACTCAGGCAGAGCCATTGTAACTTCTCTGTAGGTCCATATGGGTGCAGGAGTCTTCTCACGTAGCACTCTTTGAAGGAGTGGGGACATACTCAATGTCAGGATGGCCATACGGTAAAAAGAACTCAATCATCTTTTATTGTCCTGGAAATCAGAGGCTAAACAGACAGCCTTATATCACACTTTTCACCTTCAAAGCACTTAACATGCATTGACTAGCTAATCTGCTTGTTCTTAAAATAATTAATTAGAAAGATAAACATCAATAAACATTGTTTCTTAAATTACAGCACAGAGGTTTTTTTTTTTTTTTAGTTCTGCAACTGCTGTTTTTTTTAGCAGAATAGGATTTTCAGTAACGAGTAAGCTACAGTGAGAGTAAACATGAATAAAAGAGTATTTGATTTATAATCCTGTTTAGACAGAGAAGGCAATCTTCAGCTGCACTAAAGAATAATACAATCCTTGGCCACATCGAGCTGCACTGGGCCCCATGCTGTAAACTTTTTTGTTTCATGCCAAACAAAATCTTTGGCTGTGCTGGAACAACCTACAACCTGGGCTCCTCAGAGAATAATTCACTACTAACGTTCTTGAAATGAGCAGCAGAAGTTGGGAAAGAAGCAAACAATTTCTAATGAAACTTTGCTGTTTGTGGCCCAAATAAATGAATATTCAGACAAATGTCAGTTGGACACCAGAACAAAAGGAATGAAACCAGCAGAGTCCCAGACAAATCGGGCTGTCTGGTCAGTTTATGACCTGCAGTGACAGCCCCATCTTTGCCTTAATGGTGGCTTCAAAAACCGAGGAAATACATCCTGACTTTCTCCATCTCTGCTCACATTGAGTAAATGTGATTGGAAAAGAATATTTTCCAGAAAGCTCAGCAAACATGACATTGACATCAAGGAGAGAGCGTATATGTGCAAAAGCAATGTCATACACGCAGGGATTTTGTTGGTACCTGGGCAGTTGCCCAATGCACTAAACGCTTCCATTAGACAGCCCCCTTTAAAGTTTGCTATCCATAGGTGGGGTTTCAATGAAGACAGTAACACATACTGCAACTGTCACCACTTGTTCTCTTCCATCACTATTGCGCGAACTGAAGTTGTGTTAAGAAATGGAGTGGGGGCAGGAGTTACGCTGTTGCTCTTTTGCTCTTGTTACTAAGTGCAGTAAGGCAGACTTCTAGGGCCAAGTTCTGCCTCTCATCCATGCAACGCCAAGGAATAAGCTATAGTCAAACAAGTTTTGTTAAAAAAACTGTGTAGGCAGAGAGAGTGATCTTCACCTGCATCAAGCAATGGCGCAATCTTGGTCCCATGAAACTGCATGGCAGTCTCGGGGGGTTTAACTGAGTAGAACTTAGCCCCTGATGAATGGAAACTGCCACAAGGTTGCTGCATATAAAATTACCTCCACTCTGATGGCCTGATCACCTTTTTCCATAGAAAAATTCACAGGAGGAGACCCAGGGGCAGGTTCTCCTGGCAGAGTTTCTTTCTCAGTTGGTGGCAGGTCTTGACCCTCTCCTGTTGTGGAACAGGCCAAGGAGAGAAGCTTGCCCTCAAAACTTGCATCCTGGAGATCAGTAGAAGGCCAGGGATATGTGTGATCAGCACAGAAGGCTTGTGGTTCTGCTCCAGCTCAGGGTTTTCAGTGTATCCCTGTGCCCTGGCAGTGTGGTTCCAACGGAGCTTTCTTTCCATAGCATCCTCATCAGAGAATCTCTGCATGGCTAATAGGGGATTGTGAGGATCTACTCCAGGCTCCAATCCCATCAATCACTTCTGGCCTAGCCACTCTGCAGTGCCGCCAACTAGAGCTGGTCAAATAGGGTTTGCCAGAACGTTTTCTATTGGAATATGCAGATTCATCAAAACCAAAACATTTCACAGGAACATGTCGATTTGGATGACATTCTTCCGTAGAAAATGTCATCCAAAAATGAATCATTTCAGCTTTCTTGTTTCTTTCTGACACTGTTGACCCATTTCATTTAGATATATTAGTTTGATTCTTTTTTACTTTAACATTATATTATTTTATGTATTATATTATATATTGTTGACATTATCAAAATAAAACATTTTTACGCTATCAAAATGAGACCTATGCCCTTCTACGACCTGTGCTTTTTCTCTGATTATGGGACTACCACAAGAGTGGCTGGAAGAGCAGGCAGGAATAAAAGCCAAGCCACTTTCTCAACATAAAGAGAGAACTGGAGGGAGCAACTGTCTGCTGGTGTGGTGCTCCAGAAGGAAATTTCATGTGATATAGGAAGGACTTGGATGAGGGTTCCCATCTGAAAGCTGGCTAGGAAGGGAGCCAAAGGAAGGGGCTGGGAAAGCCAGCAGGGTAAGCGTAGGGATACTAAGGCTGGAGCAGATTGCTGTTTCTCTGTGTAGGGTCTGAAACTGAAGCCTGGAACAGAAGGAAGGACAGGATTCTCCTACCCCTCAGCTTTGTTGCTTACAGTCTCACAGTGAAAATCCCTGAAGTCTACTGGTAGTAGAAATGCCAATGACCTGTGAAGGGATGTTAGATGGGGTGGTTTCTGCATTATTATGGAGAATTCTTTCTTGGGTGTCTGGCAGGTGAGTCTTGCCCACATGCTCGGGGTTTAACCGATCGCCATATTTGGGGTCAGGAAGGAATTTTCCCCCAGGGTAAATTATCAAAGGCGCTGGAGGTTTTTCTCCTTCCTCTATCATGGGGCACAGCTCACTTGCTGGTGGATTCTCTGTACCTTAAAGTCTTTAAACCATGATTTGAGGACTTTAATAACTCAGTCATAGGTTAGAGATTTATTACAGGAGTGTGTGGGTGAGGTTCTGTGGCCTGCATTGCGCAGGAGGTCAGACTAGATGATCATAATGGTCCCTTCTGACCTTAGAGTCTAGGAGTCTCTGAATAAGTCAAGGGATGGCAAAAGAGTGGTGTAGTCAAGGAGGTTGTGGGAGCAAAAGAACTTATTTTATCAAAAGGCAAGGACTTTTGGTTTTGGCAAGAGTGCCAAAAACACCAAATCACCAGCTCACTGAGCAACCGACTGGCTGAGGGGATAGGGAACTAAGGTAGTGGAGAAGGACCTGGTAAGTAGACCTGTTACACCCTATAGACTTTAAGCATGTTTTCAACTTGGGTTGCACAAATGCAATTTCCACACACAAACATTTTTCCAAATAACACGGAGGGCTCAAAAGAATCATGCCACCATATTACAAGACTCTGTGATTGCCCAGCATGGTTTACACACTGCTTTCATTAACACTGGCTTGCCTTATTAACTAGGGACTCGATTCCAGAAGGAGACTTTTCAGATATCAAGGCCAGTCCCATAGTGACAGGCCTGGCACTCACCCAAGGAAAGGAAACAATGGAATGTGAGGAATCTTCTACAGCTGAAGGGAGCATACAGTGTAAATTTAACATTAGCTATATTGGGCAGTGCCATGGACCTGTAGTGTGTCTGCTATGGTCTCAGCTAATCCCAACAGGTGTCACACAGACATACTGCCCATTAAAGATTTGTTGTGGGGATGAGGATAAAAATAGCAAGAGGCTGGGAGAAAAAGTACATTTTAAAAGCAGATTTTTCTGCTCTCTGCTCACTGAAATTTCATACTCCCAGCAAAGCTCTTTCCCAACATTTTCTAATTTTATTTATGTTCATATATTGTTTTATGGGGGGTGGGGAGGGAAGTCACAAACATGTCCATCCAGCATTGTTGGAATTAAGAAATTAATAAAAACAACTCCTAGCAGCTGCTTGAAACAATTATGCTTTTTTCACAGAGAGCCCTGCAGACTACACAGAAAGTTATGAAAATAATCCTTTCAATTAGTGTGTGGTCAGTGCACCTGCAAAAGAAACTTGTCCAAGGAAAAGTATCAGCTAATGTCAATGAGAACAATTCATGAATTCATCACTAAGGCCTTTTTATATTACCACATTTACACAGATGTCAATCCCTGGGGTGCAAACACCAGAAGGATAACCCTACTGTAATCCAAAGAGCATGAGAAACATGAGTTCAGATCACGAAAGCTATTAATTTTCATATATATTTGACTTCAGTATCCTTTCTCCTTATGCACACCCACGCCACATTTAATATTCATACCTATACACTTTCTATGTAATTAACATGTCATTCTATAGACACGAATATCTTTTATTCCCCGTGAAAATGACATCAGCTGAATGACTCAAGAAAACTGAAGTGATTTCCAGCTGTGTAACCCTATCACCTGTAGTGTAGTTGTGAATGAACTCATCAAGCTGGTGAGATAATACTTGTATTGTACTGAGGGTTTTAACACACCGACTGTGTTCTGGTGTAGTATATATGCATCATATCAAATATTCCACAACTGGTCTTCACAGCAGAGAGAGAGGTGAGTGAGTCTAAGTAGTTAATTTGAAGAAATGTATTTAAATAATGGGAAGCCTAAAAGATAGAATAGCCAGGATTAAAGAAGTGGTGTTAAAGTATTCTATTAATATTTACCATCTTTCCTTTTCCTTTTTGTAATACACATTTTATTTTCTGTTAAAATAATAGAAAATGATCTATACACGTATTTTTATATAACTTGTCTATCAAAAATAATAATTTCCACTAAGTTACCATGAAGAGTGTACCAGGCCTTCATGCCTCTCCCGGAGGCCCTGCTGTCCTACCACCCCCCATCCCAGGAAAGGAGCAACAAAGGTGAGTCCTCCAGGCCTGCCTAGAGAGGCGGCATAGAAGCAGCCAATCAGAGCCCAGCAGGCGCAGATAAAAGGAGCAGCGGGGGAGTCATGGGGCTGAGCAGGCCAGTTTCTGGCTGGGACTAGAGGGGAACTCTGGCCAAAGGAGCGTGACAAACTGCATTTATTGAACCTGGTAGAGGGAGCAACTGAGAACTGTAACCCTGAGGGGGCTATGTGGGAAAAGGCCAAGGGAACAGCAGCAGCAAATAGGAGGGAGCAAGCAGTAGGAGGCTGCTGTGTATAGAGTCCTGGGGTTGGGGCCCAGAGTAGTGGGTGGCCTGGGTCCCCCCACTGTTAAAGTGGCCAAAGCCCTGAGAAGGGGGCAAGTGTCCTTTAAAAACCCAGATGGAGGTCCGGATTAAAAAGGGCCCAGAGATGGGGCTGAAGACCCTGGTGAGGACTGACAGTTTGTTGAACTCTTTGGTACCTGAAAGGGATACATCCATTTTAGACTATGTGACTTTGCCAAAGGGCTGAGCCACTGAAGGCCTACCAAGCAACGGTGACAATTCAGCAGTTTCTCTTTGAAATCTGTTTTTGGAGTTTTTTTGGAGAAGTACAGCAACTTTCAGGTCAGAGACAGAATGCCCTGGGGAATTAAAGTCTTCTCCCACTGGTTTATGGATGTTGTTATTTTTTATGTCTGATTTGTGTCCATTTATCCTTGTGCGTAGTGATAGTCCAGTTTGGCCAATGTACATGGCAGAGGGGCATTGCTGGCACATGATGGCATAAAGAGAAACTGATGAATTAGAAATGATCTGCAAACTTGACACATTCAAACTGGGTTTAAACAGAGACTTGGAGTGGCTGTCTCACTACCGAAGGTAAATTACTTTGCTCACCCATTCTCACCTCCTACTCAATGGTCGTCATTAGGTCTTAAGTACCGGACTCCACCTCCCCCATTGTTCTCAATGCACCTGGATACCTATAAGATACCTCTGTGTTACCTATTTTCTGTATTACTGCATCTGAAGAAGAGAGCTAAGTCTCTCGAAAGCTCATGTCTACAAATATTAAAGTTGTTAGTCTTTAAAGTGCCACAGAACTCTCGTTGTCTTTGCTGCAAAATAAAGATATTACAAAGTCTGTGGAACAATGAACATTCAAAACTAAAATATTTCAGTAGCACAAAGTACTAGGAGTAGAAAGGGAAAAATCACAATGTTTTATCTGTAGGACAAAACATATATAGCTCATGATGGCAGAATAGGTGCCAAATCCTGTAATCTTTGGAAATTTGACATCACAGGACGTTATTACCTATTAGTGCAATAAGTGTGCATAGCTCTTAATTGACAGATGAAAGTCAGGTTGTAAGCTGTTGAGGACAGAGAACAAAAGTTCCTGTTCCTGTAAACACGCATGTGTGTAACTCTGATCCTGTGAATACATGCAAGTAAAATTATACACCTGCAAAATTACTTGCAGGATTTATTAAAAGGTAACTTGGATGAGCGATTATTACAAACACTTGATGATGGCCTAAATGAGAAGAGGGATAACAGCAATGAGAATGCAGTTGCTTTGGCTGATAGTGCACATGCCATGGAGAGTCTGAAAGTTTTTATTTTAACTGTGTTTGGCTAATTATATTACAGTTAATACTAGAGGCCCTCATTGTGCAGGATGCTGTACATGCACACAATGAAAAGTTGCTTCTCGTGCCCCAAAGAGCTTACATTTGTGATACCATTTATTAGAAGGGAAATCTGCTTTTTTTTTTTTTTTTACAGATTTCTTATCAGCAAATTTGAGAGACTTGAAGGAGAGAAGGATGGAGGAGCTGCAGGATGGACCATGACAACATTCCAGTCATGGGGATCTCATGGACAAGTGATGGTACATACAGGTAGCTTATTTTGTGTTTACATTAATAAATCTGTTCTGCAAAGACTGGTTATTTTAATGTACATATTATTCAATGTATTCTGTATCTGAACCTAATCATTTAGTGGCTGCAGCATCTAAAACTATAATTACCAAGTCAGGATATGGAAGTTGACTAAGTGGCTGCTAGTCTGCTAGACTACCATGGGACTGAAACCATCAAAGGTTTCAGTAAACTTTGAACAGTTAAATAAATGTTAGTTGTCCTGATATGCTTTGCAGAGCTTCTCTTAGCAGCAGACAGAGTCCTGGTGGTGGCCAAGCTGGCCAGAAACTGACTCTTTTGACTTGTCTTTAACAGTTTTCTTTTTAATGACTAATACAATGTCTGTTGCCCAGGACGCGGTACACACTTACTAATAGTCTTGTCTTGAAGATCTGTAGCACGTTGAAAAGGTGTGTGGGAATATTTATTTGAAATAAATTCTTATATGTGGCTTTATCATACCAATGGGTAAACCCAGATGGGCCATAATGGCTCTGCTTGAACTCTTCTGTGGGAATTGAATCATCATGAAAACAGGACTTGAAGTTCCATAAGAGCTTGCTGTCAATTACATCCTTAAAATTGGGAACCCAGCTATGTTCTACAACTTCAGAGATGAACCTAAGAGTCTACAGGACTGCAGTGTCTATCTGCTAAAAAACAACTTACATGTTAAATGAGGAGACAGTGAAAGGAATATTTAAAGCATTAGCATATTTGTAACTCTTAAATGATATATAATACACTTGAACAAAAAGCAACAACGTGGGCCAAATCCTCATTTCAGTTTCACCAGCATAACTCCAGTGAAGTTAATAGGGTTCCTCAGGCACAAATGACACTAGAATTTAGCAACATATGTTTAAACCAGCAGTGTGAGTTAAATATTTTATCTAGCTCTCTCATTCAAAATATATCTGGAAAAATTCTGTCCCACCAATAGGGGTCTGGAAATGATAATGAAGGTGGGATCTGGTCCATTAATTATATTTTCTCTATCATAATTTAACTGGCAATTAACTGATCTTTGACTACTAGTGGTAAATATGCCCAATGGCTTGTGATGGGATGTTAGATGAGGTGGGTTCTGAATTACTACAGAGAATTCTTTCTGGGTGTCAGGCTGGTGAGTCTTGCCCACATGCTCAGGGTTTAGCTGATTGCCGTATTTGGGGTCAGGAAGGAATTTTTACCCAGGGCAGATTGGCAGAGGCCCTGGGGTATTTTTGCCTTCCTCTGCAACATGGGGTCACTTGCTGGTGGATTCTTTGTACCTTGAAGTCTTTAAACCATTATTTGAGGACTTCAATAACTCAGTCATAGGTTAGGGGTCAATTACAGGCGTGGATAGGTGAGGTTCTGTAGCCTACGTTGTGCAGGAGGTCAGATTAGATGATCATAATGGTCCCTTCTGACCGTAAAGTGTATGAGTCTATGAGAAGCGTCTAACGTCAAACAGGATTTCCAGTTTTCTAATCTAGAAATTGTTCCCTAATGTAAATTGCTTCAAACATATCTATTCATCTTAATTGATGAAGGTGTATCAGAGCCTCTAATAATGGTCCTATACAACAACAAATATACACAATCATGCAAATATTGAGAGGGAGGAGCTCACATGAGGGAGTTCAGGTACAAGATTAACTTTAAATGGATGTGGGCAAGAAATTCCGTATATGTCTACTACTCACTGTCATATCTTAACCGAAGTTGAACTGCAAAAGGTTTCAAACTCCGACAATGCTTATATGTAAGACTTAAAAAGTGGAAAAATTGTAAAGCAGATAAAAAATATTAACACTGCATGTTAATAAATTGTGAGAGAAAAATTTAAGACCCTCCAAAAGTTCTAGGCCTAATTTGCCATTGCTTTTTCCCTGGAGTTATCATTTACATCTGTCCAAAAACCTGTCATTCTGACCTGGCAGTTCTTTATACCCACTTTGCACAGGTGTGAATGAGTACTCAAGGGACAAAGCGATGAGAATCAAGCCCTCTGTTGACATTGCCAAGGGGAATGTAATCATAGATTACACCATCGATGCAAACTGAAAACAAATATATTCACCACCTGCTCTCTTCATTTGTTCAAAACCTTCTCAAAATATTTGTTTCTGGGATGAGATTTTCTTATGCTCCTTAACCAAAGGCGCAGGGATTTGGAGAGCTATAATATGAACAACTGAGTTCATTTTGAATGACAAAACATTGGGGGACAGAAGGGAAGGAAGCACAACTCAGCTTTATTCTTAAGACCTTTATTTCACTCAGATGAGTGAGTTTAAATTTCAAGCGGTAGGGCCCAATCCTGAAAGTTGCAGAGTGCTTCCATTGAGATGCTGTACAAATGCACCTCAATTGTCACTGAGCTTTGGCCTTTCAGATTTTGGCCCTTCTTTCTGAAAGAGGAACAACTCTTTTGACGTGGTGGAAGAAATCTGGTTAACAATAGAAATGATGACTGCCTGCACACTCTGCTCATGAGGATCCTTCTCATTTAAAATAATAGTTCTGATATATAAAAAGACTCTGAAATGTAACCCAAACTAATGTATTTTATGTGTATAGAACAGACTTTCTACAGTGCTCAGAGCCCATCAGACCCACTAATAAAACGAATGCTAATATAAAAAAGAAAAGCAGTGGAAAGTAGATCTGGCTTGACATGAATAATTGGATGTGGATGAGGCCTCATTTCTTGAGACAGGATTAAGGAGGTAAATGGATCAGCAGGCTGGCAACGGAATGTCTGCACTAGCCAAGATACAGGAGAGCACCCAGGCAACTATTTACAATGAACAAAATCACAAAGGATAAAATAGGCCTGGACCATAAAATGAGATAAAAAGTAAATTGTGCGTGGACAGTGCATGCCGTAGAGGGATTGGTCCCTACCAATTAACCAAGCCGAACCTAAAACATGTGATGCGATGCAATGTAAATGCAATGTAGTGTGTAAATGTATATAAAGAAAGAGATTTGCTATGTAACTCTGGATGTATGTTATGCCCTATACCTACCCCTCTGCTTAAGTCTGATCAACTCAGTGTAGCTGTGCTATATGCCAGATAAAGCATCCTGAGTGATAAGATGGGAACTGAACTGCGTTCTTAGGGAACCAAGTGGAAGTTGCCTCAGAGGAACTCCAACACTAAGAACAGCGAGGCCATTCACTTCATTTAGGTGTTTAAATGGGAGCTCGGCTCTCTTGAGAATCCAGCCACTCACCTGGTGTCTACATGGGTGGATGGTGTGTGCTCTTGAAAATCTGGCCCTAGAGTTCTAAAATGTTCTCTTCCACACATCTCCAGGTACATGGACATAGACTAATAGAGACACAATCTACCTCTTTTCAACTGTAGAAAGCAAGGATTGGCCTATCCCTCAAATCAAACCCTCAGCCACCCACTTCAGCCACTTGGGCAAACACCAGAAAGAAAAGAAACCCTGAAGTGTTCTCTGAACTTGGGTTTCTTTTGGACTATCTGGGTGACAAAATTCTGTGATTTAGGGCTCCCTCTGACTATGCCCTTTTACCAATCTCCTAATTTGTGTGGCTCAGCTGATCTCAGTTGCTGTGCCAGGTCGCAGGGAGAGAGGCAGTCTTGCAGATAGCCTGGGCCCACTCCATGTGATAGGGGCCAGATTTTTGGATCTGCCAAATCCAATTTGTGCTATGTTAGCACTTTGGGGCAGTGTCAAAGAAAGGGAGGGCCGGGGGATGGCTGGGTGGAAGCAGGCTGTGCTACACTATTCTCTGCTCCTGTAACACCGCTTAGGGGCCTTATGCCTGCAGTATAATTTAAAGCTTCATGCTTTCAACCTTCCCCCTAGAATTTTAACTTACAACTTGGGCTTCTTGAAGCAGGGTATCACTTTTTTTCCAAAAAAACTTTGAAGGGAAAGTCTCCCTAGACACCAGGCACCTTTGTGTGAGAGGGGAAGAGCCAAACACATAAATGAAAAGTGGACATAAACTAGAACATTTCTTTAAAATGCAGATAATCCCACAGAGAAAACTCCAATGTTTGTTCTCATTCACTCTTCTCCACTCCAGAACTGTCTTGGAATAACCTTTCTGTTTTTGGCATTCAGAGAACCTGTTTGGTTTGAAATCATACCTTTGATCATCTTTCTGAATCCATTTTATTCGTCCACTATGTCTCATCTTTTCAGGTTCTTAAGGCCCTCACTCTGCAGCTCATTCAATGTGGGTGGTCCCCTGCTTCTGTGCAGAGCCCCATGAATCAGTGGGGGCTCAACATAGGTGTCAGGGTATACCCCAGGTGGAACATCTTGTAGGATTAGGACCTAAGTAACTAAACTATTTAGCTGGTATTTTGTAACCTAACTGCTATCAACATCATAGTCCAATCTACCTATCTACTTCTAAGAGTTACATCAAGGTGGCATTTAAGAGCCAAACAGTTCAAGTTAGCAAAGTAAAGCCAAAGAAGGGGCTTCACTCATTGTATTCATCAGTGCTCCTTTCACAGATGAGATGCCAGATCAAATTTAAAGACTGAAAGAAAAAAGCAGAAGAGGGGGAAGAGGGAAGTCACAGGTTCCATTTCTGGAGTCAAGGGGAATGGTCAATAAGTTGGATGTTGAGAGACACACCAGAGTCCAAGAGTAGGGTGAAAGCAGAGATGGTTTTGGGTGAGAAAAGAAGCTAAGGTGGGGAGGGGGTGTAAAGTCTCTGGATATTATCAGTTTGCTTCCTGAAGAAATAAAAGGTGCACTCTCACCTGAAATACTGTGTTCGGCACTGGTCACCCCATCGCATGAGCCCTAGCAGAAATAGAGGAGGTTCACAGATGTGTGGTGAGAATGATTGTCATGAAAAAATTGCCTATGAAGAGAGATTAAAAAAACTGGGAATAATGACCATAGATGGGAGAATAATAACAGGTACCAAGATCATGATAAAGGGACATTAAAATAATGAATGGGACAAAGAAGTTAGATCAGAATCACCCTTCATAAAATAAGAACAAGGAGTCATTCAATGAAATTGAAAATTGGCAAATTTAAGAAACACCACTTCACACGATGCACAATTAGCCTGTGGAATTCAGTGTCACAAGATATCATTAAGGATGAAAGCTTAGCAGAGTCAGAAAAGGACTGGACATACATACATTTAATAAAAATTGTTTTGGAAGGGAAATAAACCCTCATGCGTCAAAACATGAGCTATCCAGAACTCCTATTGCAGAATTTTTTGCACCTTCCCCTGAAGAAGCAGGTACTGGTGCCTATCAGGAACAGCATATTAGACTACATGGACCAGTGGTCTGATCCAATATGGCAAATCCTATGTAAAAAATTAGTTAAATCTTCGGTAGAGACACAGGAGAAAAGAAGCAATTTTAAAGAATTACTGTAAGTTGTAGGTATTGGAATCAGTTATTGTGGAAGCCTCTTGATTAACAGCTTTTCTCCAGATGTGCTCAGTTATGCAGAAGGAAGAAACAAATGCTAGTGGTGGTGATTAGTGGAACATAGCTGTGGAACTAGGAAGCAAAAGAGGCAAGCATAGAAAAGAGGATAAGACTGAATGTGGAGACCTTGAAACCAAGAAAAGACTTGCTAGTGATGGAAAGAAAAGGCAGAATTCTGCAGAAAATGTAGAGATGCTGATGGACTGTGGCCCCAGAAGGACTGGGTGACTAGACTGGTGGGTGCGAGAAATATTACAGGGGATAAAATGGTAATCAGAGAATAGGAATTTGGAGATCTAGACATTAGAAATTGATCAGTCCTTGGTTTAGACCAGGTCAGGGAAGTGATCACGTTGAGAAACGAGGAAGTTGGTCCAGAGATTATCAAAGAGATTAAGGAAGTCAGATGGGTTATCATGAAAAATGAAGCCTTCCAGAATGAGGGTAGGAGAGCAGGAGTAGAGGGAAACCAAGACAAAGTTGGAAAAAACTGATCTCAGTCTCCATTTTCATCTCTGTGGATTCCATATACCTTTCAAGAGGATGATGAGTGGGAGTTTTGCCTGAGTAAATCCAAGGACGGGCTGTTATAATTAACATTTTCTAGCTTGTGTACATTTCCCTTTTTCTCTATCGCCAACATTTATCCAGAGACGCTATAGTGAGTCAATCAGCTATAAACATCTTATGCCATCCTGGGAACTGAGAGAAAAGGGTCTAAACTCAAGAGAATAAAGTGCAAAATGTATGTAAAGCAGCTTTCAACAGTAGTAAAAATCACCTCCCTTGAACAAAATTGTAAGGGTTCAATAATAGACCTTGATGACAAGTGGAATTAAATAAAACATGAGTGATGAAACTCTGTCATGTTTACGGTGAGGTAGTCCAGACAGCTGATTATTAACTGTTACCTAAACAATGTCTTGGCAGTGGACATGCAGTAGTCAGGATGTAGATTGGTAGCTAGTTTAAATTACTGGTAAAGATCTGTTATACTTTTCAAAGAGTGCTTCCAACAGAAGGAAATAATATTGTAAAATCCTGATTATACATGTGGATAGTCTAAGCGATCAGATTCAGAATGGGGTTTTATTTTAATAACCTATTTAATAAAATTTAATACAATATAAATGATTATAGTAATGCTATTGCAGAATGCTTAGATCAACAGCCAACATCTGAGGAGCTTTTTGTTGTTTTGTTTTTTGCCCTTGGCTAATCAATAGGCCAAATGGCCAAATTTAAAAGAGAATAACAAACTGAGATGAATATATGACTTTAAAAGGATGAATTTATTGTTCACTTTTGATCTTGATTCAAGGAAGGATTTTATCAACCTCAGCTCCTCATGGCATTCCTTAACCTCAAAGAAGCGAGTACTCACTATAATTCAAACCACTGTCCAGGGTACATAGTTTAAGGTCATCTCAGAGGCGAGGGAAGAAGAGGAACTGAGTAGGGAATGAGGCGTGGCTCCAGTTAATACCAGTATATCAGGCAAATGCCTACCCCCAAACTTGCCTATTAAATGTAGGCATGTTTCTTTGGTTATACATGGTATATGTACTTAATTAGCAAATATTTGTAAGAACGCTTGCAACAGAGTGAAAGAAGAAGGAAAAAGAAGAAAGAGCGGCCCCAGGTTTTGTACTAGAAAATATAAACCATGCATCTAGGCGTCACTGAAAGCTAGAGTTGCACAAAATGTTTGCAGTGAAACACAAACCCATGAAAAACTCACCTGTATTTAAATTTTGGTGCAAATTTGAAATTCAGACCACACTCACTGAAAGGTTTGATAACATTTGTGAACCATTCAGGTGAACACAGGGGGGGCAATTATAAGTGAACACGGGACCCACTTTTTGCTTCTGTACCATAATGGTGAGGAAATAATCATTTTGGCACGTGACCAGGTGAAGCGTTATGGTTCTAAGAGAGTTTTGTGGATTGAAAACTGAGATCCAAGTGCAGGGGATGCAAACCCACAAGGATCAAAACAAAAGAGAATTTTGCATGAACTTCTTCAAAGTGTAACTGCTGAGTTTGTCCAGGTACAGCAAAAATCCACTATCCTGCTCAAGTCAGATGGGTGAGTTTGCATCATTTCAAATTGCATGTGTATGTCCTGCTACATCAGCTTGCCAGATGGTGTCCACATACCAGAAATACATCCCTCCCACATGCCAAGATGTATTCTTACCCTAACTAGTGACAAACAGATTTCTGTACGGCCGATACAACTGCTTCCTCAATTAACTTTCTCAGAAGAATGTAAACCCAGACATGGTATCTGAGGGTGGGTCTTCCCTATTGTTTACATGAAGTTGTACGCAGAACAATACAAAGAGGGTGGCTCTTCCTATCATTTACCAAGTCTCAATCCATTTACAGCACACTGCATAATCAGGTGAAGAAAATGTGATTGATGTTGTGTGAGAGTTTCAAGGCGCACACATGTGTCTCTTGTATTTTACTTGTACCTTTATTCACCTGGTAAGGGGGATCTGGGGTGCTGTGATCACCACTCTTTGTCCTGAAATAATCCCTGGTAGCATGTACTACGTGTATCTTGGCTTTGGCAAGCACTGTAGGTGTTTCATCTGCTAGGGGTCTATGAGCCCTAACACCTGGCACACCCCAGTACATGCTCTGCCTTCAACAGTGTGCTCCTCCCAGGGCTTCTGCACGCCCCCCCTCCCACACACACACACACCTCCATGATCCACTTCTCCCACTGCCATTTAATCTTCTCTTCCCTCAGTCAGAGGCATAAGAACAGAAGATTTACCACACTGCCCTCAGCTGACCCATTGTTGCTCAGCAGAGTCATCACAACATTTTAATTAGACAATAAAATGAGAAATATTAACAGTGACGTGGATTTAGGTTACAGCTCATAAGTAAACGTGCACCTCTAAAACGCTATCCACTGTGTTAGTTGACTAGCAGAAACTATTATAAATTCTAGTCCATTCTCAATTCACTGTCCATTCATAATGCTCGAAGACCCTACTGGCCCAATGTTTGTAGAGACTGAATTCAGATCAAAGTAATTATTACATGACAAAAGCTAATCTCTACCAAACTCTGAGCTCAGAAATATTTCTAGAAAAGTTTTGTTAAAGTATTAATGAAATAGTAGGAAGCACATCACTTAGTAGTTTTTAAATGAAAAGGTATGTGTTTCTTTTAAAACAATCTACTTAGTTTAAAGTATAATTGTGTGTATATTTTATAATCACTCTCAGAAACCCCAAGTCACATTTCTTTGCTTTTATAGGTTGTTACCAGAAATCTATCAAAAGCCCTGTAGCTCACAATTGCCTATCATTTAGTCTATACATAAAGGCAGAATTAGTATTCTGCTCTAGTTTTAAAGCTGTTCATCATTGCAATAAATTGGATGAACAAGTTCATGACTAACAATTATTGCTAGGTACTTTAGGGCTGGATTTTGTTGGGGGTAGTATTTCTTTTTTAATCCTTGCTATAGGTCTCTTCTTACCCCTCACCACCCCAGCAAGCAAAGGACAAGACATCAAATGTAGATCTCCTGGATAGCCAAACTAACCACCAGACCAATGGGTGTTCTCAGAATGCCATTTAAAATGTTGACTTTGTCCTCTGCTTTGACACTTTACCATGTGCCCTTTTAAAACATGGTGAATGTCTGTTCAGTGTTCTATAATCAGTTTTATCCTGTGTGAGAAACAGATACTGTAGTCCGTAAAAGTTAGTCAGACAATATAATAGGAAAAGTATGGATAAGGTTCTCAGACTAAAGAAGAAATTACAGTTGACAACCAACATGCCACCCACTTCCTATTAAGTGATAGTGGTTATTTGCCAAAACACCCAGGATTAAGTCCCTAGCATTACCTTTTATATCAGCTTTAATAAACATCCCACACAAATCACAAACAGATCTATCTACAAATTACTCCAGTGCTCTGTGAGAATTGCAAATGCTGTTCCACTCAAATGTAGAGATTGTCACAGTGCATGGAAGTTGTGCTGCTTCATATGCATTGAAGTTCCATTCTGTTTTTCTCCTCCACTAGCTGAGCTGATCCTTGTTAGATTCCTGAAAACATGACATGAGCGAATCAGTTTAATCCTCTTGTACAGAATTTGGGAAGAGACTAGAAATGGAAGTGCCTTCTACCAGTGTACACAGCTCTGAACCGTAGATGAAGGAGATATTAAGATGCAAGGGCTAGTTTGTGCCCAGCCCCCTATGCCATATGGTTGCACAAGGGGAGAAAAGTACACAAAAAGCCTTCTGCATTGTACCCCTCACTGAGAGCCAGGCCCAAGTTCTATTTTGGAGTCTAGTGCTCACGGTTAGTCCTGCTACTGATGCTAACCAACCGAAGATGATTTGGGAGGGGCCAGGTCAGTGGAACAGCTGCTTGCATGGAGGTAGCGTTTACTGGCTGTTGCCAGTGTAGTGGAGCTGCCATGACAGTCCACATTCTTCAGTAACCTGAGAAGGGATTTTCATGGAATTCTTCTTCCTGATGCTCTCTTTCCCACTGGCACTGTCCCAGAGCACCTCTGTGTTACCAGATTTGCCCTTCAACTTGGGGTATGCTCATTTATTAGGGTTACCTTCCTGGAAGGGGGGTGTGATTCTAGGGGTGTGATTCTACTAATGTACTGCTTGTGTTACCTGTGTGTTCATAGGGCTACAAGCCCCCTCCCAATAGAGCTATCCTGCTGGACCTAAGGTTTTCAGGGCTGAGTTCCTCCAGCACCCGATTCAAATAACCCCCCCCTCAGATGCACACACACACACTTCAGATTAACTGAGTGCGTCTGAGCAGACCGGGCTATCAGCACTGTCAGCCGACCCCGTATGTGTCCCTGAACTCAGCAGGCTGGGTGACACCACACTTTCAGTGGCTACCCTTATATGCCCCTTTGCCACGCACCAGAATAGAGCACACTTCTTGAGCAGGCTGGGTCTAAACAGCACTTTTCATCTACTCCCCTCTATCTGCTCCTGGACTCAATCAGGCTGGGTCAAACAGCACTTGAGCCGCACCCTTAGTTGCCCCTGGACTCCATAGGCTAGGCAGAGTAGCACTTCCTGGCTGTCCCCTTCATATGCCCCCTTACACCATAATTGTTCTAGCAGTAATCCCCTTGATGAGCAAACCCCACAGGATTTTTGGGCACTCCAGAGATCTTTGGCTTAGGTAAAAGAAGTGTTGCTACAGAGCAAGATAGGGATCAAGAACACAAAGGAGTACATGCAGTTTGGAGAGAGAGAGAGAAAGTGGCAACCAGCTTGATTATAACAGTTATTTTATTGCTAGGTATATAAAACTTATGATACTAATAGTAAAACCATACAAGAAGAAAAAACAATCAAATGCTTACAGTACTACACAATTACAGTTGGGGGTATTGGAGAGAGCTATCCCAGGTTTGATTACAAAAGTAGAAAGTTATACCTGGACTAAGAGAGAGAGAGAGACCAGTTGTGTTGGGGGAAGAGGAGGGGGGAGTTGATCTCACCACTCCATGCAGTTCAGAGGTTTCCAGGAACAGGCTTGTCATCTTAGGGTCTGGAGTGCTTTGAGTCTGGCAGAGCCCCCAGCACAATCAGTCAGGAAGAGAAGACAGGTTCCAGTGGAACTGATGCAGAGTTTGGATCCAAGCATCAGAACAGAGGTTTTAGCTTTGATAGGGGATTTGTAGATGCCAGGTTTGTTCATGGATAAACAATGTCTGGACAAAAGACGCTGATCATTTCTGGAAGGGTGCTTTTCCTTGAGAGAGAACTCACAATGCAACCAGGTTTCAGTGTTTTGCATATCAATAACTAGAATGGTCTGATAACTGCGGAGCTGGATGTGTACAGGTGTTAGTTCATTTACATTGAGAGCAGAGATTTCCCAACATGCAGAGCATCCCTGCTTCAGCAATCCCAGAGTTCAGTGCGTGTTCCATCTTCGATGTAGATGAGGCTTCTGTTCTCCATTCATGTGCTAACTGAGATGCTTATGAGGCATGGGGAGTTGTCTCACCCTTGATGGGAGGGTTTCAATTGTGTCTCCTGCCTTTTCACATTGAAATGCTTTGATTTCTGGTTTTGGTTTCTGGTTCAAGCATGGGCTGGGGGGGTGGGTAATTCAGGTGAGCCAGAGAGAGAGAGTTGGGGTTTTGCGCCCTGGTTCCCCAAGAACGCAGAGCTGCTAAGTAACATCTGGCTGTAAGCCATTCTGTACAACACAAAGCAAAACACACAGAATGGGGGTGCAATACAGTCAGAATGTTTCACGGAAGATTGGAAGAATATGAATCCGAGGATTGGTTGGATACTAAAGACATTGAAACAGGCGTCAAAACCATCAGAAGACCTTTGCGGTCATAAAGAGCTTTCCTTTCCTCTAGAGGCAACACGCTTAGCCTACAGCCTCAGAAGCGGCACTAAGAAGTTTTAAGGGAAAAACCCCAAAAACTATTTTAACTCTGAATGCTGCTCATAAGACAGGAAAATCATCATTTAAATGTGTGAACACATCTCTTCTGCAAGGCTAAATCCCAGCTTTACTTCAAGGATGACAGACCGCAGAATGGTCTCACCTTGACTATGACACATTTGGGACAGAAATCCCCTTACTCTACTTGGCCAGTTGTGGAAGGCATTATGTGGTGCTCTCACCCAATCAAATAGTTCAGTTAGGGATCATGTCAGAAATCAGGCCCTGCAAGACAGTCTGTCTCCGGGCACCCCAGTGAGTGCAGAGCTGGCCTGTAGTAGGCTGCTTGATTGGCTACACCACTTTATTGGTAGGAAGGGTTAGCAAACTGGCTCTTACGCCCAGCAGTAGTTTTTTGGCTGCTCAAAGCATTTGCCCATGGCTATGACAGCCCCAGCCATGCCCCACTGCAGGTAACCCTGGGCTGTGACTTCAGCTATGACCCGTGGCTTGGATATGTGGCCTCTAACTCTGACCCTGTGCTCTGATTCCTGGCTGCTGCTCCAATCATTAGGCATGGCTGCCCACATCCCAGTCACTGACCAATCAGTTCGCACAAATACAGCTCCATTATACAACTTCTCTATCTGGAACAGAAACAGCTCCATTATCTCACCCCAGCAGAGGTAATATGTATATATATGCAAGTGCAGTATGCGCAACAATACCTCTCCTGCCTTTCTATCTCTGAGCAAACTTAGTGCTTTGGAAAATTGTTAGATTTGAAGCTGAAGTAATCTATTTAGCCAAAACAAAAACAGATAAAATAGGGGCCAGTAACAGGGTGAACACCTGCCATGTGTTCTTAACTTTATTATAGAGTAGTGGTGAGAGCGTAGTTCAGTCTTTGTGCACACACAAAGTCCTGATCCAAAGTCCACAGCAGCCAATAGGAAGACTCCCAATGATTTCAATGGACTTTGGTTCAGGTCCCGAGCCCCTCCACTGTGTTTTCCAATAAAGATGCTAAGTAAGATGTTGGTTTTGTGATATGGACACTATAGGCGAAGAACTGAATTGAGAATAGAATAGCATGAGATCAAGGAAGCTTTAGGAGCTTACACCGTATATTTCTAACTTGAATTTTCTAACATCCCTATCTGTGATTTGCCTGATCCAAGCAGGAATTGCCATATCCCATCAGGCCCGTCATCCATCTTCTCTGGTCTCCTGTTTCTGACAGTGGCCAGCACCAGCTGCTTCAGCAGAAGGTGCAAGAAACCCTGCAGTAGGCGATTATGGAATAAACTACTTACAGGGACACTGCTTCCCATCCTCAGCAGGTAAAGGACATCTTATGCCTGTAGCATGAAGATTTATGCTCCTTCCAAAACTTGACCAACAACAAAAAATTACAATTGTGTTTAAAAAAAACCAACCCAAGGGTTTATGGAAAGGATCTGAACACCCATGCTCTAGAGATAAAACTAACTGCTCATTGACAGGGTTTAGGAAGAAAGCGTTCCATATTTTCTTACTGTTTTAAAAAAAAATCCTTATGCAACATCCTTTCCTTCCTATGTCTCTTCCCCTATTCCGTGTTCTCTTTTCTTCAGCTGGCTTTAAAACGTGCTTCTATTATTCTAAACAATTGTATTGTTGGCCTTCATGTTTATTGATCCATGTGGTCATTTTTTACATGAAAAATCATCCATGACAGATTTTTTGACTGTACTGACATATGTTGGCTGCAGGAACCCCTGAGGGCTGTGAGCCAGGACTATCAGCCCGCAAGGTACTCTTGTAGTACCTGCTATACTTGGGGGAGGGAGGACAAGGAGGAGGAATGCAGGGCATAGAGCTGGACTAAGACACAACTGGGGATTCCACTCACTACACAAGTAGCATCCCCAGCTTGCTGCTTAAGCCATCAGAATGGAGCTGAGGCTCCATCCCACTTTTTCTGATTATCAGCTCTGTAGAACTGAGCCTTCCATCTGGAAGTCAACCTGGTGTCTTTTCTTCTCAGACAGCCTCACCAGGACAGTTGGACAAAAAACGTCCACCACTTCTTTTTTAAATGGAAAGTGCCCTTTTGAACCAAACAAAAACCGTCACATTGGTTTTTGGTTGAATTTTTTAATTTTTTGAAATGTATTTATGATGGATGGGCCGGAGGCAGCTTCGCTTTTTTATACCCTTCACCTCCCCTTTACTCTGTGTGTAGGTTGTTTTCTTTTAAAGTGGTTTGTTGTTTCCCTAGCAGAAAAATTTTCTAAAGAAAACCCTCGTTTAAAATAAATCGGCTTAAAAAAAAGAAACGTCACGATATTTGAAGAAAATGAAAAATTTTCACATCTTTTGAAATTTTTTGCAAAAGTATACTTACGTTTTGGACTAGTTCTGATTACCAGTAAGAGAGGCCTTGCAGACTGAATTATGCCTTCAGTTACAACTATGCAACCCATTGGCTGCATGAGTGTAACTAATTGGAACTTAGTAAACACTCTGTTATCGATGCACAGTTATAACTGGTGCAAAAAGCAATACAAATATGGTTGTCACTTAAGTCAGCAGGTATGACCGAATAAACACAAGAATCACATCTACAGCTAAACAAAGAAGTATCAGGTTTGCATAGTTACTTCTCAGAGTAGATCCACACTTTAAGCTACTTTGACATCCCTCCATTCCCCTGTCCATATTTGATACATGAGCTTACTCTCTGAACTCCATCTCGGAGAATCAAAATCTTCCCAGTCCTGCCTAAGTCATACCTCTTCTTCCTTGCTTTTATGAACTATCTTTAGCCTTTATTTCCTTATTTTGCAATAGGTGATAAAGCATTTTATCACTTAGGAATATGTGGTTACAATTTATATGTGGTGATATATAATATATTAACTGTATGTGTAATTCTCAGCATGCAGTTTCCTGCAATGGTTTATGTGCAATCTGGTAATGGGACTGTCACTTGTGTGGATTTAGTAAATTGATGGGTGCATAGAGGTGTTATATTCATGGTTTTGTAAAGGGCCACATCCTGTATCCCTTAAATATGTAAGTAGTCCCTATGTTGATGGGCTCTGGTATAAGGAGACTAGACCAGACTCTGATGCCCACTCCAGCCCCTATAAGCAGTACTGGAACCAGGCTTTGAGCAGTAGTGGAGCCAAGAGGGGCGATGGGTCATTGGTGGTACCACCTTCAATTACACCTGTTGGCTTGAAAAGGTGCCACACATACACCTAAAGGCCACAGAAAGGGCAGTTGCCCTACTATTAGCTCCACCACTGCAGGAGCATAAGCTGCTATGAAGGTGTAAAATGGCTGCAGTGGTCTAGAAGAGAAAATCCTAGTGCAGGAGAGAGCTGTCCCAACACAGGTAGCCACATGGGGCATGGAAGGCACTCCTCTGCCTTATACCAAGATCATCTCAGCCTCTGCACCATGCAGCATCTATGTGGCATGCAGCCTTCTGGCCTCCTTTAGCTGCACCTTCTTTGATGCATTTCTCAGGAGATGCCTCACAGAACCCAGACCATTATTTATTTATTTTTGTGTCACGTTGTGACACTCACTGAAGCTCATTGGAAAGATTATACCTGGGGGCACTTTCGAGGTGGTTCTTCTTCTGTATTGATTATCCTTTGCCAAAATCACCAGGGTTAAACACTGTGTGCTGAATACAGCCTGTACAAGATTTGGACACAACTCTCATGACTTCAGTGGGAATTTGGCCTTGTCTTATCTTTCTTTGCTTTTAGTATACTGGTCAATTGTGACGTGACAAATTTTAAATTTATAAACCCTCAGTCAAATCTCCCCAGTGGTGATTCATTTTGGGAAGTCTTAGGTTACAGTCTGTTCCCAGCTATAGTAGTGTAAATTTGAAGTAACTCATTGAGGTCACTAGGACTGAACTGCTGCTTTGTGTAGTTTCTTACATCTGTGCAAAATGGCTGTAAAAATAATAGCAAAGCAGAATAGTCATAGTTTTCACTCATTGTGCACAGGTGCAAAGGATTACATAAAGTCCATGGCAGTGAAGAATCCCATCCACTTGGTTTACACTGAAAGCACAATATTTAGCTTTGGTACTTATGTGGCCCCCATTACCATAGTACCTGAGCAGCTCACAATCTTTAATGTATTTATCCTCACAACACTCCGTGAGGTAGAGAAGTGCTATTTTTTTCTCATTTTGCGGGAAACTGATGGGGAACTGAGGCACAGAGAGACTAAGGTACAGATCCTTAAAGGTATTTAGGTACCTAATTCCCATCCAAATCAGGCACCTAAATATTTTTGAGGATCTGGGTCTTCAAGTGACTTGTCCAAGATCACACAGGAAGCCTGGGGTGGAGTTGGAAATTGAACCCAAGACTCTCAGGTAGCAGTCAAACCACTGGACCATCCTTCCTCTCACCACATTAGGGCACTGTGTACTTCAAACCATGGTAATTCTTTATCTCAATATACCTGCTGGGTTTATTAATTTAGGATCTGATCCTGCTCTCTCTTCATTTTTTTAAATTAGTATTACTGCATTGACCCTAATGGATCTACTTCTGACTTACAGCCCTGTAAATCAGAGAATCAGAATAATTTGCTCACTTACGATTATTTTACTCTGGGTCTGATTGACATTTGTGTGGCATAAGTCACATATTTTGATTTTAATCATGATAAACAGTATTGTCTCTATAGAAGCTATATACACTATTTCACTGCATTTTATAAACTCATTCTACAAAATGAATAGAAAATTATGTTGTCAAGAGCCAACTGGTCTGCATTCTTTTATCTGAATCTTTATAGAATGTTCTTAATACATACTTGGGCTTGGTTATTATTAATTTCACTGCCTTTAACAGGAATTGCTAGCACTTACACATGAAACAAAAGCCTGTCTTATTTCATTGTATCTCTTGTAAATACTGCTACTTCTCTTTCTGAAATGTCTAGTATCTTCTAACAATATCTTCAGAGAATGACAGCCATGCAACAAGATCTCCCCCATCAATGGGACACAATAGAGAGGATTTATTCTTATTGTCCAGTGATAGGAGTTTGCCAGTGTCACAGAATGTTTGGCTATTTCAGGAATTCCCATACACAGATGCCAGTTGATCTTGAGCCGCCAGAGAAGACATGAAAAAAGAGGTGAGAGTAAATGGTGAAATCCTGCATCAGCAAGCACCGGAGAGGCCTGGCTGCTGATGAGACTCTCCTATTGGGAGTAAAAATAAAATAATGCTGTAGAAAAGAATAAAAGAATATTAAAGAGGCAGAATTTGCAATAGGGTATGTTTTTAATGAAAATGATAATTGAGGAAATACTTTCTGTTTCTGAAATGTCAGTATCCATTGAGACAATAGTAGGGGAGGGCATAGCCAGGAATGTCTGGATTCTGTTTGGGATGATACCGAATCCTTCAACAGAGCTAAATTTAACATTTCCATAAAAATAAACAAACTTGATCTTACATTATTTTTCACTGTCACTGTTTTACCTGTTTGAAATGTGCAAACCCTTCCCATATTCAGAACAAAAGAGGGAAACAAATTTTGGTACATGCGCCAGTGTTCTGGTGGTTGAATCTTGTGAACCCAGAGGTGAGGTTCAGATCAGTGAGTTCATCATGACTATTTATGCAGGCCTGCATCATTTGCTGGTATGCCAGAATACAAGTGGGGCTGGGCCTCTGCTCTGATAAAACAGGAGAGTTCTAATCTCAGGGAGACAAACTTCCCCTTGTGTGTATATAATACAGTATGACTGTTATATAACCCAAAATATAAAATGAGACTGTCCCCAGCAACTGGGGAGAATTTCTTTGGCCAGAGTGCACAGAAACTAGGCCTCACTTCTGGTGATACAAGTGTTCTCTAACCTCAGGGAAATGTTCTCTACTAAAACTTGGATATAATTATATCAAGCAAAAATATAGAGTGCATTTCCAGTAATTATGACATTACAGAAGTTAATATTTCCCAGACACACAAGCATTAGGAGATTTTTTCCCTTGATGTGTCTAGTGATGACAGAAAGATCAACAAAAATGCAGCCTGTCTTTCTATGAAACTAAGTGAAAATGGTCCCCTTGATCCATGGAATGGTCTTAGTCAAGCAGGGACACAATCTAGCCACCCAACTCTGGATTTCTTTTATTGCCTATCAACACAGTAACTGAACATTACACCAATAAACTAGGTTTCCATTGCACAGTCCACAATTAATTTCCTGGGGTATTTTGCTCTTCTTCCTTCCTATTTTCTAAGAAGGTCTGCTTGGGATATTTTTAAATTAATTATTCCAGTTGTGATGGGATAGTTTTCCCTCCTGCATCTGCCTTGTGACCTCCAGCATTGCATTTGACTCAGATCCAACCTACATCATGAAAAGTAGTCTGATAAGCCCTGTTTACCCTAGGCTTAAAAGGTTGAGCTTGAGTCCAGTTCTGAGTTTACTGTGGGTTGTAAAATCACTTTTTGGTCTCACACAGTATATTT
Source organism: Emydura macquarii macquarii (assembly GCF_026122565.2). Classification (NCBI taxonomy): domain Eukaryota; kingdom Metazoa; phylum Chordata; order Testudines; family Chelidae; genus Emydura; species Emydura macquarii. The sequence continues at coordinate 2,517,304 of NW_027132434.1, forward strand.
TCAGAGGCATTTGGGAATGAGATTGGTACCAACTATGTCTTGCTCTGAGATTAGTCTTGATATCAGGTGCATGTAGAACAGTGTCTCCCACATGCTTTCTTACCAATGTGGATATGAAGTTCAGCCCACTTCACTCTCCTTCCTGCCAACCTGCAATGCCACAAGGCAGCACACCTAAAACTTTGTTTGAGGGCACACTTAACATTTTGTTTTGTTTCTGCTACTCTCACTCCTTTGCCAACCTCCCTACCAATAGCACTGTCAAATGCTCCTTGTGAGTTCACAGGTATGAGTAAAAGAAATAGAACATACCCTTCTGTGTCAATTCCTCACTACTCCATTGTGTTCCCCACACAACAGTTTTCTTTGCATTATACACAGATGCAATTAATGATTTCCTATATTCTGCAGAGACAATGACCTGCAGCACACAACCCCTGCAGCTTTTAATAAGGCTCAGGGAATAAGCTAGGCTTGGACTTCACTGGGGTGAATATTATGACAGAAAGATCATCAAGATCGTCTTCTGAATCAAATGTATGTGAGTGTAATGTCCATTATACATAGTTACAAACATATGTGTTGCTGCATTTCACAGATCAACAGATATGACCCCCAGTGAAGTGATATGAAACCAGATGCAAAGTTACACTTAGATAGCTATAAAGCCTACCCAAAAGGGGAAACTCTCACATAAACTGGAGAGCTGCTTTGGAACATTTTGCTATTAGCACAGTGATCTCTGCGTTCTCCTAACAGTGAGCTAACTCCACTTTGATTTCACTTTCTTTCCCTCCTCCCCCCCCCCCAGAAATAAAAAACATATGGAGAAGGATAAAAACAATAGTGTGTCCATTACAGTGGCTTCGGAGAACAAATGGCAATACACAAATCACGAGATGCTGGTGTGCAGAGCGTCATGACAAATCAGCACCTAGAAGGCGAAGGAAGGAAGGCACTAACCTGGACTTTAATATTTTGCTTTATAAACTTCCAGGTAAGAAACTCATCCAGTTTAGCCTGACATTGCTAGCAATTTACACTGTAATTAGCCACATTATGCTATGCACTTATGACATACTAAGAAACTGCTTCTTTGAGCAGAAGAGCTACATAAATATAAGCCCTAAATGTGATCTCATGAACTCTCTCTGCCTCCTGTGCAGGAGTGACATTCAGCAAGGTGACATAAGGCCACGGCACTCATACTCAAGGTATTCCAGCAGGATTCACATGCAGACTGACGTGCACTGGCTCTGGCAAGATCTCCAAAGCCATCACCAGGGTTCCTCAGAAGGGGAGAGTGCAATGGTATAGTAAATGCAATGTCAATAAAACACCACACAACGGGGAAGCTCGCCTACACTGTACATGTGAGGGGGGACTGTGTGCTACTCCTTACTCTAAGCTGTAATTTCCCTTACTGAACAAACTGTCTCAGAGCAGAGAGCCATCAGGACACTGGGTGGGAGGGGGAAAGGGAGGGGACAGATGACAGCAGTAGGCTGAGCGGGAAGGCCCTTCTGACCTCTCACTACAATAACATGTCCCTGAAATGTGTCACAGTTTTAGTTACCCTGTCCTGAGCCACGTGTAACTGAGTTGTGAAGTAAAATAGTGTACTGGCACTTAAAGGTGGTGGAAATAGCCTTCCACAATTAGCACATCACTTGTCAGCCATTCCGAAGTTCCTTTCTTTACAGGCAAAAATGGTCAAAAAAAATCCAATAAAGATGTTACAGGCCCTTTGTGACAGGTAGCTTTCAGAATAAACCATTTTCCAAAGCAGCCTGGTCTGTAAGAGTGAGAAGTATGGAAAACATGGCTCCTCCTTGCTGTAACTGACTAAGTGCAGTATAAATTTGGCAATAGGTTTTAGCTGAAAGCTGCAGTTAACATCATTAATACGAGTTCTGTGGGCACTTAATTGACCCCCAAGGATCATCTAAAATTAAAGCCAGGGTGCAAACCAATAGACTAACCAAATGTTAAGTGTGCACTTGTTTTGGGTTTTTTTTCTAAATATCATTACAAACTTCTAATATAAGGGTAGACTGTAGGGAGAAAATCTAAATTCAATCATTCAGTAACCAAAAAGGTTTTGTTTTTGCTTTGATAATGTAAAATTAACTGGATAGTCATCAGCTCTGCAGGATGCAGGAGGGCAGCAGAGTGAGAATAAAGGCTTGGTCTACACTACAAAGCTAGGTCAATGTAAGTTGACTTGCATCAACCTACTTGCGCATGAGTCAACACCAAAATTTGTCTGCTGCTGATGTAAGCATCTCATTAAAGTGACTCAGTAACACCACTTTCCCGACCTTAGCCATGGTCACCCTGCTCAGGTCAATGCAGTGTGAGCATAGACACTGCATTGTTTGTGTTGACCTCAACAGTTCTCTAGCAGCTGCCCCACAGTGTCCCTGTCTCTGCAACAGTGGCTGCTCTGGTCACAATTTTGAACTCTGCTGGTCAGAGGTCACAGAGACTGGAAGACCATCCTTCCTTTAGCTCTCCCCTCACCACCACACTGGCATGTTTTTTTAAATGCCTTTTCCTGTTTGCCCACTTTGGCAAGCACAGCTAGCTGCTCACCTTTGTTGTTTGCATCTGAGCATGCCAGATCCATGCACACAGAAAGTTACGAGATGGGCTCCTGTATGGAGCAGGCAAAAAGTCTCGGATTTCCTATGCCTGTCAGGAGAAGTGGCTGGCAAACCCAGCAAGAGAATGGCAGTAGAAATAGCAACATCTACATGCAGATTGCACAGGGGATGCAAGTTGAGTCATGACAGGTATGAGCAGCAGAACTGCATGAAAGTGAAGAAACTTTGCAAGGGATACCAGAAGGTGAGGAAGGACAACAAAAAATTTGGTGCTGCCCCATAGACCTTTTACAATGAACTGCATGCCATGCTTGGAAGTGACCTGCAGACAACTGTGGACACTTTGCAGGAGCCCAAGGTGGAGACCCCTGCCATGAACAGCGGGAAGGAGAAGCAATTAGGAGACTCCAAGGAGGACTCAAACTATGCTGCAAGCCAGGATCATTTGAAACTGTGCCAGAGTCATGACAGTCCCACCAGGCAAATGCAGATGAGCCTACTGCTGAAGAGGAAGGGAGCTCAGATGAGTGTGCACATGCATTTTTCCTTATACATTTTTTATTTTCTTTGCCTGAATCTTCATCTTCCTCCTTCCCCCTGACATTCTTCCCTGTCAAAATGGCACCTGTGCTATTCACAACTTTATAGAACAAAAGCATTGATTTTTGATTGCTTACTTTACTAGAATAACGTTAGAAAATAAAATGTTAGGGAATAAATTCAAAAAGATTAGTATGGCAGTCTGAGTACACAATCCACATCAGATCAGTGTCTCGTACTCGGGTAGAGGTAGCACAGACAGAGGTAGACTTGACAACTGCTTTACATTTCTTTGTTTTAGTAGGCTAGGCATGGAGTGAGGGTGTGTGTGGAAATATGACATACTTTTGTTTGTCTGAATAGGGATGTCCCTTCTAGCCTCGAGTGATCTTGATGAAACTTTCATGGAGATACTCTGCAATCGTCTCCTGAACATTTCTACAGATGGCAGCCTTGTTTCTTCCACTGTGATAGGAGGCTTTGCCACACTGCTCTGCAATGAGATCAGCTGGCATCATCACAGAAAACAACAAGCTAGTTACATACAGACCCAGGTGGCTTCGGGATGCTGGTAGCAGCTGGGTTCTCTGTGCCTTTGTCACCCTCAGAAGTGAAATGACCGCAATCACCACTACTTGTAAACATATGGCCAATATTCACTGCACTTTCCCTGTGCCTATACCTGGAGAGCAGGGTCCAGCATTTAAAACTTCAGTGTGACAGACCACCACCACATCCTGTTAGGCTAGGCCATACTCACCATTGTTGGAGTTGCAAAGCAGTGCTGTAAAGAGGTGTTCCAAAGCTAAAGTGACAATTAACATTTCTTATTAAAGATTATAGCTGAGGTGTGGCCTGGAGTGAGTAATTAACACATGGAGGGAGGTCTCATTTCTTGGAAGATAGAATTAAGGAGGTAAACAGATAATTTGGCTAATGAACATAAGTAGATAGGTCAGCAGGCTAAAAAGACAGAATATCTGAGCCAGCTAAGGTAAGAGGGAGAACACCCAGGGAACCATTTAATAAGAACAAGATAGCAATGGACAAGATAAGTTAGGAATGTAGAGATGAGGCAAAAAATACATTGAGCATGGGCAGAGCATGATGCACAGGGATTGGTTCCCAGTAAGTAGTCCAAAAATGTGTGATGCAATGTATATTAAATGTAATGAGATGGGTAATGTATATCAAGGGAGAGGATTTATGTGTAAATATGGAGCTGTTTTGTACCCTGCATCCACCCCGCTGCATTTGAGTCTGATCCTCTCAGCGTAGCATTGCTGTATAGCAAAAAAAGATACCTGAGTGATGAAGTCCGGAGTTGAACTGAATTCTTGGGAAGCTGCATGGAAAAAAGTCTTGGAGGGAATCCCAACATTAGTGGTGTCGTAACTTGTATCTGGATCCATATGACTGTGAGCATGGAGAACTACCAGGAATGGAGAGAGCAGTTGCTGAAGGAGAGGGAAAAGGACAGAGAGGCACAACAGAAAATGCATCAGGATATCATGGGTTGCTCAGGCAACCAAATCAGGTGTTGCAGAGCATTATTGACCTATATGCTCAAAGACCCCAGACTCAGCAGCCTTTCCAATCTGTGGAGACCTCCATGGGAGGTTCTCCCTACACTCCCTAACATACCAGGGTAGCACATGCTATGCATCTTTATCCCTACCATTCCATGCTGGGAGATGAAAAGGAGGATCGTAGCAACACATACACCGACCTTTGAAAACTAAAGTTTGGTGCATGTGTTGCCACATCGTACTACATTGCAATAGGTTTTAGATACATGGACATAAATGTTCGCTTTGTAATTCCATTTTTACTTGGGGTTTTAAAGTGTGATTTACCCTGTTACAGTGTTGGTGAAAGTTTTTTGATCTTGTGCTTTTGTTCTCACTTTAATATTGCTGCCTCTTTCTTTGCACGCACAGTACTATATTTGGAAACTCAGCGTACAGCAAGCCTTACAACTTTCAGAGTCGGAGGCAATAATCCCCCCATATCTAATCTCTGAATACATGAGACACATGCATCACACAAAACTATTATGGCTGATAGTTAAAATGGTCTTTGAACGCATCCTCAGCCATACAGCTCCACAGTTGGCTCTTCTAATAGGTCTTAAGTTCTGCTATTCAAATTCAGCAGACAGCCAGGACACCCTGGTGGTAGCTTTTCCCCCTTTGCCTCACAGATATTATGCTGTACACAACAGGCAGCTATAACCACGAGGATGTTTTCCTCACTGAGATCCAATCTAGTCAGTAAAGAAGGTCAGCAACCCTTCAGTCTACCAAAAGTATGCTCAACAGTCATTCTGCAGCTGTTGAGCTGGTACCTGAATCTTTCTTGGTGCTGTCCTGGTGGTCAATGTACAGCTTTATGTGCCTGGGGAGGAGAGGTAGGATGGATCTTCAGAACAACTATTAGCATTTCAACATCACCAATGGTAATGTGCTGGTTGGGGAAGAATGTCTCTACTTGTAACTTTTTTTAAAAGTCCTTTACTTAAAGATGTGAGCATCATGCACCTTTCCTGACTAGCCCACAGTGGTACGAGTGAAGTGCCCCCAGTGATCCACTAGTGTTTGCATAACATGGAAAAGTATCCCTTTCTTTCTGCTGATGTACTCAGTGGCAAGGTTGCTGGTGCCGGAAAAGGTTGGTCTATCACCTCATTGCAGTTTGGGAACCCCATAGCTGCAAATCCTGTCAACTATTTCCTGTGCATTACCCCGAGATCACAGTCCTATGTAGCAGGAGATGCTTAATGGCCTTACACACTTGGATGACGATGGCCCCCACTGTGGATTTTCCAGCTCCAAACTGATTTCCCACAGACCAATAGTAATCCAGCATTGCAAGCTTCCAGAATATGATCAGCACTCACTTCTATCACTCCACTATCAGTGTAGCTGTCATTTTGGTATCCCCACATTGATGGTCTGGGGCAATCTCAGCACACAGAGCCAGGAATGTGGCCTTTTGCATCCAAAAGTTCTGCAGTCACTGCTCATCATCCCAAACCTGCTTTACAATGTGATCTGACCAATGAGTGTTCATGTCTCAGGCTCCGATGTGGCAATCCCCCGGGAGGAGCTGCTGTGAACACCAGCAGCAACCTGGCTTTTTTTTTCTTCTTTTGCTGCGACTATCAACATTCTGGTTCTGGTTAAATATCTTAAATATCTCTGCATCTTCATCATCACAATCCTGGTTGTAATAGTACTCGTTCAAGTTCTGGTAAGAGAATTGTGTGTCCCTGTACTAGTAACGTGCATGAGAATTGTGCTCAGCTGTGCAGAGTCCATGCTTCTGACAGAGGCAGCGGAGATTGAAAAGTGGCCTGCAGGCCTGTGATAGTTTTAAAAATGGCGCAAAAATTATGGGATGTGGAAAGTGTTCTGACATGGAGAAAGTGACATGTGGGAATTTGAACTTTAGCTCCCTGGAATCCTTGGGCAAATTTCTGGTATCTCACAAAACACTGCAAATTATCCCACAAGAAATTTACCTGGACTGCAGCATGGGACACACTGGGATATCTACCTGTGGTGCATGGCATTTTGCATTGACACAAATGCTCATGGTGAGTAAGTGCAGCACCAGTGCAAGCACCCAAGTATGCTCGTGCCCCAGAGATATACCAAGTTTGGTGGCAGTTTGCTGAACATTGACTGAACTTTGTAGCATTGACATGGCCAAAGTGATAGATTTTAGCAACTCATCTCCTTGGCCCAGATCTAGAAAGGTATTTAGGCTCCAACCTTCCCTTGATTTCAATGGAACAAAAGAGCCTAAAAAGCTTTGTGGATCTGGCTCCTTGTAAATAAACTGATAAAACAATGCTACTGTCGTAACCCCTGTGATTTCCACCTATATACATTTATAAATATTTGGTGGTACGTCAAAAGTATTTTGAACATGTGTTTACTATAATATACTATATATTAAAATGAAAACAGAATATACTCCAATTGCTTCCTAAATATTTTTCCTGATAAGTCTGGAACATATTAAATATATTTTAGGAATAATTGAAACATTTCACACATACAGCATTGATGCAGCATACTTTTTTATATCTAAACCATGTGTGCACGATCCATATTTGTCCAGTGGGCATTGTGAAAGGAGCATTCTGATTTGCTGGCAGTTCTCTGACTGTGTGAGCATCTAACCAATATAACCACACAGGTCAGGATTCATTAGCCTCGGCAGCAAATCACAACACAAAGGCAGGTATCCAACATGAAATTTGCCACAAAATGCTGCAACCCCCTATTGCTTTCTCTTGCAACATAATCCAGAAAACATGAATTGATGGAGGGTCCAGTGGAGGAGTCACATGATCTCTTGCTGTTTTATGGAAATGTTTTTGGAAAATATTTTCCTGAGGTAATCTGTCATAGAACAATCATGCAATAAATGTGCTTTATGTAGAGGACCTGATCTTGTAACTATTCCTCCCTTAGCCCTTCTAGTGATTTCAGTGGACACGGTATTTCAATATATAGTGGTCTCTCTATTGCTGTATACACAGGGAATATCATCTTTTTACTTCTATGGGATATTCCCATGTTTATGCATTCAAGGATCATATTAGCCATCTTTGCCACAGAATTGCACTGGAAATTTATGTTCAGTTGCTTATCTACAATAATTCCCTGAGGTCTTTTCAGAGTCACTGCTTTCTATGGTACAGTCCCCCATTTTGTAAGTGTGACTTTTTTTATTCATAGATTTATGATCTTGAATTTGGCTGTGTTAAAATGCACTTTTGACTGAACCCAGTTTATGAAGTTGTCCACATCATCCTGCATCTGTGATCTTGCCTCATCATTATTTACCATTCCCCCAATCTTGGTGTCATCTCAAAATTTTATCAGCAACTAGTTTATATAGTCTTCTGAATCACTGATTTAAAAAATATTCAAATGTTTGGACCAAGAACCATCCCTACAGGACTCCACTAAAAACACTCATATTCATTGGTAATTATCCGTTAACAATTACACTTTGAAATCGGGTAGTCTTTAATCCATTTAATATGAGCCAGTGATGAGGTGTTCCTGGCCTTTGCAGCTCCCTACAGGAAGCCCATAGTCCTACTACACCCCGCCCCAGAAAGCAGCAAAGGTGGGGCGTCCAGGTTTGCCTAAAGAGGCCACACAGAAGCAGCCAATCAGAGTCCAGCAGGCTCAGATAAAAGGAGCTGCGGGGGTTTAGCAGGTCAGTTCCTGGTTGGGACCAGAGGTGTGAAGAAATGTGCTCTGCTCTGGCCTGGCAATAGAGAAGAACCTGACCCTGGCCCTGAGATAGTGCTGAAGATAAAAGGGGTCTAGTAGGAAAAAGACTAGGGAAATAGTAATGAGGGATTGGAGTAACCAATATATATCTGCTGTGTATGGGGTCCCTGGGTTGGAACTTAGAGTGGTGAGTGGGCCCAGGTTCCCCTACTTACAACAGGTAAAGTGGCATAAACCCCAAGAAGGGGACAAGACTTATTTGGAAGCCTGAACAAAGGCCCCAGAGCTTAGGCTGAAGATCATAGCGAAGGGAAATAGACTGCTTATTTGTTGGACTCTTTAATACCTTGGAAGGGGTTTGTTTGGAGATTGTGACTCAGCTGGCAGGCCAAGCCTCTGAAGACCCACTAAGATTGTCTGGCAGCCTGCAGGGGACACTGGAGGTGAGAAAAGAACTGAGGTATCACACCCAGATAATAGGAGGAAGTGCCCCCATTAGAGCCATAATGATTTATAGGGTGCAATTTTTTTTTACAAGAATGTCATGTGACCCTAAGAAGATTACATCCACAGTTACCTTCATCAGACTTTGTAAAGCAAAAAACCATTATTGACAATACCTATTTTCCATGAAACCATGTTGATTGGCATTAATTATATTTGTCTTCTAACTATTTATAGAATCCCATATCATCCTTTTCAGTATTTTTCCCAGCATTGATGTCAGGCTAAGCAGACTATAATTACTGGGGTCATCCCATTTACTCTTTTTTAAAATATTGGCACAACAGTCATTTCAGTCCTCTGGAATTTCCCATTTTCCAAGTCTTATTAAAAATTCATATCAATGGTCCTCAGCCAAGTCCTTTAAAACTACAGCTTTCTTATTCTTCTTGACTTACTGTTAGACCAGAAATTATATCATCATCTCGCTTACAAAATCACAGCAACTATGCTATGATCCACAAAGCTTGTGTTAGGTGCCTATGCTCTTATACAATGAATGGGGAGAGATAGGTATTTTAGAATGTGATCCACAAAACCCATCATACTAGGTGAAAAGTTATCTATGCTAGCCAATGGGAGATGCATAGGAGAGGGTGTGTCCTAAACCCCGACTCTCTCACAGAGCTAATGCTATGTCTGGGCTGGAGAGAGTGCCTATCTCTGTTTGTGATCCACAAACTGGAAGAAAATAGGCATTTGGTCCTCTAAATTCCATTTGGGCCCCAATCCAAATGGGTGTGGTCAGAAGCTACTGAATGCCATAAAACAGGAAAGGCTTGGGAAAGGGAGGGAGTAGTAGTCCGCTTTCTTTTATAGCCTTTAGCCCAGTGGCTAAGGTATTCACCTGGGATGTAGGTGACCCCTAGTTCAAGTACCGCTCCCCCCCTGGCCAGTGAGAAGAAGGAATTTGAACAGTGATTTGACACCTCTCAGATCAATTATGTATATATAAAACTATTACTAGAAGATAGGAAAATAAATATCCAGTGTGCTCATATAATGCTTACATATAATTTTTCTGGGTTATTAACCCAAATCTCATATCTCCTCAAGAGAAACACTTTTTTTCATACAACAGCCTTATTATAAAGAGACTATTTATTTGTCTTGCTCTGAAGAAATATCTTTCCCAGGGATTGTTTATTTAGAGCTATTTTTAATGTAATACTTCGTAAAGGAAGAAAAATTATCCTTAAACTTTAAGGTGCATTTCTCTCTTTGGTGTGGATGGCTGACAGTAGGCTCTTACGATGAGTCTGTTAACTACAGAGAAAGTCACTTCCCTGTCCCCACAGCCTTATACTAGCCCACAGTAGGGAAATGCAAGAAGGGGTTTTGGGAATTACCTCTGGGGTGAGAATATGGGGTTTGTAACTAAGTGGATTCAGTAGGCCAAAACTGACTAAAGAGCTACGGAGTGGCCAGGGCAATACTCCCTTCCAGTCCTATAGAACAGCCTTGGTTTGGCAGCTGAATTCTATCCCCAGCCACCATAGTATTCACTGGTTGGGACTTAGGTTGTGAACTGCCCATTAAAATCATATTAATATTGATTACCACTCTTTGAGCCAGTTAGATCCCTTTCATTCACCAACATTTCAGGCACTTCCATTTTGACATAGATCTAACCTTGCATTGTGAATATATTTTTCTTAAATCCTATAAGGGTATTAATCAAGTATAGAGTATTTTAGGTTTTCTGATCAGACATGTTCATGTAGATATTATGGCTGAGATTTTTGAAGCCGGCAAGAGGTTTAGATACAAACTCTCATGAAAATGTACTGGAACTATCTAAATTCCCAGATAAACTCTGAAAATCCTTAACCTATAACATATTTCAACAGTAAAGTTTGATGACTCTCATTTATAAGAAAATTGAAATATAAATACTGTCAGAACCACCCAAGTCTTTGCCACTCAACTTATAATAAACATATTACATTTATTTAATAGCTTATATGTGTGTTATGATGGAAATTCAGAAAGCAAAAAGTAAGATTTAGCAAATAAATTATTAGCATGACAGCATCATGGTGTATAAAGTCTCCTGTCCAATCTGTTACAGTTGAGACTACATGATTAAACATACTTTTTCAGGTTCTTCAAATAGTTACACAAAATACTGAGAAAAAACAAACTCTTGACTTTTGTTCAAGTCAATCAACCAACCTTTTGACTCTAAAAACTGGACTAGCAGTTACAGATAGGCTTTTTCTTGATTGTTAGTGCTAACTGCAAAAATATTATATCTTTTCAGTTTCAGACATAAAAGGGAGAACCCATGTATATTGTATTTTTTTTTTAATGAACCTACCTGTGCTTTATGTCATTTTTCAGGAGCGGGAGAAAAACAAATCTGAACCACAAACATACTTAACTTTTAACATCTCTTGTCATTCCTGGTTAGAAGTGTTACTTTTATATATATATATATATATATATATATATATAAAATCAACAGCTCTTGAAGCTCAGCATGAGTTAACTTCAGGTTCACTTTGAGTTTTGGGTAAAGATTCAACTATTTTATCTGAATCTATTCATTCCTAATAAGAAAGCCATACTTGCATCGTGTAAGCTTAGTACATAAGATTAAATTTATTTTGGAAATACAGAAGAGATGACATTCAGAAGAAACAATACACTGCCATGATATTATAAAATGGACAATCTGGGTCATGTTTAATTCATTTGCCAATAACTATCCTGTTCCTAGAATCATTAGATATCATTACTTCATTGACATTTTGGCATCAATACTAATTCTTCCTGCCATTCATATGTATGTATGTTTGTATGTATATGTGTATGTATAAACTTATATTTTCAAACATGAAAAGTATAAACCAAACCCTACCATAAATGACTTAAAGCTCCTACCCCATCTCCCCAAAAACACTAGTGAAAGCAAGGCAAATGGTGAGTCTTAAACCCATAAAAGCATAGAAATCCAATCAGCAAGCAATCCTGTATGTCTAACCAAAGATCGATAATATTTGATATTTATCTAGCTCTTTCTATTTAAGATTCTCAAGGTTCTTAAGATTCTCCAGGTCTGGAACCTGGACCTGGTGGGTGACTGCAACATCCAAGCTACCACCTGATGGCTCTGGCAGAGCACCACAGGACATGCTGACCAAAAAGGGCCTGACTGGCAGTGCCCCTGGGGCCCATGATTGATCCAGGTGCACTACTTAAGCATAGCGGGAACACCAGGAAGTTGTTTGTGCAACTATGTGGATCCCCAGTTGGCTGCAACAGCAGACGCCGCTCCTTTGTCTTGCTTCCAACTTCAGCTCTGAGCCTCAGCTCTGATTCCTGGCTTCTTGCTCTGATCCTTGGCTCTCGTCCAGGGCCCCTCATTCTGTCTCCATCCACTAGGCCTGACTGCCCATGCCTGGTGATGGCAGGTGCTCTGCAAACACTAAGGGACTAGTTTGTGGCTTCTCTGCCCTTTGGTTGGGGGCTATGGAGCTGCACTGCCCCAGGAGGAGGACTGGAGAGATTGGGGCTGATTCTTGCATGTGAAGAGAGTGATCTGCTCCCTTTAGTATGCCAGCCCTACTCTGTAGGCTAAAGGAAGTAATCCCATGTCCTACCTCCTATTAGGAATCTCATTCCAGCAGTGGAAGGGAATGTCTTTCTGTACTCTCCATAACACAGTGACTACGATTGTGGTGGTCCTTGTTCAGCTCCTCTTGTGGGAGAGGAAGCATCTTGCCTAATCCTGTGCAGCTCCTCCATGGGGGACTGCTCATGACCCAGCCCTAATGATCGTCACCCCCCCGCCCCCCATTCATGAGGGTGGGTAAGTGCTGAGGACCCTGTTTTTGCTTGTTGGACGTGTGATCACTTACAAAAACATGACAATTCAAAGTTCATTTAAACCTATCAACATGTGCACAACGCATGTCCATGCCTATTAATCACTGCTGGGGAAACACACAATTACAGTGCCATTATGGATGAGGTAACAGATCATTCCAACGCCATATGGCCACCACCATCGACCCTGACATCCAGAAACCAATGAATAATCTTAACGAGCAAGAATGTAGAATGAGAGCCAATGGTATGAATTCAGTGCTCCTACAATGCATGCAGAAATCCCTTTGGAGATTAATGTAAAACTGTAACAAAGTACTTGCATGCTAAGGCCCATACATCTGCAAGCGCAGTCTTTCGGATATTGCCTTATTGTACGGCTTCTTGTGTGTCACAGTTGATAGAACTTTTTAAAAATTTAGTTTCTCTGTATTTTTCCAAAAATGGAATTTTAATCTGAGATGTGAACAGGGAATTTGGATTGTAAATTATGCATCGATCCTGCAAATACTTGTATCTATGAGCAGTCCCATTTATCTTGGTGGGTCTACTGACATGAGTAAAGTTTGTTATGTTCATTATAAGAATATCTTAAGGTTGTTTAAAATCCAGTAATCAAGCAGGTTTGCATGTGCTTAAGTCCTGTGCTCAGTTGGGAATTCAGTATGTAAGTTTGGGGGGCATCAGATAATCTAGCCCAATATACATTTGTAACAGAACCACTTTTAAGTGAGAATGTTTTTAATACAAATTAGGCTGCCAGCACAGATGAATCTAAACTGTCTTTAAAGAAGTGTTATAAGATGTGTTTGAAAACAGGTGGCTCAGACATGGTTTTTAAATGCAACAGGACAGATCCTCAGCTGATATTAATTGGCAATAGCTCCACTGACCAATAGAGCCATGCCATTTTACCCAGCAGAGGATCTGGTCCTCTATGGTCCCTCCCACATGGTCTAGTGAATCTATTTAAAATCATCTGACTCTAAAGTGGCTTTAAGCTGTGCTCAAAATGACCTCCAGAAACAACTCTTCCTGACAAGTGTTAGATGGTGTCCTGAGACATCGGGTTACAAAACTGATTTTTCTGTACTGCAGAAGTGCAGGGTCTTTTGACTTTTGTTGGGGATGAGGAATAAAACAATAACTAGAAATGAGCTCAGACCTGAACATCTCATCTCACTACCTTGAACTTTGGGGAAATTTGGATCCAGCACCAAACTTAGCAGCCTGGTCCTATCGTTAGCTGAAACCTTCATATATCTTTGAAGTGTGAATCTACCATCGCCATGGTCAATGTTAAACACCTCTGTTAGCCGAGTACATGGACGGTGAATATTCTGTACAAGTTATACCTAAACTACACTGCATTGGAGTCCTGAGTACACAACTATACACATGCATCCCTTAAGCTGATTATCAGGCAAGAACACATTAAAATTAAACAAATTGCTGGCTATTACAAGAAATACATTTCACTAATTAGCTTCAGGGGGGCAATATTTTATTGGGCAATGACTATCAATAGGTAAATTGTGGCACTTGTTTAGTACTAGAGCTTTACTCTAGCCTAAAGGAAAGGAAAGACTAAAGGATCAAGGAGACAAATGAAAAACAAACATGGAAAGCTGCAAAGTTAAAAACACTGAGGGGAGGAAGCCACAAGGGAGCTAGATTAGGTTTCAGAGTCTCAAAAAAGCACCGTGATCTTTCTTGTAAATTAATTCCACACTTAATTTTTGGAATTCTTTCTTATTTTTCCAGACTCCAGCCAAAACTAAGTCAGATGAAATGTTATAGGAAACTGGCAGCCAGGGATGCAGTGGTAAACTAGTTTACTTTCACAATTTCCTTTCATATGTAGATTAAGCACCGCATTTTCTTTTGTCATTGCTTACAAAGATCTAAGCTTCCTTCCTAAGGCATCATCTTTTATTAATCAGCTTATCCACAACAGAGTCCAAAGAGACTAGAAATGGGTTCAGACAGATGTTGATAAATGTCTTAAGTTTCTTATAAACTAAAACAAGGCCATCCATGTTTTATTAATAAGCTAACCTTCAAACATACTTTGCCCTCTGTATACTGTATCACACTTTATATGCCATCCTGTTTATAATGCTTGTCCTCATTCAACTGAAGGTTGTTAACATCCTTTATTTAAGATGGCAGACACCCGTGTATATATTGAGTGTATGTAATTAATGATAAATGTTTAATATGATGTGCAGAAATACATGCTGCACACTGTGTGTTATAACAACTTTAAAATAACATCCTATTTCTCTGCATCCTTTTTTTAACCAATTGCTCACAATAATGTCTGTCCAACTAGCCAGCTTGTCGGATGTGGCCTTCACGCCTTGGGAGAAACAGGTTTTTCAGGTGTTTTCTGTAGGTCACCCAAGTCTCACAGCTGTAGAAGAGAGTTGGGATTACCACCTCTTTACAAACTAGAAGTCTAATGTGTATTCTCATATTGTGATTGTTGAACACCCGGCGGGACAGTTTGCCAAAGGCAAGTCTGGCACAATGGATTCTGTGCTGAATCTCCACATCTATGTTTGCCCTCTGTGAAAGATGGCTGCCAAGGTAGGCAAAGCTTTTTACATTTTCCAGTTCCTCCCTGTCAATATAGATCTTCCTTGCTGGGTCTGATGATTAACCAGGACCAGGCTGATGGAGAACTTTTGTTTTGCCGATGTTCAGGGTTAGCCATAATTTTTTGTAAGCTTCTGAGAAGCAGTTGAGAGCTGTTTGTAGATCCTCCTTTGAATGTGTAACTATAGCACAATCATCTGCATATTGGAGTTCGGTTATTGTTGCCGATGTTATTTTAGTTCTAGCACAGTGGCAAGAGAGGTTGAAGAGGTTGCCATCAGTTCGATATTGGATACTAATGCCCTCTGGCAGATGGTCTTGGATTAGTGTTTTCATAGCTGCTAGGAAAATGGAGAAGAGAGTGGGTGCCAGTACACAACCTTGCTTTACGCCAGTTCGAATGGCAAAGGGCTCAGAGATAGAGCCACTGCACAGGATGGAGGCAGTCATCATTTACAATAGTGGTAAATTTACTTGGGCAGCCAAACTTTGACATGATTTTCCGCAGAGCCTCACTGTTGACAGAGTTGAAGATTTTGGTCAGATTGATAATGGCCATATACAGCTCTTGGTGTTATTCTTGCCATATTTCCTGGATCTGCCTAGCTGCAAAAATCATGTCAGTGGTGCCTCATCATGGTCTGAAGCCACATTGGGACTCTGGGAATACTTCCTCTGCAAGAGGGATTCAATAAGATTCTAGCAAGCATCCTTCCAGTGATGTAGAGGAGGACAATGCCTCAGTAATTGCCACAGTCAGCCCAGTCTCCCTTTTAAAAAATAGTGACGATGTTAGCATTGCATAAGTCAGCGTGGATTTCTTCAATGAGCCAGATTTTGAAGAACAGAAAATGGAGCTTGTCTGTCAGTGTTTCTCCAACCGCTTTCAGTACTTCAGCTGGTAAGCCATCAGGACCTGATGCTTTATTGTTCTTCATTTGCTTAATTGCTTTATGGACCTCCTCAGGTGTTGGTGGGTTGGCGAGAGTTTCCCAGACTGGGTGCTGAGGCATGGAGTTGATGGTGTCATCAGTCAATTGATTCTCGATTTAAAAGCTTTTGATAGTGTTCCTTCCTGAGCAATTTGATGGATTCGTTGTCTTTAAGAAGGCTACTACCATCTTCACATCTCAGCGGTGTGAGGCTACATGAGCTTGGCCCATACAAGGTCTTTGTCTCACAGAAAAAGCTCTGCATATCATGTCTGTCAGTGAATGTTTGGATTTCTTTTGCTTTGTCCTCCCATCAATTGTTTTTGATTTCTCAGATACTCCTTTGAACCTCAGCTTTAAGTTGGTGGAAAAAACTCTGCTTCTGCCTAGATGATGGATGGTTTTGCCAGTCACAGAAAGCTTCTCTCTTCTGGTCCAAGAGGGCTAAGATCTCAGTGTTGTCATCAAACCTGTCCTGATGGTGGCAGGTAGCCAGGCCAATGGATTCCTCACAAGCCTTATGGATGGTCTGTTAAAAGTCCTATGGCAATGGGCGAGCGGCGATGGGGACAGGTGAAGTGATCACCAGGAGTCCCTAGTCACAGACTGCAAGATGGTCATCATGTGCCCCTGGACTGAGATTGGGAGGCATGTTTGGCAGCTGTGGTCATGACTGAACAGGCTTTATTAGGAACCCCTCTGCTCACCCCATGTGAAGGAGCTAAAAATATAGATATCAAACACCTAAAAGTTTCCCAAAGACCAGTGCTGTGAATTTTATAGCTTACATTATCACATTCAGAACTAACTGAATATGATATTGGAAGATATATGGCTTTTAATAATACTATATCATAACATCTGATTTTAGGTATTGGAGTGTTAAGCACTGTCTACAGAAACTTACACTGGTGTAATTACATCAATAGGAATGGATTAACGTGCACAGGGGTATATCCTGATTTACAATTGGGTGGTTATAGCACTGGTATTTCCACTGTTGGAAATTTTCCAAGTGTAGATAGGCCTTTATCAGAAAAGATGCGCAGTTGGGGTCAAACTTTCAAGAGATGCCTGTGTGATGCCGGTTCTTGCCAAGGCTTTAGGCCTCAGGCAAGCATTGATAAATTCATTCAGAGTCCAGCTCACTCTGTTAGTATGGTTATAAGTCCAATACCCCTCTTAACAATGTGTTTCGTGTTTAGACTTTATGAAATGCTTGTAAATTGCTGTACTTGTAAGTAATCAACTTGTAAGTTGATTCTGCTTGTAATGTCTGTATCCCACTAAAAGACAAGAATTAAGTGTTTGCTATACATCTGTAAAATGTTTGTTCCGATCTATGTAAGTCACCAAACAAGAAAAAACATACCTAGTGCTAAATGCTAAATCCCTATGAAAGGTATTGCTTCGTGACCATCAGGAAGGCCTATCAAAGTTAAATGGGCCATTGTGGAACATCACAATACAAAGACTTTGCTAATTGCCTTCTGCATGGGCTATGTGCAAAAGGCCTCATCCCATCAACTTGAATTCTGGAAAAAGGAAATAAAGATAGCTGACTTAAAAAAAAATTCATCCCTTTGCTGTTTGGAGTCTTTCAGGACTAGGGCTAGGAAACAGAAGCAGAGATCTCCAGAGCCAATATAGGTTAGTCCCAAAAGACAGATTACTACAACTGTCAGCTTTTAAAAACCATAGACTGTAATTCATTTGTGTATATATGTTTGCCTGCTTTACCCTGTAAATAACTCTCTCATTTCTTTTTCCTGGTTAATAAATCCTTAGTTAGTTTACTATAGGATTGGCTACAAGTGTTGTCTTTGGTGTGAGATTTTAGATACAACTGACCTGGGGCAAGGGACCTTGGGACTGGAAGTAACCTGAATCTTTTGTGATCTTTGGTGCAGCCACTTATCTCTAAGTCCAGCTTGCCTGGGTGGCAAGATAGACTGGAATGCCCAAAGTAACTGTCTGTGACTCCATGGTTATAGTGCTTCAGGAGTTCACGTTTGTTACTGGATTGGTGAAATCTAATTATAGAACATACAACCAGTTTGGGGTGTCTGCCCTGCTTTTTGACAGTCTGCCCTAAGGTTGGTATTCATGGTCTTGAACCACTCCAGTCAGCGTAACAGCCTGATTTTATTTATTTATTCATTTATTTATTTATTGTGCAAAACTTTAGACTTCTGTGACCTGATTTTTTCAGAGGTGCTGAACACTTACAATTCCAGTTAAAGTAATTTAAGAGCTGAGCGCTCAGGATCTTTGAAAATCAGAATTTCCCCACCCCCACACAAACACACCCCACGCCCCCACCATCTGGGATAAAATCCTGACTCTATTAAAATTAGTGGGAGTTTGGTCATTGACCTCAATAGAGTCAGGATTTCATCCCAAGTGCCTACAGTTGCACACTCAGAAAACAAGGAACACTCACTTAAAAATGTGGGCCCTAGTGCTTGCAATTGCCATTGTAATGGTGTGATATTTTAGATATATCAACCTGTTTCTTCTCTGGTATTCCAGAGCATAACACTATTCTATGCAAAGAAGGAAGATTTAATTTTTTTAAAAGATTCTAATAGGCCTCATCCTGAGGCCCTGACACGGGCAAAAAACCCCTTCTTCCACTGGGAAATTATTTTGAATAAGAACTTCAGAATAAGGTCTGTCTTGTCCTGCAAGACTAGATTGGACTAAACATAGTAGCTATCATGCCACAGACTTGGAGTTCAGACCTTGGATATTCACATAAGTAAAAAATCCCACATAACATGTCAACTGAAACATCTCATTAAAACAGTTGCATTACACTGACAAGTAAGGGTTGTGAAACAACTTCATTTAAACCTCTACTTCCTCAATCAACTTTCTGAAAAACTTACCTCTGCGGTTGAAATTTTCCATGCTTGATCTCTGTCCAAAAGTGAATTCTTCTTCTTCTTTTTTTTTTCTTCTTGAAGCTGTTGTAAAATCTTCTTTAGCTTTTGTGCCCTAGGAGAATGGGAAAACATCAAATGGCACAACCCGAAGCACGTAAATTATCTCCCTTAAAGAGTACACTTATGATCAAGTATGAAAAGACTTGTTGGACAATTGAAGTGACTTCTGAACATATGCACCAGGCATCTGTGAAGGTTTTTTAACAGAGCCTAATGGAATTACAGACAAAAAGAGCATATGAAAAGACCCTCCTCTCACTTTACAAATATATTTTCCATCTTGCCTCAATGTGCTAAAATGCACTAAATCAGTGCATAAACCTCTCACTTTTGTCATGACTCTTATGGAAATAGTGGCCTCCACTCTTTAGGTGCAGTCCTGAAAGGTACTGAACTTCTCCTGGGATGTGCTAAGCAACCTCAAATTCCCTTAATGGGAATTGAGGGAACTCTCCATATTGCAGGTTTGGGTCTATAGCCATAAACTAAAATAGTCCACATTCATTGTGCAGTCATTTCCAAGAAATGAAAGGAACAGAAATGTCAATGGCGCTAAACATTATCTGGATCTTAGGGTTAGAGTCACAAAGTGGACTTACCTGGTGTTGCAACACCCAACTTTTAGGTGCCTTGTTGCCTAGTGGAATTCACAGCCCTGAGGTAGCTGCTCAGGTTCCCTATACAGGCCAGAAGTATTAGGTGCCTCTAAAAAAGCCAGCATGCTGAGCAGGAAGCCACCTAAGCTAGCCAATAGGAAATGCCAATGAGAGGGGTGTGGCCTGTTAGCCCCTTAAAGGCACAGAAGGAAGCACTTCAATCCACCTGGGATTCTCAGCTATGAACCCTCTCATGTATGAACCCACATTCTCAGCTATGTGTCAGGTGTCTGAATCAGGTCAGCCCATTCTTATGGCGGGGAGAGTAAAAAACAAAAGGAGATGGTGCTGCCTTCCCTCTTATAACCAGTGGCTAGGGCCTTCATGTGGGAGAGCCGGGGTCAAATCCCTGCTCTGCCTGATGTGGAGCAGGGACTGGATTCCAGTACTTCCACATCTCAGCAGACTACCCTAACCACTGGGATACAGCCCACTTTGGGGTGGGTCTTTCTCAGTCTGCCCTAATGAAGATGTTCCATGTGTAGAAATCAAACACTCATTGGAGCAGCAGGACTGGACCCTGGGTCTCCCCAGGAGAGTGCCCTAGCCACCAAACTAGTCATTCTTTTTCTCCATCTAGATTAATGAAATTAACAGAGCTTTGCCAGTCTGAAGAGTTTCAATGACTGATTTATGGGACCAAGTAGTGTGTGGTACGCAAAATGAAGCAATTCAAAAACAGATGTTGAATAAAGCTGACGCGATCCTTAAATGTGCTCTAGAAATTGCTGTGCCAGTGAAGATGGGAACTGGAGATGCCAGGGAGCTGCAACAGCAGCCTGTAATCTTTACAGCAGGTAGCCAGGTGGTCGAACAGAAAGTACAGCAAACACTTGGACTGTGGTCTTTTTAATTTTTTGTACCTGTCTCCCAAAGCAAATGATTGGTTCAAGGACAAAACCTGTAGAAACTGCAAGAAACTGAGGCACACTCAAAATGTGAAAGTCAATGCAAAAAAACAAAACACATAAAAAACGCAGCCACTGCCTCATGAGGACAAGACCAGAGCATTTCAGAGTCACCGACTTGCGGATGAGTGCATCACGGAGTCCACGGAAACCCTGATAGAAACTCCACAGCTGATTCATTTAGAAGACAATAAACAAAGCGTTACTTGGATTTCTTTACACACAGAAAGAGCAAGACTTAGGGTGATTGAGCTGCAATTGAGCGAGCATGCTAAAAATACCAGTGCTGCTGGAGGTAGCACGGGCGGCAGCTTAGCTAGCCACCTGAATGCAAACCCACCCAGACACATATTCGGTACATATTCGGGTGACAAGCCCAAGCCACTGACCATTATCTCTGGCAATGCTACTATTTTTAGCCTGCTAGCTTGAGCAGAGGTGGGGCGTCTCTCCACACACACTGGGAAGCATGCTCCCAACTACAGTGTAGACATACCCTTAAAGCGGAGTGTGACACAGGTTTTGGTTTCATAGTAGAATTGTCAGCACTTCAATACTAGTAAAGATACAGGAGAAGCTCTTGTTCCCTGGGGTGTTAGTGATAATAACATAGCTGTAAACAGCATATGCTAAACCTCTGAGAAGCAAGAAGATCATAAATTCTCTACCAAATAATACACTTGAACCGGCAACGCATATAATGCCGGCAAGTTTGAGGGTTTTTTTATTATGAACTCTACCCCAAAGCAAAAATTAGCTGAAATTTTGGGATAAAGCAGCTGATGTCTTCAGGATGGTCTTGTAACCTTAAAACATATGGAAGCCAAAATTGTACTTGAAGATGGACAATTCTTAAACTCTGCAAAACTCAACCAGTCCTGTGTGATACCAACAAAGACACAGGCAGAAAATTAACACTCACAGGACTCTAGACTTATATCCAAGGCATCTCTATAGTACAAGTCAAAGAAAAAGAATGGGACTGTGTGTATTTCTGGTGAATTCGAGGTTACCATTAACCTAGTGTATCCCCCACTTTCCTCCCTGGGTTACTCAGGAGCAGGCAACACTCATCTGCGTGGACAGGTGCCGGATGTCACTGACAGCAAAGGAGATCCTGAGTTTCCCAGTGGTGACATCGGATAGGTGGGAATCCTCTATTTATCTCTCTGCTGCAATCCCTTTACTCCTAAAGGAATTGAGAATTTGCAGTGCCTTCACTTGGCTGGACTCAATGGCATGTCTTGGGAGCCTCTAGGAATAAACCTATTCTAATAATAATCTGTGGTATGGCTCTAACTCAAATACCAATTATAAATAAATACATCCAATATACTTAAATTAGAATTAATACACCTTTCTTTAACAATTTAGGGAAACATGGTATAACAAACTGAAATGAAATGTCACTACTAATTTCAATCCTCAAGGGGCAGTTGAATAAATCAATGAACAAATATAGTATACAATAATAAATGAAACTTGTCTAGCTGGCATTTACACAGCCACCATTTACCCCACCCCGGAGTGTACACTCCTCTGGAATCCGGAGTTCAAAATCTTGCTTCTGTGAGCGTGCTTGGAGATCTGAAGCTGGAGACAGCACTCTGTTGGTTCTGTGTATTAGTCCAGCCAAGGCAACAAACTGCACAACCCCTCTGAAGATTGGAGTTGGCCCCACCAAACGTCAGCAACCCTGCACCCTGGCTTGAAGAGAAGACGACTCTGCCTCTTCTCAGGCCCAGACCACCCCTCAAAGTATCTCCGCTGTGCCCCTTCCCTTGTAAGCCCTGTCCCAAACAAGAGTGGGAAGCCAATCACACCACCTTCACTGCAGGCCCACCTCAGTCAGCTCCAGGCACAGTCACAGTCCCCGCCCTGGCTCCAGCAAAGCCACCAACCACCTCTGAAGTTCCCCTCTCGATCAAAACCCAGCAGGCTCTCAGCAGCAAGCTCAGTCCCCCCAGCAGCAGTCAGCAGCAGCTCCTAGGATGGACAGAGCACCACCCCAGCAGTCACAGCACTTCTCCCAAAATGGAGCCATGGATGAGGAAGACTCTCTCTCTCTCTTCCCCACGGCATCATCATGGGAGTTGTAGTCTCCAAGGCAGGACTGCAGCACACAGGATCTTCCCAACTGGAACACTCCCAATTAAGTTCAGAGGTCCCTCTAGTAAAAGGTGCCTACACAAGTAACCCAGTATCCTTCACCTAGAATAGAGGATATATGTGCATCACTCGCTTTCGGCAAGTATTTTCTCAAAGATCATGCTAGCCCGAACCTCTCTACAAATGGAAATTGGAGACGGTGATGGATATTAGAGGGCACATAAACTATTTATTTAAATAGACACTACCCAAAGCTTATGTACTACATTTCCCTTATTCTGTTTCTTTGTACAATATGCATATATACAACACCTCCTGCTGTAGAAACTGTAAATTAGGTTTAAGGGACCTAGCAACCTCAACTTCCATGAAAATCCCATTTCTCCTAGAAGATACTGAGCCTCTGGCAGAATTAGTCCGTAAATGTAGGTGGTCTCCAAGCAAGACTCAGCTCAGATTATATAGGTGCAACTGTAATGATTTCAATGGAGTTTCACCTGCTTTGCCATGGTTAAATTTGGCCCTAGTGTTTTCTCTCAGTTGATTGAAACTCCTGATTACTATCTCCTTTTGTTGTCCCTTTATACACACTTGCAGAAAATAGGGCAATGGTAAATAACTTTCTATCCTTTTCTTTTCTTTTTTTCTCTGACCTTATATGTTAAAGAACTACTCATTTCTCTGTCTAAAGGTCAGATTATATTAGCAGTTCACATTCTTAGTTAAACATGCAAGCAGATGTTTTCTTCAGGGGGCAGATTCTGGAGGAGAAGATATCTTTCTCCCCTGGTCTTTCAGTCAAACTAGACCTGTCATCCTCAGCTGTATAAATGTGCATTCAGACTGAACTGCGTATGCTCCATTTTGACTAACATTTCACTGAGAGGCCTCTTAGAGGCCTGTTGTCTCTTTGCCTTGATCCCTTCCCACTGAAATCAATAGGAGTTCTGCTGTTGACTTGAGTGGGAGTAGAACTAGGACTCGTGTCTCCCTCTTGGCCAAAATGTAGCTCAGTAGTAAAATTTGGGGGGAAAGATCTAGGTTATTTAACTACTCTATTTAGTAAGGATTACTTTGGAAATGTATTTCTGCATTGTAGAAATATATCTACAGTGTTTAAAATGAAATCTATGAATGTGCAAAAGAAATTTCTCCCACAAGGACTCTACCTCTTTAAAATTAAGTGAATAAACTATGGCCATATTGTGACTTCTGTATAAAAGATCTAGCTAGAGCTCTGTTGTTGGCAGATTTAGCTCCCACTTGCCTGTATGTACTTGTTCTACCAAACTTCCATTCGCTTATGGGAAAACTGTAATTTCTGGCTTGGGTTTTCATGGCAGTTAAACCCATGGGGTGGATTAAGGAATGGGCATGTGCCTAGGGTTGTAGGTCTTGGAGCCCTGTGATTACTTCAGAATCTCAGCTTTATTTTAAAAAAACCCAAAAAACAACCCCTGTTACTAGCCCACTTATCTGCAAAGAGATCATTGAAAATATTAACAAACTATAGCCCAGTCAGACTGCATAGAGACAGTGCTGCCACAACAGCTCCAAGAGATGCCTACTGTCTTACCTTACAGATTTAATAACTCTGAAAATTGCTGCTTGGGGTGGTGG
The DNA here is from genome assembly GCF_026122565.2 of Emydura macquarii macquarii. Classification (NCBI taxonomy): domain Eukaryota; kingdom Metazoa; phylum Chordata; order Testudines; family Chelidae; genus Emydura; species Emydura macquarii. Next base: position 2,541,817 of record NW_027132434.1, read on the forward strand.
TGGGCCACTTACATCATCCCAGATGGGAAGTGTGTATGTGTCCTGGGGGAGGGGAGGCGGAAGTAGTGGTAAGGGTGTCCCTGCCACCACCTCATCATAGTCCTGCTGGACTGGCATTGGAGAGGCCTGAGTCACAGGGAAGTGGTAGAAGGCAGATTCCTCTTTCCTCTCGGACAGATCGCAGCCCTCCTGAATACAGGGAACGGTGATCAGGGGAGACCTAGCCAGTCCAAAGAGGTGTCTCCCTGTGAATTGATATGTACAATTCCAAGAATAGGCCAAGCTAGAATGTGGCAGAGACTGGCATAGTATGGACTGTGGCCACGGTATGAGGATGGGGGCAAGGGTGCCTCTTGTTGGTTTAGTTTGGCCCTGTCCATTACATGTTGCGGTATATGGGAATTCCAAAACAGGTTGAACTGAAGGTCAGGTTTTGACAGTATGGTTAGTTGGCAACCAAAGACAAACATGATGTGGATATTAGGGTAATATCATGGAGCTATCTTTATTATAGACAGGCAGGTAGTACCACCGATTATTGAGGTTGTCTGACAGTTCCCAATATAAGACCCTGTCTTCAGTTTTTTTATCACTTGGGGACATTTTAACCATTCATGCTGACATCTTCAATATTGGGTGTCTGCCTCAGGAAAAGCTTTTTTTTGAGAAGCTGCACTGAAACAACTGAGCAATTTCCAAGAACGAAGCTAGGGACAGTGCTTTTGCCCACGTTGAAAAATTCTTGAGGCCTTGGCAGCAGTGGTGGTGGTCTGACATGGAACTGAGGTGAGAGGGGACACTTTGGTTGGGAAAAGAGACTGGGATGAGGACCAATGGAGAAGTGTTCAGGGGGAGGACTCAGAGACCAGGCTTCGGCCTGAGCTGAAATATCTCCATTACTATCTTTAGCCTTCCAGCCTGACCCCATGTCAATTGACCTAGACTCTGAGATTTGCTGCCAGGAGGATTTTCTGTGTAAATTACCCTGAGTGTTCAGAGGTGACTCATAGTCATAGCTGTCTGTCATTTCAAGTGTGTATTCCTTTGTAATAAGAGGACAAGCTAAACAACTGAACTATTCTGCAGAAATCTCTAAAACCTCTAGAGTAGTGTTATGTCCATCCACAGAGTTAAAACCCTAAAGATGTCTGTATTCAATGGACTTTGGGTCAAGTCTTTAAATCAATGGGAGCATTTCCTCACAGGGCTCTAGGCTGTGAATCAGGCCCTAAATTTGCAATGGAAATCCTTTGTACGTATGGTACTTTCATCATTTAATTCCTCTTTATTCTTTATTTAAAGGAATTCCCAGAGGTAATACCTTATAGTTTGGATGCCTCTTGATGAACTCTTGAGGTTCATAGAATTTACAATGAAATATTTCTGTTTCAGAGATAATTTCTGAGAACTTCAACAGCACTGTTTGACTGACAAAATGATTCTGTATCCTCAGGGTTTAACATGCTAGGAATAGTGTGACCATTTTATCAACCACTCTCTAAGCAGCAAAATATTTCTGGGTACAATAGCCACTGGTCACTATAGGTAGCAATTTAAAAAGTGCTCAGTAACAGCCATCTCATTGAAATCAATGAGTTTTACCTTTGACTTCAATGGGAACTGAGTTAAACCACTGCTGAGCAGTTTTGAAAATCCCACCTTCTGTCCAGAATGTACAGAAGGGCCTAATGCCCATAATTAAGGCTGCATTTTCAGTCAAAGAACTGCTGGGTGCTGAGCTTTCTTGACAATCTGGCCCTATGGACCCAAAGATGAGCTATAGTCATGTACTAAAGATCATATGTAAAGTCCAAATTCTATCTTGACTTACACCCAGTAATCCCCAGAGTTCCATAAAACCAAAATGCTTGCAAAGAAAGATGATTTTCAAACAAATAGAAAGTAAGAGTGTTCAGGAAGGTAAAAGACCAGAGTATAACTATGGCCTGGTCTACACTGCCTGCGAAATTCAGCAGCATTCGACGGGAATTACGCAAGCTATGCAGAGTAGCTTGCGTAACTCCCATCAACTTCATAACTTCCGTTTAGTGCACCGTCCCCACTGCACTGCGCTGACAGGAAATGCTATGCTTTTTGGGGAGGTGGTTTTATTAAATTGACTTCAAGATCGATTGAGCATGTCTTCACTGCTGCTCAATCGAACCAGAAAAATTGATCTGACGGCGACAAGACATAGCCTATTACTCTTGAAATTGTCCATGTGATTCCACTGATTTATCTTGCAGTGACAGGGTGCCAAAAGGCACCAAATATCTCTTAATCTTAAAAGCACACTGTCAAATATAGCAAGCTAATGACTTTCTCTACAGTGATACTCTTTTTCCCTTATTTTTGTTTGCAAAGCAAACTAAATTCTTTCTGGATCAAATCCAGAGGGCATTTTTTAGCCTTTATTTGAGTAAATTCCCATTGATTTCAGTGGGAATTCAAGGATTTGGCGTTGTCTTTCCTCAGCTTCTTACAGATATATACATACACACTATTTTAAGTGAAGGCTATTTTGTACTTCACTTACACCTCTTTAGCCAGCCCTTTGGTTTTTAGCGGGATAGTTTGAGGAGTTGTATCTTATTCAATGTGAGTATGTGTTACAAAGGCAGGTCCTTAGTGAGCCCAGAGAGGATTTAGATGATGTAAATGAAAGCAGAATTTGGCCCTGAGGTTTAAATGTGATGGATAATTTGGCTTGGCAGAACTCTGATATTATCTGTTGAAATTATAAAAAAATGTTTGTTTCTTTTAAGCATTTTTTTCTGATATTTAGCGTGTCTTTGTAACTTTCACAGTTGCAGGAAATGTGGGGGAGGAGTCAGAAAATAACTATTTAGTAATGTAGATGTTGAGATTCAGAAAGTTAAAGCTTTATAATCATTAAAACACAAATTGTCAACATCGTATGTCAAAATATACAAAGTAAATATCTTTAAACTCTAAGTTCTCAAGTAGCTTTTTTCTTACTTTGCCTGTCTGTAAACTGTCATCTCTTTGTGTGCATTCAGTGAAATTGACATAGACTGATAAAAATCGAACCCTTCCAAACCTATGGATAATATACGTTTAATTGTATATAGCAAATGGAAAGTTAAACAACATAAATAGCCTCCTTCCAAAGTATGATAAAGAAAAATATAAACAGTACAAATTGAAATAAAAAATGAAGAATTTCTGTGTTCATGGATTGTATTCAGCTATCCTTGGGCTGTCAATACTAATTACACTCTTGTTTTGGCTGTCTTGGAAACTGCCTCAACATATGTAGCACACAAGCAGCACTAGACCTTTGAAGCTTAAAGATCTGATCCATTTTAGATCATCAAGGGCTTTAGTTGTATTCATGTCTGTTTCTTGTAACTGCACATTACCAACATCATCTGTCATCCTTGCATGCAGTTGATTGTTTTAATGACCAATTATTCTCTAATAAAAGTCATTCTTTAAGATTAGTGCTAAGAAGCATAAATGGAGGATGTGCAGAAGTTTGCACCAAATCACTTCTGGTAGTAAAATAAACACTGAGGTCCATTCTTCAGTGCCACCTATTATAAACATGCTGTATTATTCAGTGCTTTTTAAAAAACATAGTTCCTCCTGCCACCCAGTAAAAATGTACATTTGCAATCTCTTCTTGTTTTGCATATGATTGGTAGCATACTTTTAAACTGCTGTAAGTAATAAAAATATATATGTGCAAGTTGGCTATAAGAAATGCCAGTTTCACCTAATAAAATTTTGGTATGCCTCAATTTTCAAAGTAAATTTGATTTATTTGAGCCACCAGCCATCTGATGACAGCCTTGTGTTTTTTATGAGTCATGTCCCAAGGGATCTAGAATATGCCAATAGTGTACCTTGGATCCGATCCAGTGTCCGCAAACAGGTTTTCATTAGACTTTGATGCCAGTTGCATTTGGGAGCAGAAAGGCTGCTGAAAACCAGCTTTACTTTGGGATCATTTCTTTCTTTTAGAAAAAATAACAAAGATCTTTTTTAGAGAAGCTTTATGCCTCCACACTGTAGGTGTATGGCAATATTTTAGAGAACAGTAATCTGTTATTGCAGGTGGTCATGCTTCAAGCACTTCCGTATTTTGAGAATAGATCAGACAAAGTGCAACAACTCTTATTGAAAAATTGCCGAATTTGTAAATTAGAAACACATTTTACTGTGGCTAAGATTAAGTTAGCATGTATTACAGTCACTGGGACTTCTCTGAAGCACTAAGGGGAATATAATTACATAGGTTATTCCACATGTCATGGGGCTGGGATCATGAACTCACTTAAACCTCTATCGCAGTGTCCTAGACCCATGTCTTCAATTTCTATGGAGATACTGTGAACTTCTTGGATTTAATGTCACAATGGACTACAAAAGGAACTATATCTGTCCCTCCCACATCCCAGAATGGCACCTCTCTTCCCTCCCCCCACAATTGCAGCTGGCTGGGTGTGGGAAGGTTGTATAGGAACTATACTCATTCTCTGGGAAGAAAGTTCTTCATATTGTTTTGCAATGGTCATGGTAATTGATGTTGGGGTATCACTTTGAAGCTGTAACTGGAATCCCATTCAGCCCTATACTGGCCAAGGAAAGATGACACAATTAAAAGCCTTGCACAGGATGTTGGCTCACTGGTAGTAGAGGAAAACAGGAGATCCACTGTAAAAGACCCCTGGATGTAATTACTAATGTACATTCAAATGTTAAAGAATAATCTCACCTGTTAAAGGTCCAGATCTTTAATTTTTTATTTTCATATTTGTGCCTGGTTTGCACGCAAAGCTATGGTAATTATGCACAAAAATGTACAATCTTTGGGCTGTACCTTTAAAATCTATAACTGGCAAGAAATTAAGAGATTTAATTTAATTAAGAATATTCCTCTCTCTCTCTCTTAGTTCTAGAGCACAGATTCAGATTGTGTGAAACACTGGCAAAAGAAATTTATACTTTTCAGGTCACAGTGTCAAGCTGAAGAGGTAACATGAAGAAAACCATTTTTTGTGTACAAAATATTAATAATTATAGTATGAACATCTTTAGTGTGCTCAGTGCTGTACAAACCAAAGAAATTAATTACAAGTCAAACCAGTTCAAACACAATACAACAAATGACCAATTACTAAAGTACCACAGATCTGTTTCCAGAAAGTTAATTGTCACTTCAGTGTATTGTTATTGGTAATCTTTCTTAAAATACTTAGGCTGATTGTTTGATGCACAAACAGTGGCATAGAAGAAGGTGCAAAGAGAAGAATGGTGGAAGTAAACCACGAAGTGACTCTTAAGAGAGTGGTGTTAGAGAAGCATAGGCAGTTGAGGTGAGTACAAAACGAGTTGAGATGGGGCACAGGTTTGACAAGGAGGACAATTATTAATTTGAGGTGATGGAAAGTCTATTAAAGGCCAAGCAGTGGTTAAGATGGTGGAAAGGAAGAAACATGTTGCATAGAAAATGGATGTGGTAATTAATGTGACATTCCTTGAGGAACAGTGGCTTAAAGACAGTGTTCTGCACTGCCAGCTGGAACTTGAGACTGTCTTTGATTTTCACTTCCATGCTACCTGGGTTGGCAAAAGCTAAAGTTCATTAGGGGTATTCACGTCCCTGCCTCCCCCACCATCATGAAGCGGAGGATGGTTCAGAGATTAGGGTGCTTAGGTGATTCAATTCCATGCTCTGCTACAGACCTCCTGTGTGACTCTGCCATGTGATGCCTCTGTTCCTTATTTGCAAAGTGAGAATAATAGCACTTCCCTACAACAGGGATGTCAAAGACAGCAAGACACAAAGATACTACAGTATGGGGACCATGTAAGTACCAGCGATAGAAGTAAGTGCCTCAACTGCTTCTCAACAACTCTTCTCATTTATTAAAATCTGGTTGATATAGCTCCAACGAGTCCTAGCCAGTCAGTTTGAGCCGGTAGGATGGTGGTTAACTTAGTGCTGGGGCAGAGGGAGGACCAAAGTGTTGAAACATGAATAGCGAGTGTTCCATCAAGGATACATACCTCCTGATGGAAATACAAATGAACATTTTTCTTAATACTGGTTGTCACATCATCCAATGAACATTATTTAATTATGAAAATCATTTGGTTCACCTGCTATTAATTCTCCACTTTCGTAATAATTCTTAGCTCTAATGTAGGGCTTGGCACTTACACAGTGCTATCCTTCTTCATCATCAAGTGCAGTATGAACGTTAATCCTCACAGTACGCTTGTGAAGTAGGAAAAGCACCACTCATTCGATTAACAGAGCAGTCATTAATAACTACAGGGGAGTACCAGTCCTTTGACTGTATTGGTTCTCCATCTACCCCCAGTTACTTGAACTTGTACAGAACCTTTTATTTATATTTGAGTTCCTTCATGTGCCACTTGTGTTACTTCCACCCAATGATCTTGTTTCACACACTTGGTGCTTTACAACAGAATCCCTACAAATACCCAGCACAATGCAGTTATTAGTCATGGCTGGTTACCCTTTTCAACAACCTTTCACTCTGAGCCCTGCAATTGCCCTTCATTGGCCTTGTCTCTCACTCTCTCTCTTTCTCTCTCTTTTTTTTAAGCCTGCAACTGCTCAAAGTGAACAAGACTTCTGTGTTTTGTTTTGTTTTTTACTCTATTACACCTTTATAAGGGGGAAAGGATGGATTTTTATGCAATAATTCACATTTGCAGAGTGCAAAATGTCTCCCGTCTTCATATATTGACTTTCAAAATCAAATTAAAATTTTGGGCAAATTTTCCTTACTCTTCTATTTTCAGTAGTAAAACTTTTCTTATGGTTGTGGCAAAAGACTATACAGCTATTGTATTGAAATATGATTTTTCCCCACCTTTTGTAAAACTTGTCAAAGCCTGAAACTGCAGGTTTTTTTAAGGTGCAAGATTTTTCACACAGCCCTAGGAACAGTCCAGTTTCTGATAGCTAATGAGTTTGAATTTCCTTAAAGAGAGGGACCTATACAGAAGTGAGGCATAAGGTAGTGTAAATTATATCCTTACTCAAATTAATTTACACTCCATTGGATTGGCCTTCCTTTCATCAGGTTAGACTCCTTTATATATTAGTGATGAGGACATAAGTAAATCTGGGCAGTCTAAACTGGCATAGCTTGTAAGCACCCTAACCTCTGGACCATCCTCCACTTCATGGTTGGTGGAGTGTCAGGAGGGTAAGGAGAGGAATACTCCTAATGCACTTCAGTTTTTGCCAGCCCAGGTAGCATGAAACTGAAAATCAAAACCAGTCTTCCAGATGGCAGTGCAGCACATTAACTTGGTACGTAACTGACTGCTTTAATCAGCTTCTGTACCAGATGACTAGAGGATAGCTAATGTGATGCCAATTTTTAAAAAAGGATTCAGAGGCGATCCTGGCAATTACAGGTTGATAAGCCTAACTTCAGTACCAGGCATATTGGTTGAAACTATAGTGAAGAACAGAATTATCAGACACAGATTAACACAATATGTTGGGGAAGAGTCAATATGGCTTTTGTAAAGAGAAATCATGCTTCACCAATCTACTAGAGTTCTTTTGAGGGAGTCAACAAACATGTGGACAAGGGTGATCCAGTGGATATAATGTCCCTGGACTTTCAGAAAGCCTCTGACAAGCTCACTCACCAAACGCTCTTAAGCAAAAATAGGCAGTCATGGGATAAGAGGAAAGGTCCTCTCATGGATCAGTAACTGGTTAAAAGACAGTATACAAAGGGTAGGAATAAATGGTCCATTGTCATAATGGAGAGAGGTAAATAGCGGTGTCCCACAGGAACATGTTGTGGAACCAGTTCAGTTCAACATATTCATAAATGAGCTGGGAAAAGGGGATAAACAGAGAGGTGGCAAAGTTTGCAGATGATACAGAATTACTTAAGATAGTTAAGTTCAAAGCAGATTGCAAAGAGTTACAAATGGATCTCTCAAAACTGGGTGAGTGAGCAACAAAATGGAAGATGAAATTCAATGATGATAAATGCAAAGTAATGCACATTAGATAATGTAATCCCAACAATACATACAAAATGATGGGAATTAAATTAGCTGTTACCACTCAAGAAAGAGATCTTGGAGCCACTGTGGATAGTTCTCTGAAAACATCCGCTCAATGTGCAGCAGCAGTCAAAAAACCTAATAGTATGTTAGGAACCCGTAGGAAAGTGATAAATAAAAAGACAACATATCATAATGCCACTCTATAAATCGATGGTAGTCCCATACCTTGAATACTGTGTGCAGTGCTGGTCACTCCATCTCAAAAAAGGTACAGAGAAGGACAACAAAAATGACCAGGGGTATAAAATACTTCCATATGAGGAGAGATTAAAAAGACTGGCACTATTCAGCTTGGTAAAAAGATGACTAAGGGGAATATGAAAGAGCTCTATAAAATCATGAATGATGTGGAAAAAGTAAATAAAAAAAGTGTCATTTACTCCTTCCCATAACACAAGAACCAGGTGTCACCCAATTAAATGAATATGCAACAGGTTTAAATAAAAACAAAGTATTTCTTCACAACCTGTGGGACTTGTTGTCAGGGGATGTTGTGAAGGCCAAAGTATAACTGATTTCACAAAAGAATTAGATAAGTTTATGGAGGATAGCTCCATCAATGGCTATTAGCCAAGATGGTCAGGGATGCAACCCCATACTCTGGGTGTCCCTAAATCTCTGACTGCCAGATGCTGGGAGTGGATGACAGGGGATGGATCACTTGATGATTGTCCTGTTTTATTGATTCCCTTGGAAGCATCTGGCATTGGCCACTGTCAGAAGATGTGGTCTCGACAGACCATTGGTTTGACTTAATATGGCCATGCTTATGTTCTCGTGTTGTGGAGCCAGAAGATATCTATTAAAGTGCCCCCATTCTACTTCCAGTTCTTTGATATATATATTATGCTAATTTCTTTGTATGCTGGTAGAGAGGATGTATGTAGGTTTAAAGGAGTAAGTAAGGTGTCTAAAGGTGGTATAGCTTACACCACCTTTTGCATTACTTCTGAATGTGACCCAATCTCTAAAAGTTGAAGTTTCAACATGAAAAACAGTTGCAGGCAACAGTGCTGTTCATGCTGAATGGGACAGCAGCAATTAGCTCCATTGTGACAGCTTTAATTCTGCATGCAATTCTGGGAATGTGAAGAAAAGTATGTACTACTTATGTAAAGTGTGTGTACACCCACACGCTACCCATTCACCATTCTCCTTCAATATCACTGTCTACATATCACTCCCTAACCACCATTCCCTTGCCTTGCTCTGCTAATTTTGCCTTCTCAGTTTCTCCTCATGAAAGAATGAGAAACTGAGAACTTTGACAAAGGAAAGTCTTTTCACTGCTGTGAGTGCAGCAGCTATCTGGGACAATCCACCCAGCTCTCTCCACCTAACTGCTGCCTCCTTCTGGTATAAATCAGACAACCCACTTCTTAGGGCTTGTCTACACTTACCTCGGAGATTCAGTGGCAGTCGACCGGAGTTACGCAAACTACGCAAAAAACTTGTGTAACTCCCGTTGACTTCTGTGCTTCTGTTCTGCGGGTTGTCTTCACTGCACTGCGCCACTTGAGAAGGTGGTCTTAATACGTCGATTTCTGGATCGACTGAGCAGGTCTTCACTGACCGCTCAGTCGATCCAGATAAGTCGATCGGACGGCGGTGAATTTGCCGTCGTCAATGAAGACATAGCCTTATTCTGCTCACAAGTAATATCAGCTGACAACTGGTTACACACAAATCTGCTTACTATTACCAATCACTGACTTTTATTGTTGTAGCTGTGTGTTATAAGACACTTTGTAGCAGTACCATACATATATTCCAGTGAAATCCACCATATATTAATAATTCTTTGAATGTTTATAATGCCCTCTATCAACAGATTTCAATGTACCATAATTACTTTAATTAATCTTCATGTTCTGTGAACTGGGTAAACTATTTCCCCTATTTTACTTACTAGAGTTTTTTGTACAGCCTACATTAGAATAAAAGCCACACTTTCAAATGCTGCCTCCTGTCAGTAGGTGAAACTTGCACCTGGAAAATGTGTGCCTGCATTTTTTTATTCACAAAAGTTCCAGTTGCATTTTCTTTTTATCTTCAGTGAGTGATGGGTACAAAGATTAGCACTTGGTTAGCTATTAACCAGATTTGCACCAGCAAATGTTATGGGTATAAAGTGCATGTATATAAGGGGAGCTGGGCTGAAGCCTCACTGAAATCTTTAGTCCTGAAATATGATGATTCTCTTTACAAATTACTAAAGAATATCAACTAAATCCAGACTGAATTAAAAAAAATTAATCCTTCCCACTATCCCATCCCCAATTCTTCTTTTTAGACACATAACAAAAACTCTGTCCCAATGCAGGCCCTCGAATGGAGGAACTGCAATGGGCAGCAAAATGATTTGTCCGAGCAATGTTCTTTTACTATTATAAGGAACACCAAGGAAAAGCAACAGTTATAATACTTTTACTCATGAACATCCCACATCTTGTTGTATAGTTGTGATGAGCTGTACTCCCCACACGAGTCCTGAGAAGGTAAATTAGGCCTAATTAACCTATAGGCAGCACCTGGAGGAGGAACTAGGGAGCAGGGATTGATTAATCAGAGATGAGGCTCAGCTGGACATGAACAGAAGTGGCCTGTATATAGCCAGGTAACTGGCAACAGAAGAGGGCTGCAGGGAAGTGGTCTCCAGTCCACTCCCTGGGAGGGAGGTAGTTAGTTAGTTAGTTAGTTAGTTAGTTAGTTAGTTAGTTAGTTAGTTGGGTATTCAGAACTATAGAGGGTAGTCCACAGTTATTCCCTGGGAGGTGGGAGGCTGAAAAACTCAAAGAGAGCAGAAACTAGGAAGATAGGAGATGGCTCAGGAGCATAGCAACAAGGAATAGTAGTGTAGACCTTGGCTGCTGATTAGATGGCCCCTGAGTTGGAACCCAAAATAAAAGCCGGGTCCGGATTCCCCTACCAGCCACTGGAGCTGTGGCACATATTAGGCAGCAGACAGCCTGGGACAACTTGTTCTGAGAAGACTTTGTTACCACACAGACACCCATCCTGATGTGGTGACCTGGCTGGAGGGCTCAGACGCAAAGAGGAGGCTGCGGTTCCTGGAGTGAGAGGGGTCTGCAAGGCGAGAGGACGATGGGAGAGACACTTCTAGAGGAAGGTACAATGCCTGGTCAGAGCTAATCCCCAGAGCAACCAGGAGGGGGTGCCACCTGCAGTGAGTGGGTACCCCATCACAATAACATTTATTGAGCTAGCCAGAGATCCAAGTGCTTGATCCTGTGCTGCTCTGTGCTGGCTGGCTGTTGTTTTCCAGGAGTTCTTTACCTATGAAGCTCTGTTTTCCTTCCAGGTAAGAATGTCCTAAGCCTCAAGCCTTTTGGGGCAATGACTAACCTACCATGCCATCTATTACAGTTATGAGCAGCAGAGATGCTTGAGCTGGAGCCCCCTCAATGTCAAAAAGGAACTGCTGGACAGAGCTTTCTCTGTGAAGACCTTTTTACTTTTGGAATTCCCTTCTTTCCCTTCACCCTCTCCTTCTTCCAAAGTAGCCCACATCTGATCGCCTTCAGAATGTGCTGAAAAGCACATTTCTTTTCTCCTGAGCATTTGAAAAGGGTGAAGTATTGTAGAGGTGACCAATGGCTGGAAAGAAGGGATTGTTTCAGTTTCTAATTTGCCTAGTTTGCTGCTTGGAAGTCATGTGAAATGGAATTGCCTTTTTGATATATAAAAGATGGTCCTTTATTATGATTAAACTAAATTGTGCCTAAGGTACTCGGAAAGGGTTTTTTGTATCTTGTATAAACCTAAATAAAATTTCCAAAAGTCATTCTTTGGGTTACATTTTCAGGTAGGCCCCAAATACAAAATGTGGTGCAAATCAAGCTCAAAATTTTCAAAAGTGGCTAGTGTATTTTCTTTTTTTGTTCTGTTTTGTTTTGAGGGCTTCAGTTTTTGGGTGCCCAATTTGTGACATCTTAAAGGGGCCTGATTTTTAATGCCCAACGCTTTCTGAAAATGAGCTCTATCTATGGTGCAGATATCCAGTAGGACATCCAAAAATTCAGATACCCAATATATAGGTTTGCCAATCCTCCAGGACTGTCCTGGAGTCCCCAGGAATTAAAGATTACTCTTTAATTAAAAATTATGTCATATGATGCAACCTCCAGGAATATATCCAACCAAAATTGGCAACCCTACCAAGAGCACTGATCACTGTTGAAAACCTCGGCTCAAGACTTCAAAGGAAGTTGACAGCATTAAACATAAAATAATGTAAAAGAAATCAAAACTCAGGAACTTGACCAACAGTATTTGGAAAATGAATTCTTAAATCCCTAATATTTTAAGGCAGTCACAATTCTATTTCTTCCTCCAACTGAACACTGTCCCTACAATGTTGCCAGCTTTAATCCAGGAGTATAAATCACACATGTATAGCCCTTTTGATTTCTCTACATGCCTTTGAGAGATGAATTGGCTGATCTAATAGCGTGTCCAAATATAAAGTCCAGTTATTGTCTGATTACTTCACAAGATCCTCCACCTTTTTAAATAGAGTTAATCAGACTGAATACTGAAATGTCAGAATTCTTCCTATTATGCGTTTATGTAGGGCCTAACATAATGAGGCCCTGATTGCGGTCCTTACGTGCTATCACAATAAAGTTTCACTCATTAGCCCTGTTGCTGAGTCAATGTTAGTGTGTCCAACTGACTACTAGAAGCACCATCTCCAGCAACACTGGATGGCAACTGAAAGGCAGGAAGACTGGAAAAATGTGTTGTATCAAAAGATGCTTAAAGAGACTCCTGAGCAGCTTCTCCCTTATTTTTCCCAAAACTTCACTTCTATATCTATGGAATTAATAGAGGACAGCAGAAAATTGCATTTTTAAAGTTGGGTGGGTGTGGGTGGGAGAAGTCCTCTAAATAAGAGACCAGAGGCTTGTTTGTTTTAATAGTGGGAGATTGTGTAGCGGGAGATTGTGTCTTAGTTGTCTAAGCTGCAAAAAGAATGCTGAGGTAAAGGCTTGCAGAAAAGCCTGGGAAGGGGTTTAAAATTTGGAAAATAGTTTGGTTATTTGAATAATTAAAGACTGGTATCAGTATCAGACCATTTTGTAATGCTTAAAACACTAATTAGCTTTAGAAAATAAGTGTTATTTAGGTAAGAATTAGTAACAGAAAATTCAGTAGTGGCAGTTGGAAATGGCGGTTAGGAAAGTAAGCCCCATAGGAATACATTGTCTTCCATAAATTTGCATTGGAATGATGCAACCAACTACATCCTGTGGGGAATGACTCAGCAAAGCTCATAGAAATACATTGCAGCCCATTGACTTATATGGGACCTCCAGACAGGAAGTACATGTGACTGGTATATTGAAAGCTGGTTGGCGGCAGAGTCACATGGAGATACAGGTGTCTAAGTGACCTTTAAGATGATTGGTCGAGCTTGGGTGACCAAATTATATATAAAGCCAACAGCCAGCAGGCTAAGCTTTGTAGGGAAAGGGACTCAGAGAAGATCAGTAGGGAAGCTGACCTGAAGATGTGGTAAAAAGATGGGTAGACCCAGGGAAGAAGGAGCAATGGCTGGTGGACAAGCACCTCAGTGGCAGTCTGTGGGAGCAGAGGTCAGACAGAGCAGAAGGACTGGGATGAATACAGAGGGGTTTTGCAGCTCTAGTTTTCTTTATCATCTAAGAGTATATGGGTGTGCCTGTGAATAAATTTGGATGTCTGTGGTCCAAATGAGATCTTTCCCTAACCATCCAGAAACTGGCTGGTGCCTAATGCCTGCTGATAGTTAAGTATAATGTTAAGTATATTATTGTCTATTGATATGTGATATAGAATATTAAGTATAGTGTTAAGATATATGATGTGTTAAGTATTTATAGTTTTATAATATGTATTGTACTAAATGCTTATTTCTATGTGTTTTACTCTGACTTTCAGTTTAAAACCTAATCATATTATAATTAGTAGTTAATAAAGAGACACTTGTTTTTGAAGAATTTAGTGTTTAAATGTCAATCCTTCAAGCAGAGGGCTGTAGTCATGTCCTCTCAAGGGTAAACCAAGGCAGGCAGGTCTAGGGAGTTTCTCAGTGATTGTAAATGAGAACCCCTGGTAAACCCTTGTAAATTCTCTAGGGTGGACCACAATAATTACCAGTTTATAGAGATAAGGTTGGGAATGGTATTGTTAGTATACCCAAGCTAGGGTGGGGCCTTGTGAATCCGGGAGTTTTGGGGTAACAATTTGGCATTGCATTGATAAAAGCAGTAGCCAAAATTATCAGATAACATCAGCTAGCTCCCAACTGACCATTTTAAAGAGTGACTGGGAAGAGGTCCTCAAAACAACATTCTGCCAATACCCATCTTTATTCCACCTTCTTACATCCAGTGCTTAATTTGTAATGAAAGAAATGCAGGGACTCAAGCAATTAGGTGCTCAAGCAATTTTTTTACTTTCATAACTGACAGGTGCCAGAACTATGAACTGCCAAGCCTAGAAGTGCCGAGGTTCAGCCTACGCAAGCCCTGGCACAAATTAAGCACTACTTATATACCCATTTCACAGACAAAGAAAACTAAGCTGAGGTTAAGGCCCCAATTCAAGAAACCCACCCTATCCAGAAGTCTAACTATTGAAATCAATAGGGCTCAGGCACATCTTAACATGAAGTTTAACTGCTATCCTAAATCAGGACTTAAGCACCTTCCCCCCCAATCTGTGGCAAAGCCAGGATTCCTCTCTCCTAGCTAGTGTCTTAACCAAAAACCTTCTTTCCTCCCTTGAACTCTAGTTTACTTTTATAATAAATTTGACAAATGGAGAACTGACACAGATGTGCACTATTGTGTAGCATTCATACTATTCCTTGTATGTATTTTAGCCTTCTCTCTTTTGTAGTATCTGACACTATTGCTCCTCTCCTACTGGGAAGGAGGGCTGGCTTATTTTTAATGGAGCACTGTACCTTTTTCAGCCTGACATAGGTCTGAGATCCTGTTGAAATGACAATAAAGTGAACTAGAATTCCACTTGGCAATTGCTTCTATCAATAGCACTGCAGATCATGTCCCATACAAGAGTTGACAAATCCCTATTTGATACTGAGTTGTTCCCATCCCTTACACCTCTGCTGCAAGAGCAATGTATAGCTCTCTGAAAGCACACTTTCATCATTTCATAATGAATGGAAACAGGGCCAAGTTCTTTGGTTACACTGGTGTAATTCTGCATAGCTCAGTGTTACTTTGGATTTATACTAGTGCAATGGAGAAAATAATTGGCTCAGTGTCTATTTAACAAAGTCAGTTTCTTTTTCTTATCCCTACTGCCCCCAAAAATTAGAGAATGTATTTCTTGGTTTTCCATTTTATTGGCATGAGAAAGATACAAAACACCTTCCTGTCTCCATGGAGAAATAGTGAAATACAGAACTCAAAGCTCACAAAATGGGCAATATGCAAATCTCTGAACTAAAATGAGACCTCTGCAGCATTTGCCAATGTATTACTCATTTTATGTCCATTTATATATAGGGGTAGATGACCAATGAGATGAGAACGCATACATAAATCACTTATTTTTTCCATGTTTCCACTGGATTTGATTCAGATCTTGTGCACTTAAAGAAGTTTTAGATGCACAAAACTTTAAGCAGCCCTAATTCTAGTAGTGGCTGTTTTCAATATAGCATGAGAACAGAAAGCTTCCTGGTGCGCATCCTAAACATAAGTAAAAAGTCACTTTGGGAAGTATTGAACAAACTTGAATATTGTGGGCCAAATTCTGTACTGCCTTAAGACCCATGCAATTCTACTGAAGTCAGTGGGATTGCAACGGGTCTAATATTCAGTCCCTTGGGTCTAAAACTGCTCAACAGAACTAGATAATTTTTCAGATATGTTTTGTTTATACCCTTTTCAAGTTGAATTGCTGAGGGATAAGGGTGTTTGAGTGAAAGATGAATCAATTCCACCCTCAGCCAATTTAATCTAGTAGGCAGTATGAATGAAACAGTGTTTTTGATAGCTTTGGTTACTTCCACAAAGGGATTTGAAGATGGACTGAAGCCTTGAGCAGGTTATTTAACAGGGAGCCAATATAAGGAATGGGGCCCTTGGGTGATGAGCTCTTGGGGTCCTGTTTTGATAAGAACATGGGCTGTTGTATTCTGAACCATCTGGACCTTTTTGTAAAGCCCGCAATTTAATTCCTTTGCACTTGCAAATGCCAGATTAGTTATTTCAAATACATAGATCACCATGGCCAGGTCAAAGTTGACAGGAGAGGGTGAAGTCACTTTGCCAGCAGTAGTTATTTCCATACCCAGCATCAGTGAAATGTGAAGGAGGACACCCAGGCTGCAGATCTTTGAAGGCAGAACCTTTTAATATGTGGTGGTGGTGCGGCATCGAGCTCTTTTGAAGTGCTTCTCTCTGCATACTGCCATCACCTTTTAAGAGCAACTTCTCCACATTGACCTAATACAGCCTTAAGGGGTGGATCCTCCACTGACCATTGCAGCATAGAAGCAGCCATAAAGAAGTTTTGCACACCAGAGTAGGTTCATAGAGAGATGCTACATGTGTGAAAATGTTGGTCTATTTCCTTCATAACCTTCTGTACACATAATGTTCCCAGCTGCATGCAGTCAAAGTTTGGGTTGAGACTATAAACGGGGAAAAGTGGCTGTGGCTGTGGCTGGAGACAAATTTCCTCCCATACTTGAGTGCAAGACTGGGTAGAAAGCACCAAGTTTGTCAGAAGTTTCTCCTGCACGTTTGCCGAGGTACAGCAACTAGAAATGTGTATGTGAGGTGGTGAGAAGGACACAAAGTAAAGCTGCTGTTTATCCAGCACACGTACACATCTCCCTCTCTCTGACCGTTCTTGATCTGACCTAACATGCTATATTACAACAAAGTCACTCATTAAAAGTAATCATCAAACTACACAGACGCACACTGTGTAGCATATGGCATCCTATACACATTAGTCCCCCTAAATGTGGATTTAGGTAGCTAGATTTAAGGTGTAGATTTAAATTTTTGGCCCAAGGCTTTATTTTCCAGTTCACATATGAGATTCTATGTTAACTAATGGTGACTGCACTTCCAGATGAGGAATGAACGCCTTTGGGTTCCTGGTAGTTCTCAGCAATTACTTTCATTAATGACCCAATGCAACTCCAGCTGGAGTCAATGGAAAGATGCCCATTGACTTTAGTGGAAGCTAAATCCAGCCCTATATTATCAACTATAACTTAACTTGGGGCTCTGCTTTAAAAAAAGTTATGAAAGATTTTGCACCATTTACATACTATTAACTAAAAACAAAGTAAATTTTGTTTTTCCTTTTGAGAAGGCTTAATTTAGTATGCCCTTTGGTATAAATGATTTGTAAGAGATTAATCAAAGTTATCTTCTACATTAGGAATTTACTTTTACTCCATGATACATGGACTAGAAGATCAAGACCAGGGCAACATCCACTTGTAAAAAGAAGAGGAGTGAACGGGGTGTGTGTGTGGTGTCTTCCACTTCTGTTTTCATCTGACTGTCATCTCATTGTGATGAATTACTGATGGTTCTCAGTGACAAATGCATTTTCAAATGTACTTGAAGTAAACTGAATTCAGCACCAGAAGGCAAACTACAGGGCATGCAGACAACTTTTTACTTCCTGTGTTTAGGTGGAGTGGGCCAGGAGTCACAAAGAGGTAATCCGTCACTGGTGTGTCTCTAATAATTATCTCTCTAGTACAAAACACGCATTCATGTTTGTGCATATCTGGTGTAAACCAATCACCTCTCAGAGAAGCACAGTTGCTTAAGGACTGAAGCAACGGGTGCAAGGTTGGAATTGCTGTAGCACCACTTGGTGGGCATTACATTACTAGTCACCTACTAAAACTCGTATATCTCTTCTAATCGATTGATATAATGGAGATTAGAGATGGGTTAACCAATCTTTTATCTGCCTGTTAAACTTGTCAAGAACTGGGATCTTGCAGCTATAATCCCATATAACTCATTCAATGGATAACATTTCCCTGTCCAGTTTTCCCCTCCTCCCACACCACCTCCTCCCAGCATCCCTAAGAAAAGACTCTGCCATACTGAATTGATTTTAAAATTATCTAAGAACTAATTATAAATCTTGTCCTTCATGGCTCTTACCTTATGAGAAATCTTGGTTTTTATTTAATGTTTTCAGCACTAGCAGCTGTGTCACAGCAGGCTCTCCTCTTCGCATTACTAATTCTGTGCTCCCTTTGATCAAAGGCTGGTGGCCTTTTTTAAAAAAAAGAAAAAGAAATAAATAAAACCCTAAACAATAGTCAATGGGAGCCGCCGCAGTAGCAGAAATTGTTCAAGAAGCAGTTTGGACTAATCCCAGCATTGGTAAGGAACACTGACTTTTTTTCCTCTCTGTATCCTGATTGTGAACACTGAGGAAAAGAAAATTACACATCATCTTATTTATGACTATCCCTTGTGAGAATATGCTGTCATTAGCCAACAGACAAATATTCACTGTGAAAAATATAGACTCTGTATAAAATCCAGTTTCATTTAACTGAAAGCAAGGATCTGACATTTATAGTTTATAAGGAAAGAGGACCGATACAGCTTTCTCAGCTTCTGGTGAAATGGTGGTCCTGTCACCAGCTGAACAGATATTTGCTGTGTATTACCAAACTTTCATTTACAAATATATAGAGAAGTTTTCCTAAGCGTATGACCTCTGGTAGTCCTCATGATGTTGAATAGCCTTAGATTCCAATAAAATATTACACCCTTTTAATCTATTTAACTTAATGGATTCAAATTGCTACTCCGAGTGCTAAATTTCACTGATTTAACACAATAAATCTACAAAGCCACAAGAAGATGAGCACTTAGCTGAGTAACATCATTTAGTTCAAATATGCTTTTTGCAGGCTTCACAAAAAATTGGAGGACTTGAAAGTAAGAAAGTGGTGTGTATCATAAGGAATAATCATTGCTGTTCATCTACATAATATACAGTTCTGTCTGCTTTTCTTCTTTACCCTTTTGGTAATGGCAACAAGTGACTAATATATTTAGTGTTATGAGAACTCCACAAGGTAATGACATCACATTACTCAATTCGTCTCCTGTGTACTCCAAAAAGTCAAAGGTCTCATGTACACTCAAAAGAAAATCAAGTGACCTACTCTGAATTGAAAGTACTTTCCAACACAAACAAAATCAAAGATCCAGTTTTTTTCTCTCTCTATTTTTTGCAGTTATGACAAACTAATTTGAAACTTCAGAACACTCTTTGGCCCTGGTTTTGAATTAGTCAATTGAAAGGAAGAAAGAAAGAAAGATGCCAAATGCTGTCCGAGCATGAAACTTAATGGTATGAGATTTCTCTGTTAGATGATGTTTCCTACACTGATCTTATGTTGCCAACAACTAAAATATCTTTTAATGATTTCTGGCTTTCAAAGTATAACACTGCTTGGGCTACATATGTTTACCATTATCCATAGAATCATCAGACCCTTTATTTTCAATAGAGGCAGTTGTGGACATGGGCCAAAATGGGCAGAAACACAGTTCCGGTAGTGAAATTAGCAACTGGACAATATTCCCAGAGAAGTAGTCCTGTTTCCTGTTCATTTCTGGAAGAAAGCCCATTTCTGATACAAAAAATATCCCTAGAAAATAAATTTGTGTGGAGAGTGTGTGTGTGTGTGTGTGTGTGTGTGAAATTATTACACATTGACACATACATCAAACACTGCATTTAGTGTCTTTCATGTGTAGCTCTCACCCCTTTACAAAGTTGGGAAATATCATTATCCCCATTGTACAGCTCAAGAAACTGAAGCTGTTAAGTCATACAGTGAGTTGGTGGTAGCTCTAGGAACAGAAACCAAGTACTACTCCACAGGTTTTGGTAGTATCCAGGTGGTAAATTGCAGAACTATGTGACAAATTGAAATGATCACCTTACCTACATTCTGTCCAGTGATCCAGCTCCCTTGTGACTTATTCCTGCATTCCAAATACTGGAGCAGCTTCAAACATCCACTTTTGTTTTTCATTAAACCACCTGCTGCAAAAAATGTTTCCTTCTATTCCAGAAAGTGGAATATTCATCCCCAGATTACATTTACTGAGTTTTTGCATGTGCAATATTCAGACTCGGGCCAGTGATAACCAATTAAAGCTAGAAACAAGAGATTTATAGTGAGAGAGCTTCCCAGCTTTCCGATGGGATAAACAGCATTTGCTGTTTTCCCTGGAAAAACTCCAGATTAGATACTCTAAAGTCACAATACTTTTCTTTTTAGAAGAGCTATGTTAAAGCACTTTTAGAGGTGCTCTAGATTTATTAGTTCTAATTTTCCCATCCCTGAGTGCTCAACAGATAGATACCTGATAATGAAAGCTAGCGGGCCTACAGATGAAGGGCTGTAAGAAGTAGTCTCGGTACATTTCTAAGGTCCTTCTAAAATGCCTTTCCTGTTAAAGGCAGCATCTCCACAACGTGCCTGTGTCATATAAAGGTTTTACTGACACTTATTTGGGATGGCTGCAAACGAAGCTTTACCACTGAGTGAGCCCAAACTCATAGCAATAAAAAGGTAAGACTATGCCACACCATCATGCGCTGCATATGTACAAATAGGATGAAACAGAGTAGTAAAGAAATTGGAAAGATATGTGCTTTAATATCACGTAATAGAAGATAAATGCACACCTCACTGCCATCTTGGGGCCAGGTGCTGCTCAGAGGCAGTGGAGGGTAGGACCTGAGCCACTGGTACCCAGTCCTGCTGTAAGGTCTGTCAGTGACCTTATTCCAGCAGAGGACCATAACTGAGGTCTGCTTTGCCATGCTTCCCCTGCCACTCATGATACACTCCCCCCTACCTTTATGGTAGGGGCAGCTGGCACAGGAGCTGTACTGGCCAGATTTCTGCTCAGAATTCCCCAGAAAAGATGGAAATTTACCACTGACTATTACAGGCCAGTTCAAGTCTGCTTTATGCACTCAAGCAACACAAAGTGCATTTCACAGACGGAGGCGGCGGGAGGGAATCTCTGTGACCTCCCATGTCTCTGGCCTAACAAAATGCCTCATCACTCTTGTCTAGCCTAGCCAAAATGGGGCCACTAACATTGTCTTTACAGCCCCTTGATCTGACTGTCACTCTCTTCATCCAATCATGCTTAACGTTCTTGATATCACCTTTAAAACCTTATAGAACTCTAACCCACCCTATTTATCCAACTGGGTCTCTTATTACATGGGCCTTCACACCCTATCCATTCTACCGCTGATCTCAGTCTAGTCACCTCCATCTCCCAAAAGTAGTGAATGCTCTTCCTCCTTGTCTTGCTTAAAGACATATTCTGTGGCTCAACCAGATATTGTGTGCTGGAGGCAGCAATTAGTGTGTGAAATTCTATGGTTTGTGTTATGCAGGAGATCAGACTAGATAACCAATAGGCTCCATGGTGGCATTTATAGATTATTAGATTTTAAGTTTTTCATGATTGACCATTAGCTAGACAAGATGGGTGAGGTAATATCTTTTAATTGGACCAACATCTGTTGGTGAGAGAGACACGCTTTTGAATTACACAGAGCTCTTCTTTCTATCTGGGAAAGGTTCTAAAAATGTCTCAGCAAAATATAAGGTTGAACAGATAGTTTAGCATAAGGAGTTAGCAATATTCTAATTATACTTCATTCAAGGTGAAGTAGCTCATTAACACCCCTGAACTCATTGGACAAAAAGGGGGGTTACCTGGTTAACCAGGGCAGAGTTGCATGTTTGCTTACCTTATTTTCCCCTCTCCATTTTTTCCCATAAGGGATAACTTGGTATGCTGCTGTTTTTAACACTTACTACTTTGAGGGCAATCGT
The DNA here is from genome assembly GCF_026122565.2 of Emydura macquarii macquarii. Taxonomy (NCBI): domain Eukaryota; kingdom Metazoa; phylum Chordata; order Testudines; family Chelidae; genus Emydura; species Emydura macquarii. Next base: position 2,563,832 of record NW_027132434.1, read on the forward strand.
ATAGTTTCTTACTCTGAGAAAGGTAATCCAGCAGAGTCCAATGGTCAGAATGAAAAGCAGTGCACTTTCTATCATTGTACACAATATATGATTGTCACTGTCAGAAGAACACATTTAAAATATGTAATAAGCAAAATTCTAACCACCAGTATATAAAGTCATTGACCCTTCAAGTCCTTACACAGTGCATAGCAGGGAGAGCAAGTTTGTGATCCTCCGGTATGAGTGGAGATTACTCATGGAGACAAGTAGGGTTAAATACATAGTCCTCTGCACAGGGTCAAAGCTAGTTTCAAGCCCCTTGCATGCCCTCTCCACTATTCTCAAGAGTGCAAGGTACAAAGGGGTGGGGCTTGGATGAAGAACAGGCATGTGAAGAGATAAAGGTTTAAGTATGACCCTCAGAGTGCAAAGTGGTCTCCTCACTTTAATCATTTTTTTATGTAAGCAGGGTCTGAATGAGCTCTTCCCTACCAAGGTAGCTGGGGAGGGGAAAAGGCATCAGGACCAGACTGTATTTACATGAACATGCCCACTCTGCATAGGTACCCAGCAGACAGAGCTGTGTTGCCAAACTAATCAACTTTGGCTGGTGTTGGGTTACAAATCACTTTACAAATTCACTTCACTTGAATGCAGGGGTAATGGAATGTTGTTATCCTTGTTGTCTGAGTAAATGGCAGCAGAACTGTGCTCAGCCCGTCCTGATTGAGGGGGTTTGCCCACAACTGAACTGAACTCGCTAAGCAAGGGGCTCAGATGCCAGACCCCCTGTGACAAGAAGAGGGGGTGGACGCAGGTGGCCCTGCCAGGAGGCGTGGCTCTGTCTAAGAGTCCTAGGCATCGTTTAACCAGCCCCTCTCCACTGTTCAAAGCTAATTAAGACTCCATTAGGAGTCTTTGTTTTGTTAAGGGACCACCAGCGCTGAAATCACTTGTTATGAGGCAACGTTTTCTGCCCAGCCTGCTTCAGTAGTGCAGTTCCCACTAAGAACTGAAAATCACTGAGTGCTGACAATCACCATGAGCTGGGTGGTACCTCAAGGGACTGACCAGCACAGTCACAGTAAAGAAGCAGGTGGCAGCAGCTGGTGAGGGTGTGCATCGGTGACGGATGGCAGGGCGGCCAGTGGAGCAGGGAGTGGCTGGCAGGGCAGCCAGCAGAGTGGAGTGGCTTGGCAGGGTGGCCTGCAGAGTAGCCAGACAGTGGCGCAAGAAAAGGGCCTTCTTTCCCCCTGTTCCTGCCCCCGCCCCCTCCCCCAACAGGGAATCAGGTGAACTCTGCAGCTGCACCTCTGAACTCTGGGTCTGCACTGACTAAGGACAATACCTGTGAGCGAGGTGTTGTGAGAGGAGGGGCACAGTAAAGGCACTTCTGGTTGCTGGACTCAAGAACCTGAGGCAAATGGAAACTGCCCAACGTACTCTGAATGTGGATGTTTGCTCGTGGTTTTATGCCTGTGAATCCACTTGCGATGTTTTCCCAAGTTAATGCCAGGTTACTTTTCTCCTTTTATTAAAAGTTTCTTTCCTGCACTCAGTCTTTGTGCTTGCAAGAGGGGAAATATTGCCCCTAGAGGCGCCTGTGGGTGGTGTGTAATTGTCCCAGGTTACTGGGTGGGGGCTTGAACCTGTTTTGTGTTGTACTGTTGAAAAGGAACCCCTAGATATTGAACCCGGCTCTTGTTGCTACTGCATCTGGCAGAAGGGCTCCATTTACATGGTGCTTATATGTATCTCTAGCTGTTGCACTGTGCAGTTTTAACCCCACAGTTTTGTGAAGGAGCAGATAAAGTGGAAAGCTTTTATTTTCTGGATTCTAGAAAAAGTTTCTGGAGCTTTTGTAGCGTAATTAAAATGGTGTATGCTTTGTTTGGGGACTCAGGTCACCACGTATCCCCCTGTCTCAGCACGAGAGAGAATTGCTGGTGCTAACCTGGGGGTCAGTTCTCTGCCATCGCAGTCTGTTAGCCACCCAATCTCCTCAGAAGCTCTGCCAGCCTTCACTTTGCTTTGCAAGTTAACACGTGGTGTACCCCAGTCCCCAAGCCCATTTGAAGAATGTACCTATGTAGGGTCGAGTCCCTGTCACAGGACAGTCACAGAAATTACCACGTTTGCTACTCCCAAGGGAATAGTACCTATGCTCCACCTTGTTTGATTCAACTGAGTATCAGCTCAACAGAGGAACTCAGCATTGCAATCTATTTATAGTAAAATCAAACGTAAGCTTTTTAACAGAGGTTATGATTTTTAGAGATAGTGAGCAAGAGTAATAAGAACAGGTTACAAATTAAACAAAAGTATAACATGCTTTCCAGAGACTAAAACTCAACAGGCTCCAATCCTTATCTAAAACAGTTTTTCACCTTCAAAGTCTTTCTGCAGAGCTTGTGGTTTTCAGTCAAACCAGGATCCAGAACGTACACGAGGAGGCCCTGCGACTTTGTGGGGCCACGGATGGGATGTGCATAGATGAACAGATGCGGTGAGAAGTGCAGCCAGAACCTCAGCAGGAGGTTCTGGAGGAACCAGAAGAGGGGCTGCAACCTGGCGCACTCGAGATAAATGTGTGCCAGGGTCTCCCGCACGCCGCAACAGGAGCAGGTGGCAGGGTGAGGGGTGAAACGTGCCAAGTACATGCCCATGCTTATGGCTCCTTGAAGGAGCCACCAACTGATGGCGGGCCGTGGGGTCAGGGTAGAGTACAGAGGTAATCTACATTTGTTGTAAATGTATTTGGAAGCAGGGAAGATTATAAATCTTAATCATGATTGTATGATGAATACTTTATTTATGTTCACAGTATAGTTGGCAGTAGTATTACAATCTCCACAATATATATAATAATTCAAACTACTGAGTCCTTAAATGAGGAAGAAAGGCAACTGACATGACTAAAAGCTAGCCAAAGCGAAAATGAGAAGGCAGATCATTTTTGCAGTAGCATTTTTGGATGGGATGAAGCATGAAGTGAAAGTCACTAAAGAGAGGAGATGACCAGATTCTGGACAAGGCTTTTGTTTTTGGGAAATGACAGATTGTGGAGCTGCTGTAGAGGCAAAAGTTGGCAAGATGTAGGGATATATCTGCAGCAGAAAAGATCAGTCAACAATAACTGAGTCTGAGCTTTGGAAATAAGAAGTGGGTGGTGGAATTGATCAGGGTGCTAGAGAAATGAGGAACTAAGGAGAGTTTGGGAAGAAAGATGGGGAATGTTGTTTTCTGTCTATCTTAGATACTTATGTGACCACCCCGTCATGTAGCATTTAAATGTATTCACCTTCATAATGCGCTCTGGCAGGAAGGGAAGTGCTATTGTCCCCATCTTGCACACAGTCTCCTTGGCCCAAATCTATAAAAGGACTTAGGCATTGCAGTGCCTAACTATTAGGTGCCTTGCCACCCAGTGGAATTCATAAACCTTGAGTTAGGTGCCTAGGCTCCCTAGACAATGCATGGAGTGAGAGAGGCACCTAAAAATTGGATTCATAAACGCCAGCAAGCTGATCAAGGAGCTGCCTAAGACCTGGTCTACTCTGGAAAATTGTGTGCTTTAGGTCACTATGGGGTATTAAAAACCCACACCCCTGAGCAACGTCGTTAAACCGACCTAACCCCTGGTATAGATAGTGCTAGGTCAATAGAAGAATTCTTCCATTGACCTAGCTATTGCCTTTCAGGTAGGAGGATTAACTACCCCGACAGGAGAATCCCTCTCATTGGTGTAAGTAGTTGTCTACACTGAAGTGATACAGCTTCTGTAGCATTTTAAGTAGAGACATACCCTAAGCAAATCAATGGGAGATGCCAAGAAGAAGAGTGTGTACTAAGCCCCGCCCCTCTGGGAGAGTTAGGTGCGTACGTCTGGCCTGGAGGGAGGCGTCTATCTCTGCTCGGGCAACAGTTAACGGTTTGGAAATTTTGCTTTAAAAATATCTGCAGCAAAGAAATAAGGGAGGAGGAAAAGGGAAAAAAAGAAAAACTTAGACATGTACATACCTAAGAAAGGGGGAATTAATATGTATGTATGTATGTATGTAATATAGACTATATTAAGAGGAGATGGGACTGCTTGGAAAATGTGACTAGATATACAAATCATCCTGTCTGCATGATATGCATACTGAGGTGTACAGAGAGTTATTAAACAAGCTTACTGTAACACTGGCAATTTATTTTTGAAGTGCCATGGAAAACTGGGGAGAAATGGGAAGACTGGGGGTGGGGAGAAAAGGAAGAGAGATCCTGACCATCACTGTCCCATGGGAAACAAAATAGTAAATGTCTGAAGATAATACACCAATGAGCAATAACATTTCTTTGTAAAGAACCCCTTTTGCCAGACACACTTGATTGTTCGATGAAGGGAAAGTGGTAGATGTCATATTCGATTTTAGCCAGGCACTTGATATAGTGTCTTGCAAAAGAACAAAATTGGCTTGGCCATGACCATTATCATGTGGACTGAAAACTGGATGACAGGCTGTAGCTAAAGACATGGTAAATGGCACTAACTTAGTCAACTTCCCTCAGCTTTATACTCTGCCTCGGTGATCTAGGTTAGGCCCAGTCTTGTTGAATATTCCCATTAGTGATCTAGAAGAGAAACCTTGTCCTTACAACTGGGAGATACAAATATTTTATGACTATTCCATGTCATGGAAAACCGAGCTCCAGTTAGTGGTCTCCAAACATCTGCTCTGCTCCACCATTTAGTTTCTATTATCATTTGAGGGGATGTGTTATGCATTCAGCATTTGTTGTTGGCAGGTTAGGAGTTTGAAACAGAGATCAGAAGTCAGCCAAAGTGGATGTTTCTGCTATGATTAAATCTTTGTTTTATCACTTACAAATGATTATCAATGTGCATCCTTATCTTTCCTGAAATGGCTCAAGATATTTTGTTCATGCCTTAGGTTCCTTCTCTTTAGTTCCCAATAACATTACACAGAAAGGTGTTTTTAACATATTATTAATCAGCTGTAATTAGTGCAAATCTGAGTTGTTAGGGAGTCTTGATTGCAAGGCAGATGAAATGCATTACTCCAGTGTTGGTTTCATTATATCAAACGCCAGCCCTAATAGGAAGCCACTTTAATGTGCTCCTTTTGACTTATCACAGACCCAAATGTAAAAAGGTTTTGTATCTCTCTACTTTATTATCCTCAGTGTCCTTCAGGCCAGGTGCGAGCTTTCTTTGTCTGAACTTAGACAGGAATAAAGCAGCTGGACTTTTTCAATGTGCACAATGAAATGGAGGGCAGCTTTTGTTTCAGTGGTTTGGTGAAATCTCATTGATCCAGCACTGGCTTTGCAAAATATCCAAAACCAAAACCTGGGATCATTTGGCTATTTCTCATTTTAATTTAAATCTCCAAAATGTGGATGGAAATGGATGGTAAACTGTTCTGGTTCTTGAAAATCTTTGTTGGGGTGGAAGTAGGACTTTAGGTTCTTGCATTCAGAAAAGCAGCCATTTACCATAAAGGTACATCTACACTGCAGCTGGATGCGTGCTTCCCAGCATAGGCAGACTGAGGTGTGAGCGCTGCTTGAGCTAGCATATATTAAAAATAGCAGCAACATGCACAGAGGATCGGGCTAGCTGCCAGAGTATGTACCCAAGGGGCTGGATGCGACTGTACTTGGGCAACTAGCCTGAGCCATTGTCTGTGCTGCTGTGGCCGTACCACAATTTTTGGCACTCCAACGTGAGCAGAGCTGCCATGTTTCTGTCTACCTGCACGCTGAGTACCCTCCCAACCGCTGTGTAGACATACCTTAGTGTGACTGAGTTTGTCGATGCCAAAACAAGAAAATAAAAGTAGTTCTTCATGAGAGAGGCCAGTGTATTTCTCCTCTGTTACCTGCTACTTTAACTCTGCCTTGCAAAAATGGTGGCTACCTCGGCAGATATATGACTCCTAGAAATTTAAAGGTGCAGTACACAGAAAACAAAATCATTATTTATCAGCTACCTAACTGGCTGTAAAACCCAGGTTAACAAAATGACACACGTCTCCTATTACGAAAGGCGGTATAAGGCCTTTGCCTACTGTTTGAAACTACCTTAAAAATCAATGTAAATGTTATGGTTTATAAAACTGAATTATATTCTTCTAAAGTTTATGTTAGCAGCCTGGAAGTATATAGCTATATTCCTAGGAGTGGCGATTGGGGAAAAAATTGATTTTCCTGTATTGTAGCAGTATTTAAAGCACGCGGAGAGAAAAGATACATGGCAGAAGACAAGGCATGTAAAATCAGAGAGGACCATGAAGCAGCATATGAGCTTCCTTAGGGACAGCAGTATACAATAAAAGAAAATAATAGACTCAGGAAGAAGCAAAGAAGTCAGGAAAGAAAAGGTTGCATTTCAGACCATGGAAGAAATCTGAATATCCTTACAATGCAGGAAGCCAATAAGCTAAAATTGACCCAGATCTCTGGCAATAACACACACACACAAAAGAGCCACTTCTGAGGAGAATTAGATGAAAGTAGTGGTTTAAATGAGATTTCAGTTATGGAAAAAAGGGAGACATGGCTTAATACAAGCATTTGTGAGAAAGAATTCTGTATCCAAATAGAAACCACTAAGGAATTAACTCACAATTAAACTGATGGCTTAATGTATACCAGAAACTGCTGTAAACCTAGGTTGATACCCAAAAAGACTTGGCAGGTGAAAAAATGTAGGTCTTAAAGAGTGAGTATATGAGAAAGAGGAACCACATGGGAATGTTTTGCTGAACGATGGGAGAGCCAAGGCTGCCATATGAGAGAGTAGAGGATGCTCTGTTGAATGTGAGGTACAGTACATTTCTAGCTTTCATCAGGAACCCCAAGTTACGTTACATCCAGTTAAAAAACAGCCTGCAAAGGGTACCATAAAAATTCAATGGCCCATCCTCAGTACGACAAAGCTCACATCACAATAGCTGAGGAGAGGAGGGACGGGGATTAAAGGTGGTTGTAAATCACCCTTGCACTCCCCTGGGGCTTGTGACGCTGGCTGGATTGGAGGGTGGGGGCCATTTATTATATTATTTAACATCAAAATCATCATAATTCATGTGAGATATGCCGTGTCAGGTACCATTAGAAAGGCTATAATGTGCTAAGTAAGATGACAATGTTTATGTTCATGTGTTATATGTGTAATGGAAGTTATGGATATGTTTGTATCTGTATTTCAACTTGTGCTGTGTTTCTGGGCGACAACCCAGACATGATGGCTGAAGCACTAGCCTGCTTAATGGCCCATTAAGGAAACTCACAGGTACAATCCCTTACCTCAATCCCTGGAAATATCATAGAGCAGGTCCTCAAGAAATCCATTTTAAGGCACTTGGAAGAGAGGAAGGTGATCAGGAACAGTCAACATGGATTCACAAAGGGAAAGTCATACCTGACCAACCTGATTGCTTTCTATGATGAGGTGACTGGCTCTGTGGATGTAGGGAAGGCGGTGGATGTGATATACCTTGACTTTAGCAAAGCTTTTGATACGGTCTCTCACAGTATTCTTATCAGCATGTTAAAAAAGTATGGGTTGGATGAATGGACTATAAAATGGATCAAGAACTGGCTAGAGCATAGGGCTCAAAGAGTAGTGATCAATGGCTCCATGTCTAGCTGGCAGCTGGTCACAAGCGGAGTGCCCCAGGGGTCGGTCCTGGGGCCGGTTTTGTTCAACATCTTCATTAATGATCTGGAAGATGGGGTAGATTGCACCCTCAGCAAGTTTGCAGATGACACTAAGATGAGGGAAGTGGTAGATATGCTGGAAGGTAGGGATAGCATACAGAAGGACCTAAACAAACTGGAGGATTGGGCCAAAAGAAATCTGATGAGGTTCAGCAAGGACAAGTGCAGAGTCCTCCACTTAGGATGGAAGAATCCGATGCACAGCTACAGACTGGCGACCGATGACCTAGGCAGCAGTTCTGCAGAAAAGGACCTGGGGGTAACAGTGGATAAGAAGCTGGATATGAGCCAGCAGTGTGCCCTGGTTGCCAAAAGGCTAATAGCATATTGGGCTGCGTTAGGAGGAGCATTGCCAGCAGATCGCGGGAAGTGATTATTCCCCTCTATTTGGCATTGGTGAGGCCACATTTGGAGTATTGTGTCCAGATTTGGGCCCCCCACTACAAAAAGGATGTGGAGAAGTTGGAGAGAGTCCAGCGGAGGGCAACAAAAATGATTAGGGGGCTGGAGCACATGACTTATGAGGAGAGGCTGAGGGAACTAGGTTTGTTCAGTTTACAGAGGAGAAGAATGAGGGGGGATTTGATAGCGGCCTAAGGGGGTTCCAAGGAGGATGGAGCTAGGCTGTTCTCAGTGGTGGCAGATGACAGAACAAGGAGCAACGGTCTCAAATTGCAGTGGGGGAGATCTAGGTTGGACATTAGGAAAAAGTTTTTCACTAGGAGGGTGGTGAAGCACTGGAATGGGTTACCTAGGGAGGTGGTGGAATCTCCATCTTTAGAGGTTTGTAAGCTGCGGCTTGACAAAACCCTCGCTGGGATTATTTAACTGAGGTTAGTCCTGCTTTGAGCAGGGGGTTGGACTAGATGACCTCCTGAGGTCCCTTCCAACTCTATGATTCTATAATGGGCCCAGGGGGAGAAGCCAGGGATATACCTGATGAGTCACCAGGACTTACTCATGTGACCCTGGACTCTATCTTATTCCTGTAAATTTCCACAAGCAGCATGGCAAAGGCCAAGGAACATAAAAGCTGCACCACATCCATTTTGTCTTCAGTCTTCATCTACCTCTGGATCAACTCATCTACAGCTAAGCTATGAATCAAAGGACTGAGACCCATCCAGGTACTGGATGTACACCAGAGGGACTATACAAGCCTGCAAACTACTGGACTTTCAAATCAATTGTATATCTGATTGCTTTAATCATGTAACATTTATCTTATAGTTTGTCTTTTTATAATAAACCTTTAGTTTTAGTTACTAAAGGATTGGCTGGCGGCGTGGTATTTTGGGTAAGATACAAATTTATATTGATCTGGTAATGTGACTGACCCTTTGGGGTCAGGAGAACCTTTTTGGTAAAGACCATAGAGTTTTAAATAACTTATCTCTTTACTGGACCTAGTGTCTGACTGGGAGCCAGAGACTGAAATGCAATAAAGGGGGCTGTATATATTTTGTTTTAGTTTCTTGATAACCAGTGTGGGAAATCAGAAGCACTGTTTGTGGCTGGTTGGGAAGTCTGACTTCAGTGTCACCCACTAGTGTTGGGAGAATCTGCTCTCCTTTTGCAGTCTGCCTTGACCTAGGCATTTTCAGATGGCTACCCTAGGCACGAATGGGTCACAGGGCTACCATGAGACAGTCTGGCCCCCAGAATATTTTAGGACACCCTCAAGGCTGCTCTAAATTACACCCAGCAGCAACGTTCCCCAATGGGCTGCTTCACAGCCAGGGATTGCCAATTTTTTGCCGTAGTGTAATGCTGCACTGGACTCTTTCAGCATGACCCTTGTCGGAGGAAAATTTAGTGTCTGACTTTTTACAGCTTAAGGGACTTTGTCAACTTAATTTGTGTCTTTGAAAAGCATCTTTCCCTAATTACGTCACTTTAGAAGTCTCAGTTAAATCTGTTTTCTAATCAGATTTGTCTGCCTTCAGTTCTACATCTTGTTTCCTATGCCAATTCCCACACAGACTGACGGAGTTTGTTGACACATCCTTGTTCTTGCTGTTTGCAGGTACGGTGTGATTATATCATTCTGAGTGGGATAAAAAAGCAATGGGGAGAGAATGGGATGGGGAAGGGCAAGTGTTACAGCAGTAAGAGAAGTTATGCATTTTAGGCTCATCTTGATGGGTTAGTTAAAAGTAACTGTAAAAAAATATGATTCACTTCTTCCATGATGCCCATAGGAAGTGAGTCAATCTTATAAAGGATTTGAGTGAAAAGAAGGTAGTGGCTTGATCGACCAGAATTGTGAAAGTCTCCCTGCCTGGCAATCTTTCATTTTAAAGACTGACCTCATACAAGACTAATGGTTTAGTGTGTGGAATGGAGAGGAAAGGAATAGGTTTTAAAACAGAAATGGCGTAATTTTGTATGTGGTGCCTAGGTAGTATGGCAATGAATGCACTAGAAATGCTGTTAGAGTAAATAAAGGTGACATAAAATATGATGACATGGCAAAAACTTTGCTCTTGAACCGAAGGTTCAAAGTTTCCTTTGTCTTAGGTCAAGCTCTATTTCATATCCCTAAGCTCTTGGGTGAACTCTAATGCTGTAAATATGACAGAGGAAGAGGTGTAGAATTCGGTGTACTCTGACTATAGAGGTTAGGTACAGGGTGGCTGAGCTTCTCTTCTTCATTAGGAACTGCAAGCCATGCCAGAAATAACTATTTTGAAAAAAGAGCACTCCTCACTTCTTTCAGCTAGCCAGAATGGGGTGTCTCCTAAGCATCCTTGGTTGCCAAATTATGTATGCTTGTTTGTGCTGTAGATAACATTCCAGTTGGGACTATGCTAAAATCCCTAAAAACTCATATTATGCAGGACCTCTGGCTGAACTACTACTCTGTGATTAGTAGAGCAAGACTGGTGCTATATCCACTAACCGCACAGGTCCACATCAAATACTATAATTTTAATTACACGCTTAGCTAAGAGAAATTGACTCAGTCATATTAAATGAGCAATACATTCCTTGTGACTTAGAAAGAATAAAACAATAATTTAGATTAATGTATCCAATATTCAAGACCATTTATATAGGTAATGATGGCATAAAGAGACAAAGTGACCATCTATACATTGGTAGGTTCCTAGTAGCTTTTGGCTTTGTCTGCAACAGATGTTTCCCTGTGTTGGTCAGTTGTATCATATAAGCCATAAAATAAAGACAGAAGGCTTAGCAAATGATTGGCACACTTCCAAAACTTAAATCAGCCTCAAGTAGTATGAGAAATGATGCTGTATTGAGGGCAATATAAGGAAAAACAGTTTTGGTGTCCTGTACCTATTCCAGTTTGGCTGATTGCTGTTTGAACTCCCCCTGCTTACAAGGACATGAGGGGGTATATATTTCAAAAAATACATTGCACAGCATTATTAAGCACTCTTCTTAGAGTTATCCTGTCTCAATGTTCTCAGTTACACGTCACATACGAATTTCTGATTTTGCCTTTACTATGCACCATTGGAAGATGTTAGCTATTCTAAACATGACACTTCCAGTGTCACTCTGAAGTTGTATAACTTCTTCACTAAATAGTGATGGATAAATGCCACCAGTGTCTATGGCTTGGAGAAGCACCTAAAAGTCTGGATGCCTACACAAAGTAGATCTCCATGTTTCTTGCACAAGGTCCACCAATCCTTTCTCGTCACCCAGCCTCTCCCTGCTTCCTTAGGACTGGCTAAGACAGACATACTAAACCTGGAACTTCAGGGGATTCATATAGTGAAGGCATACTTAGAAAGTTTCACAGGTAGCCCCAGATTTACTTGCACCTATCCTGTCCTGCTCCCTCTAGTTGCTTGGTTGGGAAGGAGGAAGGCCCAACAGCCCCCCGATTCTTCCCAAGGGGTATCCTTCCCTCTGCTCTCCAGAGGCAGGCTGGGGCCTAATACTGCTTCCATTTTTGGGACTCCTTCAAAGGGTATCCAGCTCACTCCCTAAGAACCCTCTGCCTCCACCAGCCTGGGGTCTTCATGTCTTTAAGGAAGAACAAAGCAGCCCACTTTTGTGCAGTGAGATCCAGTAATGCCTTTACTGTGCTCTGTTGATCTCATCACTTGAAGGTGTAAAAAGCATTCTGGGGCTTAGCACAGCTCCTCCCCCCTCACGCGCACACGTGCGCACACCTGCGGACAAACTCTCCCACTGCACAATGCTCCTGTGGAAGCACTCCCTCAGCTCCCCACAGGATGAGCATCCTGAGCAAACTTGAAGAAAGAACATTTGAACAAAATATTACAGTGGCTTCCCTGAGCTCTCCTCTATTTCTCCTGATCATGAGACATAGCCTAGATATTTGTGTCTTAAATGAGAGCTTTCAGGCTTAGAATCTGGGCCTGAACATGGAAGCAGTGCAGAGAAGCCATCCTCAATGATACTGAAAGCCATCACAGACACATCTTCCCTAGGTACCAATGCTTCCACAGGATTCCAGTCAGCTTTGGTGTCAGCTAAAGGCCATGGTCTGGATCTTCAAATTCAGAAGTGGATCAGGACCCAACTACATTAGTGACTGCATCTCCATCCATGACCCAGTAAGTCAACTGAATTCCTCAGGATGAAGCATGTGAGAGTCAAAGGTAAAGTATGCTTGGTCTAGGGTATCAACTGTGGAACAAGATCCTAGACGAGGTCAAACTAATCCAGAGACTGACTACCTAGAGGACATGTTGCAAGACACTCTTCTGAGAAACTTTAGATGAGATAGAGATGGATGCAGAAAATGCTAAAATAGATAAGTGGAATAGGCCTCTGACTCCGCACTGACCTTTAACAGCCATTTGCTATTTTGAAGAGTAAAAATAAAACATGGTGGTTTGTTATCTTACACACACACCAAGGTTTTTCTCTTTCCTTACCAGAGACTCAAACCTTCTCCATGTCTATGAACCTGGCAGGATGCCACAGGAGATGGAAAAACCTTACAGTCAGACCAATCTGCTACTGGGGAAAATTCCTTCCGGATCCAGAAAACAGCACTCAGTGAGGCTCTGCATCTGAACAAGGAATACCGGGTATGTTTCCTATAACATCAGGGGTAAAATCCTGGCCCCATTGAAACAAATGGCAAAATTCCCATTGACATCAATAAGGTCAGGACATCACCTCTATCATTTACCTTCCCCTCTGTTCTAAGTGTTCCTAATTACTCCAAACATGGCTAGAGGCAGTAAGAGCAAACCTGAGGGAAGAAGGCTGGCAAGAGTGACCTGGCCATCAGCAGGAAGACAAGTTCCTTGATGTGCTATTTACCCCCACCAGAACCAATCACTGTGGCTTGGCAGCTGCAAACCCACTGTTGTGGGTTTCTAAAAGGTCACAGAAAAGCCACAAACAGAGGATAGCAGTGAGTGATCATCCCTATAGGCTACAGTAAATTTTGATACTTCCCTAAAAATGAACAGAGTTTCTGTAAGTTCATGGATGTAGGCCGCGGAAGATATTTGTGACGCGTTGGATAGAGATAGGGGCTCGACGGGCCTGGTCAGAACCGGTTTGATAAGAGGCACTGCTCAGCCTGGTAAACAGGCTGTGCAAGGCCGTGTGAATTTGTCTGTGGTGCCAAAAGAGGAGGAAAGTGAGGAAGCAAGGTCAGGTGCTGTAAATTGGCCAATGCTTGCTGTTCCCTAGAGAATGCTGGATAAAAGCTTGAAATGCAAACTGCGCAACGAGACTCGGCCATGAATCCACTTGGATTGCAAGGCAAAATCCCCCAGCAGCCCGCTTCGCAGCTCACACTAGAGTCTCCCATGGCTGTTTGGAGCGTAAGCCGTGATTAAAGATAAATTAACCTACCTGGTGTGGGCGTGTTTTTATTCCTCACCTGGTATCCAGAACCTGCAGGCAGCTGTGAGCAGCGGTGCCTGGCGTAACAATGGACTTTTAGGCCATTATGATCACCTGCTCTATCCCCCTGCATAACACTGGCCATAGAACTTCAACTGTGTAGTTGAAAGTCAATGACCATATAAATGAAAGGGTTAATCACACGCAATAGCACTGTACCTTTAGAAGCCTCTTGTTACCATAGCAATAACATGGTAGGATAGGTGAAAACTGATCTGCAACATTTCCAAGGTACTTTATATACCGTCTATGTGGCAATCAGTATAACAGCCTGTTCTGTTGAAGAGCAGAATCAACATCTACATGACATCCTGTTGTGTTAGTTTCTGGCTGTTCCAAATTACAACTGCTTGCACTCTTATTTCTTTAACTAAAAGAGAAATATTTTTCGTAATTTGTTTAACTGAATGGTACGCGTATTTTTATTAATTAAACCCCCACAACACCCTTTTTCATCTATCCTGCCTCATTGTTTTATTTTATTTGCATTACTGTGCTGTACAAATACAACAAAAACACCGTCTCTGCTCCAAGGGGTTTATTGTCCCCCAGCTTCCACAGGTATGTAACAGACTACCACACTGGCATGCATGTGTCTGGGGAAGGAGGAGTTAATGTATCATGAAAAATAATGTAGTGTGGAAGACATTTATTTTTACAAATCTGGCTTTAAGACTTTACTTTTAAAATTATTATCACAGCCAGATTGTGCATCAAAAAAATCCCACTTAGCAGAGCATATGATCTCAAACATGAATACCTGGTAGATTGTTCATACAGTGTGCTTTGAGAAATAACTCTTCACAGATGGAAAGCTATAAAAATGGTGTTCAGCTATCTTGTAGTTTGAACCACAATCTCAGAACATATGAAATATTGATATTAAATCAAGCTGTACCTGGTTCCCCCGAATGAATTCTTCCAAGTTCCTGACCTCTGTTCTAGTGCTGTTTCATTTTAGGCTACAGTCCAATGAAAAAAAATCCTTTGTCCGCAAGGAAAGGCAAATTGAGAATGACATACTGTTTTCTAATCAGCCTATTTGATATTTTATTCAACTCTAAAGAAAGTTTTTAAAATAAAGTATAATGACATAAATGGTCACACACACAAACATTTACTTAGTGTGAACTGTTTTCACTACTCTCCTTCTAATGATATATCCAAACAAAAAAGATGACACAGAAAGCACTGCTGACATTTTTAAGTGAAGACATAATGAAAATAAACCTCCGGTTACTGCTGGATATTCTGGAAAAGAGTCAAAATAGATGGCACCTTTTTGTAGCTAAAATATACACACTATTGGTTTGTAATCCTCACTGACCTCATCAGCGAGCTTTCTCTTGCAAGCAATTTGATCTGTGATATGAAAACTTGCTGTAAAGAATCCTTTTCATAAAAACAGTGCACCAAATTCATCCTTTGTGCAACTTCACTGAGCTTACAACAGAAATTATTTTGACCCACTATCTTTAGCTTAATGCCAAGGCAACGTCTAGAATACGTAACCATATCAAGGCAAATATCCAGTGGTCCGTGCAGAGGTTCTCAATATTTTTAGATAACTGTCCCACTTTACCAAATTTATCTAGCCTGTGATCTGCCTATGAAGTGCTGAGCATCCTTCATTTCCAGGCCACTTAGCATCTCCCAGAAGGCACCCAGCATCTGCCAGAATCAAGCCATAAATCTTCTGTGTAGTAACCAATGACAGCTGCCTCCCATTCAGTTGTGTGTACTGTGATCTGCAATGGACCATGGGCTGCTCTAAAGCTCAGTGTTTTGTATACAGAAAGCAGCACACAGTCTGTGGCTAACATACACTCAGCCTTTGCTGGCCAAAGAAATCTGAGCCAAAAATTCAGATCTGGATTCAGATTTCCCCAGAGTTCAAGAATGTTTGGGTCTGAGGTTTTGGTGCAAGGGATCATTCTCCTGATTCCCAGCACCAAGTTTCGGGCTAGAGGTAACATTTTCAAAAGTAAGTCCCCATTTCAAAAGTGATTCAGGCTTCTTAGTGCCTAAGTCAGTCTCACAAAAGGGAGCCTATATCCTACTGACTTAGTCACCTAGGTATTTTTGAAAATGTTGTTCTTGGTCCCTGCAAGCCCTCGGAGGCAGAATGGGCTGGTCTATGATATACTCTCATGTTGATATTTTTAGGAAAAATTAGACTCTCTGAGAAAAAAGACAGAAGAAAGAAGGTCTCCTTATTAACTGTTTACCAAGTGCATCTCCCAGATAGCTGTCTAGACAGAGGGTGGGTGGGGGGAAAGGAAAGGATGTATTCAGGTCATGAATTGGGAGCCTGCCCAATGTGTGGAGAGATCAGTGTTACTGTGCCTTCATGAGAAATCTATTTCTAATCTTCTCCACACCCCACCACTGTATACTTTCCTCTCTGAATAAAGGCCTTTTATCACCATCATCCTACATTGAGGAAGGAACTGTCAGAGCTCTGTTAACATCACTCTCCTCTGGCCAGCAGCAGTCACTGCTGACCATCACAGCTTTCAATTCCCTGGGAAGCTGAGTGAGTGCCATTTTCACAGTGCGTCAGCTACTGCTGGCTAAGGGAGCAAGAAATAGATTTTCAACTTCAGGCCTGGTTCCTCTGCTTTCTACTGCGTATCACTAGCTCGATAGCATAGACCACAGTACCTTCCATGATTGCTTAACTGGAGACAGGATGTAAACTAGAGCTGGCTGACAAACTGTTCTGATAAAAATTTCTAAAGAAATGGGAAATAGATTTAGAACCAATGAAAACATTCACAGAACTGTTTGACAAACCAAGACAAAACAGAAAAATTCAGTCTGATGCAAAACAAGATTTGGTTTTCTGGGTCCCGCCCTCTTTTGCAGTGGAAAAAGCGTATATGGGGGTAGTGAGGAAGAAGCAAAGGGGAGAGAAAACTCAAACATTTTTTTCCTGAAAAATCCAAACAGTTCAACCACATGTAAATAGGCAGAAAATTTTCTATTCAATCAAAAAAGCCATTTTATGTTGAAAGAATGTTTCAGTGAAAAAATCTTTGACCAGCTCTAATTTAGACAGATCCTTTGCTTGCGCAGCACACATTTGTTTCTCTCTCTGAGCTAGTAAGACCTATTGGGCCTATGTGTTCCCAGCACAAGAAAGAAAGAATCTCTTTTTGTATCTGCTGTACCTGAGTCTAGTCTCTTCTCTATCCCAAGGGACACTGCACTGGAAACAACGGCCTGAGTCCCATACAAGAAAACGGTAACAACTCACCTAGAAAACATTGGGTACATTAACACAAAACCAAAGCAAGACATAAAATCCAGCCTCAAAAAGCTGTATGTAAATCTCAAGACAAGATTCACTGCAAGGGAAGAAAGAGGGGATGTAAAACCTGTCAACAGCAGTAGGCTTAGATCAAAACAGAAACGCTGCAGGAAAAACCAGTGGTATTTTGGTATTTTGCTGGTACTGCACAGATTAAGCTCCTCAGGTTTGACTGACCCAGAGGTTAAAAACAAAACTGGGAACTACAGGATTCCTAAGCTGAACTCAGAAAACCATTTCCAGAGCATAGCAACAACTTTATAGAACCTACTGACTTATGAACAAAACTACCTATTCTCATGCACAAGTAGATTTTTATTAACTATCCGCATGTACACAAAGATACATACTCTTTTACATAGCACTACTTCAACAGCTCCCATCTGTGCAGCTGACCTAATGGTAGCACTTTTTCCCCCCTTAAAATTCCCCAGTGTAGACATACTCACACTGCACTCTCATTAATCTAAAATAAGTTATTCAGACTGAGAGCATATTGTTGCTCTTTGTGTGTGGAAAAACACAAGAGATAGCAACTTGTCTTGACTTTTTAATGGTTTCATGATGTTGTTTTAAACAAAGTCAGACTTGTTCAAGACTCATGACATTTGAAGTTGGCAAACAAATCAATGTTTGTGTTTTCAAAAGTGACTTTTAAAAATAAAACTGTTACATTTATTTCAAAGGAAAATATTTGTCCCCATTTTTTTACATAAAGTGCACTTACATGCAGGATGATTATTATTTTGTACGTCTGTTGCAGTGCTCAACATTTTAATTGTTACTTCCTCAATAAAATTATTGGAAATCTTCCATCTTGCCATTAGCACTTACAAAATAACTGTTAACAATATGTTATCCAGACACAGAAACTTTATAATTAATGTTGGAATAATCTTCAAAGTGTAGTGACTAAAATATATCCTATAAAATGACTGGACATCATTCAATGCTGTTCTGCTGTTTTAATGTTCAATAAATGTGTTGAGGGGAGATATTTGGCAACATGTTAGTTTCTCTGGCAGAGAGAATAACTACAATAGGGTTAGTTGTCTGCTGTATGGCAAAAGTACTGACACCATACTAGGCTATAGCACAAACTTTGAAAGGTTGATGGTGCTGTGAAATAATGTAAATCCCAAATGCACTGCTATGCATTTCTTCAAGTCAATGCTCCTCCCTTGTCAGCTGATGAGGAATTCAACAGTTTTCACATAAGCAGTAAAACACAACAAGCAGTCTATTTCTGTACGATTATAGTACGACTCTGGAAAGGTTAGACGTCAAAAGGCCAAAGGCCCAGGTCTTCACTGCATGAGAAATGCAAAATTGGCTCTAATGTCTTACTGCTATCCTGAAATGGAATTTCTACAGTACATTAAATATAGAGAAACACTTATGCCTGTGCAGTTAGTGCAGACACAGACATGACGTCACTGTTGTCAGTTCATTAAAATTTTCATTGCATCCAGCGTTCTCTAAAGCTATCTTCTAAATAGGCCTAATAGAAGACTGATAACTTGAGGAAGAGTAATATTGATACCATAATGGGCAATTTCAATAGTATGTGGTTGAGGCCAAGATTCAAAGGATAAGGATGCTCCATCTTTGTAATCAGAAATGAGAACAGTAATGTAATAGTTGGTTTTCATTGTGAAAATCAATTTTTCAGGACAAAGGTATCTTACACATTATCCCCAGAGACTCTGGATATGCTGTTGCTTTTAACTGACAGAAAACATCGGAACAATGTCTATGTATCTGGTAAGAAAAATAAAAGATGGACTAAAGTATGTGCAAGAAAATCCAACGTGACTACCATAGTGGAAAACATTATTTTTAGAGTCGTGCCTAGAAGCCAAGAGTCCCATTGAGTTAAGCCCTCTACATGCACATAATGAGGTAAATATTTCATGTACCAGATGATATATGAATGTATGAGCCTCCTTGGTCAACAGTCAGCCATCTGCAAGAAAATTTGGAGAGCCAAATACAAAATCCACCACTTAGTAAACACCATGTGAATTTGTGATATTCACTGTGTGGGGTGGGGGAGTAGTAAGTGAATGGGTGAGTATAATTTATTCACTTAAGGACCCTTAGGTGAAATTTGAGTAATATTGTTTAGTTAAGAAGTAATCCAAATATAATTCAGAATGGGTCAATGGGAAGTTTTGCTTGAGAAAACTTTGAAGGATTGAAAAAACAGCTATTGAGAATTTGTATTTAAAGTTCTGATTTTCAGGCATTGATAACTTTCCAGAAAAAAAACATACTTTGGAATGAATTTTCTAATGCTATTCGAAGCCCAAAGGTGAATTTGTTTGAAAAGTTGTATTTTGGGGGGAAGGGGGTTTCTGCTTATCAGAATGTGAAAACAGGTATATTTTCATGCATTTTGTTAAATATTTTGTTCATACTTGGATAACTGATAATTGCACTGGTTATAAAAGTTCAAACTTATGCCATACTGTGTCCACTCTGAAAAAGGTTCCTCTGGTTTGAAAAATTCTCTCATATCAAGGAAGATTCCTTATTTTTATAACAGGCAATTCTGAAATCTTTTAAGCCAGTGGATCTTTTAAAACATAGCAATGTCATGTAGTCCTCACAGAGAGATAATTTGTTACATTTGACAAATTAGATGTGAAATAAAGTGGATTAAAGCTCTTCATTGACTTAAACCCTGCTCCTGAGGTCCACATAGATGCATTGGTCCATCCACATGCCCCTAATTTCAGCATCAGAGTCTCACATCATATGCGTCCCCTATAGTTCACATCTTATATGCTATCTTGAGGGCTGTGATTTTGTCATGGAGGTCCTGGATGGGGATCACAGAAATCATGAACTTTTAATATAGTCCATGAAATCTTGGAAATGGCTGTAAAACACATTTGATTAGCCCCGCGCCAAACCAAGTGGTGTTGCAACCTGCTGAACAGAATTGCAGTGCCACTCAGGTTTGGCTCATTCGCCCCTCCATCTCTGACTACTGGAGGGGTGGATGGGCTAAACCTGAGTGGTGTTTTGAGTCTCTGTGCTGCATCCCAATGCCCAGAGTGGGGAACTGAGCCCAGCCCGATGACATAGGAGTCAAGACCACAGGGTGAGTGTGGGTTGGGATCACTTTCCAACTTCCTACCCCCCAGCCCTCACCTTTCAGAACCCCTATTATACTGTGGGGTATATTGTAGCAAGATCTATACTATTTGGTGAACTTTCTATGACTTATCTTCCCTCTCCCCCCCCCCCTCCACTCCCCCCTGCACCTCTGCCATGAAACTTACTAAAAGTTTCCATGCCAAAATAATAATCTTAGCTATACTCACTTACTTTCTCCCTTTGTTTCTCAACCTGTTTTTATAAATGGATGGATTTCCTACATTCTTTACTAAGGATTATGTGAATGCCAATGTGAAAACGGAAGCATCTTTTTAAAATGTTGACTTCAGAGAAGCTGCATGGGGTGTGAGGCAGGGCAGAATGTGGACTGGTGTTTTTTTATGTGCAGCCAGTCAAGTCTCATCTCTCACTTTGAAACATATTTTTCTTGTTGTCTTTTAAAGAAGTAAAATTGAAATGCAAAGATATCAGTTACTGTTGTTCCTATGGTTGAGATTTCACATGCATTCAACAGGAAACTCAAGGCTATAATGAAACCCGGTGTAGAAAGAAAAAAATTCGAATCCCATATATGGATTAAAAATATGCTGATACAAAATTTGTTTGGGGTTTTTAAAGTTTCTAATTCAATATGTGATCAGTTGGGAGGCTGAGACTGTCAAATGAGTTGAGGGCAGTTAGGTTTCGACTCCCATTGGCATTCTATAGGATGTGGGTGCTCTCATGGGATATACAAACCCCACCGTGTGCAAGAAGGGGTTAAGGAACTGCGCTGGGCTCCATGGCCCTGCCTTGCTGCACAAGATGGAGGCAGAGCTTTAAAAGGGAGGTGGAGCAGCTCAGACAGAGGCAGACAGTGGAAGGGAGCAGACTTATGCTCTGAGCTCTTGGGAAGGAGAAACCCAGGAGCTCTTGCTGTCTGAGGCTTGGAGATATTGACCTGACTAAGACTGCAAAGGAAGGGCCAGTGACTTTTAAAAGCCAGAGCCTTTAATTTTGTGTTCGGTTCTTTATTTCACTCTGCGGGGAGAGGAGACATTGGTAGGAAGTGATCCAGGGAAGCAGCTACATAGCACTCTGAGGTGAAGGATTTAGTGACCTACCATTGGGCCCTGGATTAGAGTCCGAAGGAGAAGGTGGGCCCAGGATCCCCTACCAACCTCTAAAGAGGGA
The DNA here is from genome assembly GCF_026122565.2 of Emydura macquarii macquarii. NCBI lineage: Eukaryota > Metazoa > Chordata > Testudines > Chelidae > Emydura > Emydura macquarii. Next base: position 2,585,028 of record NW_027132434.1, read on the forward strand.
GCAATGATGGGGGCCCTCACTGGGGAAGATCCTGAAAATGCCAGGGACCAGACACTAAGACCCTCATGGGCCCCTGAAACCTTTTCTGACTTCTGAATATTTCCACATCACTGGGCTCTTTGTGTACCCTGAAAAGGATGGACTCAAATAAGTGACCCATCCAGAGGGATGAGTCACGAATAGGACAGATCTTCACATGATGGATCTATAGTGAGAAAAGGGAACACGTGAGAGGAAGACAACCTGGCACACCCCAACCTGACTACTGGGTGGCACTCTCAGTGATTGTTTGCCTTCATGGGTGCCTAACTCCCTCAGGCTCCTTTGAAAATCTCAGCCTGAAAGTTTTACTAATTTAGCTATTCAACAATACTTGCTTTCCAAGCAAACTCCATTCTGACATGTTCTCTGCAACGTTCCTCCCTCCCACACACCTCTGTAAGGACTTCCTCAAGGATGATAACATGGAGATAGTCATACTCTGCCCTAACAGCACCTTCCTGCCCTGAAGAGAAGATCTGCGGCAGCCTCCAGTAGGCAGCACATGGTAGCCATGTCTCCTGGAAAGATCTTCTGTCAAAGGAGAAGAGCAAGCTTGGGAAGCAACGTGCAGCAGACTCTAAAATCTACATCCCTGAGAGACATAGCTAAGATGACTTAAACCATGGTGTAGATGCTGCCAGGTCAATAGCTATCACGTGCTGAGGGGGGTGGATCTACTACAGGGACACAGAAAAACTCTCCGTAGCTTTAGCAAGTGTCTACACTACAGCGGCTTAATTGCGGTGCTGCAGCTGTGCTGCTGTAGCACTTGCAGTGTAGACATACCCTTAAGCCACTGCTTAATTTGTGCTGGGGCTTGCCAGGGCTGAGCCCTGGCCCTTCTAGGCTTGTTCTGGCTCTTCAAGGAGGGCCCAGAATGTATAGTTTAAATATCTTTAAAATCAAAACATTCGGCTCTTAGATGCAATGGTCAAGATTCTCATTTGCATCTAGGCCTCCTAACACAGCTCTGGGTCTTACATTTATACCCACTTTGAGGCCTCTTTATACTGCCAGAGAGATGTAAAGGAGCTTTGGTGCAAAGGAGAATCTGGCCCAATAGCTTGTTTCTCTGAGCTTCTGTGGATTTTGATACATCTGGAAATACACACATCTTTATATTTTGAAAAAAAATATTCTCTCTATTTGTCCATACCCGATTTACTAGCTTTTCATAGGTACCAGCTGATATGATTAGATTTTGCTGAAAGAGAACTGAAAGAGAACCCTTATTAGGAGCCGTTCTTATGCTCCTCCTTTGCCTTTCTCAGGTCAACAGCTGAGGGGACAGGTCAGTGTCTGGGCCTCAGCGTGGCAAGCGCTCTGGAGGAAGCCTTTCATCTTTTATGTTTGTTGGACAAATACACATTTCTTTCCTGTAAACACTTTGGAGAGTGTCATCAGACCAGCTATTCTCAAACCACTCATCAGTGGCTGAGCCCATAATCTTTTGTAAAATGTGATTGTATGAATTGACACAAACAGCGAGGAACACTCCAGCAATGAATCGTCATCTTCGTTTTTTTTCCAGGCCTGAAGACTTCTATTGGACACAGTACAAGTCCATGCAGTGTGTGTCTACACATCCTGCGGGAGCGAGCCTCCCAGCCCAGGCTGACAGACTTGGGGCTAAGGGGGCTCATGCTAGTGCTCTAAAAATGGCTATGTAGATGGCGCTTTGAAATAGTGGCTCTGGCTGGATCTCTGGCTCTGAAGCCTAGGGAGGGAGGTGGGCGTCCAAGCCCAAGCTCCAGCCTGAGCCACAACTTCAAAGTTCTGTTGACACAGCTATTTTTAGAGCGCTAGCTTAAATCCCACTAGCCCACATGTGTCAACCCAGGCTGGGAGGCTCACTGCCATGGGCTGAACAGATGTACCCTCAAACGTCAGACCTCTCCATATAGTCACGGCAACGGACTAAGTCTGTCGAACAACACCCCATTGTCACAGATTATAACTGAGTTCCAATAATATAATTAGGGTAGGCGAGACCATTGTGAGATCAGTGGAGTTATGCCAGTGTAAAACCAGTGTAATATTAACCAGGCCTCAGGCATCTATTGAAAATTTTCCAAGGAAGAAGCCCTTTCATCACTCATCAGTGAGCATTCAGGCTGAGTGGTGTTAATGGATTCTGGAGGGTGTCGTCTCCAAGCCTCTTTAGCCATGAAGCTTGAGAGTGGAGTAGAGAAGAAATGGGAAGCTTTACAGACCTTAATCAGCGCAATGGGGACCTTTTAAATAAATATACCTCTGTGGTATTTCTTCAATGGGACCAGGATTTCATATGACATTGAAAAATAATAATAATACCTAGCTCTTATACAGCACTTTTCACCAGTAGATCTCAAAGCACTTCACAATATTTAATGTATTTCTCCTCACAAAATCCCTGTGAGGTAGGGAAGTACTATTATCCTGATTTTACAGACAGGGAACTGAGGCACAGAGAAGCTAAATGATTTGCCCAAAGTCACATGGCAAGTCTGCGGCAGACCATGCAATTGAATCCAGGTCAACAAGTCCTAGGCTAGTGTCCTGACTACTGAAGAGTTTGGTGAATTCTTATGTGCTTATGACAGCCGAATACTATAGTGATAAGCACCATAGATATCCCTACAATAAATTAAAAACAGTGACATTTGAGTTATGTTTAACTACATTGCAGGAGACTAATTCTTAATAGAGAATAGTTTTCTGGGTTAATTTATGGGAAAAAAAATACTACAAATGGGGTAATACCTAAAAATGTGCTGGGAACATTGAATTTTTAAATGAATTTGTTATGACTGTCTTTGCGTTCACTTTCTGTGAGTATTGAAGCAAAATTAGCTCCAGAATGGATGGCCACAGAAACTGACTGTTAAGTTAATAATAACAAGTATTCACAAAATTGCATCAATTTCAAAACAATAATTTCAAATTTACATTTATCCAGTCAGGGAGCAGAGAGATACTATAGGCTTGATCATGCAAATATCAATGCATATAGGTAATCTCAGTCAGGCAAATACTCCTATTGATGTCAATGGGACCATTCATCTCAGAAATTATTCATGTGCAAAAGTATTTGCAGGATCGGTTCCTGTGTGACCTTTCTGTCCAGTTAAAATAACCCTCATTTTGAATACCTGCAGTGACTTCTTAGTGAACAAGCTACAGACCAGGCATTATTTGGCAAATCTTTTCAAACAGGCACATGTGAAAATTTTACCCTCGATCTTGATTTTCTTTTTCAAAATTGCTATGTGACTCAGGAGTCCCATTTTTAAAAGTGAATTCAGCACTTAGGCTCCTAAGTGCTGATATCACTTTAAAAAATGGGACTTAAGTTCCTTAGTCACTTATGTGCTTCTGAAATTCGACCTCTACTCACAAAAAAAAAATTTGCTACAAATTATTCACCCAGCTCTAAATTTATCCATGTTATATCATTAGAAAGGTGGCAGATCTTATTTTGGGGGGTTTCTTCCAGGCAAACCCACCTTTTTTTCCCCCCAAGGAAAATTTAATAATGATTAGTATAAGCAGAGCTACAATAGTGCATATGGTTAACAGCTGCTTTAACATGATATGGCATAACAACTGTCTGGAAGTCATTAGCGTAACTTTTTTTTAGTATTTGGATAATTAGCCAATAGACAGAACTATTTCAGCCTGTCAGATAATGTACATATTTTGTGATACTATTTACAGTATCAATATTCATGTTTATAAAGGTACTGAATGTAATTGATAAACACCATGACAACCTGTCTGAAAGAACCAAAACATCACAAGTTTCAACAAATTCAACAAATTTACCCGAAAGACCTTTCTTTAAGGAAATTAAAGCAAAAACGACTATTAAATATTGTAGAGGAATTAACAAAAGCCAAGTATATATATGTAAATGCCATTAAATATATGAAATCATAAGGCAGGGGTTCTCAAACACTTTCATAGTATGGAAAGCATATTAATAGAGATTGTCTAATGAACTGCCCCTCTTACTCACAATTGCATAGACTGTCTTTCCTCTCTCATCTTTCCATAATATCCTAATGTTCCATCTTTCCATAAAATCCTAGTGTTGATTATAGCAATTGCTTACAATGAACAGTGATATTAGAAATGTAGGGCTGGAACCTGAGGAAGTCATCAAGTCCAGCCCACCGCACTGTGGCAGGCCCAAGAAAACCTAGCCCAGCCCTGAAAGGTGTCTGTCCAACCTATTCTTAAAAACCTACAATGAAGGGGATTCCACAACCTTCCTTAGAAGCCTATTTCAAGAGCTTAACTACTCTTATTGTTTGAAGACTGTTATCAGGTCTTCCTTCAGTCTTTTCTCAAGACTAAACATGCCCTGTTTTCTAACCTTTACTTATAGGTCAGGTTACTATTAGTCCTTTATGGTTCCATCAGGAACTCTTTAATGACCTGTACATCAAAAGGGAATCCTATAAAAAGCAGGAAAATGGATGAATTGCAAAGGAGGAGTCCAAAAAAAAAATACAAGCATGTAAGGACAATCCTTCCTTTACACTGGGATAGTTTGTAGTTGTGCCTTTAATATTGTCTCCTTGAGAAACTGCCAGCTCCCCTGAACAACTTTATCCCTTAGATTTTCTTACCACGAGACCTTACCACTTCTGAGTTTGTTAAAGTCTGCTTTTTTGAACTCCATTGTTCTTGTTCTGCTGTTCTCCCTCCTTCCTTTCCTTAGAATCATGAAGTTTATCATTTCAGGATCACTTTCACCCAAACTGCCTTCATCCCCAATTCCTCCCTGTTAGACATAATCAAGTTTAAAATGGTTATTCATCTAGTTACTTCCTCCACTTTCTGAAACAAGATGTTGTCCCCAATAAATTCCAAGAATTTACTGAACATTTTGGGTTTTGCTGTCTTTCTTTCCCAATAGATAATCTGGATACTCAGAGTCCCCATTATGACCAGGTCTTGTGTTTTGGATATTTTTCTTATTTGTTCTAGAAATGCCACATCCACTACTTCTTCCTGATTTGGTGATCTACAGTGGACTCCACCCATGATGTCATACCTCTCTTTTTTCCCCTTTTTTCTTTATGTAAAGACTTTCAGTTGGTCTGCCTCTCACCTCCTTCTGAACAAATGCATATATTCTTGATATATATTGCAGCACCTCTTCCCTTTTTCCCTGCCCTGTCCTTCCTGAACAAGCTGTATCTTTCTATACAAATCTGCCAGTCATGAGATTTATCCCGCCAAGTCTCTGGGACACCAATTTAGCATAGGTGCTAATACTTCCAGTTCTTCCTGTTTATTCTCCATGTTCATTGCATTGTATACAGATAGCTAAGATGTTGAGCAGATTTCTCCAATGATTTCCCTCTTGTCGCTCCTATGACCCTATAGAGATTTTCCATGTCCCAACCCCCTAACATCTAGCCTTCTGTTAAGGTTTTTTATGCTTAGCTGTGGGCTTTTATCACCTGCTCTCTTTGAACCTAGTGGAAAGCTCTCCTCATTAGGTTGGCGAGATGGTGCATGAAGATGCTCCTCCCCTTCTTGATCAGCTGGACCCCATCTCTTCCTAACATATTTAATATGGCTTTGCCTGTCTTGTGGCGTGGTCAATAGCTGGTAAGGAGGGGGATAGCCAAAACCAAATATAGGGGGGAAATGAAGCTTGCCTCTTATATTTTAAGCAAAGTCCATGGCCTGGTACTCACCAGCAGTGATCTTAAGATCATCAGTCCTATGCCTGCAAACACACTAGCATGACCCATGTCAAGCACCCAGAAAGTAGCAACTTTGGTAAATTGAAAATAAAATAACTTTTAATCTGCTAAATAATTCAAGGATTTCATACAGTCCCTTGACTTTGAAATTGTTGGATGTTTAAGTACTTGCTTAGTGGTACGAAAGGTAACATTTAGAATCAATATGTAGATATGTGACAGAAAACTAATACTTAAATTATGTGACACATTCTCTAATATCACCAAAATGCCCAGAGTACATGTCATTGGATGGTGTGCAAGGATGCTTTAATATGCTGATCCTGATGCTGTTCTGTGCAAGTCAGTCCTCTCTGCTGAGGGCATCTCTGAATCACTGGCCTTTTCCAACCAGAGGTGGCCAAAATTACAGCATGGTTTAGGTGAATCCCAAACAAACTTCTATTTCTGTAGCCACACCCTCTTTCCCTGCTAAACTGGCAGAGGGGTGGAAAGTAGATGGGCGGAGTGGCATAGAAGAAACAGAGCTACGCCTCTGCAGGATTGTCTAAGCCACTGCAGGATCGTCCTTGCACTGCAAGGATCTCCCCTGAAACAGATAAATTGTTACATCAGCAGTTTGATGCAAAGTGGCTATATTGCATCTGAGGATCCATGCCAATGGTCATTTGTAATAGGAAGATTTTTTAGAATTTTAAAAATTACTGTGCAGACCCATACTTACCTGATGCCTTCCTGTTCTAAGAGATTATTGTAAAATGCCATCCTGAAGTATCCTCACAGGCTTCTCTGTACCAGTGTAAATTGGTATTGTTCCATTGACTCCAATGGAACTATACCAGTTTACAAAAGCTGAGGATCTGGTACTAGGTATTCATCACTCATGCCTGTTTATCCAAACAGTATCTCTCCCCACAGATCTAAACGTGATAAAACCCACTAGATAGTAAACTTTCTGTGGCAGAAACTGCCTTGATATCTGTCTTCCATAGCAGAGTGATCACTTTTGGAGTTTAACAAATAAGTCCTTTTAATAGTGAAATGAATCAAAAGTCCATTTTTAGAAACAAATCAGCTGAAACTGTATGACGGCTCTGGGGAAAATCTGACTATTTTAAATTTTGGTGGGCCACTTAGCTGTAATGTTGTGTGGGTGAGTCCACACAGGACTGGAAGAGGTTAAGGTGGCCAGGTAGGCCTATTAATTCCACAGGCTGTAAATGAAGGAAGAGCCACAGAGCAGGGACTGATTGCAAGCAGATTCAGCTGTGCAGGAACAGGGTGGGCCTATAAAACCAGGAAGCTGGCAACAGACAAGGGCTGCTGGGAAAGGCTGTAGGAAGGCAGGTGGCAGTTACTTTCTGGGAAGAGGGTTTGGATCTGGGGGGAACAAGGAGTTGTAGGAAGCAGTCCACAGAAGGAGCAATGAGGGCTGGGAGAGTAAAGCCCAGAACTGCTGGGTTGCAGATCCCTAGACTGGAACTCAGAGTGGATTTTCCAGCCTGCCAGTAGGGAAGACTGCCTGGGTTACCGTGGGAGAGACAAGAGACTTTGGAGGATTGTACCCCAGAAGGGGGGGATGCTGAGTGACCTGGCCAGAGGGCCAAGTCATGAGGAGGACTGTGGTTCCTGGAGTGAGAGAGAGGCTGAGCACTAGAGAGAGATGGAGTGATAGCATGCAACTGTGGGAAGGTGCATCAACCTGGAGAGCTAATCCCCAGAGTGGCCAGGAAGAGGTGCCAAGCTAGTGGTGAGTAGAGCACCCTCATTACAGCGTGTAAGAGAGAGAAGAGTTTGGTCCAACTGGTCCTTCTATTGGCATATCATAAACTATTGCATACAATGAGATACATTTGAACCACTTTTAGAAGTGAAGGTCTGAACCTTCATTTTAATTGTTCCATAGAAGACAGTTGATTTTCCGTTTACATTTTTTAATCCCATGCAAATCAATGGATAGACTCTTCCCAACTTTTGGAAGCAGAAGCACTTCTGAAAATGCAGTAGTAAATATTGCTCTTATAATGGAACTTGAAGCATAGATATCATCATCATTAATAAATTTAGATTTCATCTCAGTAGTAACCAATTACTATGGAATAAGAAAACAGTCTATGTCTGATATATAGTTCTTAAACTAATATACTGTCACACAATACAAACCACATAAGCTCACATGGTTTATTAAACAATAATTTGTCACAAGGCAACCACCAAAATGAGGGCAGCTTGCTAATAAATTGTAGCCCTACTGTACAAATAGAGTTATGCAAACTATCAAGATGTGATTGGAAGTTATGTATCAATCATTTTCATGCGTCAGTCTAGTCAGCAAAGGCATATGGTGACATCTGTTATTCTTGTATATCATGAGAAAGAACTAGGAGTCCTGTGATGTCTCACAGCATACCTATCCAATAGTTTCCAGTTATTCTAGATTGCCCCATCATGATACCAAAATGCATAAATTAAAACAGCACTGGGACAAACCCAGAACCCTGAATTTCATAGTTGGTTCGGATTCGAATCTCCTCCTATTTTTGGTTTCAAGTGTGATTAAGAACTGAAAGGTGTATATTTTCTGGAAATCTTGTCAAACCAACTATTCATGCAAGATTTCAGGATGGCAGAAGCCTCTTAAGGTCTGCTGATCTTACAAGATTTCTGACACTTAGGGCCTAAATCTCATGAGAACAGTCTGGTATATTTTGTCATCATCAGATGTGAGCCTGAAGGCTGGTACTGTTTTGACCTCAAAACCCTAACCCTGGTCTAAACCAGGGCAGATAAGGTGATAAATAACAGTCAGCATTGATTTGTCAAGAATAAATCATGTCAAACCAACATGATAGCTTTCTTTGACAAGATAACAAGGGTTGTGCATATGGGGGAAGCGGTAGATGTGGTATATCTTGACTTTAGTAAGGCTTTTGATACTTCCTCTCATAACCTTCTTTTAAACAAATTAGGGAAATACAACATCAATGGAGCTACTATAAGATGGGTGCATAACTGATTGGAAAACCATTCCCAGAGGGTAGTTATCAGTGGTTCATAGTCAAGCTGGAAGAGCATGTCGAGTAGGGTCCCACAGAGATCAATTCTGGGTCCATTTCTGTTCAATATCTTCATCAATGATTTAGATAATGGAATAGAGAGTACACTTATAAAGTTTGTGGATGATACAAAGCTGGGAAGGGTTGCAAGTGCCTTGGAGGATAGGATTAAAATACAAAATGATTCGGACAAACTGAAGAAATGGTCTGAAGTAAATAGGATGAAATTCAATAAGGACAAATGCAAAGTCATGGGCTGTGCGTGATCCCCACCCCGTTTGGGAAGGCTAGCTTATGGCCCCACCCCATCCACCTGAGGCCACGCCCCTTCCACACCCTCCCTCCACAGATCCCCTAGTGTGGCTAGAGGAGCCCCACCCCAGCTGACCCAAGCCACCAGCCCAGCCGGCCCGCCCCAGGCAGCCCAAGTACCAGCCCACCAGCCGGCCTAAGCCTCCAGCCTGCCCCGAGTCCCGGCCTATCAGCTAGCCCAAGCCACTGGCCCCAGTCCCAGGCAACACAAGCACTGGGCAGCTCCAGCCCCTGAGCATTGGCCGGCCAGGTGCGGCCCCAGCCCCAGAACTCCAGGCCTTGGAATGCCAGCCAGGTGGCCCCAGTGCTGGGTGACTCCATCCCCAGAGTACTGTCCAGGTTGCCCCAGCTCCAGGCAGCCTAAGCACTAGCCCCAGCCACCCCTAGTCCCAGACCAACAGCTGGCCAACCCTAGTCCCAGTCCCTGCCTGCTTCAGGGGAGAGGCTGAGCAAGGGTGGGAAGAGCTGCTGCACTGCCCACCTGCCTGGGCTGGGGCCATGGGGGAAGAGCAGGATGCAGCAGGAGGGATAGGGGCCTTGGGGTGGAGCGTAGGTGGAGTTTTGCCTGGCTCTTTGGGAAGGCTAAGCTTCCCCAGGCCTATGATACCTGCCGTCCATGTGCAAAGTACTTCACTTGGGAAGGAACAAATAGTTGCACACATACAAAATGGGAAATGAAGGAAGGAAGGAGTACTGCAGTTGACCAGTAATAGGATAGGTGAGTAATTCTATATTAAATAGATTTTGCAGAAAGCATTGAAAGAGAACCCTTAATAACAGCAATTATTTTACACTCTTCCTCTTGCCCTCTCACATGCCAGTAGTTGGGGGAACAGACTGGAATAAACATGGAAAATGGTGGAGACTCAGGTTCCTAATCTGAATCCAAAGACTGCTGCCTCAGCATTGCAAATGGGAAAATAATTTCTCTTCACTCTGGTTTTCATTGCTGGCTAGTGACCAAGATACATCCTTTGGGCCTAATCCTACAATCCATACTCAAACAATGGGATACTTGTCAAAGTAAGGATCAGGCCTTATATCTGTTACTCTATAATCAGCCTGTTCCTCTTGCATGATTCACTCAATGAGGATGACATTTATGACCTCTTCATTGTAGTTGGGCAAAACAAATTATTTTTGCTTTGCAAGATTTCATCTTGTATTTAAAGAGAAGGAATAAGACAAGGATCTGGGGACTGGGTTGTCTTTTCTCAGTTACTCTTACCAATGACCAGACTCTGTTTTAAAAAATGCTCATTAGAACAATTTCAGTGGAAATTATGAAAATGGAAAAATGATAAACATAAGAAAATAAAAGTAAGTCATTGATAAAAATGTGTTAATAACAAATATTGCTACTACATGAATATTAAAACAGAATAATCAGACTCTAGATATGAAATCAGTGGGAAATGGTTTAGTGGGAACTTCCTAAGCATAAAAGTAATTTGATCATTTAAATACCCAAAATACCAAGAGAATTAAAACCACATCACCATTACAGTCCATATGTTAACATTTCATTCAGTTGTATTGTATCTCTCAGCTTTCAATATCAGAACAAAGTTTCTCATGAATAGTCTTTTTAAGAGAGAGAGTAATGATTACCTTTCTCTTCATTTATCATGTACCTTTATTCATTAGGTTCTAGGAAGGCGTAAAGATTAAACCAAGAGGAAAATAACGCGCCAGTGACTGATAAAGAAAAAAACAAATACCCCCTTTTAAATTCCTGGTGGCAAGCTCATTTTCTGTAATATCATAGGCAATGACTCTTCATTTGTTAAAAATGGGAACTAACACATTATAGTTCCTGGAAGCTATTAAAGTCAGATTATACCAGTCCACATTCAAAGAGTGCCAGCAAAATTTTTGAAAGGATTGCTGCCAAAGACTACATAATATCTATGCTCTAAGAAACAGAATTTGTTTCCGAAAACCTTCTCCATGAAGGGGGAGGATATTACTTCTCATCTCTACTAGTTTTTGAAGACCTATTTAATCCATGATCTAATGGATTTATTTTGGCAGGGTAGCTGTTCATTTTTTTTCCACGGTGGGGGAGGAGGGGAACTAGTTATAGGAACAGTTTAAAAATGTGAAGATCTATTTGAATATATTCCTTGGACACAGATGTTTCTTATAATTGTTAGTTATAATTTAAGGTAAAACAGGGCTGGCAAATTAGAATTTGAGTTTTATATTGGGTACCTATTAAATCTTTCTTCTTTTATAACCAGCTTTATACAGCATATCTATTATTGGAACACACATAAAATATAACACACACATATGTAGCTAGATAGTTGGATAACCTGTAAATAATGTAGACATTTCCACTCTTCCTCCATGGGAAACTGTTTCTTCGTGAACACAGAGCATTCATCCATTTAATATAGTAAAGTTCATCTGATGCAAGAAAGGATATTCTTGTTGTACATGAAACGTTTTAAGGATCTCCCATAATGCTTAACAGTAAAGTTATGACTCATCCCTCTGTGGAAAGCTCCCCAACATCCTCACAATATGCTGAAGAGTTGAACTAGTCAGTGTTAGGGTACATCTACACTGATGGCGACAAAGTCACCGCTGTCAGATCGACCTATCAGGATCGACTGAGCGGTCAGTGAAGACCCGCTCAATCGATCCAGAAGTCGACACATTAAAACCACCCCCTCAAGTGGCGTAGCGCTGTGTCGAAGGGAACGCGGTTCCTGTTGGCGCAGTGCAGTGAAGACACCGCGCAGAAGGGAAGCACAGCAGTCGATGGGAGTTACGCAAGCTACTCTGCGTAGCTTGCGTAACTCCTGTTGCCTGCCGCCGAATCACCAGGTAAGTGTAGACCGGGCCTTAGAGTATAACTTTGGACAATGATTGTCCCTTATTTGTATTGGAGTAGTGCTTAGAGGGCACAACTGGAAACTAGGGAACTTTGTATCCATATAACAAAGACCATTCTTGCCTTGAAGAGCTTATGATCTAAACAAAGCCTTTTCTCTTTGGCAAAGGTTATAGCCTTCTTAATGTTGCAGTCATGCATCAGTGTCCAACAGTGAAGAAATGCAACCTCACCACCAAAAGAAATAGGAAAATCCCATGCTACAAACAGAGTGATAGATTGGGTTATAATACTGTTAACTGATGTCTGCAAACATGGCTTACTATGGCCACAATTGCCGCCTCATGGCTCTGAAGTTTTTTGTTTTGTTCCCTTTCAAATCCCTCACCCCTCCCCATCCACCACATGTGCGTGCACACACACACCCTTTCTTTGAGCTGTCAGAATTTTTAATTTAGTTTCAACAGAGGCAGATGGCTTGCTTCTGTTCCTACTTCCCCATGTGTACCTTCGACTTCAGGAAAACTACATCCACTTTACATCAGTGTTAGTGGGAGGAAAATTGGGCCCAGTGAATTTCCCGTGCCATCAAACTTTTCATGCAGTGATTTAGTGCTTTAATAGAGTTTTTAGCTTCCTGCTAACTTTGCCTGGCTTCTGAAAGAAAGCTGCTGTACTGAGCATGATGTGGGTGGGACACCATAGGGCAAAGAAAGAACTTGGTCACTGTTTTTATGCCTCTGGGACCAGATCTGCAGATGGTGTAAATCAATGCTACTCAATCGACTTCAGTGGAATTATGCTGATTTACAGTGTCTAAGGATCTGACCCCGATCATGGCAGCATCCACTGAAATCCTGCACAAGACTTCAGCCAGAAACTTCACATTCCTTTCCATAAGTTGTTGCTTTTTCGAGTGCATACAACAGAGCTCTCATAAAACATGTCCTGTTATTATGATATGGTAGTAGCAGTCAGAGATCCTAATCAAGGTCTCATTGAGATAGATACTTACAAAGAGTGCTAAACACAGTCCTTGTCCAAAAGGTTTGCACGCCTGTCTCTATTCCCCTGCAACAGACTCTTATTGATCAATAGAGTCAATCATACATAAATTATCAAGATGAAGAAGACCACTGATAACTTTTCAATGCGAGTTAGGCGCCTAACTACTTTGGGTCTCTGAAAAATCTACCTTTGTAATCTGCTGACAATTAATCTGTTTTCTTCACAATCAAGAGAAATTTGTTGGCAAAAATTCTATTATATGAATTCATGGCAGTGAGATAGAACTGAGTGATATTTTTCTGACAAATAGTTTATTCACCAAAAAATGCAGATTTTTGTGAAGATGGGTCATATTTGGCAAATAGTTTCAACCAAACAAAAATGGAAAAACAAAACAACTTAAAAGTACCTGCATTTCATTCTGACATTTGAAACAAAACATTTGGACTTTTTTATTCAAAATTTAGCTAGATTTATTTTAAGTTTGTTTGTTTTTGTTGTGAGTGCTTTTTAAAAACCAAAACATTAAAAAAAATCAGATGGAATGAAACATTTCACTCAACCTTATATGAAATGTTTTTGGTTTTTTTTGTTTCTTTCAAAAAGAAAAAACAAAATTCCATTTTGGGTCAATGCAAAACAAATTTTCATTGGGATTTTTCTGTTCAGCTACCAAACCCAAAAATCAATTATTTGCTCAGCAATATTGTGAAGGTCACCATGAAACTACCAACGCAAGAGAGAATATTTTATCTGTATATTGTCAACAGCTCTCATTTGCTTGTTCTTTAAGGGGAATGCTCCCATTGTCATATGATGAACTGGACCCTCTGGGGAGGTTCTTCCTAGTTCTCCAGCAATATCTATCTCTAGAATAACCAGAAGTGTTAGAATCATTGCAGTCTTATCCCATTTGTGATCACCCCTTCACATCCAGAATAGATTTAGAAGAAATTATAATTGTTTCTTCAGTTTTCACAAGTCTGTGATTCTAGGGATTTTTTTAAAAAGTTCCATAGTGTTTTGATTATCAGCACTGAAAGTATGATAACAGTAGAGAAACCACTAAACTCACAATATGCCATGGGGTCTTTTGAGCCTGCTAAAGATGGCTTAAGTATATGTTTTATAGCATAATATCCTTTTGAACACAGCCATTTTTTATCTTAAGAATTAAAAGGAATATCTAACTTTTTTTGTTTAATTTGTTTCCCAAAGCTTTTAATATGTGAATTTTTATAGATTCCTCTTAATCTAGGGACTGTATGCCTTGGCTTCTCAGAGAACTAATTACTTGTCAGTGAGCATTCCTTCTTCATACTCTGAACAATACTAAATTCACTAATTTCAATTGACATAACATTTAGCAAGCCAAATCTCAGGATTACACTGTTACTATTTATTGTTTATTTTGGGAAGTGCCTAGAGGTCTCAGCTAGGTTCCACCATTGCGCTAGGTGCTTTACAAACAGATAATGAATTATAGTCCCAGACCAAAGAGTTTATAATCTAAAAGAAAGCTTACTTTCACTGGACCAGATCTTCAGCTGGTTTAGATCAGCAGAGTTGCATTGACTTCAGTGGAAATCTGCCAATTTATACCTACAGATTTGAGGATCTGGATCTATTTCATCCTTTTTTATTTCTGAGAATGGATTTGTTTATCTTAAAAGCTGGCTGCTGAGTAAAAATCTGTGAAATAACTTTTTTGTTGCATACATATTTTAAAAACAGGATTTTCAAGGATTTTGCAATGAATTACATATAGTTGGCAAAGCTCCCATACCCGTCTTCCTGTGAAAACGGAATTAAGTAAGGACTGGGCCTTTTGAGCATTAAATGCTCAAGCTAAAAGAATATTTAACAACAACTTTCAGAGAATCTTGCTCCCTCGCCCCCGAGTGGCTTTCCACCATTGAGGGATTTTACCTGATTTATCCTGACCACCACGGTTAGGTTCTTTTATCCTGTTGGCTGGATCAATTGGCCAATTTATTGCTTGCCTTTGCCATCATTACAGCAAATAATTAATCTCATGCTGTGGGTCTCTAGGTCTATAAGTCTACTCCAAATTCAATTAAATTTCCAAGTGTAGGCACAAGGCCATCTGAAAGTTGCTTTTTCCTTCAGATTTAATAGGTTTTGGCCTAGAAGGCTAGTCTTCTGGTAGTTTCACCCACGTAAAGGAGGCCTTTTTTATTCTTTAATTCACCATTATCTTGATCTTCTTAGCTATGCACACTCACTTAAGATTGTGTTGTACTGAAACCACTGAGTATTTCTAACTATGAACAAAAAATATTTAAAACTGCAGTGCAAACAGTTACTCCATCCCTCTGAGTGTTTTGAAGTGAAGACACAATCCACAGTATTTGTAGCCAGTTAATGTCTCGTTCCACAGCTCAGAGCCAAAAAATCACACTAAAAAATAAAAAGATCTTGAGAGGAGGACCAAGATTTGACATCTGGTCCTCCCATAAGGATTGCAAACCTGCTAAGCTTTCTTTTGCCACAAAGTTTCCTCTCCCTTTGAGTTCCTTCCTGTCAAAGTCTCTGCTTGAATCTCTCACTCAAGTGCCAAGCTCACTCTCTGTCTCCCTTCTCTCACTGAGGTGTTCTCTTCTGATTGTCAGCCTTTTTGGCAAGTAAGTCTCTCTCCCTGCAATCCACTCTCTCTCCAAGTTCTCCTTCTCTGATGACCTATTTCCCCACCTCAGCTCTAACCAGCTCCAGCCTCAGTATTGCCAACCTCAAAAGTTCAAAAATTGAGTCAGGCCCCCCCAAAATCGTGAAATTGGCACAAAAATCATAATTTTTTTAAAATCCAGTTTTGATCTGCCTTCTGCTTTTTTGACATCCCCTGCCCATCCTCTGTGTGTGTGTGTGTGTGTGTGTGTGTGTGTGTGTATGGTTGCCAACTCTCCTCTACTTATATTGAGGTGATATTGGCTTCCCACTGCACATGCTCTCATTGGTTTCCTAAAGGTGAGGAGCTTCCAGCTTCTCCCCACCTCCCAGAATTCTAAATAATTAATTGTGTTCTCCTCATCCAGCACAGCAATTAATTATACTTCCACATTCTACCTCCTTCCCCCACATCAGTTTTGTCCTCCAGCAGCTCCTCTGCTCCTCCTGCAGCTTTAGAGGCAGTTCACCAGGACACTCTCTCCCGCTTTCCAGGCCTGGGCTGGTGTTGCAGGGAGGGGACGTGGAGCAGAGAGCAGAAGAGGGACCCACTGCTCACCAGATGGGAGGAGGGAGCACAGCTGCCCTCAGCTTCAGGCCCTTTCAGCACCCTCCTCCCAGCTCCCCTCCTATGAGAACAGTGTCTTCCCTCCCCAGCTCAAATGCTCTTGAGAGGAGGTGTTAGGGGGAGTTCTGCCTGCCTCACAGAAGCTCTAATTGGTAGTTCTTCTCTAGAAGGCGGGCAAATGAGACAGGCAATCAATCAAAAGGGGATACCCCCTCCTCCAGAGCTGAAATTCATGAGGGGGCTGGAGCTTCTCCCTTCACAAGGAGACTCTTTAGCCCTGAACGGCCTAGCCATCTCCTCCCAATGCTCCGCCTCTCAAGCCTATGCTGAGTTCCACTCCTAACATGGCTGTCTATAACTTCAGACAGAAGAACAAATGGAACCACACTCAGCATCTCCCCTCTGCCTCCCCCTCTTCCATTGCTGTGCACTACAGAACTGTTTTTAAAAAAACAAACCATGAAGAGCTGTTTGGTTTTTTTGTTTCACAGAGCTGAAACAGTTCCAATTCTTAGTTTTTCAAAAAGGTTGTGAAACCTTTAAATAAAAAATGTCTATCGACCAGTATGGGACAAACACCAAGGTTTTTAGTTTAGCTAACACCTTGAAATATCTGTTTCAATTAAAAATGTGGACAGCTTTTTTTTGCAAAATTTTTCACTTTCAAATAAGGGCTGCTTTTTTTATTAAAAATCTTATTGGAAAAACATTAAGCCCATCTACTGGTGCTGGCAGTTGCATAATTGTAGTCAGTGTCAGCACTGACCTTGATCAAACAGTGCTGCAGGCCCCTTCTCCAATGTGTAAGGATTCATGGGACTGAAATCCAGCCCCATGTACTTTCAGGAGATTACTACAATACTACCTGGTTTCTCCACCAGTAAGTGGAGACTTAGGAGCCACAGGCTTTATGAGCCACTAAAGGTCTGGCCCACAGGGACATGAGTGGTGGAGCTTTGGAGTCCCTGGCACACTACTTAAGTCAGAAATGGAGACAGGAAGTTGTCTGTGCAATATGGTGGGTCCTGTCTTGCTGCAGTTACAGACTCTCTTGTCCCTGATCCTTGCCCCTGGTCTCCAGCTCTGGCTCCGACCTTTAGCTTTATACTCCAGCTCTGACTCTTGGCTCAACTTCTGACTTCAACTCTGGCCCCTGGCTTGACTCCTTACCCTGCCTCCTGCTCTGACCATTAGGTCTGACTGCCCAAGCCCTGGTCGTGACACTGTATGGGCCCACATTTGCACTGTCTTATCAAGAACTGGTCCACCTTTAAGGAGTGGCCTGCAATATAGACTAATGGACTAGTTATTTGAAACTCTGCTTTCAGCTTTGAATATCTGCTTTCCTCTTCATATATACAATGTCTTTTTACAACAATTGATGTTATACACTTGGGGAAAAGCTACCCTATAAACATTTTCAAAAGCTGCTAAGTGACTTGGGAGCTCTGGAAAGCAAAGTCCCATTGGCTTTCAATAGGCTCCAGAGTCACTTGTGTGAATTTAAAAGTTTTACCCATTGTCTACTTACATACCTAGGAACCAGCAGGTCATTAGTTCTAATCCTGATGCTGCCATTAATTCACTGAATAATTTTTGGCAAATCACAACCCTTCTGTGTCTGTTTTGCCATCTGTAAAATAGGGATAGCAATACCTAATATCTTGTGAGGTAGATGTTTATGAGCATTAATTAGCTAATATTTGTACAGTGCTTTGAAGATTTAAGTGTTACGAACTGGAAATAACCCTTTGTTGTAAATGACTGAAAATGAGAATTTGTGATCTTACATAATTGAATATTACAGTGAAAAGATTTAGTATCTGCCACAGCCAGTAAATAACTCTTAGTGGTATTTGTCTGAGGCAGAGATGCTGATAGTTAACAGACTTCAAATCTGGAGTAAAATGGCAATACTGTTGTCTTAAATTTAAACCTTATAAACTATGTTTGGAGCCATATTTGCTGTCAATAAAATATTGACAATGATGTGTCATAAAGCAAGTTGAATAATTGACATATAAACATTTAGAGTAACTTTCCAGATTTGCCTTTCATTTTGAGCCTAATGGGCACATGTCAATGCATGAAGGAACCTTTTGCAGGGGTTTATAAAGGGACTTGTTTATCAGCTTTCAAAAATATTTGATGAAGCTGTACCCACTGCCAGCTCTTTGACACTGAAAACACTATGACATAAACTGAAATTACTAATGTTTGATAAAGACAATTCTTCAGTATCCTATATTGACTTTTTGGTAAAATATTAGATGTTTGTTAAAAAAAGTCTGTCTTGTTTAACATGCGTTATCTACCCATATCCATTTAAAACATTGTAAAAGGAAAATTAAATGAACTACAGTAAAGATTTCAGACCACATGACCACCTACCCCAGAAGCTAAGACATTGGGAAGCTCTACAAGGGGATCCTGTTTCTCCCACCTCATAGCATCATTTCCTAGGATCCACAGGATGCTTGAACCATCCAGTCTGGTTCTGTGTCTCCAGCATCTCCCTTATCTTCCACCCCCATCCTGGCAGAACGGCTCCAATGGATTCACAGTACCAGGAAGTCCCCCTATCTGGGGCTGTTGCTGGTGAGCTCTCCTTTAGTTAAAGGGAGGGTTTCCCACTATAGAGAAGGCACCACAGAAAAGGAAATTATAGACTTTTGCCATGTAATCTTCTCCGGGCCAGTGGAGTGCTGATGTGGCTCATAGCCCTTGCCACCAGTCTCCATCCCTTCACCCCAGATGGATCCTAATCCCATGGAGCTTCCTCTAAAAGGCCTGGGGAAAGGAGACAATGTCATAGATGTGATTTTCCCTCTCCTTTCCATACATGAGACAGGGGCCCAATCTGCATAGGGATTATGGAGGCATAGGCTATCCGTTTATTGGCAGAATTCAGTATCTGAGGTTCCTTTTACACTAGCACCTAAGTGAGTCTCATAAAAATACTTTGTTTCTTAATTAGCTAGCTTTTTGTAACTGCAGCAGCAAACCTTGGTAGATTATTTAAAGTAGATAATAAATCTTCATTATAATGACAATTTTGGGATCCATAAGAGGGTATTATAATGGTGGTGTTATAGCAGGTAGTGTATGTATATGTATCTTTAAAAGAATCTTTCAGTGGAATTAAACCAGGTATGAATTTCTCAACAGAGAGCTGAAAGGAGGTAGAATGTTATTGTTTTCCATATTTCTAAGAAGCCAGTTATTTTTAAATCTAGTACAGATGTATCCTATTAACTGTCAAGTTACTTATTAAACCACACAAATTACTGCACAGTCACTCAATAAAAATGCTAGAGATATAAAGGGGCAAGGAAGTCCTCGTGATTTTTCTGCTAGACCTTAACCATGAAAAAATAATGTTGTTCCTTTTTAACAAGGAATACAGCCAGAGAAAGTATTAACAAAACAAGGCACAAGACTGGAGCTTACATGTCCAAAACTTGACTTGCCACATGTGCATATAAAAAACAGCAAATGGAAACAAATGTGAAGTCACACCCAGAATCAGAGGCACATCAGCATGCCTAAAACAGGTGACAGTGGTGTCACTATCTTTTTATCAGGCAGAATTGAAGAGAGAGTAGATAGGGCTATGCAGTTATAGGGGCTTCTTTATATCATTTACATTGGAAATTATAAACATGAACAGTTTCTATCATTCTTAGACAAATTTGCATAAGCCCATAAGTAATTTGAAGGTGTCAGACTCTGGCTGCATCTATTAAAACAAGGCGGCCGCCCAATCCTTTGTTTCAGCTAATAAACCTTCCAAAGCAAGAGAGGCGCTATGACAACAATTAGCGCCGTAAGGCACATCACTGGAGTTACTTTTTCATCCAATGGTATTACAAAATAATCGTGCAGTGCCAGGACACATCACATTGTTAGGAGATTTCTGGCATGTTGCTCAATTGTCTCAAACAATCTCATCATGCACTAGGACAATGCTGTAATGCAAACAATAAAAACAACGTTGCCCCCACATACACACCTCTGCAAGAGCTGCACTTGGAGGGGATACGGTTGTGCACAGATTCCCCATACATACACATGGAAAGGCATTCAGTACCCCCTGTTATATCATTCCCTCCTCTTACGACCCTGCAGAGGATACTCCATGGGGCTTGGAGGAGGAGGCAGAGGCTAGGAGGGTCAGCAAAGCATATCATCCCTATCCATATGGCCCTGCAAAGCTAAAGTTAAAAAGGTAATACAACCTGGGACTGCATTACCTATACTCCAGACCCCCGTCTCCTTTTGCAAGGAGCCCGGGGGCAGTTGTAGCCAGTAAAGCCAAATAGCTGGGGAAGAAGGGGCCAGGGCTGGTGCAGAGGCAAAGAGCACTAGCCCCCTTGGAATCCTCTGGAATTAGAGAGTTGCTCTGCATACACAACCAGGAAGGTTTGTAACCTCCTGTGTCCTTTATGCCAAAATCTCCTGTAAGTGTTCACAGTGAGGATCCAAATCAAAGACTCTACTGCCTTTACAGACCTTTCTCCTGCTAGAAGCTTATGAATTGCCATGAATTGGAAAAACCCACATATCATATGACTTAAAGAGCAAAAATATAGAATTCTCTGGGTACAGAGAAACAAGTGCTTCCAAAGAGACAAAGGTGAATGATTTCAGAGTCTGGAAGCCCTTCATCCAATGCTTTCCAAAGATGGACAAAGCTCTGACATACCACCACGCCTGCTAAGAAGTGAAAAATAAGCAAGTCTTCCCTGCTTCTGAAGATTTGATATACTTGCTTCTGTGCCCATTAAATGCTTCAATAAGTGTCCTCCTCTGCCCAGTTAAAGTACAAATATTCCTTCTCGTTCTCTTGAACTGTCTTACGGAGTATAAACAAAACCCATCTGGCCCTTCATTAAGTCCATTAGATTCCCTTTGATCTCATGTAAACCATGAGAAAAAGATCTAAGGCTCTGTTCTCCTTTCTAGACATGTGCATAATTTCCATCAATGTCAATGGGAGTTAAATATACCTAGGGAGAGGGAGAAATAGAAACAGTAATGTATACTACATTTTGGCATCTATATATATATGAAGTATGTAAATAAAGCAACTTTTTATTTCTGTAATACAGAGCCAGATTCCCTGCCTGGCTTCCTTCAGAGGACCCGGGCCTGCAGGCCCTGAGGAGCCAAAAATCCACCCCACATAGGAAACTGTGATGCAATTCACTCTGCAGCTCTTGCTCCAATAACACCCAAACAGCAAACAGAGTGCATGGGATCTGTAGGGGAGGGGACAGGACCAAGGCACCTAGGAAAGGCATTGGTTGAACTATTTATTGGGACTGTTTTTTAATCTTTTCATCCATGAAGCGCTAGGTTACCACAAGTGCAAATGTACAGAGCTCAAAGGGAGAGAAAAATAACAAAATTAAAACACCCCGTTAAAATGGCTTAAAATAGTTCCCTTGCATATAAATAATGTCATGGTTTAAAGTCCATCCCAGGGCCTTCCAAGGCCTGCATGCTCATAGCCTCCCAAAGCAGACATGTCGACACAAAGTGGAGTATAATTTAAGCTAGGAAGAGGCTCAGCTTCTTTTGTTGCAAAGTGGCTCAGCTTCTCTCGTTGCTGATCAAACTGGCAACTTCAAAATAAACGCGCTGGTTTTTTTGCACTTGTAAAAACATGGGTCCAAATGGGGGGAGAGGGCAGTGCAAATGCCCCAAACCCTAGAAATCAACTAAGGCAGGTATAAATCTTGCCCCTATAATCGAGGCCACCCTCCTGAAGTTTAACCCAGTATGACCACGGACTCCTCCGGTGGTGAAGGGACCAGGAGGGGGGGAGCTCTCCCTCCCAGCCCCAGTTAAGTTGGAGGGGAGAGGTGGCAGAGGGTTACTTACCCAAGCTAGGGAGATACAGAGGAGCTGTGCTCCATTTCCTTTCCCCACCCTCTGCCACCAAGCCTTCCCTTCTCACTGCCTCGGCAGCGCTGTGCTACGGGGATCTAGCAGTGGATCAAACATCGCCACTCAACACAAGAAGCGTTGCGCCCAGTGCATTGCCACGGCATGTCAATGGCGCCCGGCTGCTGCCATCAAGGGAAGCCACAGAAACTGGTGGCAGCAGGAGAAAAGCGAGCGCGAGGGAGGCCGGCGCGCTCTGACCTAGGGGCGGCGCCGCGAGCGCGAAGCATCCAGCTCAGACCTCTCTCTCGGAAGGGGCGGGGCGCCTGCCCAGCGGCAGCCACAAGCTCCCAGGTCGCCTCTAGGGGGAGCAGGGTGCACAGACAGCACCTGGGATCCCATCCCCCTGCAGCGCTCAGACAAACTTGCCCCGCTCCGCACGTGGCCCGGCTCGGCAGGCGTCCGGCTGCTGCTTGCTAGCTCGGGAGCTCTGGGTTCAGTTAGTGCCAGCAGTCCACTGGCTAGCCTGGGAGCCGAGCGGGACTCTCCCTTCTCCCTCCCTGCCCCGAGTCAGTCTAGGGTGGGCTCCCTCCCCTCCCTGCACAGCTGTGGCCATCTGCGTCCCGGCTGCCGCTTTCCTAGGGACTGCGGCGCCTCGCGCTCGGTGCGGGGCCGAAGCCCAGCAACAAGGAATAAAAACGTGCGGCTGAAGCCCGCGCTGACCCCTCCGCCCTCCCCCGCCATGCATGCTCCTCTGGGACCCCCTGCGTTAAATAGTGTTGAGGGTCCAGACAAGAGCGGACTGATCGGAGACCGTGGTGGCCAGGCTTTGGCGCTGTCTATGGGTAGCGAAGAGCAGAGCCGTGCAACGCCCGGTTCATTGGGTGAGAGCGAGGAGAACACGCGTGGCAGGCGGGCACAGACCCTGCTCGCTCTCCCTGCGCAGCGACACAGGCTCCCGCTGACTCCCTCCCCAGCCAAAGGGAACAGACCGCCTGGAGAATGCAGCATCTGCCTCTGTGCTAGCCCTGCCTCCCGCGCCAAGCCTTTTCCCTGGCAGCAGCAGCAGCAGGTCCAGCTGTAAGCCAGGGGCTGTTTCTTGCGTGAAAAGAAATTGACAGAACAAAACCCCTTCCCCGTAAAATCCCGGTTTATCCTAGACTGGCCGCCCCTACTTTCAATGGGGTTTGCAAATTCTGGTCCGCTAATCGGCCCCATTTCAAACATAACAATTCGCTTTCCAGAGCCAAACAAACTCTCCTACCCTGACAGAAGGCAGCAGGATTCGATCCGAATTGAATAGTCCTATGATCAAGAGGCCGAGGCAAAATTCCAAACTTCCCTAACACTATTTTGATCATAAATAATAGGGAAGCGAAAAGCGAGCTATTCCTAGTCCATTTGTTTCAAGTTTAAAAGATATTCGGGTTTAATAGAAGGTTCAAGCTGGCGTTCCTGAATGGTTTATGTATAGCATATATCACACTTACAGCGTGTGCGT
Source organism: Emydura macquarii macquarii (assembly GCF_026122565.2). Taxonomy (NCBI): domain Eukaryota; kingdom Metazoa; phylum Chordata; order Testudines; family Chelidae; genus Emydura; species Emydura macquarii. The sequence goes on from NW_027132434.1 coordinate 2,608,633, forward strand.
GCATGTATGTAACATTATACAGTCAGACTTTCAGTCCGATATTCTTGCTCTGATATATTTTCTTTGTGTGAATTCCGCGGAATAAACTCTGAACGTTATATGAGCGCTCCAAAAACCTTCAGTTTGCTTTCCTTGCTTTAATTTAGAGTGGGATCTAGTGCACTAATCAATAATCATCCTTCAGTCTTTGAACACCAGGGGGCTGATAGGACTTTTCAAGACAAATTCCTCGGGAGATGATATATATACTTCACACTTACTGTGCACTTTACACTGGGAAGAAAAGAAATGTCCTGTGCATTTATCAACGGAAACAAATTAATGAAGGCGTCCTGCAAAAATAACGGAGAGAATGTAGTCGATTTATACATTTGTTTATTTTTAAACTGATGAAGGCGCCAGTGATTGTACCAAAAAAAAAACCCCAAAATAAATAAATCACCCATAAAGTGGCTCCATTAAAGGACATCGTTCGCGACACGTAACTGTAGTTTATACCGAGCTGTTTGGTGCCTCATCCTACTTAATGCTTTCTTATACAAGCAGAATGCTAGCCCCGTTTTCAATAACTGTCTGCCTTTCACCACACTGAAAGAGCAATATATTTAAAAGATGTATTATGCATGCAACACTTGATAGCGAGCTCCACGGAAACGATCTATAAATTTCTATGAAAGTATTTTGGTCTTGGCTGATTGTAAAGGAATTTAGTTTTGACGAGCCAAATGCCTTCTTTCAGGTGAAATGAAAAATCAAACTTTCCCCTTGGACCCAAACAGCATTTCTCGATTCCTTTTACTGGAGAGAGAGAGAGAGCGACGGACTTTTATTTGTGTGTGTTGCAAAAATCTGTTTGATGGGCTGCTTGCAAAATTGCTGACAGGACGGAATTCAGTTTCCGCCTAGATAAATGTTTCCCACTCTTAATTCTTATCCGGTTTAATCTTTCTCAAAGCACTCGACTAAACAAACAAACAAACAAACAAACAAACCGGAGAAACAACCGGCGCTTTGTCTTGTCGGCTCAATGAAGGCAGCTCAGGACAGGTTTTAAGGCGATTGCAAAATGTTTCATTGCGGGGCTTTGATTTTAAAGAATTTTCCTAGATTCTAGTACACGGATACGTGAAAAACCTATTTGTATCAGCTTCGCTGAGCCAGATTTCGCAGCGGTGTGCCTGTCATTATACAAATGCTCTCTTTTTTGTTCTTTTCAAAGACTACACAATTGTTCTTCCCTAAGAGATTTTATTTAAAAAAATCACCCTGAACATTTTGAACGTAAGCAGCCATAAAATAATTGTGCATCAAAGATAAAGCACCAAAACTCGGAGGCATATTCAGCGAAGTCATACGGACTTTTTTATTTTATTTTTTTTAATTGTATTCTCAGACATACAATAAATTAGTTTGTCCTCGGTTATGAAAAAAGGCAAAGAGGACTGATCTGAAAATCTCACAATGAGAGTCCAAAGCGAAATTAACAGAGACGTTTGGGTCTAAAGTCTGCATTAAATGCTAGATTAAAAATCAGTTAGTGAACGTGCGTTAGTCAATGGTCGGTTGCAATTCTCCTTGTATTCCCCTCGCATATAAACACAAGAATGGCCTTTCAAGAAAGTCAGACAACTTTGTAGAACATAATCTAGTCACAAGTTTACACTGAGAAGAGTGATAAAAGTGTCTGAGTGCGTGGTCTGAACCTATAATTTCCTCTCCTGAGGGATCTAGTTTTAGATAGAGGCGATTTTATTTTTTTCTCTATGAGAAAGGGAGCAACCTTTCAAGCAAAGGAATACAGGTGCTCATGAGAATTCTCCCCCGACGTTTTTCATACTCGGACAAGAAGACCATTTATAGCCCCAGTCTGCGGTACAGTTAAAGGCTTATTACAATGTTGAAAAGCAAAAACCAAAAAGCTCTCGTATTTCCCACTGCGCTATAAGTCTAGCTATTACAGTGAAAAACCCAAGTCCTTGGCAAGTGGGAGAAATAGGAAGAAAGCCAATTCAGGGCAGGCGAACAGAGAACAGTGCAGTGACTTTCCTTCAACAATTGATCTGCGTTTGGAACAGAAGACTATAACTTTCCTCTTTCCATAATACAATTATTCTGGCTTATTTATAGCTGATGTTGAAATATCCTCTCCTCCCCCACTGGAAAAAAGGAATATCGTATATTTATATTGTTCTTTTGATTTATGAGAGTCTTACTTCTAAAAATCCGAAGGAATAAAAGTATGGTATTAGCTTAATAGTGTGTTTATGTAATGCATCTCTCCTTCACTCCAGAGAAATTCAAATAATTCTCTGGCAACAAACCAAATGATGTGACCTCTGGCTTGCTAGGCTTATGGAATTGTATGGCCTCATCTTTGTCCTACCTGCACTTACGCCTATTCTTTTATACAGCATTTCACAACAGACTCACGTTTCAGGCGAGCTATCTGATGCCCACAGTATGACCAGAAAAAAGGGGCCCGATCCTGCAGTAAAAACGCCTGCTAAAGTCAGTGGAAATCTTGTCTGAGTAAAGATGGCAAGGCCGTGCCCACTAATAATCTTCCGGGTTGTTTTGTGTCTTCTTATTCTATAAAGTCCATTTAAAGGCTTTTAGCTAACCCTAAATTCACATTTAGGCTTCAGAGAGAAAATCCCTTGTACATTGTTTAAAATTAAAATGATCGAAAAACTAAACCTTCCCAGTTCAAACGCTTCAGGCAGAGAGTTTGCAACCAGTGGCAAATCCCCCTCTTCCCCCATCCGGGAGATAATAACCTAATTTGTTCTGTATAAATTCACAACATTCACTCTTATTTTTTTGTTGTTGGTGGTGGTCGGGTTTGTTTGTCTGATTTTTTGTTTGTTTGTTAACCTAAATGGATATTTTTTTTGCAAAATGCAGAAAGTATGATTGCACGGAAATCAGAGAGAGAGAGAGAGAGAGAGAGAGACTTTTTTCTATGCCTATTGCTTCGTAAATAACTCCTTTGCCAATAGATGGCATAGTGTCCTTTCCATTGTAAGGGAGCCTGGACTAAAAACTTCGCCGATTTATTTACCTTGCTTGTTTGTTTTTCTTGTAGCATTTATAACGCATAAACGTCTCTTTGCATTTCCTCCCCTGAGGGACAGAAAACATAGGTATCTTTAAAAAGGTATATTGCAAAAATTAAAATTACAGATGTAAAACATACTGTGAAACCTATAAAAATCCGTTTACAATGGTTACTTTAAAAAAGAAATTTATAACTTTCATATGTACCTTACTTATGCAATATGCAACTGCCATATGTTTCCTTGTTCCATAATTCAGTTTTTCCTGGACAGCTAGAGCAGGTAGTGCTTCTTAAAGTACATTTCATGTAATATGAGAGCTAGCCCTGACTAAAGACTGAGGGTCACCATAAAAACACAAGCCTTGCCTAAAAATGCTATTTAACTCCAAATTGTTACTTACAATTGTTCTATAGTGTTCTTGTGGGCCTACGTTAGGATAAAACTGGGATATACACTGTATCTTTTTACTGTTGAAATCCCAAATCACAAACATAAATATTTCCAATTAGTACCTCTGCCCTAAACGATAGTGATTTAAGACCACCTAATTTAATTCCCTACATGTTTTAATATTTTTTCCTGGGACAATAGTGAAAATATTACTTAAATTTATAGTAACGCAATAAAAAAGTTAAGCCTCAGGTTTCCTCAGCCCTCATTTAATGTTTGCTTTCTCTTATTTTGTGGCTAGAGTCATAAAAAAAGGCTGGTTTTTAAATCATTTGTCTGAAATTAACAAGAAATGTAAGTGGCAAAGTCATATTTAAGACTATAGATTTCCTTTAAAATGATTAATGCTTTTGGCTGCATAATTCCAAATTGGTGTAGTATTTTAAAATTCTTGAAAACTCAATGAAGACAATGTTGGCTGCTGGCTTTAAAGCGTATCTTTTATTCTTCAATGCAATTCCTTAAAATTTTCATCAGTCAGGGAAACTAATTAAAAGTGACCGCGTGTTTATTTCCGCTTTTATACTCAGCAGCATGCAGACATGGATTTTCCTCATTTTTAAAACCGAAACTACGGAGAGATACGGAGAGACTGGCCATTTTACAATTAATTTAAAAATAGGTCGATCGGCGTGTTGAGAGAGCATGAGACTAAGCAAAACAATTGTCCAGATGCAACAGAAAGAGAGAAGATAGGTCAATTCTATAATGCAAGCAAAACTTCCATGGATTTGAAGCCGGATTTTGCAGTCCTCTTTGAAATCAACGGGAGGTTTGCCTGTGCACTGAATAATCGCTGGACACCTGGTTATTTAATAAATCAGACAGGCTGGATCCTCGCTGTGTTTCCCCGAGGGAATCTAATCTGCTCCTTTCCACAGGTTTCATTGTTTCAGGTTACTCTGAAATCTTGGCGTGCAGCATCTGAAGCAAGTGTGTTGGGTAGCTAACAATAATAGCTGCATGTTTAATTTATTGGATTTCATCCTTTTCTTTCTTTCTAACAGTCTAAGATGAGACCTGCTGCTGTGTATAGTCGTGTCGTAAATATAACGTTTAGGTATATTCATGGGGGCCGGATCAGTTGCGAAAAGCATTGGAGGGACCAGCTTTCAATGATAAAATGGGTGAGGCCAACCTGCTAAACTTTATACACACAACGTCTGAAGTTCCACGGGTTGTATTACTGACTCTTAAGTTACTGGATGCTGACGAATCGCATTTTATTCGCCAGAGCCATCGCAGATAATACTGGCTCAAATCCTGAGGTCGTGAGTCAGGGCTAAATTCTGATCTGTTGCAGGATGGAAATCTGTAGTGGATGGAGTTACTCTAGGTTTACACGGGGTAACTGACATCAGAACCTAGCCTTTACTCATGCGTGTCCTAAACCAGAAAGTGTCGTCCGAGGGTAGAATCAGTAAAGACAGAAGGATTTGACGGATTGTATCAACATTTCTATGCGCTCCGTTTTTCGGCTATTGAGCTGAACTAAACAATGGACTAAACTTGGGGACAACAACTCGGGAAAATCTCAACGACCCCTAATCTAACGAAAGCCTTTCAGAAATTGGGGGTGAGATGTTCGAAACTGACCAGGAGATTTAGCCACACAAACTCCCATTAATATCAGTGGGAATCGTGCCCCTGCCTAACTCCTCGTTTGGCAAATCAAAGAGCCCAGCCCACTTTCGGGCGCAAAGCAAATTGCACCCATTTACTTGAAAGACTAGGGAACGGATCCTGTTCGGCCTGAAGTCAACGACGAGGGAGTGTGAATGTTGTCCCGATTCACACCGTGTGAAACCCCACTGAATTGAGCATGTACTTTGTCCCTGGAGGTTTTGCCCTTGACTTGACTGGAAGCAGGGACAGGCCCTGGAACAAATATAGGCCCAATTCTGCCCTCCTTATTCAGCCAAAAAACAACAACAACAAAAACACCCCAAAACCAAAACCCCAAAGCCTGTGACTGTGTTCCATGGGAGTTTTTGGCTGAATAACAGGTGAGCGACTGAGCCAAATGAGACATATTGCTAGATTCCGTTTTCACTGAAATCCATGACAAAACCCTCCTGATCTCCAATGTGAGCTGGATTAGGCCCATTATTGATTGATCGATTGTATTTGTTTTACCATAGAGCAGCAATTCAGTCACTGGAGACATCTTTTTATTTAATTTATGTATGTATTTATGTGTGTATGTATTTATTTATTATGTTTACCTCTTTCTTTTAAGCTAACATTAAACACAGAGGAGGTAGCTTAATAAGAGGGGTGAAAACAACTTGGTTCTAAACAGCAAGAGCATTTAAACAGAACCGAGGCTTGAAATCCTTCCTAATTTCCACAGTTGGGCCTATATAGTCCCATGTAATTTGCAGAAAAATTGTAATACCCCCGCACAACCACGAGGATTAAGGGAGTTTTCCTGTCGGTTTTAAATGTAAACGTACTTAACCTTACCTTAGCGTGTTTTTATAGGTGATACAGATCTCTGGGAGATTCAGTCTAGAGTTTTTTGTTCCCCCTCCCTCTCTCTGTCTGAATACTGTACTGATGGCTTAACTGAGGTGTTAACTTTCCTTCTCTTAGAACAAGCTAGAAACGTGATAGTGATGGTACCACGTCTCATGTACTGCAATGTCATGAGAATTTCGGATCAATCAATAAATCCTCTGTAGTTTGTCATATTTCGTTTATTCTATTACAAAGCAGCTGAGCTAAAATAACTGCTTAAATTTGTATATAAAACTTTTGTGGGGGAAGGAGCCTACTTTCTTGAAAACTTTTATAAAATGATATAAACAACTTTCTTATGACCCGATCCTGGATTCCCTGGCCGTATAAGATACACGGAATCGGGTCCTTAAAGAGAAAAGAAATTGCAGTTTTTTATGTTCTTGCCCTCTTTGATGATACCCGGGGTTTAATGTTCAGATACATTTGCAGAAAGAAAAGGTTTGAATGACGACAAACCGCAGTCATACAAACCTCTATATGTGTTCAAAATATGCAGACAGTGTAAGAAATGTCAAGTCGTTTAAATATATTTTCAGGTTTAAATTTGTGATAAGTCTGAATAAAGAAATACAGTACTTAAACCCCATCTACATTTAAAGTCTAGAAATATAAACTTTATGCTGAGAGACACCATGAAGGTGTGTTTTTCATCATCCCCTCAAAAAAAAAAATTTTTTTTTACAGCCATATGGATCACAGATCGTTCAACACATTTAAATAAATCCAGCTATTAAAAAAAAAGAAAAGAAAGAAAACAGCCAGTCACATCGCAGATATGCAACAGAAAACTGAAAAAGTAAACGCCCTGAAATACTGGATGATTTTTATATACCTGATGTCAAAGCACTCAGATTAAGAGCAATAACCACTTCATTAGTGTAAGTACACTGTAGCCGTGCATCTCTAAACGTTAGACTCCTCTCTGGTAAAGGACAATAATTTAACCCTAGAAGAACGAGACGGGAACTGGGGTTGATCAGAAACTTTTATGTTAATAACTCCTGGGCATGGCATGTATGGCTACGGCATCTGTAACTGGTTGGTTTTGATTGGTTCGTTTTGAAATATGTCCCGCTTATTCTTCTAAACCGGATTCCGTGGAGTGCATGCCAGGCTCCTTAAACAGACGCGCTATAGTTATTGGGAATACAGAGCAGCCGTTTTCACTGGTGACGGTTGTAGCCACTTAAACTGGTGGCTGTTTGGATTAATTTAGCACATTTCTGGACAGTTATTGTCACATTGAACCTTAACCCCGCATGGCAGTCCCCATAGCTTGCCCTTTGGCATTGCTCTCCGCGGAAGTTACCTGGGCTCTCGCCAATTTTCAAACATCTATATCAACTTTGAGACCAACAGGGGCATTTTAAACACAGACCCGTTGTCTGTGATGTTTGTTGTGTATTGCCCTTGTCTGTCACTCTCACCAGACCTATAGGACATTCCGCAACGTTTGCCAGGAAAACCCAGCGGGCAGGCTGCTCCCCGTCTCAAAGTCATAACGGTGGGTGGGAAACATCTCGGTATTTTCAGCCTAAAGGATATGCGTTGGTGGGTCAGTACCTGAAATAGGGCCTGCCGATAAGGGGGGTGATGATCTGAAAAATACCTCCCAGTCAGAGTCCGATGAATGGCTCGCAGCTTCCTCGGTGGGAGCCCGGGTGAGTCCTGTCATTTCAGACCCCTCGAATGGGATCTCTGCAGACGGGTGGATGAGGGTGAGATCTCTGCAGATGGGGAAGGTGCTTTGGTGATCCGCGGGCAGGGTCCTAATTACAGGGATATCCCCTCAGCCGCCGCATGCACAGATCCATTTCCTTCTCTCTTTATATACTGATCTAATTTCCATCTTGAAGACGTTTAAACTCTTGCAAGATCTTTTAGCTTAGTACTTTCATCCACTCTGCACATCTGATTTTCTTCAGATTCAATCTCAGTTGGAATAGGCAGAGCAGACAGATTCTAGACTATGGAACAGTTAATATATCCCAGATTGAATGTAAAGATAAACCAACTCCACAGCACTGTTCAGTGACTGACACTAGCCATTTTACATTATCCTATAGATTCAAAATCACATCAACTGGAGGGGGATTTTCCTACTTGTGACTTGCTTTAAGTTACTGTCTTCTCCAAGGAAGGGGGTAGGGGGGCTGGATAGTGCCTCTGCTTATTTGATTAATTAAATGTGTCTTGGACATCTATATTGTCATATAGTTAACGCGTTTCTAAAGTTTTAACACTTAAAATTACTTGAAAGGCTAATTTAGCACTAGGATATTTGCTAGGCAATCCTCCCCCTTTCTCCAGTTTCTGGGGATTCAGCCCACTCTTTATCGAGTTTACAGATGGATTTACATTTCAGTGACATGTAAAATCCTGGTATCTGGACATTTAGAACCTATGAGATTTGCTACTCAATAGTTCAGACAATAGCTCTGAGAACATTCAAAATACAAAAGGTAAATGTGTTCACACAACCACATAATATTGATACGATTTTTTAAAACGGTGCCATAAATCCTTGATCGCTCTTATATGAAACCGTGCGTTTCCCCGTAGTCTTCATTACATAAGAAGTCTTTTTTCCTCTGTTTAACTATATGAAATTCTTGAATATGGCAGGGGAAACATTATGTAACTGTATTTTAAAGAAGATTTTAGGCGAGCTATTTGTTAGTTGACTGGGAAAGTAAAGAGCATATAAATGCTGGCCCCAGATCCGTAGCGTTTGGTATTCTTTTCATAGGAAAAAACCCCAAACCGTAAAAGATCCCTTCCATAGTCCGCACCTGCGGATATGATTTTTATTAAAGTTATTGCGGCCGGATATGGCAGTGCTCATACAAATCTTCCTTTAATTACCTTTTTCTTTTTCCTTTATAGCGTCAGTTTACAATAGATTATTTTAACGGAGGCTCTGAGTGTTTGTGCTTAAACCCACGTCAGCCACTGTTTTAATAACAATTCAGTGAATCCCTAAGTAACATCCTTCCTCACCGCAGAATAAGACAGTCACAATTTTCAGAGCAGCGGAATAATTAGAAAGCCCGCCGTTATATTTTTAAACCCGGTTTTTCTCACTAAGACCTGCTGTAGAAAGGGAATACCATGGACACTATTTAAAGCCGTGGGACAGCTTTCTCCATTTCAAAGGAGATTTCTGGAGGGGAGTTTTAAGTCTAAATCAGGTGATCAGGTTCTGAACCACAGAACGAAAAGCTCCTGGCCACGAGAAAGCGCAGAGCAGAACAAAACGAACTCCGCCGCGCTAATAAAACCCGGTGTCTTTCCACGCCCTTGTTCGGCATGGATGCAGCGCCGAGCCTCCCCGAAGGCTTGCATGTGTTCCCAAAAGGGAACTTTGCAAGCTAGAGAAAGCAACGGGTCCCTGTTTTTCGTGCCTGCTCATTGCCGAGTTTATTTGATGTGAGCTGTAACCGGGCAGGGGCACGAACCTATTTTGGTCTATAAAAGCCTCTTGAATTCTCTACCCGGACTTGTCTACGCTGCTGTCACTTTCGAGGGAAGGAGCCTCACACCTTTCGCTGCGGGAAGGCGGGGCTGGGCTGTGACATACCACGAAGGGGGAACGAGGGGAGCGAACCGCGGAGTCACAGAGCAACACGCTCGGTCCCCCCACACCCTGCTCTTTTATAACCTTGTAAGGAAGAAGGACCCGGCTCGAGATAATCCCCAATTTCTGATTGGCCCGTCCAGGGCTTGATTGACACAACCCTCCCTCCCACCCCTCTCTGGCTCCGCCCAGCGCCAGTCACTTTATTGACACTAATGAGCGAGTTCTTTCCCACCGGCCTCCTGCTCGGGAAGTGCTGACAGATCAAGGCAACACATTTCAATTACAAGCCCTAATTTGTGTCCGCCGAGCGTTTGTTACCCATGTCAGTCCTCTCCGGCCCGTCAGACGAGGCAGAGCTCGGCGCAGGAGGGGGCGGAACGAAGCGCCTCTGCGACCAGGACAAGTTTAGACCCACTTGGCTGCTCACTTGGACTGGAGAAGGAGGGCGCGGAAAGCCCCGCGCCCCTGGCCTGGGTGATCGGGAGGGCGGCAGGGAGCCAGGCTCCCCAGGCTGGGCGCCGCGGCGCTGCTTGTGCCGGGGGCGGGGGGGTAGTTGTGTGTCTATGAGCCGGGTCTAGGGGGCGGCGGCGGTAGGGGAGGGGGGGTGCGCGCGCGCCGGGGATGGCAGAGAAGCGGCGAGCCTCGCCCTGCACCGCGATGAGTCTCAAGGCTCACGCCTTCTCGGTGGAGGCGCTGATCGGCGCCGAGAGGCAGCAGCACAAGCAGCCGAAGCGGCGAAAGCTGGCAGGCCAGGAGGAGCCGGCGGCGGAGGAGGAAGAAGGGGCCAGCGGCTGCGAAAAGGGCTCCAGCAGCGAGGGAGCCGAAAGCGCCCCTTCGCCGCCCCGGGCTGGGCCGGTGTCGGCGCCGGGCAGGGGCTGCGGCGAGATGGAGCTGAGCTGCGGCGCCCGGGGACCGGCCGGTGAGTCTCCTCCCCGCTCCCATCCCACCAAGGCTGGGCGCCCAGCCCCGCACAAAGCTGTCAAAGCAGCCGCTGTCCCCACGCGTCGGCCGGGGCCCGTGGAACGTGTCCGCTCACACGGAGAAGGGGGCGGAGGGGGTGGGTTTTATTTCCGAGCCTAATTCCGGAGTGGCTCCTCTTTGCTCCTTGTAAACCGCCCTGCGCCCGGTTAGTCGCTCCTGGCTTCTTCCTATGGCTGCCCACGCTGTTTTCGAGGCTGACTCTTTCCGACAGACTCCGAGCTTTTCAAGTTTCATTTCTTTCTCCTCCTCCCCTTTGAAGCTTGTTTGGCTCCGGATCCAACACTCTTCTGCCCCCCCCCCCCCCCTCCAATTATTATTTTCTCTTTAACACCATGGGGGGAAAATCCCTTCCTCCAATGATCTGGTAATAAAATATCTCTCAGGGTGGAGATGTGTTAATTAAACTTCTGCAGGCACTCGGTTCCTGGCAAACCAATGTCCTGGTGCGGGGCAATAACTTTAATGTAAAAGTGCCTTCCCTGCTCTTTTTGACAATTTGATGTGCGGTTAACACCCTAACCCGAACACTAGACTTTAAACGAGCCAAGGGGCGGCACAACGGGGATTCATGTCGATTAAAAAACCGTTGCATTAGTGTCAGAGACAGAAGGACAAACCCCGCCGAGGTAAAAATCCGACGTCTCCGTGTCCAACGAAATGTGCAGTTAGCGTTGCGACACCGCTTCATTTCCAGGCAGGCACCACTTGCAAAAGCGGAGCAAACGGCCTGCCTCTGTCTGCCCCAGCAGCAGGAAGATAAGACGACCTATTTGTCCTCATCCGTGCCAGGAGCTCGCTGCATGTGTGTGGTTAGCCCTGGCGGTGTCCGGGCAGTGCCCCGTGTAGGACCGGCTGTGTCGGCTATTTAAAACACAGCGGGCGGGTCTGTTCCATTAAAGCGCCCCCGGGGCTGTCTTCGGCCAAAGCTCGCAGATGAGCCCGGCTGACTTGTCACCCCGCGCTGGGACACACGCTTGCCCAGGCCAGGGATGTCTGCGGTGGGCCAGCACCAGGAGAGACGGGAGGGCCAGGACCCAGCTGCCCAGCGAGCCGTGTCCGCGCTGTGTGTAAACGCTGGGAATGACGCGCCCTGGGTCGGGACAGCGTGGGCGCGATGCTGAGGCCCGGGAGATGCTCCAGGCCTCACGCTGCTTCTTTCCTCTCGCTCAGCTGCAGCGGGTGGCGGGGGGAGATTTTTGACTTGCTCTTTCTCTGTGTTTTTGGGGCAAGGGCTGGCTCCAGCAGCCCCTTCCCAGGCTCTTCTCCGGCTACGGAAGAGCGAGGAGCTCCAAAGCCCCTGGGAGCTGTGGCTGCAGAGATCCCGGGCCCTGCCGATCGGTTGCTCTCCGCCTGACACCCTCTCTCCTGCTTCCCTTCCTCTCGGCTCTCTTTCCAGGCAGCTGCGAGGAGACTTTCCTGGGGGGTTCTCCGCCAGTGTCCCCCGGCGGCTCCCCCAAGGGGTCTAGGGCCGGTTCCCCTCTGCCAACCCCGCAAGCGCCCCGGGTAGATCTGCAGGGAGCCGAGTTGTGGAAGCGCTTCCATGAGATCGGCACCGAGATGATCATCACCAAGGCGGGAAGGTAAAGGCGCGGAGCGCACACATCCAGTCCCACCCACCCCCCTCCCTTCCGGGGCAAATGCGAGGCACTAGGGCAACGCTGGGCAACTTCTGCGCTGGGCTTTGCTGCACACTTCAGGGGAGAGGCGGAAAGCCAGCGCACGGGTTCCGCACCTGTGGATGGGCGCAGCAGTACAGCAGAGGGAGAAGTCGCTTAGGGGTAATGAAAATCAGACGCCACAACCCCGTAAAAATCAAATCGCGATGGGAAAACGAAAGAGTTCAGGCCCATATTCCCGTAGGCAGCGCTTTTGTACGCGGGTCCCCGAAGAAAGGGGTAGTTTCTTAGTCTTTTCACTCGCACACCCATAAATACAACAAATGAATAGTATGAACTGGCTTGTCTCTCGTCCAATTTACAGTTGCGTAACAGGCACATTTTTCTTTTTCTTGGTATCCCAGTTGTTTCTTGGAACTAGGGAAAAGCTGGAGTTTCTAGGAGTTTAATATGGCTACAATTAATTCAGGAGTCCGTTGACAAAGGAAGATCAGACTGAATACAAATGAGACAGGCTATCCTAACAGTCGCCTCTTGATTTATGCTATATGCTCTCCTTCAGGTGGATAAACACATTGTCCCATAATATAGCTTTGTTCAGCCATGTTAATCAAATACAAAATCTGATGCTGCAGAAGCCAGATTTTTTATGCGCTTTTGGACAGCTAATTTATAATAACTATACACATGGCAGGCACAATCTAAAATCTGCAAATACATCAAAGTGGATAAAGCAAATTGATTTATGAGCTAGGTAGATCACAATAATTTTAGATGGGCACAGGAGCATGTGGAGTTTTAGGTTTCCTGTTCATTAGGATGAAGTCTATGAATGTTGTGTTCTTCTAAAATAAACTCCCCTCTCCCCCCTTTCCAGTGGATACACATGGTAAAAACCTGGCTAGTATAAAAGTATCTGAACTTATTAGAAATTACAAAAACATATTTTATTGAATCCATATGCTACCTTCTCCATTTTCAGTAAGGCTTTATTAATGATTGAAATGCAGTCTTAACCAGCACAAAGCAACATTTGTCTTGACGGTCCAGTCCAAAGATTTTCCTTTTTTATCTTACAGGTGCACTGAAAAAACAGTAAGAACAGTTAGCCAAGACTGTTTCACCCTGCTGTTTATTTAGAAAATTATGGAAATAACATATTTTTCCTTCTACAAACGACTTTTAATTTCTCTAATTGTTTTAGAACAACAACAACAACAAAAAAATGAAATTTAAGGCAGATGGCATTTGGATTTATGTAATTAATTTCATTAATATGAAATGAACTAGTTGCTATAAAGTTTCTTATTTTTGCCCTTCAGAATGAACTTCGATATAAAAGGCAAATGTCAAACATACACTGACTGAAACATGAATTTTTATCTAAAATCTCCACATTGGTTAATTCATTTTTGACCACTAAATTATGAACTTATTTATAAACATACTTTGTACTTTGGTTTCTGCTTTCAATAAAGAAGTTTTACTATACCTTTCAAACATAGAGCAACTCATGCCCTTCACCATTAGTATGTTGCAGACAGGAAGTCCTGTGTCAATAAGGAACATATTGTTATAACATGGCACATTGCATTTTATAATTGCATTCTTGTTGTTTTATATTGGTATCACCAGGTCCTTAATGGTATAATTTGCTGATATATAAGTGACACACCATTTGCTGCTGTCAGTTAGAATTCAACTGACAATTAAAATTTCTGCAAGTCATGATCTTGCTTTATAAGAGCTGTTACTTATATATCTCCTGTAATATATGTCTAGTAAAACATCATGTTTTACATGCATAAAATATGCATAAAAATGCAGCTAAGTCTCAAAACAAAATGACTTACTATCTAACAATGACGCTGAAATGAAGTGGTGATGTTTGCACTCAAAATTTATCACAAAACATATGAAGCATTGTTCAGCTAAAATGCACTTTAGTACTCTGATGTGACCTATCAAGTGGACCATTTCACGGCCATAAAGATAAAAAAAAAAGACTCTCCAGACTTCTGTGTATTAGGGAGGGGGCAGAGAACCCACAAACTGGTTCCTTTTGCTGTACAACTGTTCCCAAGGCCATTTCATATTAAAATGAGCTCCCTTTTTCTATGTTCAGGCGGATGTTCCCCGCAATGAGAGTGAAGATCTCAGGTTTAGACCCACATCAGCAATATTACATTGCTATGGACATTGTACCAGTGGATAACAAAAGATACAGGTACAGTAATTTTAAAACACAAAGCTTGGGATGCAAACCATACAGATAGGGATGTTGGAAGAGAATATTTAATCATATACATATTAACAGAATATAGAGTTTAATGCTCTTCCAAATTCCTATTTTCATCTCAGAGCATACAGATAAGTTGTTTTGCCAAGTATCCAAGAACAACTGCAGTTTTTATTGAAGTACGTTCTACATTTGGCTTATGTTGTATATGTACTATTGGTGAGCAGTCAGGTGTTTTTTGCTTTCAGACTGCAATTTAGCCCCACAAAGAGACATTTTTAATGTATTTTGTTCCTAGTATATGCCTACATAAATCCATTTTGAGTTACTTTGTAGTTATTTCCTGTGAATGAATAAGTATTAAAATACTGTATTCTAGTGGCACTACATTAACACGTAAAGCATTTAAAAGTTCTTGAATTATGGTTCAAATGGATTTATGATAAATGCCACTCCTTGTGTTATGGATTCAGATTAAAAAGGGGTAACAGGTTTAGTGGTTTTGATTTGAATTAATTAATGGCATTTCTGTCTGTGAAACTTCATATTTTAAAGAATATATTTAGTAATGATTGGCCAGTTATTGTAATTGCACCTTTAACACTTCAAAGCAGGGTCATATTTGTGTAAACTTTTACCAGGGCAGTCCCAGGCTAAGTAAGTAGTCCCACTCCTCTAGGACTACTGGTCTGATTAAATGTTTGCAGGTTTAGGCCCACAGTAATTACTATTAGCATGTTTAGAAACTTTATGAATCAAGGGCCTCATCTCATGTGCCATTAAAGTCAAAGAAGATTTTTACCAAGTGGTTCAGTGGAAGCAGGATTGGACCCTTACATATTATCGTTTTGGTTATTTCAACCCATTGTTAGAAGAATTCAGTAAACCAATTCACTATAGGTTTAATTGTAGAACTATGAAACTTAATAGGGAAAGAAGATCAAGCTGAACACACTTACTCTTAGGGAATACTTTTTTTCTCACCATACCAACATTAGGTCTGAACTACTTTTCTTGTGTACCTTAAAATCATTAACAGTAATTTCTTTCTTCCACAGGCACATTTTTGACAATTTTAGTTTTGCTTATAGAGAATTTTTCAGCAGGGTGACAATATAAACACTGAGAACAATTCGTATAGTAGTTGTCTAGTGGATGGTTTTTTTGTTTTGTTTTTTTGTTTGTGTTTTGGATTGCATCATAGTAGAGAAGAAAACCATTTTCTCTGGGTCAGAGTAGTTCAATTAAAATGGAAAATCTTAATGCTGATTGGGTTCAAATTAAGACTTTTTCAACTGGTCATAACAGAAATATAAATTTACACAGTATTGTGAGTATGCAGTTTCTAATATTTATAGATAGCGAGATAAATGTCAGCACTTGAATAACATTAAAATTCTGATATTAAAATGAGGAAATTAATATTAGATATTAGTAGTTTAAACAATTAATTCTTCTCTTTCATTTTAAATATGTATGTATTTATAATAGTCCTTGCTGTTTGCACTGCTTACTATTAATTTTCCAAAACAACAAATTCAGGTCAAGTTACAAAAATGTACATGAAGTGCAGTATTTTCATGATTGGCAAACATATTTTTGTTAATAATTTAGTATTATGTTTATTTTATCTTCCTGGTAAATGGTGGTGCTATTTTCACCTGATTTCACTTTTCTATAAACAAGCCTGTTATGCAGTGGATGTATTCTTTTAACTGATTATTCTTTTCATCCCAATTCTGTGCTTGCTACTCTACAAACTGCCTGCAAACATCTGAATAGCTAAGAGATACTAAAACAGTTGTACACTGGGCCCAATCCTGCTCCTATTGAAGTAAATGACAAAACTTTAACAGCTCAGGATAATTATATTTAAACTTAGCAAAATTAAACTTTATCTGAAAGGTTAGGCATTGTTTTAAAATATTTTAAATATATTTGTAGAAGTACAATTTGTAAAGGTCACACTTTAAAATAGGTAAAGAAAATGATAAAACCTAATTCATTTACAAATTAAATACAATAAGAAAAATCAGATACAAATATTAAAACAGATAACTAACTGCATGATTTAGGTAAAGGATATTGCCCCAAAA
This sequence comes from Emydura macquarii macquarii, assembly GCF_026122565.2. Classification (NCBI taxonomy): domain Eukaryota; kingdom Metazoa; phylum Chordata; order Testudines; family Chelidae; genus Emydura; species Emydura macquarii. Next base: position 2,625,177 of record NW_027132434.1, read on the forward strand.
GAAGGAATCATAAGAAAGTATATATCATTTCATATTTATGGCTTGGCATGATTTACATCAATACATATCTTTAATGAATAATTTTGTTTCCACTATTGATAATGTTGCATATTCTTTTTTCTCTTAAAGAGGAGAATCATACAAAGAGACATACTTGGTGAAAGTGTTGAAAAATGTTTCTTAAAATTAAATTGAACTTTTTTTGTTTTTTTGTTAAGGGCATTGCTCTTTTTCTAAAGGGTGCATGTCTATCGACATATTTATTTACATGGTTTTTAATTAGTGGGATTTTTTAAAAAAACTTGTCCTACAAAATAGATTAATTCAGATTAAGATATTTTCTGAAGGATAAATTACTTTTACTGCAGAATGACTATTTGGTTTTTTTTTTTTTTTTTAAAGAAACATAATAGGATGTGGTCTTTTTATTTAAACATTTCTGTGGTACTGTCAAGAAGATCAATCTGGTTCTCTCAGAAATCTCATTTTAATTTCATTCTTTTTTCATTGTCCAAGATGTCTTGTATCTGGAATAGTTTTATTTGTGGACTGTTTCATGTTAAAAATAACATGCTAAGTGAGTCATGTAAAGAATTGTTTATGTCGTATCAATTAAGGGCCAGATTTTGCTCTGTTATACTGGAGCCCATCCCTAGTGATGCCATTGAAATCAATAGATCTATCCCAGCATAACTGGTAGTCAGTGGAAAGACTGTAATTGGCTTTAATGGGAGTTAGATCAGGCTCTAAATGAGAGCAGAATTTGGTCTTACCTATTGTAGATACTTTTGCTAATATTTTGTAACTCAACTGTATGCAGCAACTGAAAATTGAACATTGCAATGAAAGTGAATTAGACATGTTATTTGCAGCAAAGAAGCCTGCTGTGTTTCTTAGTGCAGTTCTTAGAGCGTTCTTAACAGTGCAGTTGTGATGGGGAACAAGGGTCCCCAAAATGCTGTGTCTCTGTTTGTATTGCTTACTTGTCCTTTCTCCTCAAATCTCAGTTGAATTTCCTAACCATTTTTATACACTTCTTTTAAGTTGTTTTTTTCCTCTTTCTTTTTTTTTTTTCTTTTCTGTTGGCAAAATTATCACTTCTCGGTGGGTTATTGTGACCCACTGGTTATAATTACTGTCCCTCAACATTTGTAGACTGACGTGTTCTATATATACGAAGGCCTGCTATATCAGTATGAATCAGCCTGATGAATTATTTCCAATTTCATTCTGACAGATGTTGGGCTTCTTTTTATAGGTATGTTTACCATAGCTCTAAATGGATGGTGGCTGGGAATGCTGATTCACCAGTACCTCCTCGTGTTTATATTCACCCTGATTCACCCGCCTCAGGGGAAACTTGGATGAGGCAAGTGATCAGCTTTGACAAACTAAAACTTACGAACAACGAACTGGATGATCAAGGACATGTGAGTATCCTGTCTCTTACAATATTATGAACTAGCTCATCAGTCATCACCTAAAGGTTCTATGATGTATATCTTCCTGCTGACAAAAATGAACTCAGCCTTGCCAAACTGTCATAAAAATTGACCAGCACAGATACAAAATCGGCTCACTTTTTTGCTTTGATAATTAATTGATGATTTTTTAAAAATGGATGCTAGTTTACTTGCCTCTCAAAAATATAAGTCCACTGGATAAGTAGAATTGTGCAAAGCTGAATTAACTAAACTAAAAGTACAGAACTGATCTTACATTTTACCACCATATCTATCTATCTATCTATCTATCTATCTATCTATCTACTCAGTTTGTATCCAAAAGTGTACTTAAACTCACAAGTAGTTAGAATAAATGTTAGTAATATGTAATAAGTTTACGTGAATAAAAAGTATATTTAACTGTTTTTTTCAAACCTAAACATTTGTGTGAAATCCCATGCGGTGTTAATAATTGCAGTCCAAAATGAACAACATGGGAGCTGGGTTCACTCTGATAATGATTTATTACATACCTTATGAAGCAAGACCCTTTCACAGCTGAGGCTCATTATTTCTGAAAAAACTGGCAGACTGCTGCAGTATGAGTGTTCTGTTTGCAAGCTCTGAATTGTTTCGTTATGACATTATCTAATGTGACAAAATGTGTTTATATTCATATTTCCTTTTCTCTTGAAAACTGTTGAAACATGACAGATGTAAGCCAGTGTCTTTCCAAAAATCCCTAAAATAGTTGTACTTGACACCTTAGGAAATAATTAAAAAACAAGAATTGTTTTTAGACAGGATGAAGTCTTTATTTTTGACAAATCCAGTAATATATGGCAAATGTTGGCTTTCTTTCAAAGGGAACATTGAACTCAAAGTGCCTGGAGTTTTAAGAACTTGAGTGGCAAGTTGGAGACCGGATGTGGGTTCCATTGACTCTAAAGTGGCCAGACTTATTAAACAGGATGATTCCTCTGTCACGAAAAGGGATACAATCAAATGCCCCAACTACTATATGTGAAGATGCTATTACTATTCTTTTGTGACCATTTCCCATTGAAGTAAATGGGAGTGCTCCTTGCAGAACGGTGGGAGAATGTGGGCCCAGTTGTAAACTCTACAAGCAACCCCATTTTCTCCAAAAGAAAATATGTCTCTTAGGGCATGTCTATACTGCAATCACAGGGTGTGATTGCTGCCTGGGTGGACTTACTGAGCTAGCTGGAATCTAGTTAGCTTGCTTACTGGAGCAGTGAGACCAGGGTTCCAGGTGGGTTTGTACAGCCCATGCTGAAGGTCCGTAAATGGGAGGGGAGAGTAAAGTGATGGGGCAAATTCATAACTGATTAAATAATGGATTTGCACCAGGGATAAATCTGGTCCAATAACTCTGCCTCCATTAGCCTTGTTCTTTATCTCTGCACTCTTTTTTCAGTTCTTTGCCTATCCTTTGCGTTACATAGGTACGAACAACTATTTTTTCCCACTTGTTTGCAAGAAAGTTTCATAGTATGTTATCAGATATTGCAGGAGTTAGATGGCTGTTATACTGTAGATATGTCCATAAAAGATTTTGAATTAACAATATTTTTATTTAGGATTTAACCCTTCCCCCACCCAATATTTACACTGTTTATCTCTGGATTTATGATCAGTGAGTCTGATTCTGCAGTCCTGGGATGAATAAATGTTACACAGCATGAGAAGTTCCATCGTCTTCAGTGGGATTACTTATGTAACTGCAATTAATGTGAACAAAGGTTGCACCAACTGAACCCTACATTTTTTTAAAGTGCTTAAAAACTGCTTTATTCTGGAAGACTCCAGTTCTGCAACTGATTGGCTACGTCTACACTTAGAGCTAGTGGTGTGATTCCCAGCTTGTGTAGCCATACTTGCATTAGCTCTCATTGAGCTAGTGTGCTAAAAATAGTAGTGTAGCCTTGGTAGCATACACAGCAGTGAGTGGCAGCCTGACCTAGCTTCCCCAAGTACCTACTCATGGGGTCCAGACAGTTTGTACTGAAGGCAGCAATCCCATGCCACCCCTCACTGCTGCCCTGTGCTACCGCCACTACACTACAGTTTTTAGTGTGCTCTCTCAGTGAGAGCTATAAAGAGAATGTCTACGTTAGCTGGGTATCACACCCCTACGTCCAAGAATAGACGTAGCCAAGTGTTCTGGCAGACTGTTGTGACTATTGACTTCAGTGTGACTACATGTGGCACAGCAATCTGCCCATGTGCTATCAGTTGCAGGACTGGGACACAAGATTTAATCTTGAAGATGTATAAAGAGCTAAATTACTTTATTGTGTAAGGCCACATTTCAGGCTTTCTTCCCCCTGAGCTGAAATCCATATAGGGTTTGCAGCCCACTCTTATTCATGGTTCAGAGAAACTTAAAAATTACTGGAGAACTCTTTATTTATTAAAGAGTTTCAATTTGGAAGCCAGCCAAGTAGTATTCTTTTACAAGGATTCAAGAGACATTGAACTGATTCAGAATTACAATATCCCCCCTACCAAAACAAAACAAAAAATGGAAATTTAAGTTTTTAAAAAAAGACAATAGAAGGTTGACTGCAAAATTCATATTTCTAAAATCTGGGAAATTGCAAACACTCATCATTACCAGAAACGGCAAAACCAGAAAGCAGAAAAGTGTCTCTTTCAATGGGCACATTTTTTCTTTTAAGGTAGCATGTAATGCTGAATTGGCTACGTAGCCTCTGAGTGCCTCCTGCAATAATGGAAAAGGAATAATTGCATATTTTGTGATGAATATAAGAAGTAATTATGTTTCACATAAGTGGGAAGGACCTACTTTTCTCTGCTGGATGGAGAAGGAGACGGGTGGTAGATAAAAAGAGCTAGCAGTCAGGCCTATACACCTCCCCTCAATATATTTTTTATATTCAAGGTCTGAATCTATTTTCCTCACATCCTTAATTTGGTGGATTTTATACTCTTGCAAAGTTTATTTTCATTTTACTCAGGCAGAAGGGGTTGGAGGAATCTCCACTTTGCTTCTACAGTTCTGCTCCCCACTTACGTCTTGTGGTTGATGTAAGGGGAGACAGAAATTAGCCCTCAGCCTTTGCCTCTGGACATGTTTTATGTGTTGTGTCCAGTTCTGCGTTTTGACACCCTGTTGATTTTGCTCTTTTGCTCTTTCCAATCACTCGTGTTCATTCTAAATGTGGCCAGTTTAAATGCAAATTTCTCCTCTAGAATTCTGAGGCTTGATTCTGATCCTTCAGCAACCTAACTCCACTGACCTCCACGGAGTGATAATAGTGTGAGATGAGCGGGGGCCTTTTAATGTACACTGAACGTTACAATGACTAACTTGCTGGCCCTGTCGGCAGGGCTCATCACACTTCACCTATAATTCAGTCAGAAAGCTGCTTGTTGTTGCAACTAATCAATGACACTTAGTAAATAGGCAAAATACCCCAGTCAACATTATACATTCTTAAGGGACACATTAAAATACTAATCCAGGTGCGCTATTATCCTCAAGCTGTATGTGTAACTCCCATTTATGTGAATAGGGGCTACATACGTGAACTGAGGACAAGTTAGTATCATTAGTAAATATTTATGTTGTGGAAGCAACTAATAGCCAGTCTGGTCAAGGTCCCATTGTGCAAGGCACTGTACAAAGTGACAGTCCCTGTCCCAATTTTAGCCCTTTGTTTAGAACTGAACATGGCTGTATTTCTTAAAATTTTAGGGCCACTCACTTTGCCATTTGAACATTTCCTGTAAACACTCCTGTTTGCTAATATCGTCAACAGCATTTTGATCAGGAGTCTACATCTTCACACTTTTATAGTGCTGTTGTATAAATGGGCACATGGACCAGATCTCGAAGTGATTTTGCACATAGACCCCCCCCCCCATGTAAATTTTGCGTGCAAAACAAGTAGAGGGTCAGCTGAAGTTTGTAAAGATACATTTTCAATGTGATGCTTGTGGACTTAATGTGAGTCACTCAGTTAATTTGTTGCAGACTGCTTTATTTAGGGAAGTAATTAAAGTAAGTAAAATTATTTAGGGAAGTAATCTTCACTGAGACACTGAGGTTTAATGACGTCCCTTACAAAGACATCAGTATAATTAACTGGAGACTTTCTGATGACAAAAATGAAATAATCATTTTACAACTCACACAGATAGACAAAAATGGTGCACTCTTCACACGTCCATACTCCCTCTTTCTTATACTAACCTCTCACCCCCTTCAGTCTCTGGAATAGAGGCTCCCAGGTAGGATCAATCCTCTTTGATTAGGACTGGTTGAAATTTTTACACCTTTTTGGTCAAGATTTCAATGGGAAAAAGTTCAGTATTTTTTGATACTCTTCCCACACTTTTCCAATAACTACTTTTGATGCAGAGTAATTTGTTTTAGCCCCTAGCTCAAAATGGAGTCCCATCTGTAGTATTTAAATTGAATTAAACTTGTCTCTTGTCTCCCCTCTTTAATGCAGAGGTCAGATTTCAGGTGGAGGCAGGCTGTTGTCCTGCCCATGTTCACAAGTTCCATCTCATGTTTTGGAGTAGCTGTAGATTTTTTGTTGAAATGACCTGCAATGAAAAGTTGAAAATGTTGACATTTAAATTTGCACTGCTAGGCTTCGCGAAGGTGGTAGGGGCCAGGTCTCACATCTTAGCCCCAAACGTTTCTCCCCACATATAAAGCCTGAATAAACAGGCTTTGTACAAAGGGTCAAAGAGGATTTCTGTTTAGTTGGTTGGCTTGGTTTTGAAGATATGGGAAAAGGAACCTTGCAACTACGAGAAAAGTGGCTGTGTTCCTTGTGCCACTGGGCAACAGGCCAAGGGGGTGAAGATCCCTATTGTGACACTATTATTGATTATTTGTCGTATGGTAATGCGTAAGGGTCCTGTCATTGGGCTCCATGGTGTCAGTCATTTCATAAACATGCCTTAAAAAGACAGTCCCATCTACAAAAATGTCCTGTGTAGCTGTGCATCCATCATACAGTGCTGATACCCGGCACTGTCACTGTGTATGGAAAAGTGGAGTTACAGCAAAATTCTTCTCCATAGCGTGCATGCCCATGGAGTGGTAACAGTGGCTTCCCTGCTGTTTAGGGCCAGCTGTACCCATAGAAGGGACCAACATTTGTTCTTTGGTGCTGGTGTTTTGTTCTTTCTGTCTGCAGTTTGTGTTGTGTCATTCCACATTAAGAACAGTATCTTCACCGCTATAGGGGTAGACACCTAAGTAATTTAAAATTAAAGCTTAAATGCTGCAAGAAATGATAGCGCCCCCAGAGAAATGATGGTGTGGTGCACTGATCTCCACTTTCCATCACAGGTTGCTGTGCCTTTTCTCATGGTACCATTGGAATATTTGTTTACATAGGATTGTCAGGAAGCTGAAGACATTAATGGGACATCAGTCCAAGACCAATGAGCCTAAGGGGAACAAAAGGGAAGAGAGTGTGAACAAAATACTTATTAACATAATAGCTATTTAAAAAATCCTAATGATATGATATTAATATTTAAGATTAGCTATTCCGTAAGTATAATTAAAGTCTGTGGGAAGCCAACTTGCTTCTAAGAACTGGACTGTCAATTTGCAATTGCAGTGTGTGGTGCTGCATGATCTCTGGAGCAGCCTAGGTGGGAGATTGGGACTCCTCAAGTCACCAGCTCCTTCCCAGTCTCCCTGCTGCTCTGAAGAGGGAGTAAACTGCAACCCGTCAGTCTCCACTGCAGCACGTGCCAGCTGGGTGCAGGTGCAGCTGTGCTGGCAGATGCATTGTGAAAGCACTGCAGGGCCACTATGTTATCCCACTTCCTCGCTCCTTCTGCCCACCTGTGGAAGTCAGAGGATATATGGCTCTGCAGAGCCTGCTTCCTGTCCCTCACCCTGCCACCAGAACTGGCGTGCCTGCCTTGGACTTCCTTACTCCTGTTCGTAAGGTGGAGCAGGGCCTAGACCTACAGGAACTGAACCAATACGTTGCTATACTGATCATTTTGCCATGTCAATTTGAGTTTAATTATCTTAAATAAAGAATGGAATGGTCTGAGATGGGTATCGTTGACTGTGTCATGCTGTGTAATGAATTTTTAAAGGGAGGCAGCCAACTTAAAAAAATAAATTCAAGGTAATGTCAATTCCTTGGCCATTTTTGCAGTTTGCATATTTCCTGTTTTTCAAAAGACCCACACAAACAGGAGAAACTGGTGTGGACAATGATGTAGAGCCAGCTTAATCAAGGCTATTAAAGGCACAGAGGAAGCAAACTGAAAACATAGAGCTTCTTTTCTCTAATCCATGATAGTAATTATAGGTATTACTAACAATGATAGAGGGTAAAACATTCTTAGGGAGAGGTATGATTTATTATTGAAATTAGCAATGTCCTTTTACATTTCTTGGGCCCACTTCACCATTGCCCTGTACCTTGTGTAGTCATTTAACCAAGTACAAAGGCTGGGAGGAGGGAAAGGGGGAGGTAAACTGCTGCCTAATCAGAATAGTAGAAAAGCAATTTATACCCAATTACACTGGTGTAGATGACTAGGCGGGTGCAGGACAATGGGCAACTGGTGCTCTCGTGTATAGTTTTAGCTTGACCCTGCATTCTTAATTCACCCATTGCTCTCTCTTACATCATCAGATATTTAGAATGTGCAAGGAATGCAAGATCAGACTTCTGCTCTTTTTTATTGATCTCCTAACTCTTCTTTTACAGAGTTTTTCCAACACAGAAACTCTGGAAGGATTGTTGGAAGACATATTTAAACACTCACTTCAACAAAGCCAGTCTCTGGCCTTTTGCTCAATGCAAGGCTACAGAAGCTGGGAAAGTCATCTTGTATTAAAACATCCATAGGGGACTGCCTGAAGTCATTTACTAGAGCTTTTCTGATGTCATTGTCAAAATGACCAAATTGCAATTTAATGAAAACCTCGATTATCTGGGAACTTTGCTTATCCAAAACAGAATGATGTCCCCCAGCCAAGACTAAATGCATTAAAAAGTACTCTGCCTAGCCAACCCTTGTTTATGCAAGCTAATGTAATGTCCCCCATTTTCATTTGGATAATTGAGGTTTCATGGTATTTGGCATTATTTAGGCTTTGTGAAGTTAAAGGCTCCATGTTGTATTGACTGATTGCATAAGCATGCTGTGGCTGCTAAAGAAGCAGGAAATTTAAAGAAGATTGCTCTTGAATCTTGATTAGGGCTTGTACAAGACAGTAGCTATGGGACTGGTGATTTATTTATTGGTTAGACCTTCCAAAAGTAGTCAAGCTTCTGATTTTTTTTTTTTAAAGAAATCTTCTTTTAAAAGTATATTTACTTTTAATGAAATAGAATAAATCATAAGGAAAAATCTTCTATGTTTTAAGCCTCCTCCACAATGTAGAAATAGCACAGCAATCCTGCAAACAATGCTTCATTTGATGCACTGTCAATAGTCCCTGTAGTCATAAAATTTTTCTAGGATCGGGGCCTACATCCTTAGTAAAGAGAATTGTTCTTTTTTCTAAAATGACAGATGTGTATATTGTGGGGGGTGTATTTATTATTCCTGTGTAAGTAATGTTCCTTGTATCTGTTTACATACTATCAATACGCGATTGCTAACATTTGCAATTGTGATATTTGGTGGTTTTCTTATAGGTGCTGCTCTTGGAGTCATGAGAATCACAGCTTTCATTAAAAAAAAAAAAAAAAGTATGTTTCTAGCCCTCCTGGTCATAAAAAACAACCAGCCTAACCCACCAGCACCACACATGGAGCATTTAAAGATTTTCTTAAAGTTTCAAAATACAGAAGGCAAACTGATTTTTTTTTTAATCTCATAGGGTGAAATCCAGTCCCCACTGAAGTGAGTGGCAAAACTCCTACTGACTTCAGTGAGGCCAGCATTTCACCCATGATTTTTAAGCCAATCTCATGAGTTTTTGGGTTCCTGACTCTTGAATTGAATGCTTAGGGATGGCAATGTTGTAAGTACATAGTGAGTAGACTACTGGAATGAGACCCATCACAAGTTATAGAAAACTTAATTTCCAGTAGATTGCATGATAAACAACACATGCCATAATCTTTTTCCAAAATGCTTTCAGTATGAAAGAGGCCATTCTTTCTAATAAATTTGTTTTCTTTGCTTTTGTTTGTGTAGATTATCCTTCATTCTATGCATAAATACCAGCCTCGCGTCCATGTCATTCATAAAGACTGCGGAGATGATCTGTCCCCAGTCAAGCCCATTCCTTCAGGGGAAGGCGTCAAAGCATTTTCCTTTCCTGAAACTGTTTTCACTACTGTAACAGCCTACCAGAATCAACAGGTAACTTTGGCTTTCTTGTAATATGTACTTGCTTTTCAGAGCATGCCAGAAGAGTACAAGAGATGAAAAGGAGAAACTTTTATTTTACCACTTAATAATATGACATTTGACTAATACTCTTTACATATTTAATATATTTTTGTATTACTGTAATGTGTAGAGACAATGACTGAGACTGGAGTCCCAGTGTGCAAGGCACTGAACATAGTAAGAGGTGGTTCCTGCCCTGAAATTCTTGCAATTTCATTCAAATGCATAACAAATTCTATCCTTGTTTTAAACAGCTAGGGATTGAGGGGCACCCATGGGAGTTAGGTGCCTAAATACCTGTGAGGATCTGGGCCAAAGAGACCAAAGGCCAGATTTGTAAAGATAGTGCCTAAAAAAAAGGTGCCTAAAAATGCAGATCGGTATATAGGCACTTCTGAAAATCCCAAAGGTACTTAACACTCATTGATTTCAAAGCATTCCCCAAAGTTAGTCAAGTATTACTACCCCAATTTATAAAAGGCAAAATTAGTTTTAATTTAGTAATTAATAGTTTTCATTGACTTCTAAAGGAGCAAGATTGGCTCATAAACCTCTTTTTTCAAGTTCACGCAATCAGCTGCAAAATTAAAACCTAGGTTACTTGACTCCTACTCTGCTGCACTAAGCACTTTATTTAAGTATACCGCACAATGACATCATATTTTGTACAGTACAATTTATTCATTCCAAATAATTTAGCAGAATTATGTTTTGATGAGTGTGTGTGTGTGTGTGTGTGTATACAAATTATAATGTTTGTGCTTATTAATGGCCTACTTTCTTCAGAAAGTAGAAATCAATATGATTTAATGATGCAATATAAATTTAAAGAGGGAGAGTCATTTGATTGGTGGGCTAGCATTGTTTGGCAACTATTCTGTGGATTTAAAGAAATTACAAGTATTTTATATTCTTGTGTTACATTTGTTTATAGTATGTGCCTGTGAGCATAGTAGCCTAACAGAAATCTTTCTCGTTCTGCATCTCCTTCTCTGCCTGTATATATTTTATGTAACTCTGTCACAGACAAGGAAATTATGTACTGTCTTAGTTGAAGAAACAACATTTTCCAGACAATTTCTTTCAAGAATCCCAACCAGCCTTTGTGTAAAATAAACACCCATTGACTTCCTTTGGGGATGTGTGCAGAGAATGATTGCAAGATTAGGTCTTAATTAATTGTGTTAAAAAGAAAAGCACATTCAACCTGCAAATGGGAAGAAAGATCCACTTGAATTTTTATAATCCTTAAATGGAGTTAAAATTGAAAATTCCAATGACAGCTCAAGTTTGGTGGAAATATTTGCTATGCATAATCACTTAAACTGAATTGGTAAAAGTTTTGCCATCACTTTCTTTTATTATCTTTAAAGATCACTCGATTGAAGATTGATAGGAATCCATTTGCCAAAGGATTTAGAGATTCTGGACGTAACAGGTAAGCTTTGGAAAAATGAGTTTGTCTACAGGGACAAAATCAGTTTGTTAAAGGATCTAAAGAATGGATACTACCAAAAAGGAGCTTCTGTTCTTACAGACCTTTCAAACTAGTAAGAACTGTGCTAGCCCTAGAGTTATAGAATTACACCTCAATTCTGTGCATGTAGAGAATAGTATACAACCTTGAAGGTTGTCTGTTTAGCTTGATTCATATCCTAATACACACTGCAGCTTATGGAAATAGAACATGGAAAAAAACCTGCACACTGTTTGAATGGTGATTCTTTCATGAATTGCATTCTAAACCCTTCCACTTGAAAAAGAAAGCATTTAGTTGTATTGTGCGTGATGCCATAATTTCAGTGACCACTTTGCAGCCTGTTTTCTACAAGTGCCTTATTATGACTTGACCTTCCAAAGAAGAGAACAAACTGTGTCAGTAAAAATGTTCAGTGTGTGCCTGCCAGTTTATTGAGCTTCTATTTTAGTAGAAGGGTGAAGCACTAGCATTTTGGGCTCACATCAAATTGCAGAAGAGCTCAGATTCACTTTTGGAGAGCAAATCAGAATTTTTTTTTTTAAATGCATGATATTGGAAGAGGAAGAAATAACCATTATAGCACCTAGCATTCTGGGGTCCAGGCCTATGACTAGGGCTCGTAGATGCTATGGTAATGCAAATAATAATACTAATAATAGAAGGGGAGAGATGACTGATAGGATTCCACTACAAAGAATCTTACACCAAGCATTTGCGGCTGTCAAGGATTAAAAGTCTTCCTGATTAGAAACAATTGGCCAAACTCAGCCTTGGGTCGAAATAGGCCCCACTCCGTTGGCAGAAGGGAGTGATGCCTGAATATGCCAGTTGTGAACTTATGTTTGCAGGGTTGTTGTAGCCATGTTGGTAGCAGGATATTAGAGAGACAAGGTGAGTGAGGTCATATCTTTTATTGGACCAACTGCTGTTGTTGAAAGAGACAAGTTGTTGAGTTTACACATAGCTCTTCAGGTCTGGGGAAGGTTTGGTGAACTTAGTCCTTTATCTTAGAATTGAGTAAACAATTAACTTCCAGATAGAGTTAGTGAAGGAAGAAGCAAATTAAATTTGCTGAATTCCATGTTATATATTTAATAAGAGAGAGAAATTCACTCTGCATGCCTCTGAATTCCTTCAGTGACCATCTGATGGTATATTTGATATTCCTTTAGCACCCACACTATTCTCAGTGCTGTCAAATACACAACAATAAATTGTCCCTGCACATAAACCTTTGGGGGAAAATCTTCACACCACTGAAGTCAATAGCAAAACTTCCACTGACTTCAGTGGGGCCAGATTTCACTCTTTATGTTCCAAGAGACTCCTGCAGAAGATGGGATGCACTTTGGAATCCAGAGGTGGGGATAAGTTGGAGACCAGTCTTGCATCTATCCAATTGCATGGATAGGTCGCCATTGACTTTCCTCAGGTTCTGTGCAATCGCAGGAGCCAAACAACACAGATCCTATTGCTGGATTGGGACCTGGTTGTGTTGGGGTTTTTTAAAACCATAATTAAACTCTCTTTATATAGGCGTTAAATGCAAAGTGTGATTTTGAATGAGGGGAGTGTGATGGCTTGGTGGCATGGAATGGTGAGCTCATTCCACTGAAGAGGTCCTCTTTGTAAGTGGTTTTGTTCCGGCTTTAAATAAAATCTAAAAATCCCTTTCATTGCAATAAGGATGTTTATTGGGCTAGATCCTCAGCTGCTACAACTTAGTGTGGCTCCATTGAAATCAATAGTGCTATGCTGACTTACACACACTGGGGACCTGGTGAAATGCATTTGGAAATGTGGTTCATATTTTTAACTCCTTTTGCAGCAAATGTTTTTTCTTTGAAGAGTCTAAATGGAAAGGCTTTATTTTCTACAGCATTCTATTTAGTATGTCTTCTACACTGGCATTAGAGTCTGTACCGAAAATTTAAAATACTATGGTATCATTGCATTCTCCTTTTGGGTGCATTTTTAATTGTATATTGTGCTGCAATAACCTTGCCCTATAACACCACATAAAACAATTCTGTTTAATTAAAAAATGCTCCCTTTCAGGTCATTTACAGTCTCACAGGCTGTTTTATAAAGATCAGTAGCCTTGCCCTTTAAAAGCACCCTCTGTATCTTTGCAAAGTGAAACAGAATTTATGTGCTGAGAATAGTTTCATTCTTCAATAGTTTAGGCCTTAGGTTTGACCCTATAAAAAACTTTTACACAGGAAGGTACCCAAATTTCTTTTCTTTAAATACTTCAGGAAAAACAACTGTTTTGTTAAATAAACTAGGCCATTTAATAGCATAAATTAGGGTGGTGATAAAATGTGGAAATTGTTCGAAGGCATCTTGTATAAATTATCGCCTTGGCTACACTCCTCCAGGAGGTGGCTTTTATCTCCACTTTAACTAGAAGTGAAAAATCACCATTAATGCAGAAAATGAAGGCTATGTTTTAGTCCAGGTTCAGCTAATAAATACTTTATAACCGTTTCCTGCAACATATCTGTGATCCTGCTGGAATGGCAGTGTGAAAAAAGCAATATCAGAAGAGAATGTTGATAGTCTCAAATCAGACCATTTGCATATTTCCAGTTTACAAAGTGTTACTGTTCAAAGGCAAGCATTTGTTTTTGGTATGTGCTTGATGTTGACACTTAACAAGCCTTATGAGTATAGCAACCAAAAGTAGCAGCAAAATTATACCGGTGTGCTGACGTAGTAGCTTTGTTTGTGAATTCATGGTACAAAAAGAATGACCCTTACCTGTATATTGGTATTGGATCAAACTGATTTAGATAAATTTATCTGGCACATCCAATGAGATGCCTGGTTAGACAATTATTTCTATTTGTCAGCCAAAAACTTATACAGGTTAAGAGAAAACTATTGAAACTATTTTTTAAAGAAATTTTTATCCAATAGTGCCCAGTAACAATCTCAAAAAGAGCAGCATATCCATGAGTCAAACATCTTGTAAGCACAATTTTCTAAGTCAAGGATAGCATTGAATCACATTTTAACAGAAGTTGTTTTATGGATCACTTTCCTTCTAATGTAAGATGGCAGATCATCCTTTTGGGTATTAGACTTATGTGGAAAAGTCCTACTAGGAAAGTACTGAAGGTACTTTTATTTGTTTTTTTTAAATGATTTAGCAGCTGGAAACAAGAAGAGCCAGCACTATGGGACCAGCCATCTCAATGTGACCATCAGGATGTTCACTGCAGATAACTGGTGGTCCATGGACCAGAGTCTGAGAAACATTGTTTTAAAAATATTTTTTTCCTGAAACATTAGTGTGTGTGTGAGACTGAGATATGAACTAACTAAAAAAAGTGATAGTATAAATACAAAATTTTTTTTTCACATAGTGGTGTTTTTGTTCTATTTAGAATGGGACTGGAAGCTTTAGTAGAATCCTACGCATTCTGGAGACCTTCACTGAGGACACTTACATTTGAAGATATACCTGGGATCCCCAAACAAGGTAATAATCTTATTTGTAGTCCTGAAAAAACAAAATGTCTAAAGATAAAATTTGCTACCACTCCTTACGAAAAACTAGATTTGTGTATCTCTTACAGAAAAACTAAGCTTAAATCCAAATGCAGATGGAAGCTTTTTATTTTCAGATATAGAAAGCTAATTTAACCATATTTGCAGGGAATAGGACAAAATAGATCTATTATTATAACTTCCAATACAGAATTGCTTGGTAAATTTACTATTCTACAACATTATTCCAGTAATTATAAAAGGGAGTCATACACTATTACTGATGCAGCTATGCATTAACTCGAACATTTTTCCCAGTACTTAATTTGCTTTTCACCAAGGATTAAGCCTTCAAAAATCCCAAATCCATAAATCAAGATTAATATGCATATTACTAAACACAAAAAACCCCAACCAACCTCCCCCCCCCCAAAAAAAACAACAACAACAACCCTTCATTAAGTTGGAGCTGAAATTGGGAATATTTTAAGAAGTGGGGGAGCCCTAAGAGAAACACTGTGATTCTCTCAAATAAACCCACAAATGTTAGCCAGAAATTTCAAAGTAAAGACTACATTTAAAATAAATATGGAAGTGCATAATAAAGTTCACCCAAATTATTTTAAGTTTGCTCCATTCCACTTTGTTTCTTGTGCAACTGTTACACCTTATTTGTAAAATGGATATATTCTGGTGAAGGACTTTTGCTAAATCAGGTTTAGATAGAGACTTTAAAGGCTGTATTTTGTGGCTACTTTTGTGTGTCTGTGTTGTAAGTGTCTGTGCTGTGCATGTCTTCCCACTTTCTCTATATAAGTTGTCAGTCTTTTGGTCCAGCCCTTAAGAGGTTTGTAGCTGTATATCTTGCAGTCTCATAATATTTGCATTTGAAATTCCATATGTCTGGAGAATTGTCCTGAGTGTGGTCCCCTTTGAAGAAAAGATGTAGAAAGCTGACTCTTTCCAATGACTGCAGAAGGGCAATAATTAAAAAGTGAGCAGGTGTAGCATGTGATAGTGCAGTATAGGTGAAGGAACTTCAGTTTAAATGCTGCTGTAGTAGACATTTAGTTTTTCTACAAGAGTAAGGGGATCAAGTTAAATCAGTTCTTGGTTTTTATGTTACTAATGAAGCTGAAGACGTAAGTTGTTAAGGACAGAATGGTGTCTTGGTCTTTGACTGCTCTTGGGCAGAGGTTCAGGGATAGTTAGTTTATAGGTGACTTTCACCATGCGTTTCCAGACTCTCTAATATGTGTGGTTTTAGTTTTCTTTAAAAAAAGGGTGGATGGGGGAGGGTGCTTAAGAATTTCATAGATATTGGCATATTTAACTCCAGTTTTCTCTTGGAGAAACACCTCAGATTTTGAAAAAACATAAGAACTGCTCAGCAAGGAATCCCTGTGGTGTTTACAATCTGTCTAGAGACTCCAGAAGACTTTGCAAAGAGATGGAGACTGTTTCTCTTCATGTGGCTTTCTCTGTTCTGCTATCTAGGCCACACCCCTTTTCATGATTCCCTGCCTCCGACTTCTTCCCCTGGTTGGGAGAGCTATGTGAAGGAGGGGCACATAAAATAGAACTTCTTGGGCAGAGGCATCAGTCCCTAGATAACTATCTGGGCTCAAGTCTCTTCTCCCCAAACCATCTCTCTGTGCGTTCAACTGTATGTCTCATCCCCTCCGCACCCAAACCAGACCTCTTTTGCTGCGTTCAGTACCTTCCCACAGATGCCATGTGCTTGCCTGATTGCAATCGTGCCCCCTCCCCCAACCTCTGTGGCAGTCTCATCCACATCATGAAGCATTAAGAAATCCCCAGAGTCCATAGTACACATAGAAACTACTTTTAATAACTAGCCTCTTTCCTCCCCCACCTTCTAAAAAAACAGTCACAGGCACCAATCCTTGCCATGGCCAAACACAAAATTGGAGTTTCTGTGCCAAGCCATTTTGAGTTACACAAAGCTAAAAAAGGCTAGGTAAGTGTTCAAGAAGTGAGATCATATTTCTGTTTTTAAAAATCCTTGTATTTCTAAAACACACAGTTTTACGTGCCTCAAACTTTCCAGAATAATTCTATGCTGACATAATATCATACATGTGAAAGTTCAGGTGGGTTGGCAGAGTTTTGGCCAGGCAAGAGGGGTGTGTGTGTGTGTGAAAAGGCTTGCAATAGAAAGCTGACTTCATACTATGGAGATACTTCAGTACATAAGCCCCCAAAGGCAGTTTATGCTATTTGCCTACAAGGCTAATCTATCCAAGAGGCAGATCAACTCTACCTTTTACTTTTAAGCAACAGTTCTGTTTTGAGAGCAGGGCGCTCAGATTAATAAACTTCCTGCTTCCCACACATGACAACCCACAGTTCTGGGTCCTCTCCTCTCTCTTTGTCTGGGGTCACACAGACTGTGGAAGTTACAATTGCTGTTCACACATGGTGAGAATGGGAGCTAGGTCCCTGGCAAAATCCTAGCTCTAACCCCTCCTTTTCCTTGGCTGGTATCTCCATTATAGAGCTGAGACTTTCCTTTTGCTGAATGGCATCTTGACTGTTAGACCTTGTTTTCACATTGGGGGCACATTGACACAGCCTGAGAGAAAAATAGGTACATTTTAAATTGGCATTTTGAGTGTCTGATAGTGTCTGGTGGTAGTCGATGCAGTGGACTGTGGGCAGAACAGGAGGAGGCAGACAAAGTTCACTGGTAATCTGGTATTTTTACTCGTATACCTGTCTTGAAAAACTGTTAATGTGTTGGGAAAAAATTGCTTTGTGTCTCTTTACATCACTCCCAAGTTAGCCAATTGCCATAAATGCTTCTTGAGTGGGGTAGAATCCTTCCATCTAAGGGCCATTGGCTTAGGTAACTATGGAAAGCCAAAATCAGCTTTATGTGGTCATTTCTGAGGGAGATATACCCACTAAGCTCCCCTGCAGGTAGGGAGACTTTCAGAGTCTTGAGAGCTCTCTTGGGTTGTATTAAGTAGTGCAATTTTTTAAATTCATTTTCCGACCTAGTTCAGAAATAACACAGATTTTCTGATTACAACCAGTTGTACAGTATAGACATGAATATACATATCGGTATGATCGGGATTTAAGAATGAGGAAATACTTTAGAATGTTCTGCCTTGATTTTCATGGAACTATTTCAACACTTGAGCCTCTACATCTTGAGCTAAAGGACTAGTTCCCTAGCTGTAACAGACACATATCTTCTGTAGATCAAACGCAGAGGGGAATGTGTAACACACACTGAGCAGTAGGTTATAAATGCACTCCAAAGGGCAGGCCGGTTATAAATAATCCCGGGCAAACTCTACTAGGGTTCATAATTTTGAATTAAGATACATTTTGAGTTGAAGTTTGCAGCACCCTAGTCTAAGCCCTGACAATTTGTTTCCAGTGTCTACTAAAATAACTGTAAACAGCGCGACAGGACAACAACCTTTGATGTAACATTGGGCAACCTGTATTCCACATTTAGATAGGGTATTTTGAAGAGTTGATATTTACATCATTTACGCAAAACCTTTGTACCAAACTGATTGGGTCAGAGATTAGTAACAGGAGAGACCAGGTTTTAATTGCACAGTCTAAGACGTTAACCTTTTCCAGTATACTATTTATGTTTTAAAATTCTCTTCCAGGAAATGCAGGCTCCTCTACTTTACTCCAGGGATCTGGCAATGGAGTTCCATCTACCCACCCACACCTATTACCTGGGTCCCCTTGCTCTTCTCCTGCCTTCCACCTGGGTCCCAACACTAGCCAGCTCTGTAGCCTTGCTCCAGCTGATTATACAGCTTGTGCCCGCTCAGGCTTAACCCTTAACAGATACAGCACTTCTCTGGCTGAAACCTACAACAGGCTCACAAACCAAACCAGTGAGACCTTTGCACCCCCAAGGACTCCCTCTTATGTGGGTGTGTCAAGTAGCACAACTGTGAACATGTCCATGACGGGCAATGATGGTGATGCATTCAGCTGCCCACAGACTGGTTTATCTATGCAGATTTCAGGGATGTCTCCACAGCTTCAGTACATCATGCCATCCCCATCAAGCAATGCCTTTACCACTAATCAAGCCCACCAAGGCTCTTACAATACGTTTAGACTACACAGTCCCTGTGCTTTGTATGGATATAACTTTTCCACATCCCCCAAACTGGCTGCCAGTCCAGAGAAAATTGTTTCTTCCCAAGGAAGTTTCTTGGGGTCCTCACCAAGTGGAACCATGACTGATCGGCAGATGTTGCCCCCCGTGGAAGGAGTTCACTTACTTAGCAGTGGGGGGCAGCAGAATTTCTTTGACTCTAGGACCCTAGGAAGCTTAACACTGTCATCATCTCAAGTGTCTGCACATATGGTTTGATGAAGCCTTTTAAGTAAAAGTACAGTATGTTTGGTGTCTACGATGTATTTCTTTTTGGAATATGAAAGGACACAATGTAGCTTATAAAATGTATATATAATATGAGAGGAAGTTTCACTGAGTCTTTTGACTTGCTCATGGTCAGATTGTTTTCTGTTTTGAGTTCTGCTGAGTTTGTTGCTGCACAGTCCGTTTAGTTTTCTGGTGTAGTACACTTAGTTGTATAACACATTGGAACATATGCAACAAATTAAGCAGGACTTCCTCCCCTTTCCTCCTCCCCTTTTCTTACCTCTTTAAAGAATGAAATGACACTTGGGTCTGAATTAAACGATACTAACAAAACACATTTCCTACAGAACTAGCAAATTTTCCTGCAATGTTCATCCAGTGCTGAGCTGATGCAGCAAACACACAGTACAATTTTCTTCTCTGTTATAAGAGATACAGTAGTTATTTGGACTTCAAGTGTTAAGTATGCTGAGTACAGTCTAAAATAGAAGGTTAGCAATGGATTATCTACAAAGTAAATTGAATGAATTGCTTTCCTTCTCATGCTATGCTATTTCTAGCCTGTCAGTGATGTGGCATTCCTATTAGGATATTTCTTTGTTAGTCTAGATTCACCTAATGTTGTCACATCATTTAAAAACAAATAATGCAAATGCGAATGGTGGTGATAAGAGTAATCTAAAACAATCAGCAGAAAGATCAGCTTGTCTTATTCTTCTGTGCAGAGTGAATTTTTTCAGAGATTCATTTTTGTCAAGAGAAAAGACTTGATACTTTTTTTCCATAAATGTTTTCTATAGAAATTCTTTATTTTAATTTTTTTTTTCTGGAGAATAGAATATTTTAACATATCTTTGTTTGTTTGTTTATTTTAAAAGAAAACACAAGGTTAAGTCTTTTAAAATGTTTCCCATTAAGTTAAGGTAACAGGCTGAGAAATTCCATTATCAATTTTACCCTTCTAGTGGGCAAATTTTCCTCCTGCCTTAGCATCCTAACAAAGAAATTGTCTGTGGTGGTACGTAGGTCCAATTTAGACCAAATTTCTGCCTTTAGTTACATGGGTGCTACTGGGAGTAGAATGCACTGGGAGCAGATACCCATTTAATAAGGAGGAATTTGGAACAAGATGGCTTTAGACAACCTCCATAGTACTGTGCTTAAGGTTTTTAGCATGGCACCTACAGCCTATTATTTCCATCCCAGTGGGAGTCTTCTTTCTTTCTTGTTCCTTTCAGTCGCTACTGCTTTGTTTCTCAAACACTCTTCTCCATGGAATTTCAACAGTTCATTTCCCCTAATTGATTTTAGCTGGTCTGTACGTACCGAGACCTAAATCCATTTCTAGCAAGATTCCATGGTTTACAGTGAAATGAGGTGCATTTATGTCACAAAGGGAAGATTATTGGCAAACTTCTGCCCTTATTTACACCTGTGCAGCCCAGTCATGATCAATATAGTTGCTCAGTGGCATGTTTGGAGATGCATTCTTATCTATGCACTTGTCAGATTTTAGACCTTACAAACTATGGAAAAGATTTTAATCTTTAAAGATTGGGTGCCTCATATTTTTCTACCATTCTGGCTGTATAAAGTCCTCTACCATGAGTGCAAATGTAATTGAAAGACTCTTGAGGGCCAAAGCAGCGTGAAGTGACATAGTGTAAATGAAAACAAGGCCTTAGTGTTATGGTTTTAGATTTCAATAAATATAGCTCATTGCATTTCTCAGGGCCATTGTCTGTTTTCTAGCAATAACTTAGCTGCTCACATTTTAAGAAGTACTGATTATAGCTAATATGTTTTCACTGGGGATGCCGGGTATGGGGAAGAAATATATATAGTTAAAGATGGAGCTGACCTGCAGAGCTGGGCTCTAAAGCTCAGATAGCAAGGTGGTGTCGGATGCTTGCCTGGAACTGAGGAGTCCTGAGTTCAGTTCTCTCCACCTTTGTTACAGACATTCTGTGTAACCTTGGGCAAGTCATGTAGGGCCAAATTTTTAAAGGTATTTAGGTGCATAGTGGGATTTTCAAAAGCATCTAAGCACTTAACAGATGCTTTTGAAAATCCCACTAGACACACACCTAAATACCTTTAAAAATCCAGCTCTTAGCCTCTCTGTGCCTCAGTTTCCCATCTATAAAATGGGATAATAGCGCTTCCCTACCTCACAAGGGAGTTGTGAGAATAAATATGATTAAAGACTGTGAGGCGCTCTGGTGCCACACTACTGGGGGCCATATAAGTACCTTAAATAGATTGTGGGGGTTGGTGTAAGGCCATCTCTAGCTTTGGATTTCAACTTACTCATGTCCTTTTGGACAGATCCTCTAGTAAAGAACAATAGCAGTACAATGCTGTCTTTTTTCTTCCTCCCTTCCATGCTTTGTCTTTAAAGTTCACACTAAAATAAGCAAATACAGAGTTGTAAAATGCCTGGAAAATACAGTTGGCAAGGGACAGATCTTCAACAAATGTGAAGTCAATGGAGCTATGACAATTTAGTCTGCAAGACACTTGTGTACAGCAGTCTCTGTCCTAACAAAAGATTTGAAATCCTGCCGTTATGCAAAGCTTTAAATGGATGCAATGCTCTATGTACTTTATATTTTAAAGAGATAAGCAGGAGAATTCTCCGTACAGTGGGTGTCATCTTAATGGGATTGCGGGGAAGAGAGGATTGGTGTGTGAAATCCTTCAAGACCTTACCTGGAGAAACTCCTGTAATAAGGACTGCAGGATTGTGTGTGTGTATGTGTGTGGAGATAATATTTGCATTGTAATTTGTTTGGGAATTTTTCAGTACTATTTACTGGTTGCTTTCTCTTCAAGTTATTTTTATCTTATAACCTCACAATATTGCTTGAAACATTTCTTCCTTAAAATTCAAATTGTAAATAGTTATTGGTGTGTCATGGTAAAGACTAGCTTTTTATCAATATAGTAAATGCTATATATGCATTATATCTGTAATTATATATCTGTATTTTATGAAAATGCCACAGAAATTATATTAAAGTGTGTATCTAAACACTTTTTATTACATTTGGAAACTTAAGGTTTTTTAGGGGGGGTTTTGTCCACAACTTGAACAAAAACAAAGGAACTTAACATGGGGGAGCCCTAATGTCCACAGACTTATACAACAAGTTGGGAGCATTCAATTTCTTGTGTGTTTAAATTTAACTAGCTGCTGTAAAGCCCCCTTGTCATATGAAGGTGAAGGCCATGACAAATGTTGAGCACATGAAGATTCAATAGTGATAGCAGAACAGTGAGATTTTTATTTTGGAACACAAGAATGAGTGGCTTGCAAGGCTGACTGGCTAGTGTCAGTGCCCTGTTAGCTCTACATACCTGAACTTATTCCAAAAGATGTGGTGATGGGATGAGCTCAGCCTCTCTTTATCAACCAAATCCAGGAAATTAACACTTGCTTGCTACAAGTGCTTCAGTGAGAGCTTTAGTACCCTGCAGAATTTCTCTCTATGCTCTCACTTTGGCCACAAAGTTTGTTTTGCATATTCTAAATGCCAAAATACTTTGATTTCAAAGGCTTTAAAAATGACCATAATCAAATAGTTGTACCATGCTGCTAATCAATAGGCAATAGGCATGCAAACAAACACATCTGAAAATACTTTTGTGCATGGTGGTGCCATTTTGTACCATTTTGTGCAAAGTCGGTGCAAAATGCTACCAAATCAGAATGGTGGTGTTTTACAGGGCACTTTGCACTGTTGCAAACAACTATAGAAAATGAAACAGAGAATCAGCCCTGAAGGGTTCAGTCATAAGTTGTGCCAGATCTGGCAGTACATGAATGGAAAATTTATATTGATTATAGTAAAAATATTTCCGCTATAAGAATTGCAGAACCAGTTCCCATGTTTTAGAACTTAACTCTTCATTTCAAGTAGGGGAGGAAGGAGTAGCTTTAACCTCATGACATTGGAGTTAATTCCAGTAAATTATACAATGAGAAATTCATGAGTGCAAACTTCTTTCATCACTAGAAGGAGCCTTGAGATTTCATAACCATATTAAAGTTTCCATGTAAATATAGTGGACCTAATTGCTCTTTATATTATAGGAGTATGGTATTTTTTTTAAATGCTGCAGCGTAACTTGCTTTACTGATTTATGTAGCAACTTGGATATTAAAAGAATTTGTCATTCTGCTCTTCTGAATATTCTCTCAAAGTGTTATAGCATGCTTATTTAGGTTTAGTTTGGAGTCCAAGTATGCGTTTCAATTAAATAAGTGTAACTGAGTGAGAATTGCTAGTCTTTTTAGGCTGCCTTTTAAACTTTGTTGACAAAATGTATTGGCTTGCCAGCTGGGCTCTGAATTTATTCACATGAAGGCTCAGGTACAATATTTTTCTACGTATGTGTCACAAAGTTGACTATATGGTAATTTATTTAATCTGCTAGTGCTAGATCAACATACATGTCCTGCTTTGTTTTCAATCACATTAATCAGTTACACAAGTATTTCAAAACATTATCATGCCACAATGAGATGATATGCTCGTCTAACAAGTGTTCCTTGAGGCTGTCATTGAGTGAATGGTGAATAAAATCTCCACAGCCTGGTTTAAATACTTTTTACCAATGTTAAACAAATTAAACAAATTAACACAATAAGAAAGAAAACGCATTAACCAACAAGAATAAAATCTTATGTGGTCAGTTTTTGTTCCACTTAGTGACACTTGGCTACAGAAGTGCCTTTAAAAATATCTGGGAGAGACTGGTCCTGAGGACCCTGAAACCAGTGGAATCTGGCAACTGAAAACTTAAATCTTCCAACATACTCTTTTCATTGCAAGAAGATTTGGGTCTAGATGAGGGATGTCTCGAAGCCATGCTGAATGTGAAGCCTGTGCCTACTTGATCTGAGAGATAAGAATCTAGGCCTTAATATAAGAACAAGTTTCTAGCTCTTTCCTTGTAAAGATTATGTAGTAAAATGTAAATCTATGCAAACTGACCAGGAAGGTTGAAAGCTTATTGATGATCAAAGGTTAGTCACAGCTTCCTCCTATCCATCAGTCTTTTGAGATTTGAGAAGACACCAGATCAAGTTCACAGCTGTAGGGGTCAGAACTTCCCAGGCTACTACAGATGATGCTGGATAGAATAAGCCTCCTATCAGCTAATAGCCTGCAGCTGAACCAGCTACTTCTCTGAACAGCTAGCATGACCTTTGGCTACGAAGAGTGACAGTTTGGTTTAGGGGCCTAAATAAGGGGTAAGCTTTTTAAAAGTGCATAAGGCCCAGATCCACAAAGGTATTTAGGCTCTTAATTTCCACTGAAATCAAAGTATGAAGTGTTGTTGTAGCCATGTTAGTCCCAGGATATTAGAGAGACGACATGGGTGAGGTAATATCTTTCATTGGACCATCTTCTCTGGGTGAGAGAGAGACGAGCTTACACAGACCTGAAGAAGAGCTCTGTGTAAACTCGACAATTTGTCTCTCTCACCAAAATAAATTGGTCCAATAAAAGATATTATCTCACCCACCTTGTCTCGCTATCAAAATCAATGGAAGGAGCCTAAATGCTGTTTTTGGTTGTTTGTTCATTTGTTTTTTTGTTTAAGATCTGAGCCTAAATGACTGAAGTTCAATTATCTTTAAATTAAATTTTGCCTTCCAGGTGCCTAAATCACTTGAGAAAATGGGACTTAGGTTCCTAAGGATGGGATTCACAAAAGTGTTTGATGGGTGTTAAGTGCCTAAATACCTTTGTGACTCCCATCCCTAAGTGATTTACTCACTTTGAAAAAATTTACCCTAGTCTAATCCCGTCTCTGACACAGACTCCCTTCTGTGGGCTTTATCAAGTGACAGGCTGAAATTTTCAAAGTTAAGTACCTAAAATGAAGTATTTATTTGCTTAATTATATATGCTCAAGCTTGAAAAATGTTGGCCTTAGTCTATTTGTACTTCAGTTTGCATTGCTGTGGAAAGGAGGCAATGCCTACCACACAAAGGCATTATGGCAATTAGGGAGCTAATAGCTGCAAAATGTTTGACGTCCTACAGTCCACTAGGATGCACACAAAACCCTCCTGTGTCTGCACACCTAGGTACGTTTTTCCCTTGATGACTCTTTTTAACAGTTAGAAATTATGCACCAGCTTTAACACAAACAGCTGGGCTTCACTTCCTCCTCAGGAGGCGCTGAAAGAATGGGGACAGAAAGGCAAATAGGACCTAAGGATCCTAGCATACACATTTTTTAAAATAGGCTATTTCTTGTATTATGGTAGTACCTACGATTTGGTAGTCACTGTCCAAATATATGTCTCCCTCCCTCCCTCTGAGGAGCCCACAAGCCAAAATGATAAGCATTTTGAGCAACAGTGGATGGTAGAGAGGGATAAAACATGACCTAAGAGTTCCTAAAAGTAACTTAGTTTATCTCTGGAATAGAGTGTTTTAGTTGGGTGCTAGGATATAGGAACATGGATAAGCTTAATGCATGTGAAGTGAAATCCTGGCCTCAATGGGGTTTTGCCGTTTACTTCAATGCGGATTGCACCAGTTGTTTTTAGGGGTACTACAGCTGGTAAACCTAAATCATACCCCTTTCTGCTAAGTGCCTTTAGTATGTGATAGCTGTGGTTGTATTACTTTCAGCAGGAGCATTCTTTTGGCCAGAATTGGGGTGCAATGCTTCTTCGATGGATGCTATGCACAGTTTATACAGCCACATTTAAAAAAAAACCATATAGGTGCAGTTTTCAAACCAGAATCTTGCTCATACTGAAAAAGGATAGACTATCCACAGAATTGCCAATGGATGCTGTACTTGCATTTCATTTCAGAGAACTGTCCATGTAAGATTTTCACTGCTTTTTTTTTTATTTTAAGGAGAAAAGTTTAAAAAAGGCATTTTTTCTGTTCCTATGGCAATATTTTCCACTAACCTAATGAAAAAAAAAAAAAAACAAAACAACCTACCCCTTTACTGTGTTTAATATATTTCTCATGAAGAAAAATGCCTCAGTTAAACTCTTAAAGTCTAAGGACCAGAAGGAAGGCATTTATGTGAGGGCTCCCAATTCAGGAATTTGCTTCCCTTGGAAGTCTGCCATTATAAGTCTCCTCTTACCCCAGTGAAGTCAATGACAACTTTGCTATTGACTTCTGTGAGTGCAGAATCAGACCTCTACTGAGCATCAGGGAGCTAGAGAGAGCACGCCTGGTATAACTTTTGTTTGATTTGATATTTCTTGTTTTGTTTTTAAAGTTTGTCACCTTGTTATTCCTTAAAAATAATACGGCTATTAGTGTTTCTATAGACAGCAGCAGCAGTTCTTTAATGCAGCTCTTGGTGTGTAGTTGCGTTTCATAATTAAAAAAATTTGTAATAAACACCTCACTGTTAAGGCAATAGGCATTCTCCAGATTAAGGAGCCCATGCTCATTAGGGATGTGCTAATGAGGGTGGCTTCTTGTGCTACAGGTGAGTGTATGTCAGTATCTAGCCCTAGGAGATGGCAGTGGCTTCATAAATCTTAGCAGATCCCTCCCCACAACAATAGTACCCAAACCTTTGGTGGGAGATTCTTTCTCAGTGAGGACTACTTTTATGCCAAACTTGGAACTTTTCCCCATACAATTTAGTCATTTTTGTGATAGTGATAAACAAATATGCATGGAGGAGGTTCATCTAAGAAAGCATGTATAGGTCAAAAAAGGATGAGCGGAGTTCCTCAAACTTTCTGAAAAATAAAATTGCCTGTGGGCTGAGACCTAATGCTGAAAGTTTTAGTCCCAAAAAAAGTTTTTCAGCAAGTTAGAAGCATGTGAAAACAATGTTTAAATAAAGAGTGTATAAATGAAATTCTAGGTATAAATAGAGAGTAAACAGCTTTAGCTAGCGGTTATAATGTTGTAATATAATGTTATAATATGTTTTTGTTTATTAATATATTAAAATAATTTATGTTATCAATGCTATAATGTTTTTCATGTTACATATAATGTTTATGCTGTCACCATGATCATTATTAAAAAATAAATCAGTCTGGTAGAGCCCTTCCTCATGTTCTGCAGAATTAAACATTTTAAGAACTCAAGCAATAGGAATTGTGGTGCGAGGAAGAGAAGTGGCCTGCAGAATGAATGGTCATTAGTTGGTAAATTAATCACTGAAACACTTGCAGTGATCTAGAATTTAGTACACCTTTTAAAATCTATTTTGTTGATCTATTAAAGATATTGTTAGTAAAGATGGATCTGAATTGAATAATTCACATCCAGATGTATCTCCAAACTTTCCTGAAGTTCCAGGGTGTTCAGGTAGAGGGTTTTGGTTCACCCCATTATACAAACAAGCTCCTTTGATAGCTGTCTACAGCTGTGAAGTTTGGACCCAGATGTAAACTCCCCCAATGGTTGTTGAGTGTTCCCATCTGAGAGTATGGTTAGATCTTTAGTTATTTGTTGTAGCATATTGTGTCATTCACATCTACTTTCCACTGACAGCTAGATAGAAACTCTGGTATCTGTTTTACGCTGTTTCGGGGGTTAAACTATGCATGATTCCCCATTTCTAAAGTGCACTATTCTCGCATTCCATATGCAGCAGCAGCAGCAGCAGCATCGGTGTACAGGTCTGTAGTTTAACAATTCTCAAAGTGTAGTGTAAGGGCTAGTGGTGACCCACCACAGAGCACTTGCTGGTGGGTCAGAGAGAGCTGGCTGGCCACATGGTTCTGGCTTGCCTCATTGTTTTCTGCTGCTAAGCTGCATTAAAATACATTAAATATTTTCCTAATATTATGTTCCATGAAAGCAATTGCTGTAGCTGCCGACAGAGATATTATGTGATTATGAATGGGAAGGAGATGATCTGCATAGTCACAAATGGGAGGGGAGGGGACTCTCTAAGCCGTGGTCCACACTGTGAAAAAGTTTCAGAATCCCTGCCCAGGAGGTTGTTGTTAGCTATTATTCACTGTTGCATAGACTTTTTAACAAAATGTAGTGACAGAGCCACCTGCAGTAAATATTGGACAACTTTCCTGACCTGTTAATGGTTGGCAAAGTATTTGATGACAGTTACAAGAATCTGATGCACAGCAGTATCCTTTACAGCAGCATAATCTTTGTCATCAAATCCCCCAGCAGCCATGATTAATAGCAGCACTTGAGCTCATTTTGAAAGTTGTATATTTGGCAGCTATGAACTTTGATCTATGGTTTGCCTTTAAAAAAATCATTATGACACAAACTTTTCCTGTAATCCTTTCATCTAATTAAACCACACACCAATACTATGTGGGGAAATCTGATGCTATTGATATAAGCTGTGTGTTTATTACGATATTTTAGGCACTTTATTAAAGTGGATAGTTGTTCCCAGCAAGGCAGTAGATAAACTCCCTAAAAACAATAATATCATCCAGAAAAATATGTAGAAGAATTTCCAAAGGCCAAATTCTATTAGAAACGTACTTTGTTGATTTATGCTATGCCCTTGCTCCAGTTAAGGGCTCAGATGTTTTAACCTGAGCTAAAATTACTAACATTTAATTAATCCAGTCTAGCAGTGTATACTTTTCCACAAAATGTTTCTCTTTGTTTTAGATAGTCAAAGGATTTCAGAATCGAAGATGATGTTATACAATTTCTACTAATAACTTATTCAATATTTGGGTATAACTTAAGGGGAAGATTTTCAATAAGTGTGTGTGTGTGTGTGTGTGTGTGTGTGTGAAACCATGGAAACGTCCTATGTTACTTTCATCTACACTAAACCAAACTTCTCTTGCTGATCCTATGTATTCCATATTCCCTTTACATGAATAAAGCCTGCTTACTGATGCGTTCAAGCCTTATGGAGGAGGTATAGAGCAGGGTCTGAGTAGTGATTTTCCTGGTCTAAGGCAAAGGGCTGCAAAGCCTGGGCTGGAGTAGCTTGTGTTAGAATAGCAGCCTTAGGCCCTCTACGCCATTTGTAGAATATGATTCCTCCCACTGGCTTAACTCACTAAGCAGGTGGTCATGTGCTTTTATGCCTATCCTAAGATTCTGAGTGTTCTGCACAATTAGTTCAAAGTACAGCTTTGTGCAAGTCTAGTGGTAGCAAAGGGTGAGATCCATAAAAGTACTCAGGCACTAAACCTCAGACTTAGGTGCCAAAGTCCCAGTTTTGGTTTTTCTGCAAATCACAAAACTCCTGCCAAATGCTGTAGATGCCAAAACTCATTCGGTGCCTAAGATTTTCAGAGTAAAAGTTCCCTAGGGCCTATGTTTCTGCCTCTGGGCACACACACTGCCGCCTCCCTCTAGGTGTCCAGGCACCTATCTCCCATATAAGCCCCAGAGCGATCCACAGACCAGGGGAAGATGCATTCATCTGCCCAAGTTGCATGTGGAGTCCAATTTAGTAGGTGCTTCTGAATTGGGTCCCATTCAAAACTGAAGAGGATTTTTAGCCAGTGGCTAATACATTCATGAGGGATGTGGGAGACCCAAGTTCAATTCCCCCCATGTTCCCTACTTGATGAGCCGAAGGGATTTGAACAGGGATCTGCCACTCTTACATGAGTATCTTAACCATTGGCTATGGCATATTCTGTTGTAGGGATTCCTCAGTCTCTCTTGTTGAACTGTACTGCTGTGGCTAAATAATGAGAGAGTGGTTGGAGCAGGAGGAATGGATCCAGGATCTCCTTTCTCCTCAGGGGGTGCTCTAACCCCTGGGCTACAGAACCATTTCTAATCTCTTTGTTTCTGGCCCAGGGATTGTTCCACTGTGAATAAATATTTAAATAGTCGGAGAGAAAGAGAGAGAATGATTCTGTAACCCAGTGATTAGGGAACCACCTGGGAGATAGAAGACCCTAGGTCCAGTCCCCCTGTTCCAATCACACTTTCATTATTTAGCCACAGTGGAACAGCTTCAACAGGAGAGACTGAGGGATCCCCACAAATTATAAGATGGGGTCCTCCTCCAGCCACTTTGTATGGAGTAAGACAGGTGCCTAACTCATTTCCTGCAAGAAATGCCTGACTCAAGGCACCTGGTGGATCACTAATCACAACGAGGCACCTCTCTGCATCTTGGACATAGGCACCTTTCTCTGAGAGAGGGGAGGAGCTTAGAACACACCCCTCACCTTGGCATCTCTTATTGGCTAGCTGAAGCAGCTCCCTGCCTTGCGCACTGGCTTTTGTGGATATCATTCTGAGGCACCTGTCTCTCCACATTCATTGTAGAGTGAGCCTAGGCACCTAGCACAGCTTTATGGATGGCAGTGTTGGTCCTGGATTTTCTAGGCACCATGATGCTCAGCATTGTAACACCTAAGACCCTTCGTGGATCCCAGCCTAAAGGACAAAGTTGAGATGTGAGAGGAATGGGCATAGATTCTTTACTGGTCACGGATGAAAGAAAGTTCTTCTGTCTAATGCTACAGTCTGAGCAGCAATGATTGGAATAATATTCAAAGACTGTGGATCATACTGACAGTAGTCAGACAGATGGCCTCAGCTGATGAAAGAGTTATTGATGTTGCCAGGTCCACAAGTGTTTATCTTTGCTGATTTGCATCATCTCTGTCTTGTCTGCGTTGACTTACAGGAAGCTGCCTTTCACCCAAATCTCAATTTCTGTAAATATTGGGTAAGCCTCATAACCAGGGGGTCTGGGTCAGGTGGAAATGGAGCCAAAGAGCTAAGTATAATCAGTTTACTGATGATAGTGTAGATCCTATTGTCTCATGAACTCTTCAGGGACTTCATATAAATGTTGAACTGGTGATGAGGCAGCATGCTTGAGCTGTAAGGTGCTTCACAACTGAGTCCCCTTCAAAGAGAAGGAACAGCTGCCCATAATCACCCTCTGGGAATGATCTGAAAGAATGGAGCAGAATCACTCTAATGCAATTTCATCCACTTCTACCAAGTCCAACAGTCTTGTGATTAACTATATCCAAGGTGATCAGAAGACTGAGCAGAATCAGCAGAGGTGTCTGGCCTCTGACCATTGCCATGAAGGACACACGATGTTTACTTGTGGCCATCACCCTGTCTGGTCCTGAATGGATGGGTGAGAGGAACCAGAAAATGTCAGATGTTGGAGTTGGCCTGTCACCTACTTTTGAATGCTCTTTCGCTGAAAGGTGAAATTTGAGGCTGGGCAATAGTTGGCAAGGATATTAGGATATTTTGGTATCTAGCTGATTCTGGACTGAAATAGTATTTTCAGCTAGAGCTGGTTAAACTGAGTGACAGCAACTGGGGATGCAGAATAGAGGTCTCTTAGTTCTCCCAGCTGGACACAGAGCCTTGTCAGTGGGCGTAGGGTCAAAATATACTTGAAATGCAAGTGAAATAAAATCTTGTATAAAAAGCTTATGAAAACTCATAAGAATTTTTTATTAGATTAAGGGCCTCTTCTTCTTATTTAAATCAGTGGAAATGATGCTGTTCACTTCAAAGGGAGTTGAAGCAATCCTTTAAGACTGATTTTTAATGTTGTGTGCAACTGCACACCTAATCTTCATGTGTAATTACAGAGGGGGAGGGGTTGGTTTTTTGCACACATCTGGTATCTGCACAAGCAAGAGAGCTGTAATTGGTCATTAGCAAGAACAATTACCTTATCTCCACATGCATTTATAGTAATTGTGCACAAAATCAGTCAGGCAGCTGTATGTGCATTTTTATCGGCACAAAAGTGCACAGACATCTTTGAAAATCAGATTAATTATATTTGAAGTGAGTCAGAGTGCTTTGAGATAGAAATCATTCTCAAGACTTATTATGACAACTAATAAACAGGTTCCACTTTTATTACCTTCAGTTAAATAGCAACAATGCAAAACTAAATGGATCCCTGCAAGTCAATTCATATGTTGCAAAACCAAACATTTCCGACTGTGTTTTTAAAAAACAGGGGAACAACAATGTTAAACCTCTTTCTAATTTAGGAATTGAGACAGTTGATATAGGTAAAAACAAACACCTCCACTTTAATACAAATTCACTTAAGTATACCAGCTGTATCAAATCTAGTATTAATGTCTGTCTCTACAGTCATTTGCAGAGGAGAGA
The DNA here is from genome assembly GCF_026122565.2 of Emydura macquarii macquarii. NCBI lineage: Eukaryota > Metazoa > Chordata > Testudines > Chelidae > Emydura > Emydura macquarii. The sequence goes on from NW_027132434.1 coordinate 2,657,469, forward strand.
TATGACTTCAGTCACTGTTAGAAACTGTCTTGACTTATTAACTGGGAGTTAGCTAACATTCAAAAATGTTGCAAAACAGGTATTAAGTTACTAGAATGGGAATGACTATTTTAATGAGACGATTTAGTGTGAGTAAGAGAATAACTTTGCTGATGCCAGTTAATTCTGAGCAAACACAGAATGAACTGAATGTTTCTAGAAGCCTGAGCAGAGTCAGACTGAGCTGAATGTATGTGCAGCTAATGAAGTGCTATGCCTACTTTCCTGACAAACCTGATCCTTGAGACCTTTCTTTTGAGAGATTATTCCACAAATGAATAGATCTCACTGTGAGGAAATATTCCCACATAGTCTTCTTTGATTTTTCCCTTTCTCAACTTCACCCCATTATTCCTCATTATATCCTCTTGTATGATACTAACTCCCTTGCTTCCTTGATTTTTTACCCCCGTGATGGGGTATACAAACCCCACCCTGGGCCACAAGGGATTAAGGTACTGCTGTGCACCCAGCCAACCTCACCCTGCCACACCTGTAGGAAATGCATGAACTGGAGGAGGAATTAAAAGGCAGGGGAGCAGCTCAGTTGGTGGCAAACCAGGGAAGAGAGCAGACTTGCAACTCCAGCAGAGAAGAGCTGAGGAAAAGGTAGAATCTTTTCCCTCAAAAACTGCCCAAAGGTTCCTCCCTGAGGGAAGAGAGGGCCTGCTACAGAGACAGCCTGAGAGGGAAGCATTCCCCTCTCCCTCTCCCTCTCCCTGTCGTATGAACACTGAATTTTGTTAATTCTTTTTGGTTTGTTTGGACTACAGAGCACTGGAAAGCCTTAGGACTGATCTGACTCAGAAGGCTGGGCCATACGCCGGGGAGGAGGCAGTTTTTGCCACAGAGAGAAAGAGAGTTACCATATCATACACAGCTGCTAGAAGATGCCTTGTGGTGAGAGGACACCCTTCATGCCACCTTAACCCAGATGGCAACTATGGGAAAATTGTGGGGTGGGGAGAGATAGGAAGTGGCCCAGGGACAGCACCTCTGGCCGTCAATCACTGATAGCCTTCACAGGGCCCTGGGTTGGAGCCCAATGGAGTGGGAGAGCCTGGGTTTCCCTGCCAACAACCCGCCTTCCCCTTCCCCCGAAATTCATGGGTCTAAGCCCCTGACCACTGGGTGAAACTCCTCCCTTGAGCAAGGACCATCACACCTGCTCTTCAGATATTTATTAACCATCATGTTCTCCCTTAGTTATCATATATTTTAAGGGCTTATGTTTTTTAGTTTAATCCTGAAAAGACCTCAGTGAAACAAACTTTCCAGAATCTCTGTCTATAAATTACTGTGCTTGGGGCCAATAGACTCTGAAGATGTCCTTGCTCAGCCACAAGATATATGCTTGATGAGGGAGTTAATGGGTGAAATCTGTGACCTGTGTTATGCAGGTGCTCAGACTAGAGGATCATAATGGTCCTTTCCAGCCTTGAAGTCTGTGAAAGATTTCACACACTTTCTAGGAGCTCAATACTGAAGGTGTCAAAGAAAACAAATGGTGCAAAAATAAATAAAAAAGCCTTACAATTGAAACCAAGTTACAATTCACCTAATGATAAACACCTGAAACTAGAAAACATACGTTATAATCTTTGTGTCTTTGACTGGCAATAAGTTTAATGTTATTGATAGGGCTTATTTGGTGTTCAGAATTTGATTTTCAATATCCTATGTTCGTGAGAGCTTCTGATAAGATGTCTGTAACCTGTCCCAGCAAGGGTAAGAATGAGTTAATAAACTTCCCTGCAATGGACGAACTACACCAGCCATATCCCAAAGGGATTATGAATCCTGGCAGGAGGGGCTGGTCTCTGAGCCTTGCTAAGGAAGCTGGCCTTTAGAAGAAAAAGTTTAGGAGGGAGAAGAGGCCTTTGCGCTCAAGGATATGTACACTCTACAAGGACCTCAAGCTAAGAGGACTTTGCCTACAGGGTTCAGCACTGAGGGAGACTCTGAATTTAGATTGAAAGGACTCTGTGATTGTTTCATTCTCTCAGTATTGCCATGGGTTCAAAATCATGAGTCAAGCTCTAATGAATCATGAGATTTTAAAAATAAAAAGTTTTATTTGCCTTTTGGCTTTTGAACCATTGGGATTAATGTTTTCAGGCTTTTCTCCACAATCATGAGAGCTAGAACCATTTTTTTTTTTAAAGTTAAGTTTCGCACATAATAATCTGGTGCCAGGAGCAGAGGCCTTAAGAGAAACACCAAATATCATACGATTTATAATAAAATCACAAGAGTTGGCCACAGCATGCTCTGCAGAACCAGAGATGTTTTGTGCATAAAACAGTCCTCAGAGAGATTTAAATAAAATTCTGTTACGGCCTACAATTTTAGCATGCCTTGGGGTCTGAACCCTGAAGCTGGTTGAACCCTGGTGATCTTACTGGGACTACCACAATGGTACACAATTCATGCTGTCCAAATATGTTCAAAATGATCTTCCAATCTTCTGAGACTGTCCTGAATAAAAAACTGAGTGTTTAGACAATAGATTCAAGAATCATTTCAGGGATGTATCTCCAAATTTCTATTACAGTGTTAAGGAATATCCTGATTTACTAAAATAAGTACAAAGTGATATGTACTTAGAATCCTTGTGACTGCAGCCAATAAAGTATGTCAGCAGTATGGCTCTGATCCCGTAAATACTTGTGAATGTGAATAGCCCTATCAAGTTAAGTCACGTGTTTGCAAAAGTAGGACCTGAGGTTATGAAACCAAATACCCACCATAGGAAGGTGGTTGACAAAAATAAGAGAAATGGATGACTTTTTAGATAAACAATTTGAAGGAAATTGGGCCAAGTGGGACTCTATCTCGCTGTAATGAGTAATATTAACACATGTATATGTGAGTTTGCTTATTGAGACTATCTGACATCTTCTGGTTTGCTGCTTGGGGAAGAACATCAGTTGAACCCTAGTTCTGCATCAGAATCTGTATGGGTGGACCCCTGTACCAGTGCAGAGTCTCAGACTCCAGTGGGACTTCATGCTAGCACAGGATTCTGTGCTAATAGATTCTGGCCGTACATTATCAACAATTCTGTTTCTGTAACAAAAGAACTCGTTACACACTGAAGTGGTAAACTTTTATTGGCGGAGAAGAAAATAAAGGCAATTTACTCAGGTTGGCGAGTTAGACTTTTTTATGGATTTTTTTTTTAATGATATTGTGTCACTTCCCTCTCCAGTCTTGTAGTGCTCAGCACTACATCCACATTTCACCAACTGTGAATGAGGAGGGTGTGTTTTGTGACTTTATATTATCATCTGTTGCTTAAAAATCCAGAATTCACTCTGCATATGTAAGAGTAAAACAGGGGCCTCTTCAATCACCAAAACGACAACACATGGATTTAAATACAAGAGCCTGATGGAGTCTGTTTCTTTTCCTACACTTCTGTAAAATCAAAGTTGGAAACACTGTAGGAGCTCTTTTAAAATATCCTGGCTTCCTTGCTGCAGACCATATGTTGTTCTAGAAAGTGGGACTGCAAACTCCAATAATTGCATGACTTGCACTGTACTGCTGTAGACTGTGCTTCGCTGGCTTCAACTAGCACTGTTTGGTAGATGTTACAGATGCCACAAGTCATTTCTTTGAAGTCGATATATTTTTTTTTAAAAACCCTTTCAAAAGATTTGGCCTGACTTTCTATTATGAATAAGTTGATCTTTTGCAACATCTTTCGCAATTGCTGCTACTTCACTTTCCATCCTCCACAAAAAAACTAATTTTTAAACAGAAGTCCATTCATACATTGCAAAACCAAACTTTTCAAATTGTGTTTTACAAACAGGATAACAGCAATGTTAAACATCATTCTAATTCAGGAATTAAATCACTTGATATAGGTAAAAAAAAACCCTCCTTCTTTATTCCAAAATCACTTTAGTGAAAAGCATGATCACTTTAGATAAGAGATGTATCAAATCTAGCGTTAATGTCCCTGTCTCTACCGGCATTTGCAGGGGAAAGAGAAATGTCCAATTCAGTAACTCTGCCAGGGTGTTATAAACTGCCTTTCTTTCTGCATAGGATCTGGTAGTACAAGGATTTCATGAACAGGATGCACATGCAGATGTCCAGAATGGAGGTTGCTAGCTGACTAGAGAAGATTACAGTGGCATCAGAGAAGGAAGGAGAACCAGATGCTCTAAGGGGAGGAGACTGGCTGCTGGCCACCTCAGGCAAGACACTGGCTCACTTCCCCCCAGATCCCCAGTCCATTGAGATCAAGAACCGGTATGTTGTATTGGCAACAGGAGGTGAGGAGCAGACCACAATGGCTGAACATTCAGAGCCACCTGTCCACAAGGCTGGGAGACTCATGGTTACTACATCCAAGAGGAGACCACGTAGGATGGTGGTGATCAGCGTCTCCCTTCTGAGGGAGACTGAGGGTATCTCTACACTGACAGCAGCAAATTTGCTGCTCTCAGATCGATTTTTCCAGTTCAGCTGAGCAGCAGTGAAGACACACTCAATCAATCCAGAAGTCCGATTTAATAAAACCGCCTCCCCAAAAAGCGTAGCGCTGCATGGACAGGTACGCATTTCTCAGTGGTGCAGGACAGTGGGGACGGTGTGCTAAACAGAATTTATGAAGTTGACGGGAATTATGCAAGCTACGCAGAGTAGCTTCTGTAATTCCTGTCGATTGCCACTGGATTTCTCCGGCAGTGTAGACCAGGCCTCAGGCATCCATCTGTTAACCTGACCTGATTTCTAGGGAGGTGTGATGCCTGCCTGGAGTCCACATCTGAGATGTTACAGAAAGGGTGCTGAGGCTCATCTATAGCCCTCTGACCACTAAACCACACTGTTCATCCATGTGGGCATTAATGATTTTTCCAGGTGTTACCATGAGGAGATCAACAGTGACTACACAGCTCTGGGACTAAGGATGAAGGAGTCAGGGGCACTGGTGGTGGTCTGGTCCAAATATCCTGGTTGAGATTAAGGGCCCAGGTAGGGACACATGCATCCTGGAGATGAGTACATGGCTGCACAGATGGTGTCAACAGGAAAGATTTGGCTTCTTAGACTACAGGATGCTGTTCCAGGAAGGAGGACTGCTGGGAAGAGATGGGGTCCACCTGACCAAAAAGGGAAAGAGCATCTTTGGATACCAACTCAATAACCTAGTGAAGAGGGTTTTAAACTAGGTTCAAAGAGTGCAGGTGACAAAAGATAAAGGTATGTATTTTTTTTTAAAAAAGTGACCTTAAAAGAAGGCTAGATGTTGGAGTGGGGGGAATGGAAAATTACAATAGGGTCATAGGAGAAACAAGGGAAAACAGTGGGGGAATCTGTTCAACAACTTATATGTCTATATACAAATGCAAGAAGGATGCAAAATAAACAGTAAGAGTTACAAAGGGCTCTTGCTAAGCTGGGCAATGAAAAGTCCTAATAATTAAACACTGATAAATGCAAAGTAATGCACATTGGAAAAAATCCCAAATATACATACATAATGATGGGGTCTAAATTAACTGTTGCCACTCAAGAAAGAGATCTTGGGGTCATGGTGGATAATTCCCTGAAAACATCCACTCAATGTGCAGCAGCAGCCAAAAGAGCTAACAGAATTTTAGGAACCATTAGGAAAGAGAGAGATAATAAAACAGAAAATATCATAATGCCACTATATAAATCCATAGTACATAGCAACTTTAAAACTGTGTTCAGCTCTGGTTGCCCCATTTAAAAAAAGATACATTAGAATTGGAAAAGACACAGAGATGGGCAACAAAACTGATTAGGGGTATGGAGCAACTTCCATATGAGGAACGATTAAAATGACAGGGACTGTTCAGTTTAGAAAAGAGACAAATAAGAGATTATAGGTCTATTACATAAATGAATGGGCGAGGCTCTGTAGCCTATAATGTGCAGGAGGTCAGACTAGATGATCATGTTGGTCCCTTCTGGCCTTAAAGTCTATGAGTCTGAGATATGATAGATGTCTATAAAATCATGAATGATGTGGAGAAAGTGAATAGGGAAATGTTATTTACCTTTTCACATATCACAAGAATTAGGGGTCACCTGACTAAATTAATAGGCAGCAGATTTAAAACAAACAAAAGGAAATCCTTCTTCCCACAATGCACAGTCAACCTGTGGAACTTGTTGTCATGTATGTTATGAGGGCCAAAAGTATAAGTGGCCTCAAAAAAGAATTTGATAAGTTCATGGAGGATAAAGCCATCAATGGCTATTAGCCAAGATAGTCAGAGATGCAACCCCATGATCTGGGTGTTCCTAAACCTCTAACTGCCAGAAGCTGGGATTGGACGATATGGGATGGATTATTCAAAATTGCCCTTTTCTGTTCATTCCCTGTGTCAGATGCCAGATAGCGGGCTAGATGGACCAGTATGGCCAGTCTTATGTTGACTGGAAGTATTTGTACATAAGCTAAATTAGAATTTAATTGGCATCACTGACTTGGTGGGGTAATTGGTAATTGGAATCCCATGATTGGAATATTGGTACAGAGAGGTATAACTTGTTTAGGATGGACAGATGGGAAAAAAGGGAGAAGGTGTTGCCTTATACATCAAGAATATACACACTTGTTCTGAGGCTCAGAAAGAGGTCAGAGGCAGACCAAGTGGAAGTCTCTAGGTGAAGATAGCTACTACTAATCTATACTATATCTGCCATATACCATCAAATCAGGTGGAGGAGGAATTTCTAGAACAAATAACAGAAATATTCATAACACAAGACTTTGGAATAATGGTGGACTTTGAATGTGCAGACATCTGTTGGAAAAGTAGTACAGTAAAATCTGCCTTAACCATCGCCTCTGAAGAGAGATCACCTGTCACGAGCAACTACTTGCAGAGGCCATGGAACGTTTTACCATATAATTTAACTGTCAAGAAACTGTGAAGAGTAACCATCTGTCACCTGCAACCAACAACCATATTACCATGCCACCCTTACTTCTCCATTGCAGCTGGAGGTGGCGCTGCTTTCAGAGGTGGGTGCTTGGCCAGCAGCCAACACTCTCTGCTCTGCCTTCAGAATAAAGACTGAACAGGTTAAACAGTATTTAGATAAGTTAGATGTATTCAAGTCAGCAGGACCTGATGAGATTGGCCATAGGGTGCTTAAGGAACTAGCCAAAGCAATCTCAGACCCATTAGCAATTCTTTGATAATTCATGGAGGATGGGTGAGTTCTTTGATAATTCATGGAGGATGGGTGAGTTCCGAGATGACTGAAGAAGGGAAAATATAGTGCCTACTTATCTTTAAAAAGGGAAACAAAAAGGACCCAGAGAATTATAGACCAGTCAGCCTAACTTAGATACCTGGAAAGATGCTGTATCTAATTATTAAAAAATTAATTTGTATGCAGTGTTGTTGCAGCCATGTTGGTCCCAGGATATTAGAGAGACAAGGTAGGTGAGTTAATATCTTTTATTGGAACAACTTCTATTGGTGGAAGGTACAAGCTTTCAAGCCGCACAGAGCACTTCTTCAGGTCTGGAGAAGGAAGCACTTAAAAGATGACAGGGTAATAACTAATAGCCAACATGGATTTGTGAAGAACAAATCATGCCAAATCAACCTCATTTCCTTCTTTGACAAGGTTACTGGGCTTACTGGAGAGGAGGGATTCTGTAGACATGATATATTTTGATTTTAATAAGGCTTTTGACACTGTCTCACATGACAGTCTCATAAGAAAAGAGGGAAATGTGGTCTAGACAAAATTACTCTAAGGAGGGTTCATAACTGGTTGAAAGAAGATGCATCTAGTGGGGTCCTGTACTATTAAATATTTTCATTAATGACTTGAATAATGAAATTGATAGTATGCTTATAAAATTTGTAGATAACGCCAAACTGGAAGAGTTGCAAGAACTTTGGAGGACAGGATTAGAACTCAAAATGACCTTGACAAATTGAAGAATTTGTCTAAAATAAAAAAGATTAAATTAAATAAAGTGAAGAGCAAAATACTCCTCTTAAGAAGGAAAAAATCAAATGCACAACTACAAGATGTCCCATTCTACTTGGCTCTGGTGAGGCCTGAGCTGGAGTACTGTGTCCGCTTTTGGGTGCCATGCTTTAGGAAAGATGTGGATGCATTTGGAGAGAGTCCAGTGGAGAGCTTAAAAAATGATAAAAGGTTTAGAAAACCCGAGCTATAATAAAAGGTTAAAAAAACTGGATATGTTTAGTCTTGATAAAAGAAGACTGAGGGTGGACCTGATAACAGTCTTCAAATATCTTAAGGGCTATTAAGACAATGATCGATTGTTTTCCATGTCCACTGAAGGTTGCACAAAAAGTAATGGCCTTAATCAGGGAGATTTAGGTGAAATTAGGAAAAACTTCTAACAATAAGTATTGTTAAGCTCTAAAATAGGCTTCCAAAGGAGGTTGTGGAATCTCCATTACTGGAAGTTTTTAAGAACTGGTTAGACAAACCTCCTGTTAGCGATGTTCTAGCTGTACTTGGTCCTGCTGCACCATAGGATGCTGGACTAGATGACCCCTTGAGGTCCCTTCCTACCTTACATTTTTATGGCTCTATAATTTCTATGATGAATAATGAGGTAACTGTGGATTCATGAACAAAATGAGGCATAGTAGAGTAATAACATCGGACCTACTCCTGATCCCATGGAAGTCGGTGGGAGAAGGATCAAACCTCAAGTCCTTCTCCTCTGGATGCCAGAGGCTCGTCTTCATGACAGCATTTAGGCATTGCAATTTCCTCCAGAACATCTGTAAAACACATCATCTCCAACCACAGACCTTCCAATGGTGGCAATGCATTCACACCTGGTTTCCTCTTGCTCTGAGCAAGGCTTAAGGACTATTGGATCCATTCCTGCACCACTGGAGTCTCAATGTGGACAAGAGATACAAGTGTGGCAGCTGCAATGGTGCAATTACCTTTGTTCACTCTTCGGTGACAACTTTGACAACTCAGAGCACTGGCTTTGTCACCTGTCAAGCCAGTCACCTACCAACTGACTCCAGGTCTTAGAGCCTCATATTAAAACAATTCTAATATTAGCACAAGAGAAAATGCACCTATGCTGGGTACCCTTCTGTTTCCTTAGTTGTCAAATTTTGAGCCATGATCTCTATACTCTTGTTCAGCTATTCAATTTTGTAATCACACGGAGAGCACTATGCCCACTACTCACTTGTTTTAATGAATTGGGTTTTTTAAAAAAATCACGTAGGTTAAACGTAGGTTAAAATGCACTATGGTTTGAAAATCAAACACTCAAAAGTCAGGAAATGCATAGGCAACCTTAATTCTGGCAAGTTTAGTTTTATTCCTTTGTGCATTTGCTTTATGATACAAATTCCATGGCAGAATTTCCATTTTCTCTATTTAAAAAAAAACCCTAAAAACCTGAGGGCATATTAGTATTGGGCATTTTACCCAATAGCAGACAGCGGATGCAATAGTGGATGGTCTAAACTGGTGTTTTTTCCCAAGGGACTCTAACTACACCTCATGTTCTCTATTTTTATTCAAGATTTAGGTAATTCTGCCCTGATTTTTATCAGTCGTGATGTTTTTGTCTGGCACTCATCACCGCAATATCTGATTGCCCCTCTTTATCAGCAGGTCCAACCTATCGCATGTGGAACCCCCATGATACATTTCAAGGACCAGGTGTTTCAGTGGGTAGAGCATCTCACTCCTATTCTCTTGTCCATGCATGCAGATGAGATAAATCCATAATTTTATAAAGCATTTATAACACTGAAGATGACTCTAGTCTGATACCAGGGGAAGAAATCATTGAGGAACTTAAAAAGGAACTCTGTGAAAGCTCTGAACAGTATTTTTATGAATTTCAACTTCCTTATTTCTTTCTAGCATATTTTTGTTTTGTTTTGTATTTGCTTCACAACCGAAAGGGGTTAATAATATCTGGAGCAGTGCGCACTTCTGGTCTAGCCATAGTGCTACTGATTTTTTTTTACCGTTGGTCTGTTTTATAGACCATGGGTAAAGGGTCAGGGGAACCATAATTAAAATGCCAGCAAACAAGCAGATTTTGTCCACATGTTCTTAAGATCACGTTGGGCTCAAGTTGGCTGTTTCCATGCACTGTGTCTTAAAACCAAACTCTGTTAAAGAAGTTACATATTTAAAAAGCATATTTGATAAGGTATAATCTTATGATGGAACTACCTGGCAACAAACACCACTGGTGAGGTAAAATGGAAAGTTGTCATATAGTTGAGCAGTTTGAAATATTATGCAATATGAAGCATCTAGCTCTAGGAAAAGACAAGGTATTTCAGCAGAGACTTTTAACGCCACTGTAAGCCGTGATTTTAAGGACTTTATATATATTGGGTGTTTAAAACCCTAGTGAGCTGAAACTTTACATAGAAATATCAGCCTTGATGTTGTTTTTTTGAGAAATGCTGTACATGAATCTTCCCCAAAAAGAATGGCAAAAAAAAATCCAGTCAAACAAAAAACCAAATAAAAAAAACCACAAACACAAAAGCAAGTAAACAAACATAAAAACCCACCAAAAGACACATTTAAGTTCTTAAAATATGTTTGCAACCAATTAAGCCTTGGTGAACATGGGTTATATTTTTAAGCATTTTGAAGGGGCAGGGGAAACCATGTTTTTGAAGCCTTCAAGATATGGATGTTTGGAAAATAATTATTGAGCACATGCTGCAGTTTGCATAAGGATGTAATTATCTGTTAGAAAAAATAGATCCTGCTCCATGATGTCTGCAAAAAGTTTTGGTTAAAAAGTTAGGGGCTTTTATACAGGGTCCTGTATTTAATTAAGGATCAACACAAAAAGGAAGCATAAATGCAAAAGGGGTGACAGGCAGAAAGGAATTTTTTCCTCGGTGAGCCTCTAAACCATGAAACACCTTTGGTGCTAGTACCGCACATTTTTGTTAATAAAAGACCCTCCCAATTGGCATGTGGAAGAGCCCCACTAAGCAAGAGAGTCAGGGCTCAGCTTCATGGTGCTATATCTCCCCCACACCACCTCCAGACCCATCAGCTGCTCTGTGGGTCCAGAGTCTGGGCAGGAGGAGGAGTGCAGACAGGACAACCTAGGAGCAGAGTTAGAGGGGTGCACATCGTACTCCAGCCCTGCAGATAATCCTGAGACTGGAGCAGTCCCTGGTAGCTTCCTCATAGGGACCAAAGGTTTTCAGGGGCAAGAGATGGTGCACAGGCACACGGTTTCTACGCAAATGATCCTAGCAAGCCATGGCTCTCCTGGGATTTGACAGGCTTAGGGGTGGACCCCACAACAAATTCTGCAGGGTGAGGGCAACCTGCTTACCTTTCCCCCCCAGTTTTTCTCCCTATATCCCTCTCCCATTCCTTCATGAAAGGCACTCCTTCTGTATCTATAACGTAAAAAGTGTAATCAGCTGCTTATAGCTTTGTGGTTATGCTGAGTCTTTCAAATCTTGAACTGGGATTTTTTCCTATTGTGTTCAAATTCTAAAAGTTCAATTTCTTGAATGTCAGCTGAAAGCCAAATCCTCAGTCACGTTACTGGAGTAAAACCATAGTGACAATCACAATGTTACCTATTTCAGTCTTTCAGCTCATGGCCCTGATACCCATTTGCACTAAGATCCCTTGATACCAGTATCAAGGGATCATAACATGGGCCAATTTAAGTCACCTTTACACCACCAGAGTGGTGTAAAGGGGCCTTAGTATAAATGAAAACTAGGCCCCATGTCTCTCTTTCTTTTTGAGCATTGTCCCTCTCTATGCTGACTGCATGCAAAGCTGTTGACAACATTGTTAGTTAATATGATCCTCAAGATTGTTCTTTAACTTAATGTGATTTTTGAACACAAGCCACATGTGTGTTTATTTTTATATAGATATATAAACACATTATAGCCCTTCGACTGCTTTAGTTAAGGTTGAAGTAAAAGTTTCAGTTATAATTCCTACTTTTATAATTGATTATAACGTTCACAATTTTGTTCAGACTTGGCTTGGCTGAGATGGTTTAAAAGTTTTATTTACTTTGCATAACTCATTCATGGCTCTGCCAGTAATGTGGTTGTGTGGTTGTTCCAACCTCATGCCGATGTCTACACCATCAGGAATTGTATTTTATATATATAAAACTGTATACATATACATATATATATATATATATATATATATATATATAAAACTGAAAAGGAAACATACTTAGTTTTAACTTTCCAAAGAGTTATGATTTTAGACATGAGAGAAATGTTCACAATTAAACTCAACACTTGACAACTTTTAGATTTCATTCCAAACTCTAAACCCAACCCAAGTTCTTCAAAAAGCACATGAACACTTTGAGCAAACTTGGATCAATTTATCTGTGGGAGGGAGGACGTGTTTTTGGTTAAAATACAAGACCATGAGGAGAAGATTTGGGTTTCATTACAAATGTTCCACACTGCTCTGCTTACTAACCCTTTGGAAATGAGGAATCTGATTCATTTACACCAGTGTACCTGCACTGACTTCAGTGTAAAGATTGCTGACATATCTTGGGACACTATAAAGGTATGTCTACACAGCAGCTGGGAGGATGCTTCCCAGCATGGGTAGACAGCCTCGCTAGCTCTGCTTTACCTAGGGCACTAAAACTAGCAGTGTGCCTGGGTGATGGCTCAGGCTAGTGCCCAGATATGTACTCAGCGGGTCAGGCGGGATTGTACCCGGGTGGCTAGCCTCAGTTGCTTCTTGTGTTGCTGCAGCCTGCTGCTAACTTCAGTGCACTAGCTCCAGCAGAGCTATCACATCTGCTTACCTGCTCTGGGAAGCAGCCTCCCAGCTGTTGTGTATCATAGAATCATAGAAGATTAAGGTTGGAAGGGACCTCAGGGGGTCATCTAGTCCAACCCCCCGCTCAAAGCAGGACCAACCCCAACTAAATCATCCCAGCCAGGGCTTTATCAAGCCAGGACTTAAAAACCTCTAAGGATGGCATAACCTTAGTGAAAGGAGTATCAGGTCCATATGTGTTTCTTTCCTGGTTTTGTTCCCACAGTGCAGAAGACTCACTGCTGTATTTTTTAGGGTTTCTCATGGACAAATATGGCACACACAAAAAGTAGCCATGAACATTTCTTCCAATAAAATCTGTCAGTTCCCTTTGGTGCTACTTTTATCATGTGAACAAATTTTTGTTCATGAGAATGTTTGCAGGAAAGGAAGTGTCATAAATATATCTTCACTCCAGAAGTAGTTGTGCTGCCATCTTGGGAGGACTTTGTAGGCTTAGGAATCATCTGGTCAGGAAGCAGAAACAACACCCTGTAATGTAGTCAATCACACAACATGAAGAGTGAATTATGAACAGCAAGTACTTGTAGCTATAGTCATGGCAAATAGGTTGGGGGAATCCCAAGAATGAAGTATGTTCACACAAACCATTTGCTGATGGATTAATTTTGAGTAACAACCCAGTAAGTAAAATATGTCTATTCCTGGATAATTTTGCAAACAGAAATAGAGGCATCAAATATATTCTTCTCCACCAGCTCTTCTCACCAGTGCTAGTAACAGTGATTTTTTTTAAAAAAGGTGACACCTTGGGGCATTAAAAGAAATAAGAACTGTGCTCTTTGCAGACAGACATTTTAAGGAAGGGAAGACTGGGTCAGCTTGTAGGCTTACTAACCTTGACAATGTCTCTGTAATGAAAGATTGCTTCCAAATAGTCATGACACTAGAAATGAGATTTTAAAGTCTCTGATGCTGTTAAACAGCCTGGGCAGAATTATTTTTCTTCGGAATAGTATTGGAAAAAACACTTTTGTAAAATTTTGCACCTGCAACAACGCCCTCCTCTGTCTGCTGGGGAAATCGTGTTTTCCCTGCAGAAATATTTTTTAATCTTTTTATGGAGGAAGAAGAGAGCTTTGTATTGTGTTAATTTTTTTTTAATCTAAGCACTTGTTCAAACAAAGTTATAAGGTTGTAGTCACTGTTGTTTTTTTGGAATTGCAGAATATATCCCTGTTCCAAGTCAGAACCATTACTGACTGGAAGGCTGCCAGGAGAGTTATTCCTAAGAGAAAACTGAAACTTGGGTGCGGAGGTGACATGCTACATTGGAGGGGAAACAAAGAACACCTAGAGACGTTCTTTTCTTTGAGACCAGGGCTCCATGATTTACAAGCCCCCTGGGTCTTCTGCAGTCTTTATGGCGGGTGGGAAAAAAGCAGATGACAGTTAGGAAAAACATTTTTTTGACTGCCAAAACTGTCAGGCATTCCAGTTTTGGCAGCCAAGTGGAACTGATGAAAATCCAAATATTTGTAAGCTTTGTTTCAGATGCAAACATTTTGTACAGCTTTAATCCCAAACTGAGGTCCCAGTGGGATTTTGATTACCTTCCCTCCCTATATTCATAGTTCAGTGTTTTACTCATTTCAAATAATACCATGCTGTATCTTATTAATATTTCTAAGTTGATATAAACAACAAAAATATGCATAGCTTGGTTAAGGTTCGTAAAGTGCTATGTGTTTAATAAAGTAGATTTCAGAGAATATTGCACTGAGTGTATTTAATGACCAAAATAACAAGCAGAAATAATTACTATTTGCAGGAGACATCACTCACATATCCAAACCAGACACTTGCTGACCTTGAGGCAATTTTGCCTATTGATTGCCTTATACAATACTACAGCCTAGAATGAAAAATTCCAGAGCCTAAAATGACAGACAAGTTCATGATACCACTAAAACCTATCCAGATAGCTGAAAGGGTACTGTCAAGTATGATCTATGCCATTGTCTACGGTAATGGGGAAACTTGTATTATGCTCTTTCTTACATCTGTTTAAACTAAAAATCAGGACTCGTCATTGGATAGTGAACCAATCCTAATTTTCTTTATGTCAATTGTTCATAAATCTGCATAATGTAGTCAATGAATACAAATTTCATCTGATGAAATTGTTTGCTGCTCATGAGCTGTGTCAAGTGGTTTGTCATCTGGGTGACATGGTTTTGTTTGGGCCCTCTGATTAGTTCACTGAGACATTTCAAATAGGAAAATAGCAAATACTAAGTTAATAGATAATTCATCTCTGGTACAAGTTTTCAGATGAATAATTGTTCATGCTACAGATAGTGAAACTTTTGAGAGTCACAACCATTCCTGAATGTCCGAGGGTTATCTAAAGGCTCATGACTCTGTAATGAGTAGTGTGACTCCCTCCCCTAATTATAGCAAATTTGCCTTATGTATGTTCATGCAAATATACACAAAATCATTTAATCCAACTCACAGTGAAGTCATTGGAATCTTTCCATCAGTTACAGTGAAAATTGGATCCAACCCTTTATTACTGTTCAACTGGCTTTACTAAAATAAAATGGACCCATGGGTTTATAATACAGCTTGGATCACACTGTTGAATTACATCACATAGAGCTGCATTAAAATTAATTAGAAAATATTCCCTATCCAATCCTCCTACCCACCTCTGCCCCAGATTGTAGGAGCCTGACCTGGTAATCCATGGGGCAAACAGGAATCACTTAGCACTGGAGAGCATACAGCAAGCAGGTATAACAAAAGAACGTGAGAAAGGCCGTATTGGGTCAGACCAATAGTCCATCTAGTCCAGTCTTCCAACAGTGGCCAGGGCCAGATGAAATGCAGCTGACTAGCAGCACTGCCATCAATCCTAGCAGAAGTAAGAAATACAGAGTTGTTGAAATGACAGATATGATCTGTATTCCTGTTAAAGAAAGAGATGACAGTGCTACGGACGGGGGAGAAGAGCAATAAGAAAAAATGAGTAACTGTTGTTAGACAAAAAGGGATCTTTGACATGGAATAATGATAAGGAGTTCTCAGCTGACAGACAGATAGAAAACATTCACATGGCACATCTCTAGTCAGTGGATTCCTGTGAAATGAAGAAACTGAAAAAGAATGAACACGAGGCTGGAGAGAGTTTGAAGACTGAATGCATGTGGAATAAAACATTATCAGAGGAGAAAATTTTAAAAGAAGAGACAGCGCGACACCACTATTTCAATATCTGCACCTTTCTTAAATAAAGGTGCTTGCTGTGGAGAAATATACTATCAACACTTATAATGTTTCCTTTTTGCATTGCAATTAGCATGCAAAACAAGAGAGACACTGTTAAAAAAATATTTAGGAACTATGCAGTGTGATTCTCCACTCCATGACACTTATAATTCCACTGGCATCAGTGAGCTGCAGGCACTCAACTCCTCTAAAAATCAGGCTGTTTTTTCTGCTGAAATTTTTTGTTGGAAAATACTGATTTGTCAAAATTAAAACTGTTCAGTCTGGACAAAGCTCCCAATTTGAAATATTTTTTTGAAAAGGAAACCTTCTGAAATTGTCGGTGTCCCGTTTTGATATTTTCAAAATAAAAAGTTTCAATTTTTTGGTTCAAAATGACTTTTTGTTTAGAAATTGTAGTTAATATTTATACTAAAAAAAGGTTTAAAAAGTCAAAATTGTAACAAAATGATTTGAAATTATCAAAATGAAATATTTTAAGTGAACTGATCTAAAATATGTTTCAGAACTGAGATTATCAGGTCACAAAATTTTTTCAGAATTCAACTTTTCATCCAGAGTTGAGACAGGAAAAGATTTCAAAATCTCAATACCCTCATGGGACAGAAATACCATTTCCCACTGATCTCTAATAAGAATGATTACAGGACTGGAAAACATGCCTTATAGTAAGAGACTCCAGGAACTCCACCTATTTAGCTTATCAAAGTAAAAGTTAAGGGGTTATATAATCACAACCTATAAGTACCTACACGGAGAACAAAAATTTGGTAATAGAAGACTCATCAGTTTAGCAGACAAAGATATAAAAAGACCTGGAAGATGAAGCTAGACAAATTTAGATTAGAAATAAGGTGCAATTTTTTAAACAGTGGGGGTAATTAACCATTGGAACAATATACTAAGTGTTGTAGAGAATTCTCTATCACTGGCAATTTTTAAATCAAGATTGGATGTTTTTCTAAAAGTTATGCTCTAGTTCATCCACAGCTATTGGACTTGATGCAGGAATTAATTCAGGTAAATCCTATGTCCTGTGTTATGCAGATCAGACTGGATGATCACAATGATCCCTTCTGGCTTTAAACTCAATGAATCTGTATGAGATGGATTCTACTGAGGTTACTCAATGCAGGGGCTATCATGGGCCAGTACTGGAACTGTGCAGTGGTGGCTTGTGCCTCTTCTGTTCAAGGACTTCTGAGAGCCAGCTCAGACCCTGGTGTAGGGCAGCTCTGAGCCTTCCTGTTCAATTTACTATTTTGAAGAGTCAGCCCACTCTGTTCTATGAGCCTTATGCTCATGGGTGGCACCAGCCTCTTCCCAGTGGAGAGGCTGACCGAAAACTGGGGGGCTGCGCTATACACCTTGTGGGAACACCCCCACCTTACTTCTGCAGTTCTGCACCGCTGCTGGCAGCAGCGCTACCTTCAGAGCTGGGCGGCTGGAGAGCAGTGGCTGCTGGCCAACCGCCCAGCTCTGAAGGCAGCACTACCACCAGCAGCAGTGCAGAAATAAGGATGGCAATGCCATACCATGCCACCTTTACTTCTGTGTAACATTGCACTGGGATGGGTGGCTATGCGGGGGCTAATGCAAATTTTGGAGTAGCAATAGCCCCCACAAGTCCCTCTTAGCATCACCCCTGCCTATGCTCCCTTTTCCAGTAAGAAGAGGAACCTGTATCAGAGATCTGTTTTGTCTATGGGAAATCGAAAACTTTCTAATAATGAGAGTGTGACAGAGTGCTGGGCAGCAACCCCTTAGCCAGCCCTCTGTCACACCAGTCCCAACTGAGTGAGGTAAATTGGAGCTGGCTAGGGGCACCTGATTGGTGAAGGAGAAACAGCTGTCCACCTAATTAGCCAGGGGCTATATCCCGGCCAGGTGAAGGAAGGAGAATCCAGGGAATGGAAAGGGAGCAAAGGTTCTTGCTGCAGAAGCTCCTGAGGCAGTTAGCCAAACCGTATGTTGTAAGAAGGTGGTGGGACTGCCCACTGTAAATAAACTACACTGCACTGCTAAACCAGAGGGTCGTGGAGTCATTCGTGACCAGGAGGATGGCCAAAGCAGAGGGGTTATGGTGGAGAACCCTTACAGGGAGGAAAGGAAGCACTGTTCTACATAACAGAATGTCCTGGCACAACAAGATAAGCTCGTTAACAAACACTGGCTTGTCCTTGAGACTTTTTCCTCATCCCACTGACAGCTTGTCCTGGTGCAAAATGAAAGGTGTATTCTTAGTCCTCAAACTTTTTGATGTTAGTAGTCAGCCCAGAAATGTATAAAAGGACAAAGCCAGCAGGAGACCAGGAAAAAACACAATTTTTTATTTTTTTTTCCAGTTAGAATCTGACTTGTGATTTGCAGCCAGCTAATGCAGCTTTTGAAGGGACTTGCTTTATTCATTTATCAGTGAAATGGGGTGATGCGTAATGGGTTGCAAGAAAAAGCATCGTGCTGACAAGGCCCCCTGATGATTTTATTTCCTGTTTAGTTGATGGCTATGTTATAACTGAAACATTGTCATGAGGGCTTGGATGACAGTGCAGAACCTTTGACCTGTACGTCACCAGTTCAAACATAGCCCAGGGTGGTAGTGATTCAAAGTTTTTCCCCCTTGTTGGCTGTTTTTCTGGGTGGTCTATGTAAGATGAGTTTGCTAGGATTGATCCATAGTGCAATGGAAAGGTGCTCACATAACACAAACCAGAACCTTAGTTGGTACTAATAGACACCTATGTTGGCAGGCTCAGATGAGAAGCCAATAAGGGAGATGAATTTATTTTACTAAAAAGGAATGCGTTTGTGTGGACCTCTTTACTTCAAGAACAAATAAAACACAGAAAAAAATCAGACTGAAGAGGCTGGTGGTGAAACCAATAAGCCCTCGCAGTGTAAGTATTCTGGTGTCACATTTGCAACACCATATTTAAATGTTTCTGACATAATTAGAGCATCTGACGTCTCTTGGTTTTCCTGACACCTGAGCTCCAGTTCACATAAATACACTCCAGCCCTCCTCACATTAAAAACCATGTTCAGAATGAGATTATGATCCAGTGTTCCAGCCCTGAATGTTATTTGATAGCTTCAGTAGGGCTGTAGGCTGCTGCACATAAAGTATTTTGACATTTGCTGATACCTCTGTGAATAGCTGGCATGATTTGTGACTTGCTCTTTAGCAAGGCGAATGGCAAGGAGTTCACTAGCTGGGCGGGGCTTGTCCCCACAATTAGAATCCCTGACAGGCAGCCAATTTACTGCACTCTCTGCTTTCCTTCCGTCCAATGTGATTCAGCAGTTCTTTATTTTTTTAATTGAGACCGGGGACAAAATGGCAACATGTTTTCCAAGATGCTTCGCACACAATTCGTCACCAGTTTGTTTCATGTGGTCTGAGTCCTCCATTTCATTTTTGAGTTACCATGTTATAACACTTCTACTATATACATAAAAAAAATTTGAAAACTGAAGCAGTGCTATGAAAAATGTTTCTCATAGTAACTGGGAATACCAAATCTGACCTTTTAGATCCAGTGCCTGTTTATCCACACTGGTGTAAATAGGAAGTATCTCTATTTAGGTCAGTGGAGTTATGTTGGCAAAAAATTGGTGTGAGTGGAGAATGTTGCCTCCTGTTTTCAGCAGTATCGTTTTGCTTGTATTTGCCAAGGGTGGCCAGAAATTTTCATGGGGTTGGGGAAGAGGAAAGAGAGAGTGAGAGAGAGAGAGTTGTGAACATTTATCTTTAAAGGACCATCGTCTGTGCCCAGCAGTTTTAATGTAATGCTCTTCCTGACTTGAGCAGGAGATCTGAGAATTGAACAAAGACAAATCACATCCCAAAAATGTTCAAAATCTTGGTAAATTAAGTGACACTGGGTAAAACTTTTGAACTGCAAAATTTGTCAAGAAATATGTGAAATTCAGAAAGTTGCTAAATTTCATTTTTTCCACGAGTGTCACAAAATGAAACTTGGAAGTTGGCCCAGTTCTATTTCGAAATAGCAAAAGGGGCAATGTGGCTTCTTGCTGAGAGTCTCAAATAGTCAACAAAACAAACTCAGGTGCTGAAGATAAGTCATATTCACTACTATCTCCTTGTCACTGAGCTGATCTAGCGCTAGTAAAGTATCCTTTACTATGTATAGTATCCTATACTATACCTTACTATCCTTTACTTTTCTTTATTTCGAACATTTATTGTAATTTTTTTATTAAGTAAAAAAACTTATTTTCTTACTGAAATATTTTCTCTTAAGCTAATTGGCCGTGAGATTATCATTATATTGTATTGAGAAGCATTTTTATGTTTATAAAGATTAGTAAAGAAGCTTAATAATGTGTTAAGCACCCCCATTTTTTATACTGTGCATGAGAACTTTAATTGTGATTTGTGCTTTATGAATTGCGTAATATTATTCAAATAAAATGTGATTGCATAACATCTATGATGCAGTCTAAATAATAACATAATTGATTATGCATATGCACAAATCCTGACACAGTGTGTGTATATAAAATATAAACAATGGGATCATTTTCACATGTAGTCATTTACTAGAGTTCTCTCATTAATGGCTAAGTGTGGGGTTAGTTCGTTTGCCAGTGTTGAAGCTTTGCAACAGGAAATACAGACAAGAATCACGATCAGGTTCCCATTTCTAGTGGTTCAGTTTGCCCTACCCCATAAAACCATTCGATATACATCAATATGCTTTCACTTGCATGCAGAGATTTCTTTTCAAAGTACAAGGAAAACTGTTTGAATACCATCGATCAAATTTAGAGCTGATGGAACTGATTAGAACTCTAGTCAAATAAATAAAGTTTTATCCACTTATATCAGGTCTGAATGTAGCCCTATATTTGGCTCCACTGAACAAGCAAACCCCCAACAAAAAGCCAGGCTCGACCCTATTAAATTGTTTTTAAAGCTGTTATACACTATGAACTAGATTTTGTTATCTGTTGAGCTTAGAGCCACCCCCACCCATAATCAACAGGACACTAAAAAGGGAAGAGGTAGGGGCATGGTATGGGGGATGAGGGTCATCAATGCCAGCCTGGGCAGCACATCATGCATCTTTGGGATGGAGTCGATTGTTCACACCCCTCCTCCTCATGCAAAAGGAGCAGCACTAGTGCTTCTCTGTGTTACCCTGCCAACCCTTCCCTGAAGACACTTAAAATCAAAGTGAGAGGGAAGACATTGGTAGATACCCCCTTTTGGAAAGACCCTGACGCTGGAAGTAGCAAATGATTGGATCACCCCTTAAGGTCAAGAAGAGATTTTACAGAAGACAAGACAACATGTGTGTGGGACTGTGTGAAGTTACAAGGATAGATGAGGAGCTTAAAGGTTCAGATAATTCTCTAACTGACACCCCTATTTTTTCCCCCAGCTGCCTCATATGCAGTTTTCTTTCCTTTTCCAAAACTTAAACTATAATAAGTATCAGAGGTACAGGAAGGACTTCATTCTGCAAACACTCACACTGGACTCTGTTGTGACTGTTAGACACAATTCCACCTAGGAGGCAATGCGAATCCACCCCATCTCAATAGTAGCTCCACAAAGCTTTCCCTTAAGTTTTGTTGTTATTTCTCTCCTTCACCTCACACAAGGTCATATGACTGCTCTAGCTGATGATGAAAGTGTATTGGCTAACTAGGATGATGATAGTGCAAAGCTATTTGATCACATGACCTCATAACAGCCATCTTGAATTATGTTTGGCAATGGAACGACATACTTTAAAAATAAAATAACATTATAGGTTAAATTGTGGCCTATAGGCATATCTCCTTGGGTTTATAAGAACAGCCATATTGAGTCAGACCAATGGTCCATCTAGCCCAGTATCCTGTCTTCCAACATTGGCCAATGTCATGTGCTTCAGAGGGAATGAATAGAATAGGTAATTATCCAGTGATCCATCCAATCGGCCATTCCCAGCTTCTAGCAAACAGCAATCCCTGCCCCTCCTGGCTAAAAGCTATTGATGGACCTATCCTCCATGAACTTATCTAGTTCTTTTTTGAACCTCATATTATATTCTTGGCATTCCCAACATCCCCTGGCAAGGAGTTCCAAAGGTTGACTGTGCATTGTGTGAAGAAATACTTCCTTTTGTTCATTTTAAGCCTGCTGCCTATCAATTTCATTTGGTGACCCCTAGTTTTTGTGTTAGGAGAAGGAGTAAATAATACTTCCTTATTTACTTTCTCCACACCAGTCATGATTTTATAGATCTCTATTATATCCCCCTTAGTTGTCTCTTTTCCAAGCTGAAAAGTCCTAATCTTATTAATCTCTCTTCATACGGAAGCTTTTCCATACTCCTAATCATTTTTGTTGCCTATTTCTGTGCTTTTTCCAATTCCAATATATATTCAAGATGTGGGCGTACCATGGATTTATAAAGAGGCAATATGATATTTTTTGTCTTATTATCTATCCCTTTCCTAATGATTCCCAATGTTGTTAGCTTTTTTGACTGCCGTTGCACACTGAGTGGATGTTTTCAGAGAATTAGCCACGACTCCAAAATCTCTTTCTTGAGTGGTAACAGCAAATTTAGACCCCATCATTTTATATATATATAGTTCGAATTATGTTTTCCAACATGCATTACCTTGCATTTATCAACACTGAATTTCATCTGCCATTTTGTTGCCCAGTCACCCAGTTTTGTGAGATCCGTTTGTAAATCTTCACAGTCTGCTTTAGACTTAGCTATCTTGAGTAGTTTTGTATCATCTGCAAATTTTACCATCTCATTGTTTATCCCTTTTTTCCAGATCATTTATGAGTATGTTGAACAGCACTGGACACCACTATTGACCTCTTTCCATTCTCAAAGCTGATCACTTATTCCTACACTTTGTTTCCTATCTTTTAACGTGTTATTGATCCAGGAAATGACCTTCCTATGACAGCTTACTTTGCTACATCTCCCCTAAGGCATTACCAGATGTGCTCTGATGCAATCCTGTACTGAGGCTTATGCAGTGGGCACAGACTCCTTATGCCCTCTTTGCCTCCATGCACATCATGTTATATCGATGTGAGTGTGTGTATATATGGTGTTTATAATTAGACCTTGAAATGGTAAAGAAGTATTTTGGCCACCTACACTCTTGGATGCAGAAGCAAAATTAGAATGCTATATTAACAGAGGAAGATAACTATCTCTTTATTAAAACTTGGCAATCTGCTTTTTAATATAAACAATGACAAGAAGGGTACAAATTCCTAGTGAGTGGTGCTTCAGTTGTAAATTTGATTCAAATGATGCCTCTTTAGGGAAGTAGACTGTATTTATATACTTTGGATGGAATACTTATATTTTTTGGCAGGATCATACATGGAAGTTGCATGTTAATGTGCTTGTAGGGAACATCTTTTTTTACACACCAGAGACTAGAACATGAAGCTTTTCCTTTTAGTTCTTACCACAACATAACGGAATATGGTAGGTAGATGAATTTTGATGCTGGCATCTAAAAATGAAGCACTGTTGAGCTTCAAATTTTCTTAAGCTCATTAAACACCAGACTCTGTGAAATTGCATGACATTTCTCACATTTTACACTTGCACCCACCAGAGTGAAAACTTGGGAAAGGATAAGGAGCAATAACACATGCAAGTGCATTAATTACTTAGTCTATAAATTATAAACATAAAAGACATTTAATTTTATGCAGTGTTGTTGTAGCCATGTTGGTCCCTGGATATTAGAAGTGGGTGGGTGAGATAATATCTTTTATTGAACCATCTTCTCTTTGTGAAAGAGACAAGCTTTAAAGCTTACACTGAAGAAGCATGTGTAAGCATGTGTAAGCATGAAAGCTTGTCTCTTTTACCAACAGAAGTTGGTGCTATAAAAGATATTACCTCAACTGCCTTGTTTCTCTAATACATTTAATTCTCATTCATGATATTGGACAAGCAAATGAAAAAGCTTACTTCAACAGATTATTTTTTCCTGGCTTACTTATCAAGGATCAATTTTCACTTCAACGTCCCCTTTCAAATTTCACAGTTCTGTGCCTAGCATGTTTATACACTTTTCTGCAGTACAGAGAATACAAGAAATTGAAAGATCCAACATGGAAATTTGTTATAGCAGTCCTCAGTATCCTCTTCTTACTGTTAATCTCACTTTCATTTTAAATTCTTTTCTTGATTTGCTTATGCTTTTTTCAAATTAATTCTTTGTGTGTTGAAGTCATTTATGCTTGACCTCAGCCCAAAGAGCCTTTTTACTGTCCCTTTTCTTAATTTTGGATTGTTCCATATTTGTGTAACTTCTCAAGCCTGGCAGATTTTGTCTCCATATACTTCACACTGAAATTTTGCAGGCAGATAGCTTTTAAAATGGCTGAAGTAGTCTCCTCACACTTGGATCACTTTGTAAATCTCATTAAAACTTAACTATCAAGTCAGGTTTGAAGAAAGTTAGCAAAGTATTTTTAAAATTCTAAAACATAAGTCAGCAATTCCATGCGTGTGAATTAGAACTTTTCTCCACTGTAAAAAAGCCCACTCTTTGGTGAACAGCTCCTTATATCGTAATATAGTTGTGATACACAGGATTGCTGACAAGAGATTGCTCTTCATTTCCTACTTCCAGTTATCTAACATGAGTCCAGGTTACACACATCTGTCATGCATCAGGAGTCAATGGTTATTGTACAGCCCTATCAGTCTCTTCAGTTATACCAGCTCACTGGGATAATTGCCCGGATGACATGTTCAAAATATCAACAATAAGCGTTCATTAAAGAAAGGTAGAGAAAGGAAAGGGAGTTCTGAATGTACCCCAAGGAATAAATAGCCAGAGTCTCCCATCCAAAATGTGCATGCAGTTTCCAGTGACTCCAGCCAGATTACTAAATCCCCAATTCACCAAGATACCAAGCACATTCCTATCTTTAAGCATGGGGGGTATTCCCCTAATGGTAATAACATAAATAATCTCCTTGGCTACCAGGGTTTAATCACAATTGGGCAGTGTGGGGTGTGCATGGTGTGTGTGTGTGCGTGCGTGTGTGTGTGTGTGTGTGTGTGTACAAAAGGTGGTGACACTCTTCCAAGCTTCACTCACAAAATCAGCTCTGTCCACATGAGATGCCAGAATGAGTTGCCACTCACACTGTACAGTTGTTCAAAATATGATTATGCTACTCTGCGGGCTCCTTGAGCTTGGCTGTTTTTCAGTGGGACTTGGTCAAACATGGGCTCCTTAGGCTTGGCTCCTGGATTTGCGATGGATGGGTGGAGGCAGGGAGGGGAGATAAGTGATGGAGCTCACCCACATGTAGCATCAAAATATGATGTCACTCTCAGTCACTTGTGCAGATCTGTGACTCTCCACAGGAGGAATGAAATAGTTAAACCAATGTTGATATTTAAAGTATCATCACTGGGTATCCGAGTTAACAGCTGGCTCAGATGAATGGGGCCGTTCACACCTCTCCCAGCAGTTGCTCTGGATCTCTGCAGACTCAGATAGG
This sequence comes from Emydura macquarii macquarii, assembly GCF_026122565.2. Taxonomy (NCBI): domain Eukaryota; kingdom Metazoa; phylum Chordata; order Testudines; family Chelidae; genus Emydura; species Emydura macquarii. The sequence goes on from NW_027132434.1 coordinate 2,683,129, forward strand.
CTTTCCAGCATTAATTACACTCAATTCACGTTTTGAAGATTTTCTTCTCAACCATAACAGCCAGACACTTACTTTTTTCTTTCTTTTTTTAAACAAAGTTGAGATTCTGCAGAACAAGATAGTAACTTCAGAGAGGTGCTGGTGTATTATATGAGCATGCAATGGCTGTTTCCAAGCCCTGGGGGGGACACATGCTTGAATTTAGTATCTTGCAGAATCAAGGCTTAAAACTGGAGTTTCATGCCCTCTGTCCTATTCTGTTATTGCCTCCTGCTTTTGTATCTCATGCAAGCAGAGGAGAAAGGGCCTCTGAGGAAGAAATTCCCGTAATGATTGTTAGATAGCAGGCCAATGGGGATAATTAGCACTATTTTTTAAAATGTTTTGTCCCTCTTCCCCTCCCTTTCTCTGGTTAACAAAAGTTAGCTTTTGTTGACAAAACAGTGGAGATGTACACATTGAAATGCTCCTCCCACCAACGTAACTCCCCTGCTATGCAACATCATAAAACCACTTGAACATGAGATGTAGGGTTTATGTCGGTGTAGCTAGGACGACACAGTGTCAGTGTAGACACTGCATTCCTTACATTGGCTGTTGGCTGACCAGCCAAACTGTGAAATTGACAAGAAAGCCGGGAGCTAGAGCCCAGCTGCCCCCTGCTCCCCTGGAGAGCTGAGCGGCTGGATCCCACTCCCAGCTGGGAGTGGGGCAAAAAGCCATGGCAGCTGGACCCCTCTCCCAGTAGGGAACAGAGAGTGGGGTAGGGGCAACCCGACAGGAACCTGTGAGCCTGTGGGGCAGCCGGGCTCCCGGCAGGGAGCTGCCAGCAGATCTGAGAGCCCAGGCTCTCAGCTCCCCACACTGCCCGTCTAAGGTCGGTGGAAGCACTCCTGGTGAGGACACACACCACCGAACTAAGGAGGGTCGTGTAGACATCAGCCACCACAGTAATTAATGCAGTGACTGTAAGTGGACCTAACATAGATCAACTCTCTTTACAGTGTAGACCAGTGGTTCCCAAACTTTTCTCTGCCCTGGCACACCTGAATACCTTTAATTATTTCGAGGCACACCACCATATAGTCTTCAAATTCATGAGCCAATTCAGAACTCTTAAAGGAGTTTTTCAAAAAATTCTGTGGCACACCTGCTCAGGCCTGGACGGACCCCAGTGCACCACAGCACCCTGGTTGGGAAACACTGATGTAGACAAGGCCCAAGACTGAGAGCTCTTTGGACCAAGGCCTGCATCTCATTATGTTTAGAAACCATCTAGCACACTGTAGACCTACTGCAAGCCAAATATGTAGTATGTATACAGACTGCGAGAGCAACAGTAGAGAAAAACTAGCCCCCTGAGATGAGGAAAGTTATTGTTTGACTTCTCTACCATAAAATTATGCCAGAGTATTTGTCTACCCCGAGCTTCTTAAGGTTTGTGATTTATAGGTTGCTATTTAGACTTCCTTGTTACTTCGTTGTCCTGGTACTGCAGGTTATTGACCTATGTTCCCTTAAATTGGTCTCAGCTGGGCCTGCCTCTGGTTAATCACACTAATCATTAGAAATTGGCTGTTCGCTTTACAAACTCAACTTCCTTCTGAATTTTCCTAAAAGTAAGGAAACTCCTTTCCCTCCTTAGGCAAACTAGCTTTAGCCTGAGCCAACTCCACTCCAAACTAGCTAAACTAAGTGTTTCACTAAGTGATATTAGGAAATCTCCTGAGAAGCCTCTAAGATACAGATCCTTGAGCCTTTGTGATACAAAAGAGTATCAACAGAGGAACTTCCTCCATCACCCCTCTCACTCTCACTCTCACACAGGATGTTTCCCACTTAGGGTTGCCAACCCTCTAGGTTTGTCTTGGAGTTTCCAGGAATTAAAGATTAATTTTTAATTAAAAATCATTTCATATGATGAAACCTCCAGGAATACGTCCAGCCAAAATTGGCAACCCACTCTGGACTTGGTTAAAGTGTAGAAAAAGATCCTGTAATGTTGTGAAGAAGAGAGAGACAGAAGAATGATAGGTAAGCTTCATATATACTTCATGTATGTCATACATATTCATACCTGGAAAGATTTCCACAGTAGGAGACCCACCAGTTATAGGGAAATGTTCTCCTAGATGAGAAGAGGAAAAGGAATTGCTATTCACCCCCATCAGGTACTCTGGCCGGATCCACAAAGGTATTTAGACTCCTAACTTCCTACTGGTTTCAGGGGAAGCTAGGAGCCTAAATACCTTTATGGAGCTGGGTCTCTACTCTCTGGGGTACATAAAGATATACAAATGGAGAGATAAAACCTCCCCTCTTTTCCCTGCTCAAGGCTTTAGAGGCCTTGTTTTATTTTTTTGAGAACCCATCAACTCCTCCTCCAGTTCCCGCCACCTGAAAGAGGCTGCCTATGTCTCTATAGCAACTGGGACAAGGCAGGTTACCTACTTTGTGTCTCACATATCCTGGGACCAACACGGCTACAACAATACTTTATCAAAGCTCTCTCTCTTTTCAAGTCTTATATGAAAACATATAAGGCATGATGAACTAATCCTTATTCACCCAAGTTTCTGTAATTTATGAGCAGTGGTTGTAGGACTAGGTCCACTATCACTTCTGTCTTAAATATCTCTCTCCCCATTATGATTTAATTCTGAACTGTATTTAATTCTGTATGCAATTTGGGGGGCAAATTAAACTTGTATTGCATTTTATTATGTTTGATTTTTGACATGCTATTTCTGTTTGGAGAATTGCTGTTGGAGCATTTGATTTCTATTTACTGCAGACATTTGGGAATCATTGCTTCTAATAGGTTATTGTTAAAAGAGGAAAAGCATTAGGACTAGTTGTACTTTCCTGCATATAACAATTTATTGAGTAAAGCTGGAAGCAAACACTTTTGTATAGTAGAGTGATGGATCTGGGCTTAATTGTGAGTTGTGAGTTTCCACAATGCAGTGGAAAATCTTGAAGTAAAATTCCTTCTAGGATAAGGGGAAAAGTGGATAAAAATTGTTAAGGTCCAAGAAATATAAAACTGTCTGTAAAATTATCCACATTCATTAGACTTATGTTGAATATGATGGGCACAAATACAAAAACATGTAGCATTTTCTCAAGAAATGGTGTAAGAACCTAATTTGTTTCTGTAGTGTTTGATTTTATTTTCTTGAAAGCTTTTCAATATAAAAGATATAGATACTATCCAAAGACAAATGTTATAGCTGTACTGTGTTATACTGAAAGAGATCACAGTATAAATACAGAAGTAAAGAAAATAAACTCCATCTGAAATACTTCTCCAGGAATAATTCACCTGGATCAAATTATGACAAAAAGGCAAACAAGCCTTTTCAAGGCTAATATCTTATTTTGAAAGCATTGATACCTTTCAAGTGATGACACTGATGTTTGTAGTATTAATTACAATCCCCTCCCAGGTGCCAGGAATCAAACACTTTGGAAGTTGATTTTTTGTTTGTAAATAACACAGGGCAAGATCATATGTCCTCCTTCTCCCCCCTCCACCAAGGTCTTCCATACATGGATCTGGGAGTCAGGTGTGTCACTGTCCACTTGGTTCTCTCTGCATAATCCATACTATGGTGTGTGTTGTGGCTGCATAATGCCTCTGTCAATGGGCCATTAAGGGGCCTTTGACACATAGGGGAGGAAGGGAGTAGAATTGAGTCAAGCTAAGAGTGGGGCCGGGCGGGAAATGCACATCATCCATCTATGGAAGATAGATTTTTGTCCTTATTAATACAGCCCTGGGTTGAACTAACTATTGTGTATATTTCCCCCCACTCCTCTTGGAGCTTCCACATCCAGCAGGGAATCCCTGGTAGCGTGGAACAACATTGCCAGGGAGCAGGCAGGGCAGGGGGATGGCCAGGCTTCCACAGGCAAGGTCCTAACCTTGCAAGGATCTCCAGAGATGGAGATCTACCAGGTTTGTGAATCCTTTTCTGTGGTTGGAATTAAGCTTCATGTCTCTCATAGGAAGGGGAAAATCCTCATATAGATTTCCCTGTATATGTCCTCTCCTGTGGATTTTGCAATATAACTTAGTTATGCAGGCAGGATGCTGCTTGTATTTCCAATTCTAAAATCACTGAGCCAAATTCATCCCTCATGTAACTTCACTGATGCTAATGGGGTTTAACTAGAGATTAATTTAATTAATTAATTAAAATAGAAAGGTATAAAGTCTTGTGGAAAAAGACCAAAATATAAATCAGAAGGAAGAAAGGACAGATAAGACCTAATGTTGGGTCCTACATAGATTAAGAACTTCTGGTTGTAGTCTTTTCTAGGACAGTAATATTAGTATATAAAAAGTGAACCATGACTAATATTAATATGAACTGTTAAGAAATGAGTGATCTGACACTTGTTTAATGTTCATAACTTTAATAGCAAAAGTATAAGCTGATCATCAGAAGACTAAATACACTTCCCATTGTTCTGAGCCCAATGTCCAATTTAAAAAGGTTTGTCTTTTTTAATTTCTGCAGACAGAACAGCAACATGTTGCATTCTTTGCTATTTGTCCTCACAGAAAGGAGGGCTAGGCTGCTTTTTCTGCTCTGCTATTGTTTCTATCAAAAGGTACAGAAATAGGTTGCTCTTTGCCACCCATGCAGACAGTTGCCACACCGGTCTGCCAATCAAACATAAAGGGCTGCCCTCGGAGCTGTAGAAATCCATCATAGTTTGGACACTTGTGCAATGTCAACTAATTTTAGTTACTGAGGCTGGGCATGATGTGAAGAGTGATTAGCCCAGGCATTTGTCCAAGACTCAGCAAGGGTTATGACTGTCCTTATGGCCAACAACTGCACAAATATGAGACAGGCTGAGTTTGTGAGAGCTGTTTCCACAAATGTATTTGAAGTGTGAGGCTACTGCCTATCTCTGTTTATTATTCTAGCTGTTGGTGTAATGCTGATGAAAAACTCTGTTTACTTTAAACAGTTCCCATTATAGGGGCAGTGTTGCATGCATTTGTCACCTTCACAGTGGATGTAAAGTGAGCCCAGACTTAACAGTGCAAGAATATGTTTTTAAAAAATTAATTTTAAGGTGAGACGTTCTATTAGTTCTGTAAACATTTTGCTATTTAAAATAAATTTGTGTGTATGTATGTGTACATTGCCTTCTGGCTCCAAATACACTCTGTATAGGACCCAAAGCAGGTAAGATTTGGCCATTTGTCTCATATGCTGGACTAAAGCAGTGAAAAGTTCTGAACCCCAAGCAGTGCTTACAGCTTACTAAAGGTCGACAGCCTTCCTTTGCTTGTGTGTATAACTTAGGAAAACAACCCATAGAACTTCAGACAGCACAATAAGAGCTTCTGTCTGGGAATCCCTTTGTGAAAGGTTATGGATAGGTCTAATATGTTTAAGTCCTTGCTTTCATTTCAGGCTATACTGGCAACAGATGAAGACATTCAAAGAAATCTATTTAGGCTTTATTGCTCCAGTAGTTTGGCATACTTCCACCTGATTGCTATAGGCTTGGCAGCCAGAAAAAAGAGTCTGCGATTTTACTGGTTTGATGTCGCTGTCACTAAGAAATAGCTCTGTTTTTAATACCCACCATTCTATTAGCGAAGGCTCCACCCATGGTTTAGAAAACATCTGAGTAAGCACGTTTTAGAATCTAGCAGATGGCTGATTATTGCATAACCCATCACTGCCAAGTTTTGTCCAGTTCCACATGACACTTTAAGCAAATTTACAGATAAGCTCATTAAATTTGCATACAGCCATAAACTTCATCTTAAGGGCCATAGGGCCTGAGCAGTGGAATGGGTAAGACATGGAGCTGCAAAAAAACTTGGCACATGGGTGGGAGTTGAAGGGAGTCTGGGGTTGGTGTTGAGTTGGGCTTGACTGGGAGGGCAGAATCGCCCCCTGCCCCCCAAGACATCAGAGCTGGGAATGCTGAAGATGTAACATGGATTATGTTGCTGTAATTGAGCATGTGCAGTTTCCGTGTTTTAAAGCCACATAAAAAATATCCCAAGATGAGGAAAAATGAGCACAGAATAGAAGTCCAGGCAGTGAATGAATGCCTTCCTGCCTTGGGATCTAGACAAGGAAACCGTAAAAATGTAAAGTAAAAATAAGGCTTTAATGTTGACTATATAACTTCATTATTCTGTGTAGCGTTTTCTAAAATTGCAGAGGAATCTGTGAGAGAGACTGAAAGAAAACAGAACCTTTTGTATTTTGCATAAAGGGCAAAGGTCAGCATCCCTATAGCTAACAACTTCTAAGCATGTAGTACAGAAAGTACAAAGCTTCTTAATTTTCTATGTTCAGGAAATTGCAGTTAATATAAACTTGGACTGGGATCATTCTGCCCCATCTCTAGACCACCTTCAGGTTTCAGAGGTGATGAGCTTCTGTGGTTCCCATTGAAGTGAATGGGAGCTTAGGACCTATGACTGTCACAGTTCATTCCTTCTCCCTCTTAGGCCCTGATCCTGCAAATACGTACATATATGCTAAACTTCGTGCACACACACAATTCCTTTGAAGTTGGCGGGATGATGAGGAAAGCAGGTGTATAAATGATTGCAAGATTGGGACACTTTTATATGCAAATTTATTTCAATGCATACTGGTACTTTAAACCTCAATCCTATAAGTAGCCATATCAGAATTTTTCATGCCTATGAACAAGCACTTCCAGCTGTTCTTGCTATGTCAACGGGCAATAAACATTATACGTTTGCTAGCATAGTGGGACAGTTTATCCCTTGTGTAGCACCAATCACCAATCACATCAGTGGAATTATACCAGGAATGAATTTGGTTCATTTATGTTTTCTCAAATACTTTTTAAACATTCAGTGCTGGAGCAGGAAATTAATGTGTCCCATTATCTCAATGTTGTGTATTTATCACCTAGGTTAAAGGTGACATCATAAACATTCAAAAAGTCCTTGTACATAGAAAAACAATGAGTGGGAGAAGACTGCTGACCTTCCATTCACATCAAGTAACTCAACCATAGCATCAAAGGTTGGTGTTAGTAACTCATATGTTGGCATGAGTCAAATGTTTCCCTCTACGGTGAATACCTGCAATGAGGGATGCATTGTTTCTGATTTAGAGAAAAAGATACGACAATCAAAATCCAAATGCCCATTTTAAATACCTCGGTCTGGGGCTAGATGCCAGTGTAAATATTGGTCCCAATTGGCCCCTTCTGCAGGAAAACCCAGGTGAAAGTACAAATGGAAAAGTGACAGGTTTTCCTCCTGTATTGCTCCATGTATAGAGAGAGGGTAAGCAGAACTTGCCTTCCCCCTCTTGGAGGCACAGGTCAGTAGGGGCCAGGGCCATTTGCTCTTTCACTTCCACACTCCCATCCCCACTCCATGGCAGCATGGCTCCAGCAGCAGGAGTCAGTATTATCTTTCCATGAGCAACTCTGCGGGGCTGGTGTAAGGATTGTGTGGGTGTGTCCCTAACGCCACCCCCTCCCATTGCACATATATTCAACACAGCCCCACCCCTCAAAAAATTACCCCAAGTTAACAAGTCTAGAAATAGTTAATAGGAACTGGCTGGATCTCATGCCATACTGGATCCATTCACTGTGTAGTGTGTGAAAACACAAGCTCAGGCCAGTGTTTCTCTTATAGCGAGGATCCTGGCAGGCAAAAAGCATTCTCCATGATGCCTCATTTGTGTCTAATTACTTGTATCACTATGTCCATATTTCTTACAGTACTTAACAAGCTACTACTTGGAACATGAGACATGCACAGAAGTAAACTGCAGTGCCTTCCACACCATCTATCCCCAGGGTTAAGAGCCATGATGCTGCAGCAGTCTCATCTCGTCAACTCCAGTCAGAACAGCCAGACACCTGAGGGTCTTTCAGAAACAAAATAAGCATGACTACAGTCGTTTTTTTGTGAGTTAGTCAGCAGTGCCCCCTTAAAATCTTATTAGCCTTAAGCATCACACCACTAAAAAACCCAGAAATTGCATAAGTACTATGATATAATTGTGAAAAAAAATATTTGGCTTTTTAAAAACTGACATTCCACGTTATCTACGTTATCATGGATTCACGAGTGGAGGTCCGGAAAGAATACCAGCCTAATAAAAAGTATCAGTGTGTGGGGGAGGAGAGGAGGCTATTTAGAAATGTACTTATTTTGGCATCTCCTTAACTTTTATTACTTGGAACATCTTTTTCTTCATGAAATAAGAACATACGAATTACCACATTGGGTCAGAACAATGGTCCATCTAGCCCAGTATCCTGTCTTCTGACAGGGGCCAGATGCTTCCGAGGGAGTGAACAGAACAGGGCAATTTATTGAATGATCCATCCCCAGTCCCAGCTACTAGAAGTTGGAGGGGTAGAGACACCCAAAGCATGGGGTTTTATCTCTGATCATCTTGGCTAATAGCCATTGATGGACAAATCCTTCCTGAACTTATCTAATTTTTTTTTTAACCCCAATCTAATTTTAGCCTTCACACCATCCCCTGGTAACGAATTCCACTGGTTGACACTTCATCACATTCACAGCTCCATAGGTTGACTGTACAACACGTTTACCACATCAGTGGTCCCATCCTTCTCTATTCACATTCTGTGCTGTTTTTGGCTTTTAGACTGTGCCCATCAATGCGTTATGCAAACTACTGAAGCTGTTCCTCTCTTATTTGTGTCTACTGTAGCGTCTACTTTGGAAGCTGGAGAAGTAAGGCAGGCGGACAATAAAGGAAAAACAATGGGAATCACCACAGCTGAAAGTGGGTGGAGTACTCTTTTCTTGATTGGGATCCCCAGAGTTTACAAAGCAGTTTGGAGTTTGACCTTCCAACTGCAGGCCACTCTGCATTTGTAGGTGACATAACATAATAATTCATAAAGAAAATATTTATTGGAAAACATCTTTGTGAATTCTTAAAGTCACAGACACTAAATGTCCAATGAAACTAAGTCTGACTAAATTAAAAATGGCTTTCCATTCCTTCCCCATGGCTATTCAAAATCCTTTCGGGAGTATATTGTAAACCCAGTAAACATATTTCTAAGAATATAAAAAGCTACTCTGTATAAAAGTGCTAACCTTAGCACTGTTCCAAGTGCATTATGTAGTGCTGGTCTGTCTCCAAAAATAAAGTAGGTTTTTTGGGATGCTTTTTTATCTTCTGGTTAAAACACAGGATTGAGCGTTGTGGTCTGGATTCTATTCTTAGGCCTGGGTTCTGTTCTCTTTATTTTAACCTCTTTGTGGGGGGGATTTTCTCTCTATGTTTATACAGTGCCTAGCACACCACAATACAAGTAAATATGCCTGCTCTTCCTGTGTAACAATGGAACAAGATGCTTGCTCCTTTGTGCCTCAGTTTCCTCATTTGTATATCAAGGGGTAAGCCTACCTACCGGGGTTGTTGTGAGGCATAATTCATTGGTATTTGTAAAGTATTTTGAGATCCATGAAAGGAAAGAGCCAGGACTACAAAATAGTATTTTTCTGTTTGAAATAGTGTATGCTATGTAGTTACAAGCCATGCAGCTTTGATCTATGCTGAGGAATAAAGGAGATGTTTTCTGACAGAAGAAAATATTCATGCACTTATTTCTTTTTGCCATGCTGTCAAATATAAAGCTTTCCAAGTGTGATGAGAGGGTGACACAAACACCTCCAAACATCAAACTCACCCTTCCATCATCACTGCAGTTCTTCTGAGGTGCTGAGTAATAGCTAGCATTTTAGGAAGGGTAATTAATGGTGGGACCTAGTCTGTGCTTCAATCACCTGCCTATCAATCAAATTCTGAGAGGGCAGAGTTCAATTAATTGATGACACCCTTGAGGCAACCTAAGCAGTTAACAAGTCAGTGAGACTCGGTGGAAAAACAAGCAGTAAGTTTAAAAAAAAAAACCAAAAAACCCTCCCATAAACCTTTGTTGCAATGTCACATCCTACTTGTATGTCTGTCCATATCTACCCACCATTCAAAATGATTATACATAGTTTGCATGAAAAATCAGACATATTTCAAAGCCAGACACCCTGCCTATCATATGTAGAGCCATCATCTCAAATATGCCAAAGAGAGGCAATCAGATTCTCTCAGTCCAAATGTACAGTTTTAGCTTTTTTAAAAGTTCAGTGAAAAATCTATAGACATGCTAGCAAGGTTTGCAGTGTTCAGCTGTTGAAATCCCCATAAGTTTCTTATATTTGGTGCATTCTCATCTAGTAGTTTAAATCACTTAGTTCCGATACACTTCCAAAAAAACTCTGAAATATGTGACTGTACTTTGAGAAAAGGTTTCACATCATTAGTCTATAATAAATCAGGCAAACTTCTTTTCATTGAAACCAAATCTAAAACATTTATATCAATTTGGTTTAATCAAGATAGTTCATTGTGTTTTCACTAAAGTGAAATAGGTGCAGATATAACCAAGAGATGTGTGACACTCAGCATGTCCACATTGCAGACCATGTTCACATTGGTGTGAACATTTTATTTGGCTTAGATTCATGCAGGTTTGCACCACCATGTCAAAATTACACAAACCCACTAGTTTTCAAGGTTTGACATATAGCTACATCAATCTTTCAGGCAAATTATTCTGAGACCAGCTCTGAGTTTTGTGTGTGACAAATATGAAACTGGCAAGTTTTGTGGATTTGGGGTTTTATCTCTTTTGTTTCTTATGTTGAACATTAATCCAACAAAATGCATTGGCCCTGTACATTATCTAAGACAAAGCTTTTTGCCAGTGATTTGTTCCTGGCTTTTTTGAGTCTCTCATTTATGGTCAGATAGGCTGAAGGGAAAGGGGAACACAGACAAGCATCTCTTTACTAAGTTAGAATTGGTGCAGATATGCTGCTGAAGGGTGGCAGAATGCAAAAAGCCCACACAGATTAGTTTGCATCATGGAGCTGCTCTCTGAAGAGACTCCATGTGTAACAGTGCAAACCACTGTGCAAACTGAGGGATGGGGGGCAATGATCTGAGAGGGATGAGCTGATGGGTGTAGTGGCAACTCTTCAACTCCCGTGGAACAGCTTGTTTACCTGGGCTGTGTGCAGGGACCAGACTGTGGTCTGAAATTAGTAGTCAAAATAGATATTGTAACAACCATAATGTTGTGGTTATGTGAATCCAATTTAAAAAAATAACATTGCTACTATGTTTTTACCTTGGTGAATGACCTGGTCTTCCTTCTTACTCGTTAGGGCCCTGATCCTGCAACACTGAAGTCAATGGGAGCTTTGCCACTAGCTTCATTGGGTGCAGCAGGATCAAGACCTACAAAATCTTGCACCCAGGAACAGTACTGCAAGCTGTTTCTGAACTGCACGTTTTGAGCATTGTTTCTGTAATGACTTACGGTAATAGGATATGCACAAGCTGTTGCGAGTGAGGAGGTACTGCTGGGGGAGGTGGTCCTTTAGGTAACCAGGAGCCCATTGATTTAGCGCCTTTAAAAAAATGGGGTGAGATCATCATCCTTGTTCGGCCCCTTTATGTAACATGTAAGGGCCCTAAAAGTTCTGGTGGCAGGATGATTCCCCAGCACAGGCGCTGCAGAACACAGCCATGAGGCTGCCTTTTGAGAACCCTTTCACAAGCCCCAGTTTAGAGGATGTGCTAAAAGAGGCTACTATAATTTAGGTCCCCAGGAGTGTCTAAATTATACTGCAGGCTCTGGTGCAGCCCAGGGAGGATGGGCACAAAGGTGGTTTAGCACCTCTCTTTCTGGGCTGTGAGTTCTCTGTGTCAACTCTTAGTGGAGCAGAACAGAATGTCACCCAAGAACTGAGACCTTAAATTTGACTAGCGTTCTATAGATAGCCAGTGGAGTAAAGGGATTATGTGCTCTCGGTAAATCCAAGTTGCATACTGCACCAGTTGAAGTTTCTTCAGGGCTGATGCTTTCAAGACCAAGTAAATTGCACTGCAGTAATCTCTTCTGGCAGTATCTCCTCCTCATCCGTCTACTGATCTCAACCACACAGGAAGATAGCTGGGTGACTGTAATCAAAATTCATCACATGTAGAGGTCTGCCTCCAACATGAAGAACAATATTGTTACAGTCAAACTAATTTATCTAGGGAAGTGGTATTTACACATTTGGGGGTTACAGAGTCAGGAGTCTGAAGTAGAATACTGAAGAAATAAAACAGAAGCTTATGAAAAAGTAGATTCAATGCACTTCACAAACCATGGTATTTGGAAATATTCCAAACCGAACTACTGAATTTCATATTTTGGGATGCTGTGAAAGTTTAAAAAAAACAACCAAAAAGTGGATCCAGTGGTCTAGGAAAATCACTGTGTTAAAACTAAACAAGGCAAATGAATTGTCAAGGGATGAACTATAGAAAAAGGGAGTGTAAAAATAATTGTGACCCAACACCAAGCTCTACCAGCTTTAAAAAGGCATGGAGTTCCATAGATGGCTTGGGATTCTCAAAGGAACCTAAGGAAGTTAGATGCCCAAATCCCAATGAAACGCCATAGGACTTGACTACCTTACTCCCTTGGGGTCTTTTGAAAATCCCAGATGGGCTGTCTAAGCTAAGAAGGCTTGTTTGTGATATGATCCTCTTTGATCCCTACGTGGAGAGCAATTAGTCAGATCCATTACCTCAGGCCTTGACAAATTATCAAGGCTATAGCAGTGAAGATAAGACTGCAGGGATGTAATCTCCGAATGGCCAGGAATATTATTTTACTTAGCACAAGGAGCAAGATCTTGAGGGGGACTGAAGAAAGAGACAGCAGATAGGCTGGCCAAAATAACAGGTCACCACCATGTATTTGTATGCTGTGTACTGTGATTGTTAGAACTACTTGGAAGACTGCAAGTTGTGGACTTCGCGAGAGTTGTCACAGGCCATAACTTTGAGATGATATGGGTGTGGTGCGTATGTGTACATATAAATGTCTGTGCATGCCATTGTGCGGAAGGCAGTGAAGTAGTTCATGAAAGTATCATGAAAACTTTAAGGAGACAATAACACTCTTTTTCCAGATATCCTTGGCAAACATCTGGTAATAGTGGATATACTACATGGCTTGGAAATTATAAAGCTAATAAATTTCCCCTCCCCGCAGCAATGTATGACAAAAAATAACTCTCATGTCCTCAACTAAATGAGAAAAATATATGAGATGTGTTACACGAGACCTGTAATACAGGGAGAATTTTCCCTGGCTTTGTTAGGGCCACACGTTATGAGGCAGAAGACCTCGCAAGCTTGTTAATATGCCAGATGTGGGAGTTTGCTTCTGATTCAGAACAAAATATTTGTACAGAATCCAGATCCCAAAGTGGAAAATAGCAGGGATTGCTTTGTCTGATTATTTTCAGTGTTTTCTATCTTTACAAGTTAGGAGCCTGTGTGACTTATGTACTGATATGTCTGAAAGTGGAAAATGGAAAACAATTAATTAACCCTTTTTTATCTGTTTTTTTTCTTAATTATGAGCTCATCTGCTCTTACTACTGGCTTAACTTGATTCTCACAAGCTGAATCATAGAATTGTAGAACTGGAAGGGATCTCGTGAGGTCTTCTAGTCTAGTCCCCTGCACTTATGGCAGGACCAAGCATCATCTAGACCATCCCTGACAGGTGTTTGTCTAACCTGCTCTTAAAAATCTCCAATGATGGAGATTCCACAATCTCCCTAGGCAATTTATTCCAGTCCTTAACTACCCTGACAGTTAGAAAGCCTTTCCTAATGTCCGATCTAAAATGCCCTTGCTGCAATTTAAGCTTCTTGTCTTATCCTCAGAAGTTAAGGAGAACAATTTTTCTCCCTCTTCCTTGTAACAACCTTTTGTGTATTTGAAAATTGTTATCATGTCCCCCCTCAGTCTTCTCTTCTCCAAACTAAAGATCTTCTCTCAGAGGTCATGTCTCCTTTAATCATTTTTGTTGCTTTTCTCTGGACTTTTCCCCCCTCATTGAGTAACAGGCCTACCTTGTCTTTGGTCTTCCTCTTGCTTCTAATGTATTTGTAGAATGTTTTCTTGTTACCCTTTATGTCTCTAACTAGTTGAATCTCATTTTGTGCCTTGGCCTTTCTAATTATGTCCCTACATACTTGTGTTATTTGTTTATATTCATCCGTTGTAATTTGATCTAGTTTCCACTTTGTGTAGGACTCTTTTTTGAGTTTCAGATCATTGAAGATCTCGTGGGTAAGCCAGGGTGGTTCTTGCCCTACTTACTATCTTTCCTACACAGTGGGATAGTTTGCTCTTGCATCCTTAATAATGTCTCTCTGAAAAACTGCCAACTCTTCTGAACTGTTTTTCCCTTTAGACTTGCTTCCCGTGAACTAACATATAGATCCATTCGTGGCACTTAACTTCCCAAAGACTAAATTGATGTGGTTGCCTGACATGGCAGGGGGCTGAGCTCATTGCTGGGGTTCTTTCCAATCCTATGATTTATGTCATAAATCTCATGCATCATAGCTTCATCTGATCATCTATAGGGCTCAGGAAGGAAAACAATTCCCCCCCTCCCCTCCCCATTAGTTTATTCTTTCTTTTTTCCCTCCTTCAGTTTCTCATTCGTGCACGTGTCCCAGGATCCTTATTAGATATAGATCAGTAGTAAAATGCATCAGCTTTCTGAACATTGTTACTGACAGAGTAGGCACAGATAATTTAAGAACTCCTACCCAAGTTAGGTATGGCAGGTATTTCCTAGATGAAGCTGAAAAATCCCTGTCTGTATTAACTTAGGTGGAATATATGGGCCCAAAGAGTCAAAGGTGTTAACATGACCCACTTACTGTCTAACATTAAATAGTTTTAAACAAGGCTTGGTATACAGAGACCTCAGCCTGCTTAGTACCATGGTCACCACACCATTAAAAATCCTTTAAATGTTTTATTAAAGATATAGAAAAGAAAACATAGGCCCAGTTATCGCAACCTACCTTGAGGAAGAAAGACACAGAAGTAAGAGTAAGCAATATAAAATTAGAGTGGTGGGAAGAACATCATTTACTATTTCTTCATGTAGCTTGGAGGAATAGACTGATAACATGGCTGATCAGCCTTGCATATGTAGACAGACACCAGGGGTGAGCACAAGGGGGGCAAGCAGCATGATGGATGCCCCCTAATAATCAGCATGGAGGGCATGCTCTCCCCCAGCCCCCGGGGCCCTGGAGGGGAGTGAACGCACAGGAATTTGAATTCCTGTGCATGCACCTGACAGATGCAATGCTTTTTCAAGCATACTGGCCATCTTTGGCTGTGTACTGAGTCTTTTGTCCCCACGTGGCACACTTACAGAGTTGCTTTCTTGAATTGTTGGTCGCTTTTCTTTTTTTACTGGGACACTGAGGCATTATTTACAGCTCCTTCTAGAGTACATTCCTACTATGAACAGTGCTTAGCTGTCCTTCTCTGAATTGAGGGATTTTGACATCAAGAAATCAAAATAAACTCTACGATTTTCTTGTAGAAGTTTGGTACATAATGCTTTTTAAGTACCTCTGATAAGTTTTCATATGCCTTATCTTTTCCTATGGAAAAGATATTTAAACAGTGTATCACTTTCATAGTAGCTTTAAGAAAATATATTTTCTCTTTTCACTGTCTTGAAAAAAATATTTCCATGAATACTGAACATCATATTTCAAATTCTTTCACCCTTTCAATTAAAGTTTCAGAAGAGTTTATTTGTAATGGTGGCCATTTACCTTTTCTACATTCCATTTTCTTTAACCAGGAAACATAGTCAGTTCCTCTAAGCATGCTGTTATTTTTACAGTCTTATTCTCATTGCCAGAGTTTTGCCTTTCCATAAACAATTAAAATCAGAAGTGTATAGTTGCTCTTTATTGTCTTTCAGTTCAATCAAAAGACACCCTCAAGAGCACAACATATCTCTTGAAGATCCTTCATTTCAAGAGACATCTCACTTTCATTTCAAAACTGCCCAATTTCCACACAAACTTTGTATCCCCTCACTTTCTTTTGGAAAACAAGCTACATCAGAAATAGCTTGTTTCAGAATTCTTTAGGAAACTCCTCACACTAAGAGAATCAGTCTTCCTGCATTGAGAACAGTGTCCCTCCTCTTGTGTCTTTGTCACTGTAATGGAGTATGTACTGGCTTTTTGAGACCATCTTGGCTCTGGGCTCAGAACAGCCCGAAAAAGGGCCTTTCTGGAGAGACTGATGGCAGGTATAATCCCTCGTCATGTGTTGGCCGGGCTAAAAAAGAGAACTATCTCTCTCTTGGGGGTGAAAGAGACCAATTGACTAAGAAGAGGTCAGATGCAAAGTGTGGTTCTGCACCAGGTAAGCTGGGGAAACTGCCTAAGGGAGGGAGGCTGTGGAAAAGGAAATCTAAAGAGGCAGGAGAAAAGAAAAGAACCCCCAGGGAGGAGTAAAATATGTGAAGGAAAGGGTCTGGGATAAGACAGTAATGTGGGCTGAGGGGTCTTTGGCCAGGGTATCTAACAAGGGTGGGAATAAAGCTAGTGGTTGGAAAAATCCAAAAGTAGTTTTGTGAAAAACAATTTTTTGTTTTGAAGTGTTTGGACCATTTTTTGGTTTGTTCTTCAAACTTTCACACTATTTTTTCAAATAATTTCTTTGCCCCTTCCCCAGTTATGAAAAACCTTATCAAACCCAGTTTTCAGTAACCAAAATATCTCGCTAGCCATTAGTTTGTTTTGGGGGGAGTGGGGACAGGGGAAATGGGAGGGCACCCTTTTATCTGGGAAAATTAGAAATGTTGACAATTTTTATTTATTTTTAAAAGGCTGGGTTTTTTTTTAATCAAACTTGTCATCTTAAACATTTTACCAGCTCCAGGTGAGAGGAAATCCCCTCCTTCCTCCCATTTATTCCTCTGCATCAACAGCAGTGAAAACTGTGGTCCAGGGAGAGCCAAGAAATGAACTGTTTGGCCTACTCCTGGCTAACACTTTGCTTAACCCTTATCAACAGGATAAGAGACTACTTAACTTGGTGAGGGCAAAAGAATTGTTTACTCCTGTGTAAATGGAGTAGGAAATTACTGAGCCCATAGAGGAGCAAAGGACCTTTGTCCTGGAATCTTGATTACCTCAGAAGCAGTGGACTTTTAGTTGGAGGGCCAAAATCAGTAAAACTAATACACAGGGAAAACTAATAGGAAAACTGAAACACATATTACCTTACCACCAGAAGGGAAGAAAAAGTGAGGAAGCAATTCTATACAGGTAAAAACCTGATTCAGTCACACATCTGGCCCTTAGTAGGCTAAGAATTATAGAGCACGGTACGTGTATCTGTGAAACAAGCTGTAGCAACTCTGAAAACAAAAAAGGTTGTCTCTGCATGTAGGCTGAGACATTAGAAACTTAAAGACATAGCACACAGCAAACACAAGAGCCTCTTGCATTCATGGCTAAATACTATAGCACTTTGAATTCTCCCCCATTGCCCCAAATTTTTTGGATTAAAAAATAAGCAGCTTTTATTTCATTCAAAACTTCCTTTTTAAATGAAAATATTCAAAATGACTTTTTTTAAATGCAAACATTGACTTTTGTTTTTGGATGTTTTACCTCTCTCTCTCTGTTTTAATTTTCCCCTCTTTTCTAATGGGTTGAAGGTTGTGTGGCTTTTTTTTAAGTGGGTAAAAATCCACATTTATGTTACTACTTTCCACTGGAAATGTGTGAATGGGGGAGGAGGAAATTGTTTTAAAAATAGTGTGAATGTTGCTTTCTCTTGCTTTTTACCTTTACTTCTACTTTTTTCACACTTTACCACCTGGAAAGGAGTAAGGAAGTGATGTGTGTGGGGGAGGGGGGAGGTATCAGCAAGAAAATCAATTTAAGGCACTTTTCATTTAATATTTTCCTGAGAAAAACTTTATTTTCCAGTAAGCCCCTTTTCTGACCAAAAATAAACTGTCAAAATGTATACAAGCTCTATTATGTTCATCACACCAATCTTGACATAATCATGATGAACAGCTTAAAATAGTGCGCAAAGCACAGGAAAATGTCATCCTCTGCCAATTCTTTTATTCTCCTTTCAGCATCTTTTATACAATTATTTCTGTCTAAGGAATCATCCCTTCCCAATTTACTCTGAGATGAAATTAGCATGTTTCTTTGCTAAGCAGCTGCGTAAGGAAAAGCACACTTTGGTAGGTTAGCTTGTATTTTCTTATTTAGCTTGCCAGTAGGAAGGTGTGTGGGAGTGGGGATTCCCTACGCTTCTTTCTTAGTATGCTAATGATAGCTGATATCTAAGAGGCTTCCCCTTCACCTCTACCCAGTTGCATTAATTAAGATCAGCTAGGCCATTCTTACTGTGAGTTCCTGAGGTTCTACAATAGAGGTTAAACACTCTATACAATAATAGAGGTTCAAACTAAATGTACACCCCAAATTACAAAAAAAAAAAAAAAAACCCACAGTAAGAGGCCCCCCCCAAAAAAATGCCACGGTGACTCTGGCAGAACAGTTACTAGCTCATGCCAAGGCCCAGGCCCTCACTGAGCACTGATAAATCAATAGCTGGAAACCAGTCTGGCTTACCAGTGGATTTAGTGTAGTTAAAATAGATATTGGCGTTATAAGAATGTGTATAGTATTTAGACTTTATGGAACACTTGTAAGATGCTGCACGTATAATTCCCATTTATAATATCTGTATCCCATGCTAGAAAGTTATATTGAGCCTTTGCATTGTAAACTTCTGTAATTGTGAAATTTATCAAACAAGAAAAGAAACATTAATTAAAGTGCTAGTCCTGCCTACAAGACGGACCACAGAAGGCAAAGGAGGCTTTGTGTAGCATCAAAGAACAGAGATCTTGTTGATTGCATTCCTAACTTCCTCCAGGAAGGGAAGGCCTGTGCATAAATTTATCCCCTCCGCTTGGATTCTGGGTTGGTGGAGGGGAATAAAAATCCCTGACAAGGAGTAATTGTATTTCTTTACACTGTCTGGACTTTGAGGGGCAAAGATTCCTATACATAACAAGAAACCCCCATGCTGCTTGGCATGGGTTAGCCTTAAAGGACATATAGAGCTGCTTATTATGGAAGCTTATATTACCATTTCCAATCTAAGACTGTAACTCATGTATGTTCCCTGTTTTAACCTTGTAAATAACTCTCACTTCTTTTCTTAGTTAATAAATGTTTAGTTAGTTAATTTTAGGATTGGCTACAGGCATTGTCTCTAGTTTGACATCTGAGTACAATTGACCTGGAGAAAATGACCCATCCTTTTGGAACTGGGAGTAACCTGAATATTGTTGTGATTTTTAGTGGCAAGATAGACTGGAATGCCCAAGGGGACTGTCTGCGACTCCATGTCTTATGACTGTTACAGTGTTTAGGAGTTACTGGATTGGTGAAATCTAATTATAGAACTGTGCTCTTCACTGTGAGAGCAACTACCAACTTAACAAGCTAAATGAATTCAAAGAAAGGTTTCTCTCACCACATGCTTTAACAGACTTACTTGTTGGAATCCTGTCAGCCAGAATACACCTCCCTCAATTCAGTGTTAATTTCCTTGTCCTTCAGCTGTTGTTGCTGCCATGGGCATCTATTCCTACTAATTACTACTCACAGTATTCTAATATATTATCCGATCATATGCTTGAATTTCCAGCATGGAAATTCAGTTATGGCTCTGTGTAGCACCTTGCAGCCTATGGTTCCAAAGGGCCATTCTATCAGGTAAGGTTTACCAGAATATATAGAGAGACCCTACTCATGACCCCTTTCCAGCAAGAATGTCCCTGTACACTGCAGGCCAAAAGTGGGGTGGCATATAGCCAGTATGCTGTGTCTTCTCTATCTGGGAATTTTCCTCATGCAATCATCAGGTAGTCAGTTAAGCCAGTTCTCTGGCAACAAATAAGCATCTGAATTATGGGTGGCAGCTTCCAGCCCTATATTTTTGGCATGCACGCAAGACAAGGTTAGACTGAGTGTTAGGACATGCCAAATGTTAAGGTTTATCTTTTGAGAGCTTGCTTTCTCAACCTGAAAGCATGGTGACACTCTGAAAAGTAGCTCTGTGGAAATGGCATCATGGAGTTCTGTGGCTATGATTTCTTACAGATTGAGCACAGTATGGGAAAAAAGAAGTTGGTGTGGTTTTCTTGTTTGGTTGCTTGGTTGGTTGGTTTTTGTGTTGTGTGTCCATTTTACATCCCCTGTTCACTGCTAGAGATGCAAGCTCAGCCTGAGATCTGAAAGTCAAGCTGGGTTTTTGCTTCTTGATCATCATCCTCAGTAACAAAGATTCTTTAGACTGATTGATGCCTTCAGTGACCCTTGTGCAGTAAATTTGCACAGGTATAGCTGATTGTTTACTAAGTTCCACTTTGATGAACAAGGAGAAATAAAATCCTCTTTCTGCTGTGCTGGATGTACCATACTGACAGGTAAAAATCAATATAAAATTCTTTTTATCACTAAAGTCAGTGGATGGGACTCTGAAAACACAAGGGCAGAGTTGTGGAATAAGAAAGTGCCAATTTTACACAATCTCTTTTCAAGGTAAAAGCACACTTGAAAGTTTCTTTAAAATCAGTTATTTTCCTCCAGGTGTGCAAAACAAAACAAAAACTACTAACCACATATAGAATATAGTTAGATATTGTATGATTGTGGAGGTTTCAGTTAATGAAATGGAAAAAAGTTCATTTTTACATATATTGGGTGATACTCTGATTAAGACTATCTTCTATCAGATTCTAAATTTTATTTATTTTAATGTCACTCATCTGTAGTTTTACAGACCTGTTCCATAAACCAGAGCGCTAAAGGTGCCTTATTATTGCTGGCAATTTTAGCATTTCCTTCCTTGTGCCATAATAGCAAAGGGTCTGTGAGGTTTCTCATTAAGAGACAAGTGCCAGATATTGACAGACTGCAGAACTTTAGCCTCAGGCTTTCCACAGTTGTCCGCTAATTATGTGAGCAAAATGGAAGTTGAGATTTCTCTGAGATCCATTTAAATAGCTCCAATGAGTTTAAAGGGGTATAACTTCCTAAGTGAAATGATTTTCACTTACAAACTAGAAAGTACAGTGTTGTTAGTTCATTCAGTGTAAGAATTTCCAACTTTTCTCTTAGATGTGTAAAAGTAGTTCCAGTTAGATTTTTTCTTTTTTGGGAACAGGAAAGAGTAGACTTCTTTTCTCATGCCACCTCACATATCAGGCTTGATGCAGTAAACCGCTTCCCGTTTTGCCTGTTGGGGCTTAGTTTAAAAGGATTGATTTAATGCTGCATCACGTTTAACAGAGACATCCACCTCCTTCATGGTGATGCCTCATCCCAGCCCTCTGTTTTATGATGTTAAAGAGTAAGGGTGAAGCTGACTATAGATTGTCTTTATTACTCTTTTTTAGATGTTTCAGTCACCCCCAAAGCATGTTAATGTGACAGTGAGAATTGTTTGTTTATATCATTATGAAATATGTGACCAAAGAGTTGGAATGTGCTTGACCAAGCTTGCTTCTAGTACTTGATTTTAATTACATCCTTTCATACAGGCATGTGAGATATGAACTCTCGTGCTGCTGCAGAGCAGACAGGGTTGTTTTGACACCCCCCCCCCCCCCCCCATCCTGGCAAAAACCTACTGGAAAAATCTCTCCAAATATCTGTGAAATGCAAAACTCAGAGTATGCTATTCATTTTGTAAGCAAGTTTATTAATACAAAAACAACAAACACAAATCCCCTGCTTTAGTGTAAAGATAGCTCAATTCCTTATTGATCTTTGTATCTGCAAAATTAAGACCAAAAGAAGTAGCAATTCTAGCTTTACAGGAAGAATACATTTAGAAGTCTGGCTTGTTCATTTGGGCTTTTTTTGTGCAGAGTTATCATGCAGGCCTCTTGGTATTGCTACTAACCAACTGTAACTTAATGTGACAAGGGTAAATATTGCCATTTGTTGCCTATCATCTTGAAATGGATATTAATTTGGAAATTGAAAATTGTCATGAGTAAAGAAAACCAAAACAATAGCTTCCGCCAGTGTTTGGTGTCTTTGTGTTAATGATAATTCATGTATAATTACTCAGTTATTGTTATAAGGATAAAATATATCTCTGAATACTTTGTGCATGACGGATGGCATTGTAAAGTGAGCTGTCTCTGTTAATGTCTAGCACCATCTTTAAGATTTCTTATTTTTATTTTTGTTTTGTATGTTCACACTAGTAATTTGCCATTTCCTCTATCATGTATTTGACAGATTCTTTCAGGTAGGGCAGAATATCTAGTAAAATTCTATAAAGCCAGAATTGGAAGCCCAGAAGATTATGGTGGGGGGGAGGGCTCTATTCCTTTAATAGCCACAGTTGAGTAGGGGGGGGGGGGGGTTTGTGGGATTGCGGTGAGCTGAGGACATTGAGATTTTAATGGTTGTTTGATCTGGGAATACTAAGGATAAGTGTGGGGTTTGTTTCTAGATTTTTTAAGGGTTTGTCGTGATGAGTACAGAGACAAGGTAGCAGACTTTCAGGCATAATTCAGTGGTTTCACAACTGTTACCTGACTGCCTGGCTTCATCTGGGCTTCACGTTGCAAACGAGGGTAATGAAGAAGTACTGCTCTAAATGACTGAATGTAAAATAGGTTTACATCCTAAAATTCTGGGCAAGCTGTGAAGTGAGAAAATAGCTACTGTTCCTTGACCACTGCAAGAAGCCTATATACACCCTTGCTTATTAGATCTTGGAGTGATTTACAAAGGATGTCAGTATCGTTAACCTCATTTTACAGATGGGGTAAACCACCAAGTGGGTTTTTGGTGGGGTAGGAGATTTCTTCTGACATGAGGGGATTGCCGTCATGTGTCACAAACAGCTTGTATGTCCCTTCTCAGCCTGTAACTAGAAATAGAAAACGTGTCCATCCTACAGGATCACTAATAGTGTTTTAATAGATTTGTTTTATCTACACCATGAATAAAAATTCTGACCCTTAAGGGAAATATTTTATTCTTTTCCTTGGGCAGCACATCTCTCACATGTAAAAGCAGGGCAGTTCAAGGAACCGCATCTTCTGAGATCAGATTGGGAATGGCTTATCACAGACTAGAGAGAATGTACAATCATGTGCCCTATTTTAGTTTATGTATCGTTTCAGGTTTGTAATCCAAGCTTTAAATGGGGCAGTAGATAGATGGTGAGAAGATCTGGACTACCTTGTCTTGGTCAGCCTAAACGCTTTTG
Organism: Emydura macquarii macquarii; assembly: GCF_026122565.2. Lineage (NCBI taxonomy): Eukaryota > Metazoa > Chordata > Testudines > Chelidae > Emydura > Emydura macquarii. The sequence continues at coordinate 2,706,399 of NW_027132434.1, forward strand.
AGGGAAAGAGTTAAGCTTCTAGACAGTTCAATGAAACTGGTCTGTGTGACTATTGACTAATTTCACTTCATGGCATTTAGAGAGTGTTTCTACAGATATTTTACATGCATAATCAGCTGCTCAAACATATATGAGCTATGAAGAAAAAGTAATTAGTCTCAGTCAAGGATATGGTGTCCTTTAAAACACTGTAAACAAAATAATCCACTGCACCTTTTTAAGTCATTGGAATGACTTGAAAGAATTATCTACTTGTTGGACTGAGTTGATCTGTACTCTTTATGAAGCATGCATTATATATGCTTGTCAGGGATTTTTTTAGAAATTTGGACAGTGGAATTTGAATGAGACTCAAGCTGCCACGGGGCTTCCTCTGTCTTCTGATTGACACCAGCAAAGAGCAATCGCTCTCTCATTGCATTAAATAAAAAGTAAGCATTCAGATTCATGCACCCAATTACACAGAGATGTCAGAGGTGTGACTAGCACTTGAAATTGGGGTCTTTATAGGAGAATGCTCTCTCTGATGACCTAAAAGGGACATCGCCGTGATCCCCTTGTCTCTCTCACTTCACAAATAAAGGACTGTGTTTGATGGTGACATAGTAGTGATGTAAGTCATCTGATTGTGTAAGTGGTAATGTAGTGTAACTTGTGCTAACTTGGCATTCAGTAGCTGTGCAAATCAAATGTCACTTACACCTCTCTGGTATTCTGTAGTGACCAAAATTGACACTGGTAAAAGCAAGTGCAAATCCCATCTCTCATTTCGATGGTACCTGCTTACGCCAGAGCTGAATTTATCCCTAATAATGTTAGTTAAATTAGGGAAGTCTACTTTAATATCTATTCTCCTGGTCTTTTTTCCTATTACAATACCCTTCTTTTCATCCTTGTAATATTACCCACAATTCTATTACATTCTCTGTAATATTACCCATAATTCCTTATAGCCATTCCTGTATGTGTAACTCTCTCAAAGATCCAGGGATATTGAGGGCTAGGCTGTGATACCCTTCCTCATGTTGAATAGTATCTTATTCCACTAGTAGTCCAGGTGAAGACAATGTGGAGTGATGTGTCTGTCAGTGTGAGTAAGGCTGTCAAAATCTGGCCCAGAAAGAGTAACCTTCAGGTTACCAACAGGAAAGGGTAGACATCATGCAAAGACAAAAATCCCCATGTTTAGTGTAAGGGAACTGCATTCTCTCTCAGCATGTTATTTAATTCCATTAAGAGGAGGCAATGATAACATGATTCTATTTATCTTAATTTCATTTTAATATGTTGTTTTAAACTTCCATTAAATCCAGAGGAGATAGATGTGGTTAGTTCCCAAAGCTATAAATTATCATAGATGAGAGTCCTTATCATTTGAAGTTATAGTTTACGTCTTCACTAATTTAAAAGAATTTCAGATGTAAATAAGGATTTATAATCCAAGCACAGTGTGAGATGCCATTCCCAGCCAAAATCTGCAGCGTTTGTTCATAGCAGCACAGCTGAGTGGACAGAGTGGTATAAAATATCTTTGCTCTGTTTTACTAATTACTACATGGCTGCCAAAGATACAGGCAGAGAGATAGGACTTCAAGGGATGTGCTGGTGTTAGACTGCAGAGTCTCTTTCTGAAATTAGTGAACATGAAAGGAATGTGTTGTGAGCTCCTATCTGCTGTTTATCTATGAGAGCCCGGCAGATAGTGAGCTTGACAGTGAAATTCTAGTCCTGAAACTGATGAAATGCCAACGTTTCCTTAGTCCCTGGGACTGCACGGTGTATCTTTTCTTGCTTCATAAGGGAGTGACTGGTATTTGAGCACAGATAACAGCAATCTTTCTGGTGGTGCTGAGTTAGAAAAGACATTCCACCAAAACAAACAGCAGAATAACTCACAAAACTTTTTTTTTAAAGTGGCAACCCATATTCAGTCTAACAATATATCACTCTCTTAAGTAGGACACTGAATCCAATGGACATCTTAAAGCCTATTGTAGGAAAAAGCAAGAATAAGTCATCTTAATTTGTTTGAAGCTTGAGGCAGACATGGTAAAGAATGGGGGAAATGTGTTTTTGTTATATGCTTGTAAACTTACTAAAGTTTGCAGAGGGCATTCTTGTGCATATAGTTTAAAATGCTCACACAGAATATGGAAACTGTACTAAAAATTAAAATGAGGTTTTGGATTGTTTTTAAAGTAAGTCTCTACTAACAAGGCAAAAATTCTTCAGTACCTAAAATTAATGTAACTTTTGTGTTCTTTCTGTCCTTCCCCTCCCTTTTTGAATTATTTCTTCATGCACTTCAAATTATAGTATCTGGGGGGAGGGAGAAGGGTTGGTTTTGGGTTGTTTTTTTTTAACTGATAACTGAAGTGTATGAGTCACCATTTCCCAAAGTTACTATTAAGTGATTGTTCAACCAGCATTATTTATTATATTGATATTTATGACATCATTTAAAAAACAGATAGGTGCATACACTTAAACTACACAAGCCTTGCCTTGAACATTACAGTCTTTATACTCTGGTCAGTGGAAGAGTATGTCCATCCACATAGACCTAAATAATTCATTGCTGGAGCCCATTTTAATTCCAGTGTTTCCATTACCTTTCTCAGATAAAATGTAATTTGCTCCATGAGTAAACAGGATTTTAAACAATCTGTCTATTGTTTGCATGATCTTTTTTGCTCTTAGTAGCATAAGCAGACATCCTAACTTACGAACTTTACTCAAATGAACCCCTGTAAATACACCTAAAGCACATTTAAGCATATATATAAATGAAAACACTGAATATCCATGTCGTGTAATATATGTTCTATACATGGGATGCATTTCACATTTGACCCAGCTGTTCTGTGTCTATGATTTTATGTAATTTAACTTTGGGGGTGGTGAGCAGGAGAGAGAGAGAGATGACTAAAGGAAAATTTGTATTTCTCTCAGTTCATTTACACTGAGCAGTTTTATAACTGTCCCTCATAGCATGAAACCACTCCATTTCAGATACTATTATATTTACATCTTTAAATAATTGCAGTAAATGTAGCTGTTTTCCCTTTGTTGCCTTATAAAATCTATAAGTCAGTTGATCACTGAACCAGACAGCAAATCATATGGAAACTCCTGGATCAGGTACACTAGATATTGTTAAATAGTCATTTGTATCACCATTAATCTCATCCATAAGGATAATGGCAAATTCCTCCATATTTCCATATATATCTGGTACTACCATATACTGTAAAGTTTTATATTTAATTCGAACATTTGTGGTTGGTTAAATATCTCGTGGTTCCTCCTAGCAATCAAAATGGGGAATCAGTTCCTATAGGAGAAAGATCTCCACGTAATAGAGCTTCAGTTTAGTGATGCTAATTTTAAACCCCAAATACTGAAACACTTTTGTAAGGTGTAGCAGAGAAAATACTGATTCTTACCAGAGTGGGTAAAAGACTAGAAGGTCATCAGCATAAAGCTAAAATTTATGATGTAGCCTATTAATGGAAATTTGTGAATAAGGGATTTTTACCTTTGCTGGCAATTCCAAAAAAAATCAAAAATTTCATTTTGAGCCAATTGAAACATTTTGTTTGACTCGTTCAGACTGAACTTTTTTTTGGGGTAACATTTTATATTTTTTTAATAAAATAAAAGGACACGTTGAAACTAAATGTTTCATATTGGAACATTTTGTTTTGAAAATGTTGGGGAAAAAAATGTATTACTTTTTTTGGACTTTTTTTTTTTTTCCAGCTGAAGCACTTTGGTAAAATTGACATGAATTTGTGAAACATTTGTCACCGAATCTGGAAGTTTTATTGGAGGATGGGGTGGTGGGGAAGCTTCAGTCAAAAATTTTTGCTCCATTCTACCTCTTAACCTTGATGCCATCAGTGTCCTTCTCTTGTCTTACTAAAGCTGCCAATGGTTCTATAACCATTAAATCAAGGAAAGGAGCACCCCAATCAAACTCTCTTCAGCCCCTGCTTGGAGCACCATTGATCCATGCTGAGTTCATTGTAGGACTGAGGCTTGTATTTAGAATGCACTAGTCTATGATTATAAGGAGTTGACTGTTATAATATATAAAGTAACAGTTTAAATGATAAAGTCCAAACAAAACATTTCAACCATATCAGAAAGATATGTTTTGATAATTTCCCATCAAATTTTGATATATTCCTGTGAAACATTTTCAGTTTTGTCAGATCAGCATCTTCCAACAGAAAACAGTTCCAACAGAAAATTTTCATCCAGCTTTATTTTGGACAATGTATATTAAGGAGAAGTGACACACTTGACTAACTGCACTGAGCATGTGTGGCATGTGTGTGCAGTAGACTGGAGAGGAGACCATTTTTTTATATAATAAAATGTACCAATTCTTCACTCTTTTACACTAGATCTTCGCCAGTATAAAAGTCATTGCTTTCAGTGGCGTTACAAGGGTGTAAAACCAGAGTGAAGAATCGAGTCTATTATGTGTAGTTATATAAAAAGTTGAAAATGAAAAGGTTTATAGAGCCAGACATGTGGCCAAATGGAATTCCTACCAATCAACTGCAAAATCTCTCCAATTCTCTGTCTGAAAAAAATTAATATAACATAGTTATAAAAACCGTAATGACAGAAAAGCAGCTTCCAAAATGTATGTATCATTCACTGCTGAGCATTTATCATTTTTCTAAATAATACTGAAGCTTATCCTCTGGCAGATACCGCAGTGTTTTCAGACAAAATGCACAACTTTTGAGCACTTTGCTGTAAGTCCTCCCCAACCCATCTCTTAACTGGCATGTAAGTGAGGATAATGGTAGCTATGGTTTCTGTTCCTTTTAATAGTAAATACTAGTAAAAAATTTTATCTTTTTGGAAACTCACAGGTACTGCGGTTATTGTTTAGCTAGATGTGCGATCAGAAATGTAAAGTCAATAGGCTGTGTTTTTTGTAAACATAAATACATTTAAACTTTTATGTAAACTCATGTATTGCTAGTCTACTTCATAACTGAGTCAGTCAAAGTTATGCTAAACAATGTTGACCTTAAACATACAGTACTAAAGGATGATATAGAAATGAATATTTTTGTGGAAAACACAGTGGTATTTGATAGATGACTTTATAAAAACATAGTCAGGCAAATTAGAACACCAACCTCTTCGCTATTACTCAGTAATACAGCATACTTGAATCTTGACCAAAACAAAGGTTTCCTCCCTCATGGGACATATCTGTGATGTAAGGTGAGGACTGATCTGTAAATGTAGAATGGGGGCAGATTAATCTTTTAATCCTGGACGCCCAATCTAACCAAATCAGAGGAATACTACTTTTGTAAGTGAAAAGATGAAGTGTAAGTCAGCTAAGTGACACTACCATTCTTCTATCAAATGAAGTTCCACAGTGTTTTGGTAACAAATCTTTGATGTATAAAAAGCTGTGCCTATTCTGCACTATTCGTGGAGCATTTGTACAAATGGGGCCAGTTTAAACAAACAGACGAATCCCAGACTGGCCCAAATTAGTCATTTCACAGACCAACTGAATCCCAGACCATGCCAAGTTAAACTACTTTTGTCACTTACAGCCAACGTGTAACTTACTTACATCACTACTGAATTTGGCCCACTGTGCCTTTATTCCTCCCGACATCCATTCCCACAATAAATTGTCTGCTCTTTTCTGATAGCCTGTAAGGATCAACTGCTGGTAATTATAAATGGTGTATTTTTAAACAATAATTAGAATTGTAAATTAGACAGTTAAGTAATGTTGACCATAATAGAGGTAATCAGAGTCGATAGTCTTTGCATAATTTTTCTACAATTATTATTTAATGAGAGTAGGTTTGGGCTTATTTGGTTACATTTTAAAAGGGTATGTGTGGGGTGGGGAATAATCACTCTGTTATGCCCAGAAATTCCAGAATATTTTCCCTCCCATTCTGAGATTTATATTTTCGATAGCACATTAAAATCTGCTAATTAGGGAATGGCGAGAAGCAAATGCCCTCTGAGTCACTCCTTCCAAAGACTGTAAAGCTTAAAGTCTTGGTGAAGAAAAATATTTTTTTGAAATGTTCACAACTTAGTCACTCTGTTTTAAAACACAATTGACATAACCTCTCTCCCTTTCAGATCTCTCCAGCAACAACAGCAGCTAAATACAGGAGTCTGACATGAGGGCTCAATTTTCCCCAGTTTATTCAGAATAATAGGGTAATTGTCCAGTCTGTCATTAAACTGTTGCCATCAAGAGCCCAATCCTCCAAACGCTTAAGCATAGGAGTAGCTTGACATACAAGAACAATCCCATTGACTTCAGTGTGACTGCTCTTTTGAGCCCAGTTACCCACGTGCATAAGCGTTTGCAGACTTGGATCCGTTGCACTACAAATTCAGAATATCCCAAGTGTGTAGCGGTTGAATATTAGAAGCTCCAGCAATTTAAAAAATGTAGAAAACTTCAAACACACCTGGCAAAATATACTGATTGAACTTTAAAAGTAAACCCTTAAATGTTATTAACACTTAAGAACCCACAAAATAATAAGGGCTGGTCTACACTACAAAGCTAAGTCAGCTGAATTGTTCAGGGCTCTGAAAAATTTCACACCCTCTGCAATTTGGTTAAACTGACTTGAGCCCTGGTGGAGACACCACTACGTCAACAGAAGAATTCTTCCATCAGCCTAGCTAGTGCCTCTTGTAGAGGTGAATTTACTGCAGTGATGACCCTTCTGTCGCTGAAGCAAATGTCTATGCTACAGCAGCACAGCACCTGTGCCACCGTAGCAGTTCTTGTGTAGACATAGCCATAGCTGCATGTCTAGGGTCTGATTCTGCAGCCCTCATAAATGAAAGTAGTTCTTGCTCAGGTGAGTAGGCCAGGTGAAGTCAATGGAAGTACTCAAGCAAGGGCTGCAGGGTTGGGCCCAATGACTGTGTGGCTAAAATAATTCACATTTGCTGCTTAAATGTTATTTAACACCTGTTAATTAACACTCTAACTGCTACTAAATACGAAGAGCTGCAGCTAGTTGAAAGTGGTTATTGCGTGTAAATGAAATACCATTTGATTCTGGAAGACCTATTTTTTGAGAGGAATAGATAGATAATTCTGCTTGTATCTGTAGGTCTTTCATTGGTCTCTGCTTATAAGTACACTTGCAAGCAAATGTCTCAGTGAAAATGACGAGAGTCCTGTAGCACTTTAAAGACTAACAAATTTAATTTCTGCAGATATAAGCTTTCATGGGCTGTAACCCACTTTGTCAGTGAAAATGGGATCTCTGCTTCTGAAGGGCCAGATTGTAGCTTGGTCCTTTTGTGCGTGAGAGGAGTCATTTAAGGAGCCTTGCTCTTCCTCTTGTGCCTCAGTGTGAGGCCACAGGTCACAGTTGCACTCTCCTGAGTGGTGCCAAGCAGCAACAGGCCAAGCAGAGCTACCTTTCGATGCACAAGGGTGCTCTGAGTCTGGATTGGATAGGGAGACAAAGAGGAAATCTTTAACATTCAAAATAAAAAATGTATTCGACGCTCCTCCTTTCCCACTCTGAGGTACTTCATTGTATCCTGTTTTCTCTTTAAAAGAAAACACAAATTTATTTATTTCAAAAAAATCAAGTAGGCTAATGTGGTAAAATAGTAGACAATTTAGTTACTGTTGAATCACCATGGGTTTTTTCTATACCGTCTCATTGTCATGAGTTCAGATATAAATAAGTAAGAGTATATCCTTTACCTTCAGATTGTCATGGCAAAATTTGAGGACCCATTTTAGCGTTATTTATTGCCTGTTGATCCATGTACAATGGAAAAGAATGATTCAGGATTATTGCTTCCAGTAGCAGCTGCAACAGGCATACAGATGAAAAAATACCTGTGCTGCTTGAGAAGAGGCAAAAGCTATTCAAAATATTTCTAAAAAGTACTCTTAGCAAATCTTGAAATAACCTTAATTACCATTTGGAGATTAGGATTTAAGAAAAGTGCTCCGTTTTTTACAGCACCTGGCATACCAAAGCTGCCTTCCCTTCCAGATCTCCCAGAGAAGAAGCAAAGATGAAGGGCAAGGCTGCAAGAAACAGTGAAAATAAGCAGACTTCTTCAGAGAAAATGTCTATTTAGTTCTGAGAAGAAAGCTGGTTTGGGGATAAAAACACAACCTGAATTCTATTCCCAGCTCTGCCCACAGACATCCTGTGTGATGTTAGGCAAGCTGCTCATGCGGGGTTGCCAACCCTCACAATATTTGGCATTTTACTTAAAACCCCAGCTCTTGGAAACAAGTGATTATGTGAGAATCTCAACTTTCATTTAAACAAATAAGTTAATTGCTCTTATGGTAGCAGAGGAAATCAAGAAAAGTGACCCTAGCACACTCTAAAGGCTCAAAGTAGAAGGCAAATTTCGAGCCCATCTTTGGCTTAAAAATCATGAGTTGGTTTGTTTTTAATCTTGAGATTCATGGAGGCATGACTTTTTGTTATTTAACATTTGGGGTTGGCAATACTGCTTACGCTTTTTGCTTCAGTCTCCTTCTCTGCAAAATAACTAAAATACCTTGCAGGGGCTTACAGCCATAATTTGCAAATACTTAAGTATGTGCTTAATTTACCACATGTAAACGCCTTTGAAGTCAGTGGGACTCCTTTTACTGTGTGTAAAGTTAATCCTGTGTACAGGCTTGTTGGATTGATGCCTTAATCAGCAATGTTTGTTAAACCCTTTGCAGCAGAAGGAAGACACTATAGAAATATGTGGTGTTACCACTGAATTTAAGATCCATTTTCAACAGATCAGCAACCTATGAAACACAAAATGGGAAAGCAGAAAGCTGCATTTTTAGAGCCAGGTTACTTGCCCCTTAAACTATTAGCAAACAGAATTTCTCACAGTTTGTCTTTGTTCATTTAAGATGAGAATAACATCTCCTTCCGTATCTAGTGCCAACTAAAGAAAACTAGTGCTACAACAAAAAGAAAATCTGATCACGTTCAGTCAGGCTATGATAAGTCATGTTCTGCTGGTCCAAACCAAATGATGGGAGTCTTCAAACTTTGGCTGCACTAACATTCTTAGAAATATGTGACCTTCCTGTTGACGTTTTTAACTGGATTGAAATAATCCTTCCTCCATATGGCCCCTTGCACCTTGAATTGCTTCCTTGGCCTGTTCTGCCATATCTCCAACCTCCTGTAAAGAAACTCTTTACAACACACAGTTCATAAGGACTATAACTGCAGTCCCCTCCAACCCTGCTAGCATACACAAAAAAAGCAAAAAATATTGCATTAAAATGCATGCTAAAGGTCACCACTTGCTTATCATCATGTGGTGCACCTGCTCCTATTCTGTTTAGAATGCAAGCTCCTTGGGGCAGGGACTTTGCCCCCTGTAAATCACGTAAAGCACTTCTGTTTCATTAATAATAAATAGTACTATTATATCTTTATATTAAAGGAACACTGACTGACTGACTTCTGGGGCTTTCTAAAAGCAAAAAATGCCTTACCTTAAAATGCTCTCCCGATTCTCACCTTACTAAGTATTTTACAAAGGCTGAGGAACATGTGGTTTTTTTGTGTATGTTCTAGAGGTTAGGAGTGAAATTAGCACTGCATTTGTACATGTGATTGGGGGTGGGGGGAGATGAGTCGCCAGCAGGCATCAAATCTCTAAAATGTAGAAGAATGTAGTAGTCAGACCTAGCAGTTATTGAAAGAAGAAGACATTTTGATCTCCATTTAGGAAGGTGATCATATAGTAATGGTCATCCTCATTCAGGCCCAGAGCTATTACTGAGCTATATATTTATAATCTATAGTCTGAAAACTTATTAGTAGTCAAAAGCTATTTCATCAATAAGACAGAGGCAGAGATCATTGTGCATTTTTTCCGCTATCTATACTTGTCTCCCATCACCTCCTGCCAACAATGCTAGCCTTGACTGGCCATTTGTCTGCTTTTCCCACAATAGTCTTTGCTCCTTCCTCCACAACACTGTTGATCTCCCTCCTTGAATTGGTTTATAAGGCCACAGCCCTCTCTTCCTTGAAGCCCTTTCTCAAGAGTTACAGCTTTCACAAGCCTACAAGGAATTGACCAACTAATAATGGAGAGGTTGAAAGGAAGTCGGGTAGAATTGATATTTACTAAAAAGAAAAGTAAATAATGGGTGAAATCCTGGACTATCAAAGTCAATGGAAAAAACTCCCAATGACTTCAGTAGGTGCAGGATTTCACCCAATATGTAGAACATATATAGAATAATTGTATATCGGTTTTGATTGTCTCACTCTCCCCCACATTTTATATGTATGTTGTCTGAAACAGAATGGTCATCAAGACAAGGGCTGTGTCTGCAGACAATGCCAAGTATTTAGTGGGTGTGAATTGCTAATATTAAATACATTATACAGTTGGAAAGAATTGTTATCAGTTTGTTCGTCTGTAACGTATTACACAGATGAACTATAAGGTCCTGTGAGATAACAAGAAATATTTCAATTATACCTTCATCCATGAAAACCTCTTGGTAGCTAAAGTTGCCTCCAGGAAAATATACTGAAGGGGCTTGATATATTTTTTTAAAAAAGACTTTCTTTTTCTTAATCTTTTAAAAACAAATTAATCTCCTCTCTTCCCTAAAGATCAAAAAAACTATAATGGTTCTCTATATACCCTGACACACATGTAAAAATAGTGTCTTTCGACTTAACTCCTATGGTTTGAGTTTATGCCATACTTCATCATTGTACTTACTCATCTGAAATTAACCAGCAGTTATTGTTTGCATTATTATAGGGAGCCTATAGCTAGGGAGTCAGTATGTGGTAGACAAAGTATGCACTTTGCCACCAATCACAGGTGGTGACAATACAGTGTACACTTCACTGCCAGCTGTCATCACTCTCAACAAGACATTTCAGTCATGTTGAGCTTTGAAATCAGATTTCAAGGCGACAAGAACCCGCAGGCTTGTGGAATTTAAAGTTGGTCTGTATTTTCAAAGCAGTCTGTACAACTAATGGGCCATGTTTTTGTTAAGCTACATCTGTAATTCTTAAGATTCACTAAACTGATCACAAGGGTAAGGAAAAGAAAAGAGAACAGAGAGATTTGTTCAAGGATGAATTTCCGATACATTGTGTATTTAAAAACATATTTGCCTTTTACTAAATGAGGATTTGAGCATGGCAGAACACTGGCTAGAGTTCCTGTGACACTAATATGTTGAAAGCCGCATCACAGGCATGTCAATTCTCCCTCACCACAGGGGAGAAGTTTCTTCATTCAAGTAACTCCTCTAGCTTTGTTTGTTCACTCTTCCATTCCTATTTTCAAAGAGCAGGAGGAAAGATAGGGTTACAAGAGATCATAGGCCATTGTTATGGTCCAGTCACTCCAGACAGTACACTAGGATATAGAAGACCAAGGGAAGCAGGCCTAGGGAAAGATAGTGAATGAGTGTCTTTGGAGGAACTCCTTAGCCATACTCATATGAAGTATTAACAGGAATACAAAAATAATCACATATCAAACTGCAACGTTGACAAGATAAGTTTGATGATCACTAGAAAAAGGAAATAACTCTCTTAAAGTGATGGAATATATTCTTGGTAAGTATTCCTTTAAGGCAAAAACCTTCATTTTTATTAGTATAGTGAATTATATGCTCTGCTCTTGGATGGGGCAAAAGAAGTCTGGTATTGTTTGATGCATATAGTAGGTTTGGTGTTCCTATCTACGACACTGTAATGATATACTGTCTGTTTTTGTTTCTAGTGTTCTTTGTAATTGGGATGTCTTTGTCAAATGTAAGAGAGCACTATGATTGCTCAAAGTCAACTGGAGAAAAGCCTGTTGAGACTCTCTGGGTTAAGTTTAGAGGCGACACCAACAAGGCTGATGTCATTGTGGGAATCTCTGTTATAGATCACCTGACCAGCAGGATGAGGTAGACGAGGCTTTCTTCAGACAACTAATGAAAGTTTCCAGATCACAGGACCTGGTTCTCATAGGAGGCTTCAATCACCCTGACATCAGCTGGGAGAACAATACAGCAGAGCACAGACAATCCAGGAAGTTTTTGGAGAGTGTTGAGGACAGCTTCCTCATGCAAGTACTGGAGGAACCAACTAGGGGCCGTGCTCCTCTTGATCTGCTGCTCACAAACTGGGAATAATTGGTGGGAGAAATAGAAGTGGTGGTAACCTGGGCAGCAGTGACCATGAGATGGTTGAGTTCAGGATCCTGACAAAAGGAAGAAAGGAGAACAGCAGGATAAGGGCCCTCAATTTCAGAAAAGCAGACTTTGACTCCTTCAGGGAGCTGATGGGCAGGATCCCCCGGGAGGCTGATATGAGGGGGAAAGGAGTCCAAGAGAGCTGGCTGTGTTTTAAAGAAACCTTATTGAGGGCACAGGAACAAATCATCCTGATGTGCAGAAAGAATAGCAAATATGACAGGCGACCAGCTTGGTTTAACAAAGAAGTCTTCGGTGAGCTTAAACACAAAAAAGAAGTTTACAAGAAGTGGAAGCTTGGACAGATGACTAGAGAGGAGTATAAAAATACTGCTTGAGCGTACAGGAGTGAAATCAGGAATGCCAAACCACAACTGGAGTTGTAACTAGCAAGGGACATGAAGGGGAACAAGAAGGGTTTCTACAGGTATGTTAGCAATAAGAAGACGGTCAGGGAGAGTGTGGACCCCTTACAGAATGGGGACGGCAACCTAGTGACAGATGATGTGATAAAAGGCTTTTTTTGCATCTCTCTTCACATCCAAGGTCAACTCCCAGACTACTGTAATGCACAGCACAAAATGGGGAGGAGGCAAGCAGTCCTCAGTGCTGAAAGAACAACTTCAGGAATATTTAGAAAGGCTGGACATGCACAAGTCCACAGGGCCGGATGCAATACATCCGAAGGTGCTGAGGGAGTTGGCTGACGTGATTGCAGAGCCATTGGCTATTATCTTTGAAAACTCGTGGCGACTGGGGGAGGTCCCAGATGATTGGGAAAAGGCAAAGATAGTGCCCATCTTCAAAAAAGAAAGGAAGGAGGATCTGGGGAACTACAGACCAGTCAGCCTCACCTCAGTCCCTGGAAAAATCATGGAGCAGCTCCTCAAGGAATCCATTTTGAAGCACTTGGAAGAGAGGAAGGTGATCAGGAATGGTCAGCATGGATTCACCAAGGACAAATCATGCCTGAGCAATCTGATTGCCTGCTATGATGAGATGACTGAATCTGTGGATATGGGGAAAGTGGTGGACATGATATACCTTGACTTTAGCAAAGCTTTTGATACCGTCTTCCACAGTATTCTTATCAGCAAGTTAAAGAAGTATGGGTTAGATGAATGGACTATAAGATGGATAGAAATCTGGCTAGATCATTGGACTCAATAGGTAATGATCAATGGCTCTATGTTTAGTTGACAGCTAGTAACAAGCGGAGTGCCCCAGTGGGTTGGTGCTGGGGCTGGTTTTATTCAATATCTCCATTAATGATCTGGAGCATGGGGTGGATTGCACCCTCAGCTTGGGGGAGTGGTAAATATGCTGGAGGGCAGGGATAGGATACAGAGTGACCTAGACAAATTGCAGGATTGGGCCAAAAGAAATCTGATGAGGTTCAACAAGGACAAGTGCAGAGTCCTGCACTTAGGATGGAAGAATCCCATGCATTGCTACAGACTGGGGACCAACTGGCTAGGCAGCAGTTCAGCAGAAAAGGACCTGAGGGTTACAGTGGACAAGAAGCTGGACATGAGTCAACAGTGTGCCCTTACTGACAAGAAGGCTAACAACATATTGGGTGGTATTAGTAGGAGCATTGCCAGCAGATCAAGGGAAGTGATTATTCCCCTCTATTTGGCACTAATGAGGCCTCATTTGGAGTACTGTGTCCAGTTTTGGGGCCCCCCAATACAGAAAGGATGTGGACAAATTGGAGAGAGTCCAGCAAAGGGCAACAAAAATGATTACGGGGCTGGAGCACATACTTATGAGGAGAGGCTGAGGGAACTGGGTTTGTTTAGTCTGCAGAAGAAAAGAATGAGGGGGGATTTGATAGCAGCCTTTAAATACTTGAAAGGGGGTTCCATGGAGTATGGAACCAAACTGTTCTTAGTGCTAGTAGATGACAGAATTAGGAGCAATGGTCTCAAGTTGCAGTGGGGGAGGTCTGGCTTGGATTTTAGGAAAATCTTTTTCACTAGGAGGGTGGTGAAGCACTGGAATGGGTTACCTAGGGAGATGATGGAATCTCCATCCTTAGAGGTATTTAAGGTGCTGCTTGACAAAGTCCTGGCTGGGATGATTTACTTGTGGTTGGTCCTGCTTTGAGCAGGGGGTTGAACTAGGTGACTTCCTGAGGTCCTTTCCATCCCTAATCTTCTATGATTCAATATAAATGTATCTAAGAAAAAGTGGTAGGATCTGATATAGTAGGATCCAGGAAATAATAACTCTCAATATATTTGTGTGTCACTTGGATAACATCATGCCTCATCACTATATTATAATTCTTTGAAGGAGTCAAGCATGTGGACAAGGGAATCCAATGAATATAGTGTACTTGGACTTCCAGAAAGCTTTTGACAAGGCCCAACACCAGAAGTTCTTAAGCCAAGTAATCAGTTATGGGATAAAAGGGAAGATCCTCTTCTGGATTAGCAACTGGTGATAAGAAAGAAAACAAAGGGTAGGAATGTATGGTCAGTCGCCACAATGGAGGGAGGTAAAGAGCAGGGTCTCCCCAAGGATCTGGACTGGGACTGTGCTGTTCAACGTATCATAAATGATCTGGAAAAGGACTGAACAATGAAGTGGCAAAACTTGCAGACTACACAAAATTACTCAAGAAAGCACACTATGGAAAAGACTATCCATACAAAATGATGGGGTCTATATTAGTTGTTACCACTCAAGAGAAAAATGTTGGAGTCCATCATGAAAACCATCTGAAAATCATCACTCAATGTGCAGCAGCTGTCAAAAAACTAACAGTTTAGGTGATGTTTGGAAAGGGATATATAATAAAGCAGAAAATATAATGCTGCTGTATAAATCTATGGTACCCCTTGAATACTTTGTGTAGTTCTGGGCACCCCATCTCAAAAAAGATATATTAGAATTGGAAAAGGTACAGAGAAGGACAACAAAAACGATTAGGATTATGGAACAGTTTCCATGCGAGGAGAGTTTAGAAAAGATGGCAGGTGGCCATTCCTTCAAACCTCAATAAGGTGATTTTCTGTGGTTACAAGTTCCTAATACCTTTTTCTCAGAACAACAAGCCCCCGTAAATTCAAGAATCACCCCTATATACAGTTTGGGCCTCTAATAGTGTTCTTGTGTAACAACTGATCAGGAGACAAAGACCCCCTCCTCAGGGCAAAACTTCAAAAGGCTGAGTTCTTGCATAATTAGAGGGGATACTTATTTTAATAATTTCTGAGTGGTTTTGTTGTTATTGTTGTTTTGTTTTTTCCCAACCTCCCCAGAAAATTCTACTCTGGGATAAGAAGTGGCATGTGGATCTTTTTGCGGGAAATTAGTTTACTTTGAGGGGAATATAGGAGGGATTGAAAATTGGGATAGTTAATGGAAATGATACATGTCCTACAAGTATTATTTCCCCCAGGCAGTTTGATTAAAAAATTCAGGCTACACCTGTGGATAATACGCTGGAATTTCTTGGATAAATGGGAAATGGTTAGTAGGAATCCCTCTGCAAAATGTACCAATACAGATGCTCTTGAAACTGATACATCTGCTTCTTTGAAAACTGCTTCCTCCATATCCTCTGCTGTGGTGCCAATGTGCACTCTTGGGAGATGGATAAAAACACACACCATATTTTCACATGCCACGATGGGAATTCTTAATCCCTCTTTTTAAAAAAGCCCCACAGGATTATTGGGAGAAATGAGCAGTAAACATTATTAGTTCCTCTGCAACACATGAATGGAAGGGAACTGTCTTAAAGTGCGTGTGTGTGTGTGGGCGAGAGAGAGAGAAAGAGAGGATTGTACAGTATCTGATTAATGATGATGCACAAAGATCTAGATGAACCCATTTTTTTAAAGCTGATTTGCTTTGTAATAGTCTAAAGTAAATTATCAAAATAAAAACAGGTGGAACGTGAAAACGTCTGTTGTTAATAAAGTGTGTTTATGAGTAAATTGAAATAATGTTCAAGAACTATTTACTATAATGATTTGCAGAATAAGTGTTGGTTGCACAAATTAAGGCTTCCTGAAGGCAGTTTTAACTTACATATTCATTTCCTCCCCAAGATTTCAAACGTACTGGAGAACAGAATACATGCAGCTTATTTGGTCAGTGCTTCCCATTTAGACATCACTTTTTAGCCTTTATTAGCAAGTTTCCAAGGTGTGGGACAACTTCTTGGAGGGTAAACACTAACTGCAAAAACTCTGACTGAAAAACCATGTAAGTATCACTTGTTTTGGTGAGATAATGAGTTATGTCTGGGTAACAAATAAGAAAAGTTCTAACCATAACAGGATCTAATTCTGTTTTCTCTTGCACAGGTATAACCTCACTAACCCTAGGCAAGTGTGTATATATATGCTTGGGTGGGTTTCATTTTACTGACTACTTTAAGAAGTGGTTACTCTATGGTACATGTAGAAAAATCTCTGGTTCTGAGCTTAAATGTAACTCCGTCTGCATCAATCTATGCTGTAAACTGGCAAATTCGTTAATTGTTCCAGTACATCATCTTATTGTTGATAACCCTGCCTGACTACAAACAAACCACTGAACCAAATGAGCCTCTCTATGTATACAAAAATCATTGGGCTGTCCATCAGTCCAGCAGAAAGGACTGACAAGACCTGCTACCCTCAAATGTAAAACACATGGCTGCAAAACACTTAGTTTCCTGGCAATAATTAAGAATGCTACTTGGCAGGTTGGCAGCCACATAAAACAAATGTTAGTCAGCCCTAAATTTATTACTTTCCCAGCTTATTGAAAAGCAACCCATATTATAAACGCATGTGAGAAGCTAGACCTCAGATGATGACATGACGCAAGCATAACATGAAGACAAACACAGATTGTTTTGATAGGTCTTCAAAAGTCAATGCATTCTAAAGTGCGCAGTGTAAAGAGCATGACGCCCACTGCAGTACTGAATAATTACACCCTTCTGTGCTAAGCCAACTCATCGCCAATCTCTTCAAGTGCTCTGATGGCAGAAGACATCAAGCTGCTCATGAAATTTTGTATTGGAAAATGAAGGAAAGTAAAATGAGCTGGCTGTAAGGTTCAAATATGGAATGAGTAAGTTCAATTTCATCTTTCTATCTAGAGAGAGAGAATGACACCATGTGTGTACAAAGACTGTATTAGCAGTAGTAAGCTTGGCAGAATTTGATTTTTTTATATAATTTTGATTGATAATACTGCTTATGTTTTAAGATTTTATTTTAGATTTTTATGGATTTGAATTTCAATTGTGTAAAATTTTGAGTTTTAAGCATTTCTTTTGTTTTTTAATCAATTTGAATTTTCACAGTTGCAGGAAATTATTCAGGGGGAGGATCAGACACTAATTATTTAATGACATGGATGCTCAGATTTAGAAAGTGAAAGCTACCTACATGGCACCCCTGCTCTGGCTCCGCTACCCCCGAGATCATAACGTGCTTTATAAACATTAAAGTGGGATTCTAGTAAGTTCTCTGGCACCACTTTTCTTACTTTGCCTGTCTGCAGATGTCAATTTGTATTAATGGAAATATTTTTCCAAGTTTAATTATTAGCCTCTATGTAGTTCCTACACTAGAATAATTCTCATTTATGACTAGAACCCCACGTTAACTTTTAAATTTAACTTGAAATTTAAAAACTGTCCTCTTTATTTGGCCCTTACTTGATCTTTGACTGCCCCTTCCCCCCCCCCCCACTCTCCCCTCCCCCCGCACACACTCCCTTCTGGATCAGCATTAGTGCTGCTGAAAAATGTTAACTCATGTAGGAATTTAAACAGACTCTGTAGCAGTATGTTCGTAAATCTGCCTAGGGGCTCATATGGGTCCCATCACTAGGATATCAGAGCAGCTCCCAATTTACAAAGTGTGCACATATACATGGTTTTCTCTTCTTTACTCAGGAGGACAGGACTCTGAATGCGTTTGTTTGTTAGTTCTGGTTCTCACTTCTCTTTTGTATTTAAATGTGGTGGTACTGCCGGAGGGCTAGGTCAGAGGAATGTATTTGCATTTGCTTTAAAGTCAGGGAGTCCCTTTGTCATCCTGATCTCTCTTTCTGGAGTGAGTTCCAGATTCATGGGCCTGTTGCTGAGAAAGCGCAGTCTTCTGTAAACAGGAGTAGTATTTGTCATGCTGACAATTCCATTGTTCTGTTGGAGCATACCAGTCATGGTATTACGCAGGGGTCATGGTGTTACGCAGGGTGACCCTCAGGTAACTTGGGCCAGTCCCATCAAGAGCTTTGAAGATGAGGACTGAAAACTTGCATTTGACCCAGTATTCGACAGGGTGGCCTGAGCAGATAGACTCTTATGTTCTAGACTAACTGTAGGCCTTTTAACGTCAGCAGGTTAATACCTAGATATTATAATAATCCTGGAGACAATAAATACACTGACCACTATGGCTAGCTCTGGATCGGACAGGAGCACTATAGAAGGAAAAGGGTGTTTTTCAATCCTTTATTGGCTATCTAGGAATCCAGATGCAGTGAGGAATCTAGAAGACACAATCCCTCCACATCCTATTGCTCCTTATGTTCAAGGCAGGGATCGAGAAAGCTTTCCATTTATTCCCTGGCTTTGTGCAGGTTTCTGCTGGGTGAAGGAGGGGACTCTATGGCTACCCCCCAGACTTCCATTGCTTCCTGTCTCCATGCAGGGGCCAGAGAAGGGAAAATGGGGTTCTCTTGGTTCCCCATGTTTCAGTTGCTCCCTGACCTCATATAGAGTGATTCAGGGAATGAAAGCTGCTCCCCCGCCATATGCATTACTCTGGGCAGTTACAAAGTAGGGTTCCCTAGCCACCTCTGCTCCAAGTGCTCTGCAGGGGTGCTGGAAAAAAGAAGGCACATTCCTGGCCCCAAACTCAGTTGAGCTCCAAACTTCCTGAGATCTCAGCAGGTCTGCAGTTGCTCTATTCTAGATGCTGGGGCAGAGAAAGCACATGAACTCCTCCAGAGCAACACTGCAAATGATGACATCCTGCAAATGCATGAGACTATGAGCACATGACCGGAGCTGGCTGGGGAATGTCAATTATCTTTTACAATCTCTTTTGACGTTTCAAAATTTGTTTTCGTTCTGCATTGGAATGGTAAAAATTACACTTTTAAACTTTTTTCCTGAAACAGAATTGTGTAAAAAATGGCTGGTTTTGGATGGAAAAGGTCAGGTTTTCAATTTCATTCTCTCTCTCTTTCTGGAAGTGTCCAGAGAATCCTTCCTGGATGTCAGGAATTTTCTGTTAACCATCGTTGTAATTGATACATCCCTGGGAAATGTTTCAGCTTCCACAAAACAGCATATTTTGACAAGAATGCTTATTCAAAAATGTTTTGATCAGCTCTATGAATGACCATCAACAAAACAGTGAAACAGACCACACCTTGAGCACTGTCAAATATTCACATATAAAAAAACTGAAAATATAGGGAAATAATTTTTCCCTGACAACCCTATTACAGTGATCTTAAGTTTTGCAGGTATTAATATTAGGCAAAACATTTTCACACTTTGGGATTGTTTTGAATTTGACATTTTAAAGTTGTACAAACATATAAATGGAGCATTGAGGAACTAAATCCGAACCATTTTATAACTATACACTTAAACCATTACACTTTCACTGACACAACTATTCTGCTATTGAGACGTGTGTATTAGAACTAGCTGAGTGAGAGATGGGTGTGTGGAGGGGATGCACTCCAAAGATGAATAAATGGATGGAAGGAGACATGGAGGAAAATGAAGGTAAGGAGGGAGAACTTAGAAAAGGACAAAAGAAAATCAGATAGTGGGGAAGAAAGGAAAGAGTGAGAGATGAAGGGAGAGAATAAAAGAGAGAGAAGAGAATGAAAAATTATGAGGGAAGGAACAAAAGAATAACACAAGGAAAGAGGGGATGGAAGGGTATAGTGAGGCTGTGTTGCCTCCCTCCAGCCCAGAGGGGGAGGAGCAAGCCTTCTTACCCAACAGGGTGGAGCCAGTCCAGCCTCACCCTTCCCTCCAGTACAAAGGAAGTACAAAAGGCAGGGCCTTTAGCTCAGTTGGGGGAGAGCTTCTGGAGAAGAAGAACATCTCTCCCCCGGTGCTGGGGCTCAAGCCTGACCACTGAAGAGCTGCTAGTGCTGCCTACTGCCTGGAGCCCAGAGTAGCTGCCAGAGCCGCCTGCGGCCTGGAAGAGCTGCCTGTGATGCTGAGGGCCTGCTGGGGCTTCCCCTTGCAGTTTACCCCAGGGAGACTGATGGTGACCCTGAGGCCCAGGTACTGTAAGGAAGGTGGGTAGGAAGAAGCCCAGAGGAACCAGACAATTGTCAGGTTGTGTTGTGGCCTGCAGATGAGTCAATGAGTTTTGGCTGGAGCCTCGCTGACTCAGTGGTGGAACGCTCTGCCACTGTTAGGGCCCTGGCATGGGATATGGTGGAGCTGGGTGGGGCCTGCATCTCCCTACCCCCACTGCCACCCCCTAGGCTGACAGCAACCCTCTACCTGAGCTTTAGGCTGCAGAGGTGCCTAAACCCCTGCACCTCTGTCCCACCCTTCCTGAGGGCCGGTGGGGCAATAGACTTCTACTTGTCTTATTGGCTAATTTCCCCTGCCAATAGATGGCAAGTGAGTGAGGTGGTGTGGCCTCCCTCCAACCCAGAGGGGGAGGAGTGACCGGCACCCTTCTACAAAGGGGAAGAGAGAAAATGGGACACTGAAAAAACTGGAGGGGGAAAAGGTCATAAAAGAAAGAGAGAAACAGAAAAGGGAGTGGGAAAGAAGATGAACATGTGAGTAAGTCATAAATTAATGTAATTATTTGTATTTTATGACACTTAATATCAGAATGCAGCAGCAGGAGGAGAGATGAAGGAGGAGCCAACAGGCTCAACTGGGGACAAGATTCTGTCTTGAGGACCTGAAATTGGCTTGGAGAGGCAAAAATATTGGTGGGCCAGGCCCTAGCTATACTGGACTTATGGAAAGAAAAATGAAATGAGAGAGAAGAGAGTATTACTAAACATTATAGGAAAAAAGGTATCCAAAGATATATAACAGGAGATTACTATTAAGCCTTTCAGGTTTGAGGCTGTCTCTTACTATGGCTATGTCTACCTTACATACCACTGGTGGCATCATATAGTGTACGTGTAGCTATATGCCACAGTGAAAAAGCAGGCTGTGTCCACACTGTGGTGTGTGGCTACATGTGTCAGTGAAAGGCTCTGGCAGTGGGGAGGCAGCGGGGAAAGGCTAAGCTTTTCCCTACTGCGTCTCCCCTGCCAGAGACTTTCTTCACAGAGAGGAAATGATCCGGGAGCTGGCAGAGTCTTTGCCCACTGCCCCTCACTTCTGGAGTCTTTTCCTGTAGAAGGGAAAGGGTCCAGCAGCATGGAGGCAATGGGACACTACACTGACAGAGAGGCAGGGCTTAGGCAAGTAGACAGCAGTAAGGTAGGTACTCACACACATACCCACCACACGTTATAGGAGCATCTTTACTTGCCTAAGCCATACCTCACCAACTACACTACTATTTACACCTATGCTAAGGGAGCAATGCAGGTAGGTCCTCTACACCAAAAGAAACGTGCAGCGTAGATGTACCCCGAGTGTTTGTGTACCTAGCACAATAGAGCCCTGATCATGGTTGGGGCCTCTGGGTGCTACTGTAATTTAAATAGTAAATGGAGAAGGAAGTGGGGAGAGGGAACAAAAACATGTCCATTTCTCCCTTGTTTTATTATCATAGCTGAAGCACAAGCAAGGGTGATGAGAGTTAGGGTTGTGTGAGCATTTCTATTCTAATCCTCTGTTTTGATTTGCTCATGGTCTTTGGCAAGTTAGAACTATTGGTTTGAAATTTTACAAGCCTCATTTCTATGGAAACAAAAGAAAAGGGGAGGGGTGTAGGAGGGAAACAGTGGAATATTTTAGCTTTTAATAAAAAACTGGAAAATATCAACCACAATGAAAAATGTTTGTGAAAAACTTTCCTCTGGTCAAAAAGCCATTTTTCATCTCTTTTACCCCCAGCCCCCAAAAAAGTTTTGACCAGAACATTTTGACCATCTTTAACTATTAAGCATGGACAACTTGAATGCTTTCCTGAATCTGGGCCTCAGTATTGGAATATGTTTTGGTTTTGGAGGAAAAAAGGTTTTACATGTGCTGTTTTAGTTTTGTACAACCTCAGTGCTAGTTTCAAAGATTCTTACAGGCTTGTGGTATTTTATATTTTTATAATGATGCTTTTTTGTTGGGCGTGGGACTTCTAACTCTTTGTAATAAAATCTCTGAAATTGCTCCAGCTCCCACAAGATCAACCTCAATTTTGTGGCATTTGCATAGCTGCCAGCCTAAGAATCGCATTTAGAAACAGCACCCTTCTAAAATACACCTAATTAACAAAAGTTCTTATGATGCTCTGTACACGTTACTAAAAACTAGCAGACTGGGCAAGTCATATGTAATTAACCATTTTGTATGAATAATCTGCAGACTGACTGATATTTTTTTTCCTTAAACTGATTTATTATTTGCAGTTTTCAAAATTTTTGCAGGTAATTCTTGATCAATACCTTGGGTCAAAATTAGAAATTCAAGATGTTTTGACTGGACATTGGGTTTTTGTTTCCTGATTAGCTGAGTGGAATTCTTAGGATCATGTTTCTGGTATGAATACTTTCAAATACAAATTAGAAATTTACTTTTCATATTCTGAAATGTTTGCTTTGCATTTTTGTGAACATTCCTATGGGTAACTCATTCACTAGAGAATATTTGTAGAAAGAACCCACAGAGAGCACACAGTCTAAGAATTATTTTAAAATGTGAATAAACACTTGCAGAAAAAATATTTCCCCAGCTTTATATAGTAGTGATTCTATTATATAATGTGGGAAGAGTTATAAATTGTTTTCTACTGTTTTTAAACTTAAATTCGACACTGCCAATAGCAGTTTGGAATAGAAAACGTAGATGTATCATTTTGTGATAGGATGCAGAAGTTAGCAGAGAGCAAGTTGGCAAACTCTATTAGCTTCTAGTGTGCTACATGAGTAGCAATTGATAATTAGACTTGGAAGTATTAGGTTTTTATCCGTAAATATTAGTAAATGTTAATTTTCCTGTATACACACGCACACACTCACCAATGAAAAATATTTCCATTGATGATAATAGAAATTTACAGATAAGCAAAGTAAGGAAAATATTGTTTGAGAGCTTATTAGAAGTTACTTACTTTGTATATTTTGATATGTGATGCTGACAATTTGTGTTAACAGTTATAAAGCTTTAACTTTTTTAATCTTAATGTCTACTGTCATTAAATAATTGTCTGACCCACCCCATAATTTCCTGCAACTATGAAAATTTTAAAATAAACATTGAGACTGTCCACCAAAACTATATAAAAATAAAAATTGAATTATGACAAGCCTATTGATGAGGTCTGGTTAAAGTTTCTGTGTAAATCTATCTATGACTAACATAAAAACCCAATAACTTTGGTATGTAATTTTAGCTGACATGACAACTTATTGATAAATATTTATGGCTAACTCTGATTCCCTAAAAGTTTTTGTCTAACTCTGAAATCAGACCTATAGTAGTAAATAGTAATCTAAATGCATGATATCACAGCTCTGGTTGAGCTCCCCCTGTTGGACACACTCACCAAGCTATGAGGTTTGGACCCAAGCTTTGGATACTACATGCTTCTAAGACCACTGAGTCTCAACAGCATCCAGGCAGTGTATTTGGCCTCTTGATCTCATTCCCAGGGTGGAGAATCCCTGTCTTGTACCATTTCTCGGAAGTGGGACTCCACAGTCCCACTGCCCAAAGCCAGTGCTGAACCCCTAAAATCTCCCCCCAGGAGTTTACGTGCAACATTTGTCAGAGCTCCACCTTCTCAGGTACTCTGATTTATGTAGAGATATGCTTGTAGAAGATTGTGTTTTAGAGATGCTCCCTAGCATGGGACAGTGTTGTGCCCTACATCAGGTGCACATCTGGGAATCGCTCCTGTCTGTGTTATTAAAGTTCTATTCCTTACTCATTTAATAGTGTGATCTTCAATGAACCCTCAGGATTGTTTCATGATGTCAGAAGTGGTGAATGAGTTCAGAAACTACAAGAATTTGGAGGAAAACTCCTGTGTTTGCAACTGAAAACACAGACAAACACAGGGAATCTCTGAAAACAAAGACGAACAAAGGAGAAGCCTTCAGCAAGTAAGTGAAAGCTCTAAGAATTGATGTTTTATAACCTCTTTCCACTCTGCAAATGTCAGGCAATGTTGCGGAGAACTGGATAAAGTTTAAGCAGTGATTTCTATTGTATTTGTTTGCCTTTGGGGCACAGAACAAAGATGAAAACCTAAAATCATCCATATTTTTACATGTTGCTGGGAGGAGGCACTGGATGTTTATGATAACTGAGTTTGAAGAAGGCGAAAGCATGAATTTAAATATAATGCTGACTAAATTTGAGGAATATTGCATGCCTAAAAATAAAGTGACTTTTGCACGGCATAGATTTTTTTTACATGCATACAAAAGCCGAATGACACCATAGAGTAATATGTCACAGAATTAAGGAAACTCGGTAAAACCTGTAACTTTGGTGGCTTGACAGAGTCTCTGATCACAGACAGACTCATTTGTGGCATTACAGACAATGTGTTAAGAGAGAGACTGCTCAGTGAGGAGGAGCTATCTTTGAACAAACCTTTCCACATTTGCAGGGCCACCAAAACGGTAAAAACACAAGTAAAACAGCTGAATTCACCAGAACGGGTCGTCCATGAACTAAGGAAAGCAGCATATAGCCAAAGTGTCTCAAATCACAGTGTGGAACCAACCCCTGCTAAAGGGAAGACTGAGTCTAGACGGTCATGTGGCAAGTGTGGATCATGACATGGCCCCAAACAGTGCCTTGTCTATGGGAAATTCTGTCATAACTGTGGGAAACTTAATCATTTTGCAAACTGCTGCAGATCCCAAAGGCAGAAAAGTCAAGTGCATTTAGTTACTGACACTTTGACTGAAGAGTGTTTTGTAGATGTACTGGGATCAAGCAAGCCTAATGAGAGGGACTGGATACTGCCTCTGACAATGAATGGAACAGTCATTCCACTGAAACTGAACACAGAAGCTCAGGTTAATATTCTGTCTGCATAAGATTATGAGAGACTGAAAATAAGACCTGAGCTGGGACCAACAAACATAAAAGTAACTGGGTATTCAGGAACAAATGTACCTGACTATGAGGCACTCTTTCAGGAATAACAGGACCTGTTCCAGAGATTGGGTTGCTTGCAGGGTGAACATACATATGTTCAATCCAGATAAACATGCAGGTCCCTCCAGTTATTCATCCTTGTAGAAAGGTGCCATTTGCATGCCATGATAAACTCAATGCTGAGCTTGCAAGGATGGAAACAATGCACGTAATACAAAAAGTAGAGGAGCCAACAGAATGGGTGAGCTCCCTAGTCATCATGGAAAAAAGCACCAGCCAGCTATGCGTATACTTAGATCCCAGAGACCTCAACAAGGCTGTACAAAGAAAACATTTCAAACTACCAACCAGAAAAGAGATTATGGATCACTTTGCAAATTCTCAATTTTTCAGTAAATTGGATGAATCCTCAGGGTTTTGGCAGCTAAAATTAATGGAGGAAAGCTCAAAATTATGCACATTTAATACTCCATTCGGAAGATACAGATTTTTACGCTTGCCCTTTGGTATAGCTTTAGCACCAGAGGCATATCCCAAAATCATACACATGATCTATGAACATATTAGCGGTGTGGACATCTATGGATGACCTGATCATCTGGGGCTCAATGAAAGAGGAGCATGATCGTCAACTTTGGGAAGTCCTGGGTGCAATTAGATCTGCAAACCTCAAACTAAATGGGGACAAATATGTCTTAGGAGTTAGAGAACTGACTTTTGTAGGGGACATTATTTCCCATGAAGGTTTAAAACCTGATAAGAGGAAAATTGCAGCCATTGAAATAATGCCACGTCTCCAGTCAAAGAAAGATGTCCAACCGTTCCTGGGAATGGTTAATTATCTTGAAAAATTTCATAGCCAATCTTTCTGCCAAAGCAGAAGCATTGAGACAACTCCTAGGGGACAAAAATGAATGGTATTGGGGTGCTGCACAGGAGGAATCATGGAAAGGTTTAAAACAACACCTGATACAAGAACCAGTAGTAAAATTCTATGCACCAGGAAGGCCTATTCAGATTTCAGCGGATGCATCACAATCTGGGTTGGGTGCAGTGATTTTACAGAAACATGAGGATTGCTGGCAACCAGTGGCATATGAATCACTGACTGACACAGAAACTAGATATGCACAGATTGAGAAGGAGCTTTTAGGAATCTTGTTTGCCTGTGAGAGATTCAATCAGTATATTTATGGCCAAACAATGGGAAGTTGAAATGGACCACAAGCCACAGATTGTATTATTTAGCAAACTCCTAAATGATCGTACCTTAAGAATTCAAAGGATGATCATAAAGCTGCAGAAATATAATTTGCTGGTGATCTACACGCCTCGTAAATTTATGTTCAGAACAGATCCACTTTCCAGAGCAGTGGCACTCATGGCACCCGAGAAGATATTGGAGACAGAGGTGCAAGTCTATGTAGATATCATTGTGAGATCGATTCCCATAGCTAAGAGGAGACTGCAGCAAATAAGAGAGGAGGTGGAGAAAGATGAATTGTTGGGAATCCTTAAAGAAATGGTAATTAAAGGGTGGCCTGAAGTAATAAGCAATTTCTCTCTAAGTATAAGACTATTGGAACTGCAGAATGAACTGACCATGATAGATGGGGTGATTTTCAAGGGTGGTAAGGTCATAATTCCATTGAGCCTCCAAAAAGAAATGATACAGAAGATCCATGAGGGTCATTTAGAAATTGAGAAGTGCAAAGAACGAGCATGAGAGATGCTATATTGGCCGCGGATCAATCACAACATCACTAATGTGGTAAGAAACTGCTTTTCATGCTTGCAATACAAGCCATGCCAACAGGCAGAGCCACTGAGACCCCATCCTGTTCCACAAAGGCCTTATGATTTATTTATTTATTTATTTACCTGGCATTCAAAGGATTACTTAATAGTCATTGATTATTATGTTCTGTATCTAGAAATTTGCACACTGCACGGTACTAATAGTAAGTCAGTGATCACTGGCATGAAAGGAGTTTTTTTACAGACATGGAATTCCAGATGAGGTCTTTAGTGATAACAGGCCACAATTTTCCTGTGCAGAGTTTAGGCAATTTGCCTCAGATTGGGGGTAATTTGGACTGGAGGTTTTATGATGAAAATCCCAATCAAATGGACTGGTGGAAAGTCTGTATAGACAGTAAAGAACCTGATGAAAAACTTTGTCAATGGGGGCGATATGTATAAAGCATTGCTGGTCTACAGAAGTACACCCCTGGAGAATGGCTTTTCTCCAGCTCAGCTGTTAATAGGAAGGACCAGATCTAATTTACCTACTACTGATAACTTGCTGTGATCTCAGAACAATGCCACCATTCAGAAGGTGGAAGAAAATCAGAAGTGGAAGCAGAAATATTTTGACAGAAGGACCCGTGATCTCCCTTCTCTTAACCCAGGTGATAGAATGTTTCTGAGAAATCACCTCTCTAATACTAGGGGCCAAAAGAAAACCATTAAAGAACAGCTGCATCCACTGTCTTATGTGGTTCAGATAGACCAAGGGGATACATTTTGACGTAATCAACAGGATCTACGAGTTATCCCAGACAGTTCCAACACCGTGAAAGTTGAGGTAGATTCCAGCATATCTCCTCTGACTGATTCGGTATCATCAACACATGGTGAAGAAACTGTTGGGGAACGAGAGAACTCAGACTCGAATGAAGGGCTGGTACTGAGAAGATCTAATCAGGTGATCAGACATCTGGAAAGACTCATAGAAACTTGCTAGGATATGTGAGGAAAGTGGGTGGTAAAGACTCACTTGGGAGTGATGTGCTAGTAACCTCTCCTCTCTAGGTAGTTGACATGTTGAGTTTATGGAATTGTATAATGCATGTGTTATTAGATAGTAATGTGTTAGGTTTTTTTATATGTATCTAAGGGTTAACTTATTTTCCTTAGGAGGGAGGATGTAGAGATATGCTTGTAAAAAAATTGTGATTTAGAGATTCTCCCTAGCATGGGACAGTGTTGTGTGAATTGGGAGATGTGCCCTACATCAGGTCTAACATGGCTGCTCCCAGCTGCACACCTGGGAATCACTCCTGTCTATGTTATTAAAGTTCTATTCCTTACTCATTCACTAGTGTGGTCTTTAATGAACCCTCAAGATCATTACAGTTTAATCCTTGGGGGTCATGTAGCAGTTACAGGAAGGAACCCAGAGGCTTTGCAAAGAAACTTCTTGCACACACCCCTTATTCATAGAGGGAACTTAGAGATTCACAGTTTCATACAAAAACTACAAAACCTGCACACAAATTCCTACCTCAGATTCCTCATCGCTCCCAGAGCCCTTTAGGATTTGGTCAGTGTCCTTTCAAGATCACAGGACCCTCCTTTTTTCCTCCTTCTCCTTCTGCTCTGTCTTGCCCACTTCTGGTCCCGTCCCCCCTCTCCAAACTCGCTGTTGGGAAAGTCTCCCTACTGTAACGTTTGCAGTGCCCTTTGATAGGTGATCCTCCTATTTAGTCTCAGAGCCCATCTCAGGTGATCAAAGTCGCTCATGAAGTGATTCATTGCTTGGTTACCAGGTCATTTCAAAAGATGGATTTCTCTGAACAGTAGCTAACTCATTGTCCGAGGATGCTTACCTTTCAGTAGGAGTCCCTGCAGGTTGATGACCCTTGATTGCTTTGCATTGTTTTCCTTCTGTCAACACCTTTTGGAATATCAGTCCCAAGGGGAGGCAAAAAGACAGGGAAGAGACATTCCAGTCTTATAACCAAATTGGTACTCAGAAAACAAAATGGAGTTTGACATAAATACAGACACATGCTAAATTGTCACACCATCTTTTGTTAACTTTAATGAATTGCCACAACATAGCAACTAAGCTGCTTCTGATCAATGAATGAGTTTAGGCTCTGCTAAAAGGGTGAGTATGGAGATGCCTTGTCCCTCTTCAGTAGGGCTGCAAAGCCATCTTATTTAGAAGTGATACGTGGAACCCTGGGAAGCAAAGCAATCCTATGAATATAAAATAACATTCACTTAAAACAAATGCCATCTACAGTCATAAAGAAAAGATGGTTTCTAATCCTCTGTACTGTAGCTGAACGTTCACACTGAAGTTGTACAACAGTGAGCCATATATGGTGAATTATATAGTGCACTTCCTTCCGTTTTCCACTTTAATCTTGAATACATTGGCAATTTCAACAACTAGAATAGCTGTAGTTAACAGAAGACAGTCAATGACTCTAGAACAGTCAATCATCACATCTGAATAAATAAAGAAGGGACATGGGGGATGGATGGAAAAATGTTGTATTGGCTGTGTGTTTGGAAGGGACGGACTGTGAATGAGATCCAATGTTTCCAGAGTTCGAGGAAATGTTTAATGTCCCTGCATGTTTTATGTCAATCAAACACATAAAATACTGTTACTGTGACTGCATAAGCCCATAAAGATACACTTTTAAATCTCTAAAAGTCAGGTACCGTAATTACCTCAACTAGAAGTCTGAGTCCCAGGAGTGTCTTTCCTGTTTTTAAGATACCCAAGGTGGATGAGGTAAAAGAAAAAAAAAACTTTCTTAAAGTTCTGAAAGCGGAAAAATGCAAAAGCTGTCCAATTCTGCATACAAGATCTCTTCCTCTCTTTGATTTATGGTTTTAATAACTGTGGGAGCTCTTTCCATTTTTTGGCTTCAGGAATTGAAGCTATTATGCTGCGATGCCTCCTTTTTCAGAATAATTTCTGCTAGTGCCAATCATTTGGGAATGCCAGAAGACTTCAATTTTACTCGACTCATATACTTTCTATTTTAAAAAAAGATTCTAGAACTTCTTCCCTTCATTCCAAAGCTTTCTCTGTTCACAGAAGATTCCTTGGCAGGGGGGAAGCTTGATTTCACTTGAGAGATTTTTTGAGTTGTGGTGCATATAGTTCCTCCACCATAGTTAAGGTCACATAGTAATTTTGTGACATGAACCTTTTTCTTCAGAAGCAAGAAGAATGAACTTTGTGCTGAAATATTTACTTTCCCAGGGGACCATGAGATGAGTCATGGTACTGATTTTCTCTTGGAAATAATGACAACTGTGGCAATCAGATTTCCTCCTCCAATCATCTTTCAGTGCCCATGCTGACCTTTGTCAGCTTCCTCCCAACAATTTTCAGGGAAGAGATCACAACCACGTCTTGTGACCAGAAATAAGCCCATTATTTCACCTCTGCTTCCAGCACCGCTATGCTCAGTTTGTTTCACTCTGAAAGAACAGTGATTATCTCCTAATAGTGATGATCTCTATCAACAATCAAACCTTCCAATACTACTCACCTTAGACTATAACAGGGTTCAAAAAAGAAGTAGATAAGTTCATGGAGGATAGGTCCATCAATTACTAGTAGCCAGGATAGGCAGGGATTGCTGTTTGCCAGAGGCTGGCAATGGGCAACAGGATGGATTACTGGATGACTACCTTTTCTGTTCATTCCCTCTGAAGCACCTGGCATTGGCCACTGTCAAAAGACAGGACACTGAGCTAGATGGACCACTGATCTGACCCAGTATGGCTATTCTTATGTTCTTAAGTAAAAACAAGATTTATGTTACATAGGGAAGAAAAATCATCAAATGGAATGTTCTGAGCAATATAAACACATCTAGACTAATCTATTTGGAAAAATGTAGCTACTATGGTCTAAACTTAGTTACATGGAAAAATAATGCTTAAGCAAGAATCAAAATTTTGGCCCATTTCTCTTTTTCTATTCCTGTCTTTTCGGGGGAGGATTGGGGGAGGAAGGGCAAAGGTTGGTTTAATCTACTTCTTTGAGCTCCTCTTATTCTTGGACTATCCAGGAGCCTACAAGGGTAAATTAGAGCAGCCTTGGGACTGTTCTTCTTATATTCTGAAAGCAACAGCCTCCTATAGCTGGGCCGGCCCTAGACTCAATGGTGACACTCCCCCCCCCCCCCAAGCCTGGAACCCCAGGGTTGTCTGCCTCTAAATCTGGCCCTGCTTACAGGTCATCCACCAGCCAAGAATAGCTGGAATTGTGGCCAGCTCCCTTCCCCACCCTGGCATGCTTTTTGTTTTTTTCATATAAGTGTTTGCAACCCTCAGTAGTTGTATCATGTCTAATTTGTAGGGTACATTCTTCTATGCAAGGACTTAGTTTTTTGCTTGATTTTTGTGAGGCACATATTTAGGTACTTGGAAAAATGATGAAAAATTAAACCCATTTGCATGCCACTCCAGTTATTAACTTCAGTGGGAGTTGTGTTCTGCAACTGACAGGATTGGGCCCAATTGGCAGTTCATTTCTGGCTCTAATGATTCAAGATGCTGCTTTATTAAAGTCCTTTATGGCTTGGATCCTGCACTGATCATCTCTCTGCTCATATGACAAGTTGGAACTATAGGTTGATATCATCGAAACCTCCCAAGCTAACAGTTCTCAGGCTTAAACATGAGGAATCTGGAGGCAGGGTGATAACAGGGCTTGAGCCTGTTCCAATCAAGGTTAAGGGTGAAACTCCCCCTGACTTCAATAGAAGAGTGTGAAGCCTTCAGTGATGTTTTCTCAACTCTGGAATTCACTCCCAGCTGTCCCTGTAAATTTCATCCATTTTCCTTTTATGAGATGAGCTGAAGGAGGTGAAAGAACTTGGGAGGTGATTGGGAAAATCTTGAATGTGGCCATTGGACCATTTAGAATTTTATATATATTTTTAAACTAAAGTGAGCCTTAAACTTTGGAGCTGTGCCTTTTAAAAATTTGCATAAATGGTAATCCAAACCAAGTCCCTCCACTAGCTTTTCTACAGTGCTGAAAACATTGATGGCATGGCACTTGGTGAATAATAACTAATCCTTTAATATGCCTAATTTACATTTGTGGCTGATCCTAAATATGTATATAAACCTGAACATTTGCTCACATAAGAGAGAGAATTCAGGAAGCATAGTCTCTGACCATATTTAAAAACAAAACAAAGCAAAAAAAAACACTGAATGGAATGAAAACAACAAAAGCGAAGAAATTCCAAGTTGAGGTTCTGTACCTTGCATCTTGCTGTTACAGGACATAAAAAAGCACACCACAAATTTTCATTTATATGGGATTTGCCTTAACTTTGAATTTCCTGATTTTTGTCAGTGCATGGTACAAATGTAAACATATTATACGTGTAGTTAATGGTTTTAATCTCTGGACTAGTATTCTGGAAACTAGCCCAACAGAAGTGTGTATGGCTCTAAACCTTTCAAATCTAGTTTCAATGAAAGTCAGTGTCATATTGCTATATAACTATATATAACTTTTTTGAGCTAAGCCGACATTCCCAGCAGAGAGATCAAAGTGTATTGTACGTCTTCCTTTTCTCTGGTGGAGAGGATTTACCAGCTTTCACTGATCTCTAGGGATCAGATTTTTAAAGGTATTTGAGGCATTGAGATGCTGAGTGCAGCAATACCTAACTGATTTAGGCTCTTAAATGCTTAAATCCCTTTTGAAAATGAAATTTAAGTTCCTAAATCAGTAAGGTGTTGCAATGGTGAGTGTAGCAATGCCTAGATACCTTTTTAAAAATCTGGACTGTATAACCGCTCAGCTTTTCGGGGTTTATTTGCAATATGTGATAATCTAAATTCCTCATGAACACCTTCCATCACCTGCTCGCTGATCCATGTCTTGTTCTGTTAACTGAATCACGTTTTAAAGTCCCTCCTGGCTTCACTTTGCTGGGCCTAAAACAGGCTGCTATGAAATGACCCTTGTCACAAGTGACTATCATTCATGTTCGCCCTAAAAAAATACATTGTACCCATGGTGTTAAAGCAAATAAGCCATATGTCATAATAGCAAATATGTGACATTAAAGACCAGTAGACCAGAAAAGGCCCATCTTATATTGTCTTATGATTCATATTTGAATATTTCTTCCCTCAAAGGTGGGAATTTATTCAGATACAGTCTGTGTGGCCCTTTCCCACCAGTCCTGAGTGACCAATAATTAATTTATGCTGAATGTAATTACTCCCTTGTTAACAGTAGTTTTTCTGCACTTTCTCTCAGTTGGCTCTGGAGACGTACATGTTGAGTGTGATGTATGACTCCTGGCACAGAATGAAAACCCTAGTCCTGTGGAAAGACAGAGATAAAGTGAGGTTGGTCCATTACTCGTTAATGAATTTATGGGCTCACCACTCTTATCTGAAGTGCAGCAGAGAAAAATTCTTAGAGGCTATTAGTGTAGTCTTGAAATAAAGATACTAAAACTTGGATTTATCCACCCCTTTCAATCCTGTCACCTCAATGACCACTTCAAAACGACAACAAAAAAGGCTTTTATTTTAAATGAAGGAGAGACAGACAGACAGCTGGTGTGTAGTGAACTGTATTTTAGCCAAGAAACTCCAAGGCTGGAAAGACAGGGAATAATGAAAATACCTTCTATATGATGATTCATTAGCTGAGTCTGTGTATCTGAAGTTACACTGGAAAGCAGGAGATATATTGCAGATAGCAAGTTGCCACCGTTGTTATGCTACAAAGCGGTAACCATGCAAATGTGGGACTGGTGGATGAAAGTGTGTTCCCTATTGGAGGCAGTTATGATACCTCCTGTATTGTGATACTTCTTTCTGCAAGCCAGTTAAACATTAAGTGCCAGTTATCTATGTAGGTGTTTTTCTGCAGTATTTAAGTTGTCCATGGTAACGAAAGTCCAACTCAGCATTTTACATAAAATTGTTTATGAAAGGCAGCAAACATTAGAGACACGTAAAGTGTGTTGTTTAAAGTAAAAGTACTATAATTGGGGTCTTCAAGGCTCCTGGTAAAGTCACAGGTTAATATAACAACAAGCTGAAACATTCTAGAGATGGGAGGAAATGTTTATGGTTGAAATCACTTACATGTGTTTTGATGGGTTAATGTTAATAGGATGAGGTTGCCACCCCTTCTTGCACATTGCTTATCTAAGAGTGGCTAAATGGTAGCAAGGGATGGGGGTTGTGTGGGCTAGAAGGAGAGACCTTTACCATCATGGCTGCCCTCAACCCGTGCCCCAGCTCCTGGGAACTAGGATTCCCCAGGACACTATTGTCGTCGTCATTGGAGGTGGTCAGAAGTTTCTCAGTGAAACAAAGTTTCCTCCGAAAAAGTCAGTTAGTCAAACCGAAATGCTTCACAAAACAAAGTTGAATAACATCTGACATAAATATGTCCGGTTCTGTGTCAACTCACATGGCTGGATTCTGGGGAACCTGGACTTCAAGGGTATGTAACTCTGGGATAGACCTGCTGTGCCAGGGCTTCAGGCTCTCTGCCATGAGCACTCAGAGTCTAGGTTCCTGGCTCTGCAGCAGGGAGTCTGGATGCTCCCCACTGAGAATTCCAGGCTCCCTGCCATGGAGCTGTAAGCTTGAAAACCCTGGGGTCCAGCCCAAGGGTCTGGAAACCCAGGGATCCCTGGCCCATGGCAGTTTGTATGGCAGGGCTGCCCTGCAGTTGCAGATTCTGGGAGCTTCAGTGGATGCCAACTAAAACTGACAAAAAAAGTCTGTTTCAGCCAGCAGCTGCCAATCTCTGGGAACATATTTTATTCTGGAACCGCCATGTGTCAGTGCTTCCAAAATTAAAATTTTTCAGCATTTTTTATTTTGTGAGAAATATTGGTTTATTCATATTTGGAACACAACCACATTTCAATATAGCAAAATTTCTCACAAATTGGAAATCCCAAGTTTTGGAGACATGTCCTGACCGGACCAGGCCAGAGAAAGAGACCCAAATGACATCACCATCTCCACCAGATTCAACTAAATCTTCAGCAATCCCTGGGATGTGAAACTGGTTTAGCTGGCCAGATAATTCCACCTTTTGTGACACTACTGTGATCAGAAAGGCAGGCTAAAAACAATTTCTGAAACAGCCCAACACTGGTACAAGTTTGCCAGGTCTTGGTATGGCTGATCAGACCATGTGCTGGGCCTGTGTTTTTCCAGCAGTGAAGTTGCAAGTGAGTGTCAAGACAAGAGACTGAAGCTGCATTTTCTAACAATTACTCCTCTCAATTAGCTTTTTCTTTTCCTCAAAAAGGACAGTTCCTACATTCTAAAAGACTGTCATACACAGAGGTTTCCCTATATCAGCTGTGTACAGTTATCTGGAAACGATATAATGAATGTTACTGAATTTAAAAGTATTACTTGGTACCTTACATTTCAAATGTTTTAATTTCTTTCTTTTTCTATATCTTTAGTAAAAGATTAAACAATATGATGGTTGTTGAAATAAGACTAAGCCAGCAATAATTTGTTGCAAAACCCCAGAGTATGCTTAACTATTTAATGTGGTAGCGGTGAACAAGGGTTTCAGTATAGACTCCTAGAAAATTAGGGTTGGAAGGGACCTCAGGAGGACATCTAGTCCAACCCCCTGCTCAAAGCAGGACCAACTCCAACTAAATCATCCCAGCCAAGGCTACCTCAAGCTAGGCCATGAAAACCTCTAAGGATGGAGATTCCACCACCTCCCTAGGTAACCCATTCCAGTGCTTCACCAGCTTCCTAGTGAAAAGGTTTTTCCTAATGTCCAACCTAGACTGTCCCCACTGCAACTTGCGACCATTGCTCCTTGTTCTGTTACCTGCCACCACTGAGAACAGCCTAGCTCCAATCTCTTTAGAACCCCCCTTCCGGTAGTTGAAGGCTGTTATCAAATCCTTCCTCACTCTTCTCTTCTGCTGACTAAATAAGCCTGGTTCCCTCAGCCTCTCCTCATAAGGCATGTGCCCCAACCCCCTTATCATTTTCATTGCCCTCCGCTGTACTCTCTCCAATTTATCCACAACCTTCCTGTAGTGGAGGGCTCAAATTTGGACACAATACTCCAAATGTGGCTCACCAGTGCTGAATGGAGGGGAATAATCACTTCCCTTGATCTGCTGGCAATGCTCCTGTTAATGCAGCCCAATATGCCTTTAGCCTTCTTGGCAACAAGGGCACACTGTTGACTCATATCCAGCTTCTTTCCACTGTAACCCACAAGTCCTTGTCTGCAGAACTGCTGCCTAGCCCGTCGGTCCCCAGTCTGTAGCTGTGCATGGGATTCTTCCATCCTAAGACTCTGCACTTGTCTTTGTTGAACTTCATCAGATTTCTTTTGGCCCAATCCTCCAATTTGTCTAGGTCACTCTGTATCTTATCCCTATCTTCCAGCATATCTACCACTTCCCTCATCTTAGTGTCATCTGCAAACTTTGAGGGTTCAATCCACCCCATCATCCAGATCATTAATAAAGATATTGAACAAAACCAGCCCGAGGACCGACCCCTGGGGCACTCTGCTTGTTACCAGCTGCCAACTACCTGTTCAGCCCGATGATCTGGCCAGCTCTCTATCCATTTTATAGTCCATTCATCCATCCCATACTTCTTTAACTTGCTGATAAGAATACTATGGGAGACTGTATCAAAAGCTTAACATGGTATCCCTTGTTGGTCCCTTTTCAACACAACAGTGTGTAAGCTGGGAAAAGGGGTGGCAGCAGCACCTCTGCACAGAGAGACTAAGCATAGCTGGCATGTCCTGGGGAAGATCACTGAGGCACATCTGTGCCTCAGCCCTTCAGAGGGAGGAGAATTGTGAATGGGTCAGAGGTGTGGCCCAGAGCCCCTACACCAAAAACCCACATGGGTGGAAACAGTTGCCTGCATTTGTTTTCCTTCTTGAAGACAAGTATTAGTGTATTGAATTCAAAAATACACATCCCTCAACCCCAACATTTGTCTCACAGATCAAAGCCCTTTTTATCCAGGGTTTGCAACTTCCCTAGGATTTGGTCCCTGAAAAGCACCTAGAAACTATTTAAGCTAGGAAGTTTATGTTAAAAAATGACTGTGATCTTCCTGAGCCCTCTTCACACTGCAGCTTCTGTTCCATCTGGTGCAGCAGTGGAGAATTTACGGGACTGTTCTTGCCAGTGAAGACACAGCTGAAAAGTTGTAGATTAAATGACTGGTTTTAGTGTTATGTAACTAAAAGAAAATTTGTTCCTTCTAAGAAAGAACCAAGAGTAATGTATGACACAAACAAATACTCCTAATTGTCAAATATCCACTATGCCTGCAGGGTAATAAAAATGGTGTAGCAGTCCCTGAAAATGGAGTATTTTGCAGTTAATCTCACCTAAGAAACTGAGGGTTTCAGATTTGTCAGTTTGCTTTTGGTATCTGTTATTAAGCTGCATATGCAAATAATGTAGTCTCATTGGTTTAAAATGCAAATAGGAAGAAGGTTTTCATTTAGCAGAAACAACTGTTTTTCTCTGTTGGGGGGAAATAAATGGTTTACTGTTGTTATTTATTGGCTACAATTACCAGAGAATAATGAGCTCCTGGAAGAACACACTGGATGCTAGCAAGTAGTTAAGTGAAGCTGACCCATAAAGGCATGTTTAAAGGCTTTATGCAGAAGGTAAAGCTAATGCTGTATCAGACTCAAAGGTGGCTAGCAAACCTTGTCCGGCCTGCCACTGAAGATGTCCACTAGGAAAACCCTGTTATCAAAACAAAAATCAAAATGTGCTACAGTTACAGTGATCCTTGACTGCAAAGCAGTTCCACATTGGGCTCCTTGCTCTCTCACTGTTGTGTAAAAGTGCTATAGCCTAAAGACCATGTTGACTAAACACAAACCATGTTGCTTCATAATTATTTGAGACAGACAGTTTTCATTTCTTTTTCTTTCCATTGTTATATATCTGGGGTACCACACTTTTCACTGTATAATTACTTACATAAGAGGGGGGGACAGTTTGGGTAATATGAGAACTTATCCAAAGCTACCCAAAATTTGAATCTAACCTAAATTAAAAAAAAATAAATTAAAAAAAAAAAAGCCCCTAAAATCTATTGGAAAAAGTCCATTTTCATTTTCGCATCATTCACATCATTCTAGCTGATGCTGGAAGCATCACTACCAAAATAGTTTGAGTGAAATCCTGGCCCCAGTAAAGTTAAAGGCCAAACTCCTATTGACTTCAGTGGGGTCAGGATTTCACCCTTTGAAAATTTCCTGCCCAACCAGAAGCAGAAAATATTAGAAAGCTCTTGACAGAACCTGTT
The DNA here is from genome assembly GCF_026122565.2 of Emydura macquarii macquarii. Taxonomy (NCBI): domain Eukaryota; kingdom Metazoa; phylum Chordata; order Testudines; family Chelidae; genus Emydura; species Emydura macquarii. Next base: position 2,745,008 of record NW_027132434.1, read on the forward strand.
CTCATGATATTTTGAGTCCAGTTTTCCAGATTCAGTTATTTTGTATAATTTAGATTGCATGGTAAAAATAAGAACGATCTAGGAATATGTTGTATAAGGAATAGTTTAGGAAAGTAAATGTAGAAATAGAGATGGATTTAAATTAAAGGGGGAAAGATAAATGAGGTGACTTCATGTAGAGTATGGTATAGTATATTGTATTTGACTTTATTAACTCTCTATTACATAACATAATCATTGTAACATTCTGTGGAAATGAAATAAAAGCTGGTGTATTACATTTATAGCATTTTGCATTGAACATAGCTCTGCAGAATGTGGAAAACAAATACATGAAAAATCAGTACCTTGCTTTTATTTTAATTTTTAAGTGCTATAGTGCTACACAGTATTTGTCCAAAGCTCTGCAGTATCACTGTTGTAAACTGCTGTGTAATGGGAATACACCTTAGAAGGATTACTGTATTTTATAAGATAATTAAATGAGCCCTATAGCCTAAGGAGCATTCTGTTCCCATCTGTTGGTGAATGGAAAAGAAGGCCACAGAGCTGCTTCATCTGTATAAGCTATTTACCCAGAATGCCAGATAGCATTCCCCTTTGGAGTCTGTCTCTCTACTCCGATCTATTGGTAGAGATAGGAAAATACAACAGAGAGCTTCATTTGCATAAGCTTTCTACCCAGAATTCCTCTAGCCATACTGTGGGAGTCACCATAACTGGACACAAACTCAAATTTGGTTGGGGTTAGGTTTATTTCCTTGTAAGGATTTTGCTTAAGTTTTATGTGTGCTAAGTGATTTATGTTAGTCAGCCTCTTATGTTGTTGTGAAGATATGTATAAGGCAGCAGTAGAGCTGGGTAAACTCTGATTAGGTCTTTCTTTCTCAGCCACCAACTTAAAGTGAATTCATTATTGTTTGGATATGGGGTGGTGCCTCAAAACAGAACCAGGCAGACAGGCCTGCCCAGGGTGATTGAGCCTACACTATCTACTGATGTCAAACTGTGAGTGGGGATGTTGTAGATGGGGAAAGGAAGTGATGTGGTAAAGGGACCTTTCTCTATTGGACCTTCACACAAGTGGGTGGAGAACTAAGTTAATGGACTCCTGCTGGAATTATCATGAGGGAGAGTTTTATTTATCATTCATTTAGATAAATTGTTGCTGTGTTTTTCCCAAGTTGATGCTCTATTCCCTGTTCCCCTAAAAGGCTCACTGCTTGCAAGTGGGGAAGTATTGCTTATTCAGGGCACTGAGAAAAGATATTTATTGATCCCAGAAATTCCGGGTGTGATCTTGAGGATGATGTTTGTTTGTTTTAAGAGGAACCCCTTGCTATTTGAGCCTGGCTTTTTTTTTTTTTTTTTTTTCTGCCAATCACATATGGCAGAAATATTATAGAAACATGTACTGTACATAGAGCTTTGGAACTGCCCAGAATAGCTTGTAGAAAGCTTACACAAATTCCACAAATCATCTTCATTTTGTTTTGTGTCCCAGGTTCAAAGAAATGCGAACTCAAAGAAAACCCAAGTAACTGTTCACTGCTTTTTTTTTTAACCAGTACAGATAGCTTTAGATACGTAAGAAGATCATAATCCATACTTCTACAGCTATGAATGAGGGAACAGTAATGAGGGTATAAGAAGACACCTCAAGGGGAAAGCTTGATTTGTAAAGTATTTAGTTAAATTTGGACAATTTAATTAGAGGATAGAAACAGGAACTCAGCCATTGTACGATATACACATTGTGGTAAAAGTGGGTATGTAGGCATATGTCCCTATAAATATGAAACTTGGCAGTGTGAGAAGATGGACAGAAATGTTCTATCTGAATCAGTTACAATATTTAGAGGTATTTCCAACTCAGTAACAAGTTGGATTAATTGGCAAATTCTTATGAGCATTCAGAGGGATGGTATTTCAAACCTGATAGAGGAGAGGAGAGGAGCAAAGTAGCAGTATCTGAACTATTGTCTACAGGACAGATCCTGAGCTGTCATTCTCCAGTGCAGTAGAGCCTAAAGCAGTGCAAATATTGTGTTTCTGCTGTGTTACTGACCTGAGCAGTGGGGGATCCACAGCAATATGCTGAGCCATCCAGACATCCATGCAACACATTTTACAGTGCCTTTGACATGGGGAAGCCCTGGAATACTCAAGCCTTAAATTACATCAGTTTCTCAAACAGAGATTGCCAAATCTTCTGACTGAGAGCATGGATAGGACTCGGTGGTATATCATTAAATCACTTGGTTGTATATCACTGCTGGGGAACCAAATAATGAAAAGCAGAAAGGTGAAAGGGGGAGGAATGGCACTAACAAAATCTAAGCCGGGATGACTAGTGGAATTGATTGTACTGAGATGGATGGCAGGAGGCAGAGTCAAGGATCAGGGTCAGAAAAGTTAGGGAGAATCTAGTTGGGCTTGAAGAAGAAAAAGGATATAAGGATGGGGGGCTATAGGATACAGAGAAATGAGGTGTAAGAGAAGACCTTTACAAGTTTGGAATGGATTTATATATGATGTGGAGAAGTCTAATGGAAGAGCAGACTGCAAAATCAAAGTTGTGTGTTGCAAGAAGTAAATGCAGGAGGATTTATTAAAGAAATATAGAAGCCCAGCATTAAAGCCAAAAGCCTGGCTCCTCACAGTGAAAGCAATTTGCATGGGGCCCCGGACAAAAATTGAAATGGGTAAGGAAAAACTAGAAGCCTCCTCTCCTGCAGAAATATACCATGGCAAGAGTTGCAGTTTAAAATATAGTCACATCTAAAACCAAATCCAAATTCTTTTGGATGTGAAGCCTTGTATTAACGTAAAAGATGAAAACCAGAATTTCATCTGGCTGCTATATTCCCCATTAAAAGTCAGTTTCAGGAAACAGTTACTCCCACGCTTCAGCAATCCTAGATCTTAGGAAGCCTTAATTAAGAATGCAGATAGGAGCTCTGGAGATGAAGATTGATTTGTTTCTGATTCTGGGTGCAAAAGTTTAAGAAGAGGGTATTTTCTATGGCTAAGCTGGTCACTCAATCAACACGGAGGGGGGAAAGAGTCTGAGCTCATTTCTGCTGTCATTAGATCTTTATGCCATGGGAGTATGGCAGGCTGTAGTTCTGCATGACAACATTCCCAGCAGAGTTGTTAGCTTGATGAAACCTTCACTAACTAAGCATGTCTTCTCTTTTTGTTCTTTACTTTACCGGCCCAAAAGCATGCAACTTCCTGTACTGAAGAAAGATTAAATACAACATGTATTGGAATGGTCCAAAATTAAGAGCAGTATTATAGGAGTTTTGGCCACAGAACTTTAAAGCTAATGATGTGCTGTGTGCTACCATTTCTACAGTTTGTCTTGTAGAAAAAAGTATATGACTGTAATCACTGGAAATTGTGTGGTTTTGAGTGAATCACCTGAAGTGTTAAAGAAAATTCTGCACTCTGTTATGCCTTTGAAACCCACTGGACATCACTGGGATTGCACTAATGTAAGTGAGGTGTGGAATGTGGCTTTGTATGGAACTTATGTTAAGGTGCTCAGCATTCACCTATTACACAGCATCTACTGAAATTTACCTCACAGGAAAAGATCCAAAGTAACTTGGTATAAAATCCATAAGAGCAGCAGAAAATCAGCAATAATAAATGGTCTAATGGACAACAAAAGATCAGTTTCAAATCTAGCTTGTTTGGCTTAAAACCAGTTATTCAAATGTAATCTTTATCAAAGTTTGACTTACTATTACCTCATTTAAAAAAAAAAAAAAAGAGAGTTTATTTTTAACTGGATAAAGTTGCCCTGGGGAGTTGATGTTTTCTGTGTCTCTTGACCTTTCAGATGAAACTGGTTGAGAGAAAAAAAGTCTGAAATAGATCATGATACTATGGAAGAGCATCTCTGACAAAATGTATTCTGTCCTAGTTTAGAAACAAATGCTAAAAATAGCTTATGGGTGGTAGCTGATTATTTTTCAGTCAACAAATAATATCTTTAGAGCTGCTTAAATATTGGATCTATTTTTTTGCAAAAACGTTCCTCAGATTTTATCCTTTTTTTTTCCAATCAGAATTTTGAGTTTTTTCAGCAAGCATCAATCCCTTCAGATCAAGTTTTAAAGAAATATTTTAGAGATATACATTTAAGCTATCAAGAGTAGGAATTTGCTTTTTCACTTCCCGTACAAAATGTGATCAAAATGTCTCTGGATACACAAAGTTCAGAACCATGATACTCTTAGCAAGTTGCACTTTTAAATTAAAATGTATTCAATTGCTGTTGGTTGAAACACTGCTCAAATTGGAGAGGAGTAATGTTGTTGCCATCAAAATGACAGCTTACTCTCACTCTTAATGGGCAGCCAGCAGTTATACCCCAGCAATATGAACACTGGTCTACAAAATAGCAAGAGTTCTGTGGCACCTTAAACACTAAACTTATCCCAAAATAAATTTGTTAGTCTTTAAGGTGCCACAGAACTCTCACTGTTTTGCTAAAAACAGACTAACACAGCTACCTCTCTGGAACTAGTCTACAAGTTTGTCATTTCTGTTGAATGGAAATTTAAAGTATTAATTTAAATTTGGACAGATTAATCATTTCAGCTCTGGAAAAAAAAATCTTATTACACTTAAAATCCTTTTGTCATCTTATCTTGTCTAAGTGATTTACCAGTCAAGCCTGACACCTTTCCTGCACAGATTGTTCTTTTTGTCTTTCACTAAAGCAAAAACCAGGTACCTTAAAAAAAAATCATTGTCTTAAAAGTTCATGTCACCATAATATAATGCTATCACTTCTGAAAATATTTTCATTTTCTGACATGAACAGAGGTGCCATAAAGTGGTGCTGACAACTCCATCTCTCACATTTCACAAATCTTATCAAGATATATCATCAGAAAACCGCACGGGTATATCCGGGCTCTGACAAACCTGAAACATTGCCTGCCAGCCACAGATAAGGTTTGAAATGTTGGTCAATGAAAAGGTGATAACAGTAACAAGGATCAAATGCATGTACAACTTCACCTTTAGACAGCTGTGGTTTTCAACTGAGCCACTATGTAAGACATATTGTTGCTCTGTCTTAACAGATATGCCAACTGGCTACTATGGAATATGAGACCCAAATAATACTTAGGACAATAGTCATAGGCAGCCTTTATTTTGGCATTTCAACAGGACAAGACAGCAGCAGTGTACTAAGTCAAACAGTATCAGTAAACACAGAAAACTCTTGAAGAGGTTTGACAGACAACTTAACACTTTGTTCAAGGAATCAAAGGATTAAGTTGTTTTATTGTTTAAAATGAACTGAAAACTGCAAAACATTTGAGTAGAAAAGCATAAAAGCGGCTTTTCTTTTTTCCCCTTTAAAGGAGATTGACTTTTCAGGCTAATTTTGTCTTTAAAGAGAAATTTTAAAATAAAAATAAAGGTATGAAAAGCTGAACCCAAAATATTAAACTGACTCTCTTTCAAAAACAAAAAAACCCTCATGATGTAAACATATATAGCTATAGTTCTTAAGACAGAATTTATAATCATTTGCTTAATGGTACTTCCCCCATGCCATCCATTTTCAAACAAAGCTTAGTTTATGGCTATCATAAGAGATTACGTTCCCTTACAGTTGCAGTATTTCTTCTATAATGATTTATTTTAAAGGGTTTCACCATGATAGCTCTCCAACTTTGTTCCTTCCTGCATATCACTGTTCAGGGTCAAAAGCTGGAAAAAGGGCTAGTCCCAGAGGCCTAACATATTTCACCAGTGGAGACTCTGGCTTTTCACTTCTCCTTCTCTCCTCATCACTTTATTCTTAAAGAATAACAGATGTGGAAACATTTAGAAAAGAACTAATTGAATTTCACATAACACAATTTAGCATTGTTTGAGGAAGTACCTAAATCAACAGCACATTTTCTGAAAGGCCCAGCACTGCCTAATTAGAACACCAAACGTGTGACTAATTGGCCACACTTACACCAAAAGCTCTGTCGCAGATGAGCTGTTGCCTATTCATTTTAGCTAAACTTAGTCCATTGGTTTGGCTGTGAGGTAACTGTGGTTGTTTTAAATGAGCTGTGCCAAACATAACGGGAAAACTCGGCAACAGTGGTTGAACAAATCCATGTAAAAGCAGAAGAGTAATCGGAACGCTTACATGCTGGCAGCACCTGGAGGATTACCAGGAGATTATCAGCACATAAATTACTGGATTCTTGGTGCTCTGTAATTGGGACACTTAATAGCCTGCTCTTTATCATGTCTACTCCATTGTCTTTAAAAGCTTAGCATCTAATTAAAAAGTAAACCAATATGATCAGGGAAGGCTCCACTGTGCCCAGCACTTACCACTGGCAGATCTGCTTTTTGCATGCAACAGGATGTTTACCTTCTTAATCCTGCCACCCCTTTTTTAATGCAAAGTATGGTAAACCTATTGAAGCAGAAGGAGTAGAGCATGCTGCCCTCTCCATACTTCTGGAATGTGGAAGTTATGCTTTGGGGATTCACACAAAATTCTCTCAGAAAGCCCCGTAGCGGGCTGCCAACATTCTGGATGGTTTCCTTTAAAAGGGATTATCAGTTTGAAAGTAAACATGGAAGCAGTGGCACTTGGGGGTGGGATTAGATGGTTTCATGCATACCTGCCAACAACAATCCCTTAGAGTCATCACAAGTGTTACACTTCCAGTCCTGGCCGGGGGCCCAAGACTGTTGGCGTCATTTTACCAATGTCATACAATACTCACCTCCTATATGCCTCTAGGGAATCACCCCTGGGTTTTTTTAATAGCTGCTGGTCAGGCAGGAGATGGGTTGCTGAGATTTCTCTTCACAGTTAATCCACTTGAGTCTCTTGCTGCCTCGTAACTTGCCCCAACCGCTCCACCCCTCCTGCTGTCATTCTTATTGTCTCATTGCATGCAGAGCCACAGTGAGGGAGGAGACTGGAGGAAGTGGTGTGGTCAAGTGGATGAGGAACTGCACTGGGAGTTCAGGAGATCCAGGCAGAGTGGCCTTGAGCTAGTCACTTCACCTCCCTGTGCCTCCATTTCCTCTCCCTACCTTTGTCTGTCTTGTCTATAAGCTCCTTTGGGCAGGTGCCTAATCTTTTGTACAGTGCCTAACACAGTTGGGCCCCAGTCTCACCTGGGGCCTTTAGATGTTTCTGTAACACTAATAATGATGAGACAGAGAGAGATCTCAGCAAGTTTGATGTGGAGAGGACTCTGCCATCCATCTGCTTGAGGAATGTGGATTTCTAAAGATGGAAACCTGATGAGGGGACAAGAGAGAAGGGGAATCGAAAGGCAATGAGGAGAGACATCAGGAATAAAGGGGAAAAATCTAAATGTGCAAACAATCCTCACTGGTGATAGTATCCACACCCCCGGCTTATTTGAAGAAAATGTCCCTTGAAAGTTTGTTTCCCAGATGTTGGCAACTGAGCAGTAGTGTCACATTTATGAAGTGGCTTTGTCTTTCAGAGCCTACATGGCAAAATTCTGATTTGCCATAGTGGGAATTTTGCCTGTGTAAGGAGGGGGGTGACAGCTAAGCAAACCTGCTGCTAAAATGTGCAAAATCTTGGGAATTTGGTGTAATTAAAATATATTTTTATATGAAATATTGGTCACACTTCATCACATTTAATTTTCTCCATCTTTATGTTGATTTTTCCCCCCACGTAAGAGAAAAGTTGTCCTTTCACAAAATGTTATCTCCAGTACAAAAAAAGGGGTGAGTCCTAAGAACCTCAGCACTTCAACATGATCTGCCTGTCAACAAGCTACTGTTTAGAAGCCACAGTGAATCAATTTAGACAAAAAGAGAGGCAAAATTCCTGCACCAGGCTGACATGTCCTATAGGGCACACTTGGTGGTAACATGAGGGACTGCAGGAATCCAAAGCCACGCATGTGTACTGTAAAGGAAAAGCCAAGGTCTTGACCCTTCTGATATTGTAGTCCTTAGGCAAAATTCAATTTTTATTTTAATAATTTCAACAGATATTGATTGATTTTAAGCATTTTTTGCTATTTTTTATTTTAAATTTTCTTAATTGCCCAAAATTATGGGTTTTAAACATTTTTTTTCCATTTTTATCTATTTAAATTTTCACAGCTGTGGGAAATTACAGGGGTCAGACAATGGGGAGAGGGAGTCAAACAATTATTTAATGAGTAGATACTGAGATGCAAAAAGTTAAAGCTTTATAACCATTAAAACACAAATTGTCAACATTATATGTCAAAATACACAAAGAAAATAGCCACAAAACAAACTCTAAGTTCTCGAGCAGCATTTTTCTTACTTTGCCAATCTGTGAATTTTGATTAATTAACAATGGAAATATTTTTTCATCAATTTGTGTGTGTACAGTGAAATCTGTTTGTTGACATTTACCAATAAAAATCTAATCCATCCACGCCTACAAATAACAAACAGCAAAAGTAACTAGCAGTTTACTTGCCAGCAATTAAGACTCCCCATATGGCAGAACTTTGATTTTACAATTATTTGAAAATTTAAATAACTAATTTATGTTGCTCACCCTTACAACTGAAGTAAATGGCAAACAACTTGATGCTGCCTGAGTTTGATTTTACTAACTTACTTACCTTTAAAGTGATGGCAAGAAATATTCAAATTCCTAAACAGGTATATTTTAAAATAACTCCACTGCCAAGCAACTTAAAAAATGTGTTTTACTTACATAAAACATTGTTCTTCTGTTGACACAGAAATTTACAAATGCTCACCAGCTTTGTAAAGACCACAAGTGGTAGAAATGGATGTTTTTAAAAGTGTTAAATCAACTGTATTAATTTGCACTTTCATGCAACCTACTAAGAATAAGCTTATATTTACAAAATAGAAAAAGAAAATCTGTAAAGGAAAGAAATTAATTTCAGTACGGAAATTATTACAGACGTAAAGCAATATTAAGTTACTTTAAAATGTTTACTAAACACTCGTATAAACAAAACCCCAAGTAGTAGCAATATACATGACAGCCTTTAAACAGTTGACACATTCTGTAAGTGATGCCTCTGAATCTACATATGAAAATTATTTTAATTATACATCAGTATCTGGCTCAGCTTCTAAGGGCCATATACACTTCATACACTAGTCAATTCCTGACACAACTGTCTGAAGGAAAGCACAAAAACTCCACTTTTGTGTGTTCCTTTGAGCACGTCACATCTGTAATAGCTGGCAAAGAATTCATTCTTGTGCTAGAGTTTCTATGCACCAAAAACTGACTAGATTTCAATAGGGCCGCACCTGGGAGCAGAAGCGCACTTGAACAGTGCTACTTGCGGGACTGTGGCTACTGTCAAACAGATGCTTACTCCTATGCTACCAGTAGGTGACCAAAAATGACAAATCTGTCAATTGCACTTTAATTTCAACTATTAGTTTCAAACAGAAGCAATATATTGTGCTGCTAGTCCCTCTTATGGTCCTAATCTCTGTATTGTAGCATAGTAACTTGCTGATGCTTTCATAGGAGTACATCACTGCAATACTCGCATAGCATGAGCCTGTTCAGACATGACGATATTCTGACACTCTCTGCCAGCTTGCAACAGTTCATCAGGTTTACCAGTACTTCAAGAAACGTTAAAGGGAAACTTCCAGATAGGACAGGAACGATACAGTGAATCTCCTTAATAGCTTGCACCAGTGATTCATTTTCCCCTTTCCCACAGGATTAAAAAAAACACTCTACCTTCTTTACACATCTATTTTGCATATATGTAAAAGTATTATAAAAGAGCTAATTTTATGTCTCAAAGCATATGGTCAGAAACTAAACCTTGATCCAGCCTACAGCTAAGCAGATCTTTTCCTGAAATTGCTACTTCTGGCTGCGAAGGGCCAATCTGGTGCCAGACACCAAATTGACAGCAGAGAGACCATCTTTTCCATATACTCAATGCTCCCCCTGATGGAACCCAGTCAGCATGGAGGGGAAGGAAGAAGCAGCCTGACTCAAATGTGAGGAGGTGGGGGACAGGAGCAGGAGATAACAGAAGGGGGAATGGGATAGGCTGAGAAGGGGGGGCAGGAATAGAAGGCAATAGAAGCAGAGGGGAAGGATAAAATTATTAGCATTTGTGAAGCACTCAGATGCTTTGATGATGAGCACCATAAAAAAAGCCCATGAGGAAATGCATACTTCAGCATTCTGTGCAGGGCTCAGACATAGTGTGCAGTAAATAAAAATTAGGGCCCCACTGAATAATGAGCATAAAAATAAATACTGAATACTGTCCAGTGAGCTCTGTCCATCCTGTATATTGAATGAGACAGGAGTCCTATAGAAAAAATCCAATGTGGTCATGTAATTAAAGAGAGTATTCTAATACATACACATAAAGGGGCCAAATTAAGGTTGCATAGGTAACCTTATTTCTGGAATTTCTTAATTCTTGGGTGCTTGACTTAATGTTTTTTTTACCATAGCTCTTTTTATGTGACTTATATTATTGCAGTGCCTAGAGGCCGTTATGTGCTAAGTGCTGCACCTACACATATTAAGCTCCTGCCTGAAAAGTTTGTAGTCTAAGTAGGAGACAAGAAAAACAAAGCATGAGGGAATTGTAGAAATGTAGGACTGTGAGGGACCTCAACAGGTCATCTAGCCTGTTTCCACTCCCATCCCCACCCCTTGCACTGAAGCTTGACCAAATATACCTAGACCTTCTCTGACAAGTGTTTGTCTAACATGTTCTTAAAAACTTCCAGTGATGACAGGGATTCCACAACTTCCCTTGGTAGCCTGTTCCAGTATTTACTTAGCTATCCTTATAGTTAGAAAGCTATTCCTAATAGCTAACTTAATTTCATTTTTCCTCACTGCTGGTATGTCACTTGTAGTATAAACATGGCTTTCATTTTATAATTCATGTAATTCTATAATAATGAGCATTAAAATGTGTCTAAAATACTTATTATTCAGTGCTGTTATCACACCAGCTACGATGGAAACGTTCAGTAACAAATACATATATAGGAGAGTACACTTCATCAAACTGCACATATTAATATGAGGTTACATATGTAATACAGAATTACTAAGATAGCTATTAAAAGGAAACCACTAAACTGGAAAGAGAAGAAGCAGTTTAGAATATTGGTGAAAGAAAACAGAAAAGGTAGGAGCAGCAAAGCAGAGATAAAGAGAAATGTATACATGTTTAATTTTTTTGGACAATTGTTCTTTATACCATATTGCCATACAGTAGTTTGAATTAGGTGTTGAGCTTCAGTCTCTTGGTTTATGACATCCCAAGTAACCCACAGTGGAACTATAGTCTTATATACAGTTGAGAGTTGATTGTATATGTTTTTCCTTACACTAATTACTGAGACTATATCTTTACACAGGTAAAATTTTATTTACACAGGTAAAAATCTAAACAGGTAAATTTTCTATCTCCAGAAATAGTTTTCAGGAGCAGATCTTATGTCACTTCAGAAAACAAAGGCCCCATCTACACTAGGAAAATGACCCATGGTTGACAAAAGATAGCAAAAGCCAATCCTCTCAAACAGGGATGAAAATGGTTTTGCCTTTAGTGTAGACCAGGCCAATCATTTTCAATACTCATAGGAAGAAGTATTCTCCACTCCTTATTCAAAGATGGGGGTAGGGACGGGAGAGGAAGAGGGTGAGGATTTAGCACATTCTTTGCCATGGATGTTGAAAATGGTTCAACTTGTCTACACCAGCAGGGCCAGATTGTTTTCAACCAATGTTAGGACAGGCTGGGAGAATGTTTGTTTTTGGAAAACTATTCTGATTATGTCATGCCCCATCCACACTCGGGAGAAAAATGAGCTATCTGAGGTAATTTTAAGAAATGGGTTTTAAAAATTGTTTCATAGCAAGTCTTTTCTACATTGAGGATAAAGCCAGAGTGTCCACTTCCACCATGCACTGTATGTAGTATGTGTGTGAGGTAAGTCTAGAAAGTGCCATAAAAATGGTGCTTACAGCATTGGAGTATTTACCTTTATTGCAGTGTTTGAAGTTTTCTCTATACTTAAAATTGGAAATAATGTGGTAAATTTAGCTACTGCTGATGGTAGTTGTCCAGAATTTAATGTCACCCACTGTAAAAATGACAGATTTAGAATGATTCCATCCTCACCCAATAAACTGGAATCATCTTAAGAGTTGCATATCTTCTGCATGTTTTGCGTTTGTCTCAGAAGCATTTCCCTCAGTAAAGACAGCAGATGTGGCTTGGTATGCCTACAAAAGGACATAGAGTTTGTGTGTATGGGTATGTGGTTTGTCGTTGCTAGGGTGATAAGCCCACACAATTAAAAACACAATACCAGAATTTCTTTTATCCATCCCTTTTTTTTTTTTTTACCAGCTGAAGCCTTGGAATTGATAAGCCAGCTAGGGGAGACAGTCATATTCAGAGTTGCTCCAGAGATCATTTGGCAGATGTCTGAAGTGCTGTGTGGTTTGCACTATGGAGACAAAATCTGTGGTGATAACTATCTTGAACCCATTGTTCACCAACGATTAGAGTGGGGCACTCTGATATCCCAGTGCATATGCCAAAACTATTTCTAATTTTCCAGAATTTCAAAATTCAGACTCATTTTGTAATTAATAAAAATATATATAATGCAACATGCATAATTAGATATTTAGCTTTAGTGCTCTACTGGTTTGACAAGCTTCAACAGATTTTTTTCCCCCTAAGGCAAAGTTGCAGTAGAATTGATTTATGAAACCTACTTGCCTTTTACTTATTTTATTCCTCATTATTCATATTCACTGTTGCCCACACTTAACCTTTTGACTCTAATTCCTTAATCTGAATGATGCACACACACAGGCTTTGTTCTTTCTGACAAGCCTTATCATTTTTTATCTCTGTCATCTATTTTTTCAGCCATTAGCTGATCTTGGGTTCTCTGTATCTGTAATCTGTTTACATTCTTCTTCATTATTTAGTGTTAGTGTAATTCTTTCAAACCATTGAGTTATTTTCCCCTTGTTTCTTGCCCTTTGCTTTTTTTCATTCTCTGAGCCCAATCTCTGTGACTACCACACTTTAGAGAAAAACAATAACTTCAGTCATGGAACTGCTTAACAAAATACTATGTGATGAAGGGTAAAACCTGCCCTCATATGCTCACATCCATAGCTGAGGACAGGTTTTGGGCCTCTGACTAAGAAAGTGGAAACTTAATTTCAAATGTATGTTTTAATTATCAGTGCCTCTGAAAGATTACATGTGGAATAGCTGTAGATTTCATTAATGGGACATAGCTGAGGTTAACACTATACACTGAAATATACTACTTATATTTATTTGCGGAGTTATTTGCAGAAATTTGGCATATTTTGTGGGTTGGTTCTACAAAGCAAGTGCCTAAATGGTTTACATTTTTTTTAAATGAACAAATAAATTAAAAATTAATACCAAGAACTCCAAGTACCAAGTACTCAAGGGCAGCTCTAACATAACAAACTAACATATGTTTAAGGGTGTAGTCGAGAGGGTTTGGTAAGTAAACAGATTATATCATAATTTTTTTTTAAGTAGACCCAGTCTTGTTCACCGTACTCAAGTAGTGGGTTTTATTGTAGTTCCTGGAAGGGAATGTGTTCTGGATATCACAGAACCTTCTGTTCCTGTTCCCCTATCCCAAGTCAGACCTGAAGTATTTCAGTTTACTTCAACAAACCAAACGGGCACACTTCAATTTCAGGAACATCAATGTTTCATTTCATTTGAAAATATCAAAACAAAACTGTCATTTCTAAATCAAAATATTTTTGGAATACTTTGTTCTATGAAAAAAACGATATTTCAGTTTTTCATCCTGATTTGAGATGGAAATAAATGTTGATATATCAGAATTTTCTGAGGGAAGGGAAAGCTCTATTTCACTCAGCTCTAATGACTAGAAAGGCAGCACTACCAGTTCTGCCTATTATACATATACAGTTCAATTGGCTGAACATCCCAAACCGGCATGTATGAATGAAGGATGCCTCATGCACAAAACTGGATTTTTTTTTAATAAGAGGCTGTTTCATTGTGATGGCATCATGACTGCAGGTAACTGGGAAAAGTTATAATTGTCCTCTCTCTATTATAAGATATCTGTAATGCTAAAATTCACTGTCCAACAGTAGGTTTTCACAGTTTTGCTTCATGCTTTTCTAGCACATCTGAGCTGCTAAATTTACAACCTCTAATTCACAGATCTCCTGTCATTGGTGTATAAATGTGGAACTAAATGTAATTGGCATTTCTCCTCTCTGTTTTTCTTATATTGGTGTATAACTGATATTAACTATAAATATCTATCACGGAAAGGAATGGAAGCTGTGGGCGGTCTGCCAGATCCCAGAATAGAAGCTTTTCTTACTTCCAAGTAGGGATGGGGAAAATAAAGATATGGAGGCAATCAAGAGAGATTCACTTTACAGAGAAAAGAGGCCACATGTCCCAATGTAAGTCTCCATTGAAAACGGTGAAGAACAAGACTTGCTGGTCTGCAAATCAATGGATAAAACCATCCTGAGTATAATGAGTACTAATGGGAGAGGAAGGATGATCCAGTGATTGGAACACTGGTCTAGGACATAGGAGACCCAGCTTCAGTTCCTTGCTCCTCTATAGACTTTCTGTGTGACCTTGGGCAATCACTTAGCTTCTCTGGCTATGTCTACACTATAAAATTACTTCAGTATGACTTATGTTGCTCAGGGGTGTGAATAATCCACACCCCTGAGCAATGTAAATTATACCGACCTAAACGCCAGTGTGGACAGCGCTATGTTAGTATAACTTATGTTAGATTATGTTGGCTGTAGAGCATCTTCACCAGAAGTGAAGTGTAAACATAGCCTCTGAGCCTCAGTTTCCCATCTGGGCAATAGGGATAGTACTTCACTACTTCATAGGGGTGTTGTGAGGATAAATACTCTAAAAGATTGTGAAGTGCTTTGAGATCTACTGATGAAATGTGCTATATCAGAAATAGGCATTTTTATGAATGCAGAGCAATGCTTACATTGGTAGGCTGTCAGTATAGTTCTTGAAAGACAATGTATTGTTACATCTCCATACACATGAACTTGCAGTAAGTTTGCACCGTACAGTTCAATGTTTGGAATTGCAAACATTAATGCAAAACTTCAGATGTGAAATGACCCCTTTATTAAATAAATCAAATGATTGGCAGATCTGCACCTTCCCACAAGTTAATCTCTCCTTCTTTAGCCATTAAAAATACAAACCTACATTATGGTGATAATTGTAAATTTCAGCCCATCTTTTTCAACGTTTTCATGAAAATGCAAGATAAGCTTGCTACTCCTTTTTCCAATGCAAAGTGCAGAGGCACTATCTAATAAAAGCCTGTCTTTTTCCTACTGGAAAATTATTATAAAAATACAGTCCTACATCTTTCAGTTGTGATAGATAAGAAATACTGATGGAGCAATAATAATTAATGGCCATACAAGATGAAACTCCAGTTGTTCAGACGGCTGTCTCCACATAATCTGTATTTTATACAAAAGGAGAAAGAACTCAATGGAATTTCAGCTGTGACCGGATAAAAACTGCCAACAAAATGTGATAAGGAAAGTCTAATGTGCATATTAATCATGTTTATAGCTCCTCATTTGCTGATATATTAGCCTAAACTCCCTCTAGAAATACATTTTTTGATCACTGGTCCATTCATTTAGTACAACCAAAGTTAAATAGGCCCAATTAATGTTTCCAGTTTGTATTAATTAAAACTAATTGACTATGATAGTATTCACAATAACTCAAAGAACAAATCGTTTTGAAACTGCAGCATAGGATGAGCACAATTTTTTAAAATGCTAGAAATGTTTGAGTCATGAAACCTGTCTTTATATGTTTGTTGCCTTATTTCAGAATAATTGTTTATTACCTAAATAGTTTTTTCCAACTATAATTTAGATCTAAAAATAGCATATTGTGAAAAGAACCTCACTGCAGAATAGTGTGAATTTTATGTATGGTACCCCTTATTTCTCCATGTATACTGATATAATAGAAAAGATAACTGGATGCAGCACAGAAGGTTGTGTGTTGAACTTTTTTGTAGGTTTTGGAGCTACCCATGGGTCTTTCATTTCCACTCCAATACAGTCTATACATTATCGAGCCTCTTCACTCCCACCTCCTAGAACATTGGATGGTCTAAGTAAGCTCCCGAAATTTTCACCTATTTCTTGTTCTGTATTCTCCCATTTAGAATTTCACCATATATGGCTATGTTCTCTTCTCTTTACTGCCTAACAAACAGCTACTTCATCAAGGCACCAATTGGTCAAACTGTTTGTTGTGAACAGTTTATTTGAAGAATACCAATCTTCCATCTGTCTGTTCATTGTCTGACTGCTTTACACAAATTTATTTGCTATTTATAATTGTTCCATGCAGACCGGAGCTAACACTCACTGAAGTCAATGTAGAAAATCCTATTGATTTCAATAGGAACAATATCAGGTTGTATGTGAATATGTTTTAATCTGTGGGTTTGTGAACTGTGCTTATTGTGTGTGTTTGATGGTCATAATGTCTGCTGTGTGATCAGTGACCTTAGAAACATGGTAATGTTCTGTTCTCTGATTGGATGAATGAAACAGGAATCTAGTGGGAGAGGGCATGATCAAGTTACTGGGGAAAGGATGGGAGCATCTTATGGAGACAGGAGGGGAAGACGGGCCAGCAGAATTAGGGAAATGTTTAGGGCATTCAATTTTTTTCTTTTCCATCCATTGCGTCAGGCTTTGCATAAGACATCACTGCCAGAAAAAATGAGTCTACTTTAAGCGGGAGTTAGATTTAGTATGATTGTTCCTTTTGTCACAGTTACACAAATAATTGCAGCCACATGTGCATTCACAATCCCAGGTGAAGGTTGAGGTCAGATCCTTTTCTAGCTTACTTATTGGTTCTGTGCCTGCACCCTGTCCAGGGCTTTTGTGGAGTCCCAGCTGCATAGAGTGTACTCACATACCCTTGTCTGTCTCATTTCCAGTGCCAGTGCTCTCCATGTTCAGAAATACAGCTTTCTTTTCAGAACAGCAGTAGGAAGGAATCACTTGGGTATTTGATATGTTTCCTATGTGGTCTGCAACTCTCCCCACATAGAACCACTTGATTCTTTTGCAGTTTTCCTTGCCATCCTTCACCCACCCCTTCCAACATTATTAGTTCTCTAATATTAGCATTGTAACTGAAGCTAAATCATTGAGGGCTAGATTCTTCAATAAAAGGACTTGAAAAATAAAGTACTTCTCAAGTAAGGAAGCTGAACAGAATTGGACCTTTAGAAGCTGTTTCAGAAATAAACACTTGTTATCAGGTTACAGGACTCCAGAGGTTCACTTTCTCATAGCTTAAGGCCTTTTTCTGCATTCCTTACTTAGATTGGATTGCTTGTCTATCCCTGCAAGCAGTCTCATTGACTTCAATGGGTTTTAGTGATTATTCTATCATCACATTAAATGTTAGATCCCATGTACAGTTCAAGGCTATATAATTTATTATGTAACATCAAGTTGTGAAGAAATTCAGTGTCTCTGCTGTCATAGCCTTTCAGAGAGAATTCCCAGACTCTGTCTTGGTGGGCTTCCCTCTAGGCTGCAACACAGCTAGCTAACATGTTTTCAGATGTTAACTTTCATTTCATTAACAGGACTTTTCAATTGGGTTAAGCTACCTTGATTTGAGCTAACATGACTGAAAAATCATTCTGGGACTGCCTATGTTTATGCACTGACTTTAGTATAAAAAAAGAGGAGGAAATTAAACTATAGTATGTCACAATCTTACTACATTAAGTTTCTGGGAATGTCACCATTTTATGGTTCATGTACACTGTGATATAATTTAGCATATGATAAGCTTTTCCCTAGATGCTATGACTTCATTCATTCAGTTGTTACTTTTCAAGTGATAACACTCTAATTAGCTGCCAAACTTTGGTATCCTTTGCATACCCTTCCCAGTACAAGTGGTCACTTATCTATACAAAAGTGCTACATGACATCCTTGTTGTTTCAGGAGAACACAGTTACCATTCACTGACTGCCCCCACACTATCTAAGATAAGTGTTATGACACATCTCTCTGATTCAGAGCGAGGCACAGACAACAAAAATTGTCTCACTACAAAAAAAAATTCATGGCAACAAATTCAAAACACCATCACCATATCCTATTGGATATTGAGTTACTTTTCTTACAATACTTCTGAATGCTTAAATATGACCTGAGCGAGTTATATAGTCTCAAGCACTAACATCTATAATTTCTGTAGATGAATGTTCAGTTGTGGTCATAATGTTTATCAAGAACTTTCAAGATGAAAAATTTCTATACTACTGTACATGTGTACTTTACGTGTATGTGTGTGTATTCCTCTTTTGTGCCAAATTCTACAATTCTTATTCAGTAAAAAATTGCCATTTAAGTCAGTTTGACTAAAACCCCCTGGTCCCCAACAACAAAAGAAACCACTTTAGGAATTGGTCCTTTCAAAGGGTCACAATCAAAATTCTAAATCTCGTGCCAGAAATTCTACATGAACAATTTGGGTTTGATGTTAACTATCCAATTTGTGCACAAAAGCTTTCATTAGTGTGCACAAGCAAAACTGCAGGTGCAATCCGAGGGCTTGTCTGTACAGTAAGGTAATGGGCTCTTTGAGTATGTGATTTCTAAAGCACACTAATGTGTTGCGCAGCAATTGGTCCACATAGACCCTACTGGTGTGCACTAAAAGTTGCCTACTCTGCTTTATTGTACTACACAGCACTACCTTAAAGTGCACTCAGGAATCTTTAGTGTATGCTATCAGGGTCTCTATGGACCAATTAATGCACAATACATTAGTGATTTTAGGAATCACACCCCCGTAGTGTGCATAATTCTACCATGTAGCCAAGTCTTTAGAGGCCTCTCTCATGAAAATTTGGATCATAAAGTTGAACATTGGGAAGAATTCCACTCTATGTTCTAGACTAGGAGTTCCCAGTCCTTTTCATGCTATACTTGCACTCCATTCACCCACGCTTAGAGTGACCAGATAACAAGTTTGGAAAAATCATGACGCGTTGGGGAGTAATAGGTGCTTATATAAGACAAAGCCCTGAATATTGGGACTGTCCCTATAAAATCGGGACACCTGGTCACCCTACCCACGCTCAACTAGTTCTCCTCCATTGCAAAATCTTTTATTTTAATTTCTACAAAGCTTCAGAGGTCCATTGTGTTTCCAAGAACAGAAGCAATAATTCTATGCTACTACTAAGATTCTCTTGAGTGTCTGTGGAGAGTTTTTTATGTAACTAAGCAAACCCACTTTTGTTGGAAAATCAACACAGGGAATGGAAAACACGTTCATAATGACATTCTCCTACAAAACAATGGCCAGAGATGACTTTGTGGGTTGCTGTCCGTGTCTGGAGAACCAATAGGCATTGACACAGCCTGCTAGGATCTCCAAGGCTTATTTCATTGCACACTGAAGCCAAAAACAAACAAAACATTAAATGAATTGCAGCTGGTGATACCATATGGTAGATTAGCAGGTTTATTTTCACTATTTTCGATTGCAAACAAATGTGTATTTCTACTATGTTTGGTGTTGGTTTTTTACCCCACTGACTCCAAAGGAGTATAATTTTAACTATAAAATGCTGTTCAGCATTTCAATTCCTATAAAGCCACTACATGGTATGCGTCAGTGTTTCTCCTTAATTAATTCTAACACATCTTCCAGTCTGTATTTCCCTCTGAAGAAAGTTACTGTTCTATAGCATAATAGCCAATTGGGAAAAAACCTAGCATTTTTATTTACTGTAGCCAGTTATTGAATTGAGTTGGTTAGGCCACATCACCTCTTATCACATCTTCTGTTGAGCTATGGAAATCAAAGTTGGAAGGTACCATTGTTTTTTGTGGGACATAC
Source organism: Emydura macquarii macquarii (assembly GCF_026122565.2). Taxonomy (NCBI): domain Eukaryota; kingdom Metazoa; phylum Chordata; order Testudines; family Chelidae; genus Emydura; species Emydura macquarii. Next base: position 2,765,042 of record NW_027132434.1, read on the forward strand.
TATTCTTTCCTTCTCAGATGCTCAAAAATAAAGTTTCAACAAATGTTGAAATTTCCTTTGGAACAGAAATTCTGTTTTTCAGCCAGTTCTAATACTGACAGAAGGGTTTAGGAAAACCCAGTGCAGTGCATAAATAGCTCTGAGCTTTCAAGCCATCAAAGTTCCCACCTGCATATGCAGCAGAAGAATGGACCAAACAATGGGCATTCATTAAGGAGGTAATTGTGGACAAAGGGCAGAATTTGGCAGAATTTGGCAGATAGTGCTATTCTATATTTGGGCCTTGTTGATACTTTGTTCAATTATTTTTGCTCTATCTGAAATGGTTTACTATGCTAGATTCACCAAAGCACCATAATATAGTATATATAAATCACTGTTAGCTGATGAGTATCACCACTGATTAATAGGTTTCTTGGATTGCAAAAGAGGTTCAGAATGTAGAAAACTCTGTCCCACAACAAACTTTCTTCCTAGCTGATTAAGGCAAATTCTGGGCTTGATCATGTAGCAACAATATGCGTAGTAAACTTGTATAAAATAATGGTGTTCCATGCACAGAACAGCTATAGGTTGAGGATGAGTGATAGTAATTGTTTATGGGCCTGATCCTACACCAGTGAAATTGATGTGAGTTTTCCCATTGCCTTCAACAGGAGCAGGAATAGGCCTGGTGTCTATGAACTAACATCTGACTTTTTCCTAGCTATTCATATTAACAGCTGATTGGGAAGCATTTTATAACAATGTCATAACAGTCTTGTACTGCCTGGTATTCAGTGTGATAAAATGTAACTTGGAAAGAATCCTGTAACAGTAAGACATGGCAGTAATCCACAGTTAGGATTTTTAATAGTGTAATAACATAATGTGTAATCTCACAAATTTTATTTGTGGAATTGGGCATGCCTTTAAAGCGATGGACGTTTTTTTCTTTAGTTGGCTTTTCAGGGATTGGGTTGGTATATTACAGTATGCATTTTAACTTAGAATTCCATAATATATACAGAGAAAGGTGCATGCCCCAGTAGCACGGATATTTTTCTTGGTTTATTTCTGACCAAATGAAACATGATTTCATGAGCATAATCTCTGAAAGTTTAAGGATTTAAGCTCCACCCATTTTATATTTCTTGAACATTATGCACAAAAGTAATTCCTTTGGTTTCTACACCTACCCACTACAGTGCTTTAAAAAATGGATTCAGGCCAAAGGTCTTAGTAACATGTAGTTTCCTATGTACCAAGTACAGTTCAGGCAGTATCAGACAGTGGATTCTATCTTCACTGATACTTTTTAAAAAAATGAATATGTAGCTGATTGGAAATCAACATGGTCACAAGAGGACAAAGGCCTAAATTTCAACTTGGGCGTCGAAGGCTGGGCACCAGTAAAGCCTTAGTTAGCCATGTGGGGCTGATTTTAAGGTATTTAGACACCTAAAGATACAATGGGATTTTCAAAAAGTTTGAAATCAATGGGAGTTAGGTACCTACCTAGCTTAGGAAATTTTGAAAATCCCACTAGATGACTATCTGCATCTTTAGGCACCTAAATACCTTTGAAAATCTGACCCCTACATAAGTGGTCTTTTTCAGAGTTCATGAGTACTTGGTTCTTCCAGAGAGAGGATCCTATGCTCCCAAGTCATCTCTGATAATCAGGCCACTTATTAAGGTGCCTAAATATGGTTTGAGGAACCTACATGAAAGTTTTGGTCAGTGTACATAGGACTAAAACTATCTCTACACTGTCTTGTTTCCTGTAATTTTTTGGAGCAGACAGGATGAAAAGAAAGGAAAAAATCTGCTTTGCCAAAAATCTGCCTACAGTGCCTGAGTAGTCATCACCCCTCCTCCATGTGTTGGGTTACTATGGTTTTAAGGTGTGTGACAGGGCAGAGAGTATGTGGTATTGAAGGCAACTTGCCTTTTTCATTCTGTTTCCGCAGCAAGCAGCAGGGAAACACCTAGAGAAATTAGTGCTAACTTTGACAGAATCGGTTCCCATGGGTTGCCACTCTCTCCTTTCTTCCCTTATTGGGATAGGGCAGTGGCAGCATGGAGCATGTTTCTAGGTGATGCCGTGCTACAAGGAGGATGAGATCTCGGACAGGGACCAGCCCTCTCTAGTGATGACCTGAAATCCAAAGGATTTACTCTTATATCACAGGACACCCCAGGAAACACTGCTTGACTACAGAGTGGGAAGATGGGGGTAGGGGACAAATGGAAAAGCCTGCCCACCAACACTTGGAAAGTGTGAGACAGAAAGTGCAGAATTTTCAACCTATCTTTATCTCCCCTGAATGAACACAACATAACATCTGGCTATGTATCCGACTGTTACGGGTGGGTGTGTTTCTCGGTCGTATACACCTTTCTATCTCTCTCTCTGTTTGTCTCTCTCATGCCTATGTTCAATTAATGCTGAGATAAGTGATGCAAGGTTCTATTCTACTCATGTTCCTGCCCATCACTGTTACTTAACCTGTGTGTGTTTCAAACTATTAAAATAAAATACTGTTTCCAGTTCTGGTGTCTATACTTTGGAAAGGATTTGGAAAAGAGCAACAGGAAAGATTTGATGTCTGGAAAACTGGAAGACTTGCAGTGAGAGTCTAAAGAAGCTCAATCTACTCAGTTTAACAAAGAGATGGCGAAGAGGTGACTTGATCACAGTCTAAGTATAGTAGAACCTCAGAGTTATGAACACTAGAGTTACAAACTGACCGGTAAACCACACACCTCATTTGGAACTGGAAGTATGCAATCAGGCAGCACCAGAGACAACAAAAAACAAACAAGCAAACAAAACAAATAGTACAGTACTGTGTTAAATGTAAATTATTTTTTTTTTAAAAAGGAAAGCAGCATTTTTCTTCTGTATAGTAAAGTTTCAAAGCTGTATTAAGTCAATGTTTAGTTGTAAACATTTGAAAGAACAACCATAAAAATTCAAAGTTGTTCAAAGTTATGAACATTTCAGAGTTACTCGCAACCTCCATTCCCAAGGTGCTCGTAACTCTGAGGTTCTATTGTACCTGCAGGGGGAGATGTCTTCTGTTAGTAGAGGGCTCTTCAGTTTAGCAGACACAAAGGCAAAATAAGAGCCAATGAGTGGATGCTGAAGCTAGAAAAGTTCAGACCAGAAATAAGTCACAAACTTTTTACAGTGAGGGTGATTAACCACTGAAACAACCCTCCTAAGGATCTGGCAGATTCTCAGTCACTTGCAGTCTTTAAATTGAGATTGGTTGCTCTGACAAAAAGAAAACTCTAGCTCATCCAGAAGTTACAGGCTTGATGGAGGAATTACTTTGCATAATATTATGCAGGTACTCTGTGTTATGCAGGTTGTCAAACTAAATAATCAAAATGGTCCTTTCTGGGTTTAAAATCTATGAATTAAGTTAATTAGTTTAAAATGATCCTAGATAACATCAGGCTGGAACTGAACTTAGGGATCTGTTACATTGGAAAAAGCAATTCACAGCCGTTCCAAAAACATGTTTTTAGTTACATATTACTATTTTTAACCTCTGCCCCTCAAGCTGGAGACTCTGCACTACTTCACAGGTAGTAGATAGTGGTAACAAGGCTGACTGAGACACTCAATGATGCCATGGGGCAAGAGTGCTCAGAAAGAATAACTCAGTAACTTCAGGAGAGAGACAGACTTGTTTCAGTGTGGCATCCTCCCTGGCCAGGCATGAGCCTTCAATTCAACGGAGCAAAGCTGTAGTGAAAAGGTACCAGTTCCAAAGATAAGTTGACACTGAAGACTGTGAGCTGAGTGGGTAACTTTCACTTCACCTGTACCTGATTGTGATACCGCCCACTTTTCAGAGCTAATTATTTTCCATGTGACACAAAGTTGTTGTGAATTATCAGCATCAGCTAAGCTGAATTATGAAACTGAGGATATGGAAACCTTTATACATGTTAAATAATTGCACCCCAAGCTCTCTCCTTTGCTAATTACCATTGTCTCTCTCAGTTGGAGGCTTAGGTTAGACATTTGGGCATTACTAATTGAGAGCTATGCTTGGGAAACTTGCCCACAATTTGCCTGGGGCTTTAGGTCAGTGCTTTTAGTTATTCCTTAACATTAATTAAATATTAAAATGCTATATTTCTATTGGTTTATTGTGCTAATTGATGTAGAAATTCTTGAAGACATGAAAGACTTTGAAACAATAGTTTGAAAGATCAATCAGTATACTGTACTTTGATGTTAACAGCTCATACTTCACAGCTAATGGTATATTTTCCTCAAGAAAAACAACAGATGGATTTTCTGTTTTTAGCAGCAAAATCTCCTAGATCCGCTATGTGCATTTAATTTCTCAAGAACATTAAGCGTTTTGTAGTGGCTGATGAGCATAATTTAGATAAGCCAACAACTGATATATAGTTTGTTTTTTATTTTAGAAGTTGCCTAAAAAGAACCATTATTTACATCCTTTATATCTAACCAAGATAAAGCCTGAGTCTCATAAATAAGTATAGCCCTATTTGTTTTAGTGACTTATTTGAGTCTGTGAAGATTTGCTGAGTAGGGGCTCGGTTTGATAATATTTCACCATGCTAAAAATTTGGACTTGATACATTCTTGACACAAGGCACATCATTTCTCATGTGTAAGAACAATTACCTCATGTTTACATAGTATTTAAACCATAGATAGTGATTAGATTTTACCATCTCTGGCAGGCCCAGGACTTACAAATTGCTACTGGTGCTTTAAAGACATTAATTTAATGTTCTTTAATTTGGTGCCACTTATCTATCTGCAGAAAGGTTCACTCCTAGTGCTGGTGATGGATATGAAATACAGGCCTAGGAATAAATGTCAGAAAGGGAGTAGTTTTTAACTTGAAGATAAATGTGAAGATAGACCTGCCTCCTTGGATCAGTGGGGTGATCCCTATATACTGAATGTCCGACTCCTTTCCATTTGATAAGCTATTCAAATGTGCTGATGGAGAATGGCAGGCTAGGTCAAATGGCTGCTCCAAAGAACCCTTTATGTTTGGGAGGGCAAGTATGTCAAAAACCATGGAGAGAAAAGAACAGAATGGAGAATTAGGATTTGTGAATAACAGTTATTTGGCAGAATGAAGAGCCTAGTTACTTTGACATATGCTATGTGGAGGTGAGTGAAATTATTTCAATATATTATGGAGCTAAATTTCAGAAACACCACATCATATGATAAGTTTGGACAAGATCTGGGATTATACTCTGAAAAGTAACTGCAAAATGGACATCCCGTGGCCCCCATATTTATTTCTCAATTGATTCTTATTAAAAGTGTACAGTTTACAAGTGAAAAAAAATATTTTTCTTACTATCAGTCTTGCAAACTCTGGGATCTGAAAATCAAGCTGAGTTCTTTCTGCTTCACACATCTTCCGCACCCTAACCCAAGTTTCTGCACTTGAAATTAGGAAACTTCCCCACTACAAATACATTTCACCAGTGACGATATGAGATCAGAATCCAGCTCATGCTCCTCTATCATTACAGGCTGTGCACAGATAAGAGAGTAAAAAATGTATCTTTGTCAGTAATCAAGAATGTCTCTAAAATATCCACAGGGAGCAAATCTGTTAAGCCAGGAGAGTTGACAGTTTTTTCATATTCACTTTTGTGACCATAACTGCAGAAACCGTACCAACTTTTAGTATTTATATATACCTGTAGTACACCACATCAATCATCTATTTTATATTGTTTACTGTTATAAATGTAATATTCTTTTTAATAGTGTGTGTGAGACAGAGAGAGATCTAAGGAAACACAGTTTGGCTCTGTCTCAGGTAGTAGTCTAGGTTGATCTTCTGACCCTCTTTCCCCAGTATGGGTCATGCTACTGGCTGTCCTAGACTAATAGACTTGTTATTTCTCTGATACACATCAGTGTCTGGCACAGAGACCAATCCATGTATGGTGTTTGCCTTAGGCTTATTGAAATAATATGAAAAGTCCTGCGACTCCACCAGGATTGCCAACATTCTGGCTGTATTTCTTTCCATTATCTTTAAATTATTTATTTTCATGTTCTGGCTATGTAATTGTTTAACCTCCGTGAATCATTATCTTGAATTTGTCATGTTATTGCTAGCAAATACACATAAATCCTCTGTTAAACAGTGATTGGTACAATAAACTAATTGCACAGAACAATGTATTGAATACCGATCATAAAGAAAGGATTACACGTGACTGAACTAACTGTTCAGGTTTGTGAAACTGGGTATCTGGCTCACAGGCCTTATTGCCCAGTAAAAAATGACTTACAAGCTGTGAAAGCCCTAAATGCTTTTGCCCTGTGGATCCTCCTGGATACCATCCCTTTAGCCACACACTTCAGCAGATCCATATTGCTCTTGTGAGGGCATCAGGCGATGGATCAGGAATGAATTAGTGGGTTTTTGGTTTTTTTAAATAGAAAGAGGAAAAAAAATAACTTATTTTTTCTTGTGGGGTATCTGGGGCTGATTGAAGAAGATCAACACTCCCACAGACTGGGCAAGCCTTTAAAATATAGCTCTAATGGAAACAGATTAAAATATTTTTAGGTCCAGGCAGGCTGGGGCCTTCAAGGTTTTCAAACAGAGAAAGTCAGAGAGGGCAACACCCCCATAATTTATATCCAGTTTACATAGCTTTTCAAGGTTCCAGTTAAACCATTCGGTTTTAAACAAAATATACTCTTCAGCAAACTAGAAACAGTGCTGGATTTACTTACAATGTGCATCCTTTCCCCTAAGAGTATAGTTTCTCTTTTAAAAGGTAAAAATATTTGGGTCATAGTGGAGTAAAGGTTGCATAGATCTTTTCACTAACAGATCTTTACCAGGGTAGATAAAATAGCTTAAGATAGAAACTGATCTAAGAGGTGTGTGCAGTTTAATAATCCTTTTCTATAGTGTTCAAGGGACAACAGCTTTTTATGTAGAGCAGTTCAAAAAAATTGATCAAAATTTAACCTTTTTCAAAACCATCCTAACATTCAACTTCCAGAGAAATTCATTTGTATATCTAAAATTATATATATCTAAAATTAACTATTTCAAACCCAAAGCATTGTAACAAATTAATCCTGTGCTACATCAAACATAAACTGAATGATTCCAATGGACCAATTCAAAATTGATTCTTATTCATAGTATGTATTTACTTGGCTGTTTACAGTCCAAGCCTTGAGGGACAGTGTCCCTCTACAAATAACCAATGTGCAGCACTTTTTCCTCTCTCTCCCTCTGCAGGGGAAGCATTAGATAAATAAACAGAACAACATTGGCAGCCTTCAGAACCCTGCCTTAAGCCGAGTACTGCCCGTGAGTGAAAGTAATTAAAGACTGTTTGCAAAGGTTGTTCAGAAATGTGTAAACAGCAGTATAAACATCGTCAGGTCAGGTCAGGGAGGGAGGCTGGCAGTTGGTGAGGCCCAAAATGGAGCTTGCCAAAGTGTTACATTCCCCACAGGGAGAGAACATTTGGAAAAACAACTCGATCAAGTTTTATCAACAACAAAAATCATTTCCGAAGTGGCATTTTTTATTTAGACAATGTGTGGCCTAAATAAATGATAAAAACTTCCCTTCTTCCATCTCAGTTTTATCACTTCCAGATATATCTGTTTACTGGCAATACTTACAATACATTCATTTCTTAACAGTCCATTTTGAACACTTCTGTGCTTTTGGTGAGGCTTACAATGAATTGTCTATACACATTTCTCACTGCCAATGGTGGTTAAATGGAATTGTGTTCATAAATCTTTCTGGTGCGTTGACATACATTAGCTTAGCAAAATGAGCTACTCTGTAATTCTAGCTTTCACTCTTTAGAAACCATAAGTTCTGGCCATGATTCATGAAAGCACTTACGCACATGCTTAACTTTAAGCAATTGCATAAATGCTTTCTTGAATTGGGGAACTCATAGCATTCTTGGTTGAAATAGGAATATATGAACCCTGGTGTCATAGCCAAAATCTTAAGCAAGTACAATGTAAATTAACCAAATTCCTCCTGAAACATCAATTGGAAAAGTTTCCAGTATGTTCTAAACTAATTGTGTGGCTGTTGTGATGTGTTTAAAAATTTGCTTTTCCTTTCTCTCCAGAGGTGATTGCAATTCATGCTTAGTGAAACAATCCCTGTGGGTAGTCTGAGTGTGTGCTTTGAGTCTATAAAATGCTTTTGAGACCCTTATGAATGAAGGGACCTATAAGATAATTACTTATAATTATTATTCCATGCAGGTTTTCTAAGGCACTCACAGTAGTATCTGAGATCCTCACAAACATTATTAAGTTTTTGCTCACATCATCATTGTGAGGCAAGTTAGTACCATTAACCCCCATTTTATAGATGGAAAATTGAAGTCCAGAGAAATTAAGGTTTGCCTAAGGTTGTATTGGAAGTCAGTGGCAGAGTTAGGAATAGAAGCCAACTATTTTCTATCCAGTGCCTTAACCACATAGCCTCCTAAGTACTGCCACAGTGGGAGTTACCACATGGTGGAGTTAGTTTTATAAGTCTTTTTTTTTCCTTAGCGTGTGAGTTCTGTACAGTTTTTGAAGAAATATTGTATTGATCTTATTTTTTGCAATGCCTTTTGGGGGAGAGCCACTGTAAACAGCAATAGAGTTTGCTTCTTCCTTAATCCTCTAAATAGAGTCGGTTCTTGGTGCAGTGTTGATTTCTGGAAAGCAAGTGCTGATTTTTGAGTTAAGGTTTCTGGAAGAAGACAGTATCCATGTGCCATTTGTGACTTTCTGATCAAGGACTGTTGCATATAAACTAAAATGATGCACTAAAAAATAACCAGAAAATACCCAGTCACTGATTTCTCCTCCAGCCTACTGGGCTCAGACATCAGTTACTATTTGGCAGTATTAATTTTCCTGCATCTGTAAAGCTGGATGAACCTCTGTATTTTCTCCTTTACAGTGTTCTAGCAGCACAAAGGAGACAGAAAACTTACTTAAGTGGGTAGATGGGATTTCCCTGGTGTGGGGAAATCCAATGATAGTATAAAGCAAGCACAACCAGCTGCCCGCCCTCTCTCAGGTGTGCCTGAGTGTAGAATTCTCACTGAGCCATTTGGGTTTCCTAATCTCCACTAAATACAAAAGATAGATCTTTTATGGCTTACTTTGACAGCATCTTTCCATGTAATGACAGTCAGAGCACTCTGGCCCCTTGCGAACCCATTGGCACTGGCAGGACCACAGAGTTCAGTACCAGGCTCCAGTTTATTTATGGTTTATTTAAAAAAACATTATACTCTTTTTTTATTTTATTATTCTGTTTTATTAAATCAACTTAATAGGACCTGTGAAGTAAAATACATAAATATGGAACTAATTTCTGCAGTTAGTGGGAATTATTCTGTTTGTTTACAAAAGCCATTTTATGCTTACAAGAGGTGTTCATTTCGGTTAGGAGGCCTCACTGAAGAATCAGAGCAGCCTGGCCAAAATTGTATCCAAAGTTTCACAGCAACGCTCTCATTAGGCTCTAATCTTTTAAAAGAAAACAACTGAAGAGGACCATTAATATTACCTTGTGGCCTCCAACCTCTCCCACGTTAGCTTTTCTCAAACCACACCACATAAAAACTCTTTCAAGGCTTCTGGGGCTGGTGGCCTGCAATAAAGACCAAAAACGTAGGGCTGGCGTTTTTCTATTTTTTCAAAGTCAGGCTCCTTAAACTTCAATCTATTTAATTGTAGTGACTACTTCAGTATGAAACTAGTCAGCAAATATGAAGCTAGTCAGCAAAGAAAGAATGGCATGTTAGTAATAAGGATAATAGTTGCACCTCAGGGCATCACTGACTATTTTAAAAGGAGACTTAAGCATTTGTAAGGTGTGCTAGTTTGTGGCATATTTTAATTCCCACAAGCACTACCACATTTAACTTAACGAAGGAGTTGCCCCTAAGCTTTAGAGCTAAAAAACCCTCTGATTGTGTGTACTCATCTACAGATTTACTTAAGAATTTGCTCTTTAGTTTCCATTCAATAAAAATTCAAATTCCTATGAACGGAAACAGAAACAATGACAGACATACAACTTTGGAATATTTTCTTGCCTCAACAAGCAATGTATTTATTTTGACATTTAATAAATAATTTGTTGTACATTTAAATAAGCCAGAATTTTCACGCATGGTGACTAGTATTATTCATAAATCTTTATTTACTTAAAGTAACTTAACGGATTTTTTCCAGAGGTACAAAACAACCTCTGATCCCATTGACTTCAGCTGCAGCTGCTCAGCATCTCTAAACAACCAGACCTAGAGGGTAAGTTTGCTGGTTAGCCTCCCAGCTCAAGTCAGAGTGTAGGATGACCATTTACATCACTACATTACTATCTATATCATGAGCTGCCATGGGGCTGCAACTCCGGCTCCCACACAGGTGGAGCTTTGACTCCACCCATACAATAGCCATTATCTGAGCTACAAGGGAGGGGGAGGTAATCTGTGTCAAATATAGCACTAGTGCAGTCTACTTCCCCTCGGAATGGGAGAGGAGGGGGAACCAGTCCTTCAATTGTGACTGTGGCATGCAGTCTACTTTGATCTGCTCCTGGGCAGTACAATGATATGCTAAAATTTGCTGCAGGCTTGTGGCAAAGCCACAACTGAGTCCTAATTTAGGTGTTAGATACCTAGCTTCAGGCACTCATTTGAAATTTTACGCCAGTAATAAGTAAAATAATTAAAAACCTTTATTTTTGGTACCTTTTCCTATTTTCTCTTTCAAGTTACCCCTTTGTAACAGCATTATTGACAGTGGGTGGTGTTGTCATGATGTCCACAGTCAAAATGCATATAAATTGTGTTGGCACCTTACCCCTGTGCTGCCAGGTAGAAGAGACTGCTGATCTCTGTGGCCCAGACCCTCAAAGGTATTTTAGGCACCTCAATGGAGTTAGGTATTTAAATACATGGACACTGGGGATCTTAAGCAGTGCCTAGTTCTTCCCTGAGTAGCTAGTGCAGCATACAGCTCTGCAGCACCCCCTGAGCAAGGCAGTACCTAAAAGGCTCAATATAGCGCTAAATGTGTATAGATACACCACCGGTGCTGAAGAATCAGACCACATCCTGCACAATATAATTACTGCTGCACACACCCTCTCCCTGGCACCCCAAGTTTGCTTCCTGTCACATAGTGGGTAAAGTGTAGCATAAGAAGATTGTTATTGTAGCCATGGACAGGTCTTATTTTCAGACTTAAACTGCAAACTCCATTTTGCAGCAGCCATTTCAAGATTTTAAGCTGATTCTCTTTCCTGGACACTTGCACCTGAGTGTCACTCCTTCCTCAGATGTGTACTATATCATTCTCTTGCTCACATGATTATCTCCCCCTAATTTTGGTTGGTGTAGGATATGAGGCCCCTCCAGTAGATGTCGGTGTGAGGCAGATGGAGAACCAGGGAAATGAGTTAAGCTAGGGGAAATGGGAATCTACACAGCTCAGGGGATAGCAAATCCCTCGTGGGTGAAGGATAAAAGCCATCTTTCTAGAAAACTGCTTTCAACTGTAGAGATATGGAGAAGTTAAATATCTTCTGGCATATCAAATTTGCAGTCTTCACCCACTTGAATTCTTCTAAGTTATCTTTACTTGAATACTGTTATTTCAAATCCACTCCACATATGACAGCTTCTATAGATATGTGATATCTGCATGGATTTGGGGAATGCTATGTCTCCCTTTCTCATTAGAGATAGCAAAATTATAACCATTTGAGGATCCAGACTTTACAAGTTTTATGCCATGGGCAGCAATAATAAACCAGAGATCCCTGATGACTAGTAAGCAGAGATATGGACATTTTAGAAAGTTATTCTCAGAGCTTCAACCAAAGTTAAGATCTGAGTTTGTTCTGAAAATTTTAATTATTCCAGGGTATATCATGCCAGATCCAATATAATGCTATATATTAAAATCCTACATACTGTAGTGAGATGAACTTTTTTCCAATGACTGGTTTTATAGAAACTTGGCACCGGAAAACACATTTCTGTTTCATTATTATGACATATAAAAGTTTATTGGGTTCTCAACATATTCTTCTTAAAAATAAAAAATCATTAGCACATGCTGAACTACACAATTTATTGGCAAATGTACTGTAGTCCTCTTTTGACACAAATTTCCCACTGCATTTCTAAAACTGTCAGATCATTCCTAAAACAGAGGAGAAGTGAAATAAAACTTATGCTCTATATGGAAAAGTTTCCCAAATCATTTGTATGGTATTTTGGATGGGAAAAGGCAGACTGAATGATTTAAAAAAAAAATTTAAGTAGTCTAAATACTCTAATCTACAGTTCATTTATTTTAAACCCTAGTTCAAACACTTTAACACCACTTTTCACTGTAGTCCCTAAATTCGTGTTTGGCTATCAAATAATATTTAGCACTTACATAGCACTTTAGGTTTTCAAAGTGTTGTACAAATGTTAATTAATATTTGTACAACCCATATTAGCCTTATAAAGAGGCTGCAGTGAGTGTTAAATATTTTCTTCCTTGCTATTAACAAAACATTAAAGGTTGTACAAACACAAAAATTGGGCGCAGCTTGAAATAACCTACCTGTTGATTTTGGCCAAACTGGATAATCTCAAATTTGCATCTTACCTCTTATTAAAAAGAAAATTCCATCGATTATTTTTTGTTCTTGCTTTGGTACTTGACAGCAAGTAGCAAGGCAGACAAACCTTACAAATACCTTATCTTGTCTATGCATGTCCAGTCAGACATGCAGGAAACAATTTTATCTGTACATCTAATAGTTACCATTTTAGATTTGAGAAATGTATGCCAAATACTAATAAATGACCTGACTATGCAAACGTTTTTGCCCTTCCTTGAGCGCATTGGTGTTTGCAGAATTGTTTCTTTTCCTTTAAGGTCTTTCCTGCCTTTACCGTCTCGTATAGGTATGATTAGTATAGCCCAAGCCTTTCCTTTGAGTCATTGGGAATCTTGCCATAATTTTTTAGAAATATTTTAGAATGTGTATATTTGTAATACATAAAATGTTAAAGTAATCATATGATCATCTGACATGAAATTTCAAATAACTTTGGACAAAGACCTAATTTAGAATAAGATGGATTCTAAACATCACTGCACAAAATATTCAGAAAAAGTCTCACACCGCTATTTGGCTCCTGGACCCACAATAGCGTCATCATTTAAAAATATTAATTGCATAAATATTATGGAAATACCAGTATAAACAAATGGAAGTTTCCCGTTGACTGTTAGTGATGTCATCTCCACTTGAATAGTCAGTAAATATATAGGTCAGAGTAAACGTTCCCCAGTCTGGGTGGTGGCCCTCCCTCGCTGTCGATCTCCGAGGGAGGCCACACGTCCAGGCCTCTATGACCTGTGGGGAATTCTAGCTAAAAGAGGGGGAAGATAACAGTTCCAGGCCTCTTCGGCCCTACTGGGCAATCCTACCATCCTGGGCCCTTCAGGTGGGGTGATCCAGTAAGTTGGGGCCCAGACCCACAGTTGGGGCCAGGCAGGCCAGGTAGGAGGCTCCTAGCCCTCTGCAGGGTGAGCACACAGTTCAAAGCCCAGGCCCTCAGGCGGGGAGGGGAGGGCACACTCAAGCCCTCCGCAGGGTGAGCAAACAATTCCTGACCCAGACCCTTAGGCAGGGCTGGTCTGGTAAAGTGGAGTAGTCTCTAGCCCTTTGCAGGGTGAGCAAACAGCTCTCCACCCTAGCCCTGGCCCTGGGGCAGGGCAGGGCAGAGCAGGCAAAAGGGAGCAGTATCTAGCCCTCGGTATGGCAAGCAAACAATTCACAGCCCAAGCTCTCAGATGGTCCAACCCGCCGGAGAGCCTACAAGGTAAATGGGCAGTAGCGCTAGGAAGGGGAAGCAAATAGTCTAAAGCCCAGCCCTCAGGTCAGACAGGCAGACAAGGCCAGTAGTCTATAACCCTTAGCAGGGCACACAAACAGTTTACAGATCCGACCCGCAGGCAGGGTGGGCAGGCAGGGCAAAGAGTCTCTAGTGCTATGTGGGGCAATCACCCCAAGGTCAGGGTCGGAAGGGGAGGAAGGGGACACAGGTCCGCCTGTCTCCACTGTATCCCAGCCCAGGTCCCTGGCAGTGATGGGGTGTCCTGTCACTGAGTCAGCGGGACTCCAGTCAAAATGTGCTGCCTCGACTATAGGCCAAGACACAGCCGGACAGATGTCTGGCTTCCCTGTGCTCCTTCTTCTCCCCTTTCCCTGGAGTGCCTTGATCCCTGAGTCACCCTCAGAGCACTCTGCCAGGGGGAAGTTCCAGAACCCTTCGGCCTCATCAATTGGCAGCAGGTCCGGCAGCTCCTCAGAGTCGTCCCCAGAGGGCAGCTCCTCTGGCTCTCAGAGCTCTGGCAGGTCTTCAGGGCCCCAGCCAGTTGGCAGCCCTGGCAGTCTCTTCTCAGGGTAATGGTAATGGTCAGGTCCAGCGCCAAAGGAGAGACGTCCTTCTCCCAACTGAGCTGGAAGGCCTGCCCTTTATACTTCCCCTTCCTGTCCTGACTCTCTGCTTCCAGTCAGGTGGGGGGTGGGGGAAGGGGGAAAACCAGGTTCCGCCCCCCCCAGAGGGGGTTTGGCCCTCCCTCACCGTCAATCTCCGAGGGAGGCCACACCTCCCAGCCCCTACAGTCAGATTTGTCATATTTTTAAAATAACACATTTCATGAAAGCTATCATACACTCCAGATAGTGCATTCTTCTAGGGTTATCACACAACTTGTGAGGTTTGTCATTCAATCTGCATCTTTTATTAAAAAGTTAATTAGTTACTTCCATGCACAATTTTCTCTCCTTTCACTAATAAAATGATCACCACCAAATTATGAAATGTTAACAGCATTTATCATCCTGCAATTCATGTCTAGGGCCTTGAATCCTGCAAGTAGAAACACTTCGAAGACCCTTGTGTCTGCAAAGAGTCCAAAAGAATGGCACGTATGCAAATGCATGGCTCCATGCTGGCACATCCACTAACAGGTTTTGGATCTTAAGTAGGAAAAACATACATTGTTTGCAATAGCTGGAGCTATAACTAAGGCTGCCTATGCATTTCTATTCTAAGCCCCTGTTTTCATTTGCTCACTTCTTTCCAAAACTTTAAACTCTCGGGCAGAAATTTTGCATGCCCAGTTTTTGCTGAAGGGTGACTTTTTTGTGGAGGTTGAAACTTTGAGTTAAACAGAACAGCCATTGAATGAGAGGAGAGGGGGAGGAAAAAATGCTTGATTTAAACATGTGGATTGGGGTTGATTTATACTGGGTTTGCTACTTTATTTCATTTTTGTATGAATTTTTTAATCTTAAATTATGTTCAAGCACCTAGCAAATGTGATTTAAAAAAATCAACATAAATAATGCAATATAATAATTATTTTTCCCCCTACACAAGTAGTTGCACACTTACAGCATCATATAAGGTCATAGTTAGGCACCTAAAGTGAACTGATTTTTAGATATGCAAAGAGCTTTCAGATCCTTACTGTAAAAATACTGGTCTTATTATCTCTGGCCTTCAGTTTCTCCAGCTATAAAATGGGGAGAAATGATACTTACTGACCTTAGAGGATTGCAGAGAAAGTTTATTTAGTCAGTATTTATAACGCATTATAGTATATAAGTTCTAAATATTATTATTAGAAAAGTGTGAACATTCTAGAGTTTTGCAAACCTCTCAGACTATTTTCTGGGTTTGCAAAACTACTCTAAGTTTAACACTTTACCCTGTCAATCCAAGACTGTGGCCCCCTTTTTTCCCCAAGAGTGATTCAATATTAAAAACTGTGTTTTTCTAGCTAAAAAGAAGCCTTTGATAAGAAAAGACAGTATATAAAAAAAAGTAGCAGAAAATCTCAAGATATGTACCTGTGTTACTGAGTCTCTGTGTGATCATATTTATGTCACCCATGTTTTTTCTCACCTTCCTGTGTGCCCCTTGTCTGTTGCTGAATTTAGACGGTATGTTCTTCAAAGCAGGAACTATGTCTGTACTTGTTTTGCGAGGTACCTAGTACATTTCTGGACACTAGATCAATAATAAATTATAAGAACTCATGAAAAGCTAGGCTGGCACAAGAGGATGCTCTCTGTGTGCATGTTTTCCTTTTAAAATAATACAATTTTTCCTCTGCTATGCTTTATTCTATATTTTTTCACTCTTCCAATTTCCTTTCCCATTTTTCACCTTAAATTTACCCTATTTTTTAATTTTTTTCCCCTCTTCCCCCTGTTCCCCACCCCCTAGTCTTTCCAAGTAGAAAATAAACCCACCAACATTAGAGTGAGATTTATAAACCTGAGGTGTTAAAATAGGTTCTAAAGTAGGCATAACAAATTTGTCCCTCCCAAATTAATATTATTATTTCTAAACAGACTGGCAGAAAATCAATTACTTTTCATAATATTCCTATTAATCAATGGGCCTTTCCAGAGTATCTCTTCGTGTATTATTCTCCTCATAATGTGCCCTCGTATATCCTAATATTATGGTAAGGGGAATCAAATAAGCATATGCAGGAGCAACAGCCACTATGTGTTATTCACACTATCCAAAATATGTGGTATAGGTAGTTGATCAAATTAGGATCTCAGTTACTATGATGTAAACCTGGAGTAGCTGTATTGAACTCCAGAAATACACTGGTCGTTATTTATATGACATCCCCAAAAATATGTTAGAAGAACATTAAACGTGCAAAGTTGAGCCCTCAAAGATTACAAAAGGCCAAAAATTAAGGTTCCCTGGGCAACCTTAATTTAGCCCACTTGTGAGCGTGCATTATGATACAATCTTTAATTACATGATCACATACTATTTTTTCCACAGGACCCCTGCCACATTCACTGCCTAGGGTGCACACTTTTCTTGTACCCTCCACATTCAGTGAGTGGCCCAAGAACAGGGGCGTGCACAGAAATTTAAATGTGATCCCTTTTGGAGAGGCACATCCTGTGCCCACCCTCACCCCTGGCCGAAGCTCACTCTTTCTGCAACCCCCACCCCAGGAGGAGCTCTCTTCCCCCCCCCCCCCCCACTCCCACCTTGGCAGGCACTCGCTCTTTCCTCCTCCCCGCTGCCTTAGTCCCAGTACGAGCTCGCTGTTCTTGCCCCAGCAGATAATTCCCCACCACCACCAACCGGACAAGGGCTGGAGGAGTTCTGTGTTCCCAATGATTATTGAGGGGGCCATGCCCCTACTTGCCTCCTTTGTGCACACCCCTTCCCTAGTCCTCCTGGGTGTTTCTATGGTGTTTTCACTATTCTGCCATCTTCTGCCACTCCATCTTTGCTCCTATCCAACTCCCTCCTCCAATCTCTTGCACCTTCTCCTTTACCCATCTTCCCTTCCCTGGCTCCTGATCCCATCCTCCTGTCTCTCCCCTTTGCCCCATTTGTTACCTCTCTGCATTTGAGTCTTCCTGCTTCCTACTTCCTCTCCACACTGCCTGAGTGCCAGCAGGGAGGCCTTGAGAGACAGGTGCCCTGCTCTGTGTTCTTGTGCTAAGTACTGCAGTGGCCCAGAGCAGCAACTGCAGGGAAAGTCCTGCTCTCCCCCTCTGTCCCCAGGATGAAACATGCTCAGTCACTCTGTGGTGATGATAGGAGCTGTGAGGGAAGGCAGCATGCTTAGATGGACTCCAGAGAATCTAGCATCCGAATTCTAATAAATCTCTGTTGAGAATGTGTGAACTGAGATTTTTTGAAGATGTATAACTTGGCCAAATTTAGGCAAATTATCACAGGGATGACAGAAGGCCCCTGCCAAATTACAAGTTTCTGCTCCAAAGCATGGAAGTGCTAGTGCTTCTCAACTAAATGTTTGTAAGATCTGTTTTTCCAGATTACCAAAACAATGTATGTTTCCTTAATCTTGTTCTCAGACCATTTAGCTGACCATTTTAGCTGAAACTTTTTTAAAAAAAAAATCAGCCCAAGGCAAACCCCTGACATGGAAAATTTCAGCCTGAATGGTTAAAGTTTGACAAAAAGCTATAAGAAGCACAGGATCTTAGAATGGGAAGTATCAGGCAACCTTAACTACAGTCAGCACTACAGCTCTACCTTTAAAACTTGTTTATTCACACAGAATGTAGGAAGTAGAGAGACAAACAGGAAAACTGTATGAGGTGATCCTAGGTATCTGTGTTCTTAATTTCATGGTTTCTCTTTTTTTAATATAACCACTTTCTACCCTCTTTGTGTCCCAGTGCCACAAGTGTAACCATGGGCAAAATCTGGCCCAATATATTAAAGGGGATTCACAGTTGGAGGGAGACAAGTGAATGTACCCCAGGTTGTAAGCAAAACCATAAAACCCTGAAAAAATCCACATTTTTCCTATCAGGAAAGAAATAGCTAAATTCATCAAGTAAACTGTTTGCTGCAGATAATTCACTCAGTGGTAGAATGCACCTGATAAATGACTCCAATTTTTTATCCTTGAATTGTGGAATGGAAGAAATATTCACTCTCATGTTAAATGTTCTCCCCAAGAACATTTTCAATTTGCTCTTGATTCTGTGCATCTTTGTCTAATATTTTTCAGAGAAAACCAGGGTTTTTTTTCCCACCCCCCAAAAAGTTTGGAAGAATAATTGACTTTCTTGTTTCTTTCAGGGAACTCCTTTTTAAAAAAATGAAGGTAGCTTTTTCACAATGAGCCCGAATCTCTCAAACTATCTATGGTTAGCTGGCTATCTCAGATTTTAGTCACCTAAAATGATTGGTAGCAATACGCAGATCTAATGAGAGCTACTCTTTTCAGCCTCAATGGATCCATTGGAAGTCAGGAGGTGCAATGCAGTGATCTCAGGTAAACATTACCGGCTCCTGACCCTGGAAAGGGAAAACTCAAAGTTCTTTTGGAAATGACACATTGTGACCTTCAGTCTGCTGTAGCACATTAAGTCTGATAAATGATCAGAAATGATGACTAAAACAAGCATCTGCGAGAGAGCGTTTTGGTTAATGTACACAGCAGTTAACCTTATGTAGTCACATTGCATAGTGGGCTCATTTGGAAGCCACGTCTGCCTAGCTAAGAATAAACAAAGTATTGCAGCACCATTAAAAAGTTTTCTACATCTTCCTTCTGTGTTAATGTGGTTCAGTGCTTCTGTCATGAAAATGAACTCAATGGAGAGTTTCCCACACTCCCTATCACAAAGAGCACACTATATTGCTTTTGTGATGAAGGCATTTTATACTTTCCTGAACACATGCAAGTTCCAGGAGCAAACTATGATTTTTCATAGCATGAGAGAGGCCTGCCTGATAGAACAGGGGATAACCCCAAAAAAGAAAATAAAAATCCAGCTGATACTGCAACCGCACAGTTTTCTCAGACTGTAGAAAATCCAGATAGGAGTTATTTTTATTTCATGTTTTCCACCTCCCAAAATAGTCTCATACACAAATGCCAATTTGTCTTTCTGCTTAAAAATTTTCCTTTTAAACATTTGTGCCAAAATTATACACGCACAAGAACAATATGAGCTAGTTTTATACATAAAAGTGTGCAAGTATAGTTATCTCATCATGGTATCTAAGCACCTGTTCTGGAAAGCAATGCCACACACCCATTGGAATGAAAAACAACATCCATAAAGGAGTAATTCCATCTGATATGTCTGCCTTGCAGCTAGTTATTGGTTGAGTAAAAGCTATGGGAGAATACCCTGAACTAAATCCACTGCGGAGAAAACATCAGGCAGTTGGCACTTCAATTCTTCTCTGTCTTTGGCATCTCCTGCACCTGTGCTGGCCTCCAAACATCTTTGGTCTTCCAAGCCTTTGGGCCCAATCCATGCCTCCAAAGGAAAGGGTGAGGGGCTTAGGACCTAAGGCAAGCCTCCTGTCTCCTTATATCTTTTTGCGTACGCCTTTGTGTCGAAAGTTTGTATATACAATGGTCATCTTCTTCAAACTTGTTTGTTGGAATATAAGACAACATGCACTGGAATTACAAACAATCCAGAGGAGTTCAAAGACCCTGGGGAAACTGTTATCATTGAAAGAGTGCTAGAGAAGCTTGAATTCAATGTAATTGCTCATTCTGAAATCAGACTGACACAAGCTCTCTATGTGAGACACATTACACCTTTTTCTAGCATGGAAAAAGCATACAAGACCACTGAAAACATGGGGTGGGTTTAGTGTCAAAAACTCACTAACATCAATGGTCAAATGTCCCGCTGCAACATCATTTCATATTAAATCACTAAGAACATCTACTACAGGTGGCTTTGCCAACATCATCAGTACAAATGCCCCAACACTTTCCTCTACATCTGAAGAGAAGGACTTATTCTAACGGCAACTTGACAGTGTCATCAGCAAGCTACCGCCAGGTGAGCAACTCTATCTATTGGGACACTTCAGTGCTAGAATCAACTCAGATCATGGGATGCGTCACTACACATTGGCCATCATGGAGTGGGAAAAATGAACAACAATGGGCAGAGACTACTGGAGCTCTCCACTCACTGAAGACTGTCTATTACCAACCCCTATTTCCAAGGCAGTAACTGCCTGAAGGTCTCCTGGAGACACCCCAGATCTGGACACTGACACCAGCTGGCTTTCATGTCATCCACAGGAAACACCTGTAAGACGTTCTCCGTACTTGCAGCTTTCACAGTGCAGACCATGAACTTGTATGCTGCAAAATAAGGCTTTCGTTAAGGAAATTCCATTGTATCAGACAAAGCTGTTGCCTGTGCATTAACATATTAGACTACATAAGATGTCTCTAATTCACTTTGAATCTTAGGGAAGCTATGTCATCAATTGCACTTCCCCTGAATGCTGACGCAGCATGGAACATACACAAAAGGAAAATCTATATAGCTGTAACCTCAGCTTTTGGTAAAAAGACTGTACAAGATTAAAAACTGGTTTGCAGCATACTCTGAAGAAATGTTTCCAGTTATTGAAGCAAAATGTATATTATATCTCCACCACAACATGAACTCCTCTCCTAAGCCTTGTGTTAAACCCAGAGTGGCCAAGACAATATTGCACAAACAGGAAGACAATGTATTCAGTCATATTGGCTTGATTTGTACAAGAAGATACAAATGTCCTTTGAGAATGGAGATCTAAAAGGTATGTATGATGGAATCAAGAAAGCAACTGCTCCTTCAGTCAAGAAGACTGCCCCAATCAAAGCTCTTAATGGAGACATCATCATTGACAGAAGCAAACAGATGCAATGCTGGGTGGAACATTATCATAAACTGTATTCACATGAAACCACTGTTTCTGAAGCAGCACGAAATGTGATTCCCAGGCTCCTGGCCATCAAAGAATTTGAAACATAGAACCATCTATAAATGAGCTTGAATAGGCAATCACCTTCCCAGCACCAGGCAAGGCTGCAGGAAAAGCTGGAATTCCAGCTGAAGTACTGAAACAAAGAGGGCAGATTGTGCTCAACATATGCACTATGTTTTTTGCTTACCTGCTGGAGGGAAAGAGGGGCACCACAAGACATGAAAGATGCCAACATCATAACGTGGAATTAAAAAGAAATCAGAGTTATTGCAACAACTACAGAGGAATTTCTCTCCTTAGTATTGCTGGCAAGGCATTCACATGGATCATTCTCAAAAGACTGCAAGTTCTTGCTGAATGTGTATATCTGGAGATTCAGTGTGGTTTCTGTGCCAGTTGATCAACTATTGATATGGTCTTTGCAACACAGCAACTGCAAGAAAAGTCTCTCTACATGGTCTTCATAGATGTTACAAAGACTTTTGACCTGATCAGCAGAAAGGGCCTTTTTCAATTTCTAGAGCAAATTGGTTGTCCCAAATTCTCCTCAGTCTGATTCGATCCTTTCATAATGGCATGAAGGCTACAGTCCAGTCTGATGGTGATCAATGTGACAGCTTTGAAATCTGCAGTGGTGTCAAACAAGGATGTGTTTTGGCACCCACCCTCTTCATATATTCTTCTCTGTTGCTTCCTTATGCTTTCTCATCTAGCACCAATGGAGTACATCTCTGTACAAGATCAGATGGCAAACTCTTCAGCGTTGCCTATTTATGAGCAAAAAGCAAAGTCAGACACCTACTGATGAGAGCTTCTTTTTGCTGATGATGCAATGCTTGTCACATGCAGTAAAGACAAGGCACTTCAGCAACTTTAGCAAGTACCTTTGCACTAATTTGTGATGAATTTGAATTTGTGATCAATCTAAAGAAGACCATGATTATGGCACAAGATGTGTTAGCTATTGAAACCTCTGATGTAGTCAACACGACACTAGACATTTTTGCACAAATTCTGCTATATAGGATCAACTATTAAATACCCTATCTTTAGATGACAAGCCTAATTCTCACATCGGAAAGGCAGCTACCACATTTGGTCAACTGACCAAACTGTGTGGGATAACAGGAAACTAACTTTAACCAGATGTGTGGTTTTGCGCATGCTGCTGTATGGTGTCAAGATCTGGAACATCTACAGCAGACATGAGAGAAGGCTGTCTTCACTGTATTCTAAATATCAAATGGGAAGCCAAAGTTCCTGACATCAAAGCACTTGAGAAAGCAAAATTGCCAAGTCTAATCACTATTCTCAAACACAGATGTCTCAGTTGGCTTGGTCATCTGCATCAGATAGATGATGGATGCATTCCAAAGGATTTCCTTTATGGAATTCGGCCGACCTGGGCTAAGGTTCATGGACATTTGCAAGAAGGACTTAAAAACTTTCAACATTGTCACTGCAAGCTGGGAACATGCTGATAGTAACAGGCCACACTAGGGGGCTGGGCTGTGTCAGGGAGTCAAGCAGGTTGAAGAGAGGTGGTTGAGAGAGACAGGAAAGCAAAAAGGAAAATGCATGAGGCCTCAACTGTTAGCAGTGCACTGGCTTAATTCTATGGCCCTGCACCTTATGCTTGCGCTATTTGTGGGAAGGACCATCATTTGAGAATTGGACTTATTAGTCACTTGCACTGTTGCGGCATGACACCCAGTAACTAAACTGCTTTGCTGCTTACACCATCATCTTTCTAGATAGACAGTTGCCACCATTCTAGAAAACAAGGGCCCAGGTCCTGCAAACATTGATGCATCAGTATTTTACTCGTGTGAGCATTCCTATTGAATCTGTATCATTGTTTCTTGATGGTTTATTCTGTATTGTATTTGAAATGTCTGTAGGCATCCCAAGAGTGTCAGTGAATGAGGATGAACTTTATAAAATTTTATTTATTTGGTATTAAGCAGAATCCTGGTTTCCATGGCTACCAAACTCCCTCTCTTTCCAGACAGAGAAATTCCTCCCCAAGGGCCCCTGGGAACAATATTGTAGAGGCGATGCACATGCACAGTGCCTCCCTGAGTCTGTGTGATGGAGAAGTTTTAAAGGGATCCATGCACTCAGAAGATACAGAGCTGTCAGATGGGGTATGAACTGTGCCAATCAGACAAAGGACCCAACTCTCCTGAAATCAAGAGAAGAAGAATGCATTGCCCCTTGGGTTCACTTCCCTACCCACAAAAATAATTTTGTTTCCTTAAGGAAGGGAAGTGTTCTGTCTTTGTCTCCTCTCTCTCTGCAGCTTCTCTACAGGAGTTGTTGCCCACAATGTGGGGAGAAAGGATTGACAGAATCCCTGCAGGGAAGTGGGGTTACTTGGAGGGGAGCTCAAGTACATGAGCTTTCCACTTCTTTAGGCATCTCTGTTGCATCCAGTGTGAAATAAATGTGAAGGTCCCTCTTCCCGCACCTGGTCAGAACTTGTCAGGCTGGTGTGGTGCTGGAATACATGAGAAAAAGGTGCTTATATGCCCTTAGTCCTTCATTATATGGATCCAAGATTTGCTCCATTATTAAATGCTACTGAAGGAATTACACCAAGGATAAATTTGGCCCAGCATGTCTCAGTATGATTTTACTTTCATATTAATTTTCACATTTATATTTTGTTCATGTTTTATGAACAAAAAACACATCTGTGTAATTACCAGACTTGCTTTCCACTTCTTTCTTTTTAAGTTAGGCTTTATACTTGGAAATTCATTAGAATTCTTTGCATTATGTATTGTTGAACTGTTTTCATGTAGTTTGAGCTTCACTGCAACTGGGAATCATTTTTTTTTTAAGTTAGCATCTTAAGTAAAGGAAAAATAAACATTAAGTCAGAACTTCCTGCGGGGCAGTGGGAGGTAGAGAGATCAAATCAGCTGGAAGATGTTTGGTGTTATTTTCCCAGGATGAGCTCTTTTAAATAAATTAAATAAATAAATATATGATTTCTTCTCCATTTCTGAAATCTCTACAGATTTGCATAAAAAAATGGAAGGGGGTCTGTGTCTTTCAAATGTAATATATTTACAATGGGATAAATTAATCCTTAGTGTAACTGTTCTGCAGTCAGCGCAGTTACACCAGAGATGCCTTTATAGAAAAATCCCATAAAAATATAAATGATTGTTCCCATGTTGCTCAGCCAGGCAGGGAAGCACGGCCTTCCCAACAAATCCCCTTGCTTGGCCTACCCAGATCTTGGCTCTAGAACATGATTCCTAGAAAACTCCACTACCTCGGAGTACAAGTGGACCAGGGAGAGGGCAAGGATGAAAAAGAACCTAGCTTTGCTCTCTGTCCCCTCCTACTATAAGGATGAATTTGATTTCAAAAATAAAAATGGGAATTCCCCTGTTCTAACTATGTAAAATTATCTAATATCTTGTGTGCAGTCTTCACTTTGTTATAAGCGTTTCAGTTTGTTCTAAGAAAGGAAAATGTGTAGCTGAGGTATCAAAGGGAAATTTCAAAGTGAAACAAGCACAGATGGCTCTGCTGGATCCCGTACACATTTGTTTTTAAAGTCTTGCAGTATACAGCTTTACATAGCATGCAGAATCAAAAAGATGAGGGGCCTGATCTTGCTCCCATTGATGTCAATGAGAATTTAGTTACTGAGGTCTGATCCAAAGCCCATTACAGTCAATGGAAAGGCTCCCATTGATCCAGTGAGCTCTGGACAGGCCCTAAGGGCAGTGGAAGCAGGATGTGGAATTCTACATCACTAAAGAACTATGAGCCAAATTTTGATCTTGGCTACATGGTATAAACCCAGAGTAATTCCAGTGATGTCAGTGGAGTTACCCCCGATTTACATCTGTATAAATGAGCTCAGAATTTGGCCTTGTGCGCCATATTTGTGTGCATTTTGATTAATTTTAAATAAAGTTTCCACCTTAAATGAAATGCGAGTGTTATCTGTTTTTATATATAAACTCCTTGCTCTTTATTATTTAAAATGTCCAATGTAGTAGATGAGAACATAAATACTGACTGCAGCTGTAGAATTTAATAAAACCTCAGGTTTGAGCTAGCAAGCGAAAAAAAAGTATATTATTGGAAACTTATGGTCAAACTTGAAGCTTAAAGGAAATATTTTAGCACTATCACAATATTAAATTGCAATCATTATTTAATTTATCTTCTCTGAAATGACTTAAGGGAAGTACAGCAAAAGCCCTATTTACGTAAGCCAGGAAATAAGTCAGTGATCAGCTAGGTGGATGAAGTAATTGAAAGCTGACAAGGGACAGTATAATGCCACTATTGTAATAACACTTAGAAGTATTGTTTGATTTTTGACTTGGTTAGAAATAAATGTTGCACTGTTTTCATTTCACCAAAACAGCAAAGCAATAAAATAAAATGTGTTCCTTTTACTGAATTCTTTAATTTTTTTTTTTAATTGAAAAATATCAGCTTTGGCACATCTGGAGGAAAGGCATGTTACACACAATTACCAAGATTTTGAAAAAATATATATGTATTAGAAATTAAGGAATTCACCATTCAGTACTTCCAGGAGAAAGTCTGAACCCCTGGGCAACCTATGCATTTCAATTGTCACTTTGAACTCTGGAACAAAGGGTAGACTGTAAAACCAGTTTATAAAAAGTATTATGAGATACCACAACTGGCATTTTTATGACCTTATTAAACTACATTCAAGTGGCATAAATTATAAGTAATGAAAGTAAAAAGGATCTCTGGCTTGATTTTAATATCAGGAGCATGCTTATTAGTTGGGGGGGGGGTGTTTTCTGAATAGAAGGGATTTTTTTGTTGTTGTTTTCTTACCTTAGCAGCCAATATTATGTGGAAGTCATAAATGTCAGATTACATTAAAATATTTTTGTTCCTAGAATAACATCACTATAAATTATTGAGAGTAATGAGCAGTTTTTCTCACTAAGTAAAGCTAAATGTGTTAATTTAGATTCAAAGCATTCCATCTCATTATAAAAGACCCATTAATTCACCGAGTTTAGAAGTATAAACTAATATTTACATTCTGAAAAGTGTTCATTCTTTCATGAGTGATGGTCCAGAAAACTGGGGCTTTTACAATACTCTACATTTGTATGAGTAAGAAATCTGCGGACCTTGGCTCAAAGTAAACTCATTTTGGGCCCAATCCTTACACAAGCCCCAGTATTGTGCTGCCCAAGGGGGATGTTTACATTGAAATCAGAGGTATGATTCCAACACATGTAGATGTACCTGAGCTAGCATTGATTCAGCTAACGCAAATATCAATAGCACCAAAGGGGTGGCAACGTGGGCAGCAACATGGCCTAGCCATTTGAGTTCATATGCAGGGTCTCAGGTAGAGTTGTACAGCTGTGCTGCCATGGCTTTATTGCTATTGTTATTCAAGCTAGCTAGAACCAAGCTAGCTTGGGTATGCCTACATGTGCTGCAGTCTCACCTCTGACTGCAGTGTAGACATACTTGGTGGATGCTTTAAGCCCAAAAATAGCTTAAAATCTATTGGTCTGTTGTTTGGAAGGAGCCAAGCAGAAGAGATCCCACCACCAGGGTGATCCTGTGTTTTCTTGTGTGTCAGAGAGTTGAGTTCTCTTGCAGGTTTCTGGAGTTCATCATGACAGGAAGTAGAATATGAGTTGACCAATGGCATGGCTAGGACGTCTGGGCGCAGCATTCTCTGTGTTCTCTGCGGTGTACAACTGCTTAGATGGCAGGGGATTACAGTGAGCCATGGCCACTGCTCTACTCTATATACTGTGTAGCAATGCCTACAGCCCCTCGGCATGAGTGCCTGAAGGTGAGCCATGAGAATTCTGCTTTCCACCAAGCCTTTAGATGTTAGGATTTAGGCCTCACTCTTTAATCAGACAAAGCTCTCTGTGACATCAATGTGCCCAATCTGCAGTCCTGATACAGGCAAAATTATCAGTTAAGTTGCAGTTTGCCTATATAAAGACTTCAGCACTTGGCCCAGTGGAAGTTTTGTTTGAGCAAGAGGTGCACAACTGGACCTTTAGGTTCTTGTTCCTTTATAGAAATTCCATCCTTTCAAAAAAGGCCTGTACTTGAAACGTACTATGGTATATTAGAGAATGTGCACCAGTAAGTGCCTCAAATATATTTTAAACATTTAAAGTATATTAGATTTTCATATGGAAGATTGTCCCTGCCCTGATGCAGGAAATAGGGCCCAAGAATCTCTTTTCATGCCCATTTCCCTCATCCTCCATGTTCCAGGGAGAATATCATCCTTGTTTTGAAAAATATGTTTTGAAATTCTACATACACACCGAATTTCTGCCTGAAAGCAGTAGGAAAATGGTTCCCTGCACCACTACACAAAGAAAAGAAATGAAAGCTGTGGCACACAGAAGACTTATTTGCCAGAGCACTGTTTGGCTGGCTTGTAGAAGTTTGAACCTTCAACTGAAAACATCTCTAAAATTATGGTGAAACAAAATAAATGGGCCATAAAGATTAGAGAAGGTGCAACTTAGACTACAATGTATAATTGATAAAACTTGACCCTCAGCTTTGAAGATGACTTTGTTATAAGGAATCAAATAATGTGTTTACACCGACTGAAGGACACAGCAGGGTTGGAGCTGGTATTTTGCAGTTTGAGAAGATGTTTTGTATTGGTATGGCAGGTTTAATTAAAGAAGCTTATCTGCTGAAGTTGTAATCATGTGGCATATACTTGACAACCAAGTGGAGTTGTCATAAGAATTTCAATCATATGAAGATTACACTTAACTCATGTAAGTATATGGAATACTTAACAGAATTTGAAGAAAAAAAATAAGTTAAAATAATGTAATGGTGGCATTAATTAATCACCACATTATCCACTTTCAAATTTCCCCTTAAAAACCCACCTCTGTCTTGATGACTAGAAGACACTGCCAGCTAACGATGGCTGGGGGTGAGCCCAGGTTAACACTCCTTTTGATAAGGTGTTTGTTTTATGGCTGTTAGCTCATCCTCCCCTCTCCTTCTCCTGTCCCTGTTGTGCTCACCTGTTGTGTCCTGTTTTAACAGAGATTGTAAAGTCTTTGGGTCAGAGATAAACTATTTAATAAGTGTATGTGCAACACCTAGTGTAATGGGTCCTTGATCCTTGGTTAGGGCTCTGAAGTGCTACTGTAACTTAAATGATAATAGTAATTATGATAGGACAAGTGAAAAACCTCATGAACTACAGACCTATTGTAAATCAAGTCTTAGTGTTATATGTAATCCTCCCAAAACTAATGAGGGCCTAAACTACCTCATAGTCTATTGATGATGATGTTTTAAACTGTTTCGAAATCATTTAGGTCCTTGATCCAATGATCTCAGAAATAAATGCCTAAGCTAAAAAATGTAGACTCAGGACAAACACGACACAAAATCATGTCTAAAGAAAATATGGAAGGATAAAATGGTCATAGTGGATAGGACAAAATTTCTATATACTAAGGAATCTATGTGCCTGGACCATGAAGAGATGATAATCCAAACCAAGAAGAGAAGGAGGTGAAGAAAAGGAGGAATGTTGAGTTGTGAGTGTCTGTCTGAAGCACAAGTTGTCTCCACATAAAAAGACTATGATGACAATATACTGCAAACCTTGTGGAGTAGGAATGTGGATGGTTACATGGATGACTGAGCAGAATATAGCAACTGGGCAGCAAAGCAGAAACGATTTGTATCACTTAGAGACAGTACAAATAAATACACAAGAACAACCCAAATTAGAATATTGAAAACTGGATGCTAAACTGAAAAGGTTGATCATATGGTGAGGTGAAGAAATTTAAGTGTAATTTGTTATCTGATGGAATGGGCACCACTAGCAAAGGCTGCTAGCTATGAAAATAAGATATTTGCAGAATTTGTGCAATCCTGTTTGGCTTAGGACACAGATTCTGAGTACTCAGTTGGATTTTCATCCAGCAGCATATAATGCGAATGTGAAAGATGCTATCGAACAGGAAAAAGCGTATCAGATTAGAAACATGTTAAAAATAATTATTGTCTTGTAAAATTTCAGTTTTAAGCAATCCAAATGTCCTGGCAGTCCTGTTTTTTCTAGTTCCATAGCTAAAAACATTGGGTTCCAAATATTTTATTGTATATTTCTTTTAAATTTTTCACTGCTCTGTTGCCAAAGGTTGATGGTACATGCATAATCATTCAGAAATGAAAAAAATATATATTTGGGGTTCTCTGTCTAGGACAGTCTCTCTCTCTCTCTCTCGTGTGTGTGTGTGCTGTATATATAATATAGTGTTTAGAAGATGTGAATTCTAGTCATATGGGATTGATATTGAATTGGTGGTCAATGAGCAAAGAACACTATAGAACTTTAATGACAGAACATACAAAAAAAACAACTTTTTTTTGTATGAAGTTAATGCTGTATAAATTTGGTAGCAGTTAATAAAATACAAAGAAAAAGAAATCAGTGCATAGTGTGATTAATGATGACTATAGTATAGTATACTACCTTCTTCCTTTTATAAAGGATATACCTTCATTGCTTTCAGGATAGCCCTTGATGTTGCAATGAGATTTGAAGGGTGTCTGCAGATCTCTAGTAAACTGAATTCATGTGTCTTTTTTTTTTTTTTTCCTTCCAATGGATCAGTAGAGCTGTATTATTATTCCTTTGAAATCTCTGTGCTGGAAGGTTTCCACCAACCTTAAGGAATGTGTAGGCATGTCTGATGGTCAGGGTTATGTAGTGCATCCATCTGTAGTTCCAGGGTGTCTGAAGTTAGTCCCTGGATACTGATAACATGAGGTGTGGTCTGCCAGAGGATGCTTTTTATTAGTCACATCTTTAGCTTCTTGAAGAAGGGAAGCATGTAATTTAAGATACTAAAAAGCTGCTTTAAGTGTGTGCAAGGCATCAAAGAGACTAAAACAGAGCGTGGAATATAAGGTCCTAAACAAAACACGACTTCTAAATGGTTATTAAAATGTAACATCAGAGACATTAAGAGGAAGGAAGGAGAGAATGAATGAGCTATAGGCCCTATAATAACATGTGTAAATGGCTATGGCACAATCTAAGAAGCATTGAGGTGACTAAAAAACCGAGTGGAAAAGAGAGGGTGTAGATGAGGTAACAGAATGCATGCAAAACACCTGTCATGCTCACAAATAGCTGTATAGTAATTTGTTTACATGAGGTGTGCTCAGATTTCATATTGTTTATTGCCAAACACTGACTGTGTACTCTGCTAATAAGACCTAATCAATGGGAGATTTGTGGTTGACTTCACTGGGAGTAGGATCTAGTCATTATAGAGGAAAGACCGAGGCTCCACAGACTCAAAAGCTAAGTAAACTTTGCTATGTTCTTATGACTCATAACTTTATATCTCTTTTAATAAAACATTGCTTGGACCATATAGGTCATATAGGGTTAGAACTACAGTCCAGCCAAATTACACACAGTGCAAATTAAGTGGTGGCTGGTGCAAAACTCACACGTGCTCCCGCAATCCTTGGCTGCTCAGTGTTAGCTGGAGCAGCCTTACGTCTGTTCACAATTACTCTGGATGCTAATGATGCATATGGCCGGAAACTGCACCAGAGATTGGCACAGCATAGGAACACTTCAGCCATACTCCTGTGTTCCTGTCTCCATCTTCTATGCGAACAGCAGGGAGGGAGTAGGTATAGGAGACTATTGGAATAAGAGAGAGCAGTATAGAGCAGCACCAATGATAAATAAATGTACAGGTTGAAAAGGAGAGACACATTATGCATGTAGCTGTGTTCAAAGGATAATTTCTGTTTTTCAGATCGAACAAGGTTTATCATATGTGCACGCAGGACTGGACCATGTAGGATGCAGGACTATATTTTTAATTTTCCAAGGGAATATTTTATGTCAAAGGGGCACCCTACTGGGTCAGCTTAAGTGCAGTTACCATGTAATTACATCACTATAATCAGCAATCAGAACCTTAAGTATTGTGTGAGAGAGCAGGTGTGTCTTGGGAAATTAGAGGTACAGTTTGTGGTGGGACAGAGCAAATAGGCTTACATAGTTAAATATTTGAATTTTGTAAACTTCTCATTCCAATTTGTTACAGGTTAGAAGTAGAACTATGACAAATTTGTGCAAAATTCTCTTTTCAATTCACAACATTTTCTTTTTTTATTGTATATACATTTGTTCAGTTTTATGTTTTGCTGTAGAGTTTGGTGCCAAAGCAAATGTTTCAATGAAAATATGAAGATCTGGCAAAGAGTGAAGAGTGTACATTGTCACATTTTGTTGTAGTGACTTCTCTAATATGTATGCGTAGTGGAGGAAAAAAATGCAAGACCAACATTTTGTAGTCCGCTTAGAACACAGCTCCCTAATATATCAGCAATGAGAAAAATGTTAGAGGTTTCCCTTCTTCAGTACTGCAAACCACTGAATGATTGCATTTCAGTCAAGAAATAGTATCAGCTTATCTCTTTCTTCTTTAAAAAAAAAAATGGGAGAAAACAACATTGACTTTCTGACTACACCTGCACTGAAAGCACTCCCAGAATGGCAGTGGCACACTCCCAACATCTGCTCCTTTCATTGAACTTAGCTGTAAATTGAAATTCCATTGCAGTGTTTTTAGACTCAGTTGAAGTAAGAAGACTGTCAGAAATCCTCTTTAAACTCACCCTTATCCAAACAGGAAGCTGACCTCTAACCCCCGGACGTAACAGTACACCAGTGGAAATTTCATTATCCCCGTTTCAGCTGTACTAAGTGAAAATTAATTGTGTAATTATCTGGATGAGCGCATGTGTAAAATTTTACAATGTGCCAGTTAGATTAAGTAATGTGTTAGTGGCATGGTTTAGTGCAGAGTCAAGGCTGTCTTATAAAAACTGCATAAAAAGTCCAACAAGATTTGAAGGAAAAAACATATGTCTGAACAAATGTTTAACATGAGAAAGTAATGTAATGCTTAATACCATAACCTGACTAAAATGTTAGCCTTCCAGGATTTGGGTAAATCTGATGTAGTAGAGATCTTTAATGTGTACTTTTAAATTGGATAACTGAATGGCCAAAATATTAAGTTGCATAACTTGGCATTTTGATCATGCCCATTTTGTACTCTAAGAGCCAAATAGTGTGTGACATACTATTAAAACATTTTTCCTCCACTGTATAGATCACCATTCACGTATATAGTGAAACCCTTTGTCTCTTCCCTTGACAATAATATTAATACACAAACTACTGTTTAAACTAATTAAAATACAAAGACAAAATCCAGTCAGATCATACATCAACTGAATAAGAAATTTAGATGCTAAACTTGCTTCTGTCATGGAGGTTTTAGGGGAAAGAGTCCTAAGAAAAGCTAAAACCGCTATTTAGTGGAGAGGATTTCCATTTCAAAGGCCACTAGATTGTTTGGATAGCAGGATCTCTGGATGAAAGGTGCTGGTTGCGTAGACACTAATTTTTTTGAAAAGCAATATTCTCTTTAAACAGATAGGCAAGCAGTGTACTGTCAAAGATTTTTATGCAGTTATATTAGCAATTCCAAACAAATGCATTGCTAACATTTTATAAAAATAACGGAGCCAAATTAATCCATTACATAATTGCACTAATATCAATGGAATTTTACTAAAGTTGAATTTTCCCAGTAAGTCTTAGTAATGCAGTATGAAACCTTACTGCAAAACCCTGCTATTGGGTCTGAGAAGTGTGGAGAGACAGCCATTTTTTGAGTGCAAATATCTGAGTGAATGGTTTAACATAGGCACTGGTGTCGAACAACAATGTATTCTCTCATCTCTCCTGTTGGACATTGAACTGACTTCATTATAAGGAAAAAGTGTAGCTGGATACAACACAGGCATAGTGTGGTGATACACAAGAAGATTTAGATTTTGTTGACAACATAGCTCTTCTAAATGACAGCCCAATCAACATGCTACTAAAGACTGAAAGAGTATCCAACCTCAGAAAGAATTGGGGTTAATAATTCATTAAAAAAATCTAATGAGAAGTCCAGCAGCTCATAATTAAAGCATTATGTTAGAAGTCAAAAGAATATAAGAGATGATCCAAGTCGCATGTCTTGGCGGTGCCATGCAAACGCCTGGGGATCTCCAGAAGGAAATAATGGCACCAATTGATGAGGAGTTAGCTACATTCACCAGTTTAAACAATACTTGGTCATTGAAAATCTATAACTTAATGACCCAAACTACAAATCTTCAACTAAAATATTTTTTTCCATCTTAACACATCGATGTGAAAGCTGGAAATCCGCCAAAGGTTCAGACAGACGTTGAAATGTCTTCAAAAGAAAATGCTTCAGGAAAATATTAGGTATTTGATGGAATTATAATTTATAACAAATGCCAAGATTTATCAGAGAGCTCAACAACCCCTTATCTCCAAGGTTATACAGGAAAGAAAATGGAAATTTCTGGGAAATGTGCAAAGAATGAAGCAAGAATGTCTGCCTTGGAAGTTATGCCATTGGGCAGTTGCGGGAACATGTAAAAAGGGGCCAATTGAAAGTCATCCTCTGTCAAATAGTGCTTAGAAAGGGAAAACTCATGGTAGTTGACAACAATGCAATGAGCGGTCCAGGATAGACAGGGATGGTGGAGTCTTGTTCATGCCTGGAATGACATTTCATGGTATGGAATAGATTCAGATTCAGAAATGATGGGTTGTGTAGATAATTTCTGAAGTGGATTTTAAATACCTCAGATGCCATTTTAAGAACAAGGGTGGAATTTTCAAAAGACTCTTCTGCTCTTAAGTCACTGAGGTGTTTTGGAAAACTCCACCCAAGGTCTTTATAATAAAACTTAAATTTTTATCCATGATCCAATCACATTACAGAGACTGGAAAAAAAGACAACCAAGGCTGTCAAAGATTGGAAAAATAAAATAAGAAATTATAGATGAGACTCAAAATCAACCTCAGAATAAGAATGGAAAACTTTTACTACTATTTTACACAAAACTTTCAAACCGAGTCAAACTTTACCAGGGCATGTCCATTTTTACACCAGTGTATTGCATCTATAATAGGGGTTTGCACTGGTGCATCTACATTTGTGTAGCAACGCCACTGCAAAAAACCTAATGTAGATAAGGCCTTACTCACTAGAAACCTGAGTCTAAGACATGCATTAATCTATTTAGGTACCAATTTAAAAAATCTCATAAGCACATGCTTAAGCCCCCTTTCTGAATAAGATGTTTTCCTGTACCAGGGCCTGAGAGAATAGAAACATGCCACATGTCCTAAGTGGTCTCAAACAAGTGCAGACCAAGAATTATTCACAGAAATTATTCAGAAAATACGTTTGAATATCTTCAATTGCAGCACTCGCATGAGTAAATTACACATGTGCTTAAGTGTTTGCAAGATCAGGGCCTAAATCAGCCTGAATAAGCTTCCTAAAATGTGTCAGCAGTTTATTCTGTACAATTCAGATAAAAAAAACTTCCTTACCTATATTACTAAGATAATTATTGAATTATTGTATTAATACAGATGTTTGGACTTGAAACATGTTAACAATTTAGAGCCATTTCTGCCTGCAGTAACAATGCCCCTGCAATCCTATAGACTTCTTATTTAGAGTTGCATCCATGTGGCTGATTTAACTGGGGCTCCCTGAGTGTAACTGAGGGCAGAATTTTGTATTTACTGATTCTATTTTCACTGCTAATCTGGTCTGGATTGGGAGGTAGGTGGGGTGCCCTCACAGGAGAGTAATTGGGAGGAATATTACAGGGGAATGTTTAAATCAACAGAAGCCATGATTCCAGAAATGTAAAAAATAAATCTGCCAGTCTTTCTAGACATATTAAGCTTGTCAACCTTTTTATTTTTAACAAAAACCTAAATTTGGAGTCTCTGAATAAAAAGCGCTCAGCACTGGGCTAACTCTGCTGATATTGAAGTCAATGGTAAAATATACTGGCCTAGGCCAGCCCTGAGTGCTTTGAGTAATCTCACTCTAAACATCTTAATTTTCTTTTAATCCAAAAAAGAATATTAAAATAGATATTAGGTTAATATGGTTTGTAAGTATTCCTTCAATTTAGGCTCAGAACCTTTTGGAATCTAATTGTCAACACAGGGAGGCTATTTCCAATCTTGCAAACTCTTGCAATTTTATCATGAGTCTTGTGAGATGTGGTATTTTGTCTTTGTTCTAGTCTCACACCTCTGTGAGAATCTCGGCCTGCATTTTTTTAAAATGCAGGTTGCTAGCTTGAAAATGTGAACCCTGAAGCCTCAAAGCCCAGAAGGCCAATGAACCCAAAATGTAGTATTTTTTAATGGGTGGTTTTTTTTCCCCAGCCCATTATGATTTTTTTTGCCTCCTGACTCACAGTTTTTTAACATCTGGGGTTGGCAATACTACTGGAGTGCCTCTGCCAACAGAACCCGCTGTCCCCACTTGCCATCTATTGCCATTGGGCAGGAGAAAGGCACACACTCTGCTTGTAGAAATTACCACAATAGGGAGCTGCCCCTTCAGAATTACAGAGCAGCCTCCAAGTAGGCCAGGACATTCACAACACTTCCCAGCGCAGCAGCAGAGAGAGGAGGCATGTTCTTGAAATGACCACTTTTCCCAGTGTTTTCAAATTAGGTTGCTTAGAGTTAGGCACATTTAACTCTGCAGAGGTACCTAAATAAAAGGATCCTGATTCTCAGAGTCTCTGAGCACCCACCACTCCTACTGATTTCATTGACAGCAGTGGGTGCTCAACGCCTATGGAAATCAGTGCACTTATTTAGATACTTAACTTTAGACTCCTAAGTTTGAAAAATCAGGACTTGGACTTCAGTTGTTTACGCTAACATTTCTCTCAGAGCCACAAAAACAGGCAAGCCTATAAAATGTAACCACTTTTATCTCTACCAAAGAATATACCTAAGTGGCATCACTTCTGTTCTACAGCAGGAGTTCTCAGCCTCCTCATAATATGGATGAGACCATATTTTAATAGAGAAATTGTCCTGTGTCTTCCCACCATTCATGATGACATCACATCCTTGTGGCAACCAATCCTTCTCAACAGAGAGGAGACAGATGAAGTAGACAGAATGGAGATTCTTTATTCTGGATGCCAGACACAAATACAACAGACCCAGTAGTTCCCTGGCTCTCCAGCTTGCTGAATGAGGACACAGTTTGCGTCTTAATATTACCACATAGGTCTTTCTAAATCAATTATGGAAGCAATTATGGAATGGATTATTGGACTACACAAGCACTTGCTTACATGGAATAATAGTATTAAAGTATTTTAGTTGTCTTTTAACAAGATTTAACAGCAGGAAAGAAGGAAGATGGCCAGCACCATATGACCAGCTGAGTCTCCAGAAAATACCATCAAGTGTTCCACAGACCACCCATAGACTACAGGCCACAGATGGAGAAATTTTTTGTATTAGAGCAACAGATTTTTTTCTTTCCTCTGGATCCTTTTCAGAATGTATGCGGTGTTTTAACAAAAATCTGCCTGGACCTCCCCAGATAAAGAGCTTTGGAAAGTCATGGGCCCAGGTTCTCCAGTCTGTAAAGGCTATTTTGTGCCACATGGGCAGCACAAAGGGATCTTAAAAAGGCTGAAGATAGCCAGTGAAGAACTCTCTTCCTGTGCAAGTAAACTCTCCTCAGCTGTACCTTTTGGTGAAGGAGGCTCTGCTACCTCCTGTGTCAGGTTCCCTTCCTCTCTTCCCACCCTCCCCAACCTCCAGCAGAAGAGAAAGTAATGAGTGTGATGGGAGCAAGGAGGAGTGGTGGCATGAGAGAGTGTAGATCTGTTATGTCCCTTTCTCCACTGGCCCTGGATCTGTTTCTGCGCAGCCATAACTTTCACTGGAGATCAGGACGGTGCAGCTGTCCCCATGTGGCTTGCCCCTCTACTCTATTTGAGCACCATTCGAATGGAGTGAAGAATCAAACCCTTAGAAGTCTTTGCCCTTGAAATGTACATTGATTTCAACCGTGTACTGTGGGGATTTTTTTGTTTTTTTTTTTAATGTAGGTGTTGTTCCTCCCCAAATGGTCTTGATGCTGCATATCATTAACCAACAGCCTAGGGACACCCAGCTTCTGAACCCCTTGTATGTGTGACATAACTACATCATAGCATGCAAGGAAATTAGTTTATTAATTTGACAATTTATTAATGGTAGCCATATTTGTTTTACTTTAAGAATGATTGACTCCTTTGCTTTCTATGAAGTCAGGAAACATACACCCAATAAACCTATGAAGTGTGAAAGGCATTACCTATATTATGCCCAGAAGTGAAAGCCTATAAAAAGGCCAGCAGCAAAGAGTAGCTAAGGGCAAAATATTCCTTTGGCGGTGAGGGAAAAGAAAGAAAAATACTGTCAGTGAGCTAAAAATAAACGTCAGAGTATCAGCTCTTAGAAAACATACCATATTTTCTTGAAGAACAGAAATATAAGACAGCAAAGGGAATTCTTTTCTTCACTGTCCCACTTTTATCCCAAAGATCTGAGGAAGTCAAATGAAAATTTCCTGGCATCCTGGGGCAATGAAATAATCTCAGTCTTCTTGTGAAACCACATTAGTGTGGTGATCGAACAGTGGTTCTTTGAGAACAGTAAGTGCTATATAAGCATCATTTTTCCCAGGATACTGAGGCTTTGTTTATTTGCACAGAGTTATGCCACTAATGTAATAAGAAATAAATCTCTCAAGTAGAGACACAGACCTGAATACCTATCATGTCAAAATATGTCAGCTTTCAGTTTTGCAACTGAGTCATTGTCCCTGTAAGAAGTACCAGAGATGATTATTGTACTGAGTCAGCAAATCAGTTAGGCATGTGCGTAAATATATTGCTGAACAAGGAAGGATTTAAACAAACGGATAAGTGCTTTGCTGAATCAAAGTCTATTAGCTTTCCAAATTGTGCTGCTGGGAGACTAATAGAAGTGCCCAGTGAGAAAGTGGTCTGGCTAAAGCTTAACATATACTACTGTGCGCTGTTTAAGGCCTTGATGCTTAACTTTTAATTAAATGAGTAGTACCATCCATGCTTAATTTGTGCCAGGGTTTGCTGCGTCAGTTATGATAGTAAAAAAAATTGCTTGAGCTCCGGCACCTCTTTCATTACAAATTAGGCAATGAGTGACATGCACCTCAGTGGCATTACACACATGAATAAAGGTAAGCTTGTGCAAAGTGCTTATGGGCTCACATCTAAGAGTGAAACTCAGTTCTTTTACAATGTTAATTGGACAACTATCTTCTCAAGAACTAACAGAATAGTATGGCATCATAGTGTTTTCCGTTCAGTAACAACAATACATCTATTGACTTAAAATTATTTTTCTTTTTTATCTTTTATCCTTATTTCATTTAAAAATGGAGCCGTATTCAATATCTAAAGCTAAACACGGACACAAAACACACCATACTTGGTGTAATCGCAACATTTGTATTAATTCATTTAAAAAGGAATTAGCATTGGCTTGTTATTTGGCAATGTGAATTGTATACACTGGACACTATCTGTACATATAATTATGCACAGCCTTTAGAATATGCAAGTCCCAGTTGGCTGAATATAGTCACAGGTCAATCTCTAGCCAGGTGGGCAAGATCAAAACATGCTTTAGTCTCTCCCATTTTAAGAAAACCCACCCTTGACCCCACTTGGCTCTCCAGCTATGGCCCCTTCTCCCTTCTCTCTTTCATCTCTGAGCTCATTGAATGCACTGTTTACAATTGCTGTCTGGAGTTCCTTGCCTCTAATTCCATCCTAGATCCTCTTCAATTTGACTTCTACCCCTTGCACTCAACTGAAAGAGCTCTCACCAAAATCTTTAATGATGTCTTCTTAGCCAAGTTTCAAAATTAATACTTCATCCTCATCCTCCGTGACCTGTCAGCTGCCTTCGACACAGTCAACCATGCCCATCTTCTAGAAATCTTGTCTTCCTTTGGCTTCGGTGATGCTATTCTCTTCTGGTTCTCCACTCACCATTCTGATAGTGTCCTTCAGATGATCCTACTCATCACCCCTCCAGTTTCCTGTGGAGGTTCCTCAAGAATCTACCCTTAGTCACCTTTTCTTCTCACTCTGCAATTTATCTCTAGATAATCTCATCCATAAACACAAATTCAGCTAGCATCTCTATGCTGATCACTCACAGATCTACCTCTGTACTCCAGTCCTGTCTGTTTCTGACCAAGGTAAAATCTTAGTCCTTCGGACATTTCCTTGTGGATGGGTAGCCATCAATTCAAACTCTACATGGCTCAACAGGGCTCTTAATCTTCCCCATTGAGCCCTCCATGCTATCTCCTTTCTCGATCAATGTGGATAGGATCACCATTTTGCCTGTCAAGCCCGAAACCTGGGTGTCATCTTTGGCTTGGACTTCTCTCCGAATCCTCACAGGCTCTATGTAAGTCAGAAGAATACGGGCTCCTTCTTCTTACGTGAGAGTTGAGTTAGTCATGTCAAACTGGAGGGCTCTCCTATCAGGACTCTGAGTGTAGGACTTCAAATGGGTCTTGAAGGATTCCTTCATCCCCCTCAATTCCATGTGTATTTGAGTGATGGGGGATAGTAATCTGAGGGATATATGGCTCCTCTTAATTGAGGTTATATATTCAGTAAGGTACCATGACCGCGGTGGCCCTTGTTTGATCTCTGTTAGCTGAGTAAGAGCATATTGTGGCGAGGGCAGTGAGGAATGCACTGAGTGTGGCATGTCATTCCCAAGTGCAGTGGTAAATGGGCTCATTGAAGTTTGTGACACTAGCCTCAGGTAGTGGACCAACTTTGGTAAACAGATTAGGCCAAAATCAGAAAATCCTGTCTGAATAAAGGCAAAGGCCAGTAGGCAACTGTGGGCTGGACACAGCCATATCATACCAAAAATTTTAAAGTATATTTTTCTTTAGTTTGATTTTTAGCTTCAGACTTACAGCAGCAGACTATTTCGTGGCACAGTATTTCTTCTAGGTTTCACAGTCAGATTGATTCCTAAAATGTATTGCAATGAAGCTTTTGATTAGATATTTGTTGAGAAAACCTAGTTTGAAACTAGAGGTTTTGTTGATACATAAATCAAAGGTAGGATTAGTTCAAAGATTCCTTCATCTGGTATTTTGTAATTTGGTACATGAT
Source organism: Emydura macquarii macquarii (assembly GCF_026122565.2). Classification (NCBI taxonomy): domain Eukaryota; kingdom Metazoa; phylum Chordata; order Testudines; family Chelidae; genus Emydura; species Emydura macquarii. The sequence goes on from NW_027132434.1 coordinate 2,805,615, forward strand.
TTAGTACATCTGAAACCTCCTTTAATAGTGTAACATTTAGGGAAAACATGGAATGTTTCCAAATGAGAAATGCTATCTTATCAAACGTGGTATACCTCTCTCCCACTTCGCACCCCACACTCCTAAGATAAAACCTAGATTGAAACAGAGACACTAAGAGGAAGGATGGTCTTGTGGATAAGGCTCTGTTCTGGGGCTCAGGAGAGCAGAATTCATTTCCCAGCTCTGCCACAGACTTCCTGTGTGATCTCGGGTAAGTCACTTAGGCCTAGATTTACAAAACTACTTAAATGCCTACATTTTAGTTTAGGTGCCTACATCCCAGTTTTAGGCTCCACTGCAATTCATAAAACTCCCACCTATCCCTGCAAGCCACTAAACTCCCTCAATGTCTATTATTTTGTTGTACAAAGTTCCTGCTATGCCTATGGTACTACCTGTGGGTATGTGCGCTGATGCTTCACTCTAGGCTTCTGGGCACCTACCTTCTACCTAAGCCCCAGAGCAATTCACCAACCAGGGGAAGACAGGCATTTGACTTCCTAACATATGTGTGGGGTCTGATCTAAACTGGGGCCTGCATGCAAGTTCATGAAAAACAGCTTGGGCCGGGGGTAGGACTTCTCTCAGGACTTTTAGCTCAGTGGATAGGGTATTCTCCTGGGATGGGTAAGACCCCCAGTTGAAGTCTTTGGAGCAGAGGGACTGATGGTCAGTCTCTGACATCTTAGGTGAGTGCTCTAACCACCAGGCTATAAAGTCATTACTATGCTTGTGTGTGTGTGCTCACCCAAATAACTCTTTTTAAAGCAGTGATTCAAAGTGAAACAGCTTCAACAGGAACAACTAAGGAAGCCTTATATCAGACTGTCCCATAGCCCAATGGGTAGGGCACTCAGCGGAGAGATAGCGCATCCCTGTTCAAATCCCTTCACCCATGAGGTTGAGGAGGGACTTGAACTAGGGATCTGCCACAGCCCACGTGAATAACCTATCCATTGGGCTAAAAGTGCTGCTGTTGCAGTACCTCACTTCCGAAAGGGTTCTAATTCATGAATTTTTAGCACAGCTAGATACATGTCTATGAGAGAGATGGGGCTTGACACATACACCCCTCTCATCAGCATCTCTCATTGGCTAGTTTTAGGCAGCTCCTCCCTAGCATGCTGTCTTTTGCAAATCGTGCTCTAAGGAGCTTGTTTCTCCTCATTCATTATATAGGGAGCCTAGGCATGTAACATAGGCTTTGTGGATTGTAGTGTGTTCCTGAGATTTTCTGTGCACTCAACAGTTAGGCACTGTGACGTCTGAGTACCTTTGTGAATCTAATCCTTGATATCTCTGTCCTGAAATTCCCCATCTGCAACAGAAGGGAGTATTGCTACTTTCCTTCCACCCTTTGACTGTCTTCTTTATTTAGGGCCCAACCCTTCAAAGACTTAAGCGTATGCTATACTTTATGCACTGTGGTTTATCCCATAGACTTAGCAGGATTGTGCACAGTGCATAAAGTTACTCACATGTAAGTATTTGCAGGATTGGGGCTACAGATTGGAAGATCTTCAGAGCAGGGACTGTCTTTGACCTCTTTATAAATTGCAGAAATGTTATTTAGAGAAACCTATGAGTTAGAGACACGATAGAACAGGAGCAGATATCACACACATCTTATGGGCATGTAAAATCTTTGTACATTCTTGGTCAGAGTAGCTTTAGAGCTGCCAAGTGTCACACAGCTTTTGTGACCTGTACACATCTGTCCTGTCACACATTCCCTCAGCTCAGCAGGAGCCTCACATATCCATCTGGGTTGCAGGCAGAAGCTGCAGTTCCCATGTCCAGCAAGGAAGGAACACAGCCACCAAGAATGGGAGCAGCATAGGACAGGCTGAAAAGGGATGAGGGAAGATAAGTTATTTGCAAAATAACTCATTAAAAAATTGCATGAAAAGCCACATATAAAGCTGCATAAAATTTGGCAGCTGTGTTGCTGCCTGATTTTATTTGGTTTAGAACAGTGGAGTCAACCATCCTGACAGGTTCATGTTTTTAACAGGCTTCCATGACAGATTTTGATTCTATAGAATACAAGCTTTCCATTTAAATTAAAAAGAAAAGTCTATCTTCATAAAAGATAATATCCCATATGTGACCTGACAGGACCTTGCTTTAGATCTGGTCTACACTCAGAAATAATAGACCAGATTCACCAATCAGTGGCCTACAATAGCCACACCAGGGCGGACTCCTCCTGTAGGCAAAGGCAACTCAGAGTTTTCTCTGACTTAGCTAAGTGGGTCTTACTCCTGGTTTAAGCACACATTTACAGATCTGGCCCTGTACCCTCTTTCTAGAGAAATTCAACTTTGATAAATGATTACAAAGATTACAAATATTTGGCAAAATGGTGGTACTTGAATACAGCACCAATTCTGCAACAGACATCAGAAAAACCCAAAAAATGCTATTTCTCTTCTAAAAGAAACAGACCATAATCCTTTTTTGTATAGTCCAACAACAACACTCCCCAAATTTACATTGACAATATATACATATGTTCCTATATTTGGACAAATAGCTATTAAAACAATTTTAAGGATAAATACTCTATATAAGACATATGTTTAGAGATATTAAAAGAAAACTACATGGAAATTTACAGCACGGTTTTAAAGTGGTTAGAAAAAGGATCAAAAGTGTAGAAGCAATTTAAATATATGCACAAACATCATTAATTTTATGTAGCTACACACTGAAAACATGTTTTGTTTTTAATGTGTGTTCTGCTTAGGAGTTTAGCTAAATGAAGTTCTGATGTGATCAGTTCCTAACTGGGTTTGTTATTATAGAGTTGTCCTTGTCTAAGAGTTGAACTGCTCCCTAAGTAGTCATTCTTTGGATGGGACTCCTGCTGATGGTCCACTATGTCCTAAGCAGTTTAGCCTCACCCATCCAACAGCTCATGAGACATTATTATTCGTCCAATCACAAGCAAAATTCGTGTCACATGATACCTGGCATACTCTGCAGATTCTATCATGGATTTAGGGTGACCAGATTGCAAGTGTGAAAAATCAGGACAGGGATTTGGGAGAGGGAGGGGCAGGGAATGGTAATAGGTGCCTATATAAGAAAAAGCCCTGAATATCAGGACTGTCCCTATAGATTGGGGCATCTGGTCACCCTAAATGGACTCACTATAGCTGATTCCTTTAAACTGCAGGGTGAGAGCTGCCTTAGCTTTTTCACAGATGATGGATGCAGATTAGCAGGTCTAAACAATTAGTTGGGGTTAGGGAATGAGCCCTTGTGACAATTAGAGCAGTTAAGCATCCTGCTGATGACTGTGGTGACAGCAGACAGTAAAACTACACCTTGATGAAATGAGAAAACTCCCTGCGTTTTTGATTTACAAGCAAGTTGACTGATGGGTTTTAAGGTACTTAACTGCAGTGGTCACAGAACCAGGCACTAACATTCCGCTTTCTGTAATGAACAATGGGAAATGGCAGACACAAACTGAATGCCATTCAGTTCTGGTGGAGTCTGTCCATGCAGCTATTTGAAGGAATGATGCAAACCTGCCAGGCAAAAGGAGAACAAGCTGAATTCTTACAGTTACTAGCTCTAAGGAAAAAAAATAAGATTTAATGCTGTAAGATGTGCCATTATCAGAGAAAGATTGTGTTCCCCTCATGATTTTTGCATTAAAAACTGCCACTTAAAAGCTTTTGTTTCAAATCCTGCAGCAGCTGTTTAGTGAATGTATTTTTAGTATATTTTAAGAACAAATGATCCCTTGTTTTTAACCCCTTGATTTTGGGAGTCCGGTTTTCCAGGTGTGCAATGATCCCATTTCCAGTCCCATTGTGCTCCTATTACCCATGAGAGAGATTTCAAATATTTGTGGTCTGTTCAATGGAATTTGTTGTAAGAGCCAACAAAAATTAATCTGTACAAATTCGGAGTGGGGGGGGGGGGGTGGAGGGAAGTTGTGTGTGGGTTTTGTTTTGTGTTTTTTCTTTTTGTGGGAATGTTTTAAATTACTATGCCAAGTTGAGAGACGAAAGTGGGTTTTCTTTGATCCAGAAAAGGATGCACTGTAGAGTGTGTTAGAATCTTTAGACAATGCTCTTTCATAAGATCAAGAGGAAAATGTAAATTGCTATACAGTGGTTCTCACTTAGATGTTAGAATTACAGGATATTAAAAATTAAACCTAAAGGTACTGCAGTTTTTCACAGGGCATCTGGAAATGAAAACATAAAACAAGTCATTACTATCAATCAGTGAAGTGTGATAACAGCTGAAAGCATTAAAACCAGGCTAGAGAATCCAAATTTTTTGTGCCAGGTGGGTGAAGAGATGGGTGTCACATAATGTAATCCAAATAAATCCTTAAATGTACCAGTTCGTACTGGGTTAAGACAATATGGTGTCATTCATTTCACCAAAGTGACAGGCATCCACAGATGGATAGCCAGCAACAATGGGACTTATAATTATAGCTATGCAAAACTTTCAATACGAAACCTGAAGCCATATACAACTCTCCTGATTTCAAGTTTCATTGCTAATGTGAAACTCAGTCCGTGTTTAAAAAGGTTCACTGAGATATGTGAGCTGGGGCCCTCTTTTATGTGAACATGAACTGACTGATGGTTTTAAAGAGAAACCTGGTTCAAGCCCATGGCTTTCACTACATTTCACTTTGGGTTTTTGACTTCATTTAAATGAGACACAGTAAAAGAAAAGCTGGATCAAATCCACCTGGATCAAAACCAGAAAGAAGCTTCACATGAATCCACATTAACCTCTGCATAATTCCTGCTACAATAGCCTGCACTGTTTTATAAACCTAGTTTATATCTTCTTAATGGATGAAATCCTTGTCCCTTTGAAGTCAGTGGCAAATCTCCCATTGACTTCTGTAGGACAGTGTCTGGCCCTATTTGAGTAGTTTTAGTGAACATTTTAGGACACTCCAGACTTCAAGACTGTAATTTCAACAATAAGTTTCCCACTTCTATAACCTTCTTAGCTTAAATACTGTGGACTTTTGTCAGCCCAAACTTCCACTGAAATCAGTAACAGTTTTCCCTGAGTAAGAACCATAGAATTTGGCTTAGTAATACATCTTAAAAACAATATTTATATACATTTATATACATTATGCTGAGTCATCATGATAACATATAGTGTGTAAAAAGTGTTTTCTTCCTCAGAACAATGTTGGCATGTTTTGATGTTTGCCTGAAAGATTTAAATAAGGGACTAATGCTTAGCTTCATTATATGGTTCAGTGTAAAAGAATTGTGAGTATTGGTAAAATGTCTTCACTTCTGAATCTTTTACATGGAAACTACTGAATATGGAGAAGGACCTTAAGTGAAAGTCAACAGAACAATGCTGTTATGAAAGATAGAAGGTAATTAATATTTTAGTTAACTAATCACTAATATTCATGTAATATTTAACAAAGGAATAAATTAAGCCAAAATATGTTTTTATTTAAATCTTCCAGAGATTTTTTGGCTCTCAAAATATTTAATTTAAATTCTGCATTATAGGGTCTTTCTTCAGTTCAGATAATATACATTAATAATTCTTGTATCCCTTGTTTGTCCCCAGCTGAAGAGAGGATCTGGGTCTGGTGCACAAGGATGGTAGCACCTGCAATCTCCTTCGGTTGAGTTCTTCATTGATGTGGTAGTTACTGCAATCTATAGGCCTGTAGGAATAAAATTATAATTGTAATCCTGTAGCTTAATTCATAGCTTTAATTCATACCCTTATTTGTATCAACCTCTATATAGTTATTATTGAAATCATGTAACATTTGAACTTCTCTCAGTCATACTCCATATTGTGAATGTAAAACCCCATTTTGACCTATGTACTCCATCTTGTGTAAAAACCCCATTTTGACCCTATGTACTCCATCTTGTGTCAAACCCTTTCTAAACCTTTAGATGAATAAGATAGTTATCTGAACAAGGTATGAATGGAGGGTGTATGTGTGTGTGAGTCAGACCCAAACTGCCAGCTTGTCTTGATGAAGTTGTCCTGATGAAGTGTGAAGTCCATCCTAGGCTGAAGAGTGTGAACATAGCCCCAAAAAGCAAAGAAGGATCCACCCCAGAAAAACTTAATCAAACTTAATCAAAGACATCAAAGAACAAGCTGAGAGTCACGTCTGCTATTGTACCAGCAATCAAGGGTCACAGAGAAGCGACGTGACACAGCAGAACTGAAAAACCTATAAAAGACTGGGTGAGATTTCAAGGCTTTGGGGGAAAAACAGCGTTCTACACATCATCTAAAGAAGAGCGTCGGTGCGCGCCCGACAAGGACCCTGCTCTCCTCGTGCCCAGCTTCCCTGGCCAGGTAGCTGCCACGAGCCACGAATTCCAGCAACGAACCCTAGCTACGATCTCAAGCCACAATCAGGACTGGTAGCTATATATAACTATAGAACGCTTTCTGGTATGTTTGGGCGCGTGAATGTGTGTGTGTGTGTGTGTGTATATATGTGTAGGTTTAAGTTAGTTATTACTTTAGTTTTTGTCAATAAATGCGGCATACTGCCTTTTCCCCTTGAAAAAGTCCCGAGTGCTTAATTTTGCACAACAGGCCCACTTCTAATAATTTAAAAGTGACTGTTGCATAAAGAACTCTAGAATACTAGCTAGGAGTCAAGTAAAAAATCCTTTTTTCCCAGGTGTCAATAAGCAGACAAAAGAATAGGGGATGAACTCCACATTTTGGCAACCCAAAGCAGTGGTGGCTTGTTTGGGTTCCAAAAGAGGGTTTTTAATATAGCCTAGGAAACCAAGAGTACAACATGAATACTTCTTATGTAAGAAATGATTAATATAATATGTGTGTATATGCAATCAACAGCAACATAGATGCTGCATAATAACATTTGGCACTTCTCATTTGTAACAGTTCAAAAAACTTTACACCAGTAAATAATCATCTTCATTGCCTATGTTACAGAGGGCAAACCTGAGGCACAGAGAAATTATTTATTGACTTCCCTAGTCCTTAGCAGGGGTGGGAATAGAATTCAGGCCTTCTGATTCCCAGTCTGGTGCACTAGACCTTAGACCACGCTATATATGATGTACTCAAAGCATATTACAAAGGTGAGTGGCCATATTATCTCAGTCATTAAGGCATAAACAGTTGGCATTAATTCACTTTTTGCTGAAAAGAAGTCTAGCATTCCATCCATGCATTTGCTAGATTACCAGAAGTACCAGCCATCAGGTAATGTCTTGACTGTAACCAGAAACACCCAGAATAAAGGGGTTCGTGAATTGATATATTGCATTGTCCCACAGAGAAATCAGGATCAGTTAGCTCGCAAGAGAGTTAAGTAAGGCAGAAAGCAATTCCTCACTGGATAGCTAGAGCCCAAACCTCTGATCACCCTGACAGGAAAATCATTTGGTAAAGGCCATTGAAGAACACTGACAGGCCAACAGGCACTGAGATACTCACATACAACAGCAATGAACATAGTATAAGAAGTTAGATTCTTTCTCCACCCTCACTCAGTCATTATGCTTCTTTCAGGTGCTGTGGGTCCCAGTCAACTGGATCAGCTTGGGAGACAGATTCTGGGACGAAGCTCAGGGCAAGAGTTTCTTGGTCCCATGTTTCCTCCTATGCCTCAGCGCTCCTCTGTAGATTCCTCAACTGCCACTGAACCTTTGGGCTCTAGTCTACACTCAAACTCTAACTGAAGAGAGATGATCAGGTCCTGTTTAACCAATGAGAGAGGAGAAAGAAGGGTGCCTATATTGTTACTCTTTTTCCTTCTTCTTTCATTTATTTTATTCTCCCTTGCTCCTTCACTCTGTTCTGGGTGCTACTGGGGAGAATGGGCAAAAGCTAGCGACTCTTTGGATATGGGCTACCCTGCCTTAAACAAAATATGATTTTAATATTTGTCTCCTTACTGGACTGTCATCTTTTCAATTCTGAATTCAGCTGTTCTGCAGAGCTCTTTGTTTTGTTGTCTTTTTTAATTATGAAATCCTTTCTTCAGTAATTCGCTGTGACACGGTAACTGACTCCTCATGGTTATGACGTGCCTGTAATGATTAAATTACTGAAAATACATAACTAACACAGCCATGTGCTTGGAAGGCAAAGAACAGCATAAAGTTTTGCTTGTTGAAGCAGAGGAGATGACATGGCGCATCATGACTGAGATACCACAGACTCCGTTTCCTCTGGGAAATAATGCAAGGAACAAAAAATGGGCAGTAGATTCAGTTCTTCCCCAATCTGACCAGCACAGAAGGATCCTTCCACATGGCTCTCTCTTATCATATGTGATGGATGAGGTGCTCCTGATACACACAGAACTGAACCAGGAATCTTCAGACTTAGATACATAAGCTGCTACAGCTTGAGCTAAAACTGACTAATTAACAGACTCATATCCTCTGCATATGAGGCACAGAGGGGGACAAATACTTACCAGTGGATTACATCAGCTACCTACAAGGTGAAGAGTCTGGCCACGGTGGAGGCACACACCTCATCCCACAGTGCATGGAGAGCCCTCCAGTGGACTCAAATATGGGCTGGGATTGGTGCAGCCTGGGGATCTGAACAGGACCCTACGCGCCACCTTCTACAGTAGAGGGTTTGATCTGCACATGATTGGTCTCTGAACTGTGGGTGGCTTTACTTGTTTTAGTACAGCGTTTGATATAGTGTGCCATGAAATCTTTCTCTGACCATTAATTCTTTAGGTTTAGATACGAATACTGTTCCATTGAATGGAAATTGACTGAAGGGCCATAAACAAAGGTGTTATGATGAATAGTTTAAAAAGTATTTAATTAGAGTGTGGAGAGGAAGTGTTCAATGGGGTTTTGCAAGGATTAGTGTTAGGTCTTGCCTTTAACATTTTTGATTAATAGTCAGGAAGGAGCAGCATACAGAACATTAACATTGGAAGTGATACTAAACTGAGAGTGTCTAACTTTACATTCCTTTCTTGGATGCCCCCCAACCCCCACTTACCAGAAAGATATTGACAAATTAGAGGGAGAATATGCACATAACATAGCTAACGAATTTTTAGTGGGACATAACATAATAGGAATATCTGAATGATGTAAGTTATTTAGGGTGAGAACTTCGATAATGTGATGCCATTATGAAAACTGACTTGGGTGAATAGATGGAAAGGGTTCAGGGGATTTAACTGATGGATGAAATAAAAAAGGGAAAAAATAGGCTGAATATCAGGAAAGATCCTGGGAGTGATATTTAATACAGTCCCATAGCTATGAATCAAACTAGATTAATCTAGTTAAATTAAATAGATCTAGTAGAGATCTTTTATCTAGTGTCTTTTTTAAACTAACCTATAAAATGTCACAGCATGGACATGATTTTCTATAAAATTCTGTAGGATAGTTTAAAAAACTGCAGAAACATTATCATTTTTTTTTTCTGTTCAATTCTGAGATTTTTCCATAAGGAATTTAAAACTACAGTGACTCAAGCAGTAGAAAATAGACAGTAGGGAATAATAATCCTGCGGTGGCAATGAATAGCATAGAGGATTTCAAAGTCTTTCCCACTGTAAATGTTATGATTTAGTTATTGGATTGTTGCTGAACTGTAATATTTCAAAAATATGTATATTCAAATAGAAAAAGGAAAATGGAAAAAATATACACATATTTTGGTCAATAATGCAACAGAACTGCAGCAGGAAATGAGGACACTGGCTCTGAGGATAATTTAAAATTATCTAGTAGATTCAGCTCAGTTCTTTGATGATGATGATTTACCAATATTATTTCTATATTCTTGATTCATTTTTAACAGACTTCTCATGATTTAATAGATTTATATTTTAATTGTATATTCAATTGTGCGTAGCTTAAAATGTTGTTAATGTAAATTCCTTGCTATCTACTCAGGCGAAGTGCCACAACAGCAGCATTTGGGAAAGCAGAATTATTTGTTGCCAGCTGCACTTAAAAAGATGAGAACATCTGACAAATATATGCCTTAGCCTGCCACCACATGGTGAGTCCAGTGAAATGAACCTGAATATCAGCATTCCATATACTTCTGTGATCTTTTGCCTGTTGCTTCTCCTATGGATTTTCTGAAAGTAGGTTTTGTTCAGTCTTAATGTAAAGAAAAAAATGGTTTTTCGTAATGGTTTTTGTTTATACTGCAGTTCTTTAAAAAATTGTGTGCGCAATTTCTGTTTCATTCTTTGCATGCGGAGTTCTTCTTTTATCCTTCCTATGACAAGAGATAAGATAGACCTTTCCTATAGTCATTTCACAGGTTCAGTTAGCTGCGTAGTGCTAGGGATATAACTTTCATCCAGTAGACTAAGCCCCAGTTGACATTTCTTAACGCACATCAGTAAATTTAAAAAATAAACATTGTCCTTAAGCACTGACATTCTTTTTCTTCTATAAATGTTGATGTTATGAGAATAAAAAGGAGACAGACTCTAGAAAAATATCTTCAAAACACTGACCTATTTTTGAATATAGAGTGTTTATAGAAATATTTTTAATGGGAGATACTAGTACTGCCTCCAGAGAAATACATAATTTTTAAGAAAAATAGTTAAATCAGCTTAAACAGTTTATGACAGGAAGTGAAGAACATTTTTCAGCTGGAAGTACAAGGGAAATTTTTAGGCAGACAATGTAATTACTCCAGGTTGTAATTTGGCCATGACACTGGGGCTGAAACCAGCAAGAAGTGTGAACATTTCATAACTTTCATTGGATTTTGAGTAACTAGAAGTCAGAAATCAAGACATCAGTTTTACATCATCTCATTCAAAAGCCAGCTTTTCTGGCAGTATGGTACCCTATCACCACTCATGCACGCTGACCTAACTCAGTAAGATCTCAGTTTGGGGCAATCTGGCTGCATGAAATGTAGGGGACGAGCATCCGGATAGAGGACCAGAGTATTTGGAATACCTTTGCATAAGGCCATCATTAGCTATAGAGGGCCAAATTCCGCACTCGGTTACACAAATGTAAATGCAAAATAATTCCAGTGAAATGTGAATTTGGTCCAGAGTTTCACCATTGCTCTGCTGTTCTAAGGAACTGATCTTGACTACACTGACATAAATGTGGAGTAAATCCACAGAACTCAGTGGAGTTACATCACCGTAAAACTGGAGAAAGTGAGATCAGAATCAGGTTCTAAGCTCCTTGGCATTCTTTGTTGTAAGAACATACAGCAGTAACAGGAAGAGGCAAATCAGCTCAATGTGGCCCCGTTTGAAATATTTTAAACATTAAGCTGCACCCTGTCACGGCATTTTAACATCATTGTTTGTGACTGAGTTTTGTTATAGTTCAGTTAAGGGATTTTATTCTGGGTTTTTTTTAAGTCAGTGTCTAAAAGTAAAAGGATGTTTCCATTGCTTTTTGTTTACCTATGGCACTGTAAAAGCTCTTCGTGCCTGTAACATCCATGCATACTGTAAAATAATTTTAATATAAAGATACAGACTCTTCAAAAGCTCTGTCCAGCCCATATTACTGCATCATATAAATAGGTATTTAGGAACTTTTCACAATGCACATCATTCTCCTGATAGACTATGATGGCTTATTGTGAGTTTTAACAGTCCATTGTGTAAATACTATTTGGGGAGTTTTTAAAAGCTGATTTTTGATGCGATACACAAGGAGCTGTTACGGTCTATAACGTCAAAGAGTACTTAGAGACTCTTAAATCTCTACATTCTTCAGCTGTTGAAGAGCATTGAGCCCGTTGCATGTTAAAAATCCACATGAAACTTTGATTGAAAAAATATTGGTAAGAGCATGCTCAACTGGAGGTGTTTTTAAACATAAAAGGTGTCATTTTTATTTTCTTCTTTTTCTCTAAATACCCAAAGGCACTCATCCACATTCTTTGACCTATAAGCTTGCAGACCTGCACTGTTTGCAGTTAAAATCAATGCTGTTGCAAGGGAGCAAAATGAGAGGGTTTTTTAAAAAAAAACAAAAAACAAACCCTAAAACAACTTCTAATTTTTTACTTTAAAAATGGAACAAAAACCAAACAACCAAAGGGGGGAAAAAAACCAATTTCCAGATTCAAGACGTTTCATGGTCAATTTCAATCCAGACTAAATTTTTATCTCAGTGTTAAAATACAGAAAATATTGATGGTTTCTTAACCCTGAATCTCATCTCCTTCAGGTCAAAGTGCAGAGCCCATCTCTTTGCCTTAGTTTTTCAACAACAACAATAGAGGAAAGAATAACCAATAATAAATGTTAAGCAGCCATCCTTGTTTTAGATGGAGAGGGAGAGGTAGAACTCCTCAGCAATTTGAACTGTTTTTTAATATAATATGTAATATGCTTTTCATCTTCTTATGTACCAAGGAGATGAGCATTCTTAATATTGTTTTTTTTTTCTGATCCAGTCCTAAATGCCTATTTACCAAAACTGAATTATGCTCAAATACTATTGCAGTATCTTGTTATTGCACAAATATTCCTGTATGAATTCATTATTCTGCTTCAATTTTAAAAGGGGAACACAAATAAAAAAGGGGAACACAAATAAATAGGCAACATCAACTTACTGAATGATGGGGAGAAAACTGTTTTTAATGTCCCTTTTACTGTCCCACAAAAGTTTGCTTTTAAAGATAGGAAATATTCCTACTGTACCTTAATTTCTATCTGGGTGAAATTTACCACTATGCAGAGGACCAGCACAAGATTTATGCATCACTTAAGGCCTCAAAACAATGATTAAGTGGAAATTAAATGCTTTATAGGACTCGTGCTGCCTTTTTGCATATCGGTTAATTTTACTTTCTTAATACCCTTAATTTGATAAATTCAGCCTTGATTTTGAACTTTTTGAACAAACAATTCCATGTTCCACCACAACTTTAAAAACCATTTGGATTAAAAAAGTTAGAAAATAAAGATCATAACAGTAGAACTTTTTTCATACCTCTGTTTGGTATGAACTTATTACATTTCTAATGTGGTAAACAACCCCATTATTTTGCTGTTTTTCTTATAAGCATTATGTAGTTACTTTTTTTTGTTTGTTTTCCTTTTTTTTTTTATTCTTTATCCATCTGGAAAATGGATTTTTGGAATTTAGGAACAAAAAGTGTCAATCCTATATTGCACAGAAGATTAATTCGGTTAAGCAAAATGTAAAATATACTCCCTTTCTAACAGCTCATACTTAACTAACACGGCTACTCTGTATACAGCAAAAACAACGAGAGTCTTATAGCACCTTAAAGACTAACAAATTTCTGCGGGCATAAGCTTTCATGGGCTGCAACCCACTTTGTCAGATGCTTGAAATGGAAATCACAGATAGGAAGTGTGTGTGTGTGTATGTATATATTAATTATATATATATATATATATATATATATATATATATATATATATATATATATAATACACACACATCCAAGGGTAAGAAACAACAATGGGGAGGGCAAGTGTAAACACTAAGTGCAATTGTTTGGTTGGTTGGTTGGTTGGTTGTTTTTACAATATTGCATAAAACAAAAATGATGTTGAGATCAAAGATTTGATATTTGAGTTGTAGAAAATGTAATGTATGCACAGGTGTCTTCTTATAGTGTGCAGTTTCAGGACTTGGTTAGAAAAAGATACATTTGATATTTTTCAAAAGGACTCATCCCTTAGAGACCAAACAGCTTTACAAGAAATGTATAATTTTTACAGCACAAATTCTCAGTTGCTGAGTTAGGCGCAAAATGTCATTAAAAACAAAAATGCGTTAGTGTATCCATGCAAAGAGCTCAGTGTCTGCTGTTTATACAGCTAAGGCAAGGCAAGTGTGTGCAACAGGGGCCCAGATGCAAAACAGAATTGTGTGTGGTCTGAGTGGACTTTTTTTTTTGTCATCCTGTTTGGAAACCATTTCAGGATCTGTTTCTGTTGGCAGTTTCCTCTTGTTGTGAATATATTAGTACATTTCTCAAGGCCTCTGAACAGCTGAAATGGTAGTAATTTAAGCCTGGAGTATGACAGGCAATCATCTTCCATCAGTTCAGACATGGGTGATGGGATGAAAAAGAAAAGATTACATCTCTGAAAACAAAAGAATTAATGCTGGCCAAGACCAGCCAGTGGGTTCTAATCTCTGTTTTATCATAAATGTCTGAAACCCTCTTATCTCTGTTCTTAAAAAGTTGTGTGAGAGCAATCACTGCACTTGGGCGTTTCAGCTAGTTCCAAGTAATGGCTCATAAATTGACAAGAAGTTAAAAAAATGAAGATTTATTAAACGTCTCATAAGATTTGAGTAGAAAAACACCAACCTTTTATTGTTTTACCAGTTGTTTTAAAAGTTTAAATTAGTATTTAAAAAGAAGATGTATACAGTATGTAAGATTTTAAAGCATCAAATCAATGGAAACGTACAGTATCATGATTTGAATACTCTATTTGTCATAAGTGCCCATGGGCTCTGAAGGCTTGATATTTACATTAATTTTTCAGTGGACTAAAGTCAAGTGCCAGTTACATAATCTAAACTGCATTGCCAAGTAAATGTCCCACAAATCTCTCCCTTCATTCACATCTGCAAATATTGTATTTCCATTAATGAGGAAGGAAATGCTTGTATCTCCTCTATTAGCAAGTTGTTCAATATGTTCTCACTTGTTGGAAGCATTTTATAGTATACACACCAACAATGTCCCATCCCTATTTTAGATTTCCAGATTCAGGACTGAAAATGAAGCGTAAATCTTACTGCCTAATAACCACGGCAGTTACCTCAATAAAATGTTACTTAAAAGTCAATAGGCTGCACATGTTAAAGACATTAGAGCTGTTAACAGACCATTGTAAAGCGAAGCAGAATCTTTAATAACCTGCATGTACTGCTTAACCATTCTATTTTCAGCAAAGGACAGGCTTAGCTGTGGCACCCTGTGGCTCGACTGTTCATAATGAACCAGTCTCACATTCCATGAACCAATAGTGTAACAAGACTAGATACAGTGTAAAACTCTCAGACCACTGGGAAGGTTCAGAACATAGCCAAAGTCATTATTTTGTGTACAGCAAGAGTCAGGATAATCAAATGTATCAAAAAGGAATCCTACAAAAAGTGGAAACATGGACAAATTGCTAAGTAAGAGTACAAAAGAATAGCACAAGTATATATATGGACAAAATCAGAAAGGCTAAGGAACAAAATGAGTTACACCTAGGAAGAGACATAAAAAGCAATAAGAAGAGGGTCTTTAAATACATTAGGAGCAAGAGAAAGACAAAGGAAAGTGTAGGTCCTCTGCTTAGTGGGGAAGGGGATCTAATAACTGATGACATCAAGAAGACTGAGGTTTTTAATGCCTATTTTGATTCAGTCTTCACTAAAAAGGTTTAATGGTGACCAAAGACTCAACACAATTAATATTAAGAACAAGGTGTAAGGAATGCAAGCCAAAATAGGGAAAGAACAGGTTAAAGAGTATTTAGATAAGTTAGATGTATTCAAGTTGGCAAGGTCTGATGAAATTCATTCTAGGGCACTTAAGGAACTAGCTAAAGCAATCTTGGAACCATTACCTATTATCTTTGAGAATTCCTGGTGGATGGGTGAGAACTGGAAAAGAGCAAGTATCGCACTGATTTTTGAAAAGAGCAAAAAATAGGACTTGGGTAATTTTAGACCAGTCATCCTAACTTTAATTCCTCAAAAGATATTGGAATAAATTATTGATCAAATTACTAAACAATCAATTTGTAAACATCTAGGGGATAATAGATTTAGAAGGAATAAATAGCATGGATTTGTCAAGAACAAATCATGCCAAACCAACTTAATTTCCTTTGTGGACAGGGTTACTGGCCCAGTAGATGTGGGGAAGCAGCAGACATGATATATTTTGATTTTAGTAAGGGTTTTGACACAGTCCCACATAACATTCTCACAAGAAAACAGGAAAATGTGGTCTAGATTAAATTACTATTGCAGAACTGGTTGCAGAACTGGTTGAAAGACTACTCAGAGTAATTCTCAATGGTTTGCTGTCAAACACATGGGATTCCACAGGGGTCAGTCCTGGGTCCAATGTTATTCAATATTTTCATTAATGACTTGGATAATGGAACTGAGAGTATGTTTATAATATTTATGGATGACACCAAGCTGGGAGGGGTTGTACACTCTTTGGAGGATAGAATAAGAATTCAAAACAACCTTGACAAATTAGCAAATTGATCTGAAATCTAAAAGATGAAATTCAATAAAGACAAGTACAAAGTATGACACTTAGGAAGGAAAAATCAAATGCACAAATATAAAATGGAGAATAATTGGGTAGGTGGTAGAACTGCTGAAAAGGACGGGGGTTATTGTGGATCACAATTTGAATATGAGCCAACAAAGTGATGCAGTTGTTAAAAGACTAATATTCTGGGGGTATATTAACAGAATTACTGCATATAAAACAACATGAGGTAATTGTCCCTCTTTACTTGGCATGGCTGAGGCCTCAGCTGGAGTACTGTGTCCAGTTCTGGGTGCAACACTCTAAGAAAGATGTGGATAAATTGGAGAAAGTCCTGAGGTGAGCAACAAAAATGATAAAAGGTTTAGAAAACCTAACTGTGCCAGGTCTCTCTCACCCTTGGAATGCCCCTTACATTGGTGCAGGATGTTGCAACTATCTTCAGCTCCAGCTGCTAGCTACCTTCAGCTCCAGCTGCCAGTTACCTGCCTCGGGCCCCAGGTCTTCTGTGGCTCAGCTCTCCGGCCAAATCCCCTAAATTCAGACCCCTTCTGGGGTATCATAAACAAGTCCAAACAACAGTCCAAACAAAACTGAATAGTTCTCTTACCCTCTTGGGCTACTGAAGACTTTTCCTCTCTACTTACAAATGGTATCTCAGGGCTTCCCTTGCAGGATCCTACTCTGCCCCTGTAGTGCATTGTCTCTGTCCATGTACTAGAGTACTCTCAGCCAGAGAGTCCTGTCTCCTCTGCCATCTCACCCTTCAACTGAGCTCCTTCAGTCTACTTATTATGGCTGGGAGTCAATTAGCTACTTGCCTCCCAAGGTGCAAAGTTTGACTAACTAGAAGCATTTGCTAGCCTTGCAGGAGGTGGCGGTTAAGCTCCATCACACACACCCCACTCTCAAGGTACTCATCAGGGTACTCTCTCCCCTTCAGTGTATGGGCCCTGTAGTCACTCCAGCTCCTCCTCTAAGTCATGTACTCAGGTAAATAAATAATTTTTATCATCTAACACATTATCATAATGTTTCTTCCAGTATTCTGTATCTCGAGCATGTATTTGTAGGGCCAACTCTGCAACAGTTATCCCTCTCGAAGTTCCTGGATCTGTGTATTCTCCACAGAGGGTCTGACTTCCTTGGAATAGTGGTAGGTCAGGGTCCATGATCAAGTCAGTTTCTCTCATCTCCTCAGTCAGGCCATCCATTCCCTATGAACTCACCCAATCAGTTTCCTTTTCTGTGGAGGCCTGTTCTTGGCTTCCAAAGGCCAAGGCTCCTTGTCACATTTTCCATGGTTTGCAATGCAGTCATCTCCCATTTGAGTAGCTGCCGACAATTCTTTTCATAAGCCAGGTCTAGTCTTGTCGAATCAGTTCTTGCTCTTGTTTTGTGGCCTCCTCTATTATTTCCTGTCAGGAAGCTTTTGCCTCCTCCAACTCTTGGTTTGCCTTGTGTAATTGTGTCTCTAGAGCCTGTCGCTGACTTGGCATCTCTCATTTGACTCTCAACTATCTTCCCCCAGTCCATTGAGTCCTTGCACCTCGGTCCCACCTTTGGGCCACCAGCCCAATGGCCCATGTCCAGGTAAGGGTTGCCTTAGGGTTAACTCATTCACATGGTACCCTCTCTAACGATAGGGCTTGGAAATTAAACAAGTCTTTGCCTACAATTACAGGCCAGGGAGGTCTCTTTCTATACTGACCCTTAACTTGTTCCTCTGACCTTGCATTTCTGTCTCTACTTCCAGTCTTGGGTAGACTCGTGCTTTCCCATGCCACACATGATATGCACCGGCAGATGCCAATCTATCAGGAGACTACTCCCTCAAACAAGTGTCTGCCCGCAGCTGGAGTCAATCAGTCCTATCATTTTGCATCCATGACATTAGCAATTATCTGGTAGGCATACATCCCTCTTGCTGTCCCAGGGTCAAGGTTCTCTATCATCTTGCTTTCCCTGGAATAGTCCTCTTGTACTAATACCTAATTTGGGTGGTTCATTATTATCCACTTCTATGCAGGACTTTGCTCTCTCCATGGCCTTATCAGTAGAAGTCTCTCAAAATCTCCAGACCCAATTTTGGGCTCTAGCAGGCAAGACCCTGAGGAAGTGTTCTAATATTACAAGGTCCACCACCTTATGTAAGGAGTTCATGCCAGGCTGGAACCATCATGTGGCCATATCCCATAAATGCTGGGCTGTCACTCTAGGGTGCACCCCCCAGCAGAAAGGCTCCATCCTAAACCAGGGTCAGTCCCAGCCTATCCAGAATGTCTTCTACAATTCCGTAGGACCACATCTGCTCATTGGACAAAGCTCAGTTTTCCACAAAGGGGGATGGGGTCACTCAAGCTATCCAAGAAGATTTAGCCCATCCTGCTGCAATCACTAGCATCTTGAAAGTGTGCAAGAACGTCTCTAGTTCATCACCTGGGCCCAGTTTTGCCAGGCTGGATACTGGTCTATCAGGATTTTCTTCTCCCAAATCTACCTGGGGACTCAGAGACTATCCGTGCCTGCTGATGGGGTGGGGGGCAGAATGAGGACAGCAGGTTTCAGCAGTATTACTGAGCATGCTCAGTCCATATGAGCATGCTCAGTACAAGACAAGATGCAAATCTGGGGGGTCATGTGACCTCACATGCCGCCCACAGTGTGTTGCCTCTGCCTGGGGTCCACTTCTCTAGGTATTGCAGGAAATGTCCTTGGTGAGCCTCTTGAACCTTGCTGTTGTTGCTGCCCTTGCAACAGATGCAACAAAAAAAGTACACGTCTGCTGCTGTTGGCCTGCCAGCATGTGGACTATCTTCTCCATGTTCCCCAGAGGAAAAAAAAGTGACCCTAGTCTGTCCATCTGCCCTTCACCTTTCAGGTAGTTGGTATCTCCCTCTCAGAGGGAGGAGCCCCACAACCCCATTTCTGGTACCAGTACATGGCAGGATTCTCTCACCCTCACAGTACCCCTTGCGTCTGTGCTGGATGTTACTGCTATCTTCAGCTCCAGCACCTACTGCAATCTGCCTGCCTCTGGCCCCAGATTTTCTGTGGCTCAGCCCTTCAGCCAAATTCTAGGGTATCTTAAACAAGTCCAAATGAAACTAGATAGTTCTTCTACCCTCTTAAGATACTGGAGTCTTTTCCTTTCTACTTACAAACTGTATCTCAGGGCTTCCCTTGCAGGATCCTATGCTAACCTTGTTGTCTCTGTCTGTGTATCCCAACACTGGGCTTCTCTTAGCCAGAGACGTGTCTCCTACGCTATCTCCCACTTCAACTGAGCTCCTTCATTCTACCTATTATAGCTTAGCTCCGTCCTCTCTGGCCAATTCACTACTCCCCTGCTCAGGTTAAAGCGTGACTAATTGGGTGCATTCATTAGCCTTACATATGATGTGGGTTAAACCCCATCACACTGACCTATGAGGAAAGGTTAAAAATCTGGGCATGTTTAGTCTTGAGAAAGGAAGACTGAGGGAGGATATGATAAGTCTTCAAACATGTTAAGGGCTTATTATAAAGGGGACAGTGATCAATTGTCCTCCATATCCACAGAAGGCAGGACAAGCAGTAATGGACTTAATCTGCAGAAAGGGTGATTTAGGTTAGATATTAGGAAAACCTTTCTAACAAGGCAGATAGTTAATCTCTGGAATAGGCTTCCAAGGGAGATTGTGGCATCCCTATCACTAGACATTTTTAAGAACAGGTTGGACAAACACCTGTCAGGCATGGTCTAGGTTTACTTGGTCCTGCCTCCAGCCAAGGGGCTGGACATGATGACTTCTTAAGTACCCTTCCAGCCCTACATTTCTATGATTCTATGAGCTAGTATATCCCTTTAAAATATTAATGTACTTCTTTTGAGGAATGCAGGAAGGACCCTCCCTTGTCTAGGGTTAAGCTTTGCCCTCTACTGAGAGTTGCTTCACACATCCTCAGTAAGGAGAGCAGCAGTGGGAAAGAGGATGTGAATGTTGCCTGAAGGTAACACGCTGTTGCTATCCATAGAAGCAGTTCTAAGTCTTGCACAGGTTTTGAAGCTCTCTGTGGGGGTGCGCAGGGGACAATGGCCATGTGCCTCCAGCATAGATATGGGGCTGATGTTAGAGAGGCAGAAGGGAGGTACTGCTGAGGAGCTCACTAGCCATGCATTGAAGCCAACACAGGGCAATCACCTGCTACTCTGGAGAGACTCCTGCCTGACTTTAATCCCCTCCTGGTTTTCTAGAGCTGTATTAATCTCTCCACACTTCCAAATAACAGACTTGCAAGCATAAGAATTAGATTCTGAACACTTCATAGTTGGTAGAAAATATATCCACTCACCAGCCAGTGTAACCCAGAGTTGGAAAAATCTTTCGTTACAGCTTCAGTCTGTTCGGTTTTCTCTCTCCCTATCCTCACCTCTCCTGTTTTTGGCCAAAATACTCCATTCCTGCATAAAAAAATAACCAAAACAGGAAAAAAAATAAATTAAATGTAATTAAAATTAATTATTTTTAGATTTACTTAAGCAGAAACATCTGTGAGAAAGCAGGAGAAGAACTTATGAAGCAGCAAACTATGATCTACATGTACAGGGAGGAGAGATAGGGCCAATGCTGCATAACAAGCCCTGCAGACCAGCACACTCTGCATTCATAACATCAGCAGTGTAATGTGTACACCTCTGCACCCGGTGTTTGCACCACCCCTCCTCACAACCCGTCCTAGACTCAGGTGGGCTTTGTCAAAGTGTAGAAACTGTATGTGCCCAAACTGGTGCCAAGATCCCAAGGAAGGCACAGATATTTTACTACCACATAACCAGTGAGCTGGCAAACTGCAGCAGCTGCATTTCACAACATCATAAGAATCAGAGATAGAAAAGACCTGTTGGGTCATCCAGTCCATTCCTCTGCCAATACAGTTCCCTTACAGTACATTCATTTATTCATTGTCCTATCTAGTTCTAGATCCCCAAAACAGAGTTTCCGTCATTTCCACATCACACACAAAGTACATCTAGGTTGCACGCTTCTTTCAATGGCATATAGCGTCCATACTTGCATAGCGCCCCCAGCCTGGGTATAAATAATGCAGGCTGAGAGACATAGAGTAAAGACATGCCTGAAGTGTGTGGATATGTACGTGAGTACAGACCCAAGCCCAAGACATGCCTTCCAATCTACCCTGCTATTTTAGCTCTGAAGTGTCCCATTGCTGAAGCCCTTTCCCTGCAACAGGGAAAGACTTCAGCAGTGCAGAAAGGCTCTGGCAGGCAAGCAGCAACAGAGAAAGGCTGAGCCTTTCCCCACAGCCTCCCTTCTGCCGGAGCCTTTCCCTGATATGTGTAGCTACACACCTCAGTGTGGATGCAGCCTGCTTTTCACAATGGTGGGCAGCTACACATACACTACATCAAGCCGCCAGTGGTGTGTAGTGTAGACGAGGTCTTATAGATCTTATAGTTGGGAAGTTTTCCCAATCAAATGTCAACCACTTATTCCTAGCCGTCACCCCTTGGTGCCACTCTACTTCCTTTATAAGATTATCATATCTCCTGAACCCTCTTTAGTCATCACTTAGTCAAGCTACAAATAGAGCCACGCTATCTTCATAACTCAGTCCTCTCAGCCCTTTTGAGATTCTTCCTGCATGTGACTATCTTTGTGGTACTAAGAGATCCAGAAATGAATACAATAATCCAGCTGTGGTCACCATAAATTTGTGACACAATCTCTCTGCATACATAATGTGATGTCTCTTCATCAACTGTTCTTGCTGCCATATCAAATGAGAAATGCAGTATGAATTTGCCTACTACAAAGCCTCTTTCAGCATTAACATTTTCCAGCTTTTTCCTTTCCACATGATACTATTTTTATATGAAGAATTTTATGTATTTAACTGAAGTTTTCAAATTCTATGATGAATTGTTGAAAGCTCTTTCACACCCAAGTCAATTCTCATTTGATTTTGAGAGTGACATTTCATAAAACCCATAAGACCCATATCAAATGCTTGAGTATTTATTATTTTTTGTTATAAATTTTGCCAAATTTTAAAAATGTATCTATAAGTGACTATCCAGTTCTCTGATGTATAACCCAAATACCATAAAACTATCTCTGTGCAATTTAGGAAACTTTGATTGAATAAAAAAATACAGCTAAGCATGTACAATAACTATCTGGGTAGTCTAAATGTACTAGAAGTCCAGTATTTAGTGGTTCTGTGTACCAAGAGTTGATCTGGTAATTTTTCATGCTCACTCTTCTCCATTCTCTGTGGTCTGCAGTAGATGCATATTGATATTTCTCTATTGTTTATTTCTTGTCTCCTTATCTTCAAATTTCTCCTCAAGGAAAATTCTACCTCTGTCATGACATGCATAGAAAATAGTCCACTGAATGATGATTAGGATGAGAAGCAGATGGGAACTTTACAAACAAAATTCAAATGAATATATATAAAAATTGTATGTACTTCATTGTATCTCTTTCTCTCTGTTCTTGATAGATCACTTGTCATCTTAGATTGTAAACTTGTCCAGGCAGAAATCATGCCCCAATTTTGCTGTAAAAGTGTAGCCTTGTTACATCACTCAGTGTAAAAGAGCCAAACTGCTACTGCAGAGTACCCCCTTGTAACAGGAATTCTCTGGCTAGTATATAACCTATATTACAGTCCTACATCATTCCCCTACTCCACCCCTCCACAACCTATGTATAAGGATGCATGGGGGATTGCAGTGAGGAGGGGGGGAATAGGGGTATGGTTTGAGCACTGTGTTTTGGGTATTTTGTACCTGAGAAGTAGCCTCTGGGAAGCCATTACAAGCGATAGTGATTTAGAGCAGCCCCAGGTCTGCTCTAACTTTCACAAGAAACTAGGTTCATAATGTAAGGTTTTCAAAAGTGATTTTAAGCCACTTTTGCCTCACATTCCTTTCCTGTAACCAGCACTGGGAAGGAGGATCTGACCCCAACATATATGTTTATGGTGTCTAGCACAATGGTGCTCTGACCCTGATTGTGGCCTTTAGGTGCTACCATAAAATCAGTAATAATAATAATTAATTAATAGTCACCAATGACTAATTATAGCCCACAGGCATCATGAACAGTTCTGACATGTAATGTCACTCCTCCACTTTGTCAAATTTTTAGCTCTCCTTTCTAGATTGTGGATAAAATTTTCACAATCTAAAGATATGTCTTTGTAATGTAAACCCAGCGTTAGTAGGTTTACATTACATTAGAGAACCCAAGGCTTGAATGTCTATACTGATTAACCCTACGCTAAAATTTTTCTAAGCCAGGCTCAAACCTAGGGCCCTGGTGTCCACACTGTAGCACACAGACCCAAGTCAGACCAGCCCTATCCCAGATTTCCTAGCACTTGCCGAAAAGGTGACCACTCTAGCCTTTGACTGTGGGAAAACTTGACTATCCACGCTGCTCATCACAGGAATTTTGAACAGCCCACCAACACATTCTACTGAGCAATATGGAGGAGGTACCTTCTTACGAAGTTCTCTTGCTTGCACTTTCACTCCCGTGTCAGGAAATGGGCAGAGCTTCCATGAGCTGCAAGTGGACATTTCAACAGCCTTTTCTGACCCACCAAAGGAACCTGACAGAGCTTATGATGGAATGGGAGGAGCGGGAAAACCCAGGTATGGCTGACTCGCAGTGGCTGATGCTGCTCAGTACACTTGGGATAGCCATTATTGCCCCATATGTAGACCAGTGCTTCTGGTGCAGGCCACAAGCACAGATTGGTGAGATCACATCATCATTCAGACCTGACATAACCAGCCCTGGGCCCAGAACTTTTGTATGAAGAAAGCTACATTCTAGAGCTTTCTGAGTAGTTTGTTTGGACTCTCCAGCATAAGAACACATGCATAAGGGCACCCTTGCTGGTCCAGAATCAAGTTGCTATATCTATCTGGAAGCTGGTTCCCCCACAGTGCTACAGGTCCATTGCCAACAGTTAGGTGTTGGAAAGTTGACTGTGGGTAAAGTGGTGGTGGAAGGTTCTGAGGTAATTAGGTGTGTGGTTTCCCCCAAGGTGGTGGACATAAAAGATATTCCTGAGGTAATGGCTGGCTTTAAGAGAATGGGGTTTCCATATTGCGCCGGGGCCATTGATGAGACTCATGTGCCCATAGTTTGCCCTCTTCAAGGAGCACATAAACCGCAAAAGGCATTACTCCATTATTATGCAGGCTGTCATAGAGTACAGTGGACAATTTATGAACATCAGTGCAAGCTGCACTAAGAAAGTTCATGAGGCCCTGGTTTTTTGCTGATCAGGAGTCTATGTTCACAGACATGCTGGTACACTATCCCACCAAATGACATTGTTATAAATGGCGTCACTGTCCCACCTTTATTCTGGGAACCAGCTAGAGATTGATGAGTCTGTTATAGCCTTGGCTAAGAGATGTGTGTCTTTCAGTTCATGTGTTAAGCTCTAGAAGGCCCAGGTTTGATCCTGGCTGACCATGACCGGGATCTGTTGGCATTATAAAAACCCACAGCCTTCCTCTTCCCCATCCCCCAACACATTTCTGGACAAAATTTCAAACTCCAGCCATATTTGGGACAAATGATTTTGTCACCTATGGGCTGCATGGACTGCCTATAAGTGAAGTGAAGTGGACTAGATTTGTAAAAGGGACACCTTTCCACCTCACCCTTACTGTTTCCAGGTGGCTCCATAGATCATTGAGAATTTACAGAGTAGCATATTTTCATGCATGGCAATATAAGGTTTTAGGAAACAGGAATGGCCCTAGCAAAAATCTGTGCCTTCCTAGTAAAAATAGACTTTAAAAAGGTGTTGGTTACTGTTTGTATTTCCCAACTGCCATTTTGAACTCCATGTAGTGTGAAGAGGGGGAGGGAAGGAGGATGCCAAGGCACTGGCATACAATCTTCCATTAGCAGATATACACTGCTAGCTGGGGTTTCTCAAAACTTTTGTATTGGTTCATAGATTGGAAATCCCTCCCATCACTGTATTAATAAACATTCAAATGGAGCCAGAAAGTTACCAGGCTCAGGGTCAGCTTCTGTCCCGCCTGTGTTTGCTGCAGGCTCTGCAGGGGGATGTTCCTGGGGGGAGCATCAAACAGCTTCTCTGAGTCTGGACCCAGAATGTGCTGCTGCTCCTGCTCCAAAGCCTGCTCTGGGACCAGTTTCAGCAATAAGAGGTGCCGTCCTCACGCAGTGCCTGCTGTTGGCCCCCATCAGTCCCCATGCTGGATTCTGGGGCCAGCAGGGCACCATCCCAGCTGACCAGGTCACCATGCACCATAGATGACTCCATACTGGGCACAGTGCCCAGCACCCGGTCAGACTCCTCAAAAAATGGACATGATGTTGAGTTATCCCAGATGCAGTTCTGATCCCTGGTTTTCCCGTACTCTGTCTTGGGCTACTTAATCTGCTCCCTCCACTGGTCATGTTCTGGTAAATTTGCAAAGCTGCCAGCTTCTTTGCTCTTTGCTGGTGTGCGTGGTCATTGCTGGTACTCTTACTGAAGTCCAGTTTTGCTGGCCTCATGCCAGAGATTCATCAAAATCTGGCTGTGATCCTGTACCCATGAAGCAGCGCACTGTGCAAAAGGCTTGTTCTGTTCAGTCCCCATTGCAAACACAGAAGGCTCACCAATGTTGTGTTTGCAGATTGGTACTCAGAAGACAATGAAAGGGCTAATGTTGACTCCCTGAGCTGCTCTTGTATGTCAAGGGGGGTTGCTTCCATTTTCACAGGTGTCAACTGGCGATTCTTGGGATAGAGAGGACAAAGAAAGTTGGCCCATGGGATACTTTTGGTGGATTCCCAGGATCCAAATCTACACTGCAAAGTAATAGGGCTTGAACCCTGGGTAATTGACTTAGACTTGGACTCTCTAGTCCTGCAGGGTCCTAAGACTGAGCCTGGGAGATGTGTGTAGATGGAAGGAGGGGTCTGGGCTCAAGCCTGAGTCTGAGCCTGGGCTTTCATTGCAGTGTAGACTTACCTTTAAATCTGACCCTTAGGCTCCTAACTCACTTACGGTATTTAGGTGCCTAGCTCCTAATTAAATCAGTCAGAGTTAGCCACCTAAATTCCTTTTAAAAATCTGGCCCTTAGGCATATTGGGTATATCTACACTACCTTGTAAAACCAGGCTCAGTCTCAAGTTTGAGCCCAACTCCCCCTATCATCCACACACAAGTCTGTCTGACTCAGGTTAGCAACCATTCAGGACCCAGGTGCTAGGACCCTCTGGGATGTAAGGGGCTTAAGCCCAACTTCCACAGAGATTCAGGTTCAAGCTTTGTCATTTTGCAGTGTGGACGCAGCTCAAGCCATAGACATGAGTCAGAAAGTCTGCATCATGGAGTATGGACACGTTTCCATGGTTGTGAAACCTGGGTACAGCCATTGTTAACTCAGGTTTACAATGCAGTGCAGCTGCGCAAGCACGGGCTTGGA
Organism: Emydura macquarii macquarii; assembly: GCF_026122565.2. NCBI lineage: Eukaryota > Metazoa > Chordata > Testudines > Chelidae > Emydura > Emydura macquarii. Next base: position 2,832,389 of record NW_027132434.1, read on the forward strand.
AACACCAAGTCCACAGGCATGGGTCCCACAGACTTGGGTCTAAAATGCAGTACAGACCTTCCCTCTGGCCCCTAATTGTTACTGAAAATCAAAGGTGCTTAATCAGATTTAGGCTCCCAAAATCCTGATTGCAATCTGTGGGAATTTCCCAGAATTCCTCAAGATATCTGCCAACTTTATATCGACTTTCTTTTCCCTGATATCCTAGAAGTGCCAGTCTGCTTGTTTTGTTTTTCTGGCCCACAGCTGTATCCAGACATGTTTCTCACTCTGAAGTCACCAATCAGCATTAGTTGCTTGTTTTCTCTTTGGTAGCTCCCTGCTGGTGCTTTGTTCTTGGTCCCTGGTCAGATTGCTGAGCTCCATAAGGCCTTTGTATCAAGGGTTAAATGGCTTTGTGAATATTTCCCTTCTGCCCCTTTTCTACAGATTCTCCTCTTCCTTTGTGCCATATTTCTTCATCTCTCCATTCATTTTTCACCTCTGTCCAGTTTGGAGTGACAGTGTCAGAAGGTACGTGTCACACAGTGGCTGCTAACTGCTTCCCACGCACCCTCTTGTGGCTCAGGGTGCCTCTGTGGCCATCCCACCTCTAGTTCCCCTTCATCCAGGCCCCTTTAGAAACTCAGTCTTCAATGGCTTTCTAAGCTCAAATCCATTCATTCACTCTTCAACCACTTCTCCTCAGACTGGCAACAGAATTGGTCCCCCCCCAAAAAAAAAATCTCTCAAAAGTCCAAAGCCAAACACACAGTTTTTCAGCTCATCTTTCCTTTTTTAACTCCCACTCACAGGCTTTCTCTGGTTAGTGCTCTGCAGAGCCAAAGTCGCTCCTTGTAACAGGTCCTTCCATTGGCCCCAGGTCCACACAGCCTCCCAGTTTAGTGCCAGGCTTCCTGCCTCTGGCAGTCTCAGCTACTCTCTCAATCACACCTCTCCCTGCAGCTTCCTGCTGTCTTTATTTATTGGAATAACCTGATTTCTTTCAGGTTTGGCTTAACTTGTAATCAGGGCTGGCTTAGTCCCAGGGGCTCCAGCCCAGGAGCAAGCCATCTGTTACAGCATGTCTACATTGCACAATGAGCCTGGGCTCTGACTCAGGTTTGACCTCAAGTCCTACTCCCATCCACACACAAATCAGTCCAACTCAGGTCAGCAGGCAGTTAAGACCCAAGCCCGAGGACCCTGCTAATGGCCTGGGACAGAACCCAAGTCCCGATCAGACTCAGGTCCAAGCCCAGTATGGACACAACTCAAGCTGCAGACCTGAGTCAGAGGGTCTGCATAGTGCCTTATGAATATATTAGCATGGCTGTGAGACCCGGGGTCCAACAGTTATCAACCCAGATTTACAAAGCAGTGTGGACACTCAAGCACGGGCTTGGAAACACTGAATCCACGAGTGTATATCACACAGACCCAGGTTGTACAATGCAGAGCACACACCTCCTCTGGGTCTCCTGACAGTTGCACCCCTTTGCTCATTACTTTTTGACTTTCTCAGAGATTTCAGCTCCCTTGAGACTTTCCTCCAAAATGGAAAATATCTTTCACTTGTACATATGTAGCCCTCATCATCTTCATTCAGAAGCAGGGAAGTCGCCCATGTTTCACATCATGCTGCCTTACGTCATTCACTAGCCATTGTTTATAGCAACTGCTGCTGCTTACCTCAAGATCTCTCTGCACTTTTTGGAATCTGTTAGAGTCAGGCCACTCTACATTGTCTACATTGCAGTTAAACATCCACGGCTGGCCTGTGCCAGCTGACTGGAGCTTGTGGGGCTCTGTCCCAGAGCTCAGGCTCCAACCCAAGCCCAAACATCTACATCACAATTTTATAGCCCTGCAGCCTGAGGCGAGTCACGGGTGTTTAATTGCAGTGCAGACATACTCTGTGTTACCTCAGGAAGTCCCCAGCCTACAGTCCCCTATTCACTGCTAGGCTAACTTTCTAGTTGCTCTAGATTTAAGAGCTCCCACCTCAGCTAGTCACTAGATGTTTACAACTCAGCAACTGATTCCCAGGTAGGCCAAACTCTTTGTTTGGACTCTTTCAAAGTGCCATGCTTAGCAGCTGTTTCCCCTTTGAGCTAGATTCATGGTGATTTTTTTCATCCACAATTTTGTGATTCCAGCCTGTCGCAAAGTAACGTGTGGGGTGCCAACCTATTCAAGCAAAAAATAAGGATCCAAGTCACATGCTTTCACTACTCCCTGCTGGAGTCAGAGTTCATTTGTATGAGCTTATTCCTCCCACCTTGAGAAGCTCTGCAATTCCTGACTATGAAGTAACATCCTGGCTTGATGGTCCCCAGGATTGAATGACCTAATGTACTGCCAGTTTATGCAGCCTGTTAGTTCCACTGCTTCCCTTCTGGCCTCGATTTGGCCCATAATTTAAAATTTTCTCTGTTGCTCTGTAGTAAAGTTAAAAGGCTAAATAAATCTTTTGACAGCTATTAAAAACACCAGCGCAGGTTCTGAACATTAAGGTTTTTCATTTAACTCATAACTTTCCTGGCTGCTTTTCCATGTTTTTTTCTACACCTCTTTTAAACTAAGTTCTTTTATACGGCTCAGTTATCAAAAATTTCCCCTGCCAGGGCCTGTTCAGGTTTTCAATCAGTTGGGCTAACTGACAAGAGTTTTTTAACACATTCCTTATTTATAACTGCTAACAGTTTGTTAAAACAACACCCAAAACCTTAAAAAATCATTCATCTTTTAAATCTTTTTTAAAAAATAATATGCTGTTAAGAGAAGAGAGGATTCCATGTAAGAAAGCATCCTCTCAGAATACCCTCCTCCCAAACCAGTGAATTGTTACCCAGCCTTGGAGATGCTTCTGAAACATAACGTTTGCCACAGCAGATATTGAATCGCAAATAAGTTGATGATGGGGACTGAAAGATTCTCCAGTTGCTCCTCTGTCTATATTCAGGAATTTTTAATTTAAAGTTGAGATGAGCAAACAAATGGCTTTCATGTAACCAGAACTAACAAAACAGCGGAGGGAAGCTAAAAAAACATGGAATGCCTGACTGCAGCGAAGTGGCGTGGCCTCCCTCCGAAGCCAATGACGAGGGGTCGACCCATGCCACCTGGGGGGGCAGGCGCAGGTACTGCACAACCTGCTCACCAGAAGCACAGGGGCGGGACAGGAAGAAGAATTATAAAAGCAAGGCTCTGCAGTCAGGGGAGAGCTGCTAGAGAAGAAAGACTCTGGCCCGCTGCTGGTGTGGGATCCTGGTGAGAATGCCAGCTGCATCAAGGATTCTCCTGCCCCGCTGGAGCTGCTCGATAACCCCGATGCCAAGGAGCTACTGGGACTGCCACTGACGGCGTACCCTGACAAGGCTGATGACAACCCTTGGAGGCAGGTACCTTGTGAAAGGGATGGAGGAAGTAGCCCAGGGATAGCTGCTCACAGTCTGGCTGTGCTTGTGCCCCGCCAACCCAGTGGCAGAACACTGCCATTGCTAGGGCCCTGGGCTGGGACATGGTGGAGTTGGGAGGGCCAGTGTCCCCTTGCCATTCCGCCACTGGGGTGGTAGCCTTACCCCAGCCTGTGAAACCTCACTGGTGCTCACCCGCCTTTGCCTGTAAGCCCTAGACTGCGTTAGTGCTCACCCCCTTACCTGCAAGCCCAAGACTGTACTGGTGCCCTGCCTAAGGGCTGAGAGCTATAGACTGCTTGCCCACCCTACTCTGACCGAAAGCTATAGACTACTTGCCTGCTCCGTCCTACCCGAGGGCCGAGGGCTATAGACTCCTGAAGGGACTGGCTGATTACAGACCAGCCCCCTAACAGCTGGCTGTCTCTCTCTGCCAGACAGGCGGGCACCTAGACTGAGGGAAGCCCCCCCACCCCGCCTTTGTTCCGGCAACTCTCCTTGGTGTGGATTGCTAAGCAACGTGGCCTCCCTCCAACAGTCCCTCTGACGGTCGACCCCCATCGGTTACACTTTGCTCTTTGCTTTGCTCTTGTTTTGAAATGATCTCCTTTTCACAATCTGATAGATAGGGTCCTAAAGGGGCCTGGATAGCAAAATGCAGATCTAAATCCTCACCCAATCTAATGAGCATTCAGATACAAGGAGTTGTTTTGATTGGAGCTCATCTTTAGAAAATACATCAAATAACCTGCACAAAAATAGTTTCTCACACCCGCTGCCTATCTAAATGATATACCATCTGAGATTAAGGAGTCTTTTCCATTAATCCCTTCTTTACACCATTCCATTGGTTGGCCTACAGCATCTTATTGTAGCTTGTAAAATGTAATATGCAGTTGAAAGAAATACTCGTGCTGTTAGGTTAAAAAAGACTTCTTAAATGTGCAAACCTGAGCGAATTTAGGCACAGGTTCTATAAAAATTTATTGAAAAGGATGATGGACCTGCTTAAGGTTATATGTAAGGCTGTGGCAGAGTGTTAAAATATATTTAAGTAAGAGGCAAAATTTTGTGACCATCAAATCCTGCAGTCTCCTTGATGGAGCTATCAGGCTCAACTCTTCTATAACCATTTTGTCACTCCTCTTTGCAGTCTTTGCTATTTGAAAAAATGCACTATTTTGGATTATTTTAAAGGCAAAACCACAGCAATGAAACAGTGCATTCTGGGAATGCTTGGTCGTCTTTTTTCTCTTTTCTTTTTTCTTTTTTTTTTCTAAACAGAATGAAAGGCGCACTAAATGCACATTCCACTGAATGTTTCAATGAATTCTGTGGGGGACGAATAGCAAGCGTGTACATAACCACACACATATGTATGTAGAAATTTACAAGCTACAATATCCAGACATCGTGAGGCTCTGCTAATAATTTTCTTAACCTTGCCCAGACTGTAGCTACATTTATGATCTGGAGATTTATTGATTTTAGTTATTTTATCCCTCCCATAATAGGAAACTACCCCTTGGACCATTGACCTACACTCGTTATAAATATATTTAAGTTTGTTCTCATCAGAACAGTATTCCTAGGAGTCGGGCATCCGAGGTGTTGTTATGCAGTGGTGGTGTTATAAGGAAGGTGACTACAATGGGCTTTTAAAATAATGATTTAACCCTTCAAAATATGAGATTCTTCCCATTGAACACGGGTATAACAACAACCTAATGCCAGCCCTGACCATATACAGAGCATGTGGTGCCACTCAGAGTTGCATGATTTAGTAGCTCTGCTCTGTTAGCACACCCTTCCAACCCACACCTAAAACATCCACCCCTCCCATTGCTCATTCCACTGCCACCATCTTTAAAGATGAATTTGGGAGTTCATTTCTCTTCAATGGCCCCATTATGACAAGCCGATGTTCCAGCCTGGAAAAGGTGGAGGTGTCTTCTATTGGGATTGCAGGGGCCAAGTGAAAGGGCTGCCCCTAGGCAGGGAGTGACTCTCGCCTCCCATTGTTAAAAGGTAGACTTAATGACTCACCTTGGAGTCTTTTGTTTCTTCAACGCGGGGACATTTCCTGTATGACAGCAGAAGGTTTACCTATGAGCTGAAATCACTAAGAGCTGAAATCATTAGGAGCTGAAATCACTAAGAGCTGAACCAGTAGAGCAGCAGTTCTCAACCTTTTTTTACAGAGCACCACTCGGGTCAGGTACAGTCGGGTCAAGTAGCCCTTCACCTAACTGTACCTGGCCAGAGTAGGACTCAGTAAAATTGAGGGGTTGCGTGAAGGATCAATGCCCTCCGCCGAAACCCTGCCGCCGTTTCACACTTTTCGGCGGCAAAGACGATGGTGCATTCGGCGGCGGCAAATGCGTTTCGCGGCGGGGGGGGGAGCTTTAATTCGGCGGCAAAAAATTTTTTGACGGGAGGCAGGGGAAGAGATTCGGCGGCGGCAAAGTTTCCCGGCGGCGGAAGGGGGGGGTTCGGCGGCGGCGGGGTTTATCAGCGGAGGCGGGGGGGGGGGATTCGGCGGCGGCACGGTTTAGCGGCGGCAAGGGGGGGGAATCGGCGGCAGCGGGGTTTTTCGGCGGCGGCGGGGGGGGGGGAATCGGCGGCAGCGGTGTTTTCCGGCGGCGGCGGGGGGAATCGGCGGCAGCGGGGTTTTTCGGCGGCAGGGGGGGGCATTCGGCGGCAGCGGGGTTTTGCGGCGGCGGCAGGGGGGGGAATCGGCAGCAGCGGGGTTTATCGGCGGCGGTGAAAGGGGGATTCGGCGGCGGAATCGGCGGCGCGTTTTCCATCGCGTACCACCAAGCCGTCTTCCGCGTACCACTGGTGGTACGTGTACCACTGGTTGAGAACCCCTGCAGTAGAGGATCTGGAAAACTTTGCCTGACCACTAACAGAGCTGAGTAGGTAACAGGCAACTCTGGTGGGAGGCTAGCACAGTTGGTGCCAGCCCAGTCAACAGGGGGGCCCAGGGCAGTCAGCGGTTGGTGGCGGGAGCCAGGCGCGGTTGGTGCCAGCAGTCGGTGGGAGATCGGCATGGTCGTTGCCAGCAGAGGGGAACTCAGTGAGGCCAGCAGGTGATAGGAGACAGCAGCAGAGGGGGCCTGGACAAGCCTGTGTCGGACCGGTGCGGCATACGGGGTGGAGCCACACCTGAGAGGTGGATATTGCAACTACGACGGTCAGTACAGGGGCAAGAAGGAAGGGAGAGGCGAAGGACACGCCCTGTACTCTGGGATGGGTTTGGGCTCATTGAGTTCATGAACTCTGTTTGCACTATTTCCCAAATCAGTGCGGTGTTATCTCTGTTTTGCTATTAAAAGGTTTCTTTCTACACTCAGACTCTGTGCTTGCGAGAGGGGAAGTATTGCCCTTTGGAGGGCACCCAGGGGATAGTGTGTAATTTCCCAGGTGACTGGGTGGGGGCTTGAGCCAGTTTGGTGTTGTATCATTTACAGGGACCCCTAGATATAGAACCCGTCCCTTGCTGCTGCCGACTTGGTCTGGCAGAAGGGTTACAAATATAATATTAAAGACTGAAAAAAATAAAGAGTTCTGGAAAGGTGTATGTATTTATATGTGGGATCCAATGGGGATTAAGAAGAAATTGTCCTTGGGCCAGGTTATCCCATAACTGCGAACGGCAGGGTTCCTTTTTCTTCTTCTTCTGAGGCAGCTGGCACTGACCGTTGTCAGAGACAGGATTAGATGGACCATGGTTATAATTCCAGTATGATAGTTTCTGTATCTTCAAAAATTTGCAGGTACTGGGGTCCAGATTTTTACCACTGTTGCTCATTCTGCATAATACTTTACTCTGTAAGTAGTTTTCAGGGCCCAAACCCTCTAAGGCACCCATGATGAGGAGTTCATCCCACACATGTTGGGAAAGGGTTAATATGGTCCTGAGAGGCCAATTAACCTGCCTGCCTGCTCAATCCTGGAGAGTGGGCCAGGTCTAATTAGAAATAAAGCTCAGATGGGGGAGAGCAGGGTTTGTCTCCATAAAGAACAGGGGGAGCCCCGTTGGAGAGAGGCAATGAGGTTGAGAGTTCCCTCTCTCTGTGAAGCAATCTGAAAGAAGGCTGAGAAGGAGAGCAGATCAGACCAGACCACACCAGACCAGACCACGAAGCCTTCTTCAGAGGTCATCTGGAAGCCTGACTTTCTGTTCCCAGAAAGGGCAGAACTCTGCAAAGTAGTCTGGCCAGAGGGGCAGAACACTCCTACAGTTGGAGTTGGCCAGAGGACAATGGAGGGTGGAGGGGGGGAAACAGAGGCACAGTTGCTGCAACTCCACATCTGGCCACAAGTGGGTGTTCTGGAGCAGCAATTTTGCCACAGATAGGACCTTCTCTAGTAGGTACTGAAACCCCCTCTGAGAAAAGAGGGATACAGGAAAAAATGGAGCCAAAAGATGCAGAAGTCTTCTTTAGAAGAGCGCTGTTTACCCACCCAGGTTGGGGTAAGGAGGGGCAGTCACAGACACCGGAGGTCCTGTTCCAGTTGCAAGAAGCAGTCAAGCAATCAAAACACATCCGAGCTGTCCTCATGCAGCTCCTGAAACAGAAGCAAAAACTGTGAGAGGTGCAGTTGGAGCTGCAGAGGCGACTGTCTGTATTGGAGGGTGCAAAAGAAAAGCCTGCTGGAAAGCATGAGAAAAGAATCACTCAGAAGACACAGATAGTGGGTAAAAAAAAAAATATTCAGGCCAAGAGGTCTGAGGTCCAGCCCAAAGTATGCTTTGCCTGTGGGCAATCTGTGCACAGAAAATGTCTTGCCCCAGCCCTATGTGAGCTATGATACAAAGACTAATTCTGAAGGGGCAGATCATGGGAGAACCCATAGATGCTCAGCCTATGGCCCAAGTATGGCCCAAGTATGTGGTTTTTGTGTAGAGAAGTAGGGAATTTAACAAAGTATTGCCCTCAGCAGAGAATGAGCTGCAGCCAGAGAAAGGACCAGGGCTCCAGCAATAGGAAAGAAAAGGAGCAGGCGGTCTTATAGCATCCATGGAGTGGAGAACAGTCAGAGAGATGTGGCAGTGGGGATGGCGGCCCTCCTAGACATGCAATGGACCCACCACATTAGGAGACTGGAGGGAACAGGAAGGGAAGAGTATGACCCCTGTGATGAACCCTGCAGACATAGGGGTACAGATGGAGGTGGAAACAATTCACTGGGGGAGTACACAGTCAGAGCCCCTAATGGAAATATATGATCCGGGAACAACTGTTGACACCTATGAGTGGGCTGAAGGTCAAGTGAAGGGCTGTGTGAAGGCACCAGCAGCATGGGTGGCAGAAGAGACAAAGGGAAACTGAAACTGAGATCATGGAGATGAAAAGTCATCGAGAGAAGCTGATGACAACACAGCAGGGTTTGCTGATGGCCCAGCAAGAGAAAAAGCAAAGGCCTCAAGAAAAGTCCAAGTTGGACGTCTGAGGAGAGTTTTTGGTTGGAAGATGCCCAGTGAGAAAGCAATGTGGGGAGGCAGGTAGTTAGTATACTCAGAGGGTGTTCTGCATTCCCCACTCCTAGCAGAAAGGCCCCAGTGCTAGGTGGGGTTCAGTCTTGAGGGAGAGGATATGTGATGGGGCAGAGTTCAACCCACACGTGATGGGAAGGGGTTAGTATGGGCCTGAGAGGCCAATTAATCTGCCTGTTTGCCCTTGGAGGGTAGGCCAGGCTTAATTAGAAATAAAGCCCAGCTGGGAGAAAGCAGGGTTTGTCTTCATAGAGAGCAGGGTGAGTCCAGCTGTGGGGATGAGAACCAGAGAGGAGGCAGAGGGTTCCCTGTCTCTAAGGCCAGTCTACACTACAGATTTATATTCACGCCCCTGAGTGACGTAGTTATATCGATCTAACCCCGAGTGCAGACAGCGCTATGTTGACAGGAAGGCTTCTCTCGTCGACATAGCTACCATCTCTCAAGGAGCTGGGTCAACCACGCTGACAGGAAAAGCTCTCCCATTGGTGTAAGAGAATCTTCACTTAGCGCCACAGCAGCGCAGCTGTGGCGATACAGCGTTTGAAGTGTAGGCCTGCCCTGAGAAGCAGCCTGAAAGAAGGCTAAGAAGGAGAGCAGAGCAGACAGGCTACTCCAGGGACAAGTGGAGGCAGCGGCACTGAGGAGCTGTAGCCTGCCTGAACCCTGAGTGAGGGGAGGAGTGTGCCAGCCCCTGGTCTGTGAGACTGAGCAAGGCACAGAAGCCTGTGGTTAACCGGAAGGCCAATATGGAGCAGCAAAGTCATGCCTGGGATGAGAGGCTGCCAGCTGAGCCCAGCAGAGCTGAAGATTTGATTTTGTTTATATTGCTGTGGGACTTTGGGGCAAGGACACTGCAAAATGGCCTGGCCAAAGGGCCAGGACACTGTTTCTGATGGGAATTAGCCATAGGACAGCGGGGGTAGGGAAACTGAGGCACAGCTACCACAATGCCTTTGGATCTGAGCCACTGTGATTAAAGATGACAGAATCTGTCCCTTTAGAATGAATTGCACGTTTACAGAAACTCTAGATCTGCCAGTTTGTGTCTTTGTTTGTTGACCTATCTAGATTGTAAGCTGCTATCGGGACCTGTGGTATATACAACTGATTCTGTTTTCTTTCTTTCTTTCTTTCTTTCTTTCCATGTGGGAAGTGTGAGTGCCTGCCAGTAGCAGGGTTTTGAGAGGGTTGGCGTTAGAGTTGGTTAGAGAGACTGTACCATGCTGAATTGTCATTCATCCAGAAATTTTATATTCATTCTTTCTTTGCTGTAGTCTGTAATTGAAACCAAAACACATGTTTTATTTTTTATGTATGGATAACATAATAGGACCATGGCTTCTTTTGTATCTTGTACACCACTATTCAAGCCTATTGAAGTTTAAATAACTCACTGTTTTCACTCTTGTGGCTGACAGTTCCATTCTCCCTGAGGAACGTAGTGAGTGGTCATGATTGTACCATAGTTCCATGGACAGCTTTGTAGCTCAGGAGTGAAACCTTTGAACTTGACCTGCTATTCATTGAGTAGCAAATGTAGGAACTGTAGCATGGGAGTGATTTGTCCTCTGAAGTCAGCATGGATCACTAAGCTAGCTATTGCATTTTGAACCAACTGAAGCCTTTTTTTAAGGCTGGAGACTTCATCTCTAAGCACATTGCACTACAATACTTGAGGTCATGAATAAGTGGGCCCCTATGTCAAGGTCAGAGTCTGACAGAACATCTCTGAGTTGATCATAGATAGAATAACTTGGAATACTCCAATTTTTTTGGAATTTTTTTTCATTTTTATCTTCACACAGTGGGGGAATGACCTAATTACCCTGTCTCTCATCAATCACAATTTAAACTTGGGTCTAGAGACTTCTTTATGAATCCAAAAGGAAAAGAAAATACCTACATGGATTGGTGTGAGTCTTTCTAAACACATCAGCCCAAATTCTAACCTTAGCTACCCCGATACAACCCCACAGAAATCAACCCTACAGAAGAAAAAATAATTTCTTGAAGTGCACAGGTGCAGCCAAAGGATGAATTTGGCCCATGTTTTTTCTTCCTGTGTTTCAATGATTGAAAGTGAAAAGAATGAAACCCCTGGTAATGTCTGTAATTCTTATTATATCTCTGTTCAGTGCTTTTGGGAAAACTGTAATGTATATTCATAGCCTAATTTAGGGTCCAGTACTGTAAGGTGCTGAGCAGAAGTTATCAGGAATTGAAGGGACCCAAACCCTTGCAGGATCAAGCCCTGCCTAGCTAATGTGAGTTTTGCATCATTTCTATGTAGTGAAGCAATTGGGACTGTGTAATCAATTGACATAGCTTCATTGTATCACTGGGGTTAGATTGCCAAAGGTAAAAGGAATATCATCACTAGATTGTAAATCCCTTGACAGGATCTTTTTGTTCTGTGTTTGTACAACACCTAGCATAATAGGGTCCTGGTCCATGACTAAGGCTCTTAGGTGCAAAGGTAATAATAATAACAGGAGCCACATAAAATAGGAAGCATCAATTAAATAATCATCATTCACAGACTAATGATTTGGCATCGATTCAATGCAATTATGGTTCAAAAACCAAAACATGGGACTAGTTTGAATTATGTGTGATGTTTCTGAGAAAAAGATGGAAAACCCCATATTTTAAACTGAGACAGCAGAGAAAATTAGTCCATGCTCTCAGATAAAAAGCTAAAGTATCTATGTAAACTTCTTTTTGGAAAGTCACATATACAAGAGGGTTTGGGAATTATTTTTAGCCTGAAAATCCAAAACGGAATTTTAGAGTACACATCACTTCATTAGATTCTGCTTTAAAAGTCTGTCTGTACTTGGCAGTGTTATTGTTACTTCCAAATCGAGACCTCTGGAATTTCTGTAATGTTATTAAAAACATATCTGAAGATTGACATTTCAGAATTATTTCATCATCCTTTGGGCCATGTCTGTATGGGAAATAACATTTGTCTGAGCCAATTACAGAATGGCTAATGGTTAAATACATTAAGAGCAGTAACCGAAATCTGACATTCCATTGTTCACAAACTTCCAAAAACACATGAACTTTTTTACTTGGAAAGTCCAAAAGGGGTTTGAGAAAATATTTTAAAGAGATTGTCCATTTACATTTGGTAAAAGCTGATTTGGAGCCAAACATAAGATTAGAAGACATTTTTCCAGGTTTTCTTTCTGTTGTAACAAAGGAAAATAAATGTTTAAAATACTGTCAGAGCGCTTTGACATTGTCTGCTGTATGAACCTTGCCAATGAATATGTAAAAATATCCCTGTAATGTGTTAGGCAATAAAACAAAAAGGCCACTCAATAAAACTGAAACATTAAGGACAGAGTTGTGGCTTCCTGCACTCTGTAATGGAAAGTGAGAGTCCCAAGCTGCTGCAACTGAGCAAAAGTGGCCTGCCCTAATTCCAGGACAAGGCACTCAGCATCTGCCTTTATTAATTCCCCATGGGTGTCCTCAGCCCCAACCAATGGCAAACATGCAGCAGAAAGACTGGCCTGGATACATCCCATTGTGGCACTGCCCACTGTGCTTGCCAGGCCCCAGCCTTGTGTTCAAGAGAGCACAAGGTCTTTATGGTGGCCAGAACATGTCCTTCTATGGCTATGTTGAATGGAGAAAAATACTTTTTCCCATCATACCCTTGCAAGTATATGGTCCTTAATGTGAAATCCACTGTTGAATAGATAAAGATAGGATCAGTTGCTACCAAAGCTCCTGAGAGGGCAGCTGTAATGTGCAGAAGCAATATTTTTTAAAAAACCCAGACAATTGACATCTTTTTTAATTCCTTTACCTCTCTATATTCTGGCTGTGGAAGTGTTGTACTTGTTGTATATAGCATTGTCATTTCTCGTGACTTTATTGCAAGTCTCATGATATCTGGTGGCTTTGTTGGAGCACCAGCTGCTGGAATCAGATAATTATTTGAAAATCTTAGCCTTTTTTATTTTAAAAAAAGTAGGCTTCTAGGCCTCACAGCTGCAGAGAAAAGCTTGAACATGTAAACTCCAAACAGTCTAGCTGGAGACGATGTGACGGACCACATTCCTGGATCTGGGCGCTGAGTTTGCCCCAATCTTCCAGCGCAGGGACATCAGAATAAGAGCTGCTCTGACAGTGGAGAAGTAAAGCTTGTAAACTGGCATAATAGAAACGGGATGAAATTTAATAGTGCAAAGTGGAAGGTCATGCATTTAGGGACTAACAACAGGAATTTTTGCTATAAGAAGTGGATGTATCCGTTTGAAGAGACAGAGGAGGAGAAAGACCTGGTGTAGCAAGGCGCTGTGGCCTTCCTCGGAGCCTGGGCCGAGGAAGGGTTGCGACACCCCTGCTGGGCAGAACAAGACCCTGCAGGCTGAATACCCCTGGAGCAGAGGGGCGGAGCCAGGACAGGAAGGGGAAGCTTAAAAGACCAGCCTAGCAGCTCAGTCAGGGGGAAGCTGCTGCTGCTGCTGGAGGATGTGCCTTCGCCTTCCCCAAGGCTGCGGCCTGGGCCTGGGCCTGGGCCTGACCCAGGCCCCACAGCTGTGTGGAACAAAGACCCCACCACCTGGAGCCTCCAAGGCCTGCCTGGCCTGAGTGACTGGAGAGGGCTGCTGGGCCCAAGTGACTGGAAGGCCTGACAGGCCCTAGTATCTGGGAAGAGCTACCTGAGGCCTCTGAATGAGAGAAACCCCCCCGAGGCTGGCCCTGACTTGGAGAAGCTGCCCGATGTCAGGGACCCATTGGAGCTGCCTGAGCCCGGTGTACCGGAGGACCCACTGGGACCCTGTGACCTGGAGGAGCTGCCCTCCACTGAAGACCCCGAGGAGTTTCTGGACCTGCTGCCGGCCGACAGTGAGGGACTCGTGGAGCTCCCACTCGCCGTCTACCCCAGCGAACTGGAGGAAGACCCCTGGCTGCAGGTAACTGGGTACAGGGTGGGAGGAAGTAGCCCAGGGATAGCCGAATATAGTTTGGCTGAGGCTGTGGTCAGACCAGAGTGTTGTGGCTGGAGCCCGCTGACTCAGTGGCAAACCCACAGATAGGGCCCTGGGCTGGGATGCAGTGGAGTTGGGTGGGCCTGCGTCCCTCTCCCCCTTTCCCTAACCACCCTGGGAGTTCTTGGCTCCTCTGGATCTGTGTGCCAGAGGATACCGAGCTTTGCCAGCCTGCCTGTCTGAAGGCCAGGGGCCATAGACTACTTTGCCTGCCCCGCGCTGCCTGAGGGCCGGGGACTACAGACTCCTTACTAGCCCTGCCTTGCGTGAGAGCCCAGGAGGCTACAGACTGTGAGGAAAGCCCACCCCACTGGGGGCTGGGGCTAAAGAACTATAATCCATGAAGCTTATCCCCGTAGACCGAGGCACTGTGGCCTTCCTCTGAGCCTGGGCCTGAGGAAGGGTCGCGATGCCCCAGCTGGACTGTGCCACCAGGATACACATGGTGGAGAATGTGGGCAACCACCCCCTGATAAAAGGGAGACTGTCCGCTTGGACGATCCATTGGCCGGTAGATGCTGGTGACCGACAGGGCCATGGATTTCAACAAATTCATGAAGTGGTGGGCCGACCACCAAAAACAACAGCAAGCGGCCCAGCTACAGCAAAAACAGCTGCTACAAGCACTGGGTGTGCAACAATAACTGATCTGGGACCTAGGGGCCCAACAGCAGGAGCTTCAGCGGCAGTATATGCAGCAACTGGGTGCCTTGCTGCCCAGACTGGCAGAGCGGATGAACCCCAGCAGGTCAGGACTTCAAAGTAGTTAATATCTGATGCCAAAAAGTGAGTTAGCTGTCTTACAAGAACAGTTGGGAGTGGTTAGATTTATTAAGAAATAGACCTCCTCCACCAGCTTGGCGCTTTGTATGTGCATGTGCACATGTGTTGGTATACAATACAAATATAGAGAGCATGTAAATAGAAGCCTGGAAGAAAAAAATTATGGGCCACCATAATTTACACCTGGTGTATATTGAAATAGTTTCATTGACTTCAGTATAGCAGTCCTGACTTAAACCAGCTGAGGATTGAGCTTACAAGTCCCCAGGACAGACCTCGGAGTCCAGTGTCACCTTTAGTGGCCATTAGTCCTCCTAACAAGAAAAATCTGTTTTGGTTTCAAGTCGATCCTAAGAATGATGGCTGCTAAAAATTGATGATGCTCCTCTATCAAGGAGCAGATGGTGTCCAGTGAAAAGGGGATAAATTTTGCTCTCCAGTAGAGAAGAAGGCTGATTCCTGTGAGAAATACTTGCATATGGTCAGTGGTGATTTCCTTATCAGCTTTTGTTTCTTTTCTTATCTCAAAGGTCCTGTCTACCATTGAGGATAGAAACTGTTAGCATTTTCCTAGCAAGAACCATGTTTAAATCTGTGTTGCTTGCCTCAACCATCACCTTTAAGCCATAGTAGAGGCAACCACTACAGGTCTTTACAAACTTCGGATAAGTTGTGCTTCTTAGCAACCCTCAGCCATGAAATAGTGAGTCACAAGGCTCTGCAGACTCATCAGTCAGACCCTTTGATATATGCTGAAATGAGATGCAGCTTTCAAAAATGAGCAGGAAAAGGACTGCTCTCTTTCCTTGATTTTTATTCTCCTCTAGGTCCTTTTCCTCTGAATGATCTGTACCCACCTAGGATTGCCAGGTAGCCTGAAAGAAAGGAGAAACAAAAGGTATTTACCCTGGAAATTAAGCGCTGCTTAATATTCTGTCAAGTACAGCAGTCGCCTTATCCTATTGTTGACACACAGTTTGGCTGTTGGTGTATTTCCCCACGCTTTGCAGAAGTCACATCTAACTTTCAGCTCTAACATAGGTTGATCACACTCTCTACATCATAGTGTGCACTGAATATCTTAAACACAATATATGCATATAAGCCCCAAGTTTCATGTGTAAGGCACAGGAGCTACATAAAATATTTTTTCCCCTTTATCTCTCACCTTCACATGCATAGGGCATCCACCAGTTTCCACCATTTATTTCAGACTAGTGCTGGTCTGTTCAGGCTTCTGAGTGTCATGTTGATGCACATGGCTTCTTTCTCTACTGTTTGTTTCACTAGGTCGGCCTCTTTCTCTTTTCCAGGTAGTGTCCATTTTATCACTTGCCATGGAAGTCATGTTGGTGGCATCCTTAAAGCATATCTTAAATATTTCCATTGTTGCCGTCTTACCATATTTGACGGTTTAAATTGGTTTGCTCTACATAGAATTGCTGATGTTGCAAGAAACTCTTTCCAATGGACTCTGAAGATCTTCTGCAGGCATTTACTTTGCAATGAACTGATCTTATCAATTTCTGTTGCAAATTTCCACAACTCTGCTACATAAAGAGGATGGACATGTCGATGTTAATGTGTCAGCACCAATCATGTCATTTTTCCTAATCTTTTCAGGTTTATGAAAGCTATTTGCTGCTTTAAGTAGTCCCTACTTGACAACTAGTATGATATCACCATCATTGCACATATCACTGCCTAGATAGGTAAAATGACTTACAATAGAAACTCTGAGTTACGAACACCTCGGGAATGGAGGTTGTTCATAACTCTGAACAAAATGTTATGGTTGTTCTTTCAAAAGTTTACAATTGAATGTTGACTTAATACAGCTTTGAAGCTTTACTGTGCAGAAGAAAAATGCTGCTTTTCTTTTATATTTTAGTAGTTTATGTTTAACACAGTACTGTATTGTATTTGCTGCTTTAAAAAAATGTGTGTGTGTGGGGTGGGGGGTGTCTCTGCTGCCGCCTGATTGCATACTTCCAGTTCCAAATGAAGTGTGTGGTTGACTGATCAGTTTATAACTCTCAGGTTCTACTGTATGACTTCAATTGTTTCTTCATCCATCCTAATGGTTACTTTGAGGACATTGACAGCCATATATTTTGTTTTCCCCTTCTTGATTAATAAACCAGTTTGTTTTACTATATCTGCCAAAAGCTGGATCTTCTTTTACATTAAGCAATGTGTTGAACTAAGTCGGACAGCACTGTCAGCAACAACAAGGTAATCCTATTGTGCTTTATCATTTGTCCATAAAATTCCTCGGTTGCCTTCTGTGGTTACTTTCCCCATGACATAGTCAATAGTGCAAACAATAGGGGGGACTTAATATAACCTTGGCTTATGCTAGTTGTCACTGCAAATCATTGGCTGATGTTGTCACCCTCTCTGACTGCACATTCAGCATTATCATATAGATCCTAAATGCTGCTTATTATTTTTACTGGTACTTCATGTTATGCCATAATTTTCCAAACACTGTGTCTGTGAACACTATTAAAAGCCTTCTAGAAATCTATAAAATTTATCACAAGGTGCTTGCCTCTCCATACTTTGTTCTGTAATGCATCTGAGAACAACAATATGGTCTGTACATTATCTCAGTAGTCTAAAACCTGCTTGTTCCTAAGTTGAAAATCTACTTGTTTCTTGGTGCATTCCAGGATGATGTTGCACAAGATTTTCCCAGGCACTGTGAGTAATTATGGTCGGTAAGGTCCCTTTCTTTGGCAATTTTACTACAAGGCCTCTTTCACTGGGTTGGATTCTTCATTGCACCCACTATCCAAAAACACAAGGAAATCCTGGAGGGCTGTTTCATCACTTGCTTTAAGCTTTTCTCTGGTAATGTTATTCTTTCCAGTTGCTTTTCCATTGTTGAATTTACAGATGATTTTTCTAATTTCTTCCATCGTAGTATCTCTTAAATCAATATCGAGCTCTAGTGATAGGTCTTCATCACTTATTTCTAGTAGTTGTCTTGGACTTTGTCTGTTTAAAACAATCCGAAAATGTTCTGTCCATCTTTTCCTTTGTTCTTCTGTACTAAGAGTCTTTCCATTTGTATCTTTTTAATAGGGTTTTTGGTATTTTCAGCCTCTTGACTCTTTCTAATAATATATGCCCTTTTATCTCTGGTAGCACTCCTTTTTCGCACTTTGTATACAGAGCTTTGTTTTCTTCTTGCCACTTTCTTGTCTTTTCACATCTTAACATTCATGAGTTTTTGCTTTACACTGCCCAAATAGCAGCGCTAATTCATTCTTCCTTTTTAGTTCTAATAACAAAATCTGTCTTTGCACTTTCTAGGTGGCACTATCTGATGTTTTCCCACAGAGCGTCAATGTCTTGATTTTCTTCAGTTAACTTCATTATAACACGGAACCTGTTCTACAGTTCAGGAAGAAAAGCACTTTTTGTGTTCGCCTCTCTTAACTGTGCATTGTTACTGCACAGTCTTTTTGTAACCTTCTTCATCCTCTCTAACTTGATATTCAGTTTAGCTATACAAAGGTTATGGTCATTGCCCACATCTGCTCCCAGTAAGCACATACATCTGCCAACAAGCTGAAAAACTTTCTTGAGATGCAGAAGTGATCTATTTGTTCTTTTTATATAGTACCAGCTGGGGAGTTCCATGTCACTTCACAGAATTCTTTGAGGAAAATATTGTTCCACCTATCAGTCGGTTGTTTACACTGCAAATTTCTCATCATTCATCATTTTTTGTTCATGTCCAAATCCCTGCCGCACTTGACCAGAGCTTTACCCAACCCATCATAGTTACTTTCAACTTCTACGTTAAAATCACTCGTAGTCATTGTGATACAATGCTTTGGAACATTGATTAACACATCTTGTAATAAATCATAAATAGCATCTTTTTCTTAATCTGGCTTTTCATTGGCTGGTGCATTGTATTGTTTGACTGTTAGTTTGAAGAATCTAGTCTGAAAGTGAGCTCTAATAATTCTGTCACTGACTAATTCCAACTCAGTCAGTGCCTGCTCTGCTTCATTCAATTAGGATTGCTACACCAGCTTCATGTCTACCATCCTCATTCCCAAAGTAGATGGTGGTCTTATTTGTTTCTCTAAAGTGTAGTTTGTTAATTTTGGTTTTAGATTTGGATTAAGAATCTCAACTGGTTGGGAATGGAGAGGTGCGTTTAGTGTGTTTTTGTTTTGTTTCTTGCTGTTCTTGCCATGGGCCTTGGGTTAATCAGCCCATGCTTGCCCAAATTCTCTCCCTCTTCATGTTAACAGCCATTGTGCTGGATTGTATCCAGGCTCGTGTTCATTTAAATCCATGATTGATAGAAGTGCCAAGTAGATGGTTATTTCTTCAGCATATAGACTTGGTCAGTGCTGCCCAATGAATTGGGAGTGTAGAAGGGTACTTCTCACTAAACAGAA
The DNA here is from genome assembly GCF_026122565.2 of Emydura macquarii macquarii. Lineage (NCBI taxonomy): Eukaryota > Metazoa > Chordata > Testudines > Chelidae > Emydura > Emydura macquarii. Next base: position 2,851,515 of record NW_027132434.1, read on the forward strand.
AATAGACTCGCTTTCTCACAGGCACTCTTTAGGTAGAAACGCATTCACCAGCCTCCAAATACCGTGCCATTTGTTTTTGCCTGTTTATTTTTTAAGTGAGATTTTGAAAAGTATTCAGTGTTGGCCTAACTCTACTCCTGCTAAAGCCAGTGGTAAAACTTCCATTGCCTTCACTGGGATCAGTTAGGCCAGTGCTTGCTGAATGCTTTGAAAATCCCACCCTTAATGTCTATGTAATAAGGAAAATGGCTTTAGAGTAGCAAGGTCTGTTTGTATTTACAGAGACCTTTGGTTCACGCAAAGGTGAATTAATGCAGCATTTCTGGCCTCTAGGCCCTGCATTCAGAAAAGGCCCAGATGCAGAAGTAGGCCGGAGGCACTATTGCACAGGAGATGGTGCAACACCCCGGTGGTTGGTGCCAGCTGCCAGGGTGACCTGGGATTGGCTAAGATTCTTCACTTGGGAGGAAGATCAAGTACTAGACAAGTGGGACAAGGACTAGTCTATTTTGGAAGGATGTCTGTCCCGGCTAGGCTGGGAGGAAGTGTCCTGGGCTGCGAAGAAGATGAGAAGAGTCTTGTCTGTTGGAGCCTTGCAGTTTTGTGGCTATAAGTCCTGGTTTGCTTTCATTCATGCTCTGTATTCATGACTGGAAAAGTGAAAACTACTGTGATTTGGACACACTGCAGGACATCAAACAAGCTGGTAATGTTTGACAGCAGAGAAATGTACGCTTCAGGGAGCAGGCTTGTCCTGTTTCTTACATTACACAGCTGAAATCTCCATAGTCATCAGTGGTCACAACAGATGGTCTCCACAATGGAACATTTTAGTAAATGTGGATAAATGTGAAATTTTTAGGAGCAAATTTTTAATGGACCTTTTTTATGTGTAATTTTGTGCAAAATTTGCATGGAGTCACTTGCATGCACCGAACCTGCATTTCACTGGGCAATCAGGCATTTACAAGTTTACTGCCTACCTACCTATATATGCATGTACATTTTGAGTATATGGCCACTGATTTTATTGGTGGTGCTTTTACTTTTGGGCTCTAAGTAAAACACAGAGGGATTCACTTAAGGATTTTAAACAAAAAAGTCCATACTACACAAGCAGTAAAGAGTTAGGGCCATATTCTCCCATCCTTAGGTTGTTATTTTGCTTTCCGTGTATTTCTCTTAAAATTAGTGGGGCTGTTTGTGGAATAAGCTACTTTTCAACATGAGTAAAGACCTGCTCCAAGGGGCCATTGAAATCAATGGTAGTCTTTCCACTGACTTCAGTGGACTTTGGATCAGGTCCTCTGGATTCCAGAATCTTGCCCTCAATTTATTTAGTTTTTCAGAAGCCAGTGGTCAAATCCCAGTATCACTAATAATGCAGCTACAGTGTTTTGTATGAAGAACTAAAAACTATATAGACATCAAAACACTTTGCTAAAATGTTAGAAAAATAAAGTTAAATCCTGGCTAATTTTGTTTCACTAAATGAACAAGGAGAGCAGGATTTGCTCCAGTCATCCAGCTGCCTACTTCACATGAGTTTCGTTATCTGTGCTGAACGTAAATTCAACTGCTTTGAAATATCCCCTGTAATTTTCCCAAGCAGAATGTGCGACAGAAGCATGCTGTTATGTATATATTAAGGCTATGGATCCTTCCCACTTTCCCAGTGAGGCTCCCAAAAGAAAAATTAGAACCACTCTTCCCAATATTCTCTGTGCATTGAGTACTCTCACCACCACCATGAATAACATCTCCATCCCATCATAGCTAGGCTTGGAGCTGCTACAGACCCCACCTCCTTCTCCCCAAGTTATAATAGTTCCTCTTTATAAATTGTTGATGAGTTCCAGAGGGGTAGCCCTGTTAGTCTGTTTTCAGCAAAACAGCGAAAGTCCTGTGGCACTTAAAGACTAACAAATTTATTTGGGCATAAGCTTTCATGGGCAGAAACCCACTTCATCAGATTTATTTTTATAAATTGTGTTGCAAATAGTCCTTCTGATCGAGCTTTATAACTACAGCACTGCTCTGTATACTGCAGATGCTTAACTAAATCTGTGTCTAATCCGTAACTTCACAAAGCACCATTGTAATTCATATGCTCTGCTGAAACCTTCCCCTGTGCTATTTACATCTGTGATTTAGGGTGTCAAACTGTTAAGCAGCTACCATGGTGGAGATTAAACAAACAGATTATTTTGGTAACTTCAATAATATATTAAAAGTGAAATGTGATATTTCAGCCCTTGAGGTCTCAGCACATGCAATTATACAAGGAGTTCCCTGTAAAAGTAATCTGGGAAGCTGAAAAGAGTGAGTTCTTCCCAGATGTAGCAATGGTCCATAATACATGACATCAATGAGTTAAACTAAGGAAACTCGTAAAGGCCAACATCTCGGTTTTAAGTTTCAGATGAGTTTTTTTTTCTTATGCCCACCTCAGGAAATGAATATTGCATTCATAAATTGTTTTTTTTTAGCCAGGAGATGAACCTTAACATTTTCATTCAGCCCTGGAGTATTAGATTTCTTTAATACTTTGCCACATTGGAATATGTTTTCCATCTGAATGTGATGATGCAATATCTGATGAAAAAAGTTGGCCAAGTGGCATTCTATAACAAGCAATAAAAGTTTATGATGCACATAGTATGATAATTGGCACAATCTGAATTGAATGCTTCCTTATGGACAATATTTGATAAGATATAGTATGTGTAGCTATCATAACATTTCAATCAACTCATGATTGCTACTTTAAGCGGTATTTATTTTATTGTCTCCATAATGGATTTTACAGTGCCAAAAATTGGTCCAACCTCACCAGAAAGATGAAAAAGCAATATATTCCCTTGTGCTTTTATTTCCCACTGAAATCCTTTCCCTTATATTTTCTTTCTTATTTTTTTCGTAAGCCAGCTCTCTTGCCATGAGCTGTTGACATATGATTTGTTGAAAGTCCAAGCTAGTGGACACCAATGGTTTATTTCCTCCTTCTCTCCCCTCTCCCTCCAACATGGCATTATTTTTGCATAGTTGCTTTTACAAGGCTAATTAAACCATAATGGGGAAATCATTCACGGACAATGTCCTTTTCCAGTCTCCAGATTTTATAAACCTCACACCTGTTTTTCTTAGATTTTTGTGCAACATCAGCCTATAAATCTTCCTGTATTTCCCAGTATAGTTTCTTATGAAAAAAGCTTTTTTCCCTCCATTTGCCCAACTGTTTTCAATACTTGCAGTCAGGCCTGAAGTTGTCAATCAAGGAACAGCTTATCAGTCTGAGCTTTTCTTTTTCAAGCTTATACTCCGTGACTTTTGAGACCTGTCAACACCCAGTTGATTTTAGCCCTAACAATAAAGTCACACTCTATCTCCCACCTAGTAGCTTTAGATTAAATTCTGATGTCATATACGTCATATTTACATAGTTAAAACTCATAACAAAGCAACCCACAGGCAATAGGATGTAATAACCATGCAACAGAGCCATTTCCTGTCCCCTTTTTTCTCTCACACTATGTTTTGTGTAGTTTATTGGATGTGAATGTTTTGAAAATGAAAATCGTCTGGGAGAAAACTGCTAGCCAGGCGTGAGGTTTAGAAGAATTCAGCTAAAAGAATATATAGAGTTGTAAATGCTTAGCCACCTCTGGTATTGTAAAATAGAAAGTCTTTCAATATTCCTTTCATTTCCACAAAAGAATAGATGGGAGGCCACAATTATGTGCTCCAACTGCCGATTTTTAATATATGTAATTCTGCTCATACTAAAGGAAAACAATTAACATGGAGTCAGAAAGCCTTAAACACCCAAAGTATTACAGATTTAATTTTAAAGCATAAAGGATCTACTTCAAATTTCAGTTCAATGTGAACTTTAACCATGAGCTATGTTTAAAAGACAAATCCACCATGGCACTTTAAACAACCAATTTAGGTAAGTTAAACTTGTTGGGGTTTTTTTTTTTTTTTTTTGGCAGCCTAAGAAATAGCTCCATTAAACGTAACAAAAATGAAAACCACTGTCTTTCTCTCTCCATTCTAAAACCACTGTTGCAGCAAGAGATTATGTTTTATCTCAAAACACCGAGAAGAAAATAAGCCTCTAATGGGAGAACATTATGTAATGTAAAGTGGATACTGTTTGCAAATTGGCTATTTAAACTGAGATGGAATTAAACCCTTTCTTTAATTTGGTTAGTACTGAGTCCAAATAAAGCTGAAAGAAATATAAATTGCTTGGTACTTGATTTGGAGGATTTTTGTTGTTGTCATTTTGGAAAATGGAAACTAGTCAGCAAGTAAAACTAAATATAGGGCAAGATTCATTGAGTCTGCTGAGGGAGTTAATTTACACTTCCTGCCACCAGCAAGGACTCTTTGTGTTTGAAGCGTACTGTTTGCCTCAATTTGGTGTTTCCAGTAAGGGAAAGCAGCTTTAATTCCTGCTAGGACCTGAAAGGAGCCCTGATGGTGGAGGCAGCTGTGGGGTTAGCTGCATCTGTGCATCCCCTGTTCGTCCTTCTTTTATTTCCTTTACAGTGATTCCTAAGAGCCCCAGTCATAGACACGGACTACACTAGGCACTGGTCAAACACAGGACAAAGTAGGTCTCTGCCCCAAAGAGTTTACAATATAAGTATGAGACAAGACAATAGTTGGACGCAGACAGACAGAGGCGTGATCAATAGCACAGTAGTGGTCACCGTGATAGGCAGTGGTCTCCGCACACCTGCAGCCTAACCATTGTCATGTTTTTTGTAGACATCATGGGAAAGGGAAGATCTGTTTCTTAAATGTTATTCTAAGGAACTAGTGAGACATCTGATCAAGGGCCCTCCAGGAGACCATGCAGCTGCTGCAAGCATGCAAACTGGTAGTGCTGGGGTGCATGGGTCTGCTTGCATTGCACAAGTAGGAGCTGGAAGAGGGCCAGCATCAGATGCCCGCATAAAGAGGCTGCAGTGGGCTTTGCCCAGTTGTTTGGCCTGCAACCTGCTCCTGCAAATCCTGCTGCTCCCATGCCCATTTCTGCTGCTGGTGTTGCTACCCCAGCTGCACTGGCTGGTGCTGCATGGGCTGAAATAGGCAGATCCCAGGACCAGCCAGTTTCCCAGGGAAATGGGTGAATAGTTTTGTTTAGGGTCAGTTTTTTTTCCACTTTTGTTCAGCCAATATTAGGCTTTTTCCATGTTTATCCAAGTTTAAAGCATTGGGGTTTTAGTTTAATGCTTACAGCTGTAGCTTAAATTATTCCAAATCATTTGGGAATAAATGTTAAAGTAGCGCTGATTTGGTGTGTATCACTATGGAATACAGTGCCAGACACAGACAACCTCCCCCCCCCCCCCAACTTGAGCTGCTCATACAGCCATGGGTCTGCAGTGGCAGGCCCAACAGTGGTAACCCTGAAGATATCCCTCTGCCATCTACGCGGCCCTCGCTTCAGATGAGTCATGCAGGAGCTCATGCTGTTCGCATTAAGGCACAGAGAGCTTCCATTTCACAATTAAATTCTCTTTATTTAAAGCTGACATAACTTTGACCCAACAGCAACCAGGGTTGGTGCTGATTGCAACCTGCAGCTCCAAGCTCCACCTTCCAGAATGGAGGATGACCTTTTGAGCTGCGTAGCCCCATCCCACCTATTTATACAACCACACAGTTAGTGCATGAGCAGTGCTGTTAAGCCCAGTATCCACAGGGACCTTCTGCCTCTGAACTGCTGCTGCAGTTACTATTCTCTACCAACAATATGATGCCTTCTGGCTTTTGGCTCAAGATTCTGTTAAATACATTCAGCCACTGTGTCACTGTTGTTTGTCTGACTGTAGGGTCTTTGAGGCCCAACCAAGACTGGTGGCCTTACTGTGCTTCAACCTGGTAGGAGACAGCCCCTGCCTCAAAGAGTTAATAATCTAAACATGAGACAGAGAGGATGGAAGGCAAAACAGAGGAACAGAGAGGTAAAGTAACTCACCCAATCTTATACCATAGGTCCATGTCCTCAGTCCAGACTCATGCTCAGGGCCCCCACATGGGGGGGGGGGGGAAGGGTACACTTTACCAGGGCCCGGAGGCCCTGGGGGGCCAGCCGAGGCTGCAATCCCCATGGGTATGTGTGTGGAAGGGGGCCCATGTTACAAGTTTGTACTGGGCCCGAAAAAATTATGCTTGGGCCCTGCTCATGCTGCCTCCACTGGCCTGCACAGCCTCTGCTTCTGTCATTTAGTCTTTCCTTCCAAGGTTTGTCTGTGTCTGCGTCATGCAGGAGTGAGAAAGTCTTGGTATTTTTAACATATGTAACTATAATTTGGAACACATGTAGCCAAAATATGTTCATGTGTCTGCTTGAGTGGTGATTGCCTCAGCACGCAGTGTGCCAGGGGCTGCATCTGTCTCGCCTGGTTGCTTGCACTGACTGCTTCACCGTACAGCTAACTTTCCACCTCCAGTCAGCCCATGAGTGAAATGTTCTGGCTCATGCCAAGAGCATCCCCACTAATGAGTGAGCCTCTGGTATTGAGGATGTCACACTCACGGTCCAATTTCAGAGTTGCTGAGCATTCACAAAGACAGCTGAGTGAATAATGGATCTTGTGGCTTAGTAGCCAAACTGAAAAAATTGATTGGTTTTGAACTGAAATGGAATTGTTTTGTTTTTTTCTCAAAACGAAAAATCCCCAAACAATTGTCTGAGTCAAACTAAATGTTTCAAACATGGTCTCAGATCAATGTTTTGTTTTGACACTTCTGGGTGGGTGGGGAGGAGTTTTTCATCCAAAATTTTATTGCCAGATTCAACCAAAATACACAAATCATTTCAGAGGGCCCCCTAACACCCAGTGCATTTTGTCAGTGCAAATTCAATTTGCTGGAAAAAAAATCATCCACCTCTGTTCACAACTTGCACTAAAGTTAGTGGGAGCTAAAGGTGTTCAACATCTTTTGAAAATCAGGCCAAGAGTCATTCTTCATGGTCAGTTTGATGGTGGGAAGTGCAAGCAGTTGTCTTTCTGGGGCCTAAATGGAGCCATGCTAGTAAAACTTTAGCTGGAAGCCCTCTGCTCAGGGACCCAGTCTAACATGTGCTGTGTGAAACTGAACCACATAACCACCACTTGTTTCTTCTCATAACCACCACTTGCTAGTGGCATAGAGGTTGATTCAGTAACTGAAGCTCTCAAAGAACACATGTAATATAAGACTGGATGAAGTGGGCAGAGCTCTTTTAGGACATGCAGAGAGTAATTCCCACCTTCTTCGAGATCGTGACTAAGTCCCTCACAACTAAGTTCAAGTAGTGCACAAAGTCGGATAGGTGTGGGAATATTTGTGCCATGCACTGTCTTTCTCATGTTTTGGCCATTGTGTAAGATGATATCTCCAGATGAGAGAGAGAGAGAGGGCGGGGGGGGGGGGCATGCATCATGTCAGCATTCATTTCTTCCAATGCATTGATGGCAGTAGGTTGCTTCTCAGATCCACACGTGCACAATGTGATGTTCTGAGGCATGATACTTCTGCTGCTCTTGCTACTAAGGCGGACCCAGTGTGTACTAATGGGTGTGTAATCAGTGGCTGGAACACCGGTCCACAGGTCTGTGGTCAGGTGTACCCTCCCTATCTCACAGCTATCACAGGTATTTTATACTGCAGCCTTCACTGCTTGGCAAAACTTTGGCACAATTTATTTTTGGAGGTGCGTGGGGAAGTGTTTGATTTGGTGTTTGCCCCCCCTGGAGCAGCAGTAGCTAACAACTCCTGGAAACAGTCACCCTTCATACAGGAGCCCTCAGCATGCATGAACAGTCAACATTCAGCAAAAGATACTTGGAGGGTGCACAGAAGTGGTTGGGGCCTCTCAATATTCTCAGAAAGGATCTGCTGCAGCAGGACATCACTGGACCTTACAGAACACTGTCTTGCGGTGGCCATTGTGGTGGAGGCTCTTGTGCCTCGCCTACAGCTGCACATGTCCTGAATGCTGCACAGTGCTGAGGTGCCATGTTGCTGCTCACTGTGTTATTGCTGAGTGGGGAGGAGGGGGTTAGGAAATTTTTTCCTGTGATTTCTTCTGTTGTTGAAATGTTGAATTTCAAAAGTGTCAACCACCTCTCTTTCTGGGTCCATCCCTTGCTATGACCAAGTCTCCACAGGCAGTGCTGCAAGCTCTGCCGAAATCCTGTGGCCATATCCACAGATCCTGTACATCCTAGAGCTGCAGACTGGAAACTCTCCTGTAAGTGGCATTGCAATGTGAGAACTGAAGGTTTCATTGAATGAATGTAACAATGACTCAGACAATCAACACATCTCCCTCATTGCTGTTTCTTTCTATATTAAATCCAATTATTGCCGTCCTAGTCTTACATTTTCAGTTTTCAGGGTATTGGAAAGACAGTTCAAAATGAATAATTTGTTGAATTTTGTTCCTTTTCCTGTACACAAATGACCTGCGAACAGGTCATGCTGGTTACGAATTTATCCTTAGCTTCAGTTTTTCAGTCATTTGTGTGGACAAATTGTAGCCAGTGAATTGCCTAATAGTTAGCCACACTGATTGGTCTGCTAAGTCACATGGCATTTTTTTCCTGTTCCCTGAGTGGTTGACCTAAGGTTTGTGAGCTGGAATTATAATCACAACTGGTCTACATGAAAATGTACTCATTGGAGCCTTCTTCTTCCTCCTTCCATCCTCATCTTTTTGTTTGTTTAATCAGCCTGTTGCATCTCATCATTCACTGAGTTTGTAAGTTGTTTAAGGCAAGAACTGTCTCTCTTTTGTGCAGTCACTCATGTATGGGTGACTAGGACAATATGGCCCTGAAGCCTGATTGGATCCTGCAGCTACTAGTTATATATGAATAATAATAATAAATCCGTAGGTCTTAAAATCTTTCAGGAAGAAGGTGAACTGGGGAAAGGAAGCACTTGGGTGCTGGGGAGGGGAAGAGAATGGGGAAAGAGCAGGAGATGAGCAGGCCTAGGGAATTTTAAGGCATGTTAAATATTTTCTTGTCCTCTTCTATGAGAAATAGCACTGTATTATACATCACACACTTCTAATGCGACACACAACTATTCTTCTAAAGTACTGTTCTTTGAATTAAGGACTTTGTGTGTTCTATATAGAAGGGATGTGTTGCACTTAGGGGTGCTTCAGAGACTGCAGATATGGAAGACAGGGTGCAGTGTCCTTAGACCTCCACTAGCCTTCTACTCAGCAGCCTCATAAGGAGGAACCACAGACAATGCAGTGACTAGACTAGCTGACAGAATAAACCAGATTGATCGTAAGAGGAAAATGACTTCTCATTCAGTTTGCCCAGCTTGTCATGATTAGAACTGCAAGTTATAAAATGTGCAGGGGAACAGAATGTCCTCAGATACTGCAAGCTATTACACAAGTCAAATTCTTGTGTCACTCTAACAGAATATTTATGAAAATTAATATGAAACAATGGAATATGTTCCCCATTAAAATAAAACCTGCCTACTGCCTATATAATAGACTTCACTGAAACCTACCAAAAAAGAAAAAAAAAAGGATATTCAGTCAAGGCTGCCACTTCATTTTCAATATGTCCCAAATTTGTGATTTGTTGTTGCAGTGTGCATTATCCTTTGTCACTACATTAGAACAATGGCTGATCCTATATGTACCATATGATAGGAGTAACCATACTGTGTATAGAAGACAATTTGTGACCTGTATGCTGCATTTGCCTGTTACTTGTGGGTGGAATAGCCCACTTCTGCCTTCAGTTACACACTGCTTTTTCCATGTAACTGGGGGAAGAATTGGACCCTACGTTTTTAATGCAATTGTTTGTAATGGCAGACTAATCTATTACAAGTCATTTAGAGTACATTAATTGTTCAAAAATGACTTATTTGCTACAGTCTGCTGAATTACTTTCTTTTCCATTCTAATTTCAACTTTCCCTTCTATGGCAAGTTGGAAAAAGGACGATTATATCAGTCACCATCGAGAAATTAGCATGGGTTTACAAGTAGCACTCAGTGATATCAGAGTATCTTGGTTTTTCACTATGTCTTGACCAGGAGATATCTGTGGGCACAGTGAGATAGTGGCTGGCAAATACTGATTTTTCAATGGTCTGTATGGATACTCTGTTCTTGAGTTCTGAATCTGGATCTTGGTGGTATGTTTTATTAACCCTTTTTAACCTCCAGATTTGGACTGAGTTCCATACTCACAATCACAGTTATGCTCTTGGCCTGCAAGAAAGCATAGACTAACCTCTTTCTGATCTCTCTGAATTCAAGATTTCTAGTCTGTCAGCCCTTCTGGCTTATGTTTCTGTTAACTCTTTTTTTCTCTCCCAGCACTCACTTCCCTCTGTTAACTTCATGATCTTGACTTTCAACTCTACCTTCTTATCTACTCTTGATGCCTGCACCTTCCGTATTCATTACTCTGTCAATCTCCCTTATCCTTGACTGTTGAGTTCTTCTTGCATTTGCTGTCTCTGTTCCTGTTCTGGCACAGCTGAGTGCCTTGGAGAAAGTTCCAAGACTATTCCGATTTCCCCAACTCTGATCATTTTCATGTTTCACATCCCTGTTCTCTTTCTTTCTGAGCAACTTTACATCTCCTTCTTGCCTTGAGTCTTTGCTCCTGGTCTCTGTTGATTCTCTATTCTCTTTTATGCTCCATAAATCCCATTCACAACCCTTTCTCCTCCTCCTCCCATTTTAAGAAGTAAAATAGAACAGACAATATCTAACCCTGATGTTTATCCTTTCTCCCTGCCCTCTACTTGCACCAACTTTTCTTCCCTCTGAGTCACCTTCTAATGCCTCAGCCTGCCCTCCTCATTTTCTTTTGTCTCCAAAATCCTTGAGCAAGCTTTCTGCTCCCATTGTCCTAACTTCTTCTCCAGCTCCTTCCAGTCCTCTGTCACTATAATCCCCACTCCATGGAAACTGCCCGTACCTATGAAAATAAAATAGAATATGACCCAAAGTAAAAATGAGAAACAGTAGCTATGACAAGCAAGGGACTGAGCAGAATCATCCACTGAAATTGACATTTCAGTCATAAATGATAACACACAACTTTACTTTAAGTACAGTTGGAAAATATGTTTGTTTGCTACACTACTCTACACTCTGTCCTTCCAAAGGAACTGGCATGGAAGAAAGTATAGGAAATTCATTCAACTCCCCTTTCCATGTGGGAAGCCACAGATCAAAGAAGCAGACAAAGGAAAAAGAAGGTTTGACAGAAAGGTGGAGATGCTCAAGAGAGGAAGGGGACAGAGTTTTTGTGGCTTTAGCTGGTCCAAAGAGGGGACCATGTGGTGACATAGCAATAAGCTAACTAAAGCTTTGGGCATATTCAGTTCTCCGTTTAACCACATCCCTTATGAGTAAAGAAAAGACTGAACCAAAACTCCAAATCCAAAGACTCCAAAATGCAGGTGAGATTTGGCTCAGGATCACACTTTCCAGCCTGGACCTTTAGCTAGACTGGATACAACAAAAACCCTAAAACCAAAGAACCCCCAACACTGTGAAAGTCCAGATTTCATTCTGCATCCAAACTCTGCCTCATCTCAGGTTATAAGGACCGCATCTGTATGGGGTCCCTCCACTGGTGACACATGAAGTCACTGGAGGTAGAGCCAACAATAGGTATTCGAAGTGCACAGATACTTACATGTGTACGTTGCTATGCCCAAATCCATTGTCTTTTATAGTTGCCACCAGATGATATTCCTTGCTATGTTGCTCAAGTATTGTTTTCTTTTGGTTTTATTGTTGTCTTATATTACCTCACATTATATGGATAAGTCTCATTGTACAGATTTTGGGGTAGGATTAGGACTCAGAACTTTCATAGGCAAGCACTTTTAGTAACCTGAGTACTATCTGCATTACTGAGAATACCTGTGGTATGTGTTTTATGACAGAAAGAAGTTAAAATGTTCCTATCCACTCTGCATTCCCAGTAACATTAAATGCTGAATTACTTTCTTTTCCATTCTAACTCTCCCTGCTATGGCAGCTTGGAAAAAGCAAAAGCAGAATGCATAAAACTTTCAAGCATTCATTGCTTCGTATATAGCTAGGCAAATAAAGCATTATTGATGCTATATAATATAAAATTAATTGTCTGTGTATAAATTGCTTCTAGACAGTTGCCCACTCTTGCAGCCATTATCAGTTTTTTATGTTTGTTCGTTTTTGTTTTTAATGATTCTTAATCAGAAATTTCTGGAAGGAAAATGTCACATTTCCATGTACTGAATGAAATTTCACAGTTCTAGTTCAAAGTGCACATTTTTAATTTGAGTGTTGAAATGAAATATTTTCAAAATTCCTGTATGACTTGTTAAAGCTGTAAAATGAAAGAGGTTATTGCAAACTCCACAAAAACATTCCCAAATTACTATAAACTAGTGTTTCCCTATCTATGAGTAGCTTGATCCTCCTGTAAAGATTGAAAGTAGATTTCAAAGTACTGCAGGATCTAATGGATGTAAATCAAATTGTAAATTTTTGCTGCAATACCTTTGTCTCCAAGATGACCAAAAGTCAAATCCAGTGACTGAAGTATCATGATATCAAGAAAAGTCCAGTAGTAGATGGGGATAAAAAAATTACACTGTCCTATTTTTTCATAATTTTATATTGTACCAATCTGGCACAATATTGTCTGAAATCAAAGGGCTAGATCTACAATTGGTGGCTAAACTCCACTAAGTGATTAGGATAAATAACTTTGACGTCATATTAATTTCCATGATACCACTAGGTCCATGTCACTGCTACCACTTATTAAGGATTCTCACTCGCCAGTGAGGGTTGGGAACTCTGCCATCCATCTGGATGTTTGGACAAATGTGTCCATATTGATCTCCTTTCTGCGTTATTTAATGATGATCACTTTTGTGTTACAATAGAGTTGTGTAACTGTCTTCTATCAAAACCTCAAAGCAGGCCAAACAAACTGGAAAATTCATTACAAGCCAAAAACCTGGGCCCAAGCTGTTGAATATTCACTTAGTTTGGAGAAAATGTGGGACAAATTTCAATTGATTCTGCACTGATTTATTGTCTCTGGAAGAAACCTTTGAGATCTTGCTTGTTTTGTGTCGTTATGCCTGTCAACCCAGAGAGAATTAAGCAGTTTCAGCTGAATAAACCCAATACTCAAATCAAAGCTCAGATGTTATCCACACAAACAAAAAGCAGAACAAATGTTTTTTGAAGAATCCCAATTCGTTAAACCCCACCTAGTTCCTATTTTTCTCCAAAAATATTTTTATCAAGGGCTGTAGTCTGCTGCCATTGATGTTAGTGGCAAAACCGATATTGATTTCTAGCTCCAAGCCTTCTCTGATCAATATCTGTTTATGATCACCATAGTGTAAACAGTCATCTCAGAGTACTCCTCCAATGAAACTCAAAGCAGATTTCTTCGTGAACAGTAGATTTCTCCTGATTAGGGAACTTTTCATTTAAGCGATATTGGGGTCTCAACTAAAAAGAGAGAATGACTATGTCACAATCTGTCCTTCGCAGAGTGTCCCCTTTCAGAGCTAAGTGGGGAGCACAAAGGTGTGGGTCCAATTACCCTCACCCCAGTAGGCACCACAGGGATGTGTCCCTCTAGTAGGTTCGTGCTCAGCCTTCAGCTGAGGCCTCCAGGCTGTTTCTTCCCTTCTGTGTCCCATGTGATGTAAACAGAATAGTTTGCAGTCAGCCAATAAGGCTTAATAAAACCAGGAAGGAAAAGACAGAAGACAAAACGTATAGGCAGCTTTGGTCAGGATATGAGCATCTCCTTAATTCAGAGGACCTTGGAAGCATCACAATCCCCTTCAGAGTTCAGTGGGTCTCCAGTACAAGTCTCAGTCTCATTCCCCTTTTCAGTTCAGGGGATCCATGCCCTCCTTCAGTGAGGGCAGGGGCTCGTCTGTGTCTGTCTGTCTCTCTCTCTCTCTCTCTCTCTCTCAGAGCTGGGAAGCACAGCAGCCTGTTCCCTTCCCAGATTTGCCCCCATCTGAGTGGAGTTCCCTCCTTTTCACTCCTGTTCTCCTCCTGGCATGATCTGCAGGTGTGGAGAGGTGGAGCCACTTCAGCCCAGAGCAGCTCCTTAACCCCTTCTATGCTGGTACAGGGTTAATATACCCTATCATAGTCTGTCCAGGTTTATAGTTTCTTGAATGTCAACTTCTTGAATAAAATAGGCATCATTATTGCACTGGTTAAGACAAAGTAGTTTCTCATAATGTTAAATTACAGAGAACAGAAACGTGATAGGCTATTTGTACTGTCAGTGTGAAAACTGAATAACAAGCTGCTAAATGTGATTTTTTTTTTTTAATTCCTGTCCATTGCATTTTTTTATACCAGGTCCTGATAATTACTTATGATCTCCAAATAATTTTTTTAGTCTAGGTCAGGAGTTCTCAACAAAGAGCATGTGTACCCCTAGGGATATGCAGAGGACTTCTAGGAGGTACATCAGCTCGTCTAGATATTTGCCAGGTTTTACAACAGGCTACATAAAAAGAACTAGCAAAGTCAGTACAAACTAAAATTTCACACAGACAATGACCTGTATATACTATTATATGGTAAGTATCACATTGAAATGTAAGTACAATATTTATATTCCAATTGATTTGTTTTATAATTATATGGTAAAATGAGAACATAAGCAATTTTTCAGTGCTGTGACACTTTTTATTTTTATGTCTGATTTTGTAAGCAAGTAGTTGTTAAGTGAGGTAAAAATTGGGGGCACCCAAGACAAATCAGACTCCTGAAAAGGGGTACAGTAGTCTGGAAAGTTTGAGAACCACTGAGCTAGGCTATAAATAATTGTTCTCATTGCTACATTCATATTTGTATGTCTACTATGTATGTTCTCCATTTTGCTTAATTAATAATTCATTTTAAAGCATAATACATTTTTACCCTAAGGCTGATGCAGATGCATCGATATCTCCCTATGGAAAAAATTAATTTTAGTGAATAAACTGCAGGAACAGGGCAGCTAGTAGTAAATTTTTTTCTCAGATGGCCAGTTTACAGACAAGGGTACAGAATGTTGTTTCTTTAGAGATTTAAATTATAATATTCAGCAAAGCAAACATATATTTTACTTTTGAGCCACAACAAATTTCCTTGACTGAAAACTATGTTTTTATTTATAAATCTGTGATTGATTTGATTGTCAAGCAAAGACATGATTTGTTTTGTTGGGTTTTTCTTTAACTTCAATATATATGGACAAACATTTTTCATAACTAGAGGAGACTAAGGGAGAATGTCACAATATCATTGCGATCATGTGAAATGAAAAGTCACTTGGAGTGGCACCCCCCTGTAGCTGATAATAGAATTAAGGTATTCATCTTCAGAATGGTGGCCATTCCATTAAATTAAGGGGTGGCAACTTCAAAATTTATAAAGAATTTATTTTTCACACAGTGCAAAATTAGACTGTGGAACTCTTTGATACAGGATGTCATTGAGGCTAAGACCTTAACAAGATACAAAAATGGATTAGACATTTATATGGGTAACAAAAATACCCAGAATTACAATAGTTAATGCTAACAAAAAGAATATTATAGGAAAGCTAAAACCTCATGTTTTAGGATTTAAACTATTCTCTTTTAAGATTTAGGATGAGGCCTTTATGGGATTTAGATTATTCCACTTCTGTCTACTGTGGAGTTTTTTGCTCCTTCCTCTGAAACATCAGGTGTTGGCCACTGTTGGAGACAGGATGCTGGATTAGATGGACCACAGTTCTGATCCCGTCTGGCAATTCCTAAATGTTAATAAATTAATTACAATATTTTTGGTAACAGAGCTATAGAAAGGAAAACAAGAAGGAAGATTACACTAAATGTCAACGAAGCAGGAGAAGCAACTGAAAATATCATAATATTAAGGCTTCTGCAGCTAATCAGATTCTGATACCCTGACTCCTTCTGAGTAAGACCTTACTTCATAAGTAGTTCCATTGATTTCAATAAGACTAATTGTGATGTAAAGTGCTATTCAGAATGATCATAGAATCAAATTCTGATCCTTATGGGCCAGTCCAAAATTAAATGTTTTCAAAGTAACACAGTAAATGTGTAAAGAAAGATTATTTTAAAACTACGCCATAATAATATCTAAATTGTATTTCCCAGATTAAAGTGAACAAGTGAATAGATGTAAATTTTTATTTTTAATTAATCCCCTGATGTTTAGAAAATTCATTAATTTAAAAACAATTCCGTGTTTTAGTATACAACACAAAACACCCACAGACCACAGGAAATCACTAGGCTAATTCTTCTTGACCTTTCACCTCTCACACATTCTAACATTCTGCTTTCTTCCTTCTGTCCATCTGCTTTAATCATTAGCAAAATCCTTTTGCAACAGCTCAAGCAAGTAAAGTCAGCTGTCATCAGAGCATATTTAAACTCTGACTGTTAGTTTCCACTGAATCAGCTGTATGCCCGCAGGTCTCATTAAGTACAGGGAAGGGCAGTAGTGCAGTTTTCAAAAAGCTATGGGGAAAATAATCTTTTCTATATAAAAGGGTGGTCCAAAAGGCACTTTGACCAACTTCAGTCTTTTTCTGAATTTTCAGGTTGCTTTCAGACTGAAATGTAGCAGACACAGAAAATAGTCAGAGAATAAATGTGCTAAACATAAATCAAAGGAAAGTGAGTTTGTATTGTTGTAAGTATTCAAGTCCAAAATATACTACTCCTGGGGGAAAAATGAAGTACAAATCTTGTTAGTGGTCTTTATTGAGTAAGGATGAATAGGGACTGCTGCAGAAGACCCAGATAGGGGCTGATTTTGCTTAGAACATGGATCCACTATTCATAACATTCTTGTCTTAGGAGGAGAGTCAAGGAAATGACTAGAGAAGATGATGTCAAGTCAGGTGAATCTCATTGGTAAAGAGGTTACGAATAGTTAGAAGGCCTTGTTTCGAAGACGCAAGTGCAGACTTAATTAGGCAAACAAAATGAAGATCCAGTTCTATCTTCTGCACAAGGTTTACATGCTTGAACTACATCAGAGAGAGGACGGTATATGTATTGACTGAGCCAGGCCAAGAAGCAACTGATATGAGATAACCAGACAATCTGAAGGGATATCAGGGCATTTAAAATTACACTGTCTTAGCAGAAGGATTGGCTTTTGGATGGGCTGCTAAATGTCTTTCATCCTCAAAGCCATTGTACTATGTATACTGCCTGGACTGTTAAATCAATCAAAATGAATGACGTTTGCTTAGAGGCTAAAACCTAACACATTGACAGAATATACACAAACCGAATACTGGTGTGTTGGTCCTGTACATTCACTGTAAAATCTATCAACCAGATTCTAAACTTGTGTTAATCAGCATAGCACCATTGATTTTGGTTGAGCTTCACTGATTTATATTAGTTGACATCTGGTCCTATATTCAGTTAAAATAGAGAAGTGAGCAGGTCATATACTGAACTACTGCAAAAGGGAGCAAATGACTAAGCAAAGATAACTCATGTTCCTGCTGTAGGGTTTTCAAGTTATCACCTGATAGCTTGAATAATATTTTAAATTGCCTGAATATTTTACTTACGGAGACAGGGAAGGGATACAAACCTACAGAGGAAATTACCTTGAGTTTCAGAAAATAAGGTACATTCCCCTCAGGGCAGTAACCTGGTCAGGTTACCCTGACTATATGCCCTAGCTAAAACGATAAAAAAAGTGAGACTATTTTAATATAAAATATCATATATATATATTTATATAAAAATACATTGATATTTTATATATGTATCACTGGCATTAATATAGGTATAATTCCAACTACAGCACCGCCATTCTGAATCTCCATTGTGAGTCTATAACTTAGCTTTAAAAGTGTATTATGGACAGAAATTTTATTTTTAAACAGTTCTCGCCCTAGGATTGCTACAGTGTTGTCTGAAATTAATCTGGCTATTTTCTGCCTTTTGTACCCCTCTGAATGGCCATGTTGTTTTAAAATATAATTGTGCTAAATATAATATAGACACATCCATTTTAAATTTGGATAAGATTTGAAAATTATTGGTTTTCCTAGCTTTGTTAATGGTTCCTTAAGCCAGATGTGGGAACATCAGGACAATTGGAGAAAAGCAGCTACTATAGGAATTAACTGACCATCACTATTTCACACTCTGTTCTTGGGATTTTCAAAAACAGATGCACAATATTACTTTTAAAACCAGTGTCAGTCAAGCACTAAGAAAGATACCACTATAGTCTGCCTTCCCTATCAACTGTCCATCCCAAAACAGTTCCATTCAGGTCAGTACTTGAATGGAAGATATCTTAGGAAAATCCTGCAGTTGTTGGTGATTCATAATGTCATTCTTCCCTGTGTTAATATTCCCACTCTGCAGGACTCAGGGGAGGGACTTGAATCTAGGTGTCCCATCTCCTAGGTGAGTGCCCTAACCACCGGGCTATGGAGAGATGGGCCTCTTTCAGTGTCTCCTGTTGGAGCTGTTCCATTTTGTATAAAGTACTTGAATATTCACTGGAGTAGGGACCTGAACCCATTTCTCCCTCACCCCAGGTGAGTGCCCTAACAACTGGGCCTCAGTCGCTCACTGGCTCCATGAATATTTCAGTACCAGTACACACCAATAACACACATACAAGCACTCTACCCTTACAGATGCTACAGAACACTCTCTGTAAACATATCATACGAGCCCTGTAGGACAAGTCTAACCTCTTCTCTATGCTAATACAAAACTTGGGTTTAGCTCAGGCATAGCAAACAGGAGCTACATTTCCCTAATCTGCATTCAGGCACTGAGTGTAGTCCACACAAAGAACCCAAATGTTACCACTCTTGCCCTTCTGTAATATTGCCTTCACTGACACCTCACTAAGCCCCAGAAACCATATTCAGGTATGCCACTAAACTGCTGACAATCCCCATAACAAGAAGACCTCTTTGAGTATGTCTGCACTGCAGTGTAAGCCCAGGGTCCAAACTCATGCTCAAGCCTAACCCCCCGCCTATCCCCTCTTCTGTCTACACACAGGGTCACAGGACCCCAGGGGATGGAGGATCTGGGTCTGAGTTGAGCCGGGACCAGGGTCCAAGCCCTATTGCTTTGCCACAAGCCCTATTGCTAATGTAGCCACAGCCTCACTGGACTCATGCTCTGGGAGTCCACCAAAAGTATTCCACAATCCCATGGGCTGATTTACTTTGTCCTCTGGACAATCAAGTTTGTTGAAGAGTAAAGGTTTCCTACACTACCTTACAAACAAAGGGCTAGGACAGCCACATTTTGGGAGGACACTAGGAAGTGTGGGATATGGGTGATTGGATTGAGTCCCACATAATGAAGTTTAGATGCCAGAGCCCCAGGCTGGGATCCAAGGTTCAGCAATGCCTAACCTGGGGTTACAAAGGAGTGTAGACGCTCAAGCGCTAGCTTTACAAAACCCAGGGTCTGCTAACTTGAGTTCTGCATACCCTAGGCTTCCATTGCAGTGTAGAAATACCTTCTGTGAACCGCTACTGACACAACCTGCAGAACTTAGTGCTGCAGTGAGACATATTTGATCCCTCAAGGTGCAAATGCACCTCTCCTCATATCACAGTAATAGCTCTATCAGCTTATTCCAACTAATCCCACCACCCTTCAGTACAGCCAGACCTAACACAGTGAGTGCTGCTGGACTGCATGCAGATCACTGCTGGAAATCAAGTCTGTAGAACACAACACAAACAATGGCACACTGCCTTAGTCATTCTTCATGTCTACTTATGATGGCACCCCTTACTGCACCATTCCCACTGGCCAGTGGTGCTTGAACAATTTTTATAGTGGTGGTGCTGAAAGCCATTACACCAAACTGTAAACCCTGTATATGATGGAAACCACTTCACGCCAGAGCATCCCCTAGTTCCAGCACCCAGGCCACTGGCTATTGCCAGCTCCAGGGGACAGAGATAGGGTTGTGTTACAAGGATGGTGTGTATCTTAACTCTGTATTTCCAGGTTTACAGAGCTCAGCATTTTAGAAAGGCATGAAGCACCATTGGGCAATTTTAAGAAAGTTTTGGATGGTTAATATATTGAGGATTTCAGTTTCCAAGACTAGTGAATCACCATGTTTAACAGTTAAGTTGACTTTTAAACAATGTACAGAATCATTTTTTTTTCATAGTTTAATAGCCTGTCTGTGTGTTTACCAACTAGAGGTGGGTGTAGCTCAATATTTTGCCAGGGGAAAAAGCTGTCCACGAAGAGCAACAGCAGCTGTAAGCAGGCCCTGGAAATTAAAATAACTGCATCTTATAAAACATCACAAATTGGGCCAACAAGTGTGCGATAAGAGAGTTTTGAAGTTGCTATCATATCAAATTTTTCTAATAAAAGTCAAAGTGGTGCATAGAAATGCCTAAGACCCATATGTAGGAAAAGTTTATAACTCTAATGGGAGCCATGCCAGAGCAGTATGTTAGTAAATAGAGAACAAAGAGAAAAGTAGCAATATGGTAATTATCTCTCTCCTGTATTATCTTGGTTGTCACCCTGGATGTGGCTCCCGTAAAACGTGTGTGCACGCTACAGATGTTCCATGAGGACTAAAAAGCAGGAAGACAGGCAATGTGTGGGAGAGAAAACAGATATTGTTCATGAATAAAAATTCATTGTGTCCATCCAGGGATAGAAATTATATTTTTCTGCTCTAGGTGACTGGTTCAGATGTGTCATTTCAGGAGGGAGACAGAGGGCAAGAAAAAGGGAGCTGTCTGAAGCTGAACTGATCTGTGGGGGAAGGCTCTTCTATTAACAATAGTAGGATTGTTTCCAAAGTTAGCAAAAGTGGCTCAGCTAATATACAAGGGCAAAGTATATGTCCACAGACTTTTCCCTGTACTTTATTTGGAACTCTTGTCCATGCTCTGAAATCTTTGACATCAGTGCTGAGGAATACAAGAAGGTTCTTAAGGGTCCAGGTACTTATTTGAAGACAATGGGCATGGTATTATTTTCTGTGATCTGAGACTTACTATACAATGAAAGGAGTAACAGTGCCAAAATAAATCTGTGCAGTATTCCAGTCCCATGTATTTTGCAGATTGTCCAGACCAGTCTTAGTCACCCAGATGAGTTGAGATTTTATTCTGTTCCTATTATCTCCTGTCATTCACTTTTGCACTCATTGTCTTTTTTAAATAGTTTTGGGGATAGGAGAGTTTCTTTCCTTCTTTCTTCATTGTTTAGCTGTTTACTGGAAAGTGTAAACATACACCAGCAGATGTTTCAATCCATACTTCCATCTTCCACCTCCTCTGGGTGACTGTCTTAATGAAAGGTGTTAACTTTGAAACCAATTCATTTTCAGCCACTTAGGGTAGGTCTGCTGAACAGCTGGGAGGGGTTTTTCCCAGATTGGGTAGACATACACATGCTAGTTCTGCTGAAGATTGCACCTGAAAATAGCTCTATGGCTGAAACAGCACGGGTAGTGGCTTGGGCTAGCCACCCGAGTACAACCCCATCCAAGATCCTAGGCATGTACTAAACCAGCTAGCCTGAGCCACTGCCTGACTTGCCGTGGCCACACTGCTATTTTTAGCACACTAGCTCAAGCACAGCTAGTGCATGTACATCTGTCAGAGCTGAGAATTACACATCTCAGCTGCTGTCTAGATATTGCTTTAAATTTGTTATTTACAGGTACCAGTTCATTTCTTACAAGCCTAAATTTGATTCAGGATTGAAATGTTACTCTATCCTTTATGGTCTTCATCACCACAATAACTGAACGCATCCGAGGTACTCATGTTAACTCTTCACATCCTATCTAACATAGTCTTCCCCAGTGGATAGAAGACCCAGAAGAGAGGCCAAAACCGTCTAATTTGCAGTTTTATTTTTGTGGGATAATGCCTTTAGTGATTAGAGACAGAATGAATGTAAATTTGAGATATAAACCTGGTCGTTTTAACAGAGTAATTTAAACAAATTGCTAAAAAGAGGCTCTCAATTTTTCTGGTTTCCCCTCTTACCATCTCACCCTAAATAGATATTAACTTCCATGACAATCTCATGTTCCTTTGATAACTATTACTTAACATAGGCAGAATCACCAGGACTCTTTTCTTTAAGGATTAGGGATAAGCCTTTTGCAAATTCCCATTAATTGCACACCACCAAGGCCAGAGGAAAACCCTAATGACAAAATCTTTCCATCAAAGCAGTTCTCTTACAATGACACACATTTCCTAGGTAACTTTCCCATATGTTTCATTGCAATGGCATATATGTTTCAAGGAGCAGCCAATGTTAGAAATCTTATTAAATCTTTCTAAAGCAAAGTTTAGTTAGGATTTGCTAACATACAGTTGTGACAGCCATCTTTCACTCACTCAAATTTAAGTCATTCAGAGTGTAGGAAAAATCCACACCCCGAGCAACATAGTTATACCAACCTAACCCCTGATGCAGTCAGAGCTATGTCGACAGGAGGACTTCTCCCATTGACATAGCTACTACCTCTCGGGGTGGTGGAGTACCTGGGCTACCGGGAGAAGCTCTCCCGTTGATGTAGGCAGTATCTTCATTAAGTGTTACAGCGGCACAGCTGTGCCACTGCAGCATTCTAAGTGTAGATGAGCCCTAACATGAGCTTTGCCCTAGGCCACACTCTCCTGGTCTTACCGCAGCACTGGAAGCATGCTGGGGCAGGAGGGGTTGTGATCACATCATGCTATGCTCTGATGATCTCTTGGGCTGCCCTAAATTGCCACAGGGGCCAAACTAGCCCCCAGCATCCCCGGAGATTAAGGGGAATGTAAAGGGGATGGAAAATCACTAGTATCCCCCAACTAGGTGCACTGGACACTGTCTCAGCACACCAGAGGATATGGTCCCAGTTTTGTAGATTGTCACTTGTTTTTTAAGTCCTTTATAATTTCAAAAGTCTTTGCTTGGTCACCCCAAGTACTTTTCTTTGCCAGTGAGAACAAGTCTAGCTCCTTTAACCTTTCTCTTATCACATGGAGTCCTGTGGTTTGTGGTATGCTGCATTGTTACAAAAGGACAATAATATCCCTTTCCTGTGATATGGTGACCAATACTGTATAAACAAGTATTTCTGATAGGGACAAGCAATTTATGTGAATAACAGCAGGCCAGACTATCCCTGTGTTCAAATAAAAAAGCCACCAAGGACGTGTTTCTTATGTTGCAGTGTGGAAGGAAGCAAAATTAGGCAGAAAATCCCCAAAATATACAGAAAGGGGAAGCAGTGCCTCTTTAATTTAGTCCACAGAAATGCTCTATACTATAAATGTTCTTATACCATGCTCATCACTGTAGTATCTGAGCATTTTCCAGTAGTTCAGTAAGTGATATGACCACATCTTTCACGTTATGGTTTGCTCTCTGATCCTCTTCCTGGGGGAAGAAGTGTGTGTGCAGTGGAGTGTTTTGTTTTGATAGGGTTTTTATTTTTGTTTGAGGGATTTTTTTAAGTATGTATTGCTGTGTGCTCGTGTTAGAGAAGGTAAGGTCAAAGAAGTACACCTTGCACTTGGAGCAGAAGGTGGTGTGGTTTGTGATGGTCCTTAGTTTCACTGGGTGTTCTTTTCACAGTCTGGAACCTGCCCCCAAGAAAGATTTGTCACCCACATAAATGAGCTTTGCTCATCTGCCACAATAAGTTAGAGCTGTCGACCTATGGTATTCATCCAAGAGCTTTAGATGTTCTTTTAGATATCCTGGGTCATTGCAATTGAGGACATTGAAGACCAAGACACTGAATTTGACTCAATATTCTATGGAAAGTCAGTGTAAGTAGTAGAGGACAGGTCTGGTATGCTCATGGTAGCCTATGCTGGTGATGAGACATGCCGTAGCATTTTGTACTAGTTGGAATTTCCTAAGGGCTGATGGCTTCAGCCAAGGTATAATGCATTGCTATAGTCCAGATGGAAGCTAATAAAGACAAAAATAACTGTGGCCAAATAATCCCTTCCTATTGGATGATGGAGTCTCCTAGTCAACTGGAGATGGTAGAATGCATTACTCACAGATGCTGTCATGTGAGAGTTTAGTGTCAGTGAGGAATTAAGGAATACTCCTACATTTTGGATTGAATTGTGCATGTTCAACCAAAGGAGACATCTCTGTGACCATAAACTTTTCAAAATACTTTCCTCTGCCCACCAGCATCACCTCTGCCTTGTTCAGGTTCTGTTTCAACCAGCTCTTCTTCATCCATGAGATGATCTCATCCAAGCTTTGGGTCATCTTGATAGCAGTATGGTCATATGTGATGACCCTAATAGTCCATGCAGTTATTGCTCTGTGTGGGCTGAAGTAGACATGGATACTAGATTTCTGCATTGTATTCCCTTTGGTACCACATGAATTTCTACTAGAAATCCATGTTAATTGCTGGTTGCACCAAACAGTAACTGTTTTTGATGCCTGCAATCCATCTCAGGCAGGGGAGTCAATGAGGGGAGAGTCAGTATCAGCTTGCTGTTAGGAGGAGGAGTCTAGTGATTACTCTGGAAGGGATGGCCTTTATCCAAGAAGTTATAGGCTCCAGCTCAGTTTGGAAAGATTTCTTTACAGACCTCCAGAATCTGCTGAATTCCACCATCCATGACCCTTCCCTCTTCTACATAGCTATAACTTCCCACAGACCCTTCACCCTAAGAGGAAGATATGCTTTAAACTCCATGGAGTTTGTGGCATATGTTTTACCCTGCAGAAGGGTTGCATGTGACCCTAAGATAGATAGAAATGTATTTGGTTAAGAGCAAATTAGACAACATCATGCCCTCAGAAAGGTACCCCATTACTTGTGGGCATGGCAAAGTTAAAGTGCCTAATTCCCTATAAAGTACCAAGTGTGCAGCACAGCCTAGGCAAACAAATATGATAAGTGACCCCCAACAGGGGCCATTTCAATGGGCCACATTCCCCCAGACAAAGAAGTCCCTTTTCACCTTCTCCTGCAATAATACAGAGGACCAGTGGATTACTTGCCCACAAGTCACATTGATATCCTGGGAATCAGAGCTTGGGCCAAAGTGCCAGAATCTGCAGTTCACATCCTTGTCTGGCTCCCCATTCTCCATTGCATCAAATTTAAACTTCTGAGGTAAAATTTTCAAAAGTCACCTATTAG
Organism: Emydura macquarii macquarii; assembly: GCF_026122565.2. Taxonomy (NCBI): domain Eukaryota; kingdom Metazoa; phylum Chordata; order Testudines; family Chelidae; genus Emydura; species Emydura macquarii. The sequence continues at coordinate 2,876,748 of NW_027132434.1, forward strand.
AAGCCTAAGTTTCATTGAAAGGCTTAGATATTTTTGAAAATTTTACCCCTAATATTCAGTGTCAAAATGTTTTTTAGTAAGACCTTATTTATAACTTACACACAGGCTTTAACAACAGATATTTCCTACTCTGTTGTTCTCCACTCTTCCAGTTAATGAGGAGTTAACACTTCCAATAATGCCCAATAACACTTCCAATACCATGACCCTATGTGAATTAGGAGTAGGTGACTTACTAGAGTTTCCTTCTCTCCCAAATTAATTTATGAATTTTCTGCCACAATGACTTCGGTGATGATATTTGACTTAGTGAAAAGGAAACCCAGCAAAGCTGGGGAGAGGATTAAGAAACCCCTAGATCTCTTCAAAATGTCCCAGAAGTTTGGTGACTCATTTGGAAAAATTGTTTCCCTTCCACTAACTCCACCCCTCCCCCTCAAAAAAGAAAAAGAAATATCTGTCACAGAAGGATCAAAAGGATAAGAAATATTATCTGTGGTTAATGCATGGGACTGGAGATCTGCTTCCACTCTCATCTCTTTCACACAGACCTCATGTGTGACCTGAAGCAAGTAACTTCTTGGTGCCTCAGTTCACCCTCTGTAAAATTGGAATACTAATACTTCCTATCTACCATCCTTTTCCTGTCTTATCTATTTAAATTACTACCTCTTCAGAGCTTGGGCTGTATTTTACTATTTGTCTGTATAGCACCTGCCACAACAATATCTTGATCTCAGTTGGCACCTTTAGGCATGATTGGAAAACAAATAAATAATAATTTTAAAAAAATAATATCTACAAGCCTTCAAAATATTAAATTCATTAAGTTCTAAAAGGAGTTTAATTACTGTACTTGTTCCATGTACTTCCATCTCTAATCAAAATGACAACTGAAAATGCTCAGGGAGAAAAATCTGTTGTTAGAACAACAAGAGAAGTAAATTAATGAATGACTCCATGACAATCACCTGCATTGTACTGGCTTTAGTGAGATATAATCCTAACCACTCCACTTCCGAAGTCTATTTGAAGACCACAGACCAGATCCACAGAATGGTGTGAAATGAAGTCGTTCAATTAACTACAGTTGAGCTACAACAATTTACCCTGAGGATCGGACCCAACGTTTCTACTCAAAATAATGTGGCTCTCTGTTGTTTACACTTGCAAGTGGTTAGTAAGAAGCAGAAAAGCAGGTGCTTTGTACAATAACAACTAACCATCTTATTTACATCATATCATACAGCCATTAGGTGAACTGGTTATCTAGCTGCCAAGGAGTCTTCTGGCAGAGTACTTTAGAAGTGAAAATAGGAAATTAATGGAAAAAACATTAATAAGCCTTTTAAATGACTTAAGATGTTTTACCCCAGAAACAGGAACTATAGTTATATGAAAGGAGCTTGCACAATATGTAAAAAGGATGGGTTTGCACACCTAGCTTTGAGAAAGTGGCACCTTCCTCCTGATTTCTGGCATTTATTGTCTACGTACACCACCAATACAGAACATAGGATCTTGCGCTTTCATACAGCGGTCTTTTATTTAACATGCTTTGTCCGTTCTGCCATCCTTCCCCTCATCTCGTGAATTTCCTTTGAAAAAGAAATAAAAAATATACTTGCCAACAGGCTACCTCAACAGTTTACTTGTATTTTAGTATCATGCGGCAGAGATAATATCATATTAACAGGAACTGCAAAGATTATATTTTAAAGGTGAAAGAACCAAAGAAAACTATTTAGGAGCTCAGAGTAGTAAAAAAAAAAAATAAAAAAAAAAATAGAAGTATGTATATTACATCTACAAGTGTTTGAACTCATTGGAAAGCAATGGGATTTATTCTTCTAAGTCACCTCAATGTATATGGAAATGTTATCCTAGATTCAACAATAGGTATAGCATTACAGTTGCAACATAGGAAGTGTAAGATATAAGACTCACTTTAGTAGAAGGAGGGGAGCAAGGACAGGGATGAGTCAGGATTCTGAATTGCCTTCCTGCAGATATTTTTTGAGAGGATGTGATAACACCTACTGTGACTAGACAGAATTTCAAGATTTTTCTATTGAAGAGAGCTCTCACACTGCAGTTTTCTAGCTCCCTTTTTATTATTTTTACATTCAGGCATATATATCAAATATGCCATAGAATAAAAATTTGCAACAAGTAATACAATATGTTTTAAAATCATAATTCTGACATATAAGTAAAGTTATAATGGAAGTTAATTTACATTCTGTTACTAAAAGAATTATATACCATTTTCAAAGGGAAATGTATTTTTCGCTGAAAGAGGAAAATCTGTCTCTTGAATGTGGTAGTGTTTATGCTTCTGAGATGATGAAACTCTGCTAATATATATTTGCATAGTATGGCAATTTATTTTTTTTCTCGTAATACCACAACATGCTCTGCTCCTCTTCTGGAAAAATTGACGGCCCCTATATTTCATAAAATTCTGGGGAATACAAAGTGAACTATTTTATGGAGTTAGACAGAGGAGCATTGGAACAGTATGAACAGGAAGTCACAGCATGACCACTGGGGATACATAGAAATGCAAAAACTTGCTTTTCCATATCTACTATAGTCCTATCTAAGAAGCAATTTCCCAATAATAGAAGAAAATATATGGATAGTCTGACCTTTTTTTTTTTTTTTTTTTGTAGAGACCCACTGCAGCTGAGTATTTCCTGTACTAACCTGGATCCAATAGCATAGAACCTAATAAATCAGTTAAAAAATATCTCAGTTAACTAACATGTTAAAAGATGCTTTAAAAATTTTAAGTTTGTCCACACATCATACTCCAGCTTTCTAAAAACAGTTACTTGAAACATCTAAAAAGTCTCCTCCTTTATTAATTTTTTATTCTTTGTTCCTTGAAAACTACCTATCCTGGAACAGCTGTGATCTTAAACAGTGTTTTTCTCTTTATATGAGTGTTTTGAGACAATGTGTGTGGTACACACAAACAATATGTAATCCCTTATCCTTCCCCTGACTCTCTGAGAATAGAAACAGAATCTCTTGTTGTGGCAAATGTGCTGCTTAAAGAACTATCCCTAGAACAAAGATTTGATCTGTTTAATGCATTTAATGCTATTTAATTATTCAGGGCTCTGTTCAGTTAAGGTCTCCCTTCCCTGCCCCTCCCCAAATACGGAATATTATTCTGTGACTTGAAATGAGACTCCAAATTTTCATTTGTGGTTCATATATTCCACTGCAGTGGCTCCATGGAACTTGGAATCTAGACTATCACTCCTCTCTCCTTATGTATGGAGACTCCATTCACATATCCCAAAATTTGTTGCTTTTGGAATATGCCCAACTCTTCTGACATTGCCAGGCTTCTCTGTCCATGATTTCATTGAACAGAGGAAGTGTACAGCTTTGAAGATGCTTGATCCAGGAGAATCTTTCCTTTAAAAATGTGAAAAAAATCAAAGAAGTTCTTTGAGGGTACAGTGTCATTTTCCTAATACAGAAAGAGTTCAGATAGATAAAATCAAGGTTTTTATTCTAACCATAGTCTGTTGATCTTTGCCAGCCATGAATGAGCTGGATGTTCCATGGATGCAGGAACAGTTAATTCAGCTGGACAACAAGAAAATATTCTAGGGGCAGGAGAGACTCAACTTGAGAGACAGACAGAAATGATGACACCTTTTTTGAAAAAAGTCATAACTTCATTCTTGACCATTTTGCAACTCAGGAATTTTAGGGTTGGCGTGAATCTTTTGTAAAATAGCCAGTTTCACATGCAAAAATTCAGAATTTTGAATGTCAATCTTTGTCTAAACAAAACTCTGAGTTAAGAAAAATTGGGGTCTTTGCTCCATACAGAACTATTTTTGAGTGCAATGGACCCATTTTTGTTACAAATGGTCCTACTTTCAAGTATGAAACTAAGATTTCAGAATTACTTCACAAATGGGAATTCCAAACAAAATTTCCAGGGGTCTGAATTATTTGTGAACATTTTGCCTGGCCCTCTGCACTCTTCAGACTATGCCTTCTGTCTTAGTTTGGTGATTCAGTACCTACACACTAGAGCTCAGCGTACAAGCCATAGTTTATTTGCTGAGTTTAGCCATTTTTTCTAATCGTCAGTTTTCTTTAATTAGATAATGATTTAACAAATGTGCTCATTCTCGTTCATTCAATGAATGCTTTGGGGTGACTACATTTCATCCCATGGATTGATCCCAGACTGTCGATTTTAAGTATTCATTACTGACAATCTGATATTTGAGCTGAGTCACCGGTACCAGTGATGTAGCAGTATACTCAGCCCCAGTCCAGCAAAGCACCTAAACACATGCTTAACTTTAAATAGGAAAAGAGTCCTGTTAGCTTTTACTGGGGCTACTCAGGTGCTTAAAGTGAAGCATATTCCTAGGTTCTTTGCTGGATCAGAGCTTTGCCACGGGAAGCAGATATAAAAATAGCTTCTCAGTTTATATTCTTGAATCATCTCAACTAAAAGCCAAAATTGTTTCAACACCAGGCTGGGATGCCTTTCAACCAGATCCTGTGACCTCGAAAAGGTAGGAATTCAGTCCCATCCCTAAAAGCACCTTTCTTTATGATGGTCTGTTCCCTACTAAAACTCTCCAGTACAGAATCTCTGTCTGTTAGGAACCTTGTGCAGAATGCTTTAAATTCAGCAAAGCTAAGCAGCTTCAATCCTAAATTAGCCATTTCACAACTGGCTTGATCCTGCAAACTATTACGCACGTAAGTACTCCTTATATGCAGCCAATTAAATCTCACAAACCTTTATGAATCTGAGTAGTCTTTACATTCAGTGGGGATATCTTTGTGATTAAAGGTTTACAGGTTCAAGCCCACAGGCCCAATCTTCCTAACATATATGGGAATGTTGCCATTGAGCCCAGCTAGTGAAGGTTCAGAATCATGATTATTTTGTGCCAAATTGGAGAAAAATACCTTTAAAATCTGTATTTAGTTAACTTACCATTGTTGAACGCCCTCTAGGTAGTTTTTCACATGTAACAGCTAAAATGTTTTCTTTCTCAATGATAGATCTACAACCACTGTGCATTTCAGTTGTCTTAAAATTATTTAAAACACACACGCTACATTTTAATTACCATGCAACCTAAGAATGGCCCAGTATTATTTTTTGTGAAATCTTCTAGAATGAAACTGTTCTTCTTTATTCCATTATCAAGCCCGCAGAGTATACAGATCTGTAACATTATTTAATCCCCACTATAAAAATGCTTTTCAAAGAAAATATATATATTTTTTAAACTAGGTTTGTCTATAGAGCACTACTGAGGATTGACTGGAATAAAACTGAAATTATTCATGTTAAAGGTGTCACTTGTACAGAAAGACTTGACATATCTTTTTCTTTTAACTCCACACAACACACATCCTCTTGCTTAATCCTGTGTGTCCAGGGAACAAAAAGCCACTTCACACAGTCTGGCTCATTTGGATAATGCAATATCCAGAGGAATTAGGTCGGGGGAAATGCTCTGATTTGCAGTTGTTTGAAGGTAGAACAAGTTAATAGTGTCACTGGGAAAGATAATCCGAGGAATTTTAGATGTAAACAGTGGCTGCCATGCCCCTGGCTTAATGGACATCTGATGTTACACCTTGTTATTTTTTAGTTGTTTAAAAAAAGAAAAAAGGTCTGCACTTTATAAAGACTCTTTCAGCCATGGGCATCATTAGCAATGGATACTGGGGGCTAAATACTCCTCACTTCCACCAGGAAACTGAGTTTTACCAAAGAATAATGTATTCTGTGAATTGCATCTACTTTTTAATAGATGCTGTTAAATTACAATACCAGCCTAATTTGACACCTAGCCTTATTTCAATGTGTATGACTGTTTACATAGCACTGATAGCATACTAGGGACTCTATGTACAAATAAGACAAGGTCCCTGCCCCAAATAGCTTACAATCTAGGGCCCCAGTTCTGAGGGATGTGCTTACTTTACATGCTGTGATTAGTCTCATTGACTTCAAAACCCCACTGAAATGAATGAGCCTCTGCATAAATACAAACTTCTGCCTGCATGGAGAACCAGGGTCTAGAAGGACCACATATACACAAGGGTTGGGAAGCAATGAAAAACATTGTTTAACTAATGCTTCATTAGTTCCAGGAGTTTTGTTTTGTTTGGGATTTTTTCAAAATATATTTTTCTCTGACTTGTGAATACTTCTTGGAGAGGAGGACTGGGATGTACAGGGCTTTTTAGGAAAAGGAGATTTTTAAGGAGAGACTTGAAGATGGAGAATACAAAAGCATGGCAAACTGATTCCCTCTAGGCATAAGGGACCACATAGAAGGTTTTGACAAGAGCTTGTTAAAAATCAGAAAAATATATTAATTTACTGTATTGTTCAGTTAATTTCTTCTGGCTGAATAGACATTGAATAAAGTATGTGAGGGTATGTATTTAGTCAGTTGCAGCTAGACCCCAGTTTATGTTTGTATTCATCTTCACTGTTATAGTTATATCCTTGAGTAGCTAATTATATGGCCTGGTACAAAAATGCTTTTTATTTTATTTTATTTTTGGTTGGCACTAGGATAAACAGAAATTTTATTAGATTGTCTCAATATGACAAAATACCTCAAACAATGAGAACATGCAGAGTGAGAGATTTAAAAACAAAATTAGTTTAGAAACAAGAAACTCTGCATATCTTACCTCCCAAACTCTGCTGGCTATGTACATTTGTGAACAACCAAATCCGAAGCCTCATCCAGACAAATTTCAACACAGCTGAGTTCAATATGCACTTTAACTTGCTCTAGCAAGACTATTGTATATCCGTAATGCAGCTTTCTAAATAAATCATCCACATAATCAAGATATAAATATGTCATCCTAGATTTCAGGTATACGCAACTATATCACAGAGTGTCAATATAACCTTCTATTTGCAAATACGCACAATGTAGTTAGTTTGAAAAATGCTCAGAAAAACAGTAGCAGATTAAAAGAAAAATGCAGTGAAAACAAGAGGTGTTGTTTTGGGACAGAGGGTATGTCTTCACTGATGGCAGCAAATTCGCCGCTGTCAGATCGATCTATCCGGATCGATTGAGTGGTCAGTGAAGACCTGCTCAATTGATCCAGAAGTCGACACATTAAAACCACTCCCTCAAGTGGCATAGCACTGCGTCGATGGGAATGCATTTCCCGTTGGCACAGTGCAGTGAAGACACCGCATAAAAGAGGAGTTATGAAGTCGATGGGAGTTACGCAAGCTACTCTGTGTAGCTTGCGTAACATCAACTGCCGCCAAATTGCAAGGTAAGTGTAGACTTGGCTTCTGAAGTATTTCCTTTTTTTTAACCCTACATCTCTTCTCAGTAACAGGCTTTTCTGCATTCATGTTGATAGCAACTTCAAATTGTGCTACTCCACTGCTGCCTTCCTCCTCCCGCCTCCCATCTGTATATGCATACTGTACATACCCACACCCCATGGGGTCTGGCAATACCAGCAAATATTCCATGGCTTGGCTTGGCTGCCCACCCAAAAGGAGAAAAGTGATTGAAATATTCCCTGTAGGCTTTTCCTTGAGCACTGAGCTCAGGAAGCTTTCCGCTCACAAAAGGCATTGCTGGCACCAGGAATCAAGCAACAGTCCTAAGAGCAGGGTCTACAGTGTAGCCCAAACACAACTTATTATAATCCCTTGCTGCCTTCTGTGCTTATATAATACAGACCTTCTTGAGTTACAGGACACTTTGAAGATCTCACCTTCTCCCATTACTTGTCTTTTACATAAAATGTCCACAGATGTGAGTCTGCTAGTGTGTTTGAGAACTGTGGTTAATAATTTATAAACCAATACTTCCTATTGGGTATATTGTTTAAAATACTTATGTATGCCAGAGGGAACAGGCTGTCTCGCTGCAGGAGCCCCCCCTGCTGATTATTCTAAAAGAGCAACGGTAATAGCAGCTCTAACAGGAAAAGATCTAGTCCAGAGATAAGGTGTGAATTACCAGCTTCTGGAGGAGGAAGAGGAAGACTATAATGAAGCTTCTGAATGGCAGCAGCTCTCAGTGTGCATCCCAGGAAGTGGGTTGAGCAGATGTGAGTCACTCCAAATAAGCATGGCTGGCAAGAAATAAGATCATCAGTGAAAGTACAGAACAAATGGAGTTGATGGGGCAGAAGGATTGTTTAAAATATCAGCACTTTCTCTAACTAATGGCTTAAAAATACCGTTCTATACTATCAAAAATGAATATCTCTTTCCACAGCAGAGCAAAGATATAAGGGAACCTAATAGACACATACTCATTTATAATCATGTAAAACACCTCTTTCTAAGCCACTGACAGAGCCTTGTAAGGCATCCCTTGAAAAATCACTACCTTTGCTTTGTATTCCAGCAACTACTCTAAAAAGACTCTTGAGCCATAGCCTAAAGGAAATGGTCTAGACAGCTATACCCTAAGAATGTGCCATTGCATGTGACTGAGTTTGCCCTGTATTCCTAATTCACAAAGAAAAAGGTGTTAGTGGGCTACAAGGTAGGATGTGGGCAATTGTATTTGTGCTATAGATGGTGACACTGTACATCTGGGAATGATATTAAGTACCAGCCAGTCAGCAGTTTGGGAAGCAAGGAGCCAATGCTGACAGGAATATGCACTAGATAGGTCTTCTCCATCTCTGACTGCCTTCTGTGATTCTGTATTCTGGAGCTTGAACTTCCAGTTGTGATGATGAGAAATGTGGTACCGCCACTTCATGTAGGGAGGTACCAACCATATCATCAAAGCAATAATTAATTTGGCATCATCGACAATGTCTTCTGAGGAGAGACAGGGGAATGGAAACAGCAGTGTTGTAGCTCAGAAATGTCATGGGGAAGTTTTCACACTTCTTCAATTTTACCTATGCATCAATTCTTCACTTTTATGACTATACCAATAAACCAATTTCACTCTAAACCTGTTAAAAATAATACCCACATATGCAGGGTGACAGGTTGTCTACGTGTTCAGAGATTCCCTGAAATGAATTAAATATAAATTTTGTGATTAATTCAAGAACCTAATACACTTTTGAACCAGGCTCAAAATTCATTAGGTGCTAGAAATGCTTCAAGAATACTTTTTAAGAAACCATGCATCAGCTCCCTACTGAATCTAACATGTGAGCAGGCTGATTCTTTCTCAGAAGTGAGATTGTAAGAACAAAATCCTGGACAACAGGTTGAATGCCTTTGCTAACCAACACTTTGTAAAGGTTATTGTTACTGGTACTTTGATATTTAGGTTAGAGGGGTGGGTTTGAAAACTACCTTGGAGGGATGTCTACATCAGCTAAAAAGCAGAAGTGAAACTGTGTTGAGTACAGTTTAAATCACTGCTATATAAGATCAGTCAGAAACTTTGGATGGCCATTTTGGAGTCCCTGTGTTTCATATTCTTTATGGAGGGTCACAGCTGACCTAGTATTCTTTATCCTGTCCAACCCAGGCACTGGCTGTCCTTTTCCAGGCACTCTAGAACTCAGGGTATTCATTCCTCCCATTTTTTCTGTCAGCTGGGAGACCGCTGACACTTGTTAGTGGTACGCTGTTGTTTCCTGCATTCCTCATCAATGTGAAGGTCGCTGCTTAATGAATAACAAGGTACTTGTACAATCCGGACAGTTGGTTGGACATTTTGAAGCTGCTGTGTTTATTGTCATCAATTGAGAGGGCCAATCTAGCCCAAGTTCTCACCTAAAGTATTGACTGACTATCTTCTGTTCTTTATTATTCCAAGAATTACTCTGAGGATTGCTATAATCAAGTTTCATAACGTACTTCTTTTTCAGATTATTGTATAACATAGAGTTTATGTTGCTAACCTGCTGTCTATATGACTGGGACAAATTCACAGCTGTTGTGTACAGTGGTATAAATTAGACTTCCTTTGCTCACTGAGACTTTACTCCAGGGGTGATACAATATTTACACTAAATGTAGGCCTGAACTGATGAAAGTATGCTCTATTAAACAAAGAGCTGCAGTCTATGAGAACACTGTATTTGCCATACTAGACCAGATCAATAATCCCCTATCTTACCTCTGCCAATGCCTGATGTTTCAGAGGTACCATAATGCACCTGGTAAGTCATGTAGTACCATATCAAAAGGGAATATTTTTCTTCCCAAAACCAACAGGATGATATAAACATGGTCAGTCCCTCCCTTCCACCCCCGCACACCAAAGCTAATCAGAGTTTTGTATTTTACTCCTAATTCTTATCATAGCTGATGCAACAGCAACTGACACGACATGTTTCTCTTTCACAGCTAACTAAAGAAAATTGCCTTTTTTCTCTTCTCAATGCCCTCCTTTTAACTTTTTCTTTTCAAATTTCTAATTTTTCCCTCCTTTTAAATATGGAACTGGAGTTTACTTCCAAAGCACAATCCTTCCCTATGTTCCCGATGAATTACTCCATGATGTAGGGTATGTAGGGATGGTACCCCGATGAGTACCCCATACTCAGGTCTGTAACAAAATGCCACAATCTGGCCCATATACATTATGAAAATGTGAAGTGTATTAAAAATGTATTGCATTTCTCTTTTCTCCAGAAAATAACTCCAGTGACTGAGAAATAACTCCAGTAGTAATCTGGAAGTTGGGGTTGTTCTCCTAATTGCATACATGCTCTGTACATGTGATGACTTTCAACATGATCTTTTATGTTCTATGGCCTGTGTTCTACAGGAGGTCAGACAAGATGATCACAATGGTCTCTTCTGGCCTTGGAATCTATGACTCTGCTGTGGCTGCTTTTTTAAATCTAAGGGCTGATGCTGCTTCCAGTGAAGTTAATGGAAGTGCTGCCATTGACTTCAGTGGAAACCAGGGCTCCTTCCTGGGAGGTGCTGAGCATTTGTATATCCCATTTTTTTCAGTTTGAGCTGTAGGTGCCCAGAATCCTCAGGATCAAGCCCTATATTTGCTTCAGTTCTTGGATCAGAAATTCTGACTGAACAAAAGTGATGGTTTCATTCCGGGTGTATTTTCTGGATATTCATCCATGTGATGGGTTAATGGGTCATCGTGCACTTTTATACTGTATGCTGAAGGTGTAGTGTTTGTTACAATGAAGTGTCCACATTGTTTCAATGTCCTGACTCATTCAATTTGCATCCATAGATAATAAGGTTTATGATATGAGATATGGTAACCCCCTTAACTAGGAACAACAGCCAGTAAGAGGATACATTTTAAAGTTTTTATTTAAGAAGAGGATTCAAATGCTAAGTGCCAAGATTTTTCATTTATGTCTAAATCCACCCACTTTCTATTTTTTTTTGGGTCACACACCCCTGAGGTACGTGGCAAGGAAACTGCATCCTGAACTTGTCTCACATTGAAAAATGAAGCAGATCTTCAAAATCCCATGAGTAAAAAGGGTGCACATTGTTTCTCAAGAATAAGCCCTTTGTGTCTTTATTATTTTTACAATGAGCTTTAATGACCTGAAACATGTGTGTGCTTTTTTGAATCATCACATTCAAAAACTAAAATTTGACTGCAAAATATGTTAAGAATTGGATAGAGGAAGTTATGCCATGTGTGGTAATATTTTTTCCTAGGACAATCTCTGTTTTCAAAGCTGAGTTTTGGCCATATTAAAAGGCCAAGTTCCAAAAAGACAAAAGGGATAATATTTTTTTTTAAATAAATCCTGGCCCTAGACATCAGTGCTAGAAAAGTCGTCCTTACCAGATGGCTAACATAGACAAGGGAAAATAGCCAACTTGATTTCAAAGCTAAGAGTGATTTGTAAAATGAATGATAGAAACTACTTCAGATTCATTATTTTAAGCAGAGGAACTCGTGTTTAGCTTATGGGTCTGGTTTGAATAAAAGTTTGTCTTTCTTGAATAGAAGTCATATGTGATTCCAGGCAGTGGCCTGGACCATTTGCTAATACTAATTGTTGTTGGTTGAAAGTAAGGTAGAATATTGTTAAAGTCTTCCCTGGCAGTAACTTAATCTGTGGAAATGTACTTTACAGGAACTGTGATGAGGTTTACAGTTGGCAGGAGCTTATAACAATATGCTCACATGACTTTACATCTCCCATTTAATAATGGAATAAAAGTTTGCATGATACAATTTTGCTGGTTTGTGTTGGCAAGAAATGTGTATACTTGCATTTAATTTATTCTCCACATTAATCTGACAACAACAAAATCAAAACAGATACACACTTCCATGAACATTTTACATTTCAAAAAATAATAGTTGATGTGGCTAGTTTGAAATAATATTAATAAAATATATTTCAGCAATAAGATTGGCAAGTTAGAAAATGACCAAATGAGGCCAGATGTACTGCCTAAAGTTTAATATGAAGCACCAGCATACACAAATCACAACAGTTTACCCACAGCACATTTCTACCAGACACTTAATATAATGATAGTTACTTTGTTTATCGTTAAGAAAGAAATGTAAATTCAAATATATTTACTTTGATTATACAGTATAATACATATGTATATTAGCTTCTGTATTCTGGCCAAATTCAAACTGAATTACTACCTGCTGCCTATCTAATTTCACTACGTATCATGGTTACATTCGTCTTTACCCTCTCTCTAATAAATGGCAGTGTAGTGTTGTTGTCCGCTGTTAAACACCTGCCACATTCACCCCAGAGTTAACTGTGTTTCAGTGATGCTGAAATGATTGTCTGCAGTATAAATTTTGTAAACCACTTTGAGATCTAGGACTATATAAATGTAAACCTTTATTACAATGCTGTTGTTATAGATTTCATTACCTTTCTTCTTAAAGGGTTCAAGTAAACCAAACTAAAGTTGAGGGTCTGATATCTCCCTTCTTCTTTATTATGATGCTATTCTTTCTTCTCCATCTTGCAAAATGTTCCAGAGTTTTAAAAGGAAAGTTCAAACCCAGTGCCACTTGGTTGGTGTTAATACACTTCATATGTTGCTAGCTAGCTATCACCCAGCAGGAAGAAGTTCAGCCTGGAACTTCCATTTGGAACATCACACATTTATTTTCATTGCATATCCAATCAGTATCAGAGTATTTTGCTATAGATTTGTCATGCTAAATTAGACGGAAAGTATTCTTTAGAATATTATTTGTATTGTTTCACATCTATTTTATAATATTTCCTATGCTATTGTCGGTGTAATTGCCCTGTCATTTCCTTACATGATGTGCTTGATACCCGACGCTGTTGTGGAAAATAGTTTGTTTATAGATTCAAGAAGATGACATTGGGTAAATTCTGTCCTTCAGAAACCATGAAAATGTCTTCTGTGGTTATAAACACCTGCACAAAAGTGCCCAATATAAATAATTTATCAATGGCCTTCCACCAGCTCAAACTAAATATAGAAAAAACTGGGATTCTTAGGGAAGGAATGGAGGAGAAGAGAGTTTGATAAAGCTCTTTTTTTCCTTAATATCTCAGTACTCAAGTGTGGTGTTGCTAGATCCAGTATTGCATGCTGGGATTTGTTGTCTTTGAGTTTAGAAAAAACTAGCAGGAAGCAAAATGCAAGTGGGTGAGTGACACAGCCGGGTCAGATGATGCTGCTGCTACAAGGGCTTCTGGAGTGGCATGATTTTGTCTTAATAAAGAACCTTGTTGGATTTCACTCTTTCAGTCTTGGCCTCTGCTACTCCATGAATTGGCAACAAGGATGGCTCTCCGGTCCCTGAATCTATCTGTACCCTTTCTTCAAAGCCCAGGTAAGCTTTTAATATTTGGATTAGAGTGTTAGAGTGCAATTAATGACAATGTTCTGAACCAAGAAAACATGCTCTGCTTATTCACTATCTTGCAGCAGAAGGGCAGTATATATTCTACACTCTTCCCTTTCTGAATGATAAATATAATACTCCACTCACTGCATTAACGAATTTTTTTGTGCCTAAAGTAAATGTGATGGGTGAAAGCTGTAAATTCCACCATCATGAACAGAAAATAGGGAGTCAACAGAACAGTATATTGCTGCTTTTAGGGAATTGATTGTCATGTGATTTTGGCAACATAGCAGACTAAATGATTGAAGACCAGCTCGTGGAGAAAGTGGTTGTGCCCCATATTAGAAAATGGCTGTTACTTGAATCAGACCCGACATTACAGAAAGCCATAACCACGATCAGTTTAGTACACAAGCTCATAGTCATTTTCTGCAGTAACTCTTTTAGGAAGTTGTGAAAACTTTGTATTGTTTTTAGATTCCATCGAAAAGCATGACAACTTCATACCAAATGTTTTTTTCATTGGTGGTCTTATTACTCTGTGCACTTGCAGGGCATCCATTACCGTGGAAAATGGCCCATGTTCCTGAAGTGTTCTTCTCTTGGGAAAGGTTGAGTTCCAAAATAAGAGGGCATTCTGCACACAACTCACACAGGCCTTTTGTGTTTTCACTAGCTCCCACATCAGCTTCCCCTTACCTTTTTGCACCATGACAACTAAAGGCAATACCTCTGCCTGTTGCATGGGAATTCCCCCTCAAGAGAGACAGAATTAATATCCCAGAGTGGGGAACCTGTGTATATTAATCATGCCAGGGTCAGAATTAAATGCCTCAAGAAATATCCACAGGCATGGTGAAGTGACAATGCTAGAGAACAGTCACAGCCCTTCCTGAACTGTGGAGCCTGAATCTTGCAAAGCACATCCAGAAGTGTTTCCACTCGGTCACGAGATGATGCCACAGATGAAGCATGGCCTTGAGCCTTTTATCTCACAGCTGACTCCTTTTCATCCTCTGCTGAGAGACAAGCAGGGGGAGATAATATCTTTTACTGGACCAGCTTCTCTTGAAGAGAGAGATGAGCTTTTGAGCTAACTCAGACCTGAAGAAGAGCTCTGTAAGAGCTTGAAAGTTTGTCTCTCTCACCAACAGAAGTTCATCCAATAAAAGATACTACCTCACCCAACTTGTCTTGCCAATATCCTGGGACCATCACAGCTACAACACTTTCATCCCCATTGTTTATGTGGGCAGAGGAAATATATAACCCTTGGAATTCACAGCATCAAAAGTTAAAATGTGCATCTCAACCCTGCTATCCCCTGGGCCAGCTTCTACTTTTTCATGTTTGTTAATAACAATCTCTCTTGTGACGAGAATAACCTACAGGCGAATACATCCCTAACAGCAAACACTTTTAATCTCCTTTCAGTGGTGACTGGTTGAAATAAGAGAGGTGGAGAAGAATATAAAAAACTGAGACACATCACTTTTTCTTTCTTGTTTGAGCACTGTATTCCTGTGCCATGTAAATCTCTCCATGGCTAATCATGAAATTATACACATGTAGATACTAAGGGCTCGAGTCTCCGTTCTGTTTGAGTGGATCTCAAAGGGAGCAGAGATGGGAGCTTCAGGGAACTGGCTATGGCTCCCTGCTTCAAAGTCTTCTGGCTTTAGTGCATATCAGAGCTGCTCCTGCATAGTGCTAACATTTACCGCTAATGTTCTTCAGAGACTGTACAATAGTGGAGGAATGAGCATAGCAGAGTTCCATTCTGCCCTGCCCCTGCTGCAGCCCTTTTCTTGCCTTACACCAAGGGATGTGGAGTGGATGGGTAGTGGGTGGTGCAGGAGGCAGCTATACCCTCTTCACCACCTTTATGCTGGTGGAGAGTTTCCCTGCATGGGATGATTCTCTGCTAGCTATCTCCTGCCACTTCAAGGCCACTTTGCATGCTTAGGAGACGTGAAGTGGCCTCAGTGGAGTGGAGAAATGGACCCAGTAAATCCAGTTGCTCACATCTGATTAACAGAATTTTGGGGCGTAGTGGGCTAAAATGCAGGTGTGCATTAAAAATATATTAGGGTGAGAGTCCCATCCCCTCTGGTCCCTTTATTCCAGGTAAAGGGGCCAAAGCATTATAAAGTGGCTCTCAACTGAGCTCTGGTTTGGGGGTGGGGGAATATACTGAGTGTGTGGCTGGGGGTGCTGGGGGCAAGTTGCAGAATGCAACACTGTGGAGAGTCTGGACAGCACTGCTGCCCAAGGGCAACTGGGAGCAGGTTGCTGTAACTTAGACCCTAGGACTGTCTCGGTTATTCCAGAGGCCATTTCTAGCCCCCAGAGCAGCCCAGAATCAGGAGGGCACCAACTTAAGGTGGATTAAAGCCCCCTTAACCCCTTATCTCACCAATAGCAACTTGATTAATTGTTTTCAAACAGCAATTTATTGTGAATCCTGCTCAAACTTTGGCCTTTGCCAAGACTATGTTTGCCTTAAATATCTGGGCAAACCTTTAAAATGGTTTCACAAAATACATACAAATGGGAGGTAATGGAATTCCTCAATTAGTTCTTCAGTTATAGTTCGTGTGTATTTTAAGTAAAACTAAAATGTGGACCAAAACAAGTTCTCAGATATTTTCTCAAATAGAAATGACAGATATAGTAAAGGATATAATTCAGTGTTACATTCTCTTCCTGTACCGTAAGTTACATACAAACATCATTAAGCTGGCTCTGTCATCAAAATTCAACTCTCTGTTGAAGTTTCAATTGTTATCACTCAGAACTAAATCAATGAGTCTAAGTCCTTAAGTTTATCCACTAAATATGTTAGCTCTGAAAGCCTTTTTCAGAATTAAATCAACCCACCACTTATCTTAGTACCACCTGCAAATACCCCTATTCACAACACATTGTGCACATCACTTTCAGAGGCCATCATAATATATTTTAAAACCATTCTAATCTGGTGCTTTCACACTTTGCTACTCAGTAACAGCTTGTACTGATTCCAGCCATCAAGCTCATAATCTCCCTAGCACATTATCTTAAAAAAAAAATCCATTTCCATTCTATCTTATCCATAACATGTGCAAATGTTACCTCATCCATCCTTGTGCTGGTTCCAGCAATTAACCCAAAAACTGACATGATAAATGTTTAATATAAAAAATAGTCCATTTTTTCAAAGTTGATTTTGTCAGTTTTGTTTGAAACTTCAAGACAGGGTATGACATTGCTACCAGAAACTGTCATATTTTTAAATACCATTTCATTTCCAAGGGCTAGAGCCAAATATGATGTCATTTGTTGTAATAGCTCGGCACTTATCTAAAGTGGGAGACTCAATTTAAAAAAAAAAAACCAAAAAAAAACATGTTTTCATTTTTTATAACAACTCCCAGGGTAAGTAGGAAAATATATTTTCCTGGAAACCACCATGACACAGAACTTAACCTTTTGATTACGTAAAGTATTATCCAGTCCATTTAATTGAAGAAATGTCACTTGAAGGAGCATAGTTGGGCATGAACTGGCTCCTGTCCTTAAACATTAGGTCCCTGCACTAAAAGAACTTTTAACTGAAATATTTTATCTCAAATAAAAAAGGAACCCGAGAGTAGTGCTTTCCTCAGCTCTCATACTAATATTGACTCAGTTGTGCATGATAGGCACAGCCCTGCACTGGAAGAGAGAGACCCAAAAGGAACGGCAGCTCAGGGCTTGTCTTCACTTACCTCGGAGATTCGGTGGCAGTCGACCAGAGTTACACAAGCTACGCAAAAAACTTGCATAACTCCCATCGACTTCTCTGCTTCTGTTCTGCACGCCATCTTCACTGCATTGGACACAGTGCTACACCACTTGAGAAAGTGGTCTTAATATGTCAATTTCTGGATCAACTGAGCGGGTCTTCACTGACCGCTCAGTCGATCCAGAGAAGTCGATCTGATGGCGGCGAATTTGCCGCTGTCAGTGAAGACATAGCCTCAGAGAGGCACGATACTTCCCCCAGCTCTCTGCTCTGCAATGGGAGTTCACCCTCCCTTTGTGGGAGCTAGCAAAGTGGAAGGCACTCAGAGAGACTCCAGTTGTTCTCTTACCCTACATGAGGTAAAGGAATACGTGCAGAGTAGGAATGAGCCATGCACTCTTCCTTCCTTGAACAATTAGCAGCTGGCTACATTCTGGCTTATTATGGGCACATATCATATTCTTTTGTGATAAAACCCATGGCAAGGGGTCAGAGAATCCAGGAATGCTCCTCTCAAGAAAGAAGCACTGAGGATTATAAAGGAGGCATGAGATTTGATCCAATGCCCTTTGAAGTAATGGAATGACTTTTTTTGAACTCACTGGAGTTACTCTAGATTTACAGAAATGTAATTTTGAGCACAATTTGACCCCTGGTTAGTGGGACTCCTAGGGGTGAAGGACACTGTCTAATGAAAAAGAGCATGAATCCTTTGCCTAATTTACAGGAAAAGCTCCATTGTATAAAATATTAATCAGAAACAAAATATTATTTTCAGTGAAACAGTTTGTTCTTCCTAATCCAGTATTATTGTTACACACATGTTAAATCATAAGATACACGTGCTTGTAAAAGCTGATTTATTAGCTAACTAAGAATGAAAGTCATCCACCCCAGTACCACCCACCATCTGCAGAGACTAAAGTCCCTAAAAAAAGTCCCTTATGTAATTAAATGTCAGAGACTCACTGGTATAGGGTCAAAAACAGTACTGCTAGCTGGTCAAAAGGAGCAAAAAGCAAACAGGTTTTAGTTTATATACTACAGTATTTTGTTTGTTTTCATTAAACACTCTTGCTGATTTTAAACATCTTTATTTGTTAACTTGTTTAGTTCTTTCATACTTAAGAGTACAAACAATGCCATATGTGCTCACTGCTGGCATTTCTGCTCTTCATGCTGACATTTGCCCAAAGGGCTAGGTTGACATTTGCCAACTCAGTGGATCTGAATCACTATGAAATTTGAAATATTCAAGATATTTTTTTTTGTCAGTGTAAGAGAGAAAGTGTAAGGGACACATGAACGACTGAGGAGAATCTTTAGTAAATCTCGTGTAACACCATGTAGCGACAACCAGATGTGATTTTAGTCAGCTGAAGTTAATTTTCCACATTTATGTATATGTCACTGGATGACAGGCAGAATCCCAATGCTCTATCTCTTATACTTCGATGTTTTGTATTGTTTTGTGTGTTTGTTTTCTGTTATTAGTGTTAAGACAAGTAGGTGCAACAGTAACTTTTAGTTACTATTGTGTACTTGTACATACTGCTGTCATTTTATTCAGCACCTTAGCATTGCAAATCCAATAATATGATAGCAGTATGTACAAGTACACAGTAGTAACTATAAGTTACTGTGCACCAAAAAATAGAAGAATAAAGTTCTTAGTTTGCATCTATGAAGCAAATTAAGGAAATGTGATCTAGATGAAATTACTATAAGGACAACTGGTTGAAAGACCATACTCAAGGAGTATACTCCTCAAGGAGTATACCATACTCAATGATTTGCTGTTAGACTGGGGGGGACATATTTAAGAGAGCCCTGCAGGGATTTGTCCTGGGTCTAGTGCTATTCAATATTTGCATTAATGAATTGGATAATGGAGTGGAAAGTATGCTTATAAAATTTGTGGATGACACCAAGATTAGATATTTAGGTTAGATATTAGGAAAATCTTTCTTATTATAAAGGTAATTAAGAACTAGAATAGATTTCCAAGGGAAGTAATAAAAACTCCATCATGGGAGATTTTGAAGAACAAGTTAGACAAATACCTATCACTGATATACATTATATTTTTAGCATCAGTTATTCCTGATTTCAGTGCTCATTATTCTTGCAAATGAAGGAAGTACCATGAATGTGCCAGATAGTATGTTAATAAAGGGGCTGATTTACAATTGCCCTGCACCTTGTGCTGTCATTTACACTCATTTTGAGTGAGTGTACAGTACTACCAAATCAGAATGACCTTTGTGTTGGTGGAAATGACTCTACAAGTGCAGAGCAATGATGAATTGGGCCCATTGTTGCTCTTGTGGGAAAATTAGAGCCAGATTCTGTCTGTTCCTGTGTTAAGCAGGTGCGGAAGAGTACAGGAGACAGACACAATCCTCTCCTAATGCTCTCTGGGGTTTAGGGAATGTTAGTGATGCCAATCATGCTAGACATCCCAAAGAAGATGGGCTGGTACAGAGGGTGAGGCCTAGTCTTGGCCCTGTTGGCCCTGCTAGAGATTAGAGTCAATGCTGAGAGGAGCAGACATTACACCTTTTCAAAGGATGTAGTACAAGGGGAGTCAATAGGCAGACTGTGGGCCAAATCCAGACCACCAGACACCTTTGAATGGATCCCAAAATCTTTTTATTTACTTCTTATTATCTTTTCATTATTATTATTATTATTATTTATTTTATTACTTTTTCTAGAGTCTGGAACTTGACTATACCATGACCAAGAATTTTGAATCTTGACAAAAAACAATTGACTCCCCCTGCTGTAGTAGATGATACCTCAAAGCCACTGCTGGAAGTATTCTACCCGCTTCTGTCCCTCCAGGAACACTGCAATATTAACAACCTCCCTCAGAACATTATCCTTGCCACCATGGATGTCTTCTCTCTATACACCAGCCTCCCTCACTATGATGGCATCACTGTCTGTCTCAACTATCTACAAGACAATGGACAACACTCAGATATTCATCCAAAACCCATCGGTAAAGTCATTCATTTCATCCTCACTCATTAACAATTTTACATTCAATAGCAAATCCTTTGTCCAAACCATGGGAACAGCCTTGGGTGCTAAGATGGCTCTCCAATATATCAATCTCTTCATGGACCACCTTGAGGAAGAATTGCTGGACAAATGCACCATAAAACCAGCGATACACCTGAGATACGTCCATGATATTTTTATCTTCTGGACATACGATATAAACTCCCTCACAGATTTCCACCACAACTTCAACCACCACCAACCATCCATCAAACTCTTTCTGGAACACTACCGCACCAGCATCGCCTTCCTGGACACCATGATCAGTTTCAACAATGGAACCCTGCAAACAAATATATACAAAAAAGCCCTGGATTACCACATGTATCACCACAAATCCAGTAACTGCTCCAAGAAATCAGATATCTACCGCCAGGCCCTCAGATACCACAGAATATGCTCCGAAGAGAAAGTCCAGGATACAGACTTTGACACACTTAAAACTGCCTTCGCCAAAAAAGGACTCTCCACCAGAGAAGAAGATCTCATCATGGAGTAGGCCATGCAAATACCCCAAGAAAACCTGTTTCAATACAAGGAAAAATGTCTGACTGCACATCTCTAGTTGTCACCTACCACCTCACACTGGAACTCATATGGGGTATCATTAAACAATTACAATCCAGACTCAATGGGGACCAAATCCTAAAAGAAATCTTTCCTGAACTCCCTCTTCTGGCCTTCAAACAACCTCCCAACTTCACCAGTTCATCATCAGAAGCTAATTCCCCACAGACTAGGGAACAGCAACTCAAAGCGGCACCAAACCTTGCCATAACAAGAAATGCACAACTTGTACACATATCACCACTGCTACCAGGATCAATACCCCTCACAACACACCTTGCCTACACATGCTCGTCATAACATGTGGTGTACCTCATTCAATGACCTGAATGCCCCAATAACAACTATGTGGGTTAAATCAGACAATCACTATGATCTCGAATGAATTCACACAAAAAAATGATAAAAGACAAAAACACCACATCACCCGTGCACAAACACTTTTGACAAAACAATCACTCCATTAGGCCTCTTAGTGCTTGTCCTTGAGGGAAAAACCCTTCAGAAGATGAGCCTGGGAGCTTAAGTTCATAACTTTATGAGGACATGTCTAAACTACAAAATTAAGTTGACTTAAGTCAACGTACAGCCGCCGCAATAATTAAAGTTGTGTTGCACATCCAAACTACGCTCCTTCTGTTGGTGGTGTGCATCCTCACCAGAACACTTCCACCGACATAACTATGTGGAGCATTGTGGGGCACTATCAGCTGGAGCCCCCCCACCCTGGGGCTGACAGCCTGAGATTTGAGCCCCTTTGGGGTGGGGGTCTCCAGCTGTGCACCCCCAAACAAGGGAGCTCCAGATCTGAGCCCTGAAGTGGGGCTGACACCCAAGAGGCGATGTAAGTAATGCAATGTCTATGCAGACACTGCATCACCCTAACTACATCAACCTAAGCACTACACCTCTCATGGAGGAGGAGTTATTAAGTCAGTGTAGTAGTGAGTTACAGCAACAGGAGCAACATTTTAGTGTAGACGCTTACAGAATTAGGTCGATGTAAGCTGCCTTAGGTTTAGGTTAACATAATTTTGTAGTGTAGACATGTCCTAAGTGCCATCCCTAGACCTGAAAAAGAGCTCTGTGTAGCTCAAACGCTTGTCTCAGATGTTGGTACAATAAAAGATATTACCTCACCTACCTTGCTACCGCTCCAGAAGCGTCCTTCCAGCTTCTGGCCTCTGTCATGAGACCGTCTCTGCCAGCTGGTGCTGGAACAGTTTACCTTGGCATCCCAATAGCGTGTGTGGTTTTAAAAGCCACAGTACTAGAGTAGCACTTACAAGCTTCTCTAAGCTTCTATACTGTAATGCATTCTATTAAAAATATGGCAATAGAAAAGACATTTAAAAACTTATAAATACAGTGTATATCTGGCCCCAATCTTGAAGTCCTTAACTCAGTCCTTATTCAGGCAACACTCAGCTAAATAAAGCCTGAGTAAGGATTTTAGGACAGACATAGCCGTGCACATATGGTAATGCAATATCTTGTCAACATGTACCATTGATATCTTTAGTTTTGGCCTAGTATGTTTTCCCCTAGGAGGAGTTAGTGGTGATAAACTGTACGGCTCATTTAATATAAAGGTCACCAGACAGGCCACTTGCACCTTCTTCTGTCTGCTGCCTGCCACACCCATGTTGCACCACCCTCTACTTTAACTTGAACTTTCTTTTGACACTTCAGCAAGTGACCTGTACCAACTTACACTCCCTAGACTGACTTACACCTACTTGCCAATGTGTACGTGAATTTAAGGGCCAGGTTGTTAAAGGTCTTTGAGCATTTAAAGATGCAGAGAGATGCCTAGGCACTTTTGAAAATTCCACTTGTTGTCTATCTGCATTTTTAGGTGCCTAAATACCTCTTACAATCTGGACCCAAAGCTCTTCAGGAGAGAGATTGTGTCTTCCTGTGTGTTGGTACAACACTTAATGTAATAATGGCCAGGAGCCTGATAGGGCCTTTGGATGCTACTGGAAACAAACAATGACAGAAATCTAATTCATGCAGTCTTACACATCCTGTCTGAATTTGGCCCATTTTCTATGTTCAGACAAAATATACCTTTTTTCTCTATTTCTTATTATATTCTAAGCTAGATACTGTGAAACTGGCAACATGCAGTCAGTCATCATTTAACTTTCCAAAGAGACTCTTTCAATGTGTATATATATTCATGGGCCTGATTTTTATTGTAAATGTTATATACTCCCACTTTAAGGCCTTTTACACAGCCAGAGTAATATGAAGGGACCTGAGTGTAAATGAGCATCTGGCTCATGAGATTTTAAAACCACATCACACATTAGGGGCATAAGTAGCAATAGCTTCTCATTGTAAATTGTACCTGCTGTTGTAATTTATCTATCTAAACATTAGTTGGCAGCACTTTCCGCAAGATCCGGTTGCAGCATCTATATCAGCATCAAGCAAAATCAAACATGGCTTGTGACCAGAGGTTTAGTGATAGATAAATCATTTGGAGAGCTCTAGAGAAACAACTCTTCACACACACCAGTGTTATGGTACGTTTCTTTATTTCTCTTCCAGCTTTTTTTTTTTTTTTTAATTTGATTCACAGTGTTCTGGTGACATGTGTTTTCCCTTATTCAGCCATTTGGAGTACAGGTGTACAACTGTGTTTTTGATGGAGTGTTGCTATTCTGGAGTGCTCCATCCAAAACACAATCCCACACATGTAACCCAAACCACTGAAGATGAGTCAGACATCTTCTCATTGCTGTGATAATTAGACATATTTTCATACCAAGTTGCATGGTCTTTATTATTAGTTGCAGACACAGAGCTTAAGCAATATACCTGAACCTAGAGGTCTCAGTGTTGCGTTTTTCCCCCCTGAACTTTGAGAAAGTTGTGATTAAAAAAAACCCCAAGCATTATACAAGCTCTAACTATGCCAAATAAAATGTTGTTAGGTTGCAAAGTAACCTTAGTGCTTAAGTAATTTTAGTACACATTAAAAACACTGTAGATACAGATATATTCCACAGCAGTAGTTAAATAATCTGTTAAGGAAATATAACAGCTAAAAGAGAGAGATCATCATAATTAAGGTATTCATTTAAGTGGCACTTCCAGTCCTACTAATTCACACAAGCTATATGGCTAAAATCCTTGTTTCTTTGAAAACGTTTCAGTATTATCACATTAGGAAAATGACCACTTTTCAAAAGCCTGAAACAACAAAGAACTCCACTAGGTTTTAAAGCCTTAATCTAGGTATTATTTTCAAGACACACGCTGGGGAAAGGCAGACTTCACAGGTTTTAGCATACGCTGTCTGAACCTTGTCTCTGCCAGTGTTTATTTCTTGTGCTGTAGGAGCTAAGAGGTGATTAGTGGGAGAGATATGCAGAGAAAGAGAAGACACAGGAGAGCAGATGTCATACTCTTTTGAGTCCAGGCTTTATAGCCTTATTTAGTGCTTCAACAGCAGATTTCTTGGTGGCATTTTTGGCACTATGTGGGTGGTAGCCTGATATCAAATGTTCAGCTGCTGAAAATCCCTGTGTAATGACAGGGCATCTCCCTAACGTAGGAACTATTGTTAGAAGACTTTTTGACAGACCATATCTGAGAGCCTCATTGTACTGTTTTCTTAGACTGTATTTGATTTGCTTTTGTTTTCCACGCACAAACAGTACACGTGAACTTTCAGTCTGAGTTACCTTTATGGCAAGTTAAGGAAAGCACAAACAGAGAACAAATGGAAGGGCCTGATTCTTGGTGCCAACAAGGTTGCTTTGCCAGCTGGTATTGAGGAATCTCTGTGTGGTATACAGCTGTCATGTGTCTAGGAGGGACAGGGGCTGTTCTAACTTACATCAGATGGCTAAACCAACCCCTGGCAGTCCTGGGGATAAACGAGCACAGAGCTCGACTATAGCCATCTTTGATGCCCCCTGCTTCCAGTTCTATACCAAGCGCAGTTCTACTAGATCTAAGGGACTGGAACCTAAGCGTCCATGAGAGAGAGAGAGGGCAAAGAATGTTCCTTACACTGTAACAGCTACCTTCAACTGATTAAAAGCCATTGCTTCCCAACAGAGAGACAGGGAATCTACATTTAAGGTTGCATTGCACAAAAAACAGACTTATAATAAGTCTCCTGCACTTACATACCTTCACATGCCACAGGTTTCCTGCTATTGCACATGAACCTCAGTAAGGTGCAGTCACTTTTGGGAGGCACAATCCTTCTTCCAGCCTACATGAATCTGCCCACTGCATCTATCCAGTCTTTCCCACAAGTTAAGCCTTGCTTACTCCCTACTATGTTTAGACTGGGAATCAATACACATGGATCAGCTTGAAAGACTGGGGCCTATATCTGTAACTATTTCATTTTGATTTTGCATTTACAGAATTTTCTTTCCCCTCTCTACTTCACAGGCCTGATCATGTGTCCCTTGGCCAGGAATGCACGATTGGACACAATAGTATAGTTTAAACATACACATATGCATGAATGCTGTGACGTTCCCCTCTGAAATCTGGACTGGTATATCGATGTGTCACTCCAATCCCTCATTCCTGGAGCCCATCTTGCACTTGCTTTGCTGTGTGAACCCACACTCCTGGGTCAGCCCACGCTTAGCCTCCTCCAAGCAAGCAGCCCGTACCTTAGTAAGTGCTTCTGGCCAGCCACTCATAGGATTATGCAATAGAATGACCCCATCAAACACCCCCAGTCTCAGATGCAACCCTAGGAACTTCCATCTTGCAATGTTTAGTGCTGCCCACTGAACCTTGCAAGCTCATATTAGTTTGTCAATTTATCAAAGAAATTGGTGTGCACCACCTTTGTCACTTTAAATGAAGTCTCTACACACCCCCAAACCACATGCACTGCTTTAGATAAAACAAACAAATACGTTTATTAAGTTGAGAAAGATTTTAAGTGATTATAAATCAGAGGAATATAAATCAGATTTGATCAAGATTAAATAAAAGCAAATCGCATTCTAAACTAATGAAGCTTAACACTTTCAGTAACCTTACAAAGTCATATAATGCTCACCACAGGCTGGCTGACTCCTTCAGCCAGGCCTTCTCCCTGTGGACAGTCCTTCAGTTGCTTAATGTTGTTTTGTAGATGGAAGTGGAATAGAGAGAGAGAGCAAATTGTCCCCCTTTTCAACATGTTCCTTCGCCCCCCTCTGAGGCCTCTTTCAGGGTCAGGTAACAAACAGTATCCATGCATAGTTTTCTCCAGGTCCAGAGACACTGTGGTTCTTTGTAGATTCACTTGTTGTCATCTGGGCTGGTCCTTTGTTCTTGGAATGGTGAGCTGGGTTGTTCTATACAAGCCCTAGTGAGGCGTGAACTTCTTCTCTGCTTTTGGAGGGTTTTACTTAGATCTGCCTCGAGTCATGAGATACATATTTGGGAATATTACATAGCAGAGATTCATAACTATACACATGACATCGCAACAAACATACCACTATAATAAAAATGATCAGTATATCATGAGCATTCCAAAAACACCTTACATGACATACTTTGCATTAAACAATACACAATTACACTATAAGGGTAAACATGAATGATACACAATCATACTATAAGGGTGTACATGGGGTGCAGTGTGTCACACACACACATGCACACAGCATATGAAGTTATAGTGAAATTATAATGTGGCAAAAGCTTGAGTGAAAGAGGTAATCAGAATTAGTTTTACACTCAAGTTCTTTCACACTTATGACTGCTTTCAGTCTTCTTAAGATACCAGAGAAATACCAATAATAAGCCATTTTGTTCACAGAGATACTATTTATCATAGATATGAAAGGAGGAAAACTGCAGAATTGATTATTGGTAAGAAGTTAAGTCAGGCTTCTGACATATACACTTACATCCTTTCCAAAAAATTTATTCTAAAAATCTAGAATAGCATATGGCAAAGCAAAGGATGCGTTAGCAAGGTAATGACCTTTCAATCAAAAAAAACCATTCTATCCTATTGTAACTCTACACAGTGAAATTAACACAGTTCAGTATTGTAGCTGCAGCAAGCTTTTTGCCAGAAATCTGTGGTGAAGTCCTGGCCCCACTGAAGTCAATAGTAAAACTCCCATAGCTCCAGTCATGCCAGGATTTCAACCCTGCACTCTGGTGCTCAGATTCCTCCTTCCTCCACACCAAACTGTAATACAAATGTCACTACTGTATATTCATCAAAAGTTACTTGTTAGGCACTTGATATCATTTCCCAAAGGGTGCTAAATATTCTCAGCTCCCATTGGCTTCAATCATATACATTGATATGATTCTATATATATACATTCTATAAAGAATTATATACATTGATATACATTCTATAAAGAATTATAAAAAGAATAAAAGCATGATCTTTATATCTTAGAGCACCTGTAGGTAGCTTCTTAGGCTTTCAAGCTCACTTTGTCTAGCAGCGGGTGACTGCCATTGTATCTGCATATATTTGTGTGGGGGCAAAGCTCTTATCCCTCAGGACATATACGTGACTCTGAAATTAGGGCAAGACCATTGGAACAAACCAAACACAGTATAATGTTAACAGGTGCAAATACATAATATTATTTTATGTATGTCTGTATGCGCCATCATTCTCTACATCCATTCCCAGGAAGATATGCCTGGAATTAAGAGAGAGGCACCACCATGTGCAGGTGTGGGTGAATACTTACAAAACACCATGCCAGTGGATTGTGGTCCTAAACCATGCTACAAATGCTTATCTGCAATTTTTAAAACCTGAAATGATTCAGCCCTCTAATGGAGACAAATCACAAGACTGTGCAGGTGCTAAATGGGCTTTGAAAACAATGTTATTAGATATAAGGCTAGGGTGGACAGATCCTTCATGTCTTCTCACTTTAATGGAGCTAAAAGAACTGTTTTTAAAAGAAACGAAAAGAAAAGAGAGTTTGTTGGCCAAGTGGTGTTCCAAGTTCTCCCAGTTTTAATACCAGCTCATCTTTTTAAAATCAAATCCTGAAAACCTGAAGACCTCTCTTCTAAACATAACATCTTATGTATTATTCAGCAAGTGGTATTAAAATAAGATGTTATCATTGGTAACATTTTGTGGGGGAAATTACTGTGTAATCCTGAAGTAACGTGATTTTTAAATGAGAAATGTTATAAATTATAAAGTGATTTGGACATCATTTAGATTTTTTTAATCTGTTCCTGAAACAATAAATGCAATTGCAATTGTTTTATTAATTTCAAGCAGTTAGGTTACTGAGGCAGTGATAGCTACAGAAAAATGATGTTCCCCTCAAAAAGCCTTTCAAGATAAACACACATTCATGTGTTGTTTATTGTACTTTAAAAATACAAAAAAAAAAAAAAAAAAAGTTGAGTGCAGAGAAAATTCTTCAGACTGCTTTTGGAGAGTGACCTAAGATGTGGGAAAGTTGTCTATTGCTTATGTTATTTTTTCACCCACTTTTGAGTGCTTTGAGGCTACATTTCCCCTGAGTTATGACAGATATTGCCACCCACCTTAGTTCTTCCTGTCTCTGCCCTTACAAAACCTCTTTGTTGTTTTATCTAATCAGATTCAGAGGCCCTGCTATAGTTGGCTCTTTCAGACAGTTCAGAGCGGTTATATTTCTTATTTCCCAGGCTTCAGGATAACTAAAAATAACTAAGTGAAAATCTGAAATGCAAACCAAGTATTTCTGCCAGCATTAGATGTCAGGATTGCAAAAGATTATACAGATCTGAATTAACACACTTAATTTTTCCTCAATATTCCTCAATATTACTTGTGATCCTTCTGCTCTATGTGGTTAATATCTTTTCTGATTCATATACATGTATTCACATGCACAAAAATATTTACCATAATACTTTTCTGTGACATTCTTAATACAAAGGATAAAAATATTTATAGCTGAGGCTCATGGTAAAAAGGAAACTTTAAAAAATGTAAAACAGAGGAATCATGTTGGACAATGAGTCTCTATGGGCCCAGTCCTTTGGAGTGCTGATTCCTCCTGCAAGTTGCTGAACATTCTAATTGAGAGGCAAGGAGCTGCAACATGAAGTGATACGGACGAGATGATGAGCCAAATCCATGTTACCCTTTCTTGACTCCAAAGGGACTACTCCTGTGAGGAAACCAGGATTTAGCCAAGGTTTGTTGTAGCTGAGAGCTCTTAACAGAGAGATCTTGCTCCACAATGGAGTTACCAGTAAACCAAGTAGGTAGGTATGAGGGCCTGAACCTGGTGGACAATAAGCCAGTGGAGGTTCAGAGTACTCAGAACATTGTTGGATTGATTCCTAAAGTTGTAGCTCAGTCCATGGGACGTTAGTATAAATCACAGTCTAGACCAACTATTTTAAGCTCTCAGTGTAATCTTAAATACCATGCAGAATTTAGTCATTAACTAGGACAGTAATTGAACAATGGGGAAGACAGGTAAAGAAGGAGTGGAAGAGATGCTATATTGAATGGAACTACACAATTTATACTACTTAAGAACCTGACCCTTGGTGTTTGTGGGGTTTTGAAGACTATGGCTTATCATTTATTATTTGTAGATCACTCTAAGATCTACAGAGAAACAAAAATGAGAATTTTTTAAAAAAATGTATCATAACATTGCTTTTTTAAACTGAAAACAATTAGATCTAATTTTAAGATGTCACAGATAAAATATTGCTATTTAACAATGATAGATGATTTATCATCGTATAAAATAAATTTATTTCATAAAAGCTACAGCCATTTTTTCTATACAACTTATACTTGGCAAGCTCTTTTTTTTTCTTATACACTATACACCAATATACTATATGGTATTTTTCCTCCATAGTCATGTAAGGAAGTGTTATCACAGTGGGCATGAACAGAGAATAAGTTTAAAGAAAGTTCTTAATACACCACTGTTTGTTTGCTTTTCATCCAGTATGAAATTGTTAACCTTTAAAAAAAACCACAACCAAGAATATAGCTAAATATTTATTATCATAGTCTCCTATTTCACATATTTGCAAGTTCAGTACTGAAATACTATCCAATCCAATCTAATCCAATGCCTTGGTCAAAGTAGATGCAGGAGAGCTTTTTTTATTGGAACTTTTTTCCATACAAAATTAAAAGTATGGATATTTTATACTTTTTATTTTATATTCAATAGTTTAACACTGTTATTACACTAATATATGAAGCCATACACTGTAGCTATCTTGAGAAAAAGTATAGGTATAAAAAAGAAGCCATCACTGAACTATATGGTTGAAATCCTGGCTTCTATGAAGTCAATGGACGCTTTGCCATTGCCATCAGTGGTGCCAGAATTTCATCCTATTAATTGGCGCTCATTCCTGCCAGAGTCTATATCATGGTCAATAGAGAGCTACCCTATTTTCTTAGAATCCTCAGACATATTTCGTTGGCAGAAGCTGATCTTCATGGCTACCTCGGTCTCTGTTTTTGTTAAATGCTGCCGTTAAGTATCCTGGAGAATGTGGCTACAAACGGTTGCCATTAGAAGGAAATGAAAATCCTATAAATGGCCCCTGTGCACATCATCTGCATTCACTAGATTCCATTTAAACACTGAAACGAGGGCATGCCTTTTCTTTCACCTCCACCATCATGTGTGCCTATTTCCATGTGGGCTCAGAGGTTTCCACAGTGCTGAGCCCAACGGACATTTCTCCATACTACGTGGGAGCCTCTCTGGACAGATATTAAACAAACAGGGAAGTTAGCATCATTGCTTCAGCTTGCAACACTGCTCAGCAGCGTGTAGACTGAGCCCTTGGCTTGTATGTTTCTTTGCTAATGGAGTAACTCTCACTGTCAAGGAATGATGCCACATTCATCACCATGGGCCTGTCTGATTCCCACTGAAGTCAACAGCAAAACTCACATTAGCTTAAATTAAAACAGACTCAAACCCTGTAAACCCTGAAATCTCTTAATTGGTTTTTATCTTCAGATGCTCATGTCTCACAATATACTTTCTTATACAAGGAGAGAAAAGAGCAAATGCTGGACATTGATATTTCTGCCGGCATTATGAAAGAATGCTGTCATGTTTAACAAATTGTATTTTTCTGGTATATTAACTCTTAAAGCCATACATTGTCCTAGACTGGCTTGCCTATTTCTCACAGCTATCAATAAGGGTTGTGCATGTAGATGAAATGCAATAAATGGACCCATGTGTGCAAGTGGAAAGTATGACACCCTTGTGCAAATAAAGGGTCTGATCCCAAGAAATAATGTTGCACCTCTTTCAAGGTGAGAGTACCCTCCACTCCCATAGACTTCAGAGGGAACTGCAGAAGACTCTATAATCCAATATTTGTTTGCTCCCTCTAATATTAACTACAGTTTATACTTGTATAAAACAATCTGGGATATGTGGCACAATGGGCACTTTGTTAGCATAGCCTTTATACCTGACATTAAATAGGAAATGAGAGACAGAAGTAGAATCTTAACTAGTTTCTCACTTCTTGGTATACAGTATTGATGCTCTTTGAAGAAAACTGTGGCATACAAAATCTTTTGGTTCCAAGGGTTTTTGACAGAACGGACCAGAATGCATGTGTGTGAACAATGTGTATTTGTATTCTTAAGTGAGCTTTGTTATATTTTACCATTTACTACCTATTGGCATAAAAATTATTAAAGCAACATGACTCTCACAACAAACACAATTCACAGCCCTTAGCTGGACAGCACATGCAAGCACAGACTGGTATTGTTCTGAGGCTACTTGAGAGTCAGTAGTCAAGGAGACAGGGGTCATTAATTTATCTGCATATTTTAACCATTTGCAGGTATGAGCTAAAATGCATTTAAACAAAGTAACCAAACTGTGAAGCAGCAATGCTGGAAAAGTTTTAGAAAAGGATTGTGTGTGGATGCGAGAAAGGGTTGCTTGTTCTTATTTTTTTCACTACTGGGACCAAGAAATTTGTTGTCTTTTGAGTTTTGCTAAATATTAGCAGAGTGATACTTAAAGTGATATATCTCTCATAGTCTTGACTGACAGCCCTTTGGTTAGAAGTGCCCATCATGTTAGCCCCAGAAGTTGACTTGAATGGAAGCTATGAGGGTCTTAGCAAAGACCTGAAATGGCAAATAAAAAACTGTGCACTAAATTCCACTTTGGCTGATTATTCCATTCACAGGCTCCAGCACAGCTTCTAGAAGAAAGGAACAAAAGAACAGTAAACTTTCTGTACTTAGAAGAACTGCCAGCAATGGAATGAAAAACAAAGCTAAAGTCCTGTATCTCTGTTCCTGCTACTCAGTTCCAGCCTCTGGCTTCAGGCAGCCTAGATAACGAGATTTGCTAAAGGACCACCAACTCTGTCCCTGCTGAAACAAGCAGAGATAGATGGAGCAGCTTTCAGAGGTGACATCAGAGCATCTGTGCCAAAACCCGTCTATTTACAATTCTCAGACGCCTCCTCTGAATACTGCCTGTTTTTTATTCATTTGCCAATAGTCTGCCTGCCCTCCCTTACACCTATGCTTAGCAGCAGGATGTCTCAGACAGTAAGTCTCAGAAAGCCCAACCAAATCTTCTGTGATCTCAGGCAGCTTTGCTGGTTCATGCCCATGTTCTTTGTGGGTCAGCATAAGCCCAGGAGAGTTTCTTAGTGAAGCACTAGAATCTTCTTTAATTGAATAGGGTGGAAGTTGGTAGGCTAAACTTCTGAACTTGTTCATGCATTTTACAAATGCCATGTAGTATTTTGTTGGTTTTTTTTTTTTTAAAAACAAATGTTGCCTAAGATAAGGGATAATTGCTAAAAGCCCAGTAGTGCATTCATGAACTACGCTATTATGACACAAATAGCTACATGCGTGATGGACATCTTCAACCAAAATCAGAGTTCGATTTCAGGCTGTGGACCACATTCACCCCATCGGTATAGGGAGCCCTACCTGCAGTTTGGGGAATAGATTTCATTCCCCCATGCACGGCAGTCAGATAAACATGATCATTTTGTCATTATGCTGGACTCAAGTCAGGAGCATCATTTCAGAAACATTTGGGGGGAGTGGGGACAAAAGTGTGAGCATATAAAATACTGAGTGATTACATCTGCAAAGTTGGGGGGCAGGGGGAAAGTGGAGCATGAAGACCTATGAAAAGCCTGTGGGAGGGGAACTCAGGTCTAAAGAGGGTAACTGCCCCCTTTGCCTCATAACAAATGACACCGCCCAGTCACTTTAAGTTCCAGTCACTGAACAAAAGAAGCTGTAACAGCCACTTTAAAATTCCAGACGGTTATATTTTAAAAAGACCTTAAAATTAACACTTTGTTAACAGAATCAAGTTATATTATTTCTGAATTATAACAACGGTATACACGTGTTAAAGTGGCAGTTTTATCGGCACAGAATAGCAAAGGCAAACGTCCATTTTCAGCGTTTCTCTATCCAGCTTTTTGTAAGGAAAGGTTTGCAAAATACCCTTGACAAGGCATGCCAGGAAAAAAATAATGCAGTGTAAGGATCTGGAAGTGGATTAAAGGCTCCTTCTGTGTCGGATGGCTGAAGTTTACGTCGGGTCTGTTTTTCTGTGTTTGTTTGTTGTGTGTGCTTGGGGGGGGGGGGGTTGTTTCTTTGACTGGTATTTCCCCACTAAGCTTTAGCCCTCTTCTCTTTCCTAGAGAGTGCCACAAACTGGGGGCAGAGAGATTTGGTGATTAGGACTGTACTGAGCATGCACACAGGAATTGAGCATGCTCAGTAACATTTGCTGCAGCCGCCGCCCTCACCCTGCCCTCACTGGGAGTCAGACTCTTGCCCGCTGTTTGGAAGGGCTAAAGGGGGCACACTGGAGGCGGGGCTGGTCAGGATCCAAGCAGGGGACAGAATTTTACTGGCCTGGGGGTGGGTGAAGCTGATGGCAGCGGGAGCAGGAGAGGGGCTGAGGAGCAAAATCGGGGAGGGGGTAATGAGCCGGGGTTAGCCCAGGGGCGAGGCGCTGCCAGCCCGTGGCAGAGGCAAAACCGCAGCCCAGGGAGGGGGGGGCAGCAGTGACCCCACTGGGTTGAGCCACCTGTGCCCCGCTCTGTGTGCAAACCTAGTGCGGGGTGGGGGGGCTGAGGGGCTTTTTTGTTTCTGCTCTCACAGGAGTCTGTGTCTCAGGGAGACTCTCAGCGCCGGCTTCCCAGGGCTGGGTTCTTACAGAGCCCGGCACCCCAATTCCTAAAAACAGCAGCTCCTGCTAGACTGCGTGTGTGTGTGTGGGGGGGAAATCACAGCTTTTGCCTGGTTTTGGCAGCGGACAGAAACTGGCGTTACTGCGGGGTAACAGGTTTCGTCATCGGGCATCCCGTGTGCCAGACACAGAGACGGGTAACAACATCTGTCTGTCCGCAGCTTTCGGCACAAGGCTTCCACCACCCTCTGCTCCGCCGCGCTCCTCCCTGCGGCAGGGGGCGCTGTTCCGCGTCTCTCCTAGCTCAGGTCCCTCCACTCGGCCCGGTGGTGTCAGCGCCCAGAGGTCACATGACCCCTCCTCGCCGGCGCTACCGCACCCGCGGGGGA
Source organism: Emydura macquarii macquarii (assembly GCF_026122565.2). Classification (NCBI taxonomy): domain Eukaryota; kingdom Metazoa; phylum Chordata; order Testudines; family Chelidae; genus Emydura; species Emydura macquarii. The sequence goes on from NW_027132434.1 coordinate 2,911,504, forward strand.
GGGGGTTTGGTCACGTGACCGCCCAGGCTCGCGGCGGCAGTTCTCCGGCCCCTCCGGCGGCGAGACTTGTTAACGAGAGAGAGAGACACATCACTGGGTGGGGCAGGGGCGACTTTGCCTCGATAGCAATGGCAACCCCGGGACCAGCCGGTGATCCTTTCCTCACACGTGATCCTCTACGGGCCCGAGAGGGAGGCGTCACGTGACATACCCCCGCCGCGCTGAGCCTGGCCGTTGCTTTCGGGAGCTACGGTGGCCTGGGTGGGCCAGCCCTGTTTCCTTGGTAACCGCGCTGTCGCTTGAGAAGAACCTGCCGGTTTTTCAAGGAAAGCGGCTGCCGGCGGCTCGGCTCGGCTCGGCTCGGCCCGGGGCAGGTGGGTGGCCGGACGGGGGGCGGCAGCTGCAGAGGGAGCGGGAGGCTGCCGCGGAACAGGCCGGGTTTCGGGTCAGGCCACATCCAAGGGCCCGCCCGCCCGCCCGCCGGCACGGGAGCTGGGCTGTTACGCGGCCTGGCTGCCGGCCCTTGGTCAGGGGAACCTGCCCTCGCCCGGGGGCTCCGGCCTCCGCTTCTCCTCCGGGGGCCGTTCCCTGGTTCCCTGGTTCGGGGCGGCTGCAGCGTGCCCCGCCGCGGGGACCTGCCCTGGCGAAGTTCAGGGTGCTGGGTTTGGTCTGGGGATGGGGGCGGGCGTCACAGCCCAGCCGCAGCTGTCAAGCTTGGCTCCACGAGTGCACGGCTCGTTCTGGAGCACGAGGCCCGCCGTGGGGTGGGTCTAGTCTGTGCTGCGTGCACCTGCCCAGGAGGAGACTTGAATGTCTGAAACGTCACGGTTGCCCTCACCCCGGGGAGTAGAGAGGCGCCCCCCTGCCCACAGGGCGATCTCCGGGAGGGGCTCGTGACTAAGCTATCCCACCCTCCTTCCCTGATGTTCTGGGCCTGTTGCCTGCCTTCTGGGTACCCTGCAGGGCCTAGGCATCTATTCACCAGGACTGACAGGGAGATTCTGCTTCTGAGCCCTTGGGTCCTGTTGGAATGGTGTGTAAAGGCTGTAGATCGACTCAGCGTGCTGGATGGGAATCTTTTAAAAAGTGAAATAAGTAGGTAGGGCCAGATTTAGGCCTTGTTTACACTAGAAAGGTAAATCAACCTATATTAGTTTGACTTACAGCATGTCCACATTACTCTCCTTGGGTCGGTGGTGTGTGTCCTCACAAGGAGCACTTCCACCAATCTAAGAGTGGCAGTGTGTCTCTCAGCTCCCCTGGCAGCTCCCTGCCGAGACAGGAGCCCCACTGGCTCCTGGGCTACCAGCAGGCTACCTGGGGCTTCTCTGCTACCCAGCGGGAACCGGGGGAAGCCTCCAGGGGCTTCTCACCCTGGGAGAACAGGGTCCACTACCCTGGTTTCTTGCTCCTCTTCCGCCCGATCCCCACCAGGAGCTGGCAGCCTTATCATTTTCATGGCATCCTGGGCCTTCCCCACCAAGAGCTGGGGAAAGCTTACCAGGGCTTCTCCCCTCCCTACTGGGAGCAGAGGCTTCTTGCCCCACTCCCAACCTGGAGTGGGGTGCAGCTGTCATTGTCAATTTCAAGGCTCCAAGAATGATCCCTAACAGCCGATGTAAGGAATGCAATGTCTACACTAGCACTGTGTTGCCCTATCTATGCCAACATAAGCCCTATTGTGATATGGTGTTTGTATATATGGTTTGCAAAGCTCTTTGGGATCCTTCTACATTAAAGGCATAAATATAAAGTTATTTCTTATTAAGGGTGAAATTTATACACCTTTACGGAAAGGTGTAGCTTGATTTTAGTTAATAACTGGCATTACCTGGGAGCAAATGGTGTGGATGTCAACTGATTTTTTAAACGCTTTTGAAAGATAAAATATCAGATGAATTTTTATAAGATACTTTGTAAATACTTAGAAGAAATGCGTGTATTTATGTAATGCACAGGAAAATATGGTAAAATAAGTTTGACTCGTTTTTTCTTAGCAAGCTTACAAATAAGTATTCTCCACTTGCTTAAGCAGTTGATATAGATAGTAACATATTAAAATGGCACAGTTCACAAGACTCTTGGGTGAAAAAATATAAAATGATATTGGGTCATGTGTGTCATGGGAGGTAACATTCTTAATCCTTTTACTGTGTATTTCTGAGACTCTTTCCAAGTGATTGCATAAGGGTATCTTATTTAATTCAAAGACTGGGCAGTCTCTGCAGTAATTTTCTTTGGTGCTGCCAAATTGGATAATCTTTGGATGAATTAAGAGTTAAAGCAGGAAACAGTAATCAGTAGTCACCTGTCAAAATCAGTTTACTAGTTTGGTAACAGTTCTATGTTCTGAGAAGGATCTGTACTTGAGAAAGTTTATATTTAACAGTAAAGCCTTGTCTGCAAACTCTTAATCTATTTTCAATTTATTATAGCACTTCTCATTCTGAAGGATCCCAGAGTACTTCAGATCTGTGTGTGGCACCACTGAGAAAACAGCCATATTGAGTCTACAGGGTAACATCTAAAAATTACATAACATTGAGAGGATGGGGAATGTTTGCTGTCAAAACCAACACAAATTCTCCCTTCACAAAAAGCACTATTAGCTTTACAGTGTGAATTCAGAGCAGACGAATTTCAGTCTTTAAGAGCGAACCTGAAAGACTTCCACAGATTAAATCATTATTTATTTGTTATGTACCAGCAGTGTGCTCAGTGCTGGACAGACTATAAAGAAAGTCTCCCTGCCCCAGGATGTTCACAATCTTGGATAACAAACATAGACAGCAATTAAAATACGTACTTGCACAGCACTTGATTCTACATATTATAGATGCAAACCGATGTTTATGGTGTTTTCCCCTGTTATAAATTAAATATTTCATTCCTGATACAGTTAGTGGAAGAGCTGCATATTGAAGAGGAATATGAAGGATGAGAGGAAACTCCTATTTATTGACTTCACAAGGTTTAAGAGCTGAATCAATCCTATTGGTATTTAAGCCTATGGTTCTCAGGAATGTAGGCAATTCAGATGCGGTGCTTGGACCTTCCTTTGCAGTAAATTCAATATTTGGGGAAAATGTGGTCTAGTCTAGTCTTGGTAAACAACTTTTAATGTTTCCTCTATGAAAAGCTAGTGGGAAATCACCAGACTACTTTGGATTTCAAAAACACTGCCTTGTTAACTGCATTTTTTTTAAATTTTAGTATTTTCCAGTAATTGCACTGTTTTGGACGTTAAAATTGAACTGCTGACTATGGCTCATCGGTTTTCAAAAGAAGAACTAGATGAGCAGTTTGAACAGTTTCTGAAGGAGGTATGTTTACTTTTTACCATGAGATTGATTACATATCTTTTTTTACTCCATTAAAATGTGGAGAAACTTATAGTTGGGTATAGTAGAGCAGGAGGAACATAACACAGCTGAATTATGTTGAATAATTCTCTCAACTGTCTCTTTGGTTGCGATCTTGCAAAGACTTAGAGATCTGCTTCACTTAAAACATGCAAGTACTCCCAGTAAAGTCAATGGGATATCTTTGTGCTTAAAGTTAAGCCTGTGTTCATGTTTTTGCTGGATTGGGGCCTTAGATAGAAAGCTCATTTGCTACATTATTTTATGATTTGATTTATTGTGATTACGTTATTCAAGGTATTAAATTTGAGAGTCGCACTCAGCACTAGTAGTAGAGATTTAAAATTGATCTGCTTGATTTAAAATATACGGAATAAGATAATTAGCAACTTTTCCATATGTATATAAAATTGCATTTAAAATTATTTTCATCAAGTATTTTTCCTATATTATTTTTAAATATATAATTTTATTTAAAAGCTGATCTAAATTCTAATAAAATTCATTGCTATAAAATAAACCTAACAAAAGGGGAGCCAACAGTATTAGTTTGAAAGCTTTAGGCTGAAGGGTATTATCACTGATGTTACCCGGTGTTTTAGCTAAAGGTCACATCTATCCAAAAGTATCCAGATTTTCCAGACTTCGGATTCTGACAAATCAAAACACCATAAATCTACCGCCTTGTATTTCTTTTACTGAAGCTGTATCATGTAGTCTGTTACTTTCCTAGCATATGGATGAGAACAAACTTGTCTTAGGGTCAGTCCAGATAAGATGGAAATGATGCTAGTTAGTAGTGGGGAAACATCTGGAGGATTTGGCTGGGATTGTGTGCTCTGTTTATTGAGGTATGCCTGTCTATTGTCAAAACAATTAATTATGTCTCAGTATTTTACTAGATTCATCTCTGCTTCTGGTTAGCAACTCTGAGTCCCTCTTTGGCTGGCCAAGCAATTGTCGTCTCTTCTTTATGATGCAGAGCTTGCTACAGTTTCCATACATTTTTCTCTTCTAGGCTTCACTACTATAGTGTGTGTTGAGCACCCTTTAAGGACACTTGGAAGCTTTGGGTAATGGAAAATGTTTCCTTCTGCCTTTTAAGCAGGGAAGACTGTCAGCTCATTATACTATTGCTCTGCAGTGCTTCCAGTTTGTTTCTGAATATAGTTCAAAGCTTTTGTTTAACTTGTTCAAGGCCTTGAATGGTCTGGATGTGACTACCCTAGATATTGTCTGCCTTTTTCCCCATTGCCTTTTTTGGTAATTGAGATCTACTGGGGTGCAATTAGGGTTAATCTTTTGGGCTCTGATGGCTGGATTCAGGCATTGTGACTTTGGACTCCCTCTGGTTTATTGAAGTCTTAGTGTGGTGTCCATAAGAGCATGACGTGAGCCACACTTAGTTAGCCCCTTTTCTGACTAGTGTTGCAGCCATGGTGAATGGGACATATGTGATGTTGGATAGACCTGGCTAGTACAAGGAATACATCTCTATTTGGATAATATATGTTTATGTAATCTCAGTTTGGCATCCAAATCCCAAGACAGTGGGCACCAAGTAAAATGATACATCATATGTTAATATTTCAAACATTCATATAAGTAATTAAACTACATGGCAGAGTCACAGTAGTTAGGAGGCACCTTCTTACTGGAAGCTCTAAAGCTTTTGATTTTCAGCAGCTGGTTTCTATCCCTACCTGAATTGTGCAACTAGGAGGACTCCCTACAGCCCTAAAACTGGTGTAACGCCACTGAGCAGCACCGAATAAGAAAGATTGGAAAACTAAAATGACATTTTTGAACTTAAGGTACTCCATAGTTTTAAGGGCCAAATTCTGCTGTTTTTGACAACTGTGAATAAATAGTTACTACACTGAAGTTTTTAAATAGTGTTTGCAGTTATAGTAGCATTAGGTAGATGTTTTACTGCAGAAGTGTGGTGGTTTGGTTTTACTTTTTCAGAAGCTGATGGTTGTGGCTGGAGTTAAAGCTGTCTGTTTTATCAGGAGGCAGAGCCATATATTCTGAGTGAAAGAATGTGGAAAAGGCAAAATCTTAATTGTAAATTGCAAGGTTGCATGAGCACTAAATTAGTGATTTCCTGACTTTTTTATTATGGTGTTGTATGCCCTTGAACAACTTTACTTGGCTATCTGTGATGTCTTTTGGGGTAGATTTTCCTAAATTTTTAAGACATTTTATCAATTGTAGTTATTCAAATGGATAGCTACCAATGGTTGTATATGTATTTTTCTGCATATATTTTCACTTCCCCCATACAGTCCATTTCCTTGTGCAGGTTCCTCTGCACAGTTGTACTTATTCCCCATGTCCTACTGTAGAAGCCTGTTCTCTATTATCGTTATTGATATCAGTCTCAAAACCGCATTGGTTGTTGTGGCACCATCATTAATGAACAATCAACCAATTGTCTTCATCCCTGATGATTGTGTCAGTTTCTGAGTCTCCGCAAAATCCATTCCTGTCCACTCTTTTATGTTGTCAGTCCATCTCTTCTTCTGCCTTCCTCTTCTCTTTCCCTATACTGTCCCTTGGAGGATGATCTTGGATAGGCCAGATGATCTTGTTATGTGGCCATACCACTTCAGCTTGCACTTCTTCATAGTCGTCAGGAGATCTTCATATGACCTAGCACATTCGGTGATGATGTTCCGAACCTCTTCATTCGTGACATGGTTGAGGTAGGAGATGCCCAAGATTTTATGGAAGTATCTCATCTCCACTGCCTGTATTTTCCGTTTGAGTTCTGCCATAAGGGTCCATGTCTCGCACGCATATAAAAAAATGGAGATGACCAGTGCGTGCAGCAATTTCAATTTGGACTCCAGGGAGATGTTCTTGTTCCTCCAAATTGGCTTTAATTTTGCCAGTGCTGCTGTTTGTGCAGTTCTTGTCAGAATTTCTGCCTTTGATCTCTCATCGGTGATAATTGCCCCCAGATACTTGAACTGTTTCACTTTCCAGCTCTTGTTCACTGACAGTGATGTGTGAGTTGATTCCGTTATGATTGTTTGTCATTAGCTTAGTTTCTCTGCATTCATTTCCATGCCATACTTTGCAGAGGTTTCATCCAATTGTTTCACAAGGTTAGCAAGTTCCTCTTCGCTACCTGCCAGGCCATCAACGTAATCAGCGAATCGAAGATTTGAGATTGTTTTCCCCCCAATAGTGACTGTGCATATGTGATCTTCTAGGGCATCAGTCATTATGCGCTCCAGGTAGATGTTGAACAATGTGGGCGAAAGAAGGCAGCCTTGCCAGACTCCCAGCAGTGGTGTAAAACCACTCTCCTATTGTGCCATTGGCGAAAAGTTCGAGAACTGCACTGTTGGCCTTGGCATACAGTTCTTTAATGGTAAAAATGAGCTTACGACCAATGTTGTACTTCTCCATAGTTGCCCAGAGAGCTTTGTGCCATACTCTGTCAAATGCCTTCTTGAAGTCAACAAAGACATGGTAGATGTCCTGCTGGTGTTGTAAGTACTTCTCACATAAAACACAAAGGTTGAAAATCTGTTCTATGGTACTACTTCCAGTACGAAAGCCAGCCTGTTCTACAGCGATGATATTCTCCACTTGTGGCTTCAGTCTGTTCAGTATAACATTCATGATCACTTTGCTGGGATGGCTAATTAAACTTATAGTCCGATAGTTTTGACACAGTTGCAGGTTACCTTTCTTTGGCAGAGTAATGATTAATGACTTTGTCCTTGTGGAGGGCCACTCACCAGTCTGCCAGATCTTGTTGCAGATCTTGGTGAGTACATCTATTACTCTTTCTCCTCCGAATTTCATCAGTTTGGCTGAGATGTTGTCAGTACCTGTAGCCTTTCTGTTCTTAAGTGATTTCACAGCAACCTTCACTTCTTCATGCAGTATTGGAAAATCCTCCTCCTCCGTTGAATCTGGGCCATCTAGGACACTAGGATCTCCATTTGTCTGATGGTTGTACAGATCAAAGCAATAGTTTGTCCACCTATTGATGATGTCCCTTTCTTCTGTGAGACTGTTCCCTTCTTTGTCGGGAATTGAGTTGGCTTTGGTCCATCTTTCCTTCATCAGATCTTTTATAACCTGTGGGGCCGAGGACTGTTCTCTATTAGCCCCCTATAAACAGACTAGGTTGCTTCTAAACCCCCACCCCATTCAACTGCTTCCTTCCATTCCCCCACAGAGTTTCTCTCCTCAATATGTTTCCCCCATCCCTAGTTCCTATCAAGCCTCTCTCTGCACATTGAGAAAACTGACTCGAGCTATATCCGCGTTTCTTACAGAGATTTCTATGTCACATAATATATGGGGAGTGTTTCCATGCTCAGCACTCCAGTTGCTTTGCTTGAGGCTTCATGACAACTGCAGGTGGAGCTCTAAAGAGCCATAGACTGATTATTGCTGCTTTACAGTGATACTCGTGAGCAGCTGAAAAGAGAGATTGTTTCAGAAAGGAGAGGTTTATTCACTTAATTGGAAAACCTGCAGAGTATTGTTAAAAGACTAATACTACGTATTGAGGGAATCCTGATCCTTTTGAAAGGTTGTGTGTATAAAATAATGTGTATAATACTAGCTTGTGCGAAGAAATATAATAATAAAAAAAACTAATGCAAAAATTTCAAAAAAACAGTACTTTGATGTATATCATTAAATGACTGGAATGCTCTTGCTCTGTGAAGTGTTAAATGCCAAGTCACTTATACATCGGCTTAGTTTTACTGCTGTGTGTTGTGCCATTGACAATGGACTGCTTTGTGGTAGTAAGTTAAGCAAGTACTTAAATTATTTCAGGATAGGTGCCCAAACACCTAAAAATTGATCTGACTTTATACATGTTTTTTAAAATAAACTTTTTTTAGCTGTCTGTTAACTAATTAATAAGGACCATTATTGTTTAGTGGGAAATAAAATAATTGAATCTGCTTGATGACTCTACCTTCTCAATATTTTTGAGAGGCAACATTACATTTTTTTAGCCATCAAAACTAGTATTGAGAATTCACTGTTTGGAAAAAAAAAAATTGTAGATTTTTTTTTTTTTTTAAATTTTGTTTTTGTCTTTCTTTTTAATTTTTCAGTAAGTTTGGTGATCAGACAAATGTCATACTGGGGGAAAACATGTTGTAATTTTTGTGTAAAAGTTTTCTATTCCAGGTGTTACTTTACTATTTGCAGTTGACAAGATGGCTGGACGTAGAAAGTTTCCAGATCTGAATCAAAACATCTGGGGGTTTCAGTTTCTTCAGTTATGATACTCCAAGGAGTATCAGCATCATGCATGTCCTGCTTGCTGAGTATAGAATACAGTTAATCATAAAAGAAACAGCAAGAGATAACAGAACTTGCATCAAGCACCTGTCAGTAACTCCCAGCTAAAGAGAGGCACTCAGTCCTTGTGGAACAGTGTTACTATGGTACTTGTGTTATGACCAGAATAATGAAATTATTTTGACTTTGTTATTTAAAGGACATATATTAAAAATGTAAACCTGTGTTTTATTCTGTCTGGTGAGCAATTCAGACAAAAGAGTTTACAGTGTATGTTGGCATTTTTTAGCTGTATAATTTACTAGTTTTTTATTATGTTGCTTAGTATTCATGCTGCAGGACTTTCAGTACTTATATTTTCAATAGACTCAGAAAGAGAATCTTTTATACTTTTATTTTTGTAAACTTATTTTTTTTAAATTGTTCAGAAATGATGGGTTTTGGAGATGTTGGTTAGAGTACTGTAATATTATTATCTTTGTGGATCTGTTCCTTTTGTTAGAGGTTAAAAGATCGTTAATTTTAGACATGTTTTTTATGGATGTTCTCAGCAGGACCATGTCAGCTTGTTTAGATCTTAATATATGGGTGGCTTCATAATTATTAAGTTGATTAAAGTATCAAGGTTGCACTGTTAAAAGGACCAGCAGTCTAGAAATATAAATATAAACATTAAGGTTTCTGCAATGGTGTTAACTTGCCTATATGACACATCCTGTATGCTTCATGGTATATTTAACAACATAAGCAATAATATGCAGTGTTAAGCTACATAGTTTGGAGAGAAAAATAGGAATAGAAAATACAGTAGTATCCACTGTATCTGGGGGAACCTCCACTTCTTGCATTTCTGGCCTTTGCTGACTCTTACAACTGTATAAATTAATCATGGCTATAATTTCTTTTCTTTTTTTGCATTTGGCTTCTTAAGTTTGTTTTAATGGATTTTTAAAAAACCATTATTGGCTTAGTTTCTCATATGAGAATATAAGGTAGCACGTAAAATCCACACTGCACTGACTCAACTGATTGGGTTCAGTGCAGAGGGAGTGTATTGTGGAACTACTTGAGGGTAGCAGTGATAAGAGAAATTCATGCAAATGAGGTTCTGATGGAGATAGGCATACGTGGGGCTTCTTATGCCTTCTGCTCCTCTCTCTTCCCCCCTCTCAGCATCTGAAGAGTTCACTGTGGCCCTGATTCTGCTATAATTTCCCCAGAGCTGTCCTGGGCATTGGAGGAAAGGAGAAGTTGGATCTGTGGGAATGAGTCATGTCTCTAGTTCAACACTGCCTTGCTACCTGGTAGAATGGCTGTGGGTCTGTCTTCTCCCCACCTCTTACCAGTTATCTCAGTAGGAGTTCAGAACTTTGCTCCAGTGGGCTGGCAGGCTCTGAGTTGGACCTACCAGTCAGAATCCCTATGGCTGACTGTTAGTCTTGCATGGACACCAACTTGATAGTTTGTGAGGAACTGCTCAGGCATACTGCCTACCTGACTTAATTCTCAAGAGCATGGAAAGTACAAAGTGGAATTCTGAATTCTGCCCACTATCAGAGAAGTGCTGCTCAGAATACAAAGTCATCTTTTTCTGTGATCTGGAGGGATGTGGTCAGGAGTTGGCCCAAGTTTTTTCTTTTAAAATAATTACTATACATAGGTTCTTACACAGTCACAAAAAATAAAATAAAACTCTGCTTACATTGTTCATTTGAATATGCATGCTACTGAGTAGGTGATCTTTGCACCACCAAATAGACTCAAACATCAGTGCTAGAAATATAGTACACAGTACGCCATATCCTAGTATAGTCATTGTTCTTTTGTACAACTTTATGCTACAAATATGAAAAGCCAAAAAGGGATGGACTGTGTGGGATTAAGGGAGGCTCCTGGACAACTCTACCAAAAGATTATGGATTAATTTTCAGTCATGTTGAAAACACAATGGAAATGTTTCATTGTGCCCTTTTAATAATAGTCTGATCCTCAATTAAAAATATAAACTAAATCCAGAAAAAATGGAAAAGTAATTACATTTGTAAACATCTGGAAGAAAGTAGAGTTACAAGTAACAGCTATCATGGATATGTCAAAAACAAATGCCAAACCAACCTAATTTCCTTCTTTGGCAGAGTTACTGGCCTAGAGAATAGTGGGGGAAGCTGTAGACATGATATATCTTGATTTCTAGTAAGGCTTTTGACACATGACATTTTCATTAAGGAAACTGGGAAAATATGGTCCAGATTAAATTTCTATAAAATGGGTGCAAAACTCATTGAAAAAGTGTACTCAGAGTAGTTATCAATGGTTTGCTGTCAAATTGGGGGGTATCTATCTAGTGAGGTCTGGCAGGGTCTGTCCTGGATCCAGTACCATTCAGTATTTTCATTACATGGATAATGGATTGGAGAGTGTGCTCATAAAAATTGCTGATGACTCCAAGGTGGGAGGGGTTTAAGCACTTTGGAGGACAGGATTAGAATTCAAAATGACCTTGACAAACTGGAGAATTGGTCTGAATTCTACAAGATGAAATTCAATAAAGTGCAAAGAACTCCACTTAGGAAGAAAAAAATCAAATGCACATCTATAAAATGAGGAATAATTGGCTAAGTGGTAATACTACTGAAAAGCATCTGGGGGTTGTAGTGGGTCACAAATTTAATGAGTCAACAGCGTGATGCAGTTGCGGAAAGGGCTAATTTAATTCTGGGTTGTATTAATGGGAGTGTTGTTTGTAAGATACAGGAGATAATTGTCCTGCTCTGCTCTCGGCACTAGTGAGGCTTCACTGGAGCACTATGTCCAGTTCTGGCTGCCACACTTTAAGAAAGATGTGGACAAATTGGAGCGAATCCAGGGGAGATCATGAAAAATGATTAAAGGTTTAGAAAATGTGTGACCTATGAGGAAAGGTTAAAAAACTGGGGTATGTTTGGTCTTGAGAAAAGAAGACTGAGGTGTGATGTGATGGGTCTTCAAATGTGTTAAGGGCTGTTTATATATAAGACAGTGATCAATTGTTCTCTGTGTCCACTGAAGAAATAATGGGCTTAAACTACAGCAAGGGAGGTTTAAGTTAGAAAGGTTTTCCTCATACCTAACTATGAGGATAGTTAAGCTTAACTGGAGGTTTTTAAGAACAGGTTAGATAAACACCGCTCAGGGATGGTCTAGGTATATAGGGTCCAGTCTCAGCTCGGGGCTCGACAAGATAACCTCTTGAGGTCCTATCTAGTCCTACATTTCTGTGATTCTAAATCACATCAAAATGTATGCAGAACTATTTTTAATTCTGTGTACGTCTGATTCAGTCTCTTTCAGATGATTCATTTGGAAATTCAAAGAAAAAATCCACCATTCTTGAGACACTAGGGCAGCCCAGGAAAAAGGAATTGAAAAAGAAAGATCCTGTGCCATGGTGGATATCTGAGGATGATTCTGATGATGGCGGTAAATACTGTGAATTTCTGCATAACTTCAATTCTTTTGACCACAGGGTGTCAGTCAAGATCTTTCTTTTTTCATATTTTTTTGCATCCAGAGGAAAGCTGGTAATGTGAGTGGTAGTTCACAATTGTTTACAATATTTTTTTAGCACACCAGCAAGTAATGTTTGCAGAATATAAAATGAAATGAATTCATTAAACTCTTTTTATTCAAATCTTTATTGGAAAGAAAATTCAAAGTAGTGAATTATATGTATTGTACTGTGTTTACTTTTTGGTTAGCTTAAAGTTAATAAAATATTGAGATGCCCTTATGTCAGATGAATAAATTCTGAATGACAAAAAGATGACACATTATTAGAAAATATAGGGTATAAATTAGACCTACCTAAATATTAATAGTGGTCACAATGTCATTAGTAATGCATAATTTTCTCTTACTCAATATCTATAGATCAGAGAGGAAAAAACTTAAACAATTTTGAAATAATAAGAGTTCTGTATTCATGATCGTTATACTTGCAGCTATTCCTTTGATAGAGTGAGGAGAAAAAAATCACAACAAAAGCAAAAACTTGCTATCATTTTCCCATCTTCAGTAAGTTGGAAGTTTTTCATAGACCTGTAGTGTATTGGTGAAACCTGTAGACTGGCGGGTCTGATGATCTCTCGTGCAGTAACTACCTTGATCGCATCCTCCTACAAGAAAATATATATTAGTTGCAAACCTTCACCTCAACTTCCTGACTCAGTCTGGTTCCCCAGTGATCAGTAACTACCTAGGGAGCCAGCTTTCAAAGGGTGATTGCCACTCACTTTTGCATAGTGAATGGGGGCTCTTATTTTCCTGATCCATTGCAGGAATGTAAGGGTGAACTCAGCAGAAAGTTCCAGGAAGTATCCACTGGAAGTTATGCAGATGCTGCTGATCATCTCAGGTTTCAAGAATGGGAATTCTGTCCCATTGATCTGTGGTCATAATCCAGTCCCAAAATACTACATATTTACTTAATCCACAAATACAACATGCAACCCTGAACTCAGCAAGTGTCTGGCTGTTTTCTGATGAGCTCCATGAGTTGTTCATCTTGATCTCTGGCTTTTCACAGGTATTACTGGAAAACTCTATCTCAGATGTTTCCCAATAGCTTTTCAAAAGCTCTAAGAGAGAACTCTCTTGCTGAGCAAGGAGTGCAAGCTGAGCATTCCACCTGGCCACTCTTTTTCGCAAAAAGGGTTTTGAAAGGATGTTAGCTCCAGGGGATTTAAAAGCATTTCTCAAGGGATTACAAAAGTTTGACCTCTTCTCTCTCAGTTCCTTTTGGGATCCTTAAGATAACCCACAAAGCCTTTTGAAACTTTTCTGAAGCCACTACTGGGAGCTGCATGGGGAACTGTGGAATAGATAATCAGAGAACAGTGCAACCAGATGATGTAGAACAGCACAAATCAGCAGTTACTATGGATGCACTGAACCATTTCTTCTTAAACTAATTCTATCACACTGGTTCAACTAAGAACAGTTCAGTTCTCTAGAGTAGATGCCATCTTAAAGCCCAAGTTGTAGAACAGGCAGCTAGGTATAAATCTTTATAAACTGAGCAGATTTGATCTGAATGCATTGAGATACAATAAACTTGGAGACCCACCAAGCAATTTTAGGGTCACTTTTAAGAGTAGAACCTTGCTTAAAAACTGGAAAATAGTAGGTAATCTAGGCCAATTTTGCCAATATAGAATCTTTCATACAATGTGTGCTGGATCCTGGCACACACTTTGGGCTCCTTGTTTTAATCCTGCATTGTAAAGAGGCCATAAAGTTCTTCTAACTGGGCAGCTGGGCATTACCCTGGCGTAGGGGAATTTCTTGGTGACGTAAAGCAGTGCATCTGTCTCTGTCTGATCTCTCTCTGAGTATGAAACCATGTTTAGTGCAATGAGCACTATGAGACAGGAAGTTAAAGGTTGAGGGTGCTCTAGTTTGCACAGGAGGCTGAACTGGCCCCACTATCTGTGGAAATCAGGGAGCACAGAGGTGACTTACTGCCACCTTTCTACCCTACCCATTCCTGTGTCCTTTGTCAAGTGTAGGTTCAGCAAGATCCAAGGATCTAGGCCTTTCTCATCCAAGATCCAAGGATCTAGGCCTTTCTCCAGGACGTCGTTATTTTATGCAACTGAACAATCTCTGAGCAATACTTCAGTACTAAATTCCTGCAAGGAATAAGTTAAATGAGTGACCTAGTTTCCTGTCTTCTATTGTCTTGCAACTCTGCTATTCACTTATTAACGTGCAGCATAAGGAACAAAGTAACGGTTAGCATTGCTGAAAAATAAATTCTATTGCTACAAATGTGGGAATAAACTTTGAATTTAACTTCTCAAGTCTAAACCTAAAGTTCCATGAAATTCTGCAGAGCTTTGTGTTCCCTTAGGCCTGATCCTGTAGTTCATTTGCAGACAGAACTTTTGTTAAAGTCTACCGGAGGTACCTGCATGAGGTCTGCAGCATTAAGCTTGTAGTATTTTAGGCACTCTGCTAATTGTGTTATTTCTTTCAAAGTGATTGTCAAAAGTATTTTGTCAACATGAAGCAAACAAACTTGTATGCAAATCTGTAGGAGTCTTAGTCTTTCTGTCTCATTTCATGTAGTGTAAATCTGTTGTCTGATTATCTTTTCCTAGCCCTCTTATGAAGGAAAGGCCCTGATGTTGAATTTAGTATAAAATAATAAGCAATTAAATTGGTTTTCTATATTAATTATGGAAACTAGAAGATACAGTGGTTTCCGTTGATTGCTGTTTGGTTGGCTGAAAAGCAAAATAATGGAAATAAAACTTGTAGCATCTGTATATTTTACATTTTATCTCATCTTCTTTCGGCTTTAAACTAAGGTTGAATTGGTTTGTGGACTATGTTTCTAACTGTTGACTTTCATATTTGGTAAATAAGAAACTGCCTCTATTCCTATGGGATGTTTTTTGTTGTTCCCCTTGGATGCATTTGATTCTAGTTAATCACATAACCCTTCTAGTTCTTTTCACCATCTTAGTGATAAAACAAAAAGCATGATAAGAATTTCTGTCTATTCTGTGTCCAGCTTGTCTATTCTTGCTGTCTGTCTTATTTCTCAAGATCCTCAGACAAGATTTTTCAAACTTGAGAAAGAGGAAAAAAAGTAATGGAAAATAATGATGAAATAGCTGGAATTAATGAACAGAAGATGACTCGTTCAATTTTCCAGTCTGGTACTTGATTTAATCAAGTTTTCTAATTGCAATTGCCAAAAGTAACTAGGGAAACTGTAGACTTTATAATGTGGCAATAGTGTAGTTGGGTAACAATGTCATTTTTCTTTAGAATACACTTAATAGTTTGGCCAAATATGGAAAATCCCTGTGTGTGTGACTGGCATAGAAATCATGGAAGAACTTGTGTATGTATCACTCTCTAGCTATCTGTAAAATGAATATAATAAATTTACATAAGTTCAAAGGTTCTAATCCAGCTGGCATTTTGCATATTTTTATGGGCCTGCTTCTGTGCCACTTACTCATGTTGCGTAATAGGTTACCACATGAATAGTGCCATTGGAGCTGCACCAGCATAAAACTGCTGTAACCGAGGAGTGAAGAAGAATCAAGCAGTTTATTTCTAAGGTCTAGATTGTATCTTTAGGCATAGCCCTATGCAAGGAGCAGCATTTTGTTATGCCAAAGTAGGAAGAGTCTGTTGCTCTGAGTTGCAACTTATGATAAATGGACCATGGCATTTGTGTGTAAATAATAATGGCAACGAGTAATTGGCAAGTAATAAGCTAAGTCCTTGCCTACACTAGACAGATGTACTGCTTTGATTATTTCCAGAGGGGTAGCCGTGTTAGTCTGTATACAGCAAAAACAACGAGAGTTCTGTGGCACTTTAAAGACTAACAAATTTAATTTTAGCAGGCATAAGCTTTCGTGAGGCAGTTGAAGCAGTATAGCCCATTAGTATGGACACACTTATACTAATAAGAACATGCGAATGGCCATACTGGATCAGATCAGTGGTCCATCTAGCCCAGTATTCTGTCTCCTGATAGTGGCCAATGCTAGGTACTTCAAGAGGAATTAACAGACTAGGTAATCATCAAGTGATCCATCCCGTTCCCCATTCCCAGCTTCTGGAAATCAGCACCTTTTTTTTTTGCACCAACTTAGCTACTTCTGTATGGGAAGAGGAATAACTATAAATCACCTTTGTGCTGGCGTAAATACCACCACTGTAGGGCTTATGTTGATATAGCTATGTTATGAAAATCACAACCATAACTGACATAGTTATATCGGTAAAGTGTAGATGGTGCCTAAATGTGGTTTTGATGTCAAAATCAAACCATTTCACATACTGTCTATAGTTCAGGAGGCCACAATAAGTGAAGTGTTTGTTGCATGGTCCTCTGAGTAGTGTTTGATGGCTCCCCAATTTTACAGGAAATCTCTCTCCTTTACACATCTAGTTTCCAAAATGATCATTGTTGTTCTGTGTTTGATCAACCTTATGCACATTTGATGAACTGTAAAGCATCTTGGTCTGGGAGATACAAGCACTAAAAACTGAAGAAATTTCTCAAGCTATAATGGCAAAATTTGGGGACATGGGAAATGAAATCTATTTTTTTCTTTTAAAAAGAAAAGAAAAGGAAGTTGAAAAGGGATGTCTTGTTAGTGAGTTGATATAATGAAAGGATATTGTCAACTCTCTTATCCTGGGAATCATAAGGTCTGGTTTAATTTCCAGTGGTGCCACTGACTCACTGTTGACCAGAACCAAAGCCCATCAAAGTCAACGGAAAGGCTGCCATTGTCTTCAGTGGACTTTGAATAAATTCCTATGAGATTTTAGGCAAGCTGTAGATTTACAACTCTTATCATCAGGATATTGAATTATCAAGGCTATTACTACTTTTTCATCACAGCTTTTTCACTGCTATGTTACTTCAACAATTCCAGATGCTTTCTTTGAAAACTGGTAATACAAAACTTGCTTTATTGTTGGCATAGCTATATTAGTATTTGTTTTCTTCAGACTGGATAGTCTGACACCCGCCTTCCATTCATGTTAAAATAAAACTTTTGTATAAGGTACATTGTAAGTAACAGCTGAATCCATTAAAAAGAGAAAATAGTATATTTATAAAATTGCCACAAACAATTATTACGGCTAATGTATTGTACTTTTACATTTTTGGTAGCAGCTATAAAATAGGTCGAAAATAGTTCAACCTGCAAGAAATAATCAGGTGTTTTTCCAGTGTTGTAACTTAAATTCTCATGACTTATTTTTCTCTTTACTCTCTGTTCCTTTATACCTAAATATTCATGAATGTTGTGTGTGAACCTAAAGTCGTTTTGTGCAAAACCTTTTTCCAGTGTGTCTTGCGGCAAGGCAATGGCTAAATACGGTATACTGGAAAAATTCCATAAGGCCAAGAAAGATGCATATTTAAACAAAGAAGGAAATGCCACTTCTGACATTTCAAGGCAGTTGTGAGAGTAACATGCTTACTCACCTACACTATCCTGTAGGTGACTTTTTAAAAAAAATAAAAAATAATTTGTTGAAAATTTTTTGTCCAGTTATAAAATAAAATAAAATAAAATTTTAAATTAAATAAAATAATGCAGCCTTTTTTGGATATAGGCCTATTGCCGAATACAGTTGAAATTCAAAAGCTGAAATTCAGCATGAAAATAGTCCTTGTTGAGAAATAGTTCACTGCCTTGTTCTAAAGGAAGTTGATCTTGATTTGGCCATTTAAAGAGGCTTTGAAAATTTACATATAGCACATGTGCAATCCTCTTTTCTTGTTGTGTTTTTAAGTGTATTAAACCCCTGTCCCGCATTGAGAATCAAGTAGGCAAGCCTGCATTTAATTCAGTGGGGGTATCCTGTGGGCACTAGTGTCCACTTGAATGGTTCTCAGTGCAGAGCTGCAGTATTGTCAATGGTAAGCATTCACAAATCTTGTCAGACTCCCAAAATCGTGAGATTTTAAAAAATAATAAACGTTGGGGTCTTCTAGTTTTCTCCTCAGTTTTAATTCTTTAGTGTTCATGTATTCAGGCTTTTGTCTGCAACCATGATGGATAGAAACTTTATTTTTAAATGAAAGCTTATAGTCTCAGTAATTACATGACTCCAGGTGCTGGGGGTTTAAGAAAAACATCAAATATTGTGAGACTTGCAAAAAAAATTTGCAAGAGTTGGCAATGGCAAGATTAGGGCCTAAGTGATCACCTACGACTGAATAGTTCATTTCAACAACAAACAAATAACAAGTTCCTTTGATCCTGGTCCAGCAGTGCCCTTAAGCAAGTCCCATTGAAGTCACTGCAACCACTCACATGCTTAAATGCATGATCTTTATTCACAGGGTGAGTCCAAACTGGCTTGGATGTGCTCTGAACATTGTGGGAAACCCAAGATCTGTTAAATAGGGTCCTTCTCCAGTATCAGCACAGAATCCCCCATGGTGTAAAGGAATGTGTATGGCACTAGGAGCTGCTGAGTTATTTGTCAACCTCCTTCCATCTGACTTTGTAATATTTACTTAATTATGCCTCACCATTTCTGTCCCATAAGATGGTCAGATATACTCCCATTTTCCAGATGGGGTAGCTGAGACACAGAGCAATTAAATGACTTGTTTAGGGTCACATAGGAAGTTTGTGGTGGAGCTGGGATCAGATCCCTTATTTCTGTTGTTGTAGACCCATATCTTGTCAACTGGATCAGTCTCTTTTAAACAGATTGCTTCAGAAATCAGGCTATTCATGCCTGCACTTCTGTACAGCACTTTGAGAATTATAGATGGAAAAACTTCCATACGAGAGTAAAGTGTATTTTAGCCATATTTTTCAGATAACGTAATTAAGGTCCGTAAATAGGAGCCACTGTGACCTAGTTAGGCATTGACCTCAAATAGAAAAGACTTCAGTTCTATTACTTGCCCTGACATTTATTTGCTATATCAGTTAACTTCTCTGTGCTTCATTTTCCTCATCTGGAAAATAGGACTATTTGCCCAGAGTGCCCATTATAATATGATTGAGTGTTGAATATGTAAAAATATAATTTTCCTTTGCGTATAAAGTATGGTTGTTGGCCACATTTTACTGGAGTATTTTAGGCACAGAGAGGATAAATGACTGTCTAAGAAGCATTCCAGGGAGGGGGTAGTAAAGTGTGTTATAACCAGCAGGATATGTTCAGCATCCCACAGGTCCTAGTTAGGGCACCTAAATAAGTGGTCAGATTTTCAGAAAGAGTTGAGCTACGTTGCTTTCAATGGGAGCTTCTGCGTGCTAAGCACTTGTGAAAATCTGGTCCTGTTTGCGTACATAATTAATTTTAGCTTTGCTATGAAGTGACTTGTCCCAAGAATATCTCCAAACTGCTTTGAAAAGCTTTCCAAAGTATTTTTAGGAAGCCCTTTCCTCTTCTGCTACTGTAATACAAATAAATAATAGTGAATAGCATGATGGACTGGTATAGGTGCTTAAAATTTTATTACAAATTAGGTCTCAATTTTGCAATGAGATCTGTGTGGGTGGATCCCAGTCCCTTCAGTGGGATTCTTTGTAGGTGCAGAGGTGTACTCTTGCATATCCAAATGCAAGGTCAGGACCTTTAATTAAAAAAAAAAAAAAGTCTATCGACTGTGAGTCATAAAAAATTTCACTGTAAATACTATTGCTATTAGTACAGTTAAATATATAGCATCTGGTAATGTATTATTTTGTCTGTATATGTCCAGCTAGAAATAAACAGATGACTTTCAAATCAGTTGTGAGAGGAGGGGGGGAATCTGTACACTTAAGTCAACTGAAATTAATGGAACAATTCCTATTGACTTCACTGGGTTTTGGAACCAGGCTGTATATTTTGCATAAGTTGTTTTTTGAATTTTTTTTTAAAGGAAGTTTAACAATGTTGTAAAGAGAGTATCCCAATATTTAGGATTTATTAAGACAGTTTGAGGGTAAGCCACTGGAAAAACAAATTACTTTCACTTCTACAAAAGAGAGATGATAAAACAGAAATAATGAAATATGTACACAAGTAACACAAGTCTGTGGAGCAGGATTATCTTCCCAGACTTTTCCCACAGTGCTAAGGAGATGGAAACTGGCCCTATCTCTGCTGCTGAAGTTTCTTCAAGGAGGGGAGAAATTTTTGAAGAGGGCAGAGCCAGCATAGCCAGTTTTTACACCATTTTCTTCCACAGTCCTTGCCCGGAAGTATTGGGGGCGAAGAGGAATGTGGCTAGAGCATGCTGTGCTCTGATTATCCCCAGCTGGTGGGCTGTTCCAAGCTGGCACAGTATTTGGGGTCTGGCTGGGTAGAGAATTAGAGAGCTAAATGTAGCTCTTTACGCAGCAGAGAATCTGGCCCTAAAAGTGTATTTCATTGAGAAACAGCTTGTTCTTCTTTGAGTGCTTGCTCATGTCCATTCCACTATTCATGTGTGCATGCCTCCATGCGTGGTTACCCGGAACTTTTTTCCCCTTAGCAGATCCTGTAGGGCCGGCTCTGGCACCCCCTGAAGCCCTGCACACATGCCACGGTATATGAGGCGCTGCCGGCTCTACGCCCCCTCAGTTCCTTCTTTCCACCCATGACGGTTGCTGGAACTAGCCTTGCTCGCAGCAAGTACTATTCCCCTTGTTTGAACTTGTTTGATATTCTAAATTATTCTATTAGTTAGTTAAGTAGTTGTTAAGTGTAGTTAGAGATAAGGCAAGTCCCTGCGGGGACTTAAAGCGGCCGGGCCATTCCCTGTTCGTCAGGATTCAAGCCATCTGCCTCCTGCGGGAAGGTCTTCCCACTCAGCGACTCCCACGACCGCTGCCTTAAGTGCTTGGGGGAAGCCCACAGGAAAGAGAAATGTAAGATCTGCAGGGCTTTTAAACCAAGGACTCAGAAGGACCGAGAGATCCGGTTGAAAGCCCTGTTAATGGAGGCAGTGCTCCGCCTGGCATCCGAGCCGGCCCGCTCCACCTCAGCACCGAGCGTGACCTCGGTGCAGAGTGCACCACCGGCACCGGCCTCAACTCGCCACTGCGCATCATCGCCGGCACTGAAGAGGAAGAAGCAGCGGGCAGAGCGCGGACACTCCCCTGTGCCAGTGGTACAGGCAGGGTCGAGTACAGAGATGCAGTGGACCTGGCCCGTTGTGTCTTCTCCGGGGCCTGCATCTCTGGTTAGGGAACTTCCCCCGACTCCTGGGAGTGGAAGAGTGCTCCTGCAGATGCCATCGACACTGGAGGCTTTTCAAGCGGCAAGAGTCTTGTTGGCCTTGCCTACGCCACCTCTGCCCCCCCTCCACCAAGTGAGAAGGGGCCAGTGTCACGGGGGAAACTCACGTTGGGTCCCCCTGTATGGCGGTGGAGATCCCCAGTACGGGGAGGAAGATCTCCCGCTGGATGGTCTCCGAGGGTAGAGCAGAGCCGCTCCCCCAGCAGTCGCTCCAGGTCGGCGTCGTCGAGCTGACCTGCTCTGACACAGGACGTGGAGTCTCCCTCGGCGCCGATGTCGATCCTCGGCACTGGAGGCAGCGCATGCCAGGAGGCAGCACCAGTCAAGGTCTGCCAGGCGGCACTCGGACAGCTCCCCTTCCAGATCCCCGGCACCGAGGAGTTCGCCCACACCGAGGCAGCACAGAACTTGGTCGCCATCGGAGGACCCGGCACCGTGCAGTCCATGATGCGGAACCCAGTGGCACTGAGGAGTTCGGAGCGGCGCTGACCTCGGTCACCGAAGGTGTCTGCAGGGCCGCAAGCACGTGGCAGAGGAAATCATCGGTACTGAGATGACGCTCCGGTACCTCTAGCTCTTCAGAGCGCTCCTCCGTTAGTTGACACCGTGCACAGTGACGGAGGCAGTCCTCATCGTCCTCCAGGTGGGAGGCATCAAGAGGGTGGTCCCCGACACAGAAGGGCGCCCGGAACCGAGGACATACACAGCACTGCTAGTCTAGTGACTCGGGGTCTCCCAGGGGGGACAGTCGTCGGGAGAGCCGATGCCCCCACAAAGCATCACAGCCTGTGGCACAGTCAGCCCCGGGTTGGCCCCAGGGTCAATGGCTGCAACAATGGCCTTATTGGGCCCCATGGGGTATCCAGATGGGGCTAGGGCCCCAATCCATTATGTCATCAGGGGTGCAGTCCGTGCCTCCGGCACAGGAGAAGGCCCATAGACACCACTCCTTGGACGAGGAGTCGAACCCCATGAAGGGACCCTCAACAGGTGCAACCCTTCGCCAGGATGCGCCTCGGCAGTTCTCTTCCTCCTCACCGGGCGAGGCAGTTTCTCGGAACCACGCAGCGTCACTGGAGGATTTCAGGGCGCACCAGGAGCTGCTCAAGATGGGGTTGAACATAGCCTCTTTAATGTGCTTGTGGCGGCTGCCCCAGCGAGAGTGGCCCTTCCAGTCCATGAAAGGGTCCTTAAGATTGTAAAGGCCCGGTGGTAAACCCCTTCCTCGGTCGCCCCTACGTCAAAGGTGGCTGAGAAAAAGATATTATGTCCCGGCCGAAGGGTTTGAGTATTTGTTCACTTACCCCGCCCCGAGAACCCTGGTGGTAGATGCGGCTAACCAGTGAGACAGGCAAGGTCAGCCAGGGTCCACTCCCAAGAATAAAGACAATAAGAAGCTGGACTTGTTTGGTAGAAAGGTTTATTCCACAGCAAGCCTGCTGTTCAGGATTGCCAATCATCAGGCCCTCCTGGGTAAATATAATTTCAACCTGTGGGACTCCCTCAGGCAGTTCACTGAGGCCCTGCCCCAGGACCAGGCTGCAGACTTTAGCACCATCGTGGAGGAAGGAACCACGGTAGCTAGGGCAGCACTTCAGACGTCCTGTGACGCTACTGACTCGGCGGGCAGGGCCATAGCCTCTGCCATCTGTATGAGAAGGTGCTTGTGGCTGCAATCCTCGGACCTGTCCCAGGAAGTGCAGCAGTCTATTCAGGACCTCCCCTTTGATGGGTCGGCCCTATTCTCCGACCAAACCAATGCGAAGTTGCACACTTTGCTCCCTGGACCTGTACACACCCAGTTTTCCAGGCGTCAGTCACGGACCCAGGCACAGCAGCAGCAGCCAAGGCCTCCACCCAGGCCTTTTCAACCCTATAGGGATAGGAATAGAGGGGTTAGAAGGAGAAATCAGCCCCCCAGCTCATCCTCTGCTCCCCAGCAGGGGGCCCCCAAGAGGTCGGGCAACCAGAAGAGACAATTTTGATTATGTGCCCGAGGGTGTTGCCCCGACTGCTCTCCTGGATCTGCCCCTTCCTAAACAGGTTGAGGCCCTTCTATCCCGAATAGGCAAAGATCACTTCAGACAGTTGGGTCCTTGGGATAGTCTCAGGGGAGCTATGCCCTACAATTTACATCTACCCCCCAACAACCCTCCTCCTCCGTCCCTCTTCAAGTACCCCTATCACGAGCAACTCCTCTTGCAGGAGATGGACGCCCTCCTCAACATAGGAGCGGTGGAAATGGTCCCTCAAGGCAGAAGGGGGAAGGGGTTCTATTCCAGGTACTTCCTCATCCCCAAGGCGAAGGGGGGTCTGAGACCCATATTAGACCTGCGTTGTCTAAACAAATATGTCAAACGACTAAGGTTTTGCATGGTCTCCCTAGCTTCCATAATCCCTTCCCTGGATCCAGGAGACTGGTATGCCGCCATTGACCTCAAGAACACATACTTTCATGTGTCTATCCTCCCCAGCTACAGGCGTTTTCCCCGATTCACGGTGGCTGGCCCCCTCTACCAGTTTACAGCCCTACTCTTTGGTCTATCTTCGGCCTCAAGAGTGTTCACCAAGTGCATGGCGGTAGTGGCTGCTCACCTGAGACGAAAGGGTGTGCAAAGTTTTCCTTACCTTAACGATTGGCTGATCAGGGGCTCGTCCAGGTCCCAAGAGCAGGAGAGCATGACCCTCACTTGCTCCACATGCAGCAGGCTGGGACTGCTTATAAATGAACAGAAGTTCACACTAACCCCAGTGCAACGCATAGAATTCTTTGGGGCCACCCAGGGCGCTTCCCAGGCCAGAGCCTTCCTGCCTCAGCCACGTTTCGAGGCGATGGTCTCCGTCATCTTCCAGCTGCACCGATGCCCCATGACAACAGCCAGACACTGCCTACAGCTGATAGGCCACATGGCAGCCTGCACGTATGTAGTGAGACTAGCTCGCCTGAGGCTCAGACCACTTCAGGCATGGTTGGCCTCGGTATATGTGCCGAGCAGACATCCATTGAACTGGATGGTTACAGTTCCCCTGCCCATCTTAGCCTCCCTAAACTGGTGGCAGACTCCCAGGGCAGTGATGAAGGGCATTCTGTTCAGGGAACTGGTCCTATCGGTCACCCTAATTTCCGATGTGTCAGACGTAGGATGGGGAGCACACATCAGTGTCAACCTAAGTACTCAGGGGCTCTGGTTGGGGGAGGAAAGGCACCTGCACATCAACGTGAAGGAGCTGAGGGCAATTCGCCTAGTGTGCAAGGTGTTCCTCCGATTCCTGACAGGAAGAGTGGTGCAGGTGCTAACAGACAACACTGCAGCCATGTTTTACATAAACAAGCAGGGGGGAGCGCGCTCCTCAGCCCTCTGCGAGGAAGCTATCCATCTGTGGGACTTTGCCGTGAGGCACGATTTCCACCTGACTGCCTCTCATCTCCCAGGAGTAAGGAACAACGAGGCGGATCGTCTCAGCAGGTCATTTCTACCCCGCCACGACTGGTTGTTGCACCCAGAGGTAGTGGCTATGATCTTTCAGAAGTGGGGAGTTCCCCGACTGGACATATTCACGTCGGCCTGGAACACAAAGTGTCGAGGTTCTGCTCGCTCCGGGATCACGAGACTGAGTTGATTTCAGACGCGTTCCTCATGGACTGGATGGGGGCCCTCATGTATGCATTCCCGCCCATTCCGCTCCTACCCAAGGTTCTGCTGAAAATAAAGAGGGACAGGGCGAATGTTATACTCATCGCTCCGGCCTGGCTGAGACAGCATTGGTTCAGCATGCTGCTGGACCTTTTGATCGCTCCACCCCTGGCACTCCCGAGGCGGCACGACCTTCTATCCCAGGACCATGGTCACCTGTTGCACCCGGACCTGGACTCCCTGCAGCTCACAGCCTGGAGGCTCTGTGTCTGACGGAGGGAGAGAGAGCCTGCTTGGTGCAGGTCCAGCAAATCCTGCTCGGCATCAGGAAACCTTCCACACAGGTTGTGTATTGGGCTGTTGGCACTCCGCCGAGCCTCTCGCCTCTGCAGGCGATCCTGGAGTACCTGCTCCAGCTAAAGCTCCAGGGTCTGGCACTGGCCTCATTGAAGATTCACCTGGTGGCCATTTCGGTCTTCCATCAGCCGCTAGAGGAGAGATCGCTGTTCTCCCATCCCATGTCGGTTAGATTCCTCAAGGGGGTGGAGAGGCTTTATCGGCAGGTCCGTAACCCAGTGCCTCACTGGGATCTCGACCTGGTCCTCTCGAGACTCATGGGGCCACCCTTCGAACCCATGTCTTCATGCTTGTTGGTTCTGGACACTTAGTGATCAGTGTGGATACCAGTGAGACACGGTACGCCCGATTTGCAGATCAATAAGGTTTAATGTGCAAGGTTTTGTATAAATATACTAGTTAGATACAAAGCCTAAAATTAACTACAATATATCATACTCACTAAGCCTGCAGAGCTAAGCAGTCACTCAGAAGGCTGTATACAGGAACAGCTTTCTTCAGGGGCCCCGCCAGGGAGTCAGTGGCCTCCAGTCCAACCGGCAGTACCTCCCGCAGAATCAGGTGTTGATGGAGTGCCCCCCTTTGTCTAAGTGGTAACTACTTATATCCTTCCATAAACAACCTTCATCTAATTATCTTTCTCATTATCATATATGCTAATTACCTACATTGGGTTTCCACCCTTAACTACATTTCATTCTCACCATAGTAATTGGGGTTGTCAAAACATCTGGTGATGGGGGGGGGCGGAGTAAAAGTATGCCCCTTGGCAATAAAACAGTGTACCCCAGATGTTCAAGGATAGCTTCTTGTTCCCATCGCTGTTATCTATGTGCAGCTGCAAGCATACAGTATCTGTATTTTGTCTTATGTGCCGTGCTATGCAGAAACTGAGACATCTATACTGTTATTCAGTCTCTGCCAACTGAAAGATGTCATGCTACAGGGGTCAGAATCGCCAAGCAAGCAATTGAATGCTATGCTAAGCCTGTTGGACAGTGGTCAAGCAACTCAAATTGTACTGGACCTCCAACAATGCCCTCTGCTCCTGCTTTCATGGAAGCCTTCCTGGTGGCCATTACCTCAACCAGGAGGGTCTCCAAGATTAGGGCCTTTACCTCGGAGCCCCCTTATACAGTATTCTATAAGGACAAGGTCCAGCTGAGGCCGCATCTGGCCTTCCTACCCAAGGTGATTTCCCAATTTCATTGTAACCAAGATATTTTTCTCCCCATGTTTTTTCCCAAACCTCATGGTTCAGAGAAGGAGAGGAGATGGCATTCGCTGGACATGAGATGAGCCCTGGCCTTCTTCATCAAGCGTACAAAGCCGTTCCGGAAATCGACGCAGCTCTTTGTCGCAGTGGCCGGCTGGATGAAAGGCTCACCTGTCTCCACCCAGCACATCTCCTCGTGGATTACATCATTCATCAAGTTCTACTATGAGTAGGTGAAGGTGCAACTTCCGGGAATCATCACAGCACATTCAACCAGAGCTCAAGCCTCATCTACAGCCTTCCTGGAGAGAGTGACCCTGCAGGACATCTGCAGAGCTGCCACCTGGTTGTCGGTGCATACCTTCACGTCCCACTACGCCATCATCCAGCAGGCGAGAGAGGATGCGGGATTCGGCAGAGCGGTGCTGAGAGCAGCTCACCGGTAACTCCGACCCACCTCCAAAGGTATTGCTTGTTAGTCACCTATAGTGAAATGGACATAAGCAAGCACTTGAAGAAGAAAACAAGGTTACTTACCAGTAACTGATGTTCTTCGAGATGTGTTGCTCATGTCCATTCCACAACCCACCCCCTGTCCCCGCTGCCAGAGTTGGCAGAAAGAAGGGACTGAGGGGGTGTAGGGCTGGCAGCACCTCATATACCACAGCATGTGTGCGCGGCTCCAGGGGGCGCTGGAGCTGGCCTTACAGGATCTGCTAAGGGGAAAAAAATTCCGGGTAATCGTGCACAGAGGCATGCACACACCTATAGTGGAATGGACATGAGCAACACATCTCGAAGAACATCAGTTACTGGTAAGTAACCTTGTTTTAGACACGGCAATAAATTATTAGTCAGAGTTGCATTTGTCTTCATAGGAAAAAAATATTAGAATAAGTGACAGAGAGAGAAGAGAATTCCTATAAAAAAAACCTGTCTGATATACTGGACTGCTGGGACAATGACATTAATGTAAGCGCACAACAACAAAGAAATATTTTAAGACGTCTCTAAGGGTGTGTGTGTTGGGGGGAAGTATGATAGAGTGTTTTACTTGAAAATTAGTATATAGTCATTTAATTAAATGCTATTGTAATACATACGATGTGCATGTTCATCCTTTACTTTCTTCTTTCCTGACTTTTGAGTATTTATTTGCAAGCTGAGTGTTCTTCTCTTTGTATACACTTCTGGATATAATTGTCTTCCATGAACGCTTTTGTGAAGAGGTTACAAAATGAACTGTATGTATTTCATAACATGTGATGTTCACCTAAGCAGGATGTCAGGCTGGTGTTAAAAACATGATTGTGAAAATAAAAAAATTATAAAGCAGAGAGCAGGTAAGCTAAACAGGACATGCAGAGGCCCGAGTCACAGACCTTAATAGGAGCTAAGGGACATAAATAAGTTGAACATCTTCACTATTGCGATAAAATACGTAAACTTCACTCATTCTAAAAAAGTAACTGCAAGACTTAACCATGCAGTACAAATTGTCATTTGCAATTATTAATCTCTATTGTGTATAAAAATGTCTTTTCTAGGAATGCTAGGGACAAATGGAAGCTTTCTCAAGTCACAGAAGGATTCCCATCCTCTTGTGGCAGTAGATGAGGAGGCTCACGCTGGAAAAATGCAGCTCCAAAAAAGTGATGGTGTTTCTATATCCTTAAGTAGAGACAGCCTGGAACCTGATGGTAAGAAATAAGTGAGAGAGGAACCATTTAATCAGTTTATTAGCAAATTGTTGGCCAGTTATTACAAATGGAGCATATATTTTTCTAAAAACAAACACACTAAATGGTGAAAAATGGTGAAACTGTTACCTTAAGATGTTGTTCTTGGCCCTGATTCTGCAACTAACTCTGCATAGGGGCCAACTGTATGAAATCAGTTGCAGGATCTTGTACACTATTGAGTATTTCTTTAATACCATTAGCACTGTTATATGGCTGTCTTTTATTATAATTAAACTTTTATGCTTATTCCATGTACTGAGACTGTACTGTTGTAATTAGATTCTGATATGTTTTTAAATTTAGATTCAGTTATGGCCTCTGGACCTAATCGAAGTATTTTGGGAGCTGGATTGGATACTTTGGAAGAACAAGAAGAAAAAGAGAGATTCTTTGCCAAACTTGAGAAAGGAGCTTCATCTACCATTGATTATTCAAGATTAAACAAAGAACTGGACTCAAATGATTCTGTATTGCTAACAGCATTTGTGCGGTAATGTGGGGGGGGAAGGAGGCGGACCCTAAACAGAAATTACGACATTATTTTTTTATATATATAGATATAAATATATAAAATAATATATAATATAATTGTGGTGCTCAGAGGCCCAAATCACAATCGGCATGATTGTGGTAAGTGCTGATTGAATATACAAAACAATGTAGTCGTCACTCAGAAGCATTTATAATTAGAGGGTATGTCTGCCCTTCGAGCTGAGTATGATTTCCAGCTCGAGGAGACATACTCACACTAGCTGCAATCAAGCTACAATGCTAAAAATAGTATGTGTTCACGGCAGCATGACTGTTAGGTGGGACTGGCCATCCAAGTACATGCTATGGTCTCAGACATGTCCATAATCGGGGTGTTGCCCCTCCTGCCAGTCTTGCTGCTGCCAGTCATGCTCTATTTTTAGCATTCTAGCCTAATAAGAGCTAGAATTGGTATTGCTCCTCAAGCTGGGAATAGTTTGCTCAGACGTACCCTAAAAATGTTTTTAGATATACCCTAAAAACCTCGGGCAGTACACAAATGAGCTCAACAACAAAAGGAGAGAATGAGGGGAGGGAGGATGAGAGGTAACATGGTTACATAGACTTGTGCACAGCTTGATAATTACAAGTGATTTAATTTTTTTTCTTAACCATAAGATGTAAATAAAAAAGATATTGGTAGTCCCTGCTGACCTTCCACTTAGCCGTTTTCTTCTGACGTATTCCTATAGACATCACATTAGAAGGGAGGCTTGAGGGATTTGAAGTAGTGGTTTTATAGACTAGATTAGGGACGTCATTCCATGTGTAAGAGGCCATGGGAGACAAATGGGCAGTCAAGGCTAGTATAATTGGAATTGCTTAGCGATTGGAAAAGAAACTTGTTAAGATATAAAAGCAGATAAGGAGGGAAAGGGAGAGTTCTGGAAAGCTTTAAGGCCACCAACCTTGACTTTGGAGTAGAAAAGGGGTAACCCAGGAAAAAATTCAAAGGGTGGAGTGTGGCAAATCAGAACAAGAAGCAAAAATGGTGATGAGGGGTATGTGTGTTATGAGGGAGCTATGTGGATGTGAAGGAAGCTAGAGAGGAGCCGGTTGCAGTAATTTTAAGATGGGAGAGGCTAGGGGATGGAAGTTCTAGCTGTGTAGACAGCCGTAACAACACTTTTTTGATTGTGAGATGGACAGAAGTAGAATATAAAATAGAATATCAATGATTAGGTCAAGAATGGACATGTATTATTACAATTACCAGTAAGAAGCAGGAAGCTTTTATGAAGAACAATTTTTTTAAAAAACATCTCTAAAGTGTCATAAATGACAAGTGAGACAAAGTAACATTTTTGCATTTTTTTGCAGCAATGAAAAAAATGTAGTACAAGTGGAAGACAAAGAGGAATCTAAACATGGAGAGAAATTTGGTAATACTCTTATCTTCATATATAGTGAATGTAAATGTTCTTGTTTAAATTGCGGAGTCTCTTCTTTTTAGCATTATTTTATACCCAACAGTATGTAAACTAAGGATAGAGAAAAATGTTACAAAACTGCTGAATAATTTAAAATAGAGTTCCTGCACTAGTGCTAATTATAGAAGCTACTGAAGTCTTCAGAAAAATGTATGTTGGAATATCAGAGTAGAGGAGGATCTCCACATTTCTAAGGGACTGTGGTTTGAAGACCTGGAAAGGAAAAAATACATATTAAAACTCATTTGTTTGTCCTTTCCTCCATATTCCTTTGAGAAGGTGAGCCAGAAAGTTTGAGGCTCCTCTCCTTTTCATATTCCAAATAGACAAGGTAGTATAGCAACCTCATCGAAAGGAAGGTTGGAGGTGTTATGGGAAGCAGTGATCTTTCTTCTGACTTTTCCCCATCAATATTCATCCCAATGGGTGCAAGCTGTTCTTATTTGAATGTTAAAGTAGTTTTCTTATTGACTAAACTAATAAGAACTTCACATCTGTGTGTAGTTTTTTATAGGCAAATTTAAGGACAGAATTTCTAAGTAGTGCCTAGCCAAAATGTATGTGGAATGGATTAAGTTTGCTATACTATGGCTGATGTACAATTTCTTGGAGATATATCAGCCACTGAGTATCTGGTACTTGAACCCTTCCATATAATTTTTTCTTCAGCTTTTGTTGATCTCATGAATTTTTCTCTCTCAAAATTTTGTATCTTTTGTTTCTTCTGTTGCTGCTTTTCAGATTTTTTGTTTGGTTTTTGTGTTCTCTCAACCTCTTTTCCTTCTGTCTTCTCATCTCTATTTTCCTTGAGCTCCCTTCTTTTCCTTTGTCTGTTTTGTTTATGTCCCTTATATCCATCCCTATAAATCATTCCCTGTATACTCCACTATTACTCCTTTCCCTTTCTCTGCCTGATTTGCTGCTGTCTGACACAAATCTAATTAAGCTAACCCCATCAGATACTCACCAAACTGCTGTGAGCAGATCCAAACGCTGAATCCCCTAGGCATACTCTTGGGGTGCAGAAGCCTACCACACCCATCAAAGACCTGTGACCATCTGGTCCAATTGCCTAGCCACTGGGACCAGTGCTGACTCCTCAGACATCCCATATCTTAAACTCATCTTCTCCTAGAACTTCAGCTATATGGATGCTCTGGATTTCCAGTTTAATGCTTATGGAGCATGTGATAGGTGTAACACACAACATTCATACTGACTTTGCACAGGATTCTAGAACACCATTGCTCTTTACTTATGGATTAAAGCATAGTGTACAGATCATATAGAAATGAATTAACATTCTGAACTCAACACCCCTCATTCTACCTCACCCTTTCTTGGGGGACCATCTGTGTTCCTCCCTGTCTTATCAGATTCTTGCAGCAACTTCCCTCTGCCTGAATTGATGAGAATAGCTGAAGAACCCAAACAGAGCAGCTCCTGTCTTTTTATAACTTTACAATCCCTCTGTCAGGTGATTCCCAGATCAGCCTACCAGCTAACTTGGTTTCCAGAAGACCTCTCCCCTGACAAACCAGTTCTGCAGGGTGAGAGCCTGCCTATTGTCTAGGATGTTTGTATTTGACTAGAAGAGAATCCCAATTTAACAACCCTCTATTGTCAGCTCTGTATCACTCCTACTTGGAATTTCAGTCCAACATGGAAGTAAAAGTACAACAGAGAAGGCAAAAGGTTGCACAATCAAAATGGAGTTAGTAGCTTGGTAAAGACACATACCGGAGAGTTCATAATCTCACATCAAATTCATAAATTGTGCAGATTCCCCAAATTGACACACAGCCCATCTCAGCCCTTCTCTGCTTTTCCCTTTCACTGTGCTGCTGCTCCTACTCCCCTCACTTACTCTTCCTTGATTTATCCATTTCATCCCATCCATTCCTCTTAATCTATGATAATAAAAGGGCAAATTCCTTTTTGAGACCCAACAAATTGACTTTTTAGCTATCCAGAAATCCATTTTGCAATTTTTTAATTTAATAAACATAAAGAACACTTATTAAAACTAAGTAAAATGCATATTTGCAAACCTTAAATAGCTAAAGGAACTTTTCTTTCTTTAACATGTATGGGTGTGCTGTCAACTCAAAAGTTGCAACAGAAATGTTAAAACAAATGTGTAGTTTTACAAAGATAAGGGAATAGAAATTATTTATGAAACTCTTATAGTAGCAATTGTAATGTAATTCTATGTAATCAGAAACTGAAATATACATTTTGAATCCCCCAGTGTCATACCAATATATCATCAGGAATGGTGAACAATCCTGTTTGTAGCAATTAAACTATGTACTCATTTGAAAGTGGAGGGACTATGCATGGCTTATTCTTCATGCTAATTTTTGTTACAGATAAGCTCTGTGAACAACGCAGTACATGTAGTTAGCAAAGCATTTTTCTGACACTGCCTGTATCCTTAAAAAAATCTTTATTCCCTGCTGAATTATACTTCAGGTAATTATAGTGAAGACTTTGAAGATGAGACAGAATCTAATGATCCTTCTAAAAATGAAGATAATCAAGTTGAGCAAACTGTCAGATCAGAAGCTGATTTAAGTTTTCAAGAACAGGTATAATAGTTAAATATTTAAAAATGTTGAATTTTGTGGTGTCAAATATTTGCTGCTATGCTTATCTGCTTTAAAGATGTTCACAGTTCTGACAAGATCAAACTGCTAGTTTTAAAATGCTTCTTAAAAATCTATAGTTTTAAACTAATTGTCTGAGTTTTAAAACTATTTGTTTGAGTTTATAGAGATCTACAAGAAAATACACAAATGTACAAGTAAAAGAACACAAGTAGCTATCGGTATTGTAAATGTACTTGCATTACACACCGTAAAGAATAGAGGTATTTGATGTGGTATTTTTCAATAATGTGCTCTTGCGGGTGGTTTGATCTTGATGGTCAGAATCAATCCTAGAGAGATCTACATGGCAGAGTCAAGGATCACAGATAGCAAGTCCAGTGCCTTGCAAGGAGCTTCAGAATGATAGGGCGCTTCTCTCTCGCTTTTTTTTTTTTTTGAGTGGGGGAAGAGGAGTGTTGAGGGGGAAGCTGTTGAGCTCTTCAGGAAGAGGGAAGCCTCTGCCCCAGGGAACTTTAGAATGAAAAAAGGAGTCAAACTTTTCCTTTGAACCCCTTCTTCTATACAGTGCATACACCTTTTGGTTAGTGACCTGCTGGATGACTTGTGAAGGGGTGGTCAGGACTGTCTGTATCATTGAGACATCTTCACAAAGCAATCATGAACCTAGTGTATCTAGCTCCTTTGAATTTTGTCAGTGGGGAGGAATGCCAGAGTGGCATGGAAAAGGTTCATTAGCATTGTACCTGCCCCGAGCAGCCTTTGGCATAGAAGGCATGACCAGAGTGGCTCTATGCTCTAGCTATTTCTGACTGCTGGAACAACTCTTTTGGGATCATTTGACATAAGTTAGAGCAGCTTTGGGTCACCTTTTCCTACTCCTTGGGCCCAAGAATTGGGGCCAATGTGTTTTATGTTAGTAAAATGATGAGATCAAGTGGTAAGCCTTCAATGTAGAATTAAAGACCATACGTCTTTGTAAGGATGTTTTGTGCAGTATCCATGTACTGTCCTACATCTATCAAAAAATGAGATAAATTTAGTAGTATCTTTAGTAGAGTATATTTAGTATTGTAAAATTGGTAGTATCTTTTAAAAATTCAGTACAATATAGTATAGAGGTAAACTTTATTTATTAGGCCATACCATTTGTGTGGTTACAGCTTATCTACATTACATTCTATTGTCCAGAACAGCTCACATTTATTTTCAGTTGATGATCCTTAGATTTTTTGTAGCTTATTTTTTTTTTTTTAAACATTAGTTGAAATGCTAGTCCACAAACAAATGCAATACCACAAACAAACAGCTCCTCCCCCCATATTCATATCACTTTAAGGCTGCAAACTGGAAGGCAGAGCAGTTAGGAAATGCAACATGAATGCTCTAATAAGGATCCTAACCTGGTGTTTTCTGATTTTCTTGGTGTTGTAATGTGTAATAACATTTTGCTAATGTAGGTTTTAGCGTCTAGTTCCACCCACCCCTCGACGGGAAGCAGAGTAAAAGAATGGGGAAGATGTATAGTTCCTGTTCATCTATTGGTATATCATAACTCCGTAGTGCTCCAAGTAGTTGCACAACTAAAACTTTTAATATAAAGATTGAACTGCACATGAACTAAAGCAAACTTTTAATTGCTTTAATTTTTTTTCTTCAAATTCACAAAGTAACTATCCTTCATTGTTTCAATTGTTTTAGGACAAAAAGACTGACATGCTGGCTAAAGGTAAAAATTTAAACTTGCAATAGCAAGAAAATATTCGTAAAACATAGCAAATAAATCTGTTTTATTTCTCTGATATGTGAATTTACTGCTCCCTAATCATGAACTGAAATAATCAAGAATAATCCATATGTCTTCATTTTTAAATAGGCCTCAACACAGTCTCTAATTTTGCACCACCAAGTCAGTACCCACATTTTTACACCTGCAAACCTTGGGCTGGATCCTGCAGTGAGCTCCATGCAGGCACTGTAGTCCTCGCATGTGGAGCTTGTAGAACGGCTTAGTAGCCATATTTCAGAATCATGCCTAAGGTGTTGAAAAGTAGAGATTCCATATAGTAAATATTTCCTGATATTACTTGTGGTCAGCTTTGATTTGACATTACTTTTATAATCCCATTATTGGAACTGCCTTTACCATTTTTCTTGAGCCCAAGATGGTCCTTCAACATGCTCTGATAAATTCATTCCTGGACCTACCCTTTCCTTCCACACACCTGTCTGAATCTTGGTGCACAACCCCTCTTCTCCTGCACTGACACTCTCTCTAATACTAAGTATTCCTTCCTGAGCCTTCACATGCCCTTAGTATTAAGCATTCTCTTCTAATGCCATGCTGAGCACTGATATACTCCCAGATGCCAGTCTTTCTCTGCTTACCATGAGCCTTTACATCAGTATGTGCAAACTGTGCCTGGGAGTCATTTGTGGCCCCTGGGACTCTTAATTATGGCCCTTGAGGGAATCTTTAAGAAGAAAATTTGTAGTGATTACAAATTGAAAATGTTTCCCAGGAAGTGGGAGCAGAGAGCAGAGCAGCCTCTGAACTGTTGCTCCTTTTAAAAGGGGAATGGATAATGAGAGTAGAGGGCTGGAGCCATGTAGCCTTCTCAAGAGGGAGAGGGGAGCAAGGAAATGGCACAGCAGCTCCTTTGGCAGATTCCAGGGAAAGGGAGCACCAGGAAGAAGGACAGCAGCAGCAAAGGTTCTAGAAATAGTGATGTGGTGGCAGCAGTTAACTTCAGGGGTGGGATGTCATCACTACAATTAATTTTAGAAGGGTTATGGGGCCTTAGTAATTGATATTAATTGATTTTTGCAGAGGGGGGCAAATCAGAGGGAATAGGGGCAGTAGGGAGGAATTTTTTGAGGGCAGGGGGTGTTCCCAAGAAGCATAGTAGAAGAAGGGAGAGATTTGGGAACATTGGAGGTGTTGAAGATAAGGATGGACTGAGTTCCTGGAATCTGGTTGGAGGAGATAAGCCTGGGAAAGAAAACCGATTCAGATGAGGAAGAGGGCTGAGATGGGTGAGTTTCTTAGGGACGGGTGCTAAAAACAGGACTTGATTCAGAAAGCACCAGTTTCCTTCTCCAAGCCCACTGATATTTGGCAGGAGTAATTGAGCCACTTTAAACCTAAAGTTAGGGACCAAAGGGGAAAAGATATCAGTTTTTAAACTGCCCCTTTCCTGATTGCAGCTCCTTGATAGTTTGAAATAATATTTTGGGCCCTTGTGCTGGAAGGTTGGACACCAATGTTTTACATGCTCTTTGTGACCTACTTCTTGAAAGTCAAGGTCGTCTACCCAACAAACTTGGATTGAGTTTTTCAGAGCCCTCTAGGGATCCAGTCTTATTGATTTCAGTGGGAGTTGTAACTAAATCCACTAGTTGTCTTCGTAAATCTTAACCCTGTTGTCTAGCTCTCTCACCCCAGTCATAACATACCCATTTCTGGAGAAAAGGAGCTCTTATTTCTGGTCACTTCTGCAGTGGTCCCCCTCACCAGGGTGAAGGAGACGAAGCAGTCTGCTTACGCAGCTGTCTGAGAGTGAAGTGATCATGATGTACACAAGAAGTCATTCAGAAATAATCAGAAAGAATGTTTTTCCTATTCTTACTTGTGTCCTCCCTCCAAAAAGGATGGTTTAAATAATTCAGAAATTGCCAAACAGATTTTATTTGGGCAATTTAAAAAAAATTAATCTTGCTGATTTTTTGGAGAGCCCTTTAGAGTAAATTTGTTATAGTGAGGCAAGATTTGGTGTGTCTGCAAAACATGTGGGACCTAACAAATTAACTGTCTTTAGCAAGTTATTAAGTGCTGAGGATTGTTGTTGCTGCGGCAATGCTGTCAAGGCAGCTAAGCTATTATAGCTGCACAGTGCTTCTGTTCTTGAAGCTCTGGTGTTATCAGCACGAGCAGAGAGTGCAGTCTGCTAATTCAGCAGTCCTCAATGTTTCTCATGGAGAAAGACTGCAGGCACAATTCGGTAACAAAGGCATTCAGGTTTATTGTCCTCAAGGCACAGTCCTAACGACTCGCACGACTCGCACAAGTACATTAACACAAGATCCTCATGGCAAGAAGCAGCTCAGTCTTCAGCGAGAATTTCTGCTGTCCCGTTGGCCACACAAAGGGTTAAGGCGAAATACCCTGACATTTATATACTGAGGCAAACAACTGGGATAAACCACTTACATACCATCTCAGGTGGTTTATGACATTTGTTTATTACCTGTCCTTGTACCTTGCTCCTGATGTCTTGGACAAAACATCACTATTCATTATTCCATCAAACTATCTTACCTTGTGCTAGATTGTATATGTATTAACCTCATGGAATGTATTGACTTAGTTACTTAAGAACTCTGGGTATTCTTGTACCATGCTCTCCGGTCACGAAGGTGCTTACTTGGTTAGCCAATACCTAATGTATTATTATTTTGTCAACACCAGGCCTACTCTGTTTCACAGTCTTTGGTTCACACTGTTAGTTATGCCTAGGGCTCCAGCAAGGCCTACACCGGTAACAAAAGACCTGCTGGTGGATTAACAAAATGTTAACTACTCTAACAGTCTGTTTTATGTTCAGTATGCTAATGCGGAATTTGAAATGGTAAAGGTCTGTTAGTGATAAAACCAAGTCAGGCCTCAATTAATAAAGGTTAAGTAAAGGGCTCACTCATGACCATATCTGTGCAGTGTAGTACAAGGATGTATACACCCATTTGGCTACTTGCATTGCATGTCACAGCATGGTGGAAAAGTAGCAATGGCTAAGCCACTACTTCCTCTCTCATTCAGGTGGGTAGGCAAGAATGGAGTGTGGGTTAGCTCCTCTTTTCCAATGTGCCAGCCAGCACAACTGAACTGGTTTGAAACAGTGGGGAGGTAAGCTGCACCGGGAAAGAGCTGGAGCAGCTTGCTTTTCCCAGGAAGCAAAAGGAGAGCAGAGATTGAATTGTGACTGAGTCACAGTTCAGGCCCTGCTCTGTAACTGGTACAAGTGCAGCTAGGAATTGCCCTATATGCATGATGTATTGCAAGGTGCCAATCTATCCATCACTGATTAAAAATGTGTTCTGCATCCACGAGGCCAGGATGGACAAGATGTTATATCACATCAGTGACAGCATTCTGTAAAGTCTCAAGTTTTATCTTTTTAAATCCTTTTAGTTGTATTACTTGATTCACAAGACTCAACTATGGAAACCCAAAAGGTCATTGAACAGCAAGATGCATCAGTGACTGAACGTCAGACACATGAAGTCATTAAGGATGAAATGAATGGAACTGGTAAGGCTGCTTTGTCATGTTTGTTTTTGTTTGTTTTTGTTTTTTTAATTTAGACTGGATGGCTCCAGAGGTTTGGATATGGGAAATAAGGAAATTCC
The DNA here is from genome assembly GCF_026122565.2 of Emydura macquarii macquarii. Classification (NCBI taxonomy): domain Eukaryota; kingdom Metazoa; phylum Chordata; order Testudines; family Chelidae; genus Emydura; species Emydura macquarii. The sequence goes on from NW_027132434.1 coordinate 2,949,840, forward strand.
TTCCGGTGTTGCCAATGTAAATCAAGCCTTGGGATTGGTAATGACCAAAATCTTGAGGAAGGAAAAATTTGGGGTTTTCAGGCTTAATTTTTTTTTTTTTTAAAGAGAGGCCTTTTTCTAGACAAATGACATTGTTTTAAATATTTTCTTTTATTCTTCCTTGATCACTGCAAGCTGCTTTCACCCCCACATGCTTTATCAAACTAATTGCATTTGGAAGTCACAAATAGACATTCACAGCAGTGAAAATTTTAATTGTACTCAAAACTGTCATGGGAGAAAGAGGACAAAACAATGAGAAAATACATAATTCCATGAAGACTTATAATACATTTATATCATATAGGCACACTGTATTAAAACTTTAAAAAAATATACTTCTTGTTTGTGTGCTGTATCAGTTTCAGTAGTGAAGTTGTATATAAAAATACAAGCTAATGATTGCAGAGAAAAGATTAGAGAAGTGCAAGTATTGTTTAACAAACAGTTTCCTAGTTAAAACGAAGTTTGCTGTTTTCAGCAATAGTTGCTCCCTATAAGTTTTGAAATTATGGGAAAAGTAAATTATTGCACTTCTTTGCTTTTTCTCATTACTCTTTCACAATGTTGTTATATTTATCTATTAATAGATCATGTTAGTAGCTGAAACTTATGCTTCCAATGTGTTACATTTACTAATTGTTTTTCTAATGAATTTCCAGTTCTCTGCATCTTGTGATTGTTAATTTCCAGTAGGTGTTTCCTATGGACAAACCAACAGTGATATTGAAGCATTACATCAGGCCTATTGTCATATTGATCAGTCTCTAGGAGACACGGATGAGCAAATAATTAATGTTAACGCGATGGAAAATGCAGAGTGCCTAGTCCAAGATGCTTCACAAAACTATGAAGACTGTGCAAAAAACATCTCGACTACTGAATCAGGTAGATACTTCACATGGGAGAAAAGTTGTGATTTTCCACATATTGTCTCTCCTTAGCTGATAATACTATATTATGGAAATGATACATACAAACTCCATGGATAGAACTGTACACAAGGCAGCTATTTGCCATTTCTTCTATGTTGAAAGAGCTGTGTTTTCTGGTACTGTGGAATGTATTGCTCTATTGCTTGTGCTTCACTAATCTTGAGTATATTAGCTTTATATAATTTCTTTCTTGTTCAAATTATGTAAAATCTGTGTGTGTTTTGAGTTATGCTCAAGTTATACATGAGAAGTATGATCAAGTTACTTAAAGGAATGATCTCAAGCAAAAGGGCTAAAACTTAACAGTTCTTATTTATGCATTTACTATTGACTCCAATATTCTCTACCACATAAAACACATCACTTTTTTAAAACTGAAAAGATAAAAGTGTAATATGTCACATACACAAGTTAAATATATGAGCCCAGGGGTAAAATTTTCAGAAGATTCTGAGTCCCATTTTCAAGAGAGATTTTAAGTAGAGCTGGCTGGGAAACCTCGTTTCATTTACATGAAAACTTTAGCGTTTTCTGAATTTTTTTAATTCTAATTTGGGGCAAAAAGTCAAAATCTCCAAAAATTTTCACAGAAATGAAATCCTGCAACATTTCATTTTGGAAACATCAAACCAATGTTTCTGAAATAAAATATGCTCCCCAGATCCCCGGCTGCATGTTTCGCAGGCTGCAGTGAACTGGGAACCCTAGGTTACTCCTGGGGGAATTGTGCACCAAAAAATTAAAAATTCTGCATATTTTATTTGTCAAAATAACAATTGAATCACTCCAGTTTCAATTATTTTGGTAATTTATTTCAAAATATCTGTCAGCAAGTGGGTCTGTAAAAATACAGACAACAAAAAAGATTAAGGAAATGTTTTTTGACAAATAGGTTCCTTACCAGGCATATTAATACAGAACCTTGACTAATAATTCATTTAAACTACAATGCAGAAATGTATTTCCAACACTTCTCAGAAGCAGTGCAAAAGCTTGAGGGAGTCAGGGGTAACGGAGGAGCTGAGGGGAAGGGAAGTAATTGCTGGGAAGGAACCTGGGTGTGAACTTGGAGGGTGTTGGGTATGCGTGGGAGAAGTATGGAACAGGTTTTTTTGAGTGGGGATAGGAGGGAAGGGATTGTTAGGGAGTCTTCTCCATGCAGATCCTGGCTGACCCCTAGCCTCTCTCATTCAGTCAGGCTCATCTGCCCCCATCCCCAGGTATCCCTTCATCCTCCCCATGTGTCCCTGCACCCCCAGTCAGCCAGCCTCTCCTGCATCCCCATGTGTCCCTGCACCTCCACTCCTATTCAGCCCCTGCCCCAGTCTGTCCCCCGTACTAGCCCTTCTGAATTCTAGTCATGTGCCCCACACTGTCTGTCCCCCCATGCCTGCTGACCTGGCCCCATGGCCAGGGTGCTGTGAGAAGCACAGTCTTTTTCTCAGCTTGGGAGTGGCTGCTCTCTGTTCTGGTACCATAGCGGTCGCTGGTAGGTAAGAGGTGTTACTGCAGCACTTCTTGGCAGAATTTATTTTCTGCTGAGGGGGAAAAAAAATTCTGTGGGTCACATGAATTCTGCACAATAGTGCAGAATTTCCCCAGGAGTACTAGATGCCCTGGCAGTTGTGGACTGAAACTGACATGATTCATTAATGAATAACAGCAGTGAAACTGACCAGGCTTTTTAACTTGACAAGAGTCTGGCCAGCTTCACAGCTGCTATTCTCTGGAGGGCAGCTATGGATCTAAAAAAAAAAAAATCTGTTTGTCTGTGATGGCCAGGGTCTTTGGCTTCATTGCAGCCCATATGGTGAGCTGCCGGGGACCTGGGAAGCCTTGGTCCTTGCTAACCTGCTTGATGGGCTGAAACTGGAAGTCCTGGGAATGACAGCTCTGAGGCTTTTGGCTCAGCTCCAAGGCCCAGCTCCACTTCATCTTGCCTTCAAGCCTACTCTGCTGAGAATTCAGGCAGATGAGATGACAGGAAACCTTCTTGGGTTCTGTCAGAAGTTTGTCAAAATAAGACTGTTTCCTTTAAATGTTTTGATTTCATGTATCAGAAAATTCCAACAAAAAATTTTTTGTTGGAAATTTTCTGACCAGCTTTTTTCCTAAATGCCTAAGTCAGTCTCAAGGGGACTAGGGCTCCTAAGTGCTTTTTGCTCTACCTTACATGCATTACCTTAAGCTCCTGAATCACTTAGGCACTTCTGAAAATTTGACCCTCGATCTTCTCTCTGAAATCCAACCAGGGAATGGATCTTCAGGATGTGAATAACTGCTCCCACCTCTATGGCACCATCTCTTCTCTTCTCCTCAAACTCTTAGAAGGTGCTACACCAGATCATGATCTGCAGTAGTAGAGAGGGTGAAGAGTATACAGGTGATAGGGATGAGAAGGCAGGTTGTACATTCCCAGCAAAGATAATATAGTCCAATGCTGTTATCTTTCCATTAAGCACCCTCCTGGTGTTCTAAAGGCCTCCAGGGTGAAGGGAGTTCTCCAATAGCATTGTGCTGCCAAGAAAGAGTTGGTGGGACCAGAGTTGATGCAGAGGTAAAAGATCTCCATGTGGATGGCCTCCTGCAGATCCCAGGGGGTCCATCATGTTCTGGGGCAGCTCTGATTACAGTTCAGACTTTGAATGGGACAATATGAGGAAATCTATAGGAGGCAATCTCTGCAAATACCTCCTTCCGCAACAGCTCTGTCCCATGAATTTTACCACATCAGGGTAGGATCTGGCCTATAAAGATGGGTACTAGGTAAAGTTCTATTTCAAGAAAAGGTTTTAATGTGCTTTGTATTTGTAATACACTTTTTAAAGCTTAGAAACAAGATCTTCCCTACCCATTTTTTTTCTATGTGACAAATATTAACAGTCTAAATTCTGCTCTTGGTTACACCAGTGAATTGAGGAGTTATTCTTCATTTACACCTCTTTCTGAGATGATCTAATAAGTCTTTTCCGGCTCTAATTTCTGCCTTTGATTTCTTTTCACCACCTTAGAAACACTGGAGATTTTGTAGAATTACACATTACTGTTTGTCAGACTTTAGCTCAGTATCTTTTTGTTAACTTGAACCCCATTAAAAAGCAAACACAGCTTTTTGTATTATCTTTATCAATGTGTTCAGTACAGTACTTAGAACATAAGTTAGTGAAAACACCCAATAAATATTTTATTCAATAATGAAGCAGAATGATACCCCTTTGGAATACCTGTGCCTAACTTAAAATATCTCAATAATACCTAAAAATTTGTAGTTTCTGGACTATGAGGGTGCTTGTTTTAAAAAAAAAAAAAAAAAAAGGGGGGGGGGGACCAAAAACCCCACTCAAAATTAATGATTCTGACACTTTTGTGGTAGAAGTTAGTTTTACAGTTAAGTCAAGTTTTTTCTTTAACATCAGTGAATTATTTTATATGGTAGATACCTTGGAATCTATCTGGTGCCAAGTTAAATGAGTATGGGGCATGTTTCAGAAAAATATGTGATATTCTTGCAAGATACTCAGTTATAGCTTTTGATACAAATATGTTTTTCTAAATCTGTCATGCACTCAGATTTGTAAGAATTTTTTAAAATAACTGGTTTATTATTAAATATTATTCCACTCCTTAGATTTGCCCACTGTAGAGGAATTGATGAAACCCATCCGAGCAGATTCATCTCATGCCAGAGGCTTTGACCTGGAGCCTGTAAGGTATTTGTTTTAGAAAATGCATGTTTTAATGTCTTAATGCCCATGAATTATTTGTGAATAACATCTTTCTGAACAGCTAGGGTCATTTTTGAGCTAGGAATCCAGATGTCATTGCACTAGATAATTTAGTACTAGTGCATGTAATTTGTGCTGATCTGTAAAGTGAATATATATGCTGAATTGGTCTGGCCACTTTTGAAAATAGGATCTATTTCCAATAGACTTACTCCATTGGGTAAATACCGTTTAGAATAATTGCAAATAGCTCTTTCAAAAATGAGCAGTCTTTTGACCTGGCAGTGGAAATAACATTGTATTTGTCATTTTTTGGGGAAAAAAATAAAAGCAAATCACAAGTCTTGTTAAATGCACTTTTATTTTTCTTTTGTAGTCTAGTGAAACTAACAGACAGCAGAGCAACTGAATTTGTCAGCCATTTACCATTTAAAGAACACAAGAATGATGTAGCTCTGGAGAAGCAGAGTTTAGATTTTTTATTTGAAAAACATAGTAAAGAAGAGAGTGTTTTTCTCCAGTCAGCTGCAAATGAAGGTAGTCATCAAAAAGGGACGGATAAAGAAGACCAGATTGATAAAATGCAGCTTGACCTTGTGAGGCAAAAAATATCACAAGATTATGCACTGTTGCATCAGGACAGCAAAATTAATCAGGTAGGCAATATTTAGCTATCTTTCATCTGTTTAAAAAATAATTTTGAAGCATGTTTTACAAACATAGTTGCTAGAAATATTTTTAGAAGCTTAGAGTCGATCAGTAAATTGGGGATTTCCAAGAAAACACATTTGCTATCTACAGATTGGGGTCATGACACCACGGTTGAATGCCACTTTCCAAAATGACCTAATAGGTCTTTTTCATCTCTGCCCTGTTGTCCATTCCACCTAATAGGCAGTTTTCCATTCTGTGTGTGATATCTTCTTTTCACTTTAAAAGCACTGAAGATATTTGTCAAATTACACATTATTCATTTGTTTGGGTTAGAATTACTCATTTTCGGCTCCATCAGGAGTTTTATTCCTATTTATTTAAGTATCACGCTTGTAACTTGACCAGCATTCTGTTACTAGAATTATATTTAAATAAACAGAAATAAAACTGAAGTTACTTTAAGATTTTTTGTGGTTGTTACAAACTACACTTCTTCTATACAGGCACATCAGTCCAGCTCCTGGAAGAACAAAAGATTAGATTCAGTGATTAATAAGCAAATAATGTACAAGAGCACTAGAAGTACAGCACCTTTACATAAGAAGAAATCTCCCATTGGACATCATGTATTGGTTAGGAGTTCTGGATATGGTAAACCCACTTCACCCTTAAAACAACTTTCCACAATCAGTGAAAAAAAAGCAACAAAAGAAACTCTCAAAAAGCCAAGTTTGAAAGCCAAATCACCTCTGGATAAAGCAAGCCAAAAAGGTAACATACATTTTTATACATGTAATTCTGTCTTAAATGCAGAGTTCAGAGGTTAATCTTTTTTAACCCAGAAAGCTTTTGATTTTGATGTTACGCACACAAAATAGTGTTAGAGTTTATGTGATGTACTTCTTAAATCTGAGAGCCTTATAGCAGTATTAATTTTTCCTGAAAGAATAAATCCAGTGTGAGATTCTCAGGATTACTGCATCTTTGCAATTACTTAGGAGAAAAGCACCTTCACATTCGAATCAGATTGTGCGATGTTTACTCCATTGAACAAGTTGATGCATTTTGATATCACTGACTCATGGACATCATAGTTAGTCCAAAAGTGAAATAAGAAAAATAAATTTAATCAATTTATGCTTGAATAGAACTACCAGAACTCATAGTAGAAATGTAATCTTTCTTTTGTAGCATATATTTACATGTGGATTTCAAATCTTCCTTTACAGAGATAATCAAATCTTTCATCAAAACTTGATTTTGATTATATGCAAATTTTCATGGAAAGTGTCTGCTCTCCTCAAAAACTATTGTTTTTTTATTTTAAAAAAAAATTATCAAAAACTATAACAAATTTTCAATCTCGTTATGAAAAATCAAAACTTTCTACAGGGAGGAAAAAACATTTTTGACCAGCTGTACTTCCTAAGTAAAAATTGTATTTTACTCTAGTCATACATGATTATTCAAAGCCCACGCTCCACCAAGTATGAGCTGACCAACTGAATAGAAAATAATTCTACCTTCAAAAAAGCATGTACATCTGTTATAATTTATACTCTAGTAAATATAAGTATTCTATACAACTAAATAATCTTCATTTCTGTTGAAATCCTTTTGGATAGTTTAACTTGTTTGAGTGATATTGTAACCTGTTTCAATTTGTGGTCCATCCTATTCCTTATATACATTTTATATTTATCCTCTGCTGTGAGTTTTTGAAGCTTGTTAGAAAATACAAAGAAAAAAATGCTTTTATTTCCTATTTATTTCCAGAATTAGTTTTTCTCCTTAATGCTCATTAATCTGACATTGAGGTTGCCCACTGAGGGGAAAAAAAACTCTCCCAGAATTCTCGGCTTCCAAGTGGCTTGTACAGTGGAGACTGACCAATGAATAAAGACAGAATTTCTGGATTTGGTTCATTTGAACTCAAAACTTTGTTAATATTCCTGTTCAGTTTTGGCACCTTGTGGGCAATATTTGTTATTTCTGAGGCACTACAGAGAATGCCTCTCTGGATGTTTTCAGATGTTACATTCTGTAGCATCTAATGTGATCGCCAGGAAGCATGTGGAACACATTCTTGGGTAAAACAGCTAATGACAGTTCCCTTATTTTGAGAGGCAGACTGTTTAGGGAACTTCTGGATAAAATGGTGACAGAGGTAGCTGGTAAGGAAAGGTATATCTATCTTCCTTAAAATTCCCAGGAAAAATATTTTAGGTAATCCTAGAAGCAAACAACCATATTCTCAACCAGCAGTACCAGAAATACAACCTGAAAGAGACAAGCTCTTCAGAAGAGTAAAAGGCATCAGATTTACAAAATATCTTTTATTGGACCAACTTCTATTGGTCAGAGAGACACACTTCTAAGCCTACAGAGAGCTCTAATAAAAGATATGACTTCACTCACCTTATCTGTCTAATATTTGGGGACCAACACAGGTACAGTAACACTGCATGCACCAGTGTCATGTTGGCAGTTACAAATAGATGTTGACTCTCACAATTAAAGCGTGTTTTGTTTCGTTTTGCTACAGGGTCTATTTCTAAGATTGGTATTATTTCTGCTGTGGCACATTATCTTCACATATATGTGGGTGGGTTGGTTCTTTCTTTAAAAAGTTGACAACATGAACCAAGCTAGCTTATTGCTATCCAATTAATGGATAATTATCCTGGTTCTTCGCCTACAGGAAATACTGGTAATTACAGTTATACTTATTGTTCTTTAAGTATAAATAAAAAATTTTATAAAGGAATTGATGGCTACTACATCTCCAGTAACATTGCACATGTTTTGTTGGGGATGTTCTCAAATTAACTGAAAATCTTAACTATGTCATGCCTGAATTGTGAGCCAGAAGCTTGAGGCTTAGCACTGGTGGATCATATGAATATACTTGGCTTTTTGAGAGCATGTACATACAAAACATTTTGTTCACAAGTAGAAAATAAGCATTTTCACTGGTTTTATAGCCTGAAAGCACAGTCCTTCACAGTATATCACTCACTGAATTTTGTTCTGTTCTGTTTTTTCCTTTCAAAATGAAGAAACATTGTTTACTACTAGGATAATAAGATCTGCAATAAATGAACCAGCTTCTAAAAAGGTCAACAGTATGGTTACGTCTGGCCAGTCAGTTTTTACTGACTTTGGACATCAGGTTGAGAAAATGGATTCTTGTGTGGAGTCTCAAAGTGTAAGTGTAGTATTTTAAGTTATTACTGCTCAAAATTAGAACACTTATGATGAATAATTTGCCTTTTGTAACACCTTTTACAACATTTTGAAATGAAATTTTGCATGAAGAGTTTTCTTTAATCAGATATTGATGGTCTTCTAAAACATATCACTAAAGTCATATTGCTACTTTAATTTCCCAAATCAGCCTGTTTTGGTGGTTTTATGTTAATGTTATTGTGAAAATGCTATACATTATCTAATTTCTAAACATTAATATTTCAGTACCAAATGAGTTTAATTTAAATAAAACTTCCAAATAAAACTATTTTACTTGGAATGTAAGTTAGTAACTGTATTTGTCTCTCTTCTTTGTATTAGTACTACGTATTATGTTTAAGAGCATATATCATCTGATTTCAACAGAAAAATGACTTGGTTGACAAACCAGTGAAGGGATTTCTTCCTCCTTTATTCAGGCAGGTAGTGGGCAGCCAATAAGAAAGCAAGATTTTTGTTGCCTGACAGGAAATTTTATGCATTTATTTGTATTTATGCCTGGATTCATCCTGCTTTTCTGTAAGTAAGACATGGAGCAACGCAGCTCAGGTGGCTGTGTGTGGTGGCTGCCTTTTTCTGGTTCTATTCATAGACTTTTTCAAGAAGTAAAAAGGCTCATAAAAGAACCTGAAGGAAATTTTGAAAGCAGCACATAGGAGGTTGCACTACCTGTCAGAATGCTGCTCTTCCTTCTTCTCTGGCACCTCTGTGCATACCAGGAACAGGAGTTGGCTTCCAGTGAGTGTATGAGAAGCTAGACTTAGAGTGATAATAAATAGGATGTTTTTAAAATGTTAGCAAAAATAATTTTAAAGTGAATTTCTTTTCTGAAAAGTGACTAAAAATGGCATTGTGTGGTTTCATGTTTGCCTCTTGGTGATTTCCATATCAACTCTGTTCAGTTTACAAGTAAAACTTTTTTTTGGAACTGCTAGTGCTGCAGGTTGCCTGAAACTTAAGTTTTGCTCTGAAATTTGTGTTCACTCCTGCTTGGGAATAACTGTCAATTCAAGTGATTGCACATATCCATTCCATGTTAGGTGTGAGCATATCCAGTGCACTGGAGCTGGAGACTTTTCACATAGCAGTACCCATCGGGGCTGTTCGTGTGTCTTGCATCAATTTGTGCTCCCAGTGAAGGGTATCTAGGGTGAAGCCACTCTGATCCTCTTTCAGTTCCTTCTCACTGCCCATGCCTTGGGACTTTAATCTGGTATTCACTGTAATGGCCCACCTTATGAGCCGCCTGGTTGCATGCTCCTGATTACATTGCTTTCCATCAAAGTGGTTTTCATTATGGCTATCATGATCCAGGAGGGTGGGGGATCTGCAGGCCCTCAGAGCAGGTCCCCTACATGGTTTTTTTAAAAATACGGACAAAGTCTCTATCAGGCCTCACTCCCAATTTTTTTAAAAGATAGTCTTGGATTTTCACCTCAGCCAAACAATTTACTTACCAATTTTCTTCACTAAGTCACATAGTCACAAGATATAGTGCCCATCTTCAGAAAAGGGAAGAAGGAGGATCCAGGGAACTACAGACCGGTCAGCCTCACCTCAGTACCCAGAAAAATCATGGAATGGGTCCTCAAGGAATCCATTTTGAAGCACTTGGAAGAGAGGATACTGATCAGGAACAGTCAGCATGGATTCACCTAGGGCAAGTCATGCCTGACCAACCTGATTGCCTTCTGTGATGAGATGACTGGCTCTGTGGATGTGGGGAAAGCGGTGGATGTGATGTATCTTGACTTTAGCAAAGCTTTTGATAGTCTCCCACAGTATTCTTATCAGCAAGTTACAGAAGTATGGGTTAGATGAATGGACTATAAGGTTGACAGACAGCTGACTTAGATCATTGGGTTCAACAGGTAGTGATCTACGGCTAGTTGGCAGCCAGTAACAAGCAGAGTGTCCCAGGGGTCCATCCTGGGGCTGGTTTTATTCAACATCTTCATTAATGATCTGGAGGATGGAGTGGATTGCACCCTCAACAAGTTTGCAGATGACACTAAGCTGGGGGGAGTAAAAGATACGCTGGAGGGTAGGGATAGGATACAGTGTGACCTACACAAATTGGAGGATTGGGCTAAAAGAAATCCGATGAGGTTCAACAAGGACAAGTGCAGAGTCTTGCACATAGAATGGAAGAATCCCTTGCACTGCTACAGACTGGAGACCAACTGGCTAGGCAGCAATTCTACAGAAATGAACCTGAGAGTTACAGTGGATAAGAAGCTGGATATGAGTCAATGGCGTGCCCTTATTGCCAAGAAGGCTAATGGCATATTGGGCCGCATTAGTAGGAGCATTGTCAGCAGATAGAGGGAAGTTATTATTTCCCTCTATTCGACATTGGTGAGGCCACATTTGGAGCATTGTGGCCAGTTTTGGACCCCCCACTACAGAAAGGAATCTGATGTGGACAAATTGGAGAGAGTCCAGCAAAGGGCAGCAAAAATGATTAGGGTGACTTACGAGGAGAGTCTGAGGGAACTGAGCTTGAGGGAACTGGGATGATTTAGTTGGGGTTGGTCCTGCTTTTGAGCAAGGGGTTGGACTAGATGACCTCCAGAGGTTCCTTCCAACCTTAATATTCTATGATTCTAAGATGAATAGAGGTTCTACACTTTAGACATGTAGAGAGCCCTTGCCTGCAGCTTCGATAGAACTAAGCCATTCTGTGCATCCCCTCAGCTGTTTGTCTCCCTTACTGACAGAATGAAAGGGGCTGGCAGTTTCCTCACAAAGAATTTCAAATTAGATCACGCCATGCATATCAGTATGATATGCGATTGCTGAGACCACTCCTCCTTAAAAGATTTTTGAACATTCCACAAGAGTTCAAGTGACATTGTTATTGTTTTGGGGATATAACCCAATTTCTGACGCATGCACATTGGTTTATTAAGCATTATGCAATTGCTGCAGCTTCTAGGGATGATACCTGGTTTGGAAAGGTTGTTCTACAATCTCTTTTCAGCTGGACTCGGAGCCCTGCCTGCATTTCAAACTGCTTGGGAGTCACCTAACGTGGAATAGACATGTGCAAACTCTTGAAGGAAAAAAAATGACTTACCTGTTCTTTAGCTGTTGTTCTTCGAGATGTCCATTCCACATCCCACCCTCCTTCCCCTTTGCTTCAGAGTCTAGCTTGTTCTGGGGTGGCTCCACGTTTTGTACCCAGAATCAGGAGCACATGCGGACACAGGGCACAGGCACTGCTTCAATGGATATCACTAGGGGGGAAAAATCCCTGTCTTTCATGCATTTGGCACTCACACCTCATGTGGAGTGGACATGTGCAATCACTTGAAGAGCAACAGTTACAGAACAGGTAAATAACTATTTTTTACCCTACTAAAATGTATTAAAAAGTCCTCATTATCCCATCATCTGGTCATGTTCAACTCCTGCTGAAGTTGGTGGTAACTGCATGTATGTAGAACTAATAGGAAAATCTGACTTTAGAGCTACTGCAACTCAAAGCGCCTTAATAACTTTGTTCACTGTGAAATATTTATTTTTCACTGGGATTTAGCAATTCTGAAGAATGAGTCAGAATAGAATCCAACTGATTCGCTCTTAACAGTATTGGCACTGCAGTGCTAAGAGTAACAGTAGTTAGAAATTCATTTTTTTCTCTCAAGTAAGATTATAGGATTTGGCACCCATAGAAGGACAAGCTCTTTGACATCAATGCCATTTTTAACCAGAACCATAGTACAATTATTATTTTAAAATTGTATTTTAACAGGACTTGCTTAGAAAAAACCCCAAAATCTAAAGATGATAATTTTATAACTTACTGTATATTTTACTTGTGTCCTGAAGATCCTTCTCAACTGTTTTTTCCTTCAATGTAATATTTGCTGGCATGGACACTTAATCTTGTTTAACTATATTAACACTCATGGTTAGCTCTATAGATCTTCAGAGTGCTCAGTGAAATAATTCACAGAAAGAAAATACGGTATTGACTAACCTTAAATCTTGAATTCATCTTATTGAAATGAAATGGAAATGATAATGAATGATCAATTATCTCAATGTGGTGTTTCCCTGGTAATTTTTCTTCACCAGGATTCCTCATTTTTCCCTGCCAAAAATAGTGAGAAAGAGCTTTATTTGCTAAAAAGAGCCAAAGAAACAGAGAAAGAGTTGAAAGGAGCACATGATTTAATTCAGCAGTTAAAAGACACATTTTCACAGAAAGAAAAGGAAATGGAGAACAAGATGGTAGAAATGAAAATGCAACATGAGAAAGAGCTTTTTCAGCTGAGTCAAGAAAACTATGTACTTCAGACCAAGGTACTGTACCTTATTATCTTCTACCCAAGGCAAAGGAAAAGTGGGTATAAATAACAGTGCAGTTGGTGAGGCATGGCTTAGACAAGTAGAGTAAAGACACCTGAAGAGAGTGTGGATGTATGTGAATATATATTCTATCCACTCTGCTCGCCTGAGCCATGTCTGCTCATCTACAGTTATCTTTAGAGGTCTAGTGTCCCGCTGCCTTGCTGCTGCTGGAGCTTTTCCCCTCCGCAGGAAAAGACTCCCCTAGCAGGGAAGAATTCTGGCACAGAGGAGGCAAAGGGGGAAGGCTGTGCCAGCTACCTGCTGCAAAGTCCTTTCCTGCAGCAGGGAAAAGCTCTGACAGCAGAGAGGCAGCTGGGAAAGGCTCAGCCTTTCCCCTGCTTGAGCCTTTCCTTGCCTCAGGAAAAGAATCCAGCAATGGTGAAAGGGTAGTGTGGGGGATGGAGTATGGAAAGGTTCGACCTTTGCTTCTCCACTGCCTCTCCCCACCAGAGCTATTCCTCACTGCAGTGAAAGGCTCTGGAAACAGGAAGCTGCTGAAGCCTTTCTCCACTACCTCCCCTCTGCCAGAGCCATTTACTGATATATATGGCTACATGCTGCAGTGTGGATGCAGCCTGCTTTTCACTGCAGCATATAGCTACATGTATACTACATGCCACCACCAGTGGTGTATAGTAGCGGTTCCCAAATTGTGGTACGCGTACCACTGGTGGTACACAGGCCACCTCCCAATGGTACACGTCCACCTGCTGCTGGGGGGCTGGCCAGGAGCCGCTCCAGTGCCAGCCCTGTCCCCAAGCAGCACGGTGGCCTGGCCATTCTGCCCTAAGCAGCTAGCCAGGAGCCTAAGCAGCTAGCCAGGAGCCGCTCCAGCACCAGCTCCACCCCCGAGCAGCACGGCAGCCGCTCCCCCTCTCAGCCCCAGCCCTATCCTTGCCCTCTGCCCATAAAGGTGATGGTGTTTTATGTTGGTGGTACGCAATATGATAAAGTTTGGGAACCGCTGGTGTATAGTGTAGATGCAGCCTATATTACATGTTCCAGAGCAGCATGTTACCCAAGGTTAAGCCCTTCCAATTATAAATCCTTACGCTATAGCTATAAATAATGTTTAATATAATGTCAGTTTATGGTAAAATAAAATCAGAAATGTTATATACGCTTTCTGATGTGTTTTTTACAAAACTACACTTAAGGCTTGTCTCTCAAGGAAATTTACCACCAGAACTTTACCAGTTCAAGTATACTGCTATAGTTATAACACATGAACACTCTTACTCTAGAACAATGGTTCTCAACTTTTTTACCATTGTGGGCCACATTTGCAGCTTTATGTGGGCCCCATCCCCACAATACATATACTATCTGTATGGCCCTGAGGCTATCACATGCTCTGCAGCTATGTGCTGATTGGGCCACCGGTTGAGAACCACTGCTCTAGAATGACTGTCTACATGGGGAATTACGCTGTATTATGGTATAACTCTGCTGGTAAATTTCCCCATATAGAGGAGCCCTTAGAACTGAACAGGATCTGATGTGCATATTACTACAATCTTGCAAGTACTTCACTTTTTCAGATGTTGCTTCTATGAAGACACCAGTAGTTCTGAAGGCTCAGAGTACTCTGTTTCCATGTGTTTTATAAAAAAGAAGCCAATAGATGCCATCTGACTTAATGCAAAGCTTTCTCCAGAGAACTTTTATCTAACAATTGTTTTATTGACATTTTGTGTGCTTTGTATATTATGAAAGGTAAATAGTATGGAAGAGCTGAGCAGAGAAAAGAAATGGCTTCACCTTGGAGCAACAGAGCCTGTCACAGAAGAAAAGTTAAAGCAAATCCAAAAAGAAATTCAAGATCAAGAGAACCTTCTTCAGGGTTATCAACAGGTAGAGTGATGTGTGGTGGTATACACTTTGGTTAGCTGTAAAAACAAAAAGATCAGATAAACTAATTTTCTGTTTTTGTAACTTTAGGGTGGGATTTTTAAAAGTACGTAAGGAAGTTAGGCTCCCATCTGCCATGGTCATTGTATCCATAGTTGAGGTTTAGCGCTCCTGTGCGCCTTCACAAATGAGATTCACGTGTGTTTAACTTAAAAACACTTAGTTGAATTGTTACCAAATGAAACTTTCTGGGGTTTCCTTTACCTCTTCAGAATTTCAAAAGCTGCCATACTGGGGCCTTTTGTAAATGGAAAAACTATGAATTATCACTGATTGTTCTGAGAATGAAACTTTCCTAGTTGAAATCCTTGACTAGTTGCTGCTGTTCTATTTATGAAAGATACCTTTCTCTAAAAAGCAGTAGAGGTTTAGGCCTGACGGGCATGAATAAATTACACACTTTTCAAAAGAGCTTATCTTTCTAGTTTTGAGTAGGCTCTTCCCAAGTTATATAGTGTTCCCTGCATTAAAAGAATATAACCTGTGAGCTGAAAACTTTAACAGATTAAATACAGTTTGGCCAATAAAGAATCAAAATCTTCCCCAAAACATATAGAAAACTAGTTTTCCCAAGATAAATTAGGATTGTGGACATAAGCTTGGCTCTGCTATCATGTATCTGCATCATCTCTCCATTTCTTCTTAGGTCAAAGATGCAACTTGTATCTTTGACTGCATTGGTAGAAAAGTAGAAAACTTAGAGAACAGAGTTTGAAACTTCTGTTCTAGGATTGGGTATGACACAGAGCCTGTCTTGCATTTTCTGAGTCCCATGTGCTTTGACTGCCAGATGTGTGTAAGCAGTCTGATTTTTTTTCTTTTCCCTCAGAGCTTAAAGCAATAAATTTTGGCATCTTTTGCAGCTGAATTAATTTCTGATGCAGTCAAGATCATGCTTAAATTTCTTGGAAGTACCGTAACTGGTGATGTGAGATCGGAATGTTGAATAACTGAACAAGAATTTTTCTATTTATGTTGTGATTGCTGGCCCTATCCTCTAAACAATACACCAAGTGACTCTTTAAAATTAAAAGCATGTTTAAAAAGGAGGGAGTCTCAAGGTAAGAGAATCCCACATGCTAGCTGTAATATGTGGTTTCCTGAAGATACTGAAAAATCCTATAACAGTGTTCCCTTACCTTTTGAAAGCTACCGCCTGTACTTCCATGGAAAATTAAACCAATTGTGCCCATTCAACCTTGGCATTTGATGTTAAAGGGTTTACCCATATTCTAGAATTGTAAATAAATGAAATTATATTTTAAAAAGCAATAATACGTTCACTATTAAATGTTAATTTATATTCAAACACTTAATCTCATCTCCCTCTTACAAACAACGAGTAAAAAACTAGCACTACCTACACAGTTCAAGAATTAGGAGCTAATAAGCTCACCTTTGGGAGAATGAAAATCAGTAGCTCTGCTATAAAGCTTTGGCTGGGATGCCACATGAGTGCCGCAGGTGACAGTGGGAGCAGCCTCTTTCTCCCCTAGTGTCAGGCATGACACCAAAATGAGCAGTCACTCAGGGTATGTCTATAATGCAAAAACCATGTGTTCTTAACTCAGGTTAGCCACCTCGCATTCTAACTCGGCGTAAAACAGCAGTGAAGACATGGCAACTCAGCTTTTAACTTGGATTACCAGATCAAATTCAATGCCACTAAAGGCTTCAGTTTGAGCTGCCCCCCTCTAATGGCGCTGAACTCAAGCTGTTAATCCAAGTTAAAGATGAATTGCCATGTCTTCATTGCTGTTTAACCTAAATTAGCTAATCAAGGTTAGCTAACCTGAGTTTAGAACACACCTTTTTGCAGTGTAAGATTCTCTTAAACAGACAACATATATCGATTACATTTGGATTACATTTTGAACATTTTCTTCTCGACCACAGTAGCCGGAGATGCTTTTTAATGAAAGCTGAGACTGGAGAACAATTGAGGCTTATCCTCAGCTAGTTCTTCGGACCCCACACTTTTTTAAAATTGATGGAATTATGTACACTTTACAGACATACACAGAAAAGAAAAATGTTGATTGAACTGTGGCTCTACCAACCATGAGTGTCTCTTTAAACAGTGAACAAAAATTTCAGTGGGTTGCTATGGAATATTATAAGACAACATAGCAGAAGTATTTGAAAGCTGCAGGTATTCCTACTACACAGTGCTAACATCAAGTTGTGTTAACTGAAACGCTGCACAATTAATATTAATGAATTTTTATTGGAGTTTGCTTTTTAATCTTGGGGTATGTCTGTACTCTGAAGTGAAGTTGATTTAATGTCAATCGACATTCACCTGCTGAAATAATGAAATTGGTCAGGTGTGATCACACCACGCTCATTGTGTCAGGGTAGTGTGTCCCCAACAGCTGCACTTGTATCGATGAACAGAGCAGTGTACTGTGGGTAGGT
This sequence comes from Emydura macquarii macquarii, assembly GCF_026122565.2. NCBI lineage: Eukaryota > Metazoa > Chordata > Testudines > Chelidae > Emydura > Emydura macquarii. Next base: position 2,967,130 of record NW_027132434.1, read on the forward strand.
ATCCCACAATGCAACTAGCTGTAAGAGCTTTTGGGAAGGTTTTCAGCCTCCCATGATGCAATGTCCTCCCTTCCTCCCCTGATGTCAACAGCAAACAAATTAACTCTTTTTTGTGCCACTTTTCGAAACCTGGCTCACCATGCATACGCCATTTCCCAAGAAGCATGGACCCTGCTCAGCTCTGTACTGTCATTGTGAGCATCACAAACACCTTGTGACTTATCCTACAGTATTTCCAAAGCTGAGAGAGGAGCTGCAGTACAGAAAATTGCAATGTTACTCAAGCCGCCCTGCTACAAGCCATAGAAAGAAACTATTCCCGGTTGCCAGTGGCTGTCGTACAGCAACTGAATTTGGTGGAGTGCCGTCTCTGGTCCCTGGAAACAAGCACTGACTGGTGGGATCGCATAGTAATAAAGGTCTGGGATGATGAGCAGTGGATGCTGAACTTTCAGATATGTAGGCCACTTTCCTGGAACTTTGTGTAGAGCTGTTCCCAGCCCTGAAGCGCAGGAATACTAACTTGAGACCTGCTCTGACAGTGAAGAAGTGAGTGGCCATCACTCTGTGGAAACTAACAATGCCAGACTACTATTGGTCAGTTGGGAATCAATTCAGAGTCAGTAAATCCACCGTGGGAGCTACTGTGATACAAATGTGCAGGGCCATTAATAGACTTCTGCTAAGACTGGTAGTGAGTTTAGGAAATGTGCAGGACATAGTGGATGGGTTTGCTGCAATAGTGTTCCCTAACTGTGGTGGGGCAATAGATAGCACATATTATCCCTATCTTAGCACCAGACCACCTTGACACAGAGTTACTTGACACAGGGTTACTTTTCGATGGTGTTGCAAGCAGCGGTGGATCACAGGGCGTTTCATTGACATAAACATGGAGTGGCCTGGAAAGGTGCATGATGCATGCATCTTTAGGAACTCAGGAATGTTCAGAAAGATGCAAGCAGGAACTTTTTTTCCAGTCCAAAAAATAACTATTGATGATGTTGAAATGCCAATAGTGATCCTGGGAGACCCAGCCTACCCCTTTCTGCCATAGCACATGAAGCCGGACACCGAAAACCTGGGCAGCAATAAGGAGAGGTTCAATAATAGGCTGAGCAAGTGCAGAATGGTGCTGGAATGAGCACTTTGGGGGCATTTAAAGGCTCTCTGGCACAGTTTGCTCACTAGATTAGATCTCAATGAAAGCAATATCCCCATAGTTATCTCTTCATGCTGTGTGCTCCATAATGTCTACGAGACAAAGGGAGAGAAGTTTCTGCTGGGTTGGGTCTTGGAGGCAGATCAGCTGGCCGCAAATTTTGAGCAGCCAGATACCAGTGCAATGCTGAGAGCACAATGAGGAGCTCTGCGCCTCAGGGAGGCTTTGAAAACTCATTTTTGTAATGAGCCACAGTAATGTGCACCACTTATCTGTGCTGTGCCCTCCCATACTATCCCCTCCATTGCAGTACCATCCAGCACCTCCCTTTTCCCCACCACCCCCATAAATATAATAAATGATTTTCCTTTTCCTCTACTGTTACGTACATGTGATAAAAGTAAACTTCTTTGTAATTAAGTACTCTTTATTTAACTGTTAGCAACCATTCAAATGGAAGTGGGAGGGGAGAAACAAAAGCTGCTTGTCTATGCAAGCACCAAAGCCTGCACATTGAAAGTTTTTAGAATGGCCACCTTCTCTTCCTAATCCCCTCTTCAGGTGTTGAGTGGAGCACATACTGCATCCTGCCCACCCTCCTCCTGGAACGCTTGGGGATGGGGGCTTGGGAAGAGGTTGCTTGTTGCTGGAAGTTCTGCAGGGGCTCCAGAGGGAGTCTATCCTAAACTCAACCAAACTCAACTCGACATGTATGATTGGTCCCTCCATTATCCGCTGCATCTCATCCTGCGTTGCATGCTCATATTTCTGGGCTGCTCTCCATGTCCATGTCCAGTTTTTCGGACAATGAAATACTCCAGAATCTTAACTCTGTGTCACCTGCCCAGAGGCATTCATTATCTCATCGAACATGTCATCCTGAGTTCTCTTTTTCCACCTTCTAATCTGTGACAGCCTCTCCGAGGAGTGGAGGATGTGCTGAATGCCATGCTTTCCACTGTAAGGCACTCAAAGCACAAGGCAACCATTGTTAGTGCGTACCATGGGTGAAATGCAAAGTTGCAATGTAAAAATCATTCCCTTTCTTATTCTCAAGTGAACTGAATCACAATTCCTACCTCTTCCATGGGTCAGTTTGGTGTGCCAGCCATGGTGAGTAAGGGGCTTGTGCCTCCAGTTTTGGGACATCTTTGGAGCACAGAATGTATTGTGGATAAGGCCCCCCTTTCTTCAGCAACATGATCAGGGGATGTTGTTTAGCCTCTCAAAATTCGTTTTTTGAAGGAGGTAGCTTTAGGGGAGGTGGGGGGGACAACTTGCCCAGGAGAAAACACATTAATACCCATTCCGAGATCCCTGCCACCCAGAACAATCTCATGTTAAAGAAACTGTGGTTGGGGGACCCAGAAACCACGCCGGGTGAGGGATCACACGCACTGTTGTTTTTGGTATGAGCACATGTATTGTAAACTTGAACCGTCTAACCTGTGTAACCCTATATGATATTAGTCTCCGAAGGTGAAACAGGTGGAAAGGGAGCAGTTGTTGCAAGCGTCTGGGTACAGACTTGGTCCTTATGCTGCTATGCTGTGTTCTGCGATGATGCCAGAAAATTTAATAATGGAGTGGCATGAGAAAGTATCCTATCGTGGTGCAAGAAATAAGGCTGCCCTCCCAAGAAACCATCAAAGGATTGCAGAGTACCTCCATGAAAGTTTCCTGGAGATATCCATGAAGGATTCTTGGGCCATCCCTGTGCACATAAACAGTCTTTTCCAGGGGCAACCTTCTACATAGCTGGAGCACCTATAGGGAAGCCCATTCCCACTACTCCACTAATGTTTTTCGTATTAAATGGAATACATCAGAGGATGTAATCCCAACACTATGACTGAAATTCCATAGTCCCCAGAGGTGCCTTCTCTAGCATCTTGGTCAGCCAAGATGCTGCATCTGGTTGGGCTGCTCTGGGGTTAAAAACAGCTCCAGACTGTTGGAGATAATGGATACACTACTCACCTGCCCCCAGTTGTTTTCCTCCTTCTCCTCTTCCTCATCCACAGTCTCATCATCATTGGCCCTGGACTCCAATCCCCCCAAGGTAACATTGCTGCGTTGGGGAAATGTTGGGGTCACCATCGAGAATCGCATGCAGCTCCTCGTAGAAGCGGGATGTCTTTGGTAATAAACCAGAATGACTGTTTTCCTCCCTTGTCTTTTGATACGCCTTCCCAAGTTCTTTGATTTTAACATGGTATTACTGCGCCCCTTCTCCAACATGCCTCGCGATATTGTTTCATAGATATCAACGTATCTTCTGATGGATCAGAGCTGTCCCTGAACAGACTCTTCTTCCCACAGACTGATGCGATCCAACTGCTCAGGTCTACTCCAAGCTGGAACGCATTTGGGGAGTTCGGTCGCCATGATAGGTTGTGCTAGCAAGCTCTCTCCACGCTGACCAAATAGGAAATGGGAATTCAAAATTTCCTGGGGCTTGACGAGGGGAAGGGCTGTTTTCTGTGCCCCTTGCTGCAGTGCAGTGGAGTTAAAACAAAAAGTGTCCAGAGCAGTCACAGCGGAGCATTGTGGGACACCTCCCAGAGGCCAATGATGTAGATTTATGCAACGCTCTGCCTACACTGCCTCTCATTTGACCCATCCACTTTGATTTTAGCGCTACGCCTCTCACAATGGTGGATTTATTGATGTTTCTAACAAGTTAGGTCGGTGGAATGGACCTGGCAGTGGAGACACAGATATTATGTGGTCCACAGAAGGTGGCTTCCATCGACCCAACTTTGCAGTGTAGACTTGGCTTTAGAACAACACTTGGTATTTTCCCTGTTAAATGTGTATTAAATTTAGCTTAGCCTATTAATAAGAAAGTATTTTATATTCATGTGTGCTCGTAAAACAAATTGTTATAAACATCAAGATCTCGTACAACATAAATATGTTTGCCTATATGTGTGAATATTCAGTGATTACAATTATATGGCCTATTATTATTATTATTATTATTTATTATTATGGTTTATTTTTATAAATTTCTGTCATTTATATTTAGTCTATATTCTATTAATAAAATAATACAGTATTTGCTTTATGAAATCTAAATATTAAGAATGTGGTGAAAGCAAAATACACGTGTAAATTACAGTGAAAATGCTGTTGCGCCAGATAAAATGATTATTAATAAATGAATGCGAGTGAAAGTTGTCTTTTTTGTTTTAGGAAAACGAAAGATTATACAAGCAAATGAAAGAATTACAGATACAAAACAAGAAAAATGAGGAAAGGATGTTTAAGGAAAATCAACATTTAATGTCTGAGTTAGCATCCTTAAGGTGAGTATGTTTAAATTTCTAACCTAAAGACGTAAAATCTGAGTGGGTCTGAGGGTCTTGTATGTTAGTCCATACCAGTGGGGTATAAATGTATCTACAGTAATGTTTTCTGCACTAACTGGCCTGTGTGGATCTTGCTGGTAGACACTAAAAGTTCCCTGTTGTGCACTGACGTAGTACTGTCTGAAATGGGACTACATTAACATGCAGTAGGGAACTTTTAGTGCACACCAGGGTCCGCCCAAGCCAGTTAATTTGCACCAGTATGTTGTGCTCTAACTCACCATGTAGACAAACCCTCAGTAAGTAGAACCATAAAAACAACTAGCAAGCCTGTCTGATATCCTATTGTTTGTTTTGTCATAGATGATGATAGGTGACCAGTGAGCTCCTATTCCATTGAAATTGGGAAGGGTGGAAGAAGTGTCCAAATTTGATTTTTAGCCTTCCTTTTTCTCTTGCTCCTGTACGTCTCCAAATAGGGCTTGTTGCTTAGATGGTTGTTTTTACATTTCAAGATTGAATGTTTGTTCATACATAGAATGGGCCACAGAATTAAATGAAGGCATGGGGGAGAGCATGCCTTTTTGGTAATATAATTTTATTCACCATGTTAAAATGTATTGATTATTATTATACAGAAGTATTCTCATAAGATGAAATTCACCCAGCAGCTCATGGAAGGCCCCAATACAGAGGAATCACCATGCTGAGGGATGAGTGACTGAGCAGTGGTTATATAGGAGGAATCTCCCCCTCTGTAAAACTGGGATCTGTCAGTAACAGGGCAAAGGGTCAACTACTGTGCAAATCCACTATTTACAGATCTTTGCATAGCAGTTCACAGCTGAGCTTAGTTCATGGGGAGTAGATTCTATCCCCAGACCACATGTAGTTTTCCTAAGCAAAGGTGGCCTACTTGGATTTTATGGATCTATCTACATTGCCAAAAAAAAAACCCATGTCACTGAGTCTGAGTCTAGGTCTACAGACTTGGGTTCATTCCGCAGCGCTAAGAATAGCTGTATTCCTGCCTGGGTTGGAGATTGGGCTCTGAAACCCCGGGGAGGGGTGGATTTCAGAGCCTGAGTCCGACCCATGCGGGAACATATATATGCCTATTTTTTTAAGCAACATTGGTGAGCCCAAGTCTGTAGACCGAAGCTCTGAGACTCTCTATCACAGGTGGGTTTTTTTATTGCAATTTTGTGCAGGAAAGGGAGTAGATTTCACCTTTATTGATTTTTATCATATAACAACTTGTTGTTTTATTTAAATCTTCGCAATTATCATCAAGTTAGCATTTATGAAGATGGCTGGATTGGTTTCTGACATCCCAGGAATAACTTTTGGCTTTGTTTTTAACCTATTCAATGTTTTGTTTTGTTTCGTTTTTAAATGATTTCAAAAACAATTTGCCAGAATTCATAGTGTTAATGAAGCAGAAAGCTACGTAAAATCATCAAACTACATAATGTTCTTTTTTGTCATTGTTGTTAAATTAGAGAACAGATGGATAAAAATTACTCCCTGTCACGTTTAGAGCAGGATTCTAAACCAACAAGAAGCCAGAGTTTCACTGAACTGATTTCAGAACTTCGAGTAGCACAGGTAAGTGAATTTGGTATTCCAGAAGCATATGCCTGATACATTTATTTTACATGAAGAGATAAATATTTTATCAGTTCATACCATAGATTTATTGTGTAAAGTAAAATTGGAAATTTTGTAGTATTTTTCCTTATACTAAAAAGATATACCATTTTATAATTTTATTTTATATTTATTTTATATATTTATATTTTATATTTATATTTTATAAATTTTATTTATTTAAACCTGACTTGTTTTAATATTTGAAAATAACATGAATGAGTAATCAATTGAACCCACAAAACTAGTCTTCAAAGAAGGAAATTGATTCCCCTCAAAGATGTTTTTAGCCACTGTCATCACTGCTGGTGCTGCAGTGGTTATCCTGAAACGTTCTATGAGAATGATAGCAGCCAACAAGATGGTATGCGGGCATTTACAGGTGCACATTTAGTTGAGACACCGATAAAGAACACGTGATAGGCAAGTTTAGTGTTTTTCAGCTCTCTGAGCGGGTTCTAGATGGTAACCAGTAGGCAGATCCTTAAGGGTGCCTCTGCCAGTTCAGAGTTTTGAAATGTTTCTGTATTCTGCAAGGGAAGGGTTTGCTCTTACGATAGACAGCCAAAGATGTTATATTTCAGAAGATAAATTTACAGATACAGGATACTCTGGGTTTTCCAAAACCCTGTTATCCAAACCTTTGCTTTATATGAATCCCTTCCTTGTCCCCCAATAGAGCATAGACACTGGCCACGAGGGAGGCAGTCCTGCTGCGAAATGGTTGCTGCGGCAGCACAAGCCCTCTGCATGGGCGTGGGGCCATGACAGCAGAGCTGAAGAGGGCTCCTTGCTGCAGCTGTGGTACTGACAGAGCGGAGCAGTCTCGGCAGGTGGTGCCTGCTGTGCTCCACCAGGACCATAACGTCCCCCTGGCACCTTGCTCCGACAATAATCAAAAAAGCAGGAGCAACAGCAAAGGCAGCACTCTGCAGCCCTGCTGTTATAGGAAGGAGGGAGGGAGGCCAGGACAGCAGAGCTGCTGCAGAGGGCTCCCTGCACTGCCACTCCTACCTTCTTGATTATCTAAACTCCCCTATATCTGAATAAAATCCGTGTCCCCCATGCTATTCAGATAATCAGCAGTAGACTGGAATGAGGGAAGATCTCACATTTTAAATATGGAGAAGTTAAGGCAGGAAGATTGTCACTTTCTTAAAGCAATAGAGGGAACAAGTCTCTCTCTCCTGTGGTCATAGTGTGAAGCCACATCTCAGTGAAAGGGCATCTTGGAAGAACACCTGGCATCTTGGAAGAAAACCAGTAGGTTGTAGAAAGAACCATGTCCAGACAGCGAGTATGCATAGATCTCACGAGGAGGTGTGTGAATTTCAGAGAAAACATCCCTCTTGGTCATTTGTTTCCCATGGACTTGAGAAATCAGGAGACCTAGAAGCAAATTTTGTTTGAAAGGATCATCTTCTAGGTCTCAAGAAAGCATAACTGGAGTAAAGCTAAAGTGCTCATTGGTACAAGTGAACGAGACTTGTGGTCTACTTACAAACTGATTGTTTGGCTTCTAAGACTTGACTGATAAGAGCCTTTTATGTTATAAGAGAAATCAGATTTGGCCTCTATTGTGTGTCTAACATCATATAGTCTTTCTGCACTGTATAGTAGAAAGGATAATATCCAACCTAGACAATCACATCAGCTGCTAAGGGACCAGTGTAATAGCTGTGATTCATCTTATGATGGAAAAACAGCTGTTACTTTTTTTTGGTATAAAATGTATGTTCTGTTGGTTTATTTTTGTTCACATGTTTTCTGTGAAAATTAAGAAGGAAGAAACCAAATTGTTGGAAGAGATAAAACGGCTTAAGCAAGACAAACAAGCTCTTGAAGTAGATTTGGGACAGATGAGGAGAGAGAGAGATTTGGCAAGAGCCCAGATTGTTTCTACTTCAGGTAAAGGACTTATTTGTGGTGGCTCTCATTTCAATTAATAAGATAATTGCTCTTTACCTGTGTTTCACTAAAAAAAAGTATAAAACTTAATTATTTGTATTACAGGAGGGCTTAGCAGCCCCATAAATTTGATATAAAGGCTTTGAAATGGACTTATGTTTGAAAACTTAATTTGTGACACACCTTTAAACTTTGGTAAAGAAAAAGTAATGGCAAAGTGCCTGAAATGTACCTGAGAATGATGTAGTATCTGACTGATAGCTTTGTTGCAGATTTCTAACTGGAATAAATTAAATCAAGTATTTCTTGCCTTGTAGGTGAAAAATCTTATGAGATAAAGATTATAGAAGAATCATACAAACAGGAAATCAGTCTTTTGAAAAAGAGATTGCAGTGGTATGCAGAAAATCAGGAACTTTTAGATAGAGATGCAACTCGTCTTAAATATGCAAAAGAAGAAATTGAGAAATTGAAACTACAGGTGATCACAACAGTTCAAGGTTTATTTTGTAAATTAGTATTTATAGAAGTAGTGCCCACAGGATACAACTTGGTTATTCAATATATGCTAGCTTTCATATTCAAGGTGCAGTATTGGAATACATCAAAATCTTTTACTTAAATACAGAAGGCCTGATATTCACTGTGTGTGAAATGGAGGATTTAGATGTCTGAGAGCTTCAAACATTTTATTTTCAGTAGGCACTTCAGTGGCATTTCTGGAAATAATTCTAAATTGATAGGCATGTCCTAAAGAACAATCTATTGACTAAGAGTACCAGGTAGCAGTTTCATTGTTACACTAAAATTTTAAAAAATACATGCCATATGATATGGTAGTGCTTAAAATAGCATTATCCCAAAGTGTGGGGCATGCACCCTTTGGAAGCTGAAAGGAATAGCTTTTGGAGACAAGCTTCTCAGGCTTCTCTACAAATACAGCATTGCAGCTGCGCCGCTGCAACACATCCAGTGAAGACGTTCTATGCCAACAGGAGAGACCTCTGCCACTGGCATAATAAAACCACCTCCATGAGTGGCAGTAGCTATGTCAGTGGGAGAAGCTCTCCCATCAACATAGCACTGTTGTTCATCCCCCTGAGTAACATAACTTATGCCGACATAAGCTGTAGTGTAGACATAGCCTCAATCATTCTCCAGAGTCTGAGGAAACTTTCTTTTCTTGGAAGAAAAGGGCTGTAGTAGTTGAAAAGAGAACCTTTCAAAACAGGAAGCAAATGAAACTAAGTCAGAGAGCCTGAAACAATAGCTGTGAGGTGTGAACTGCCCCACTTATTTCAGTGGCTGCTAATTCAAATGCCAGTTCATGAATGCATGTAGAAAGCAGAGAAAGTATTTGTATTATGAACATCTTGAAGTGAGGGAGAGGGTTGCAAATGATGTTTAAATCCTACATAGAGCTTAATTTCTATAACACAAGGTGGATGGGGAGGAGGTGGCTTGACTGGTTTCATTTTTCTCAAGGTAGGCTTACTTTCAAATGTTTGAGAAATACAGTGAGATTTCTCTCTCATTTGGGTGAACAGTTTTGTGTATTGAAGGATAAACTTTACATTGAAGCATTATTATTACCCATGTTTCTAAAATAACATCCACCAGAGATGTAGTAGATAATCGGAATGTGTGTTCATATAATGGTCCAATATCTCTCTAGCAGTGCATTGCAATATTAACATTAGGTGGGAGCTCAGTTCCAGATATTAAACTTGAACCTTCATGGCCAGATTTTCTCCTGTGCCAGAGCTTTGGTGATGGGGAAAAATGGGAGCATCAAGGAACTGGTTCCGGTTCCCTGAACCTGACAGCCAGCCCTGGTTTAGACATACCAAGATGTGAGGGGTTGCAAGTGCTTTGGAGGATAGGATTAAAATTCAAAATGATCTAGACAAATTGGAGAAATGGTCTGAAGTAAATAGGATGAAATTCAGTAAGGACAAGTACAAAGTACTCCACTTAGGAAGGAACAATCAGTTGCACACATACAAAATGGGAAATGGTTCCCTATGAAAGAGTACAGTGGAAAGGAACCTGGGAGTCATAGTGGATCACAAGCTAAATATGAGTCAACAGTGTAACACTTGCCAAAAAAAAAAAAAAAAGCAAACATCATTCTGGGGTGTATTAGCCGGAGTGTTGTAAGCAAGACACGAGAGAGAAGTAATTCTTCTGCTGTACTCTGTGCTAATTAAGCCTCAGCTGGAGTATTGTATCCAGTTCTGGGCGCCACATTTCAGGAAAGATGTGGACAAACTGGAGAAAGTCCAGAGAAGAGCAACAAAAATGGTTAAAGGTCTAGAAAAGATATAGAAATGCTCTCTGAGGGAAGATTGAAAAAATTGGATTTGTTTAGTATGGAGAAGAGAAGACTGAGAGTGAACTGTCAGGGTAGTTAAGGACTGGAATAAGTTGCCTAGGGAGGTTGTGGAATCTCCAATCTCCATCACTGGAGATTTTTAAGAGTAGGTTAGACATTTTAAGAGTAGGTTAGGGATGGTCTAAATCAGTGGTTCTTAACCTTTCCAAACTACTGTACCCCTGAAGCCTGAGTCCCACCCCCACGGGGCTGAGGCATGTAACTTAGTTTCATGGCGCCCCTGTGGCTCCAGGCAATTGCCTTTCTTGCCACCCCCAATACCAGCTCTGCACTTGCGACCCCTCTAAAACCCCAGGTTAAGAAACACTGGTCTAAATAATACTTAATTCTGCCATAAGTTCAGGAGACTGGACTAGATCCCTTCTGGTCCTACGATTCTATAATTTAGAGCTGTTGCTGTGCATCTCTAAATTACATCACTGAATGCAAAGCTGTGAACTCTTAAATTGTGTCCTTAACTGACCTTACCTCAGTAGAGGACATCATAGGCTAGCTCTACCACATCACCTCCCACTCCCCCCACTCCACATCAAGAGGATTGAGGGCAGACATTCAGGGCACAGACCTGGCAAAGAGTTGTCCGCAACAAGTTCCCTTCTGATGAGGGAATTCTCTGCTAAATATCTGCAGCTAGATTACAATTCCCTTGCCCCTCTCTGGCACAGAGACAATAGCTCAGCATGAAAATTTGGCCCATAGGCTTTTAGCTATCAGACAAACTATACTGATAAGTAGGATAGACTTCTGTATGAGTCCTGTTCAAATATGAAATACTTTCATTATAGTTAATTTGAAATAATTACAAATATTTTCAGTTGGGCTAATGAAGTGAACCTTTTGCATATATTTTTGTAATGTACCATTGCATATGTTGGATAGGTTGATAAGCTCAGAACCGAAGCTGGGAATCAGTCTGTGCAACAGAAGAATCGTTTAAAGGACAGAGCAGCAGATACAAAAAGAATTCAAGATCTTGAGCGACAAGTATGTAATAAGATTACTTTTCTCAGTGTTTTATAATTTGTGGAAAATGCAGTAAATGCTCGTTGCTGTCGAGAGCATTCATTAATATCAAGGTACTGGAAAAGTCCCATGATAAATTGAACATTTTTTGTCCTTATAGAACTGTCTTACCTTGCTAACAGTGATAGTATTTCTAGCAGCAACTTACTTTACCAGTACACTTCTCAATTCTTATTGCCATGTGTAAAGATTTTGTTTGAATATTTTCTTTCCCTCACCTCCAGGATGAATGTTCTGGGACCTGCAGTGAAGTAATAATGACATTAATCTGTTGCTAGGAGAGTAATTTGGATATTGTATAACTAACATTGAGATCACTGTAGGATCAAGTACTAATTGGTGAATAGGATGGGAGGAAAAAGCAAAAAGAGCCCAATGCCATGAATATTTTATGTTTTATAGGGCCTGTAAATCTTAAAAAGCATCAACTAAGCAAATGGAGGATTCAAAGGGCATCTTAGGAAAAGATGGTTTAAATTCAAACTACTAAACCAACAATGCAGCCAATGAGTCTTGTCTGTATATTTCAAAATCTAAAACAAATCTCTGTTCTTGGGCGGGGAGGGGAAGGGGGGGTATAAGAAGAGGGGCTGTGCGTGCATGTGCCTTTATTGCTTTTGAAACATTCCAATAAAAGCCCTTGTGATCTCCTTTACAAATCTTCCCCCAGCAAATTGTCACCTCCACCTTTTTAAAATGAATGGTATTAAAGTAAGAAATAAGAGATTTTTAATTCAAAATCCAGGAAACTGCTTTTTTGTACAGTCAATGTCTGACTAGTGATCACAGAAATGTAATTATTTTTTAAATGAAGATTTATCCTTTAGCATTTTTTTTCTAGGTATAAAATGTAAAGGATTGAAAATACACTAGTGGTAATGCATTCAGATAAAGAACCCTATGAAAGGTTTTACTTCAAGTGCTTCTCTGTATATGTTCCACTGATGGTGTACATGCAACCAGTGCCCTCTGACCACTCCTGCCCCCTGAGTGTCTTCATGCCACCAACCAAAGGTATAAGGGGGCAGGGCAGAACCTAACCTTACTAATTGCTTCTCTGGCTACAGCTTGGAGCTTGCAGTGTTTGTGACCTGTTCTTTGTTATATAAATAGTTAGGGATAGGTAGTTAGGTACTTAGTAGTTAGTCATTAATGTTAGAGTTTTTTTATAGTGTTTCCTTTCTTCCGTTTAGAAGGAAACTTGTTTGATTTGCCTCATAGTCCTGGTACGAGGATAAGTCACTCTCTCTTCACTGCAGAGTTAACTTAGGCCTGGACTACACTACAGAGTTTTGTTGACCAAAGTCAGTGTTTTGCGCCAAAACAGTGGAGATGTAAACATTGCAAAGCCTCTTTTCCCCCACCGACAAAACTTCCCTGATTTGGCGACAAAGTAAAACCACTTCGATGAGAGATGTAGAGCTTTTAGCAACAAAGCGTCAGTGTAGACACCGCACTTGGTTATGTTGTGGTAAATGGCCTCCAGGAGGTGTCCCTCAATGCCCATCCTGAATGTTCTGGTCAGCAGTTTAAACTCCGCTGCCCTGCAGCCATCTGCCCCTCCCACTTTAAAGGCCCAGGAATTTTTGAAATTCCGCTTCCTGCTAGTTGGAGTGGAGAGCTCACATTGCATCTTCTCAGCTGACAGTGATAACCATGGGAATATTTTCCTCATTTAGATCTAACCAGCCATAAAGGCATCTCCAGCATGCTTTTAATCTGCCAAACACACATTCCACAGTCATTCGGCACCTGCTCAGACTGTTATTGAAGCACTCCTTGCTGCTGTCCAGGTTGCCCGTATAAGGCTTCATGGGCCATGGGAGTAAAGGAGTACACGGGTCTCACAGGATCACTATGTGCGTTTCAGAATCCCCCATTGGAATCTTTTGGTTTGGAAAGAAAGTCCCTGCTTGCAGCTTTCTGTACAGGCCAGCATTCCTGAAGATGCATGCATCATGCACCTTCCCTGACCACCCCACGTTGACATCAGTGAAATGCCCACTGTGATCCACAAGCACCTGCAGTACCATAGAGAAGTACCCCTTTCTATTGATGTACTCCATCACAAGATGGTCTGGGGCCAAAATTGGGATATGCATGCCATCTATTGCCCTGCCACTTTTGAATTCCATTGCCGCAAAGCTATCCGCTATTTCCCACACATTTCTAAGAGTCACGATCCTTCGTAGCAGAATGTCATTAATGGCCCCGCACACTTGCAGTAATGCAGCCCCAATGGTGGACTTCCTGACTCTGAACTGATTCATGACCAACAGGTAGCAGTCTGGAATTGCCAGCTTCCACACTGTGATTGCCATGCGCTTCTCCACCAAGAGGGCAGCTTTCATTCTGGTGTCGTTTTGCTGCAGGGCAGGGACAAACTCTGCACACAGTTCCATAAAGGTGGCATTGCTCATTCAAAAGTTCTGCAACCACTGCTTGTCATCCCAGACCCACGTGATAATGCGATCCCACCAATTAATGCTTGTTTCATGCGCCCAAAAGCAATGGTGCACCATGTGCAACTCCTCTGTGAATGCCAAAAGAAATCTGGTGTTCTTTCTTTTGATGGCACACAGCAGGTCAGGCACGTCGGATTCCTGTTCTTCTTTGAGTGATGTCCCTGTGGGTGCTCCACTTTAGGTGTCATCACATCCCGCATCCTTGATTGGAGATCTTTACAGCAGTACCCATCCAGGCCATGTGTGCGCAGCTTCTGTCTCACAGCACCCTTTCTGGCATGTGTGTGACCCGACCCCATCAGTTCTTTCTCAACCGTCCACAGTCTGAGACAGATCCCTCAGCAGTTCCAGATTTCACTTGTCCTACTACGAATATCTTTAGAAGTAGTTTAGTTTAGTCAGTAGTTTACCTTACTTACCTTCTTAAAAAAACCAACAAAAAATCCAATAAACAACTTTGGTTATTTTTCCCCTCCTCTTTCCCTCTTCCTGAAAACCCCAATTTAGAATAGAATAAGTGGAATAATCCCAAAATATAGACTATTATATTATGCCTGGTTCATCAGGATTTAAAAGGTGTACCATAGGGATGCCATCCCAGTGTCTGAAAGCCAATGTGTCTGCTGCCTGGGGGAAACAAATGCTGCAAAAATGCACAAACTGTTAAAAAAAAAAAAAAAAAAAAAAAAAAAAAATTTAATGCCAGAGCAGGAGAGAGAGGGATCTGAGGTTGAAGTTTATCTTGGTGGAGAAGAACCTCAGACTCTCCTCTGACCCAGGACAGAAAACACTTATTTAGAAAAGACTGAAAGAACTCTCAGGAAAAGATCCTCAACGTCTCCAAGCAGGAGCAAAGCAAGGAAAAGGAGTTCACCCTAGGGACTAACAGCCCCAAAACTTAGTGCCCATGAGGCGAGAGGTTCCTCAGGTACGACTCGGGCTCTGGCACTCAAGGACTCGAAATGTCCCAGTACGGAGTTGAGAGACAGACAAAGCATCCTCTTCCAGCTTGGCACCGATGAAAGAGACAGAGCAGAGATCAAAGGCCCAATAGTCAGCCATCCTGTCGATGGTGCCATCAGATGCTATGCACCAATAACAATTCAATCGATCAGTATGACTGCAAGAAAGATCACGACACTGGCCATAACACCAGCATGGACAACCAGCAGCACGACCATGGCACCGACATGAGATGCACCACTGCTATTGCCAAGGACAAGCAACACCACTGTCACCAAACAGAGAGAGTAGTAAAATCGTCCCCAATGTCAGGGATGATCAATTCCCCATTGCATTTTGCACACAACGAAGCTCTCTCCAGTACCCTTTTCAAGTGAAGAGGACAGTGAGGCAGAGGAGGTGGGATTTTCATCAGAGCATTCCTCTACTACCAGACCACCTTCAGAGGCACCCAGCCATACACCTCACAAGAGAACCAGTGCATCTCCCTGGTATGGGCCACCATGGTTCAGACCACCCATGCCATATCGCAGTCAATGGCAGAACTAGGATACATGGTCAAACTATTCCTAGAGCTTATAGCAGACCACCCAGCCCACATAAAAGCAGAGCGAGATCTTCTACACGCTCAGTTCCATCTGCATCTGAGCCCACTCCAGAAAATGCACAGGTGATGGAGACAAGCACTGATCAAGAAACATCTTCTCTTAGGCATGATTCCTCATCCTTGCCTAGTGGTTCTCAGCCCTTGACCTTCAGGAGGCCTACTCCATATCACTATCCACCCTGCACACAGACGTTTTCAGGGACACACATCTCAAAGAACCTCAGTTACAACATAAGGTGAGTAACCTTCTCTTCAGATTGGGAGTTCCTGATATACTGCATGAGCAGCTGCAATGTGTTCAGAACACTGACCACAACATTGGAGAGCAATGCAGGATCCATCTTTTCAGATGGTGGGTGTGCACAGTAAACAAGGTCCATTGAAAAATACTGTGAAACGCAGTTGGAAACCCATGGAATGACAGGACGGAAAACACTGGGATAGTGCGCCTGCACCCATGATACACTGCAATCCTCTCCACCTTCCCACAACTCCCAGCTCCAGAAGGTGGCAAGTTGCACAGTGGGATAGCTACCCACAGTGCACTGCTCTCACTGTCAATGCTAGAGCAACAATTATGGTTGAGCTTCCATGACACAATGAGTGTTGTGTGAACAGGTACAAGCGTTGTAATTATAGTGCTTTTGGATCATCATCGCTTGCATCAACAACACTCTGTAATGCAGACGAGACCTTAGATTCTTACTTGGATGTTGTCCCAAGCCCCTTCCTGTCCACACACACAATACATTTACCTGCATTTGGACCAAAAAAATGCCACCGTGACTAAACAACAGAGTAAAAAAACTGCATCAGTCTTCACTCACAGAGGACGTGAGGAAGATTCCTACATCTGAGCCATTCTTTTTCGATGACACATCTAAGGCACTGCCCCATGCTGAGGTGTCAATAGAGGAGATTTTAGAACAAATTGATCAATTTAACAATAAGAAGTCACCAGAATGAGATGGCATTCACCCAAGAATTCTGAAAGAACTCCGATATGAAGTTGCAGAGCTACTAACTCACGTCACCTCAATCCCTGGAAAAATCATGGAGCAGGTCCTCAAGGAATCCATTTTAAGGCACTTAAAAGAGAGGAAGGTGATCAGGAACAGTCAGCATGGATTTACCAAGGGCAAGTCATGCCTGACCAACCTGATTGCCTTCTATGAAGAGGTGACTGGCTCTGTGGATATGGGGAAAGAGGTGGACGTATATACCTTGACTTTAGCAAAGCTTTTGATACAGTCTCCTACAGCATTCTTATCAGCAAGTTACAGAAGTATAGGTTGGATGAATGGACTATAAAATGGATAGAGAGCTGGCTAGATCATCAGGTTCAACAGGTAGTGATCAATGGATCGATGTCTAACTGGCAGCCGGTAACAAGCGGAGTGACCCAGGGGTCGGTCCTGGGGCCAATTTTGTTCAGCATCTTCATTAATGATCCAGAGGTGGGGGTAGATTGCACCCTCAGCAAGTTTGCAGATGACACTAAGTTGGGCAGAGTGGTAGATACTTTGGAAGGTAGGGATAGGATACAGAGTGCCCTAGACAAATTGGAGGATTGGGCCAAAAGAAATCTGATGAAGTTCAACAAGGACAAGTGCAGAGTGCTCCACTGAGGATGGAAGAATCCCATGCACAGCTACAGACTGGGGACCAACAAGCTAGGCAGCAGGTTTGCAGAAAAGGTCCTCGGGATTACAGTGGATAGGAAGCTGGATATGAGTCAGCAGTGTGCCCTGGTTACCAAGAAGGTTAATAGCATATTGGGCTGCATTAGTAGGAGCATAGCCAGCAGATCGAGAGAAGTCATTATTCCCCTCTATTTAGCATTGGTGAGGCTGCATTTGGGGTATTGTGTCCAGTTTTGGCCCTCCACTACAAAAAGGCTGTGGACAAGCTGGAGAGAGTCCAGTGGAGGGCAACAAAAATGATTAGGGGGCTGGAGCACAAGACTTATGAGGAGAGACTGAAGGAACTAGGCTTGTTTAGTCTGCAGAAGAGAAGAATGATGGGGGATTTGATAGCAGCCTTTAACTACCTGAAAGGGGGTTCCAGGGAGGATGGAGCTAGGCTGTTCTCAATGGTAGTAGATGACAGAACAAGGAGCAATAGTCTCAAGTTGCAGTGGGGAAGGTCTAGGTTGGATATTAGGAAATTGTTTGTTTTTCACTAGGAGGGTGGTGAAGCACTGGAATGGGTTACCTAGGGAGGTGGTGGAATCTCCATCTTTAGAGGTTTTTAAGCTGTGGCTTCACAAAGCCCTAGCTGGAATGATTTAGCTGAGATTAGTCCTGCTTTGAGCAGGGGTTGGACTAGATGACCTCTTGAGGTCCCTTCCAACTCTAATATTCTATGATTCTATGATCATGAGTGGTGTGGAGAAAGTGAATAAGGAAGTGTTATTTAACCATTTACATAACACAAGAACCAGGGGTTACTCAATGAAATTAATAGGCCACAGGTTTAAAACAAATATAAGGAAGTACTTCTTCACACAACGCAGTCAACTCATTGCCAAGGGATGTGGAACTCATTGCCAGGGGATGTTGTGAAGGCCAAAAGTATAACTGCGTTAAAAAAGAATTAGATAAGTTTACAGAGGGTAGGTCCATCAATGCTATTAGCCAAGATGGTCAAGGACGCAACCCCATGTTCTGAGTGCCCCTAAACCTCTGACTGCAAGAAGCTGAGACTGGATGAGAGGGGATGGCTCACTTGATAAATTGCCCTGTTCTGTTCATTCTCTCTGGAAGCCTCTGGAACTGGCTACTGTCAGAAGACAGGATGCTGGTCAAGATGGACTATAGGTCTGTCTTACTAGGGCCATTTTATGTTCTGATTTTCAGTGAAAACCACAATTTTTTTAATCAAATCTCTATCTAACTTGAGTTAATTTTCTTTTTGACAGATTAAAGAAATGGAAACAATTCTAAAAAGAAGACATCCAAATTCTTTGCCTGCTTTGATATATGCTGCTGCTGCAGCTTCTGAGGGAGGTGGTGACATTTCAGCTAAATCCAATACAATTGATTTCCTGGAAAGAAGAATTAAAAAGTTAGAAATGGAACTTGAGGGTAAAGATGAAGAAGCTAAAAAGAGTCTTCGTGCCATGGAACAACAGTTTCAAAAAATAAAGGTAAGTAGGGGCTGGTCTACACTATAGAGTTTTGTCAACAAAAGTCAGCTTTTGTTGACAAAACAGTGGAAGTATACACAATCAAATGCTTCTCCCACCAATGTAACTCCCTTGATATGCTGACATAATAACACCACCTCAACAAGAGGTGTAGGGCTTATGTCAGCATAGATAAGGCAACACAGTGTCAAATGTAGACACTGCCTTCCCTTACATGGGTAGTTATCTGTCATTCTTGACAAGAAAACCAGCTGAGAGTGGGGCGAAAAGCCTCGGGTGACTGGACCTCAGCTTCCGGCTGCAAGCCAGGATGGGAGAAGCTGCAGGTAGCTGGACCCCAGCTCCCAGCTGCAACCCGGGGCGGGAGAAGCCATCGGCGGTTTCTCCAACTGTGCTCCCTGCTGGGAGCCGGCTCACGGTGGCGGTGGGAAAGCCGGGGCAGCTGAACCCTACTGCCAAGCTTCGGGCTGCTTCCTCCTGGGAAAGTGGAGGGGGAGCCCCTGGTGGTTTTCCCTGGCTCCTGGCAGGGAACAGGGAGAGGAGAAGCCCAGGGCTGGCTCCTGGAGGGGAATGGAGTGTGTGTGTGGGGGGGGGGGCAGCAGCAGCTCACCGGGAGCCAGCTTGTGGGGCTCCCAGCTGACAGCCTGGTTTTTCAGCTCCTCACATTGCCCCATTGCCCGTCTTAGGTGGAAGTGCTCCTAGTGAGGAAACGCTCCACCAACCCAAGGAAGTAGTGTGGACGTTAGCCACAGCAGTAATTACTGTGCTGGCTATAAGTTGACCTATGTTAGGTCGACTTATTTTTTGAATGTAGACAAGGCCTAATTTAAGGCTATCATCAGGCCCTTATACATGTTGAGTAACAACTTATTTCAAGTAGTGGTTGGAGAGAGAGGTTCTACGGAATATAAGGGTATCTGTCCCTAAGGTAGTAACATTGCAAGTGGAAGGCAAAGATAACATTTGGGGAAAAGAATATTTGAAAAAGATTTTGGGAATAGAAATTTCAAAGCTTTGTGTGTCTAAAATATAGTAGACCTGTAAAAACATTTTGAAAGTGACAGAGAGGAATTAAACTTGCAGGACAGATTGCTTGGGTCTTCTTAAAAAACCTTTCATCAATAGATGGAGGGGACTTAATTCTACAGGATACAGAGAGGAGGTGCACATCTACCAGGCTGCACATACAAGTTAAATAAGCATGCAGGCTGCAACAGCATAATCCACTTACAAATTGCAGTCTCTTCTGCATGTTGAGCCAGAACTTGTCTCCTCACCTTTTTCTTCATGGATGTCCAGGACACAGA
The DNA here is from genome assembly GCF_026122565.2 of Emydura macquarii macquarii. NCBI lineage: Eukaryota > Metazoa > Chordata > Testudines > Chelidae > Emydura > Emydura macquarii. The sequence continues at coordinate 2,987,072 of NW_027132434.1, forward strand.
AGTGTTATGTTGGCGGTTTGTGGATTGGGGATTCCTGCAGAAAGTGTCCTGGGCCCTGATCTGCAGCATGACAATTAGGTGTTAGGTTGCCATTGCCCAGGAAAGCTCATACTTCTGCCAGAATCGTGGCACCAGATCTGAAACTCTGTATTGGAAAGTCCTGCAGGTATGGCAGTGGGCTTTGTCCCACAAAACCAATTTTGGTCACTCCTAACCTAGCAGGGAAAGAGAATATGATCTTGAAAAGACTGAATCAGTTGGTGATAGACCATTTTTGAATAAAACCTGGCAATCGCCTGAATGAAAAATTACCAGTCTTCTGCTCATGGCACCAGGAGGAGAAAATACACTGCTAAGGTTTTCCTTCTCTATATACTTGAGAGGACGATTCCTTGTGTATCTGTCTACTAGTACCTCTGGAAGAGAATGTCATGACAGAGCTCAAGAGAAACAAGGGTTTTATGATCTTGATGGTCTCTTCCATCTGAGTCTGTATAGGACAATCTTTTTGTTCTATTTGTACAATGGGGTTCTGGTCCATGATGTGGGCTTCTAAGCACTATAGTAATGCAAATAATTAATAATAATAATATAATTTTGAGCTCCAAAGGATATGGCAGTGGCCAGTCCCATCACAAACCATTCATATTTGCAAAGTGGAAACTAGCTAACAGTTGAATGGTTATGTTTAACAAAAACACGAAATGCTGTGAATTTCTTAGCGAGCCAACATGCTCTTAATGTTAAACTGAGAATGGAATGTTAATTTGTCTGTTCATACTGATGATAGCTGAATAGAATCATCCAGCACAGTAATACAATAGAAAACATTCATTTTCCTGATAATTGGCTTTAATTATTATTTTCTTTATAGCTGTTACAAGGTGCTCATCTATCCCTACTAAGAATAGTTCCTTAGTTTGCTGATATACCATGGTTTTTATGCTGCAGGTAGCTTAATGAGTTATCACATTCATGAGGCTGCTTTCTGAACTACCTAAATTATAGTGTTTGTAAATATTACTGATTTTGTTATGTATAATGTGTTAAACATTTACTTAAGGTGCTTAATCCCTTAATTTATACAAAAAAGGAGTGATAGATGTGCAACTCTGTAAATTGCTTTTTTTTTTTCCCCCCAGCTTCGGTATGAAGAAAGACTTGTAGAGCTTGAACAGCTCCTTGCCTATAAATTGATGAATGAACCACAGAAACTGCATGACAACAAAGCCAGTTTTACAGCAACTGAGCAAGAACTTCACAATGTAAAGGAGGACCATCAGATCACAATAAAAAATCTTCAAACAGAAATTGAAAATCTTAAAAATCAGAACTCCCAGTTAGAACTCAAGAAATGTGAAAGAGATGAAGACTTACAAACGATAGAATACCAGGTGGAGCAAGCTCATGCTAAAGCCAGGTTGGTAAGATTAAATCAAGAACTGATCACCAAAAGTAGAGAGATACAAGACCTAACAAAAACTGTGGAGAGACTTCAAAAAGAGAGGACGATGATGTTATCAAATCAGAACTCAAGTGACAAAACTGACAATAAGGAAAAGTCTACAGAAATTTTGAAAAAGGATATTTTAACAACAAGTAAAAGGAATTCCAGCACAAATGAACCCTTCCCAGATACTCTTGATGATAAAATATACCAGCCACATAACTTTGCTGATTCCCATATTTCAGAAGTTCTGCAAGAAAATGCCAGGTTAAAAGATGAGCTAGAAAGACTGTCTTTGGAAATGAGCCAGGAGAGGGTCAGGTCTCAAACAGCACTGGCTCATTCTGAAAGTAACATACGAAGGTAAAACAGTCATTGAATGCATTCATTAAAATATTGGGGTCCTGGCAGCAGTTAGTAATGATACTGTGTCTTTTGACAAATAGATGACATATATGAATCCAGCTAACATTAGTAATGACCAAAAAGCTGCTACCTTATCATACTACTGTCTAACTTAGTTGGTGATTTCTGTACAAGTATTCATAGACAAGTGTGTATATGTCACACAGATTGCCACCTCATTTGGCATTAATTGGCATATTTCTGGTCAAAGATGATGGAATAAGACTGATGCTTTTGAATGGATCAGAATGATGTGAGACAATCATTTCCATCGGTGGCTAAGTATGCTTCCTTCAGAGCCGTCCTTGCCCTCATTTAGGAACAACATGCTGAGAAGAGAACATAGGTCTTCTATGTAGTTATATCACTGCTATTAAGACAAGCGCTTTTTACTAAAACCAGAATTTGCTATGGCTTTCTGTAAGAACAAGGTTATTTAATATAAATTGTTGCAGCCTGGATGCCTTTGTCTTTTCATCTAATAATGTAATACTAATACTCATGGCCCAAATCTTCAAATTTGGATACATGCATAATTTCATGCACAGTTACCAAAATTATGCATGTAGTCAGAGTAACTGCATACACATGGTGTTCACATATAGTGTACAATCTTTGTAACTTCTAACAAATGAAGTATGTGCAATTTTGACGTTAAGGGGCCTATAATTTAATTATTTTAAATGTATATGCACACAAAATTTTGTTGCTACAATTTTGGGGAACAGCTATATGCGTAGCTTTCTTTCACAGGACAAAGGAAGATACAGCAGAATACATTGCAGCTCTAAAAGCATCCCATCAGAGAGAAATGGAGAAAATTCTTTGTCAACATGCATTGGAACATTCTTCTTCTAAAGTAGCTGAACTAAATAGCAAAATTTCAAGACAAGAGGTAAAATAAAATAGTTATATATCTATGTTCCTAATTAATGTTGAGTTATCAGTTATGACTTTAACAGAAAATGGTCCAAATTTGTGGTGACTTAGAAATTAAATATTTTAAAGTATGCCATATTGTTTCAGAAATGGGACTTGTCCAACAAATATTAATGAATATTACATAAGAAAAATGTAAAGAGAATATACATGGCATAAAGATAATATGGAAATATTTTACATTCAAATCAACTATATGACTAATTAACTACATCACTATTGGTTTTTGTCTAATATAAGGTACAATACAATTACAAATTAATATTAAGATTCAAGAAATCTTATATATATTTTAATATTAAAATTCAAGAAATATTGTTTGTATTACTTTGAAGAGTTTTAAATCTGTCAGAGATTTACATTAATGAGGAATATTTAAAATATTTCCTTAGATCTTAATTAAACATCTACAAGAACAAGTTAATGAGCTGCACAGAGATCAAGAGTCCATTGCAGTTTCCCAAATGCGAGAGGAAGTCTTACAGAAAGAAGTAAATGAAAGATTTGTTTTGTTGTTTCAATTCTGAGCTATCCGATTATAAAGCAAGAAATCTGTTTGATTTTTAAAAGGTTCCAATAATAAAGGAACCTGCAAAAATTCAAGCTTGTGTCAGCTTGAGGTCTTGGTAAATGAAGTTGGTTAGAATTTAAGTCTAATAATTGCTGTTTGTCTCAAATAAAACTGTGAATTTTAATTAGTTGGGATAGGATTGGCATTTATGTGAGCAAGGAAGCGGAACATGCCACAGAAAGCTTAACTCTTACATAATGCTTGTCCATTTCACTTTGATCTCTAGTACTTGATTCTGTGAAATCATGATTAGAAGTGACTGACATCTGAAAACTGCTTCATTGTGATAATTCAGATGCAATTCATTTTTTTTTTTTTTTTTTTTTTTTTAAAGCCGGGTGGTTTGTTGTTTTTTAACTAAGTGGGAAGAGAAATTGATTGGACAGTCAGATAATATACATTTTAAATAGACTCCATCCCATCTAAAGAGGCTATCATTTGTTGTTTTTTAATTAGGTCATATACTACAGTGCTTCCAAAAGTGTGAGGCCTGGTTCTCTTGAGAACCACAAACAGTTAATGGGAGAGCCACAACTGTTTGGGAAAAGATTTTAATTGATATGCCTGTTCTTGTTTTTCTAATTAAGAGACTATTAAACTAGGTCTAAAAATCACCTGCATTTTATCTGTATCTGTGTCTCATGCTGCTGCAGTAGCTGGGTGTACCCTCTGTTACCCTGAGATTCCGGTACCCCATAGGCCCTATCTCTTCAAGTGGGTAATTATTGTGGTCCACCCTGGGGGATTTACAAGGGTTTACCCGGAGTTCCCAATTGCAGCTCACTAAAAAACTCCCTAGGCCTGCCTGCTTAGTTTACCCCTCAGAGGACATAGATACAGTCCTCCAATCAAAGGATTGGCACTTAAACAGCAAATTCTTCAAAAACAAATGTCTCTTTATTAATTATTCATTTTAATACAATTAGGTTTTTAAACTGAAAGTTGGTCATTCATAGAACACACATAGAGATGAGCATTTAATAAGTACAGAATACTAGAAACTATACGGTATAAGGATTTTTAGGATTGAAGTGCAGTATAGCATAACATACATACAAAGTAACAGTATGTAAAGAAATCCTGCATACATATACCTAAATCCTTAATACACTGCAATATTCAGAGCTTATTACACTGTAGCAAGCAACACATAAGCATACAATAACATTACAATAACAATCTAAACATTGCTAGCACTATTATAAACTATCTAACATTCCATTAGTGCTGGCCAGGCAGTTACAGAATGGATAGGGTGATCACTCAGGCGGCAGGTATCCAGCTTTATTTACAGTCATCCCCATATATTTCTTATTACAGAAAGGTCTCACTTACATCCTCTAAAGTCTTTCAGTTGCATTTGAAACTCGTTCTTGGAAACAGATGACACCATTCGTATCTTAAGTATCTCAGCTCAAGAAAATCTTAGAATTGTTCAGTGATCACAAACTGAAGGCCAAGTTTTAAATCTAATCAGGAATTCTGGATTTCTGTTAAAGGAAAGTGTGATGAATTCTGTGCTAAAGCTATGAAAGTGTGCTGTTTCCATTAGCTTGTTGCTGAATAAAGTCACAAAACCATCTAATCTCTAGTAACCCTCTTGAATCTAGTGTCCTAGGGGGGAAAAATGGTATTTGGCTGGGTGGAGACCTACCAAGCTTTAAAACATCTGTAAGAAAGCCACAATACTGAAATATTTGGGACCCATGAGTCTAGTACATCTCTCTGCCAATGCAGGAATAAATCTTCTATCCTGCATCTCTATCTTTTGCTCTCTCACCAGGATAAATATGTGCATATTAAAATCTTTAGACTAGTGGTTCTCAACCTATTTACCATTGTGGGCCACACATGCAGTTCTTTATGTGTTATGTGGGCTGTATCCACAGAATATATATACTACCTGTATGGCCCTGAGGCTGTCACATGGGCTTCAGCTGTGTGCTGTTTGGACCTTTTGTTTTCAGACATTCAATTATCACACATCTATTTTAATTCCTTGCTGGTTTATTTAATCATTTTCTAAACCTACAATATCCTGGCTATTTTTTTCTGGTCATCTACTTCCCAGTTGCTCTACCTCTTCCATTGATATGGGCATACTGGAAGTATTGCTTTTGACTACATTAGTTTTGTTATTCTCTAGGAATCATATATCCCACACCTATATATTGTCTTTTTTTTTTATACCATTTATTACCTGTAAAACTATCCTCCATCATGCTAATGTTTGTCTTTTTTTCAACTGTTGCACAGTGTATTTGAACAACATTGCTAATGCTGTGTCACTCTAATACTAAAGTCATAAGCACCATAGAAGTGTTGCTAAAATAAAATCTTTTTTTTTTTTTTCTTTTTCATTGTAAGGCTTTAAATGTTGGAAATCTTAGTGATCTTACCCAGTGTCCTTGCTGGTATTTCTTTCACATCTTCTAGAACAGTATGTGCTCAAGCAGGAGGCGTTCTTGTGCTTTATCACAACTTAGAAATTTCCCTTGAGTGATGCTTAATCTTCATCTTATATGCATCTTAAAGTTCAGCTCTACTCTGAAAAATGACTATGTAAAAATAGCACCTTGTTACTCAGAAGATCTGTTCCTAGTGTATCTGTTTGACTTACAAACATTTTATTACGGTTGGTGATGTGTAAGAAGGAAGACTCCTTCCTGAACTACTGCTTCCAAGTTGAGTTTGAAGGGCTGGCAGTTAGAAAAAACATGATTGTATTTGTCAAGTGATTAATTTTGCTTTGGAGATCATTGACTTTGTGATTTTTCAGGGTAAAACTTCACTTGCATTTTTTTTATTCAGTTATGTAATAACTATTAATGTTAGTGTGAAATAACTTTTAACCATTTAATGCCTAGAATCCAATTTAGCTAAACTGGAAAATAAATGCGATTATTCATTATGGGGGAATTGCTATTAAATGGGATGGGGTTGAGCTTCACTAAACTACCAGTGCCTTAGATAAAGATATGGACATTTTGGGAGAGTCACAATTCAGATATTTTGAATGCTAATCTACCTCTGAATTGCTGTGCACAATCATTGCTGCATTCACTACACCAATCTGTTAGATAACAGATTCCTAGCTTAACTAAAGAATGTCTTCAATTTAAAAATTTGGGATTTTAATCAGAAGATGCAGCATCTTTGGCTCTGCTTCTACGGCCTGAGGATGTGAACATAATGATATTTGGAACTGGTCACTTCGGTCTATTTTGAATTCAGCATAGTAAAGAATGGAGAATGAGTGGGACCCTCAGAATACAGCAGTACTGGGTATTGCATTTCAAGAAAGCAACACTGAGAAATTAAGCACTCTAGAAAGTTCTGATGGAACCTTTTTGAAATCCAAAAGTGTAGATACTGGCTAAGGGAATGATGACGCCTCAGACTGCAGTACCACTTAAAAATGCAAGGAACAGGCAGTAACCAAAATAGCTTCATGAGAAACCCCTAACCCACCCATCCATTTCCTAACCCTCCAAAACTCAGTTTCAATTCATTGATGAAAATAATTAATCTGCAAATTATTTAAGGTTGTAACATTAGACGAGAGGAGGTGCTAGCCCTGTTATATATTCCATCACTACCTTTTCTAACATATTGTTCTCTATTTTTGTCTCTGTGCAAATTGTCATTTTTTAAGTGATGTGTAGTCTTTGTCTGAGAACAATAGTGAAAAGTTATTTGTCAGTATATTATTTTATTATGTGAAAGAAAAGAGAAGTGTATAGGTAAGGGTTCATAGGCTCAGGCCCTCTGAGGTTCCTGGTCAGCAGGAGCTGCATGAGCTAGAGTCGGTGGTGCTTTCCACACCTTTTCTTGGCAGATGTATGAATCTGCATTAATGAGTTCTGGAGGAAAACCACTCCTAGCCATCCTCCACTAGAGATTAGGCTTCTGTAACATAAAGGAAATTTATAAGAGGGAAGAACCTTTGGGCTGTAAAATAAACTTGGATTATAAGAGTGGGCTAACATTCAAAATACTATGAAAGGAAACTTAAATGCATTTTGATGGGAAATCCTGTTTGTTTATATAACACTTAGTAAAGTTGGCACTACTTCATTACAAGTAACAATATCTCAAATTTCAGATGGCAAAACTGTTGGAAGAACTGAAAGAGGCTAAAGAGAGGCAGACTCCTGAGATGAAACACTTCTTATGTCTAGAAAGGAAAATCAAGTCTATGGAGATCAGACATGCACAAAGAGAACAAGAACTTCAGCAGGTAAAATAGAGCATCTCGGGACCTACCTCCCATGTATTTTGTCAGCATGTGTACAAATTATTGTAGACCATACTGCAGGAATCAAATACATTTTAACCAATGACATGATAAACCAAAGTCCTCCTTTTTTATGCCCGCTGGTCCATATAAATGTGTATGCAATCTTGCACCCACAATTATTTACATGGGCAACTAAAGTTACTTGTACATTGGATCTCAAATGAGATACTTAGAAATCCAGTGTAACAACGATTTGTAGATGACAAATTGCAATAAACAGGAACACTACGTTTAGAAAATGAGAACCAGTGTGTATCTGCAGTTTTTATTAAATATTTATAAAATGAGCTCAACTTAATATTGATTGATTTCAGTCAGAGACCCCAAACAGAGATCAACAACATATGTTTGCTCAACTTTTAAATATTAGACAAACAGAAAAAACTTGCAAAATATTTCCCATATGTTCCATGTACTACCTTTCTCAAAAAATGTCCATAGGCTTCGTTTACTACCTTTATCCCAAATCTACAAATAAGCAAATAGACAATTGTATAATTCAGTGGTGGTTTGGTGAACTGGATCTTTTCTTCATATACTTCTTTTACTCTACAAAAATAATTTGGCCCTGTGGCCCAGATAGCAAGGCAGTAAGGAACTGCCAGTCAAGACAAAGCATAAACCCTGCCAGCCCATTTGTACCTGAATTAGGGTTTTCTTTTAAAACCTAATGTATAGCCATATATAATTTCAACAGGTAAAGTAATTTCTCTTTGGTTCTTGTACCTCATTTTATAGGAGGATCTAGTCTTTGTGTTCTTAGTAATATGCGGAAGGATCATTTTATATGCGGGAAATTACTTCTATATAGAACAAAAAATGGGTTCTTTTAGTATCTGGTCACCATCTTTAGTATGGGTCACTTTAGTATCTGAGTGCTTTTCAGTAGTGTATTAAGCAGTATGACTAATATCTCTCACACTCTCATTCTCTCTCTCATCCTCCCCCAGGAAGAGAATTGTATGTGAAGTGAAGTGTTTTGTTTTGGGGAATATTATTTTGGTAATTGAAGAAGGCAAAGTTGAAGTGCATCTTGTACTTGGAGTAGAAGGTGGTGAGGTTTGTACTGGTTTTTAGTTCCTCTGGGCATTGTTCTGCAGTCTTGAACTGGCCCCCAAGAAAGCCTTGTCTGCTGCACAGACAAGCTTTACCCTTTATGGTAGAAAGTTCCACTGTGTCAAAGAAAGTAGAACTTTCCACTTAGGATATAACAACATTCTTCTTTAAAAGCATCTAAGACATGATCGTGGAGCAGTTTATATCTTCATTACAATCAGTGAATGTCCTATTTCCATTCCTGTTCTGTCAATATTTAAAAGTCAAAACAGCAAGTTTTGTAACTTTTGTAATGTAACATTTGTTTTCTTCTTCCCCTAACTCTCCTCACCCACTCACTCCTACAACTTCAGATATTGAGTATCTCCCCTTTCTTTAAGCTCTAGAAAGTTCCTCAGTTCAGGTGGAAGTGGGCTGGCAGGGTTTATGCTTTGACTTAATTGGCAGTTCCTAACTGACTTGCTGTCTGGGTCATAGGGCCAAATTCTTTATTGGTGTGACTCCATTGAAATAAACAATGTGACCCAATATTTATTGTGAGGATTTTTTGTTTTGTAGAGTAAAAGAAGAGCAACACTGTAAGAAACACCAATCACTATTAAGTAATTTTCATTTTTCTGAGTTGATGAATATGTTTTGTTCAGTTTTTTTTTAATTTTTCCTTGTTTCCCAACTTGCAAATTTAATAATCTGCAATGGGACTCCTAGTCCTTTAAATCCAAAGCAGACCGTGAAGAGTTACAAAGAGATCTTACAAAACTGGGTGACTAGGTAACAAAATGGCAGATGAAATCCAATGTTGACAGATACAATGTGTAATGCACATCGGGAAAACATAATCCCAACTATACATATAAAATTATGGAGCCTAAATTAGCTGTTATGACTCAAGAAAGAGATCTTGGAGTCATTGTGATAGTTCTCTGAAAATATCCACTCTATGTGCATCATCAGTCAAAAAAGCTAACCATGTTAGGAATCATTAGGAAAGGGATAGTTTCTGTTTTATCTATCATATTGCCTCTTTATCCATGGTATGCGCATATCCTGAATACTGTATGCAGATCTGGTCGCCCTAAAAAGATGTATTGGAATTGGAAAAGGTACAGAAAGGGGCAACAAAAATTATTAAGGGTATGGAAAAACTTCCATATGAGGAGAGATTAACAAGACTGGGACTCTTCAGCTTGGAAAAGAGACAACTAAGGGGGGATATGGTAGAGGTCTGTAAAAACATGACTGATTTGGAGAAAGTAAATAAGGAAGTGTTATTTACTCTTTCTCCATAACACAAGAACTAGGGGGTCATCAAATGAAATTAATAGGCAGCAAGTTTAAAACAAACAAAAGGAAGTATTTCTTCACACAACGCACAGTAAACTTGTGGAATTTCTTGCCAGAGGATGTTGTGAAGGCCAAGACTATAACTGGGGTTCAGAAAAGAACTAGATAAGTTCATGGAGGATCTGTCCATCAATGGCTGTTAGCCAGGATAGACAGGGATTGCTGTTTGCCAGAAGTTGGGAATAGGCGACGGGATGGATCACTTGATTACCTGTTCTGTTCATTCCTTCTGAAGCACCTGGCTTGGCCATTGTCAGAAGACAGGATGCTGGGCTAGAAGGACCATTGGTCTGACCCAATCTGGCCGTTCCTATGTTTTTAGTAATCAGTAAAAATAAATAAAATAAAGGGACATTCTAATGTATTGAATGTTAAGAAGCATTGGCATCCTGGTCCTGACTAAGGCTCTTAGGGTACATCTACAAAGAAGCAACAGCCCATGGCAACGAGCCTGTGTCTGTGGACTGTGCTCATGCTACAACCCTAAAAATAGCTGTGTGCATGTTCAGGCTTAGGTTCTGACCAGCCCTGATCCCTAGCCTTCAGAACTTGAGCTTCAGCATGAGTCCGAATATCTCGCTGTTGTGAGTCCATGAGCCTGAGTCTGTGGACCTGGGCTCTGAGACTCATTGCCACAAGCTGCAGCTTGCCATGTAGAGGTGCTTTTCAGCGCTATGGCAATACACATAAATAATAAAAGTAACTGGCAGTTTATATCTTGGTATTACACGGGATTGAAATAATGTCTCTGCTTTCTACAGCACATTCCAGAATAAAATACTCTGTCTGGAATAGACATTACATTTAAGGAATGGCATATGGATTTTTATTTCCTTTGACACTAACATGTTTAAATTAGCTTGTTGGAATTTGGTGAGATTAGGAGTGAAAACTCATTCAGACCTATCTGCAGTAGCCTCAGGGCAATGTCACTATAGGCTATTTTTGGTGCATTTATACAGAGTTCATTACGCAGTTTGAGTATAGCTACAGCACAGGGTCTCTGTACCATAAAGAGAATCCAGATTTGGTCTGTTTTTGTTGCAAACTATTACTAATTGAATTGAATTGTGTGTGTATATATATATAGCAATTTTTAAAAAGGCTCAAAGGCCTGATATATTCAAAAGTTTTAAATATTTGTCATCAAGTCTTAAGTGCTAAAACTTTTAATTGGGACCTTTGGAAAGAATAAATCTCTTGCGAGACTTCTTTAATCTGAACTGAGTATAAACTCCCTCCCTCTCGTGATTCCCCCCCCCCCCCCCCAAATGTCTAAAGGAATTTATTGCTACTATCAAAAGTACATTTTCCAGTATTCAGAACAAATATTTCCATATAATAATTAGCAGTGGGCTTTGGGATTTAACATCAGAAACTTAATTAAAATGCAATAGTATATATTTTTGCAAAGGGACTGTCTGAACTAAGGAACGGTATTCAGTGAACTGAGGACTAGAAATCACTATACTTCTTGTTAATCGACTTATCTTTTACAGGTAGTGCAACAAACACAATTTGTTACTAAAGTGCAGCAAACCCAGGAAGTTGAGAAGTGGAAGAAACTGGCCCAATTAAAGAATCAAGAGTTGGAGAAATTTCAAGTGGAATTAGATTCAATATTAGATGTTTTACGGGAATTGCAGAAACAAGGGGTTGTTATTCCAGTACCTGTTTCAAGTGGATTAAACTTGCCAGAAAGATATTGGAAGACGTGACTGGGTAAGAACTGATCAGAGAAGTAGAATTTTAACCTAGACCGCTGTGAATATAAAACAATCACTGGTGTAATCCTTGCAAGTTCAGATACTTTCCATAAATTCATCTGAAATTTCACTCATCTAAAGGCAGGTTTTTACTGAACTATTGACTGATCATATTGTGGCTCATAATTTCTAATAATAAATTGTTTTCTTTATGAAATAATCCTGAACAAAAAATTAGGAATTTTGAGCCAGATGATTTTTTTCCATAAGCTAAATTGTTGTGAAGAAATCTGTATTTTGTACTCTTCCAACATCCTGTGGAACATTACTGAATACTTGACAGATGTACAGTTCTTATTCATATAGTGTAACTGATTGCTCAGTTGTATTCCTGTGTCAATCATCTGTGAAAATCTTGAATAACGTGGTCTATTTTATACAGAAATTGCTAACCTAGTAATATCAACCTTATTTATATTTAGGGCATAAAATCCTGTTTACATCTTTCCAATACTTCTCTCATCTTTTCACCCAATACTCTTTTGTATTTCCTCCCTTTCCTTTTTGGCCCCTTAAATTCTCCAGATGCTTGGAGGCCTGTGGCAGGGAAGGTGTTCTTTCCATGACAACAATGACCCCAGACTTAAGCCTGGTCTACAGTTAAAATTTAGAAAGACCCAGGGGGTGTGGAAAAAATTCATACCCCTAAGTGCCATAGTTAAGTCAACATAAGCTCCGGTCTAGACGCAGCTAGGTCGACAGAAGAATTCTTCTGTTGACCTAGCTACTTGTAGCTCGGGGAGGTGGATTATCTACATCGACAGAAAAATTCCTTCCATCGACATAGAAAGTGTCTATGCTACAGCATAACCATGGCAATGTTGCTGAAGCACTCATATGTAGACATAATCTTAGGAAACTGTTTTCTTTCAGATATTTCTGCAAAGCAGTGCCATTCATGCTAATATTGGTGGTGGTATCCTGATGATGCTAAGAGTTAAGTCAAAACTGAAGTAACTTAGTTCACAGGTCTACATCAGCACATGTATAGCTATAGATGAGTGCCTTTTCATAAGTAAACTACGTGGCCACACAAGTGATCATGTATGATTTTAAATAAAAAGCAGTTATATACCAATTTGTATCTTGTAAATTCCTATTAATACGCACTGGAGTGCCCCAATTGATATGCAGTGCAATATTTGCTCCTAGTTATGCTATATATTTTATATATACTGTACATGTAAAAATACACATGTATGTAAGGGCGTGCCTGTACAAACAATTAGACTGCAGCAAGCTGGGATGTGAAGCTACCAAGCACTAGCCTGTCCAGCCCGTGTTGTCTCTGCTGCATGTGTAACAGTTGGTTAGAGTGCTTCACTCTGGTCCTCTTTAAAATGAGACTAGCTCAAAGCACTCTGAAGAAATGTTAATTAATATGTGGCAGCTGGGTCCCTGAGAAGAGCTAGTGGGGGATGTATTCACACCCTAGCTGGCCAGTCTAATTGTTCATGTAAACAATCCCTAAGTGTTTGTATGGCTGTGTGTAAAACCCGGCTTGAGAGTGATAAGGTTGGGATTAATGCAATCATTATTTCAGTTACCTCACTCAGATGTTTTCCAAAATTCCATGAAAGCTTAATTTTCATTAAAAAAGATGGTTTTCTCCAAGAATAACCTGGAAGTGTTAATATGTATTCATAAATTGTGTAAATTGGGCAATGAAGATTTGTATGTAAAATATCAACTATTAGTAAATGTTGTATTTTCATACTATGCAAGGTCTTTTGATTTGTTTGCAAATGCAAGTCATTAAAAAAAAAAAAAAAAAAAAAATCAGTCCATCCTCTATTTCCTGTGTAGATTTGTCATCTTTTAAAGTAGTGATTGATAGGGTATTTTTAAAGTGTGGTGAAATGTTTTAATTAGTAAAGAGCAAAATCTAAACTTAATGTAAGATGCCTTTTTTGACAAGTATATTTACATTTACAGCTTTAGCTTCTTAGCTATATTAGAACACAGTGATTCCCTTGATTTTTTTCCTAAAGAAATGCACTAAAATGCTTCAGTTGTCAAATTGTGTATGTAATTAGGCTATAATTACATAAAGGGGTTCAGATAACATCATATATCATTCAGTTGTTGGATTTATCCTTCTGGGAGCCAGTATTTGTAGGGTTCTGAAAACAGATACACTGGGGATGGTAACTGGGACAAGGATGTCTAGCAACAAGACAGTTTGGGATTTTGCCTGAAGCAAATTAGTACTTACCTCCTGCTACTGGAAATCCTCCTGTCTCTAAGCTGTCAGGGTATACTCCCAACAAAACTCGACTCTGCTGCTTCCCAGATCATCGAGAGGAAAATCTTAATATTGTCTTAATAATGCAGTTAACTATATTGTTTTTAGAAATTCTTATTTTTAATATATGTAGTCCACAGCCAAAACCTTTTGACCTGTTAGAAGGAATCTAGTTTTGAAATGAACTTCTGGTATGTTGAGAATAGTCCACTGAGCACATCTATTTCCCTTCGTTAGAAGAAGGGCATAATGTCTATCTCTAATGTGTCATTAGTTGAATATACATTCATTGAAACACATTTGGGAATTCGCTACCTCACTAAGCAGGATACAGCAAATTTATATACATTCTCCAATATGTGAATTTACAATGTGAAATGCTCAGTTATGCTGCAATGGAATAACTCCCAGGCAGTTGTGCGCTCCTGCACCCCCTAGTTGGAAATAGTAACAAACACCAAATCCATGGTTTCCATCATCAGCATCCCCACTATAAAATTGTTCCAGCACCCGAGGTACATAACATCTAGAGTGACAGGGTGGACTTATCTGTTATAGCAAACAGTATTTTTAGATGCTGTCTAACAGCTTAGTTACATTCAGGATGTTAAACCCCCAAACGGAAGCAAGTTGGAGCCATGTGTTGCAACACTACCTCCTGACATGGAGAAAATACCCTCAAACAGAGCAAAAGCAGGAGAAAACAGCAGACTGACTTTTACTTAAAAATCCTCTAAGTAGAATTAGTGTCGTCTGTCAAACAAGTAATTTTCTATGTGCATTTGGTGCTTTTATCCCCATTACTTAACCGTATTCTCATTCATTTGTGCTTACAAGTGAAGATACTTTATAAAACTAAAAACGTAGAGAGCCCTTTGTAGTATCATTGGAAACTAGAAAATAATCCTGAACATTCAGTACAGATTTATAATAAATCTGCCCTGATCCTTAAAAATGTTCCCTTTTCCAGATTTTAAATTTTTTAATTAAGCAGAGCCTTTATTTCTTATGCTAGTAGCCATTTTCCACTTTAAACTATGTAAAGGGAACTTTCCACTACTGTATTACTGATTAAATTATTCTCATGTACTGGTGTATTTTTTTCAAAACATTTCTAGCTGGCCTGATGCCTCATTGACCTAGATTAGGCAGTCTTTAAAAGCTATAGCACTAAAGAATAGGCCAGGTATGCAACAGAGTATCACAGCTTGTTGGAAGAGCTGTGGCAAATAGTGACTGAATAAAGAGACTATGTAAAAGGAGCCAGATACACAAACAGTTGTTTTTTCAGTTTGCTCTTGAAACAGGAGGAGGTTGTTCATATAAGGATACTTTTTATAGATGATGGATTCAAGTTTCTCAAAGTACTGCATGTTCCATTGCTGGGAGGGAGAAGGTGTTAATACTTTCAAAACCAAAGAAGGGCTTACGTCCAGTTTGCAAGACAAAGGGGAGAACAAAGACCATTGCAGAAATTGTTAATTACTGTAAATAGGCAGTAGTTAGGCCCTCATTGAATAAGTCATGCCCTAATGTTATGGAGTACTGTGTCTGAACCTCTCTTTTATGGGAAAAAGTTAATGCAGAAAGTTGTAGCAGGCCACTCCAGCTACTATGTACTGGTGTCCTAGGCTGCTGCTAGCTAGGTTTCAAAACAGGGTAGCTCCAATACTGAAATTGATATACTTGGTCCGTCTTCTGGGGATGGAAAACTTCAGGTTACCATGCTAATTTTACTAGACCTATTGTAGTAGTAGCTTTTTGCCATAGATAACCAGCCATGCATACCCTGGCAAGAAGGGATAGGGTAGTACAGCGGTAGTTCCATGCTTTTAACGTTTCAGAGGTAGCGTTAAGTACTTGCTCACGCTCCTGCTCGCATGCAGGCTTCCACAATTCCCTGCCCTCTAGCCACTTTGTACAGGAGGTTGCTCAATGTTCTTGTAATTTTGGGCTGCAGTGCCTTGAACCTGCTTATTTTACTTACTTTCCTCCAACCCATCTTCCACAGCCAGGGGATAGGTCAAAGAGACCAAGAGGGAGGAGACTCTACTCCTCACTGTGGGCAAGTTACAAGTCAGGGGCAAAGTCACACTTCACCATTCAACCTTGTTTCCCCCATTTTCAAAAGGGGGATGAGACACTCCTCTAGAAAGCACTGAGAGATCAACCACTGGAATGTTCTACATAACTCCTAAGCATTACAGAAAAATAAGGAATAAGTTGCTGCAGCTTTTAGAGTTGCTGAATGAGTGTCACTGTGGAACTGGCAGAAAATCAAAGGTTAATAGTTGTTAAAACAGGAGTCAGAGTTTTTACCTCAGATTTTATTATGAAGTTAAGGGAGAGTTAGCAAAAAGTACACCCATGCACATTGCTCTAGCTTTACTACAGCTGAAGTCATATATGAATAGCCAATCAGGCAGCAACATGTACCCCCCATGTAACAGCGGGTATTACCTTACATATACTGTAGGGACATAAACACAGCATAGACAAAAACTTAGTTTGCTAATATTCAGTACTGCAAAATGTAGGTTGTAAGTTCCTAGGAAACTTAGAATTGCTTTTATCCCCCAGTAATTCCTTCATGTGTATAAGAAGTTGCATTGTACTGTGTTATTTTTGAGGTTATAAATCACTACAGCAAATTTTAGCTTTGAATCCTTTGGGCCAGAACCCCACAGGAAAAAAAGAAGAGATGCTGTGAAACAGAGCACAAGCAGGAAGGAAATTGTTTTCAGGTATTAATGAGGCTATTCCATTTAGCTGAATTTTTTTTCAATATGAAAAAACTACAGCAGAACCCCATTTATCTGATCTAATTGATTTTTCAATCTAACAAAGTCATTATATGGTAGCTTAGCTAGTGGGTCAACTAACCAGCATATTTACCTCTGGCATAAGATAAAGCTATAATTTATTTATAGCAGATGCTGGGCAGATATTTTCAAGTTTCCTTTTTTTTTTTTTTTTTTAAATGTACTATAACTTAAGATGGACAAACCAATTCCAACATTCATAGTGCATTGATGGCTGGAATGAGTTTGAGTTGAGACAAGAATGAAGAAGAAGTCATTTTTAAGAGCCCTCACAGCATAAAGAGCAGCCTGGAGGAAGGGGTGAAGAGGATAGCAGAGGATGAAAAGGTGCTTCACTATGCCTAACTTTCCAAGAGGCAGCAGCAAGAAAGGAGAGGAGCTGTAAGGTGGAACAGAGATGAGCAGGGCCCTGAAAGAGGAGACACTTGTAGGTGATGCTGAGACATGTTACCCTGAGGAGAGATTTACCTATTCGGCTCTGTTTTGTTCAAATTCTTACACCTTGTGCATCTTGGTGATATTTGAGAGCGTTCCAGCTCTGCATTAAACAGGGTGCCTACTATCTATGATAGCTGGTATTTTATTTCTCCCATCTTCTCCCCCAGAAGCCATATAGCCATTTTGTGTAAAAATTAGAGATACAGTGGATAGGAGTTTGTACTTGCAAAGACACATTCAACAAAACACGCTTGGCCCTTGAAACAAAAACCAGTAAGGGTTGTGGTGGTGGAACAGCAATTAGATCAGACCCTTGAAAAGAAAAGCCAAGATTTCCCACAATGACTAGTCTCAGTGAATATGTAAATGGCTTCTTGGTGCCCAATTTGAGATGCCCTAAAGGGGCCTGAGTTTCAGGCAGGCGCTGTGATAGAATCATTCAAAATGGTTAACAACCACTGAGAAAACCAGAAGCGAAGCCACTCAGGAAAGGCCAGAGAGGAGCCAAGCATGGCAACAGAGGAGGAAGTGATTGTCAGTTAAGGCAGCTAGATCAAGGTGGCTAAGAATACAGAAGAGACATTTAGTTTTGCTGATGGGGAGAGGCTTAAGGGCTAGATACACAGAAGTCCAACCTTTATGCACCTCAGACATTCATAAAATTCCTGGCCAGCTGCCATCTAGCCCTGTAGGTGCCTAAATTTCCCTGAGGGCCTAGTTTCTGCTTCTGAGCATGTGTCCTGCTCTCTAGCTGCTTAAGACCCAGCACAATCCACACCGTAAGGAAGTTAAGCTTTTAGTTCCTCGGGCCCTGCACATGAAATAGGTGAGGAGATGTGCTCACATAGTAGATGGAGGCCCATTCAGAGTATGGCTGGAGGAGGTGCTGCCCCCACCCCCAACCTCATAACTTTTAGCCCATTGGTTAGAGAACTCACCTGGGATGTGGGAGACCCAGGTTCAATTTCCCCTCTGCTTGATCAGGAAATGATTTGAACAGAGTCTCCCACAGTCCCCTAACCCTACTGGGCTACAGAATATTCTGATGTGGCCAGCACTGTTGAAGCTGTTTCGCTATATGTAAATACTTACTCACTGAGCCAAAGAAAGTTAAAATGATTGTATAGCCTTACAGCTAGAGCAGGTACCTGGAAAGGGGAAGTTCCCATATTCCAATGTTTCTATATTTACACAGCAACTAGACACCCACAGCTGACCTCCATCAACCTACGTGGACTCTCAGTGCTTGGGCTGTTTCTTTGCTGTGTAGACGCTCAGGCTCAAGCCCAAGCATTGGGAGCTTATCCTATGAATGCAGCCACCGTACTCGTAGTCCTGGACCACCTCTTGACTCTTAGGAAATCGGGTCTCTATCATCTTGCTAAAGGTTCACCTAGTAGTAACTGTGACTTCCACCAACAGGTAAAAGAATATTTAATCATCTCCCATTCAACTACAGAGATTTCTCAAACAGATAATGAAACTCTTCCCCCAATGTCAACTTCTCACTCCTCAATGGGATCTTAACCTAGTGTTGAAAGGATTGACTAGACCACTATGTGAACCCATGGCAACTTGTTCACTAACTCACCTCTCAATGAAGACAGCGTTCCTGATCTCCATTACCTCAGGAAGGAGGATAGGGGACATAGCGACCCTAATGGCGCATCCCCCACTTCACTGTGTTCTTCCCTGACAGTCACTCTTCGACTTCATCTGAAGTTCAGTCCCAAGGTGACATCTATTTTTCATATAAACCAGCTTATTCAACTTCCAACCTTTTATCCTAAACCTCCTCAGGATAATAAGGAAGCCATCCTTTAGATGCTCAATGTGAGGAGTACCTTGACCTTCTGTTTGGACAGAACAAGAACTTTCAGAAAATCTCCAAGACTCTTCCTCTCCCTTGCTGATAGGTACAGTGATTTCTGCTCAAAGACTCTGCAAATGGGTCTTGAACTTTAATAGGCTCTTTTACCAGATGCGTAATACAGTAACCCCATCTTCAATATGCACACATTCAATGAGATTGATCAATCTCTTCTGTCACCTTCTCCAAAGGTATCCCTGTATTGGAAACCTGCAGAGTAGCTACCTGAGCATCTGCCCATACCTTTGCAGAACATTATGCAATCCTTGGGGACTTGGCTGCAGATGCCAGATTCAGTGCCACTGAGCTATCATCAGTAACATACTTGATTCCAAAGTGCCAGCCTCCAGTAGTGGGTACTGCTCAGGAGTCACCTTCAGTGGAGCACCTATTGGGACACTACTCTAAGAAGATGACTAAGTTACTCAGCTTGTGCAGTGAAGATGGTTCTTTGAGATGTGACCCCCTATGGGTGCACCACAACCACCCACCTCCCCTCTACTTCAGAGTTCTTATAATTGATTCTGTGGTAGAGAGAAGGAAGTGAGGAGGGTTCACCCATGAATGCTGGCTAGCCTTGTGGCAGGAAAGGATCAGTGCATGCACAGGCTGAACGGACACTGTTACCAAAGTTCTCCAATCAGCAGAACAAGGATGCAGACATACTTTCAGTGGAGCTACTCACAGAACCTAACTTTCCCATATTCTAGGTGAATGCTCTAACCACTTGGGCTATAATGGGATTTGGGGGGGGGTCCCTCTTATTCCATAGGAAAGCAGTGACAGACTTGGGTGCCTAACTCCAGGGGAAGTAGGGTCACAGTTGAGAATGCTAAGGCCCTTAATGGGAGTGAGGAACCTATATATTTTTGTGGAGCCAGTCCCTAAGCTCTACCCCTTTCCTCTGCATTTCATTCCTGGGTAGCTTAGGGAATGTGGATGCCTGATGCCAGCCTACAAATTCCACTGAGCAGCTGTCTACATCAATCTTCTTTGTGGGTCAACCAATTATAGGACACATTCTCTCTCACTAGCACCAGCTTTGCCTACCATGATCCACTGGGAATTATTTATTTTAGTCTTTATAAGTATCGTGACCATCAGCATGGGTGTGATATTCCTCTACTTGCCTGCATAGGTAGATGAGGGTGAAATGTCTGCTAACAGTATATAAATACCACAGCTAAGGCATCTTTGCCCTGATCCTGAGTGAAAGGAGAAAGAAGGGCTGAACCAGCACTTGGGGGAAGACGCTACCTCACTCTCTCTCTCTCTCTCGCTCTTAGCCCTAGCTTTGGGAAAATCTCCTGAGGGGTTAAAAAGGTGCCATAGCAGAAGGGGATGATGGAAGTGGTCAGCACAGCTGGAAGTTGACAGAGTTTCAGTCACCCTGTTGCAGGTTGACACAGAGACAGAGACACACACACAGGTTCTGCAGTAAGCACTGTTGCCAGGTGCCCAGTGAAAACAAGGGGGCAGGGCACATACATACACACACACACATGCAAGGCTGAGTCATGTCTGCCCTAGGGCTTGAGGGGACTATAAAACTCAGGTAAGCCCACATGCACATAGGCTCTTATTTTTAAATCTACTGGGCTAAGCCCTGTGTGCCATTTGGACAAATAAATCACACCTTTTGGAGAAACTGCTTATTTGTCACTAGACACTTACTGACCCAGACTCCCAAAGGCAAACTCCAGCAGGGGCCAAGCCCAGTTGGCCCTTCTAGGTAACACAGTTGGCACTCGGGGAAGGATGGCACAGAGAGCCAATCAACAAGCACTAAGTTGGGAGGGAACTGGAAAAGGGTCTCAGAAGAAACAACTTACCTTGATGTCTATGCTACCTACTCTGTTTCTTTTCTCTCTTAACTGGAACAGCTACAGCAATTTTATGGTCTTTCATCAGAGAGCTACAAGCAAACTTTTTTGAACTATTTGTAATGTAAAATATTGCCTTCCCTTACTGCACAGTAATAAATCTCCTTCACAGCAAGCAGTCATGTAATAAGAGGAAAGACGCGCTCTAGGGCTACACTAAATTCATTTTGGTAGGAAATGCTTCAATCGCTTTTCAACACTCATAATCAAATAACGTTAGAGTCTTGCTCCCCCACACCTTGATAAGCAACAAATGCTGTCCATCATAGACTGCTTGTTTTGCAGTTACTCTGCAGAGACTCAGATCTGATTAGGTGGACATGGCAAAGTCCTTTAGCTACAGACAAGTCTTTTTCCTAAATAAAAGGGAAATTACTTTAGCATCTGAGAGCTAAGCCTTTAGGCTTTGTTCCCAGCTCAGCACCTACCCTAGCATTTAAATGATTAACTTTTGATATTCTCTGCGCTAGAATCCTTTCCTTTTGGTCTGAAGCGCATCATACTTGTCTCCACAAAAATACAACACAGCTAGAGGCTCAATTCAGCCCCCAACCAATGCAGGTACTACTTCCAGTGGATGTAGTAGGACTAGGTTTTTGTAACTAAGGGCAGCAGTTGACCATGAATATTTATACAAGTGATGGCTTGGTCTGTACTTAAAGATTAAATCAACACAGCTATGTCAGTCAGCAGTACAGGGGAAAAATACACCTTGACTGACACAGTTATACCACATAACCGCTGTGAACACTTCACCTCCTCAAGCATGGTTGCTAAATCAAGAGATGTTCCTACACCAACAGAGAAACCCCTTACTCCAGCAGTGTAGGCTCCATGTAAACCATGTGGTTAAGACAGCATAGCTACAGTGCTGTAGCTAGGGCAGTGTAGTGTCATCATACCATTTACTACTTTGAGCAGTGATTTTGGTCAGATTGCCCACAGCAAAGGGGTTGGCTGGGTCAGACTTTGGATGATAGAGGACTCAGCTAAAGAGGCGCAAGATGCAGAGGTGTTGATTTAAGATGCACCCTTTTTCCTTCTGACTTAGTTTTAAACCAAATACCTCCATATGGTGTTCAGGTTCAGTATGTTGCTTGAGGGGATGTCTTGACGTTGAGCCCCTGGAGTATTTATACTCATTAAAGAGCCACTGACTTGTTAGTGTCAGTACGCTACTCAGGTACCAGTTATTACCTGCAGTTTACCACCAGCAATTTCAAGATAAGTATCCTTTCTAAGATGCTGTTACACTTTTATAACTTGCTACCAAAACTGCAGGAGGTAGTTGCATTTTACTAGTGACATAATGGGGGACCATTTAACTGTTTGTAAACTCTTTTTTTTTTTTTTTTTTTTTTTAGTACCAAGCACCATTATGCTCCAGATGCAGCACAACTACACTAATCATTTTCTCCAGGGGTGAATTTGGGATTAGGAAATATCCTTTCAACAAATGCCAGCTGGTAACTTAAGCAGCCTTCCCTTTGTGTTGGACCCAGATTTCACCGTTCCACTTTGAAATATAGCCCCTTTACTGATTTCAAAAGATCTCAAGAGACCTTCAGTTACTGTAACACACTCTCTTCACCACCTTTGTGAAGAAATGTTTTGCTCTGACAGCTGCAGATTTAATTTAAATATCAAATTTAATTAAATCTTTTAAAACTGTGAACATTGGTACAAAAGCGCTAGCAACATAAAAATAAATGCTGTATCCACAGTGAACACAAGCAACCTCTGCATTCCCTACAAGCTTTGCAACACAGCATATGTTAGCTCCTTCTATTTGTCAGGTGACATGGAGGGAAGAGCTCACTGCTAAAGCACCACCAACCACACCTTCCACCACACAAACAGGATTAGAGCACACGTGACCTAGTTTCTCCTTGTCCCCTTCCAGCATCTGAGGGCCCAAGAAATCCTCTGATTGGCCCTACCACTAACCACTGCATATCCTGGTAAATATGCAATTCCCAAGTGACTAGGCTTTTGTCTTGGGGCCCAGGCTGGAAATATGAGGGGGATGTAGGTCCTCCCATGCAGGACTTCTATTTTGATAGAAGTGTTCCTCAGGTACTTTCTATGGTGGATGTGATGTTGTAAAGTGTCAATGCAATTTTTTTTTCACTCATATCAAAATAACCTTTGCACAAATGAAACAGCCACAAAAAAATATACTTAAGTTGTCAAGACAAATTGGAAAGAAAAAGGACTAATAAATTGGGTTTTAAACAATGTATGTTAAGAAACAAAATTGAGAGAGACAAGGTGGGTGAGGTAGTATCTTTTATTGGACTTATTTCTGTTGGAGAAACATGCTTTCAAGCTACACAGAGCTCTTCCACAGGTCTGGGAAAGATACTCTGTGTCACAGCTAAACCAGGTCAAACAGAAAGCTTGTCTCTCTCACCAACAAGTTGATCCAATAAAAGAGATTACTGCACCCATCTTTTCTCTCTAATATCTTGGGACCAACATGGCTACAACACCGCATATAAAATAAATTCAGTCATCCAAATGGTTGACACAAATTCATAAGGCTCTTTACTTTAAGAGAATGTTGGCCTTCTGTTTTGTGCTTGTGTTATTCATGGACAAAAACTTTGAATAATGTATTCATTATAACAGAAACTGGGTATACTATTGCACGCCATGGTACTAGCAAAACACTAAGACAATAGACTGTCTCTCAGTGATGGCAATATGACACTATACACACGTCTAATCTTTTTCAATACATTTGCCATATGCTACTTGTCTAAGTCTGAACTACCTGTAGTCTCAGACTCTTTGAGTGCTTCTACATGTCCCTTCAAATGTAGGTGTGTGCTAGCCCTGAGCACAGCTGCTGGAAAATTTTCCCTCAGTGGTATCAGTCAGCTCAGCTCTGGCGCCACCTGGAGTCATAGAATCATAGAATATTAGGGTTGGAAGGGTCATCTAGTCCAGCTCCCTGCTCAGAGCAGAACGAACCACAACTAAATAATCCCAGTCAGGGCTTTGTCAAACTGCACCTTAAAAACCTCTAAGGATGGAAATTCCACCATCTCCCTATGTAATCCATTCCAGTGCTTCACCACCCTCCTAGTGAAAACGTTTTTCCTAATATCCAAGCTAGGCCTCCCCCACTGCAACTTAAGACCACTGCTCCTTGTTCTGTCATCGGCCACCACTGAGAACAGCCTACCTCCATCCTCGGTGTAACCCCTCTTCAGGTAGTTGAAGGCTGCTATCAAAGCCTCCCTCATTCTTCTCTTCTTCAGATTAAACAACCCAGTTCCCTCAGTCTCTCCTCATAAGTCAAGTGCTCCAGCCCCCTTATCATTTTCGTTGCCCTCCACTGGACTCTCTCCAATTTGTCCACATACTTCCTGTAGTGGGAGGGGCCAAAACTGGACACAGTACTCCAGATGTGGCCTCACCAGTGCCAAATAGAGGGGAATAATAACTTCCCTCGCTCGGCTGGCAATGCTCCTACTAATGCAACCCAATATGCCATTAGCTTTCTTGACAATAAGGGCACACTGTTGACTCATCCAGCATCTTGTCCACTGTAACCCCAAGAATCTTTTCTGCAGAACTGCTGTCTAACCAGCCAGTCCCCAGTCCGTAGCGGTGCATGGGATTCTTCCGTCCTAAGTGCAGGACTCTGCACTTAATCTCATCGGATTTCTTTTGGACCAAGCCTCCAATTTATCTGTCACTCTGTATCCTATCCTTACCCTCCAGTGTATCTACCCCTCCTTCAGCTTAGTGTCATCTGCAAACTTGCTGAGGGTTCAATCTATACCCATCCTCCAGATCATTAAATGAAGATGTTGAACAAATCTGGCCTCAGGACTGACCCCGGGGCACTCTGCTTGTTACCAGCTGCCAACTAGACATCAAGCCGTTGATCAGTACCCGTTGAGCCCGATGATCTAGCCAGCTTTCTATCCATCTTATAGTTCATTCATCCAACCCATACTACTACTTTAACTTGTTGGCAAGAATACTGTGAGAGATCATACCAAAAGCTTTGCTAAAATCAAAATATATCATGTCCACCACTTTCCCTACATCCACAGATCCAGTTCTCTTATCATAGAAGGCAATCAAGTTGGTCAGACATGACTTGCCCTTGGTGAATCCAGGCTGATTGTTCCAGATCACCTTCCTCTCTTTCAAGTGCCTCAAAATGGATTCCTTGAGGACCTGCTCCATGATTTTTCCAGGAACGGAGGTGAGGCTGACTGGTCTGTAGTTCCACTTTAAACCTGCTGCCTATTAATTTCTTGTGTTATGAGAAGAGTGAATAACACTTCCTTATTTACTTTCTCCAACCAGTCATGATTTTACAGACCTCTATCATATCTCCCCTTAGTTGTTTCTTTTCCAAGCTGAAAAGTCCTAGTTTTATTAATCTCTCCTCATATGGAAGCTTTTCCATACTCCTAATCATTTTAGTTGCCCTTTCTGTACCTTTTCCAATTCCAATGCATATTTTTTGAGATGAGGTGACCAGATCTGCACGCAGTATTCAAGATGTGGGTGTACCACGGATTTATAAAGAGGCAATTTGATATTTTCTGTCTTCTTATTTATCCCATTCATAATGATTCCTAACATTCTGTTCACTTTTTTGACTGCTGCTGCATATTGGATGTTTTCATAGAACTATCCACCATGACTCCAAGATCTCTTTCTTGAGTGGTAACAGCTAATTTAGAACCCATCATTTTATATGTATAGCTGGGATTATGTTTTCCAATGTGCATTACTTTGTATTTAACAACACTGAATTTCATCTGCCATTTGTTGCCCATTCACCCAGTTTTGTGAGATCCATTTGTAACTTTTCAGTCTGCTTTGGACTCAACTATTTTGAGTAGTTTTGTAAGAAGACAAACCTGCGGCGAAGGCGTCAACCCCCTGCTCAAAGCAGGACTAACCTCAACTATGTCATCCCAGCCAGGGCTTTGTCAAGCCTCAGCTTAAAAACCTCTAACGATGGAAATTCCACCACCTCCCTAGATAACCCATTCCAGTGCTTCACCACCCTCCTAGTGAAAAACTTTTTCCTAATGTCCAACCTAGACCTCCCCCTGCAACTTGAGACCGTTGCTCCTTGTTCTGTCATCTGCCACCACCAAGAACAGCCTAGCCCCATCCTCCCTGGAACCCCCTTTCAGGTAGTTAAAGGCCGCTATCAAATCCCCCCTCATTCTTCTCTTTTGCAGACTAAACAAGCCGAGTTCCCTCAGCCTCTCCTCATAAGTCCTGTGCTTCAGCCCCCTAATCATTTTTGTTGCCCTCTGCTGGACTCTCTCCAACTTGTCCGCATCCTTTTTATAGTGGGGGGGCCGAAAACTGGACACAATATTCTAAATGCGGCCTCACCAATGCCGAATAGAGGGGAATAATCACTTCCTGTGACGTGCTGGCAATGCCCCTCCTAATGCAGCCCAATATGCTATTAGCTTAGACAACCAGGGCACACTGCTGACTCATATCCAGCTTTTTATCCACTGTTACCCCCTGGTCCTTTTCTGCAGAGCTGCTGCCCAGCTCATCGGTCCCCAGTCTATAGCTGTGCATGGGAGTCTTCCTTCCTAAGTGGAGGTCTCTGCACTTTTCTTTGTTGAACCTCATTAGATTTCTTTTGGCCCAATCCTCCAGTTTGTTTAGGTCACTCTGTATCCTATCCCTACCTTGCAGGGTATCTACCACTCCCCCCAGTTTAGTGTCGTCCGCAAACTTGCTGAGGGTGCAATCTACCCCATCCTCCAGATCATTAATAAAGATGTTGAACAAAACCGGCCCCAGGACCGACCCCTGGGGCACTCCACTTGTGACCGGTTGCCAGCCAGACATGGAGCCATTGATCACTACTCATTGAGCCCTATGCTCTAGCCAGTTCTCTTTCCATTTTATAGTCCATTCATCCAACCCATACTTCTTTAACTTGCTGATAAGAATACTGTGAGAGACAGTATCAAAAGCTTTGCTAAAGTCAAGGTATATCACATCCACCGCCTTCCCTATATCCACAGAGCCAGTCACCTCATCATAGAAAGCAATCAGGTTGGTCAGGCATGACTTTCCCTTGGTGAATCCGTGTTGACTCTTCCTGATCACCTTCCTCTCTTCCAAGTGCCTTAAAATGGATTCCTTGAGGACCTGCTCCATGATTTTTCCAGGGATTGAGGTGAGGCTGACCGGTCTGTAGTACCCTCTGTAGTACCCTGGATCCTCTTTCCTCCCTTTTTTGAAGTTGGGCACTACATTTGCTTTTTTCCAGTCCTCAGGGACCTCCCCTTGTTGCCATGACTTTCAAAGATAATAGCCAATGGCTCTGAAATCACCTCAGCCAACTCCCTCAGCACCCTCGGGTGCATTGCATCCGGCCCCATGGACTTATGTATGTCTAAGCCTTCTAAATAGTCTTGGACCCGTTCCTTCAGCGCTGCAGGATGTTCGCCTCCTTCCCATTCTGTGCCACCCAGTACAGCAGTCTGGGAGCTGATCTTGTCTGTGAAGCCAGAGGCAAAAAAAGCATCGAGTACCTCAGCTTTCTCCACATCCTCCGTCATTCTTCCTGCCATCTGCTGGGAGGACTCTCACAGGAAGAGGGGCAGGGTTTTTAGGTGATCTCCCCAGTCCTCATCCGCATCCATGCCTGCCTTCCCCCCAACACACCACAATCCTGGATGAAGGAATCACGGTGGCTTGGGCAGCGCTCCAAACATCCGGTGACACTGCTGCCTCAGAGGAAAAGGCTATAGCCTCCACCTTTTTCCACAAGGAGGTGCTCGTGGCTGCAACCCTCAGGCCTGTCCCAGGAGGTGCTGCAATCAAGCCAGGACCTCCCACTATGGGTTGGCCCTCTTCTCCAATCAGAAGGATGTGAGGCGGCTCAGTCGGAGGGACTCCAGGGCCACGGTTTGCCCTGGGCCGGTGCACACCTCAGACTCCCAGGCGGCGGTCATGGCCAGGCACAGCAGCAACCAAGACCTCCACCTAGGCCCTTTCAACCCTACAAAAGAGGTCAGCCCCCCAACTCGTCCTCAGCAAAAGCCCCCCCCATGGGGTCGGTCAATTGTAGGAGACAGTTTTGATGGTGTGCCCTACGGCTCTCCTGGACCTGCCCTGCCCTGTCCTGAACAAGTTCAGGCCTTCTACCCTGAAGGGGCAAAGATTACATCGGACCATTGGTCCTCGGAATAATCTCTGGGGGCTATGCTGTACCCTCCCCCCTCACGAGCAACTCCTTTTGCAGGTGGACACCCTCCTCAACATAGGAGCGATGGTTAGGGATCACCAAGGCAACGGGGGGGGGGTCTGAGACCCATACTACACCTGCATCATCTGAACAAATACGTCCAATGACTTGGATTTCGCAGGGTTTCCCTAGCCTCCATAATCCCTTCCCAGGATCCAGGGATGCAGCTCTCGACCTCAAGGACGCATACTTTCATGGGTCCTTCCTCCCCAGCCACAGGAACTTCCTCCGCTTCACAGTGGCTGGCTCCCGCTACCTATTTACAGCCCTTCCTTTGGCCTGTCGTCGGCTCCAGGGGTGTTCACCATATGCTTGACAATAGTGAAGGCCCACGGAAGGTGAGAATATGGGCAAATCTTCCCTTCTTGGACGATTGGCTGATCAGGGCAGGTCCAGGTTCCAAGTGCAGGAGAGTGTGACCCTCACTCCCTCCACATGCAGCAGCATGGGTCTGCTTCTAAACAAGCAAAAGCCCTCATTAACCCACATGCGATGCATAGAATTCACTGGGGGCTCTCTGGACGCTTCCCAGAACACAGCCTCCCTGCCTCAGCACATCTCGAGGCTAGGGTCTCTATCATCTCCCAGCTGCACCGATGCCTCATGACAACAGCCTGGGGGTCACAGCCGCTCATCCCAACGTTGAAGGGCGTCCCCTTCAGGGAACTGGAGCTATGTAGGCCACAGTGGCCTGCACACACGTAGTGGTTGGCCTCGGTGTACGTGCTGAGCAGACACCCACTGACTGGGTGGTCACAGTTCCCCTGCTCATCCTAGCCTCCCGAGGCTGGTGGAGATCGCCCAGGGCAACGTTGAAGGGCGTCCCCTTCAGGGAACTGGTTCCATCGGTCACCCTAATCTCAGACACCTCGGATGTGGGACAGAAGGCATGACCTTCTCCCCCAGGTCCATGGTCACCTGTTGCACCCGGACCGGGACTCCCTGCATCTCGTGGCCCGGAGGCCCCCGGTGGCCGACGGAGGGAGTGAGACCCTGCTCAGTGTGGGTCCAGCACCCCCTGATGGGCAGCAGGAAACCTTTTACATAGGTTGTGTGTCGGCCTAAGAGGTGACAGGTTCCCTATTTGGCGGAGTCCCGGGGCATTCCGCCCAGCCTCTCGCCTGTGTAGGTGATCCTGGAGTACCTGCTCCAGTTAAGGCTCCAGGATATGGTGCTGACCTTGTTGAAGGTTCACTTGGCAGCCGTTAGGTCTTCCATCAGCCACTAGAGGGAAACTCTCTGCTCTCCCATCCCATGTCGGTCAGGTTCCTCAAGGGGGTGGAGAGGCTTATCTGCAGGTCCGTGACCCGGTGCCAACCTGGGATCTCAACCCCGTCCTCTCGAGACTCCTGGGGCCCCCTTCTTGAATCCGTGGCTTCATGCCCTCTGCTCATGTTTTCATAGAAGGTACCCTCCCTGTTGGTCATTACCTCAGCTGGGAGGATCTCCGAAATTAGGGTCTTGACCTCGGAGCCCCTTATACAGCTATGAGATAAGGTGCAGTTGTGGCCACACCTGGCCTTCCTGCCAAGGTGGTTTCCCAATGTCATTGTAACCAACATATTTCTCCCCGTGTTTCCCAAACCGCACTGTTTGGAAGAGGAAGGGAGATGGCATTTGGCTGGATGCGGGACGAGCCGGCCTTCTACGTCAAGCATACAAAGCCGCTCGGGAAATCGATGCAGCTCTTTGTTGCAGTGGCGGACAGGATGAAAGGATCACCTGTCTCTGCCCAGCGCATCTCCACATGGAGGACATCCTGCATCAAGCGCCGCCATGAGCAAGCAAATGTGTCATCACAGTGCCCTCAACCAGAGCTCAGGCCTCCTCTGCAGCCTTCCTCGAGAGAGTACCCCGGCAGAACATTGGCAAATCCGCCACCTGGTTGTCGGTGCACACCTTCACGTCCCACTATGCCATTGTTCAGCAGGCAAGAGGGAACGTGGGTTTCGGCAGAGCCATGCTGATGAGAGCAGCTCACCAGTAATTCCTACCCACCTCCGAGGTATTGTTTTCAATCACCTATATTGGAATGGATACGAGCAATCACTCGAAGTAGAAAACAGGGTTACTTACCAGTAACTGTTGTTCTTCGAGATGTGTTGCTCATATCCATTCCACACCCACCCTCCGTCCCCGCTATTAGAGTTGGCAGAAAGAAGGGACTGAGGGGCCGTGGGGTCGGCAGTGCCTCGTACTGCGGCATGAGCGCAGCACTCCAGGGGGCATTAGAGCCAACCCTACGGGGTCTGCTAAGGGGAAAAAAGTTCCGGGAACCCTGCACGTCGGCGTGCACTCACCTATATTGGAATGGATATGAGCAACACATCTCGAAGAACAGTTACTGGTAAGTAACCCTGTTTTTTCCATTTGGGCCCTGACTTATTTTTCTGTAAATTATTGTCATCTCAGAGCCAATACTTCTTCCAGAGTTTAAAAGGTGAAAAAATAAGTTGCAATAAAGTAACTCTCCCCCAAACTCTATTTTGTTACAAATCAGTCTGAGTGGTTCTGCAAAGTTACCCAAAAAATTAGCATGTGTGAGCACTACAGTTGCAATTACTATGCAGACACTGTCTGTCTCTGATTAAAGTACAATGCAGCAGGTATCAATCCATTACAAATATACACTGTAGTAATCGGCCAGAACCATAGCCCTGTGCGCAAAACAGGAATGTTTTCAAACCAGTTTCCTATTATTTCTATATCAAATCCTGTGCTCACTATCTTAAAGGCACACTAACAATCAAGCCCACAACACTGAATTTTATTAATTGCACGGAGAACACATTCATTCTAGGTCTCTCTCTCGCTTTCTCTCTCTCTCACACACAAACGCACACACCTGCAAGAACATGAAATTTTCTGAAACACTAAATATTGCGACAGCCTTTATTTTTCTTCAGCAGCAGATGGAAACAGTATTTTGTAAACACTAACAACATAATATACAAAGCAACATCTCTAGAATTTTGATAAACAGGGTTTCAGCAACCTCTAAAAGCTGCTAGGAGTCATGGGTGCAGATTAATGACAAGCAGATTTCCATTATGTTGGTTATGTTCCAAAATAATCTGCCTTTTGGAAGCAGGGTGGAGATTCAGACGTCCAAAAGGTGCCTCCTCCTCTTATTCCTCCATTCAGTCTTGATTTGAGTTTACAGTCCTCCTGGCCAAAGAGTTCCATACCACTCCTTTTAGGATCCAATGATACTCCTCTCTGTGCAGACACAGCAATCCCCACAAAGCAGGTCAAGTGCATTGTAACTCTCATATTGCGTTAGTGTGTTCTGCTACCACTACACAGCTGGTATGATGGCTACTTAAATAAAACAAATAGCAAGCAACAGCAGCAATTGTGATGAAGAAGGTTTTGATCTTAGGAAACACTTGAAAATGACACAAGTCTTGACATAAAATATTAAGTATTTCACTTTATACCAAAGTGAATTCAGTCAGTTCAATAGTCACAATAAAAAAAACAGGCATAAGATATGAAATACCTTCTATTGAAATATCCAAAAAGGTCTGATGTTAGCAGCTGAATAAGAAACACTAAAGATACTTGCTTTAGAAATCAAGATTTTTCAGTCAAGGATCTGATGTGAGGTTTGGATAACTGGTTTGCTTTCTAAAATGATTGGTGGCTCGGAAATCAGCAGATCATCTTCACCCAGTAAAGAATTCTGGTCAGTGTTCACGAAGTTGGGGATGTTACATTTTGTAAGGTAATTCGGATCCTCCTCCAACCTTTCACTGCTCCTAGCTACTTCCTGGAAGTGAATATTACTGTCCATACCGGGAGCTTTGGGGCTTTGTTTTGTTTTGCCCAAATGCTCCACTTCATTAATGTAAAAGTGAAAGAGTGACCTGGACTCTTCAGCTACTTGACGCGAAAAGACCTTGTCTGATTCCAGAGGTTTTCCAAAGTCTGCCACAAAGCTTCTCACATGAAATCTTTTTTCAGAAGGCTCTGTATTGCTAGGAGGAGAGGAAAGCAAAATTATATTTACTAAAATAACCAAGAAAATAAAAATAGCTATTAGACTTAAAAATGATTACCTGTGAATATCAAATGTAACTTCAGTAGGCATCAAAATTGGGAATAAATGCAAAAATTTTCATTTGCCTAGGGCATGCTTAAAAGCTAAACTACTTGTACTTCATATTTTCTGTTGTGAATTGTTTATATTCCTATAGATGTTGTAATGCTGGGGTAGATCATTAATGCCAGCATTTCTACATGGCACTTTAATATGCAATGCACTGGAAAACCCTGATCCTCCCATTTCATTTAATCTGCCCTTAAATACTCCTCATTATTTAGTATTATGAGTAATAATTATAGCAGCACTAAACATTTTCAGAGCATTGTACAAAGCCTTAACTGACTTCTGTAGGGTGTGGATAATGGGTGCCACCTCCATGTCTCTTTTGTGACTAGCAATCACTTGACTAGCTGGTGGGCAGCAGAGGCATCTATGCAGCTGAAGTTTAAGGGGGTAGATCTACAAAGGGGACTTATACGCAGCACTGCAATGCCTAACGTTTAGCAGCCCTTGCTGCCTAGTGGAATAGGTGCACAGATTCTCTATACAAATACATGGGGAGGAGTCAGGTGCCTAAGAACGGGCTTCACAAAGGCCAGCGTGCTGAGCAGTGAACCGTCTAAGCTAAGCAATAGGTAAGGCCCATCGTGATTGGTATTTACTGATTTTCCCAGAAAAATTCCCATGGTATTAAAAATGCCAGTATTCAGGTTTTACGGATTTTTCACCCAAATTGTGGCTTTTCTGGGACCTGGGAATTTTTCCACAGGGAAGTAGATGGGCTGTGTATAAACACCAGGGGGCTCTGCCCAGGAGGGAAGCCAGTACTCCTGGGGAACAGCCTTTCACTCCCCTCCTGACCCAGCCCCATTCACTTCCCCCATGCAGGGTAGGGAGAGAGATGGGCAGGGGGCCGGGTCCTGCAGCCGAGACGCCTGACTGCTGCAGAACTGGAGCGGAAGCTTCCTCAACTGTCCCATGTAAGTACTCCCTACACCAGAGCGCAACTGCCTGCCCACTGCCCTTTGTTTTGTTTTAGTTTGGTTTTTTTTACTGATTTTTCTCCCAATAAAAAGCAATAAATTCCCAGGACATTAAAATCACTCAAAAGCAAAGGATTGTGTATGTGGCCTAGTACCACCCATTAAAAGGGCTTAGATGTCTAAGTCTGGGCCAGAGGGAAATGGCCTCCCTCTGCTTGGGATTCACAGCCCTAAACCCTCTCCTAGAGTTTGACACCTAAGCCCCTTCCCCCCAAAAAACTGAGGTGGTGGTGGTGGTGGTGGGTGTCCCCCCGCCCCCAGTATAAGCTTATCCCAGCGGTTAGATTGCTCATCTACGATGTGGGAGACCTTGATTTAAATCCCCCCTCTCCCTGATGTGGGTCAGGGATTTAGACCCAAATCTCCCATGTTTCACGTGAGTATCCTAACCACTGGGCTACGAGGTATTCTAGAGTCACTCTCAGTCTCCTGATCAAACTGTTCCACTATGTAAAAATAGTCATTGGACCAGAGAAAGAGTGAGAATGTTTTATAGCCCTATGGTTAGGGCCCTCGCCGAAAGACTCAATTTCAAGTCCCTGCTCCAATGACTGTTTAATTATTTATACAAAATGGAACAGTTTCAATATGAGAGAAAGAGAGAGACCCACTCTACAATACTCTATAGCCCAATGGTTAGGAGAGAGACTTCAGATTCTGGATGAAATCTCAGCTCCATCGAAGTCCATGGAACGAACAAAGGTGTTAATAATGTACTGTAGGGAATAATCCCGCATCGACAGGGCATGCATTGTGTGCCCCAAGAACTGTAGGTCTTTACCATCTCCAATTTCTCAGGTATCTTCAGAGTAGGACATTCATGAACACTATTTCAGAAGTAGTTCTATCTATGGTGCTTACATGGTCCCCATCACTGTAGCATCTGAGTACCTCACAATCTGTAATATATTTGTCCTCACAACAGCCCTGTGATGCAATGAAGTGCTATTCTCTCCATTTAACAGATGGGTAACTAAGGCCCAAAGATCCTCACAGGTACTCAGGCATTGCTCTGCTCACTGTTGCGACACATCATCCCTAGGCGGCCTGCCGGCATCCCCCAGCCCAAACTAGGCACTCAGGCTCTCCATACAATGCATGGAGACCATGAAGTGCCTAAGAGAAGTATCCTCAGAAGCCAGCAAGCTGAGAGGAGAGCTGCCTAAGGCGTGAAATGCTGAAGAGAGGGGCTTAATCACCTCGCTGACAGGCCAGAGAGAAGCGCTTCCCTCCGCCAGGAACCCTCTCTTAGAGTAAGGTGCCTAAACGGCCAACGTGGCCTAGGTAACCAATGACCTAGCGGCCAAAACCATCTGTCTCCATCTACTGCTTGATACCCTGCTCATGTTCACCTACATTTCCCTGTGTCTGCAGCTATCTGCTGTGCGGGTGTAAATTCTGTCTCCCCACCTGTCAGTGGCCTGCATCCAGCCCTCCTGCGGAGCCTGACTGGTATCGGGCCTTAGGCACGCTCAGCGTATGGCTACAGGTCTCAGCCTCTGCTGGTGAGATAGGTGTTCCCCCACCTAGTCTGACAATTCCACTTCAGGGTGCGTGGGGCTTTGGCTTGAGCAGCTCATTGGCTGTGGACAATGTCAGGACTCAGGTGGCTCTGCACATGCCTGCTGGCAGAAACAAAAGTGCCTAGGGGACTTAAGCACCTATCGGGTTAGGCATCAGCATTAGCTGAACGGTGGTTTTGAAAATGTCAGTAGCGCCTATGGTGAACTTCAGTGCCTGAAGAGGCAATTAGGCACACAAAGCCCTTTGACGATCTGGGCCCCAGGCCATACAGCAGCTAACTCTAAATGTTTCGTTTTGCCATCTGCTGCTTTGTTCCCCTTTTCTGTGAATCAACACCTTCATTTCTACAACAGACACCTGGTCCAACCCGTGATCTAAGAGCTTTAAAAGACATTGAACAGATTGCCATTGTAGCATATGCAAGTAAAGCAATTGATACAGTACACCTCATATGATCATTAAAAACATTCAGCACACTAAAAAATTAATAAAATAAAACAAAACAAAACAGCCTGTTAAGAATAAGTCTCGGCTGCAGGAAAAGATCAAGGTCAGCTTTCACGAACTTGGATTGAAGTTTAGAGGGTGAAAGTTAGACCACTATATCCGGAGCTGCTTAGGTGCGATTCCCACTACATTCAGTGGAGTACTAGGTGTGCTCTGCAACGCAGGGGGCCTCACCTCATATGTAGTTGTGTAAATACAGACTTCAGGTATCTAACTTTGTTAATTTGGGTGCCTAAAGTGCATTAGAAAACCATCCTATTCAATAAGGCTTTTATATGGTGTATCAATACTGATAAATCAAATAAGCAGTGTAAACGGGGTTTAAACTATATTACACAGAGAAGATCACAATGGTTTAAAATACAGGTATATCAGATTCAATATGATTTGCCCAAGCCCAAGAGCAAAAAAATCACTTGGTCTCCTCACTCCAGCTCTGACCTACAGGCAGCAGCAGCAGCCATCGTTCCAACCCTTCCCTGCACTGCCTACCAACCCTAATCACAACACCCAAAGGAGCAGTCTCATCATCGCCCGTGCACACAACGTCCATTACTCCACCGCTGCCACTTCCACTGCCTTGACATTTCCACAATGTCCCTTCAAACAGCCACTTTGACACTTCCCCCAAGACCCGCAAACCTCCCCTCACCTCTCCTATGGAACCCCAGAGCATCGGCAGCCATCTTTCCCTGTTTGCCTACAACTGGGGTATGATACCACTGACCAATGGGTGCTGATATTGTTCACCAAGGGGTACCTGGTAGAGCTCCTCTCCTTCCCCGCTTGTTGACCGCCTCACGGTGGTCGTGGGGATCCCTCCCATCACAATCTCCTCCGAGAGGAAGCAGTCACCCTCCTCTGTAAGGGCATCATAAAATGCATCCCACACTGCTACTGTGGCCTTGGGTTCTACTCCCCATATTTCCTTGTGCTGAAAAAGGGGGGTGGGCTGCCACCCCATTCTGCATCTCCAATTGCTGAACAAATTCATATGCAAGTCCAATTGCACATAGTCACGCTCCCTTTCATTATCCCATCCTTCCCCACGGGGTCTGGTTTGAGGCTCTCGATATGAAGGATGCATACTTTCACACAGACATCCACCCTGCCCATCACAAGTTCCTCTGTTTCACAGTGGGACACTTTCACTATCAGTTCCAGATCCTTCCCTTTGGTATCATCACTGCCCCTCGTATGTTTATGAAGGTTGTCACAACCCGCATGCGTTGTCTTCGCCACTCCATGTTCCCTTACCTGGACGACTAGCTCCTTATTGTGCTGTCTCGTGACCCTCTCTTGTCCACTATCCAGACCCTTCATGGCCTCCTTGCTGGCCTGCACATCTACTTCAATGAGGATAAGTCAGTTCTCGTCCCTACCCGTACGCTCACCTTCACCGGGGCACACCTGGACTCTCATGGGCGGAGCCTCTCTCTCAATGGTTGGTTTTGTTGTCCTCACCTCCCTCATTGTGCTACTGCATTGCAATCCGTGCACATGTACCTTTGTGTCTTTCCCTTCTTGGCCATATGGCAACCTTCACCTCTGTGACACCGTATGCCCGCCTCATATGCGCTGCCTCCAACAGTGGCTCCAACCCTGCATTCTCTTGATGCCGCTGGCCTTTTATCTCCATCATACCTTCCAGGCCTCACCCAGACTCTTCCTTGCCATTGCCGAGTGCTATCAGGGATGCACTCCCTCCTCACAATGCTTCTTTAAGTGGATCTCCCACTGCATCAAGGAATGCTATGCTCTCTCTCATGTTCCTCCACCCCTTCGAGTCACGGCCCTCTCCACACAGGCACATGCCACCACAACAGCCTTCCTTGCGGACATTCCGTGGCAGGACATTTGTAGGATGGCCACATGGTCCTCCATCCACACCTTTACCACTCTGTACGCCATCACTCTAGCAGCAGCGATTGGCCCCATCGTATAGCGGACTTACTTCCTGCAAGCCCTCGCACCCATCTCCATGCTGAGCACTTCTCACTATGCACACACATCTGGAAACCACATAGGGACCATCGCTCAAAGAAGAAGAGACTGTTACTTACTGTAACTGGAGGTTCTTCGAGATGTGTGGTCCCTATTTGGATTCCAATATTCAACCTCCATCCCCTCTGCTGCAGGCTCTCTTGCTTGCTGGTAAGAGGAACCTGGAGCAGCATCAATCTGCCTCAGACACCCCAGGCAGTCGACACACACTACATATGCGGGTCAACGGACACAACTACAAACAATTCTGGCTTCGGCACATGCACACCCACATCTGAAATCCAAATAGAGGCACCACACATCTCAAAGAATCTCCAGTTACAGTAAATAACTTTCTCTTTCCCCCCAATTTTGTTTTTTTGGGACCTGGGAAATTTTTGAAGGAGAAGCAGATTAGGCCATGCAGAAAGGACGGGGTCAGGAGGGGCTGTGTCTGCTGGGGGGCAAGAACTCAGAGTATAGCCTTCCATTCCCTGCTGACCCCGGTCCATCAATGAAGCCCCATTCGCTTCCCCTGTATGGGGGCTGGTGGAGTGCAACAGGCAAGGAATCAGGTCCCCACAGCTGAGACAACCCAACCGCTGCAAGTAGCAGAAGGCTCTCTCAGCTGCAACATGCAGAGAACACCAGCAGTGCGTTTTCAGTTTTTACCAATTTTCTCACATTTTTTTAAATTTTTTAATAAAAACCTCACATTCCTGGGAAATTTAAAACAAAATAAAAATAAAAAATGAAGGGCCTTAGATGTTTACCAGCTCTCAGGCTTTGCACGATGGGCCGCAATACAGGCTAAATGATTGATACAGATACTCTTTTTCTGTTTATATTAATCTGCCTCGGTAACTCAGAGCAGTTTGAAGCTGTGCAAATATATGAGTCAACAATTTCTAAGTACAGGTTACAAGAACAGACTCATGAGGTACCATATACTGGTTTTCCTGAGGCCATTTTTAAAATAAGCTAACTAATGAAGCCTGGAAATCCATTACTAAGTTATGAGCCAGACTAATTTTCATGAACAAATACAGCAAGTCTCAGCAACCTTGTGTGTTTTGTTGTTTCCCCGACTGATTTTCTAAACACTGATGATAATTTACAAAAACCACAGACACACACACCTCTGGCCTTATTGCCATTATCATCAAAATAGGGTTCTTATTTTTCCTTGCACTCTACATTTTCTTTTCATTCTTTTCTCACCATTTATTTTATACCCTAACAGCTCAGTAAATCTGGTTCTGGACATCCTGTACAATTCCACCCAGAACACACACAAAGCCTGTTTGCCTGACGTAGTAGGCAGCCTTTGGATGCACAGACTAAAGAATTCTGCTACCTATTCTGAAACAAGTTCCATTTGCACCCACATTAAGGCCCCTTTAACACTGCCAAAGTGGTCTAAAGGGGCAATAGTATAACTGTGATGGTCTCCTCTTCCAAGACCTTGAGAACCCCCATTAACATCAACTTGCCCATAGAGTTCTGCAAAACAACCCTCTATTGGAACTGTGGGCCAGGAAAAGGTCCAGTGAGGTGGGAGTGTAGGGAAAAACATAGCTCAGACCAAATCCACAGCCTACACTGGCTTTTCCAGTAAATATTTAGTTTTCCCAGAAAATATTATAGTCTTACACATGGATCAAAAAGAAATAGGAACAACAGTATTTGTTGCCTTCAAAGAACATTGATGAATAATGTTTCTAGTTCAGTAAACAGTATGTTATCTGAAACCATAAAAATAATAACGCTCTAAGACAAACTGGACCACTCACTCCAGGCACAGCTGTGTGATAACAAATATTCAAGTATGCTACACTCAAATCTATGTCCCAGAGCTCCAAAGGAAGTCAAAACTAAATAAGGCACAACTGAGACACAACTATGCCTGGCTTGGTGAGTGGGGAAGGATGCTAATGGAGACAGCTGGAGCACAGTGGAAGGCTTCTGGAGGCCTTCCTTTCCCTATAGACGTATCTTTTCCATAGTACAAACACCTACTCACGCTGAGACACACCGTCACAACAGGTTAATTGCACCATGCTCATGCCAATCACTCCTCCCACACTATTTACTTGGATTACAGTAGCACATACTGTACACAGAGGGTTAAATCTGGGATGACTGCTCCAACAAGCCAAGTACTATTTAGACCATTGGTTCCAAACCCATAGCCCGCAGGTCACCGCTCCCTTCTCACCGGCTGCAGAAGGGAGCTGCTGCCTAAAGACCCAGGTGGACCACCAGGGGTGGCCAAACAGCGGCTCACAAGCCCCTTATGCACTCCCCCCATTCTCTGGATAACAGATTGGGCTGGAGAGCTCAGGGCTTCTACCCTGCGATAGGATGGTGAGGCTAGAGGCTTCTGCCCAGCAGGGAGGGGAATGTTGGGGGTTAAGCCCCACGTGGCATGCCTGACATGGCTTGAGGTGGGAGGCACCTGCCGGGACTTGGGGATTCAGCAGGAGTAGAGTTGAAGCTCCCTGGCAGGTACACCCCAGCTCAACAATCTTCAGAAGATTGTTGTATGTGGCTTGGAGGGTCAGTACGTTTGGCCACCCCTGAAATATACGATACAAAAGTGCCCTCCCAGATGAGTTCAGAAAAAGAGAGATTCTTGATTATTTTGGTGCCATCCACCTGGTCACAAGAACAAAACAGGCAGGCAGAGTGGAAAGGTGGTATAATACCTGCACTGACAAAACTCATCCTAAGACAGCATAGAAACAAGCACCCTGGATTTGTTGTCTGGTCAGCAAAAGACGACGGATTTAGAAATTATGCTGCTCTGGCTTCTGGAACAGGCAGACATTTTAGTATCATCTGGAAAGTATTTAAAAAAAAATTTTTTTTTTTTTTTTTTTTAAAATAGATAGATTCCTGGCAGTTTGGCCTTGACAGTGTCCCCTTTTCAAAAAGCTCAATAGACAGGACCATCACTGTAATGGGAAAAATATTTGATCAGCACATCACATTACTGTCACACACTGATCAGACTCACTCTTGGTGTGGTGCTCCTGTCTTCGTCAGCAAGGTCAGCACAAAGAACATGAAAATGACAAAAACTGCAAGACCGACCCAAAATCCAATCACAATGGAATCTGCAGAAGAGAGGTAATAAACTGATTAGTATTTCCACCTTCGCTTGTAAACAGGTTCCATTCTACCTAATGTGTTATGACTCAGAGTTCAGAAAGGCTTTGTTCCTTATTACAAGACACATTCAACAACCTGAGTGGTCAATGTACCAGGCATGAAGTCTTTGGAAAAAGCCAATGTATACACATTGACTGACTCAGCAGCAGAAACATCAAGCGTGCACAACACTGAATGCAGAATCTTTTTAAATTTCCCCTTTTATAACAATAAAACCTCAGCACAGGCCAATGCTTGGGATAAACAAAGGGCCTGAGGTCCTGGTTCTTCAACTCTTCCCAGCCACTTAGTCTCCAGCAAATGCCCTGTACTGCTATCGTTAGTCCTTAATCACAGCCAATTTACCTGTTCCTGAATAATTATATTTGACTGGAATAACTGGAAATGCTATTTGGTCAAAAACAGATAGTGGATAGAGCAATACATGAATTAAATGCACAGTACCAGGAGCTGGAAGCAATCCCTATATTTAATTTGTCTAACACTTTCCATTATAAAAGATTCTTACAATCATTTCTTTAAGAAACTCTCACACTTTCATAGCTTTCAGCAGGCCTTTGGTATCTTACAGGAAATGCCCTCAAACGACACAAGCACCTGTTTTTCTCAGTCCATTCAACTTTTGCTAAGATATAAACAGGTAAAAATGGTCATTTCCCTTCTCTCATGTTCCTTAGGAAATTTTTGGCAAACTGCCCAAAGAATACAAATATTCTAAGTCAGACTTGCATCACTGCCAAAGCAGCAGCAGCACATGCTGTACTGAACACACCAAAGAGCTACTGGAGTAAGGGAAAGACAGCTGGGCCAGGATCTGCCTTGACCCCTAACCTAGCAAATGGCCTCAATGGTCCACACCCCCTTCTGGGGGTATCCCATGGGGCAGGTGCTCCCCCAGCTCACAGAGAGGAAAAGCATGTCAGGCTAGCTCCCCACAACCATCACCAGACCAGCACTTGGTCATAGCGGCCTCCCACCCCCACCCCAAAATAGCCTTCTCTTGTTGCCAGCCTGAAAAATCTTAATTCATTCATTGTGCATATGCATGATGATACAGTCTTTAATTACATGACCACATTTTTTTCCCACAGGACCCCTGCCTCATTTAGTGCACAGGTTGGATTCATAAAGAGGCAGAATTAAAGTTGCACAGGCAATTGTAAACTTGGCATTTCTTAACATTCAAGTGCTTAACAAAATTGCAAATTAAACAACATTTTAACATAGTTTAATTGTATTTATTTTTCTTTTAAGGAACCCTGAAAATATATTATAATGTGAAGTTATGTTTTAGCATTGGATGTACATTGTGGCTGTGACTTATTCACCAGCAGCTGAAGG
This sequence comes from Emydura macquarii macquarii, assembly GCF_026122565.2. NCBI lineage: Eukaryota > Metazoa > Chordata > Testudines > Chelidae > Emydura > Emydura macquarii. Next base: position 3,029,042 of record NW_027132434.1, read on the forward strand.
GTGCCAGTGCACAGGAAAACAGTAGATGAAGGGCAACTTCTAGTAGTCAAAAGAAAGAGAAAAGGAATAAACAGATGATTTTTCATAACATTTTCCCCACTTTGACTTAGTCCTGTTTCCTTATAACACACAGAATGACCCTCTGATCCAAACAAAGCTGCCTAATGCACTCTCACCTATACTTAAAATTTTGTCTGTTTGCTTAATTCAGTGACAATACCCAACACAGCCCACAGGAGGTACAGAGTGCAACCTCCCCCCACCCCTTTTTGTTTTTAAAAAAAGTCTTGTCTTTACATGGAATGGGTCAGGACAACATTTTCAGTTTGTGCCAAGGGCAACAAATGTAATTAATCAGTCACTAAATAGTGGTTCTGTGAAGTACAGCAAAACTGGGTGTGGAAAAAGAGTCCAAATTCTCTTGGGTTACAACTGTCCTCTTTTTACCACTTAATATAGCAAGGAAGTGCCATGCCAGATTCCTGTTTATCAGTTAATAAATTGAGATCCATCTACTATATCAGAGATCTGACTGGCTGGGTACAAGACACACTGGTTTTAAAAGGATGATCAGATTTTATTAAAAAACAAGGCTTGAATTCAGGGAGTTTATTTCTAATTCCAGCTCTGCTAGTGACTTCATGGGAGGCATTGGTCAAATCCCAGCACTCTTCTGCCTCAGTTTCCCAGTGTATAAATGAGGATACCTACTTCATAGGAGTGTTGAGAACACATTCACTTTTAAAATTACTATGCAAACACTGAAGTGCTAAAAATTGTATGAAAATGGTTCTTTGGTTTTAAAGAAAGCCTCTGTCCCTATGGGATTGAATTTTGCTATTCTTAATTATTTTGGCACAAGCCTGTTAGACTTCTGCCTCACATGACTGCTCAGTCCTTTGAGATGGAGTTATCTGACACAGCATGTTCAAAAATATTTATCTTGTTATAATCGTTAAAGAGATGTTTCCTGTCATAGCCAAAGAACTGGTAGAGTAGTATGCAACCTATTTGAAATGTGGGTTTAAAAAAAAAAAAAATAGAATGACATCAAATGGATACAGAGAAGACAATAACTTAATATATTCCAAAAATGTTTAAAAGTGTCCAAGTTAGTCAATTGGTTTGACTGGATTTCTTTTTAAAAGACCACCAAAAATGTAATGGCAAAAGACCGAAGTGAGGCAGTAAGATAATAGCCATGGCTATATATGAAACAAAGTTTGTAAAGTAGCTGCTCTACATTCCACTTCCGAATTGCTCGTTTTTTGGTCACATACTTAACAGAACAATTTAATTTCCATTGACTTTAACAGTTTAAATTTGCCCCATGTTTAGTCAGGGACATGGCAAGTGAATATGCAAGTTAATTTGCTAGTCCTAATTAAAATGTATGATGATAAATCTATGTTCACCTAAGAATTAAAAGATATCACTGTGCTGCACAAAGGACATGCAAAACTACATGGCAAAATGACATAAGTATAGCATATGCATGTTGGCATAGACTGAAATGCATTTTCTGACCACAGTCACCTGCTATGGATCAGAGTTAAAAACATTTTCCCTATCTAGGGATCAGTGTCCAGTGACTACTGTTACATCACTACTTTCCAGAATACACTCCTCCATTCTGTAGGGGTGGCCTGCTTTCTTTGTTCCTAGATATATGATCTTGCACTTGACCCTATTAAAACATATTTTGTTTGAACAGGCACAGCTTACCAATCAATTCAGATTACTCTGTATCCTCAGAATCATTTACCACCTAGCCAATCTTGATGTCATCTGCAAATTTTAGCAGCAGTGGTTTTATATTTAACTTCAGACCACTGGTAAAAATATTGACTAGCATCATTACTCCTAGAACTAAACCCTGTGGAACTTCACTAAAAGCATTCCCATTCAACAATTCCCTGTTGACAACGACTTTTAGAGTTCTGTCAGTTACCCAATTATGAATCCTCTTAGCAAGTGCTCGGTTGATATTGTATAAAGTTAATTTTTTTCAATGAGAATGCTCTACGGTACTAAGTCCAATGGCTTAAAAAAAAGAAATTACATCTATGCTTATCTTAAGCAACTGAATTTGTGGTCTCATCAAAAAATGAAATCATGTTTGTTTGACAAAACATATATTCCATAAAACTGTGTTAACTGGCATCCCATCCTTTCACTGATTGAATCCCACATCAGTTTTTCCTATCACATTGCCTGGGTTTGAAGTCAGGTTACCCAGTTCCTCCCTCCTGCTCTTTTTGAATATTGGCACTAGGAGCATTCTTTTAGTCTTCTGGAATTTCCCCAGTATTCCAAAATGTATTGAAAATTGGTATCAGCAGCTCAAATATGGCTTCTGCCAACTCTTTTAGAACTCTTGGGTGCAAATTTTCTGGGTCTGCTGTTTAAAAAAATGTTTCTCTCTATTAGATAGTGGTTATTAATAGACTGGAAAGTACTTCATCCTTGATGTCATCCAGCTTCTTTCCAAATATAGAACAAATATTTATTATTTATTGCACATTTCTGTCTTTTTTGCGTCATTAGCAATTATATCATTTCCATTTAGTAATGGGTCTATTCCATTGTTAGGATTTCTTTTGTTCCTAATATACTTAAATAACTCCTCCTTAATGTCCTAGCTCTACCAACTATGGATTTTCCCCTCATGTTATTAGCTTCACTTATCAATTTTCTACACTTCAAAACTTCTAATTTATATTGATTGCTATCTACTTCTCCCCACACCTCTTGTAAAATATTGTGCTTTTATTTCCAGCTGTTACCGTCACTTCCCCTCTTAACCAGGATGCCTTTTAATCAAAGTTATCCTATTTTGAGACATTGGAATTACAGCTTTTTGGCCACCTAATAAATTCTTCTCAAAGAACTCCAAATTTTCATTCAGTTTGCCTACATTTTTTTCTCCCACTCAATTTCATTCTTTTTTCCTCAGCTTTGGGAAATTGACCCTTTTGAAACAACAACTATATATTTTATACAGGCTGGGACTGTCCTCTGTTGTCCGTATTGAATGTAATCAGATTGTGATTTCTGGTCCCTAGGTAATCACCAACTTTCAGTCCACTGACTAATTCAATTAGAGTTACCTTGTGTTCAGTGCAGTACCTTATTGTTAGAAAATCATTATCTATAATTTTTAGAAACTCCAATGATGTTTTACTATTGGCTATCTGAGAGCTCTGGCATCTCCCAAAACTAAAGTCCCTCATAAAACCACAATTTTTTTTTCCCACACAGGTACTTAAGGAGTAAAACTCATCCTGTTCTCTGGTTTGATTTGGTGGTCTGTAAAAAATCCCCACTAATACCCTCTTCTGGGCTTTGCTAGTTGGCACATGGATCCACATGCATTCAAGAATTTTCTGATCACACAGCCACATCTTGTTCTGAAAACAGCTTGTTTTAAAGTGGTCTATTTAATCACTGAGGTAGATCTGCCACTTTGAGCCCCCATTAGATGATGCTGATGTTTTTCAATGCCAATGACTGGGCAGTTATGTCCGTCAGTGTCACTCTGGATATCCCCAAGAAACAAAGCCAGTGTCCTCCAGGTTTTGTTTAGATGGCATAGGAATATAGAAGTTGCTATACCAGGTGAGGTCCCACCTATTCCTATATTCCCTCTAACAGTGTCCAGAACCAGATGTTTCTGAGGAAAGTGCAAGAAACTTACAGATAACCTGTCACATTAGTGGATGGTTTATGCCCTGAAGCATAAAGGTTTGTATCCCTTTTAAGTTTTATCTTTAATCCTTTCTAATGTAATGCGGAAGTTGTCATTATCCATATAAATGTTTAAATCCTTTTTGGAATACTTCTCCAGCCAGGATCACTAGAATTCAGCAGAAAACAAAACTGTACGTACCAGGAAGACACCACAGCCTTATTCCTACAGCCACAGAGACTGAGCCAATCAATGACTACTGAAGTTAATAAGAGCCTCTTCATTGACTTAATGAATATTGGATCTGGCTCAAAGGCTGCAACACACATACAAAAAAAAACAAAACCCTCAGCTCTTGCAGCTGTCAATGTTCCACTAATGAGCAGTGATATGACCAGATTCCAGTTGAGTGGATTTTAAATAGAGGAAAAAATGAAGAAAAACAGGCAGAGCATTAATAGTACAAGCATGACTTTATATAAAACTGCTTTCAAACTGGATTGCTGTTTAGAAAGTGATGAATATCATTTAAACTTAAAGCTGCACAGTGGTTAGAATACAGACGTCAGTTGCCTGGAGGATTTCTACATACACATTCCAAATGTAATAGGTAGTAGGAAAAAATATATTGTTCCCTTCATCCAACTGGGAGTAGTGAAAAGTAATGCAATACTAAATAATTGCTTTATGAAGCCTGCAGGAATTACTAGAGTGATAATGCAATTGAAAGACAGGAAAAATCCTATCCCAGGTATTCTCCCCTTTTCTACCCCCCCGCTATACCACACATATGCCAGCTAAGCCATTTTACGACTCAATAACACAAAAAGAAGAATTCTAAGTGTACCATAGCCTTTACCTTACCCTGTTTCCTTTACACCCCTTTACTCTCTAACACCACCCTAAATGTTGCAGAATTCCACTGAGAAGACTTCACCCATAAATCTCACGATGCAGGGAGAGAATGAACAGTTATTCCAAATTTGCTTCTTCATCTGCATCTTCCAGAAGGCACAGTGTTCCTCCACTGACACCATCAACCACATATATACATTTTCAGTGACTAATGGCCAAATTCTGCACTCAGTTGCACCAGTGTAACTTCAGTGTATTCACTGGGGTTGTGCAGATATACCAAAAGTTGAATTTGGCCACCTATTGTGAGAAAGCCAGGCGACTTAGCATCTTTTGGCAATGCAGTATTTGCGGCAGAAAGTCCCAACCAACCGACGGATGCATATGCTAGGAACTAGGAATTTAAATTAGAGACGAATCCAGGCTGCAAGCTTGAGAGGTGGCTCTGAAAGCCGTAATGCTCAGAAGGGTTCCAAACCAGTTCGTTACAGAGATCGGGGCTGCTGCTATCTGGATGTGGGTTAGAATTCCCACTTCACCACTACTAAAAGTGCAGGTGTGCTGAGATCCAGGCTGTGTGTGTTGTGGTCCATCTTTAGTTAAAATATTTACTCCTTTTGTTTACAGTTCCACATTTTTGTATCCCTGACTCAAGTGGTAGGATCTGCCTGCATTACGGATTAATAAAGTAGCCTGCACTAACAGGGAACTACAAAGACAGACATCTTAGTTTTTAAAAAGGCTGATAAATGTGGCAGTCATTAAACTAAGAATTTTTTTTTTTTTTTTTTTTTTTTGAGAGGAAGAAGCGGGGAGGTCATGGGGTTGAGTATGTTTGAGAACTAAAAGCACCCTCACTTGGGTTACAAGAGAAAACACTTAGCACTCCCTACAAAAGGAACTGGCAAAGATTTAATCACACCACTGTTACATCTGACAACCTATGCCTAACTGCTACTACCTTGAAAGAGGACATATTCCTTATTACCATTAAACAGATTCCATTAAACCATTCACAAGAACATTAGTAGCAGTATCTGCAGTAAACAACAGATACCTGGCATGAGGGTGATCACGACTCATTAATATTCCATGCAAAGAATTCATGTTTAATTCCATATTGCTTTAGACCACAGTTAAGCAAATTGGCAGTCATACCATAGGTGGCATCCATTTTTCCTAGTGTAATGCGCCAGGATATTCAATCTGCTAATAACGTCAAGGTTTCTAGATTAATTTTACTATGCTCACTGTTTGGAATCAAGCACATGGGTATGAACTCAATATATGACTGGTCCCAGGATGCATCTCCCACTCTACTAAGAGATAATGCTCTAACAGCTTTCACTATTAAAAAACAAATGAGGAGAGAGGACAGGTGCTAGGTGAAGCATTAATCCAGTCTGCTCTCTAATACTTCTTAAGGTAATGGAAACTCTGGAAACTATTCCCACTAACTGGGACATCCTGCAGCACCACATTTGGTTACTTTTGGGGGGGGGGGGGGGGGAAGAGGAAAAGGCTGTTTTGAGGAGTAGCAGGAGGGTTGGTGCTTGAACTTTCCATATAAATCACCTTTGGGCAGAGACCAAAACTGAGAACATTTCAGCCTGAAACATGGAAGTTATTTCTTTGAAAAAAGAAGGTTAGAAATGAAGCACCTATGCAAAGTTCAGGTTCATAGACTGGGACCCACCTCTCATAAGAGCTGGAGGAAATCGATGAAAAATAAATAAAACCTAAGCATGATCTTAATAAATGGTTTGTAAATTAGATGAATCAGCAGAAATGAAACAGCAAGAGCAAAGCTTTATCAGCATAAATCAAGTTACCATCATCAAACATACACACAACCAAAAGGTGTCTCAGGCTGAAGTTCACCAACCCCTTGAGTATGAAACCATCATCATTATGCCTTCCCACTTCTCTCTCCTGTAGCCCTACCTAGGGCAAGGGAAAAAGGAGCTGGAGTTAACCCTTAAGTAATGGGGACCCCCACATTCTTGTCAAACTGTTGCAATCACACAGTACTGCCGTGCTTCCAGAATCAACTAAAGTGAAGGGCTACAAAGGTCAGGGAAGATCCTGCAGTCCTTAGTCACTCAAAAGTTCATTCAGGTTCAGTGGACCAGATTCAGCCCCAGAGAAGTAGATGCAATTCCACTGAAGTCAATGGAGTTGTGCCAACTTTTCACCAGAACTTCATCCATTACCATCCCAAGTGAAACAGGACCACAGGATTGGGTCCTATTTATACATTCGGTAACACAGTAGAACTTCAAAGATACGAACATCAGAGTTACGAACTGACCGATCAATCAAACACCATGTGGAACTGGAAGTAAGCAATCAGGCAGCAGAGAAGGGGGGGGTGGGGAAGAAAGCAAGTTCTATATTGTGCCTGTATTGCATCTTAAAGGTCAGCGTGCAGAGCAGAAACAGTGTGGGGTCTGTGCTGTTTCTTATAAGCCAAGGGTGCTGTTTCACCCCTTCTCGCCATACCCCACTGGGAGGGGGAAGCTATTTTCTCTCACACACTGACACACAGAGTTATATTTTTCCTTTGTTATTTTTGTCCAGTATGTGACTAGATGTGATAATGTAGCAATTCTTTTGAAAACAGTACCTCCAGGTTCAGTTTCTGGCTGAATGGAATACAAATTAGGGAGAAGATGATTAAAGTGAGATACCTTTAAGACTCCACTTTTCTCAAATATCTAGTCTTTAAAAAATAAAAAACCAAATGAGTCATAAAGGTCTGGCTATGACAGCAAGCACAATGAAGCATGCTAGAATTAAGACTGTTAAAGCAAGTCCAGATATAACCCTCTCATAGGTGCTGGAATTACGGGTGCAGGGGGGTGCTTGAAGTGGCTTCCATCATATACTGGTTTAACAGTTTGGTTCAATGGCTGTCAGCACCCCCACTATAAAAATTGTTCCAGCACCCCGAGCCTTCTCTCTTTGAAGTTGCTTATATTCCTTGGCAAACAAGTTTTGTTTGATACGTGGGCATCCATCCACCGAGGTACTTATATGGGCCTCATCACTGTAGCATCAGAGTACCTACTCTCACTGTGATGTTCCAATGCAGACTCACACTGATGTTGCTTTTGCAACACAGGGGCGTGGCCATTCAGAAGCCTTTCTTGCAGCGAGCAAGAACACTGTGCATATTTTAGCTGTTCAATACAGATCTGGAGCCTTAAAATTCAACTTGTCTTGCAGCTGATTTCCTGGCCAGAGGATGAATTCTACTGAATACAGTTGAGTTCTCACAAACCTACTCTCGCTTCATGCAAGACAGGTTGAACTTTAAGGCTCCAGGTCTTTTGTCTAGGCAATAATGTCAGTCATCAAGAATAACAGTATGCCCAAGCATCAGTCAGCTACTGTAAAACCAGCATAAGGAAGATCAGAATCAAGTCCACTGACTTGTACACCAGTTGTACTAGCTTGTATTTGTTCAAGTTGAATCTTATTTTATTTCTAACCTCTCTGATACCCCTTTATATTATTTTTTTTTTTTTGGTCTGAACTGCTGGTTGACAACTCTCATATCAGGATAATTTAGGAATAAGCCTGTTTAGCCCATTCCTCGAGATCATTAAAGTATGTGGCTAGAGGCAGAGCTGCAGCTGGGGCCAAAGAAGGGGGGCACTCCCTCCCCACCCTCTGTGGGGGCTAGCCTGACCCCAGGCCCCACCACACACCCCCTCCCCAAACATTGTTTCATGCCCCACAGTTAGGTGATCACTAGTTTATGGTGAACTTGGTCTTTCTGACTCATGACTAAATACAAACCCCTAATGGTCTAAAGGAATCTAAACTTATAGTTGTCAAAACTGATTCTAACATTGAAAATTTTCCTCTATTTTTTTTTTATGTAATTGATCTGTTACAAGCAGGGCAGATTTTGATGCTGACACAGACAACTGGAACTAGCTGAAAACACCAATGTCTTTGACAAAGGCCACCAAATAGCTTTCAGAGGGCAACATCCATCACTATCAGTAGAGCCAGATCTCTGTATCCTGTAACCAATCCACTGAACCATCGAGACCCTTATGCATTTGTTTGATCTTTTCTTACTTACATACCAATTGTTTTAATCTTCACCGCTATTAGCAAAGATATAATGATAAAGATCTCACCTGAAAGATTTTTCTGAATTTGTTTTAAACCTTTTAATAATTTTTCATATATATTTTAACAAGAATAAAGCGGTCGTGTTTCTTTTCTTATCAGTGAGAACTTTTTTCTTTTTCATAGAGCAACTGGATGCTGCAATGGATCAAAGTATGTGGACATTTCTATTTGAACCAAAGAACTGGTGTCTAGGATATCTCCAGGTACTTATACGAATAAGAAAAAAAATACATCAACAAAGAGTAATCAATTATGCTATTCATCCAAGAAGCTGTGTGCAGGATAATCAATTTGCAGAAAAAGATTTTTGAAAAACTATCCATTAAATGAATACATCAGGAACTTCAAAGCATACAACAGTGTGCAGCTAAAATACAGAACTGCCAGATAGGACTTACATTTATGAGCTTTCAGTCCTTCAAAGGAAACTGGTTCATACTCATAGTACTCATACTCCAAAGTATAATCAGAGTTAGGTAAGGCCTGCTGAGATGTTCTGTTGGAAATTAACCTATGGGCAGACATCTCTAACCTGTACAGATATATAAAATGTGAATACAAAACAACATGTTAGTAGATAGAAATATTTCTAACAGTGTCTAAGTTTTGTTATCATTTGTCATCTTTTGGCTTTCCCCCTCCCGTTGCTTTCATAGGCAATGACCCACCTTTGCATAAAGTGCTATCTCCCACTTATTCCTTTCAAAGTCAATTCCACCACCCCTTCAGATAGGGCCACCATGTTCCATCCCATTTCTTCCCAGCCCTATCTCCTGTCCATGCCAATCACCAACCTGTGTAGAACTTCCTTTTAATGGAATGGTAGAATATGAGGATTTCCACAAATGTTCCTGTTAATGTACAGAAGTATCAAAGAGCACATCAGTCAGATAGAACATGCCTCCTACAGGCCGAATATAGTAAATATGAATGACCACCAGCCGTGGGAATGGCAGTCCAGAGGTTTAGGGAGCATAATCTTAGTTTATGTCTACACTACAAGCGCTACAGCAGCACAGTTGCACCTACGCCACTGTAGTGGCGAGAGAGAGAGAGTTTTTTTGTCATTGTAATAAACCTGTCCCTCGAGAGGCAGTAGCTAGGTTCTTCCATCCACCTAGTAGCTCCTACACCAGAGCTTAGGAACTTTTCACATACCTGAGCAACATTGGCCAGGCCAATCTAAGTTTTAGTCTGGTGTACACCAGGTCTCAATTGTACCAGGCTTTGTTTTCAGCATGTCTCTACAGCAAGAAAATATAAATCAAGCCTATTCATTCTAAAGAAAATTCCTGATCAGCTCTACATATTGTGGAGCGGGGGAGGAGTTTCCTCAGATGGGGAAGGAAAAAGGTCAATTTTTAAAGCACAGATTCAGTTTTCACATTATGGCCCCAATCCAGCAAAACACTTAACTTAAACACTTGAATAGTCCCACAGAAGTCAAAGTCAAGCATCTGCTTTAAGTACTTTGCTGAAGTTGGCCCTTTGTGTATTTTGTAGTTTTTGCCTAGTGCAATGGATAAAACAAATTAAAATAAGTGAGATATCCTGTTTAAAGCTCACAGAGATGCACATTTTAAAGAAAAAGATTATTTAGGATTTTAACAAAAAGATCTGAGAGCCAAGTCATGATAAAAAATGGTATACTCTGTAGACTTCCAAAACGTTAACTTGGTGTTGCTATTCCAAAAAAGGTTGGCATTATATGTTCATTTTGATATATAGCTCTAATAGTAAGTGATGTATGATTTTAACAGACATAAGATTCCATTGGTTTTAGGAGCTAAAGGCTGAATCCAAGTATGTAGCTGACTCATCTTCAAAATAAATGATACATCATGAAAAGCTATCAAAACCATTTTTTTAAATGGAAAGTTTTAAATGGTCATGCTTTTGCTGTAAAACATAAATTCCTTTGTTCAATCATTCAAAATTAGCTGTCCTGTTGTGGTGCTGTTTAAAAAGCAGACAAGCTGAAAAAAATTCAGACATTGCACAAAAGATACAATAATGCATCAAAGACATCTAAATTCATGAGCCATCCATTATCCACATGGGGCAGTCACTTTGGCTTCAACATACTGCTCGTTTGAGTAAGGCTAGCAGGACTTAGTGCTTACTTTGGCCTCAATCCTACAACAGAAATCAACAGGGCTCCACGTGGGAGTAGAGGTTTGCCTACATGCATCACATTGCAGAATCAGGACAGCACACTGTTACAAGCATGTTAATTGTTCTTTTGGATTTAAGCATGTAATCTCCTATAATGAGCACATAGTGCAAACCACCATGGAAAGAGAGAGTGGCCATATGCTGAAGTTTCCCAGTAGCATAGGCTGCATCTAAATAGCTAAGACTTCTAGTAAAACTGCCTATTTCTGAAGTATTAAGTAAAAGGACTGAGTATTTTTAAGGGTTATACAGGAATAACAGAAGTTACAAATGTTTATCCAAAAAAACCACTCATCTTGACAATTGCAAGCTTTAAAAATGAGGCAAACTTCCCATCCCAGAAAGCACATCTGCATCACAGAGCATACTACCAATGTGCCACCTAACCAAAAACTGTCATACTCAAACAAACAAAAACAAAAAAAACATCTCACTCCCTTATAACGATGCACATTATTCCTATTCTGGGTGATGGGAAGTACCAGTGGATCATTGGGAACCTCAGTTCCTTAGTATCAGTACTTCTTTTCCTTCTTTTAGATTTAGACAGGAGAGAAAGGCAACTTGCTGAATACAAAAGAGCAGAAAGACAGTGAGAGGACAGAATAGTTAACCCTGAAAACTGCTGGAGACAAGTGCATGTTCTGTTCTGTCATGCTAGTCAGGCAGACTGCTGTGCTTTACCTCCCTCTCTTGAGTCACAACCAGAGATATGTTCACTATGCATCATTCTCACTGAAGTTATGGAAGGGAAGGAGCCTCAGGCTCCAGCCCAGCTTGTATGATGTGCTACAGAAGGCTACCAGATGTGAGAAAGGTGCAAGATGGCTTTTGCTCCCATGTTCCCTCACTCCGCTCATTTATATGCATTTTTCACAGACTATAATCCTTTCTATCTCCCCCAGTATTTTTCCCTTTAATTCCCTATAAACTCCAGCACACATGGATTGAAAAAGAAAGCTTGCCAAGATTATAGTTTAGCATGCAGCATAAGGATTCTCCCAAGAAAGGGAATATTTAAATACATTTCTGGCCTTGGAATAGTTTTTTTGGTCAAGTGGAGACAAAGGCAGCTTGCCAGGGAAATGCTCCTCTTGATCACATTTCTGTGTAATCAGCATCCAAATTTCACTCCAAAGGCAAATATTAATCTTCATGAACAGTCCAACTGAACATCGTGATTTATTTTTCTTCATTAGCATTTGCTTGCTTTCATCTCTTTCATAAAAGAAGTAAGTGCAACAAAGTGACTTGGTGTAAATAATAGAAGGCATAAGGCTTCCCTTTGTTTGAAAGATAGAAAAACAGCTGACTACTTCTACCATCTCAGTTTCTCACTGAGACGAATGTCTGTATAACACCAAATCTGTTTCAATTAATTCAGAGATCTATTTTTATTGGCCCAGGAAAGCCATCGGATAATACCCATCTTGCTGTTATTGTTCAGGTAAACAGGATATTATTTTATTGACTTTCAGAAGTATGGGGGGCAGGGGTCACATCCACAATTGGTCAGTTCAGGCCATAGTCTAGGAGCACTCTGATTCTTCCACAGAGCTCACACATCATAAAGGCCATAAGTAATGCTTTCCACCATCTCCAGCTGGCTAGGAGGTTCCGTCCCATCCTGGCAGACGAAGGCCTGGTCTCAGTTATCCATGCCTTCATCACCTCAGCTGGACTATAGCAATGCAACATACTTGGCCAGGAAGCCATCAGCACTTAGGAAACTACAGCTAGTACAATGCACTGCACACTAGCTACCATGAACACATCACACCTGTCCTCTACTCCCCATACTGGCTTCCCATAGAATTTTGAATTAAGTTCAAGGTCTCAGTCTTTAGCTTCAAAGCACTCCATGGCCTGAGCCCAGGATACCTAAAAGACTGCTTAAAGTCAGAGATCAAGGTCAACAACTTTGCACCTCTGGCACAATGGAACTCTCAAGTAAAAGTAAAGCTTGTCTGCAAAGGAGACAGTACCCTCTCTGGGGGTGGTCTCAGACTGTAGTGATGCTCACCAGAGGTATCCAGGGTTGTGAAGCAACTCACCACCAATTACCAGTAGCAGGAGTAAATCTTGTCTGTGCCCAGTGTGGATCAGCTCCCTGATTCCACTAGCCTCTGGCAACACAAGCACACCCTTCCAGGCCTCAGTGGGCCTTACCAGCTTGTAAGGTTCAACTTAGGATCACCACTTTGCTTAACACCACAGCACCTAAATATATTTACAGTGAAAACAAGAATAAGTTTATTATCAAAAAAGAGAGATTCAAGTGATAGAGTTAGAGTATTGGAAATAAATGTTTATGTACAAAACAAAATCATAACACTTTTTAGAGACTAAACTTAATAAGTAATTCTCTTGTATTAAAAAAAACTTGTCTTACCCAAAGTTCTCTCCAGCGTTTTCGACCACACCTGATTGACAGCCCACATTCATAAAGCAAATTTGCTGTTCATTTGCTTCCTAGGTGAGGAATTCCTGGTTTGTTAGTCACTCTAGGGCATTGGCACCTAAGTACCTTTGTGGATCCTACTCACAGTGACTAGCATATCTGTAGAATCCATTGTCCATTTTTTGGCAGATTTCCTACTAAGGACTTTCCTCTTTGGAGGAAAATATAAAACCATCATGAGATACCTGATTTTGCAATCCTACATTTTAGGGTGAAACTTTTTTCTGAATCCAGCTAAATATTAGCTCTATACGTTGACGCCAAAGACTGACAGTGTGACCCAGGGACCCCTTGGTGCTAACTGAAGCAGGGCACAGGGGGTGCATATGGTTGTACAGGGATCCCCTGGGTCAGATATCTGCATAATAGTTCACTGAAGGATGGCATGTGAGGTCTCCACCAAGAGCCACTAGTCATGCTCATTGCAAAATGCATGAGCAGACAGTATAGATACAGAACTCCTTAGATATTAACAACTACGTTCTTAAGGTTTTGGAGTTAAGGCAGGTATGTCACATCCTGGTGTCAGACCTTGGAAATGTTCCTCGCAGGCAGGAGGTAAATCTACAAAAGGGGAAATCAACAGAAATAAACAGGGTGTGTGTCCTATTTATGAATAAAGAAACAATTGTTCTGGTATATCTTGAAGTGCAAATCGACAACCAGGGTCTTTCCCCATGCATGTCTCATGAAAGGAGGATTACAGCCAAGCCTGCCTGTAAAACTCTGGAAGGTTGCTGGACGAGCAATACTCTGCAAGGCATGAGAATATCTTGTTAATTAACTCTAGGCTCTAGAATAGGTGTTGGTTACATATAAAATAAAATCCTATTTGTTTCCACTACTTCTACTTGCTACTACTTGAATCTCTGTGCTTTGACAAACTTATACTTGATTTCTTTTCACTATAAACATATATAAGCACTGTGTGTTAAGAGGAGTGGTGATCTGAGAAGAAACTAGTAAGCTAAGGCATACTGCTTTTGTGGAAGTAGTGAATCTGTCAGCACTGAAAGCAGCCTGTGGAACAGGACTGGACACTCCCGGGAGACACTCGGAGAGCTCCAGGGCTGGGGTGCACCAGTCACTAACTTGTAAAGTGGCAGTGGGGCCTGCAAAACCAAGAGAGGAATGCTTGTGTTGCCCTTGGTCAGTGGAGACATGGAACTAACCACGGTTTCCTTACAGTAAGGGAAAGTGGTAGTGAGGTGCCTCACAACACTAACTACTCCCTGAAAGGATCACAGATAGACCTCTAATTTTATCATAGCTCTGCGGGATAAGTGGAATTACAGATTGTTTATATAATGAAGATTTATCTTCTACTACTCTTATTGGAATCTTACTAAGCCATTTACTTCAATGCCTTTCAGAAGCAAGTTCCATTGACTAGTAATGAGTTTAGCTAAGCACGAGTTCCAATCCATGTGGATCTTGATGCAGGTTCAAGGCCTAAAAGAGTAGAAGGAATAAAGAAAATGCACTGCCCTTTTAACTTTACATTAGATCTTAATCCTCAAAAGTATCTGATTCTCCCTACATGTCTGGAAAGACTAGCAACAAAAGTACCTCAATACCTGTTCTGATGGTGGATTTTGTTTCCACATAACTGCTAACAGAAATTAGAGTCAGGCCACCAAACCATTTACATAAGCCCTTGAATAGCCTTCAGATGACTATTACTGAACTTGCATTACTATTCAGTACTTGACACACCTCTATTACATTTCCTCCTACTAAACAAGCTAAGGAGTCCTAGTCTTTAAGTCAATTTTAAAAATAATCCAAACTTAAATCTAGACTACAAATAGCATAAAAAATTCATAGACTATCCTTTACTACAGCAACAATGTATATCTATATAATATTAATCAAGGATATAAGAAGTTATACTGTACATCCCACTTGGATCAGGCACATGTTGATAGAAAAAAAGATTAAGCTTTCTGTCCCAAGACAATCAATGTATATATTTTTCTTGTTTTTAAGATTCCCTTTGCAATACAGCTCAACATTTCTTCTGCTGTTTTATTGCAATAGCACACTGAGCAGATGTAATTAGTGAGCTAACAATGCTACTTTGCTTTCCATAACAGTTCCAGCTCTATCAGAGCCCATTAGTGTGTTTCTACTCTTTAGAGCTTTTCATATCGCACTCATCATCATAGTAACTGAGCACCTTCCAGTAGTGCATTAAGCAACACGACAGCATCTATCGTGTTTGTTCTCATCCTCTCCCCAGAAGGAGGTGAATCTTGTTTTAGTAGGGTGGTGGTTTGGGTTTTTTTGTTTTTGTTTTATTAAATATGCCAGTTATGTGTTTATCTTAGAAAATATATGACATTCCAGGGTGTAATTCAAACCAGTTAGAGATTGTCACCATTTGTCCTGGAAGCCTGAGTGGCTTAAAATGCTCCGCTGCTGTAGCTCTGTCTGGAAGCCCTCAGCCAGCATACAAACATGCACTGAGTGTCCGTGTGTAACCTGACGAACCCTGATTCAGCAACTCAGTCCTTCCCTGTAGATTCCTAGGCTCCACAGAGTTAAGAAATCTTATCCTTTACAAATCATTAAACCTACTATAACCCTTTCCCTACAAGATACCTTGCAGTTTTCCTGGCCTCCTCTCAAGGGGGTCTCTGAGACAGGACAATCTGGTCCTAACTAAGGACCTCCCAGTTGATCCACTGAAATCAGTGGGAATTTAATGCATGTAAATTATACAGAATCAGGTCCTAAGTTGTCAGTAATGATTTTGCTTTTTACTTGGAACATTTTATATACAGAAAGCTTCAAGTATTTTTCTGTTGCGTACAGAAGCTTACAATTACTGTATGACCATTCATCTGAGCTGTTTGGTATAGATAACAGTGTGTGCAACCTGATATATATAGTCACTGGGACAAAGATTGAATTAATATGCTGACTGAAGAGCAAAAAGCATGTAACAAAACAAACATTTAGTGATGGCATTTTCCTTTATTACTACTTTCTCTGTACTTCTGGGGGAAAGTGAGTATAATTTAAGTGCCTCTGTTTCAGCAAGGCTCTTTAACAATCTCCACAGTCTGAAGGAAGCATCACAACCAAACCATTATTTAGTGCATTTTATTTTTTCCTTAGTGCTTAAAGGAAACAACATCTTATGATTTATATAAAGAATTGAACTTTTTAAAACGTTAAAAACTTTCTGAACCTATATTATACGCAAAGCTGTAGTAATCCCTATTTTTAAGATAGCCTGATACTTTCCATTGTAAGCCACTGTTTTCAGTGGCTTATAACTTTGCTAAACTTTAACCCTTCAGGCTGACATTTCCCATGCTTGGTGTCCACCTTAGGTTGAACTGTTTTGAAAAGTTTCACAAATATGGCTTAGCTATTTCCAAGAATTAGATGAGAGAAAACAAAAACATTGTTTTGCTGACATTAAAAAAATTCTTGCAGCTGTTTCATTGAGAAGCTCTAGCACTTCCATGTTTTGGAGCAGGGACTTAAAATTTGGCAGGGGAGTGGCCTTTGTGTCAGGGATGTGCCTTTTGCTACTTCTGTGTTTTTCACCAGTAAGCAACAAGTGCTGGCATGTAACAATTGTTCCTTTATTCAAACATTAAACATCACATAACCAGAGTCTACTGCAGTTCCCCAATCTGTCCCTGCAGCCCAGAACCCCTCCTCCCATAATGGAGGATACTGGTCTCTGTGCAAGGATGTGGCTACAACAGCTGCTCTGCACAAAAATGTTATTCAATCCAAACAGGTATCCTTAGAAGAAAACAGAAATCCAGCCCTAATAAAGCCAATAAATAATCAACTATGGAAGGTACAATGTAGAACAGAAATGAGTATGGCTAAGAGGAATTTGAAGAGCAGTTAGCTGAAAAACAAGAAAATCTTAAAGTCAAGTTAGAAGAAAAACAAAAACAATTCTGATCACTTGGTGATAGGCACCTAATAAAATCATACCTGGTAGCCCAATAAGAAATATGGCTGTTCCAGTTTTGGGACGCAGGTCTTATTCTTTCAATTAAACTATGCTGCAATAGCATTGCTTTAATTGTGTAAATTCTAAAGGTATTTCTCTGCAGTCTGCACGGTCTGTTTTGGACCATTATACCAGAGTTTTTATTTGTATTTTGTTTTAGTGTGTCCAACTCTCATTTCATATTGTTTACTTTTCTCCTTGTTGACTATGAATCAAAAAGTCATTGCCTCCTCCACCACGCAGACTGAGTCAGAATTAAAACTATTGTGAGAGAAATAATCCCAATGACAATTTAGGATTGGCATTACTTGATTTATTTACTATTAAAAATAATTTGTTGATAAGATGTTAAGAG
This sequence comes from Emydura macquarii macquarii, assembly GCF_026122565.2. NCBI lineage: Eukaryota > Metazoa > Chordata > Testudines > Chelidae > Emydura > Emydura macquarii. The sequence goes on from NW_027132434.1 coordinate 3,046,710, forward strand.
TAGTTCTTTACCTTTAGGACAGAAGTTACTGTATATAAACATAGTCTTCTACATTGGTGAAACCTCACAGCCATTTCCTAATTTTCTTGTTTGATGCAAGGACATGACAGCTTACCCCAGACTAGTTACATTTATTTCCAGAATGCTGAAAGCACCTTAGGAGTGAGAGTATGGACATGACTAGGTGGTTAGCTATCACTATGGCTATGTTTACACTGGCGGTGGCAAAATCGCCACCACCAGATCAATCTTTCATGATCGATTGAGCAGTCAGTGAGACCCGCTCAATCGATGAGGGAGTCGACTTAGTAAGTCCACCTCCTCAACTAGCGTAGCACTGAGCCAACGGGAACACTTTTCCTGTCGGCTCAGTGCAACGTGAACAGTGCGCAGAAGCAGTCGACGGGAGTTACGTAAATTACTCTGCGTAGTTTATGTAACTCCCGTCGACTGCCGCCGAATTTCCAGGTAAGTGTGAACAAGCCATGAGAAACAATTTAGGCCTCTAACAGAGGCTTATGCCATCTGGGTTCCATGACTGTTTTCCCAGATGAAAGGCTGAGGCAGCTTCTTCTTAAATGGGCCCCATGCAGCTCCTATTTTTCTAATCTGGGGGACCAGATGGCTTGTGGCTGTAACAGTGATCTCTCCAGACAACAGTCATGCAGAACAGGCTTTCCAGAAAGGCTTCACCTTGCCAAAGCTTGCTCACCTTAATGAGGATTGGGCCACATTGATAACATTCAGAGCCTATAGATCAGGGATGGCCAGAGCCCTCTACTCCCCCCTCCATTCTCCGCCTACCTGCCCTGGGAAAGAGAGAGAGAGAGAAAGAAAGGATCTAAGTGTCTAAAAAGCCATGGAGGGTCAGAAGAACATAAGAACGGCTATACTGGGTCAGACCAATGGTTCATCTAGCCCAGTATCCAACACAATGAAAGCATGTGTGCTGCCCCTATCCACCAACATCTGAAAGGAGCACTCCTATTTCCCTTTGGAAGGCCACCTAGAAGAAGAGGAGGTGAAAACTTGGGTCATCAGCTATACCAGCCTGACCAGTCTGATACTGTGCAAGAGACTCACGCTGGTGATAAGATCTATGACCAATTCTCCATCACCTGGTTCCAGTAAGACTCAGGGTATGTCTATACTGACAGCAGCAAAGTTGCTGCCGCCAGATCGATCTTTCTGAATCGACTGAGTGGTCAGTGTAGACCCGCTCAATCGATCAGGAAGTCGACTGAGTAAAACCACCCCCTCAAGTAGTGTAGTGCTGCATCAACGGAAACACAGTTCCCATCGGTGCAGTGGCGTGAAGACGGCGCGCAGAAGGGAAGCACAGCAGTCGATGTGAGTTACGCAAGCTACTCTGCATTATTTGCATAACTCCCGTCGACTGCCACTGAATCTCCAGGTAAGTGTAGACCAGGGCTCAGAACCCCACTCCACGAAATCAAAGGTCACAAAATCACAAAGCAGAAGAAGCTCAAACCTTTACCGTAAGTATCTCTGTAGGCTGCTGAGCTCACTCACCAGCCTGGGAGAATAATCAGTCAATCCTTAGCCCTTGCCTAAGGGCTGTTTATTGTTGTAACACAAAAATGAACATGGAGAGAACAACATAATGCAATTGCCCTGCTCCCCAGTGTAGGTTGTGGGTCCCCCGGGTCTTCTCTCAGCCCAGGGACTTCTCCAGGCCCATGCTATCCTCCACTGCATTGTCTGCAGCTTGGGGTTTTAGTTATTCTGATAGAATTAGCATGGCCCTAGGCTTTAGTTAATGGAGCGGGGGCCCACTTCTGTATCATCTAGCTCATAGTTTTCAGATCCAGTCACCTGACATTACCCAGCTGGGTCTGATGATTACCAGAACCTGCTTGCTGGGCTCTTCCTTGGAACAGGGGTGATGGTTCCCTAACCCCCCACCCGGGGTCTTAAAAAAGCAGACCACCCTGTCACAAAGTTCATTTTTCTCTGTTCTTTAACTTTATTTCATGGGGAAATGTTTCTGTTTTATTAGGGTATCAATGTGTGGATTGACTGTACATTGTAAACGGCACCAGGAATGATTCCCTAACACTAAATCCTAATTCTGCTTTTGAACCATTCCAAATGCTACCTCAAATAAGGAAGAGTGTTATCTGAAGCTTTAAGCACCTTCAGTAACTACGTCTGTTCTGAAATCACTTGGTAAATTCTCCCACTTTGTTGGTGGGGGAGTAAGAAGAGGAGACAGTCACCATAACAACAGTGAGATTTAAGGAAGAAGCATGTAGTAGCATTGAAGATGTAACTTAAGAAACAACTTTAGTATTTATTTCCTTCAGACTAGATATACGATTCTACCACTTCAGGTGCTCTCTCTTGGTTGGGGTCTAAAAATGGAACAGACAGTGATGTCCTTCACCAGCTAAGTTGATTTCACTGCCATGGGCAAGATCTTTTAGTTGGCAGAGAGAGGTGGTTAGACTTAGCAAGACCACTACCTCCTTCAGTCTCCTGCTCCAGGATCAAAAGAAAGCGATTCTTTGTTGTATTATCCTCATGATTTGATTACCTACTGTATTAATTTGACCAAATGATGACTTGAAGTCAAACATTGCTACTCGTTGACTGGATTCCAATTTGACCTTGATTTGATAGTTGTATTGTTTTAATTCCTAATTAATTTAGTGAAATTTCCAGTAGTGTTAGTCTGAGTGATATTTTAATTAATCTTTCATATCTGCTTGCTCTTTTAATAAAAACCATAGCAGTAGAGAGAGCCAGGTTGTTTTTTCACATAAGCAACTTGAATCAAACTGCAAGAATGAAGGTAACTTAACTGAGATATTTGACAGCTACTTGCTCTTTAATTAAATTAAATCCTTTGTTTCTCACACTCTGTAAATATTTATTCCAATTTCAAGTGAAGAGTTTAATCTCTAAATAATGTTATATGCCATCTGGTTTAAAATCTAGATCTGAACATACAGAACAGCACTGGTGCTTCCTGCTGAGTGCTCACTGTAACTGTGTCCATAAATAAGTATGGTTCCAGGTGCCCCTTGAAGTCAAGAGAGAGTGAGCTGATAGGGCTGGAAAACAACCACACTTGGGCCATTCACTCACAACTGCATTAGTCCTAGATCACACGTGGACATGTTTTGACCTATGTGCATTGTGGAAAAACCACATTGGAGGATCTCCTTTGCACATGAACTGTGAAATCACAATCTGCTCCTATGGTATCTCAATGCCTGAATATTTCAGTAGTCAGTTAGCTAGGTATAACAATCTCTCAAGAATCAATAAAAATTAGACAATAGAGCTACATTTAGCTTTTCTTGGAAAGTGTTGTAAACAGTAATAACATTATTATTTACCATATGATGGAGAATTTTTGTTTAAAAGTTCCATTTTGTGAGGATTTCAGGCTGCCACTGCAATAGAATTGAATTTTTTTAAAAGCAACTCAATTTGGGATGTTTCCAGAGTAAAGCCGCCAAGTAATTTAACATGTTACCTGGTTTGTTTGGGGATTTTTTTCTATCTTCAGCTGAAATTTTTCCCTCCAGCTCTGTTGCACAAGATAAGAGAATTTATTATACAGTCTCTAATGAAAAATTCAGTTGAGGTTGAGCTCCTGGTGAAAGCCTGACAGTGATATATGAAAATGAGTACCAGTGAGAGTCAATCTCTTATTCTTAATCTCTACTATTTCTCTGTACAACACGCTACTATGCAAAGATAGCTAATAAAAGGCTTTTTACTACAGCTCTTATTCATGAGTTAAATTATAGGATTGGGTCCGAACATACTATGTTTACCTCTTATTTCCTTGGTCGCTATCATAGGCTGGGAACGAAACAGAAAGATTTGCTACCATCACCACCATTTGCAGGATGGAAATCAACTGCATTTAAATAGCAGGCCAAACTGTATAATATCTGCCATATTTTACCTACAAAAATTCTTCCACTGCAAAACCTGTAGTGAAAATTAATACTTGATAAAGGACAGAATAGTCAACCATTTTGATGTCATCACAAGCCATGCAATTTTTTGTGGGCTTTTTTGAGACAGACTCACAATTTCCTGATGTGTGCAGCTTCTTTGCGAATATCTGCCCTTACTCAAAATGGCCTCAATATCCCATTATTTTAAGCAGAAATGAAGCCAGATTGCCATTTTCCAGTAGTTTTTCATGGGATGCTGCCTCTGGTAAAGATGACTGCCATCCTAGGCTCTATAGTAAGACAACTGGACTGGAAACTGTGAAAGAATAAGAGAATGCAAAAAGTGCAAAAAGGAGGCTAAGGGCTGGTCTACACAGGGAAATTGACCAGCATGATTGTACCAGAATAGCGTAATTAATCCACTATATCTATACTAGTCGATTTCCCCATGTAGACAAACCCTAAGAGGGCCATGTAGCAGAATGTGGACCAGGACAGAGAAAGAGACTACTCCAGACAGGAGAACGGGTGGTGGCCATAAGGAAGATCCAGGGGTCTTGGGATTAGGGAATGGAGAGACAGAATGTAACAGAAGGTGGTTCTTTAGGTAAAGAGAGCAAAAATATGAAAGGCAGAAGTGGGACTGGAGAATATGGAAGGAGAATATGAGTAGGCAGGGAGAGAAATGGGAGAGAAGGGAGGGAGCGATAACTCCTCACCTCCAGTGACTGGAGGCAATGGAACCTCCTTCTGAGCAGGAGAAATTCTGCACGTTTGCATCCATTTTAGGTTGAATTTTAGCACGCACCAATTACAGTTGGGCTCAAGAATCAGAAGGCAGACCAAAATATAGTGCCGTTTACTATTGGTTTAGAAATTGTCATATTTAGGGCTTGCCTACAGCATGCAACAATGTTCACTACAGGATTGTGGTCTCATAGTAGAGAACTTTTAGTTTGCCCTAGCAGGCTCTACAAAGGCCAGTTACACACCACATTGGTGCATTCTAGAAATCAGTATGCACTGCTGTGCTGTGTAGACAAGCTTCCTCTGCCCCACCCCAAAAAACAAAGAAACAAAACAAACAATTTCATGATTTGGGAGAGTTTGACTGATGTTTTTTTGAACACTTGGATTTAGCAACAGAGAAAGGAATGTTACTTTTAAATTAACAAATACCTGCATATATACAACAGGTAAAGTTTCCAGAAGTACCTACCTCCCATTTCCAAAGCTAATGTAGGCACTTTGGAACCCATTAACTTTCAATTATATTTAGGCTCCTAGTATCTAAGTTGCTTTTGAAAATGATGCTTGACAGAGATGCTTTTGAAAGTTTTACCTTAATCAATGTATACTTTCTAAACAGAATAAAGAACTATCCTCTAAAACCCAGTTACAGAAACTCCGGACACTTGAAGTATTTATTTTAACAGTTTACATTCTGAAATAAGACCAGATCGTACTATTCTTTAAGTAGAACTTCCACTGATTTCTTGTCCTTAGTTCAAATGCTTATTTATTTTTCCATTTTTGGTTATTTTTAAAATAATTTACCAGTGTCAAAAGACTTTTTTTTCCTACTTCAAATGCAATAAGTAGATACATTTAAAACCAAATGGGGAAATGGCATGTGTTCAAAGTTTACTTTTGTCTGGAGATTTATCTGATTCATGCTTGCTTTATTCTGATGTTAATAACATGGCTACAGATGTCTCTTTTGTTCTCGACACACTGATTTTGCTGCATTCACAGGAAAAATTTAAAAGAGCTCGAGGCATAAAACTGTGGAGCAACTATTAAGAGGTACTGCCTAAATTAGTGGTTTGCAACATTTTTAATTTGCAGAGCCCTAAAAAATTTTGAATAGACGTACAGATCCCTTTGGAAATCTTAGGCATAGACGGGAGACCCTCCAGGGGTCCATGGACCACAGGTTGAAAAACACTGGTCTAAATGCAAGTGAAAGTAATATACACACAAGCAAACTAATCTTGGTTCATTAGCAAGGAGTTTTTAAAAAAAAAAAAAAAAAAAAAAAAAAAAGCCACCCCCCAATATATTAATTCTCAACAATTTCCCTCTTTTAATAAAAATTACCCAGTGGGGAAAAAAATCCCAAAATTCACACTGCCGCAAAGAGGCTAAAGATGAAGTACAGATTTGTATTTCCAGGATGTAACATACTAAGCATAAAACAGGGCTGCAATGGCTATTAAAACCCAAGAGTATCTCCCTCGTCCTCCCTCCCCCCCCCCAAAAAAAAAAAAAAAAAAAAAAAAAAAAAAAAAAAAAAAAAAAAAAAGGACTGAGCCTCTCAGCATTGTCAAGTTTTAGTCTTTGCAGTGGTTAGAGGGAAAATTCTCTCCCAGCCACCCACGTACGGGGGGTAACGGAGCCGCAAGAGCCATTCCCAAGCCACCTACAGCCTTACCTTGCCGAACCGCCTTCCCCACGCGGAGCGGGGCAGGGGGCCACAGGTGCTGCTGGAGCTAGGGACACCGCACCCCTTGGCGCGTTTCCACTCTCTGCAGGGTTCACAGTTGGGTTCAATGGCTCTGGGCACCCCACCCACTCCACAGAGCCATCCATCCCCCCCCCCCCCCGCTTTTCACACCCCTCTGCCAACAAGCCCCTCTCGTCTCGTAGCTGCTGCCTCAGGGCAGGGCAGGGCAGGAGCCCCAGGGCTGGGCGCTGCGGCACGCGCCGGCATTTCCGCAGCTGGCCCAAGCCGAGCGCAGGGCGCGAGCCCCCGGACACACCCCAGCCCCGCACGCCTCGGGCCCCCCCTGCGGCTGGGGGGAAGCAGACCGGGGAGGGATGCACAGCTCGCGCCTCTTCACTGTACCGGGCTGGGTCTCCCTCCTCTGGCGCCGCCGCGTCCCGGGCAGGCAAGTTCCCCCGCAGCTGCTACTGCTGCTGCTGCTGCAGGCAGGGCGCGGGCGGCGGCGGGCTCAGAGCCGGGGCGGGAGGGAAGGAATCGTCGGCGCGAGAGGGGAGCCGCGCACCCGCACCCCGGCCCGGCCCGGCCGGCACGCAGCCTGGGCGGTCACGGGGGGCAGCGAAGCTAATCAGAGCTGCTGGGGCCGGGCCGGGCGTGGGCGTTGTTCTCCGCCTTCGGGGCTTGTCCCCGAATCGCGCGGAGCTGGGCGGGGCCAGGTCGCCGCGCTCTGGTTCCTGGCAAAAAGGGCACCTCAGCTGTGAGCGTCAAGCGCCCACCGGCAGCACGTGACCGCCACCCCCACAACCTTTGCTCTGCCCGCCGCACCCACGAGGGGGGCCGGGCCGGCATGAAGGATGGGCGGGAACCCAAGCCGCCAGGACCCAGGCAGCTCCCGCCGGACCCGAACTGTGGCAGGGTGGGCCCCTCTCTCTGAGTGTCGCCTTGCAGGCTGGCCCGGCAGAGAGGCCCCCAGTTGAACTGAAATAACTTCTCGGCTCCACCGCGCCAGGGTCAAGGGAGGCGCACTGGCGGGGGAGCTCGGGTTGGGGAGACGCTTGGACACACCAGCAGTCATGCCCGTGCTGCACAGCGGCTGTGATCACTGCTTTCCATGGGGCTCCTCCTGTGGGGCCAGAGGGAGGGTTTCGGTTGGGTGCTTTCCCCAGGCACTAAATTCACCCCATCTCCTGCTAGGTTGCAATAATTTCACACATTTTTGCCTGCTGTCAACAATCCTCCGGTACTGGTCCGTGCAAAACTGAAACCGCTGGTACTTCCTTCACCCACCCACTCACCCATTAGAACTTGTAGCTGCTGGCACAGTGGGACAATCTCTGGTTGATGGACAGCGTCTCTCTACCTGTTCCAGATCCGTTCTTCTCCTTCTCCCTGACCACAGATCAGGTAGGTGAGGCAATTCATTGATTTCATCCGACTATTATTAGGTATTATGTTCCATTGTATATTTCTTTCCCATCCACTGCCATTGTTTCCCTCGACAGGAGTAAATTTTTTCTAAACTTAGTATCCTAATTTAAAACCCACATGCTTATCTAGGTACTTCATCCTGTGTGGTAAGAAAGGAAAACACACATCTCATTAGATCGGACTTGGGGCCTCACTCAGTGCATCAGCTCCCGTCTGTCTTCTGCTGCTGACCAGTACCAGAGACCGGTTCTTTTTACGCACATTTTTTGCTTAAAACAAAATATTTAGCGTTCAGTTTCTCTCGGTGGGAGCCACATTCCATTTTGTTTCCTGTGCTGTGCATTTTGGGGGATTAATTTAAAGTTAGCCTTTGTCCCCCATGCAATAAATATTAAAATCCAAACAAAAACAAAAAAGTGTAAACATATCTTAAACTAATCAAACCAAATAGTAGAATTCTGACATTTTCTCCAGATCCCTCTTGGGTATTGGAAATTAGCCAGAATAATTTTCAGCTCTATGCTTTTCACCAATAAATAGTGAGTGATAGCAAATTGGTTGAGATGGCAACCGAAGTGTAGTATCGTTTCTGTGTGCTGATTGGAAGGGGGATGCTATTTAGTCATATAGCTCTAGCAACTCTTGTTGAAGCTCGTCAGAACATCTAGTATATCTGTTTGTAGATGCACACTCACGTTCTCATTCGCCCATCCCAGACACAATCTCTTTCTACACACCCACCCACCCTGGACTCTCTCTCTCTCCTCTATAAAACCAAGATAGGGGAACTTAAAGAAGCTGAGAGAATTCTGATGTGGAAAGGGGAGAGGCACTGAAGTTACTCTTCCATCCTCTCTGCTGCTGGACTGAGAGAGGGTGGATGAAACTCCTCCTGTGAACCCAACAGTGGTACCAGAGTGGCTGCTCTCTCTCTCTGGCCAGCAGCTGCAGTTTCAGTTATGTTCACTTCAGGGTTTGGAGAAATAAGGGCTAGAAATCTATCTTAAAATACAAACTTGGATTCTGCTCCAGATCATGGTGTTGATCAGTCTCACTCAGTGAAGCATCTTACTCTTGCCTAGATAACAGATGTGTGGGACTTAGTATAGTTGCCTTAAAAGCAACTAGTAAGGGAGTGACTATTCTATATAACTTTTGGACAAATCTAACACAAGAATTAGAGTGTTACTAACCTTAAAGTGATAATGGACAGTGGGGATGATCTTGCAGTTCACACACTCAGCCAGAGCCTCAGCTAAGCACCACTGAAGCCAATGGATTGCCTTGATTTACACCAGCTAAGGATCTGGCCCATTTGTTTTTGCATAACTACCCCTTAAGGGTAAGCTCATACAATTAGAAATGCAATTGAACTGGCAATCAGCATTGCAAGTTTGCTGTTGAATTGCAATCAGCACTGTAGCCCTAGAAATCAAGGAGTGGCATAGAACAGATAGTGTCCCTCATGCTAGAGAAGACACAGGATTCCAGTGTAGTAAACACAAAGGGACAGATCACAGAGGTACTTAAGCACCTAACCACCTCTAAGTTCATCATTTTGAGGCTCCTGGCATTCTCAAACCCATTTCTCAGCTGCTGCCTGCTGACTAATCCAATGGGTGCCTACATTTTCACCAGTAGCCAGCCATTCACAAAGCTACCACACAGCTGTAATGAAACGTTAAACTGTATTATACGGTTCAGCCACTAGGTGGCGCCGTGTGCAACAGACCCTATTTGTATGAAGTGATGTAGCCCTGTGACCATCAGGATATCAGAGAGACAAGGTGAGTGAAGTAATATCTTTTATTAGACCTAACTTCTGTTGGTGAAAGAGACAAGCTTTCTAGAGCTTTGTGTAAACTCTTATCTGAGCACACAACAGATATACCTGGCGGTGCAATAAAGGACCTTATAGTGAACACATCTTTGGTGTCTCTCTCTCTAAGAAGGAAGCCCTGTAGCCAGTCCATATCTGTTACAAGAGTGAGAACTGCTAGTTGCAGCCCTGAAACCTACCCTTTACAAGAAGTACATGAGAAGAGCTGATGCCACCATACAGCTAACAAGCTGATCCAAGCCCTTACTGAAGGTGAAGCCCTGGTGGTCCCGAAGTGGGATTCTCAAAGCAGGTGGAAGAAAACCTCTCTCTCCAGCTTGACCTGATCCTGTAGGCATTTTCTGAACACACCAACAGCATCGGACCCCACCCAAAAGAGAGAGAGCGTGTGTGCAAGAGATCCTAGTAGATAGGGCACTCACCTGACACATAGGTCCGTTCCAAATCAAGGACTTGAAACTAGGTCTCTCACCTCTGAGGTGAGTGCCCTGACCACCAGGCTATTTGTTGATTATAATAGGGTGCTTGTTCGCATTCATTTTTTGCAAGAGAAGTCTGAGTTTTGGCTGCTGCTGGCTTCTGAGGATCCTTTTCTTAGCCACCTAACTCTCTTCATGCATTATACAGGGCACCTAGCTGGGGCTGAGGACTCCACTAGATGGCAGAGCACCTAGGGGATGGCACTGCAATGCCTGCACACCTTTGTGAATCTGGCCCAAAAAGATTAAGAGTGATGAGTTAAGGACACATACAGACCTGGTAGCTCCTTGCCTACTGTCTGAGGAACACAGTTGAGTTACAGTGTTACTACAGAGCATCTGTCTAACTTCTGGCCACACTGTACAATCACAGAATAGACTGCTGACTACACTACAAAATCTGCAGATATTTATTAGTAAGAGGAATGGGTCTGATGAGACTCTGTGGAGAATTGGTTCCTGTACTCTGTGTAAGACCGCTACTGCAGGGGTTTTGTTCATTTTACAGTGAATTAAGTGATTCCCTAGAATCAAGTGCCAGCACTTTTAAATCATTTTGGAGCCAAGACTTAGATACAACAGTGGTGAGAGCCATTTAAGTACCTAACCAGCTTGACTCCCTGCTTAGAAGTGTCACTAACCCAGACACACCTGCAAAGTCCTTCCAAGAGCAAGTGTCTATTTTGCAGCACCATCCCTCCCCAAAACCTATGGTAATATCTGACTGGTTTGGATTCCACAGGAGAGATCTGGCTGAAGGTGCGTCTGCTTTCACAGCATCTTTAATATCACATTAGAGGATTGCTTCAGTGACCATTTTATCTAGGGCTCATACAATGAAGCTGTTCAGAAATGATTACTTACTAAAGTATATGTGACATACTAGTAAACAGGAAAAGAGAACTATTTATCATGGAAACAGCACACGCTTCTTAAGACTAGATCCACAAAGGGGACTTAGGGCCAGTCTACATTACAGAGTTTTGTCGACAAAAGTCAGCTCATGTTCACAAAACAGTGGAGGTGTACACACTGAAATGTTCTTCCCACCCATGTAACTCCCCTGCTATGCCAACTTATTAAAAGCACCTCACCGAGAGGTGTCGGGCTTATGTCTGTGTAGTTAGGGCAACGCAGTGTAGACACTGCGTTCCTTACATCAGTTGTTGGCTAAAGCCCAGCTGCCCCCCACTCCTCTAGAGAGCTGAGTGGCTAGACCCCCCCTCAAGTGGGAGCAGGAGAGGAGAAGCCCTCAGCAGTTTCTCCACCTGCTTCCCGCCAGGAGCCAGGACAGCCTTGTCAATTTCACAGCTGAGTCCCCATGGGAAACAGGGAGGGAGAAGCCCCGGGCAGTTGCTCCCGATGGGGAGGGGAGAGGCAGCCTGCTGGAAACTTAGGAGCCTGTGGGGCAGCCGGGCTCCTGGCAAGGAGCTGCCAGTGGAGCTGAGAGACCAGGCCATCAGGTCCCCACACTGCCCCTCTTCGGTCGGTGGAAGTGCTCCTGGTGAGGACGCACACCACGGAACTAAGGAGGGTCGTGTGGACATCAGCCACCGCAGTAATTAATGCAGTGGCTGTAGTTGACCTAACATAGGTCGAGTTACCTTTGTAGTGTAGATGAGGCCTTAGGTGCTGCAATGCCTAATTTCTATGCACACGGCCACCCAGTGGGATCCACAGCTCTGAGATAGATGCCCTGGCACACCCTATGTTGTATGCGGAGGCTTAGGCACTTAAGAATGGGATTCACAGAAGCCAGCAAGCTCAGTAAGGAACCACCTAAACTAGCATGTAAGAAATGCTGAGAAGAAAGGTGGGGCTTAGGCCTTACTCCTCAAGGGTGGTAAATCATTTATCTCCACTTCAGATTCACAGCTGTCAACCTTGGAGTTAGGCACCTAAAACAGGTCAGCCCTCTCTCATGAAAAGCCAGTGAGAGAGAGCCCCACCCCATTTCAGCCTGGCAGTTAGTGCACTCTGCTGTAATGTGAGAAACATGGTTGCTAATCCCTCTTCTTCCTGATATGGAGCAAGGTCTTGAACGTGGGACACCCATGAGAGTGCCCTAACCACTGGGCTATGGAGTCAATCTCCCACTTATTCTCTCTCTCTGGTCCAATGAATACGTAATTAGTTACATCATTTTGTATAACATGAAATATTCATAGGACCAGAGATAGAGACACTAGAGCCCCGTGCTTGGGGCACTCCCCTGGGGGGGTGGGAGAGTTAGAATCTAGCACTGCATCGAGAAATAGTTAATGTATTCTAGTGGAACAGTTTCAGCAGAAGAGCTGGTGTAAGACCTGCCCCCCAAATGCCCAGTGCACTCACACAGGAGTCCTGGGTTCAAGTCCCTGTTCTGAATCAGAAAGTTGGGAGTCAAACCTGGGATCGCTGCATCCCAGGAGAGAGTGCTAACCTCTGGGCTAGTGTGACAGATGAATGCACAACCCCACACTGTCTTTTGTCTTTTGTGCAGGTTAGGTGAGCTCTGAGCATGCGAACAGGATTGGGCCCAGAGGTCAGCTAGGCAGGTGGAGACTGAGCACCTTACATGAGAATTCTCCTGGGCTTTGGGCATGAGCTAGGGCACTGAGCAGCTCAGTGGCATCAGAACTTAGGCAGTTTGGCACATGCCACCAGCAGACACTTAGGGTATGTCCACATGTCAAAAGCCCCCCAGCAGCGTGTCTCAGAGCCCAGATGACAGACATGGGCTGCGGGCTCATGCAATGGTGCTAAAAATAGCTGTGTAGATGCTCAGGCTCTGAAACCCTCCCCACTCCCCCAGCTTCAGAACTCGAGCTCCAGCCCGAGCCCAAACACCTACATGACTATTTTTAGCACCATACAGCTAGCCCAGTCTGTAGACCCAGACTCTGAGACTTGCTGCTGTGGGTTTTTTTGCAGAGCAGACACACGCTTAAGTGCCTAGGGGCTTTTAAGCACCTTGCAGGGTTTAGGCACCAGCTGAGCAGGGATTTTGTGACTGCCAGTGGTACGCAAATGTCAGATTTAGGCATCTAAAGAGGCCTTTAAGCACCTAAGTATCTTTGTGGATCTAGCCTCCAATGATTTGCATGTTCATAAAACAGAGCTGTACACAGTCACAGCTTCCCATTTCACTGTGGGAAGGGATCACAACCCTGTAGGTTCTGTCACTTTGACCAGGAAGCAAGCAGTGTAGAGGGAACAGGCTGACATTCAACCTCTCTGTTCACGTTTAGAGAAAATAAAACTGCACATGAGGCTATATTTGGGGCTAGACATAATACATAAGCTTCTAACAGCAAGGGACAAACATATGTTCTAACAGCAATAATGATGTGAGTGATGGTATCTTGTGGCATGTGTGCTGTCTTTGAATAAGAAAGGCAGTCTGAGGATGCCATCTGTAAAACCTATGCGTATGACAACATTAAGACATCATTAAGACAAGACGACATTAAACATCACAAGAAGAAAGCTCAATCATCTTTTTCTTTTTCAACTAAAAAAGGAAAAATTTTAACTACAATTTAGCCAAGAAATATATTATGAGATGGGCAAAAAAGTTCTCTAATAAGCTGCTTTCCTTTCAACCGCAATTGGTTGTCAAAATGATACCCTGAAATAGCTTAAATTGATTGAAGACAGGGAAAAATAGCCTTTTTCTGATTCTCTTTAGGTTCATTCCAGAGGATATGCACAGCGTGTGGGTCTGAGCTATCCATCTGGGAAAAAATGATCAATATGCCAAGAAAAGTGTAACTAGTCTATCAAGTCATTTCACTGTAAGAGTCAAACCACAGACACAGATGGGCATGGAGTAGAATTTTGTAACAGCTTTCCAACTGTGCTTTCTTCTGGCTTTACGCATTTAGCCATGTGTTCAAAGATCAGAGTCCCCATTCTACTGTGATGGAGCTTTCTGTTATTATGACTGTCAGGAGAGGACATCCTGCTTAATAGTGAAGTTAAAATATTGGCTGCTTGGCTGCTAGTTGTCAATGGCAAAATCTCCCATGGACTTCAATGGCAGCTAATGTTGTATATACTTCCGCCATCTCTCTAACTTTAAACCTTTACAAAAGCAAATACTCTTGTTTCTCCATACAGTTATTCTACTTTTATGCCAGTGCCATGTAGTGTATAATGTAGTTACAGCAGTGTAAACATGGTGCAGGACAGCAGAGAATCAGACCCTTGGGGCCTAATTCTCATTTACATTAAGACCTCTTTTATGCTAGTCTAGCAATATAAAGTACACACAATTGTAACTTAATGTAATGTAATTTATACCCACTTTAAGACCCCTTTATATTCCCAGCATAGTATAAATGAGCTTAGTGTAAATGAGATTCTGGCCTTTGGTCTCTTAAATCTCCCATCACCCAGAAACCCCCCCTCATGCCTTTGATACTTTTTGTTGACCTTTTCTGGATCCTGTTTTATTTCAGCTCTGTATTTTGAAACGAGGTGACTGAAACTAACAGAAGCATCCAAAGGGAGGGCGTACTGTACCATCAGTTTATATAATGACATTATAATAAGTTGATTTTATTCTCTAATAAAGAATATTCTGCCCTTTTTAATAAAGCCTAACATCTTACTAGGTTTTGGGGGAGGAGGGTTTGAACTACTGCTCTGCATTCAGCAGACAGCACCACTGAGCTATCCACAATGATAATTATATCAGTTTTCTGAGTGCTTACAACTAATTAAGAGCCTATCAGTGTGTGTAGGAGTAATTTAAATGTTTCCTTTCAGCGTGCATTGCACCTTTTAATGGTCTATGCCAGTGATACTCAGACCTTAGTGGTTCAGGAACCCAATTAACGATCAACATTACCCAAAAGAGCCATAGTAGTGTGAATTCATTGTTTCGTTTACTATTTTATGTTATATATATTATTCTCACAGCAAAATTAGTACAATTGGTTAATAATATAGTAAAATTGGTTTATTGGTATATTTTGGTTTATAATATAAATGTACTAATAATAATTTATTAAATATATAATATAATACATTTGAATATAATATATGAATATATAATTATATATAATATCATATTAATTATATTACTAATATATCATAATTAAATCACACAGCATTTTAACATATGCTGCAAAGAGCTGCAGGAGACACATTAAAGAGCCACTTGTGGCTCAGGAGCCTCAATCAGAGTATCACGGATCTTTGCTGAACTTCAATAGAACACTATAATGGTTAGAATTAAAAGCTGGATCGGTGGTCCACGAATTCGGGGGAATCTGCAGATCTGAGCTTTTATTTTCATGTGTATTTAAAAACTCATGACAAAAATGTGTCATTGTGCAGAAGATGTCATTACAAAAATAGATTATTTATCACTTGTGCCTGTATTCTCACCAGCCAGGATGCTATGGGAATGAAAGAATTTTTAGGCTATATATGTTTTATTGCTTTAAGTTGATTGAAATCTTAGTAAAAACATTCAGAAGAAGCTGTCTACAGTACTTATAATTTGGTACAAAAAAATCTCTCAAGGTGGAAAATCTATGGAGCAGTTAAGTTTATTAGTGCAACTATTTACCGAAATAGTTATAAATTCACGAATATAGTGCTCGGGGGTATCCGTATTTGGCTACATGTTCCATCTTGTGTCATATTGAGTCTTAACATCAGTTCATATTCTGAATTCAATGATTTTATGATCTGGGAAGCCACATTTTAATTAATACATCAAGACTTTCTATACACATTATAAAATAAAACTTCCAAGAATGCAGAATGATCAACCACTTTCATCCATACTGGGACTTCAGTAGGTCTTTGATCTCACTTGCATTGAAGTCATAGGAGTTACACTAGTAAAAGCTATGTAAGTGAGATGAGAATCAGGTCTATAATCTTCTAAGCAGCTACATTTTTGCAAATGTTAAATATCAATTTGGTCCAAAAAATTACATTAAGGCTATGTCTAAACTATGAGCTAGGAGTGGGATTTCCAGCTGGCCTAGACCTACTCGGGCTAGCTCTCATCTGAGTGTAGCTGCAGTGGCCCAGGCTAACCATGCTGTGTACCCAAGGGATCCAGGCAAGTTTGTGCTCAGCACAGCTAGCCCCTTGCTGCCACTGCCCATGGAACCCCAGCTACACTACTATTTTTAGCACTCTAGCTCAGATGAGCTAGCTCAGAGGGGCCTGAGGATCAAGCACCACTGGACCACATGTGCTGCTGTGCTCCAACTCCCCTATGAGCATGCAATGCCAAAAGATGGGTGGAGACGCTTTGTTCTCTGCTATGCACTGACCGCACAACCGGCTTGCAATGCAGGATAGTGGGGTGAGCGACAGAGGGGAGAGCAAGGTCTGCTGTCAACCGCTGGAGCAGGTCTTGGTACTGGCAGTGATTGTCCGGCGGAGATAGAAAGGGAGGAATGAGTGCCTTGTCTGGTGAGGATAAAGTGGTTGTACCATTGAGCCAGCGGTACTGATTCAACTTTGGCCTCTTGCTCTGAGACCGATGGCACTGGAGGAGCCTGGGAGGTATAAAAGCACCTAGATTGCTTGGTACGGCCAAGAGGAGGCCTCCTGGGGGAGCTGTGGGCCCCACGAATACCAGTACCAGACCCATGCTAGTGGGTCATATGCTGCTGGGTACAGCAGTTGGGAACGTAAGTCTGAACTTCACTGAGACTTTGAGGAGAAGGATGGTTCCGGCTCAGAGAACTCCGATTCAGAGGACAGTTCCAGTAGCGGAGGAACTGGTGGGCCTCGGAGTGGTGTCTCCAAGGACCTGCCTGGCAATACCAGAAGAGACTCACCTACAGGGATGGGGACCTAGCAGGTGAGCAGAGGTTCAGAGAAGAATGGAGAGGACAAGTAGAGGACCACCAGTTCTGCTGCTAAGAGGAAAGGCTCCAAGCGTCGGGTTTGCCCATGGAAACACGCAAGGCTCCAGGTGGCATCTATAGGGAAGCGGTCTCAGGAAGTGGTCAGAGGGGCACTCACCACCGGTGATGGTCGCTGTACCGGTGGTTTCAACAGTCCCAGATCTGAATGCACATGTGGGTGCATTGCTTTCTCCATAAGGTGGAGCTCTCAAGCTTCCTGGATCTGAGGCGGGAATGACTTTTAGATCAAGCAACGTGCTGCGGTATGAACCTCGGCAAGGCAAGAGAGACACTTCTGGTGCTCATCACCCACAGAGGAGAAGGGCAGGATACATAGTTCTTGAATCCTGGAATGTGGGACATAGTCCCCGAGGGTGGGTGGATAGTCCCCAGCAAGGATGACTAACTAGCTTACTAATAATGCTACAACTAGAAATAACTATAAAAAACTCTATACAAATGGGCAAAGTCACTATCTTAGTAAAAAACTAAGAGCGCGAAGGAACAGGAATTCCAACTCAGGCCATGTGGCAGTAAGAGGGAACTGGAGAGGTGTCAACCTGCGTGGCCTATTATACCTTTGGCTGTAAGAATGAGGGGATGCATGATGCATGTGCGGATCGACAGACACTGCTAGGTAAACCTTCCAGCTCAGGTGCATGACGCACGTGCACACCCACATTTGGAATACACATAGGGACCATTACTCAAAGAAGAATTAGGCTGAAACCACCAAACTTAGCTCATTGTGACTTAAAATACATTTTTACATAGGGATTGAGAAGTGAAAGGCCTAACACAGTATATGTTGTTCTAACCTTTATGAGCATTTGTGATGAAAATGATTGTTCAGAACAATTGTGGTCAGATTTTCAGGAGTGCTGAAACACTCACAAATAATCAGACCACTGAACTTAATCACCATCATTAGCTTTCTTTCTCTGTTGCTGAATGAAGGACAGAATATTTTTTATCCGCTCTCCTTGACCCAATAATAAAAACATTAAAATTTCAATTTTAAAATTAATATAATTCATTCCATATTTTTTCTGTGCCTTTATTTAATTTCCCCTCCATTTCCTAGCAGTTTTGTCCATCTTCTCTCAATATGCCCTTTGCCTTTCATTTTGTTTAACCTCATGAGGACATCGCCCACCACTTTCTTTTTTTTATTCATTTATTCACTGACTCACTTGCTCATCCTTCTCCCTTGCCATTTAACTCCTAGCACACATTGTCCCTTGCATTGTTAGGCTGCTATTAGTCTTTTTCTTCATCTTGTTTGTCTTTTGTCCAAGGCTAAGTTAGTATAATGATTTTCATTACTGTATGAATCCTTCCCACTGTCCTCCTTCAACCTGGGCTTCCTTTAATGTTCTTGAACTGGTTGACAGCCTCAGAAGGGTAACAGCCTCCAAGCTTAATGTATTCGTTCAGTAAAATAAAAACTAACAGAACCCAATCATGCTTTTCAATTGACCAAGATTGTCTGAGTGTAAGAATTGTATACCTGCTCCCACTGCTGTTTCTCACATGGCCATGAAGGTCATTTAACAAACTCTCTGGCCCCTGAATATCTGGTAAATTTTTCTTGAAAATTACATATTCTCTAGATGCTCATTGTCTCTCTAGCTCTTCTTGCTTTCTTTCTTCTCTCTAATTTGAGCACTGAAGAGGGTTAAGTTTCCATCTTCATAAAGCAAAAGTGTACTCTTTAAGTTGACTAACTTTAGATTAAGGAAAAACAACAAGAATGAACAAAAATAAAGTCTCAATGAAAGAATACAATGTGCATGTGTGTCATTGGCAGTTAGTTACAATCATTGAGAGAACAAAATGCCTATTAAGAATATAGCCATTTCTTTGGTTGTAGACATAGCTCTCATCCTGAGCATCATTTGTGAGCTGTTCACTTGGGCTATGTCTACACTTCGAGCTGGTGGTCCAATACCTAGCTCAAGGAGACATACCCACACTACTCTGATGGAGCTAGTGTGCTAAAAATATAATGTAGCCTGTGGTGCAATTCATGGGAGGGGTTAGCTACCTTGAGTACAAGCCTACCATCTTGGAGGGTACAAACTTGGGGTAATCTGGCTGAATGCAGCCCTATATTCACACCTTACACACTATTATAATAATCTTTGTATAAAATATGCCTTGTCAGGTATCACTTGAAAACTAATAACTCACTGGTTAATAATATCATGAGGAAATGTGTGTAGGAACATTATATGTAAATTTATGAACATAAAATGAAATTATGACTGAAATGTGGTTACCAGACAGGTCTGGGGAGTGAATAAACCTGTTGTCTTTTCTCAAAGACAACAGCCAAACTGATGCCTCTAGCTAGGTGTCATCAAAGTTGATGGGCAATCACCTGTCAAGTGGTCATTCTTTGGCAAAGAAGGGGAACAGGAACAGATCGATCTACATTTTAGAAAACAACAGCACATAATCTCTTTTACCACAAGATCCCATTACTCCAACCTCACAGCAGGAATGAACTTTAATTAGGAGTAACACTCAGGAACACATTTCAAAAGGTGACTGGATTATAAAAGTGAGGGAGCAAAAACATCCCAATGTATCTCCCGATCTCTCTCTCTCTTTCACCTAAGATGACAAAGGAACCAACCATTTGACTCTGGGTAGCTCCGGAGCTGAAATTTGGTCAGCCTGTTGCTGGGAGCACCTGGTAAGGATTTTGCCTTGAACCAAGTCAAGTTTGTTAAGTGTTTTATCTTTATTTCTCTTGTAACCATTTGTAACTTTTCTAGCGTGTACTTGTTCTCAAAATCTCTCTCTCTGTAGTTAAATAAACTTGTTTTATTCTTTTACCAAACTAGTCCAGTGTTATGTTTAAACTTAAATGTTGGGTAACTCCAATTAAAGTAGCAAACTGTTGTATATTGGACCCTTTACTGGGACAATGGACTTATGCTACCTGAACTGTCCAGAAGAGGGCTGGACAGTGCAGAACATACGTTCTGGGGAAAAATTTGGGACAGGGAATGTATTGGGGTTGCCCTGCAGGTAGTAACCAAGGCTGCTGAGGTCAGTGTTGCTGGGAGACTGGAGCTATACATAGACACTCAAGGAATGACCTGTATACTGTTTGCGAGGGGCTTGGGTTGCAGGATAGGTGGTGACACAACCCTTCACTGGTCTGGACTGGACTCCACAATGTGACAGATGGTTAGCCCCTCCCACTGCCACAGTTATGCTATTTTTAGTGTGCTAGCTCAATCATAGCTAGTGTGGATATGTCTCCTAGAGCTAAGAATTACACCCCTGGCTCCCGGTATATGCATAGTTGAGTTGGCCTAACTCTGCTCCCATTGAACACAATGAGATTTTAATTAGGGATGTAAGTGCTAAACGTTTAAATGGTAAACAGCGGTCTTACCATTTACTAATTAGTTTAAACATTGCCTCAGGGGAGGCGTCAAGCCCAGCATGGGTTCCCACCAAGCGAGAGATGTCCAGCTGTAGCTCTGCACACATGGGGGGGGGGGGGGGGGGGGGGGGGAAGAGGAAGAGAGGGCGGAGCCGAGCCCAGCGTGGCTCCCCTCCCCCCCACATGCAGAGCTAAACCCTTTAACCGTTCTATTTTTAGAACTTTAAACCGATTGTTAAACACATTTTTACGTCCCTAATTTTAATATTGATTTCAACAGGGGCAAAGTTAGGCTAATGGTGAGCACCTTTGAAAAATCCTACCCTGGAGGCCTGGTTCACAGCCCCCTGAAGTCAATAGGAATCTTTCCATTGACTTCAATGGGCTGTGACTCAGACCCTTACACCAGCGGTTCCCAAACATTTTCCCTGCATGGCCCCATGTTCAGAGGTGTTGTTTCCTACTACCCCAGACAGCATGGAAGTTGCCATTTAAAAATAGTGTCCTCTCTGCAGTGTGACCTCACACACACTATACATGCAAGGTCACGCCGCAAGGAGGATGCCATTTTGTTTTACAAAATGGTGTCCTCTGGGCTGCATGAGCTCACACACATATGGTGAGTGAAAGGTCATGCTGCATGGAGGGCGCCATTTTGTAGAGCAAAATAGCTTCCCCCATGCAACGTGACCTTGTGCATACGGTGTGTGTGTGAGGTCACGCTGTGCGGAGGAGGCCGTTTTGTAAAATGGTGTCCTCTGCACGCTTGGGATTGCTGTGACCCTATCTGCTGATGGAGCGACCTCACTTGGGGTCATGACCCACAGTTTGGGAACCATTGCTTAGTCTGTTTTTCTGTTTGTTGTGCATGGTTGGCAACTGTGCACCTAAGTCACAGGATAACATTGTTGGTTTCCTAACTGTATATTGAAGTATATTTACTGACATATTGAAATCTTATGGATATTTCCAGTCATTCTTCACAAACTTACTATTTAACATTCATCAGATATATTTACTTAGCACAAAGATCCTTTGCATTTCATGAGACACTACCATCCAGCTTGAAGGCGAACACCTCGTTTATAGCTTCTTGTTCTTATTTTTCTTTTGAGAAAATATATTGGCACTATTACAAAAATCACCACCACTTTGGACAAAATTATTCACTGCCAGGCATCTCATTCCTATTCAGAAAACATTTGTTATCACATGCGGTGTTTCAATCATGGTCTTCATTTGGTACTGCTATTGCATAGAGGGAGAAGACCCAATATGTAAAATAAAGGTAAAGCTGTATTTACCAGAATTAGCAGAAATGTTCCAACAAAAGCAGAGCGGTTCTACCTCATTCTTAGCAAGATATTTCAAATCAGGATCTTAGTAAGTCATCCAACAACCTGGAAGCTTACATACAAGATAATAAAATGGTTTGTTTAACTTTCCCCACTCAGTCCTCTCTAACACGAACGGAAGAGGACAGTAAAATAAAATGTACCAAGAGATGATATAGTAGGTTCAAGGGTGCATATTTTCCTGCTGCACTTGCAGATGCATAACATTTATTGACATTAATGCCTTTGCTGCATCTTGTAACGTTTCACTTAGAATGTTTGACATGCCCATGTTCAGAGATGTACTTGGTATGCAGGGCAGAAGTAGAGCTATGTCAGCTTCTAAAGTTCTTCTTACCTTCTTTATGGGCACTAAATACATATTTCTACATTCAGGGGCCACAAATAAGGGTAGACTAGCTCTCCTGTCTCAGAATCTCTTATCCGAAGGGACAGTTGGCAAGTGGTAGCAGAGAAACACTGCCAATCTATTAGGAAAATGGCTACATGAAAGATTAGTAGGTCTTACATGCTTAGTAGGTAGCTAAACCTCCCCCCCTCCCAGGAATGGATTCCAGAGCAATAGAACCATAAGGAAAGGAATAGATAACAAAAAAAGAAAATTCATAATGCTACTATAGAAATCCATGGCATACCAATGTCTTGAATACTATGTGCAGTTCTTGTCATTTCATCTCAAAAAAGATATTAGAATTGAAAAAGGTACAGAGAAGGGCAACAAAAATGAGCAGGGATCTGGAACAGCTTCCATATGAGGAAAGATTAAAAACACTGGGACTTAGAAAAGAGACAACTGAAGGAGGATATGGAAGAGGTCTATAGAATCATGAATGGTGTGGAGAAGGTAAATATTATTTACTCCTTCACATAACACAGGAACTTGGGGTTACCTGATAGAATTACTAGGCAGGTTTAAAACAAAACAAAAGGAAGTGCTTCTTCACTTAATGCACAGCCAACCTACAGAACTCATTACCATTGGCTGCTGTGAAGGCCAAAAGTATAACTTGGTTTAAAAAAAAGAATTAGATAAGTTAATGGAGGAGAAGTCCATCAAGAGGCTGAGTGACGGATCCTAAATTTGATATACCATCTGACAACAGGGTGCATGGCAATACATTCTACCTACCATGATGTATTTAAAGGCAATCTTTTTCCTTTATAGGAAGCTAATGACTACATTTTCATTACTGCTGTTAGAATGTCATAATATTTGCAAAGAACATTTTTAACTAAAGGAACATGCTGTAAAACTTATTGTAATGAAAAGCAGATTTTTTCTATTACAGTTTGAGACAAAAATTACTTTGATTTCCCATTGTTTATTATTGAAGCTGTGTTACTAAAGTAATAGGAACTGTGTGTACCACAAGAGAGTGCTGAGTCTAACAAATCTACAAAATATTTGAATTTTACAGTTGTCTGCCTTTTCAAATAACCCCTGGATTTAGATACACCATAGTATTTTAAGACCAATTCAGCATTAATCTAAGTGTTGCTATCCACCAGACTATATGCTGAATATGATTAACATCACTTGAGACAGCTGTTTCTGGATCTTGCCTAAATGTGACAAAAGGCAGACTTACAACTATTACTTGTCAGAAATAATTAATGTATACACCTATTCCTAGATGAAAAATAAAGCTTTCAGGATTTAGTCTAACCTAATTGATGAAACAGTTGCAGACTTGGCACTTTCCAGGTTTATATTTCCCTTGTCCCCTCTGTCCAGCATCCAGATCTCATTATCCATACTCAGCTATTCTTTACTCACCTCCTTCTCTCTGGAGAAGACTGTAGGGATGATAGCTGGAAGCATGCAAATAAGAAGCAACAACAGTAATTGACAAATTAAATAAAACAAACAAACAAACAAATAAAACAACCAACCCAGCTGTTTTTCAGGAAATAAATGTGGACATTTGGATGTCTACCCAAAACTAAGCATCATGCTCTATCTACATAAGGCACTGAATGGGTCTCTAAAGCCAAAATTTTCAAAAGAGAACATCTTTAAGATTTTTCAGATATTCACCTTCTATTGCCAGGTGCATCTAACAGAAGAGAGTGTTTCTTAACAAGGTGGTAAATCAACAATGCATCAGGAATTAGCTGTGAAAGACCTAGAAGAAGAGGAATGAAAGGAATGAAAGGAAGAAAATGGCAAGCCAACTCTGCTTTGACTACATATAGATCAAATTGTTCCTACCCAAGTAAATTTAGCTTGCATTACCTCAGACCATTGTTGCCTGTTATTGTCTTCAAATGAAACCTTTTAAAATAAATAAATAAATAAAAATAGAGGTCCTTTCTGCTCTGCATGGTCAATAAAGATCCTGTATGTCTTTTTCTAGATAGATAGATATGACATAGCCTTGTTGCCCTACTCTCTGTGTTCCCCAGCTGAGAGTGCTGCATTATTTGGTGTATTGTTCTCTTTCTGTTGTGTACCACTCCAGCAATGGCTGCATTTCAATGGTGATGTATGTGTATAGTGCTTATTCCTGAAAGCTGACCCTTGGAATCAGGTCCTTGAACCTGCACAAAGCCCAGCTGAAGTCAGCAAAGCTCCACAGAAAGATCTCCCCAGGTGGACATGCCCATACAGCGGGCATGGAACTTTGTGATGAGAGTCATTGCATATTGAAAATGTCAATTAAACTAACATGTAAAAAGCTTGTACTTTCTAAAATATGAGAAATATATATAATTAACAGGCCCTTTTCTTCCTCAAAAACGGAGCGTCTGAAGTGTGCAACTCTGACATCTTCCATTAGAGATAATTATACTCTTTTTATTACAGAATCAAATGACTGCTGTAGGCAAGGTAACATTTGTTATAGGATGATATAATCAAGCCCTTAAACTTTTAACAAATGTGACAAAAACAAGCATAAGACATTTCAGGCCAGTGGTAATTTGGTAAAATTCTGTTCAGTAATTGTTTTACTCAGTGAAAAAAACTATGCTTATTTCCTGTGCTCAATTAGGAAATTTTTCAGAAGCTGCTTTTGCATTCAGATTACTCAAACAATGGAAAAACCCACTGACTTTAGATCCTTTATATCCTCTATAATCCATAATGAGGATAAATGTCTTTGATATATGCAGGCACATTACACTATTTTATATTATTTATTTTATTCTTACAGTTCTCTGGGGTGCAGAAAGTGTATGTGAACATGTTTAGTACATTGGCCAACACATTGCCATTTATTTCACTAAGGTCTCATTTTATACCTGACCCTATATATATATATAGAGAGAGAGAGAGAGAGAGAGAGAGAGAGAGAGAGAGAGAGAGATTGTAATATACACTCAGTGCATTTATGAATCTGTTATCACACTTTCAGACAGTAAATGTCTGTTCTCTCCCATCCCCAATAGGTGCAATATTATTTGCAAAGGTCTAATTGAAAAACAAATGTCAAGAATCAAAGATATGCACAACTGAATGCCACAGAGATATCACTTAGCTCTGGATATCTTGCAAGTTCTTTGCCAGCAATACTCAAGAGAGTGGACCTAATAAATGGAGTCAAACTGAGACAAAGCAAATCTCCAAACAGATATATAAATAGCGTTTGCTGTTGTCAATAATATTTCTGTTTACAGCTTAATTTTTTTTTTAATTAATCACATTTTCTCAGAGCTGTTACCCTCATTATCTCTCCATTTGTTAGGATACAGGGGTTGTGTTTTGTTTTGTTTTGATTTTTTACACATATATTGCACTTTGTTCTAAAACACTCTATTAGACTGTGGGTAAAATTTTCAAAAGCATCTGAATGACTTAGGAACCTAAGTCACTTTTGAAAATGGGAATTCGGCTCCTTAGTCACTTACAAGGTAACATTTTCAAAAGCCACTATCTCTTCAGAGTAAGGATAATCTCTTACTGTGTTTATGCTAATTGGGGCCTCTGGGTGCTACTGTAATAAAACAAAAGAAATAATAGACGCATCAAATTCAGATATCAGAATTGTGTCTGGACAAGTATAGTTACAGCTGAATAAGAGACTTGTCAAGGAAGCCACATTTCGATCTCAGTTTTGCATAACCTCAGTCAGATTTTAATTTAGCAGTACTAAAATCACAAGGTAGCTTGGATCCAGTTTCTATTGTAGGCAAACCACCAAAGTTTGGAGGCGTTTGAGTAGCAGTAATAAACAAAACTTTCAAACTAAGTGTTATATTGAAATTTTGAATTTTGTTGGAAAAAAATAAACCAACCCCCTTGAGGTTTTTTTTTTTCATTTTTGAATCAGCTCTAGTCTGGAGAAAGGGTGGATATTGGAATATCCACACAGGTCCAATAAAAATAAACAAGCAGTAACTAGTATAATCACGAGGAGGAGTAAAATATTTAGCCATTTCTAATATGAGAAAAAAGATAGCACAGCTAGTGTTTAGTGGCTATATGGTTTAGTGTAATGTGGTTATTGTCTATTAATTCAATTTTAAATAAAACATGCAGGGAATTTTACTTTTAAAAAAACTGATGATTGTAGAAATGTACATTCTAGTCCACTACTTATTGAAGGGCATTTTTATGTATTATGGGTGTCTGGTAGCATCACCCATTAAGGTTGCCCAACACTTTCTATCGTAAGATCCTGTTTTCAGTGGTTTATAACTTTGCCAGACTATTTGAGCTGAAATTTTCCATGCCAGTTGTCTGCCTCAGGCTGAATGTGTTTGGAAATTTTCAGTCAAAATAGTGCAGCTGTTTCTGAGAACGAGAAATATACATTGTTAACGGCTGGGCACTGCTGTGAAGGTTAAGTGCATCTTGTAAGCTGACTGCATGGATGCACCCATCCTGGAAGTTAAAAGTTTCAGAGAGAGAGTTCAGAGAAGAGCCACAAGAATGATTAAAGGATTAGAAAATCTTTCTTATAGTGACAGACTCAATGAGCTCAATCTATGTAGTTTAACAAAGAGACGGTTAAGTGGTGATTTGACTAGTCTATAAGTACCTTCATGGGGAAGAAATAGTCAATAATGGGCTCTTCAAACTAGCAGAGAAGGGTATAATATGATCCAACCGCTGGAAATTGAAGCTGGACAAATTTAGAATGAAAATAAGGCCTACACTTTTAACAATGAGAGTAATTAATCATTGGAACAATTTACCAAGGGTTGTGGTGGATTCCTCATCACTGACAATTTTTAAATCAAGACAGAATGTGTTGATATGCTCTAGAACAGCGGTTCTCAACCGGTGGTACACGTACCACCGGTGGTACTTACGAGAAGGCTGCGTGGTATGCGAGCCGTACCGCGCCGCCGAATCCGCCGCCGGAAGTGCCCTCCTGCCCGCCCTTGCGAAACTTTGCCGGCGAAAATGGGCAAACGGGTTTCGGCGGCGGCTATTGTTTCCCCCATGTCTCTCCCCACCGACGCGAAACCCCGCCGCAAATCCCTCCCGCCGCCGCCGCCGCGAAACCCCGCCGCCGCCGCACGTCCCCTCCCTTTTTTTCCCGAGTGGTACTCAGGTCAGGTCCAGTCAGGTCAAGTGGTACTTGACCTGACTGTACCTGGCCCGAGTGGTACTCGGGAAAAAAAGGTTGAGAACCGCTGCTCTAGAAATTATTGTGGAGAAGTTCTATGGCCTGTACTACATAGGAGCTCAGACTAGATGTTCACAGTGGTTCCTTCTGGCCTTAAAATCTATCAAAAAAGAGACCCTGGCCACAGGATTCTGCATATTCATGCTGTTCATGTTGAACTACAGCAATTCATAGCTAGGAATGAAGCCCCATATCCTGAAGAAAACTCCAGTTTGTACAAAATACAGCAGCCAATCTACTTAGCAATACAGGGCACTGGCTCTTTGTCAGAGTTCAGTTCAAGGTCTCTGTCCTGATATAAACAAAGCCCTGCATAAGCGCACCCCTTTCTGACCACAATGTCCTTTTACAGTTACATTTCATTGGAACCATTCACCATCAACCAGCAGGAGGCAGCTCATGAGAAATAACAGGAATGTTAAGACAGGCCTCTGGTTTTGCTGGAGAAATGCTTGAGGGTCTCATGGTATGTGTATTGCAAGTTCCCACACCTTAACTAAAAGGGTAATTACTACAAAAGGCATCATTTCTCCATAAAGTTCATTGGGCATTAGAGTTAAATAGGTGATGATAAAAAACTAAGCATTTCAAACATTTTTACTCATTTTTTCAGTATGTGATGCAAGCATTTCACTAGAGTCCATAGAATTCTCCAGGGCAGACAAAACCTCTTCCACGCCTTCTTTATACAATCACTAAAATGGGGCAGGAGGGAGAGTGGGGGCATATGCTTAATTTTTATTTCCTTTGCAATCACCTTTAAATAATGATGTGTCATGAAATTCAACCATGTTAACACTAAAAATTAACACGTAAAAGTTTTGCTGCTATAGGTATGTAGGTTAAAAAAAATCACAAGCCTAACTGTCATAGCTATGGTGGTAAAATAAGCTGGTATAAAATAATTTGGCGGTAGAAGCAGGGTGGCGTTGTACTGGCAAACTCTTTCTAGAGTACGAAAGGTTAAGGCTCGCATGTCCTTAACACATGATAAAGTGTTTTAATGCCAGTGAGCCACATCTGTCAACCCAAGTTAAGGCCCAGAGAAAGGGCTAAATGCTGTCAACATGGTGCAATTCTACAGTGTAGGGGAAGGAGAGAGAAAGATGCAGATAAAGTGCTTCGGCTGTATCACTGTAGAGGAGAACTGTGAGGTTGAGGCATCACTAGTTGATATGAGTATGTGGATACACTAGCCCCCTATGTGCAGAAGACAATACATACAGTGGATTCTGTAGCCCTGGGATTCTACCATTTCCTTCGTTCCCTACAAAGTCACCTACAGAACTCCACGAGCGAAGCTTATGTACCTGCGTATTACACAGATTAGAGGACTCGGCCCTGTCTACAGTAAGGATAGCACTAAGCTTTCCCGTCAATTCCTTAGCTTTTGTAATTTTTGTAACTTTAAGTTAGATAAACAGTGATAGTTGTGAAAGAAGTCCTTTCTATCTAATTATTATACTTGTGGGAATTTGAGGTGTGAGTTCAAAAGGGTATCAAGTAGCCCTATAGGCTATCAATTAAAACAGCTGAATTCAAGACAAGATGAAGCTTTAGTAACAGCTCATGATATCAGTCAAGAGAGAACAGAATGCAAAGCAAGCTGACCCCCACCATGTAAGGTTCTAGAAATTATTGTAATTTTTGATCCAATTACAATCACAGAGAACACCAGGTAGTAAGAAAATGGTACAGAAACCAAAGCTGATTCATCTGACTACAAAGCACAGGTAGCAACTCAGTAAAACAATATCCAGTATAGCTCTAATTTTTACTCCCACCTAATTTAGCTAAATGAAGTGCTTTCAGATTCAAATTTTACATGACAAGATTAGGGGTTTGGGGTTTTTTGTTTGTTTGTTTGTTTTTTTTAAGTTTAAGGTTTATTGAACAATTTGAGTTATTGGGTTTTGAAAATCCAACAGTTTTCCTCTTTCTGAAAATTGTCTTAGTGGTTTATCTAAATAAATCAAACACATCTTGGGCCTAAGGCTTTATATTTGCTTTACAAATTGGTTTCCAACTAAAACAAGTACACAGTTTGTTGTTTGCCCATATGGATTTTGTTATAACCACTTTGTTTTGTGGGCTTGTTTTGTACTTGCTGTTTCAAAACTGACAGATTCATAGGGGTTGCCTAAAGAGTTTACAATGTTCAAACACCATCCAGCAGCTTCAAGGTCCATCCTTACAGAATTTACAAGGTCTGAAGGTGTTGTATAACCTTCCAATATTTGCAGATCTCACACTGTAAGAATCATGAGAGGCTCACAGTAGTCAGGAGGGAATTACATCATTTGCTGGCTGTCAGTTTTATGCTGGCTAGTAAGACCATCACTTCTGCCATTTCCCATGAAGAAGATAGAGCAAGAGTTTCCTCATGATACTCACAAGCTATGCTGGCATATCTACATTTTATGAAGAGTACTGGAGGAATTCATGTATTATTAAACTTGCAAGGGCTGCTCCTTGTGAGTTTCAGAGAGTGCAGAGGGGTCCCTGTATACAATTCCCCCAGACTAAAAACTTATTTCTCATGAAACTTATGGATGAAAAAATATCAACATGCAATATTTTCTGTTTTGAAACATTTCTACAGAGTTTTCTACACAGAAAACAAAACTCTTCATTTAGAATGTTTACTTCAGAAGGATTTTTGATGATAGAATCATTGTTGGACTGAAATTTATAACTAAATAGGTTGTGTGTGCACTTTTTGGACTATTATATACTGTCATGTTTTTCTGATGTCAACTCAGGTTGAGAGGAGAAAAGTTAAGGATGATGTAAGGAAGGGAGGAAGATGACTGACCTTCAAATTCTCAACTACTGGGGGACTGGAAACAATTCTAACATATGGGAGTTACTGGACACATTTTTGAGTATCAGACCCCTCTTCTAGGAGCCTAAATACGGGATGTAGGAAACAGTGTCAAAGGTACGAATGGCTGATAGGAGACTAACTCCCATAACTTCCACTGACTGCCATTTGTGCCTTTGAAAAGAACTCTCTTAGGAGTCTAACTTCAGGTTCCTTGCTTTGTTTGTTCAAATCTTAGACAGTTGGGGTTTTTTTTAAACAATGTACTCATTATATTTCTCTCTCTCAGAGTTCTGTTTGACCAAGCTTTTAGCATTAACGAGGCTGGGAGAGCTAGAAAATAGTCCAAATAAAATGTTTAAAGAATTTCTAAATATTTTAAAATGTATTTTTCTGTCTTATAAGGCATATGCAAACTCCCCACCCCCCAAAAAAAACCCTTATGGTGCAGAACGAGTAGGGAGCTTGTCCTTCCCCCAGAGAAGCAGATGGTCCAAGGACTGCACAGAACAAAGGAAAATCCATGGAGGGCCTGTATCTCTGCCCTGGTAGCCTGGCCTCCTCTGGTAGCATGCCTCTTGAAGGAGCTATGGTGTCACTGACTGACTCATGCCCTACCTTCTAAGTAGCAGCATTACATCAGCATTACATTCTTGAGGACAGCATCAGTGATGCTGCTGCTTCAAACAGCATTAACAGCAAATCTGATATTTCAGAGTCAGCAGGAGAGAATGTGACAGGGTACAGCTGCTTTGCCAACCTGCTTTGCCAACCTGTTTTGCCCTTTCCAGCCTGACCTTGAGAAAACTATGGGTACTTGATTACACAGAATTCAAATTGACCGGGCCAGCTGTGAGTTCTCTCATTTCTGGCCCATCTTGGGTCAGGGGACAGATTTTGATGGTTTTCCCTGAAAAGCATAAGAGAAAATATGGCCCAGCATGAGGTACATAACAAGTAAGACAGAGGAACATAATCTGGATTATATAACTGGCAAAGTAAACGATGGTTACTTACCTTGTAGCTGTTGTTCTGCGAGATGTGTTGCTCATGTCCATTCCATTGTAGGTGTGTGCACGCCTTCGTGCATGGTTACCGGAACTTTTTTCCCTTTAGCAGTACCTGTAGGGCTGGCTTCGGTGCCCCCTGGAGCCCCATGCCCATGCCACGATATATGATGTGCTGCCGGCCCTACGCCCCCTCAGTTCCTTCTTGCCGCCAACTCCGGCAACAGGGACGGAGGGTGGGTCGAGAAATGGACATGAACAAGACATCTCGAAGAACAACAGTTATAGGGTAAGTAACCATCTTTTCTTCTAAGAATGCTTGCTCATGTCCATTCCATTGTAGGTGACTCACAAGAAATACCTTGGAGGTGGGCCAGAGTTATGGATGAGCTGCCTGCAGCACTGCTCTGCTGAAGCCCGTGTCATCCCACGCTTGCTGGATGATGGTGTAGTGGGACGTGAAAGTGTGTACAGACGACCAGGTGGCAGCCCTGCAGATGTCTTGCCCAGGCACTCTCGCTAGGAAGGCTGTAGATGAAGCTTGAGCTCTGGTTGACTGGGCTGTAATTATCCCTGGAAGCGGCACCTTTGCCTGCTCATAGCAGAACTTGATGCAGGAAGTTCCACGATGAGATGGGCTGGGCGGAAACAGGTAACCCTTTAGTCCAATCAGCCATGGCAACGAAAAGTTGTGTAGATCTCCGGAACGGTCTTGTGTGCTCAATGTAGAATGCCAACACCCGTCTAACATCTAGCATGTGCCACCTCCTCTCCTCCTCTGAACAATGCGGTTTGGGAAAAAACACGGGGAGAAAAATGTCTTGGTTATAATGAAATTGGGAAACCACCTTAGGCAGGAAGCCCAGGTGCAGCCGCACCTGAACTTTGTCTTTATTGAACACAGTATGAGGAGGCTCTGAGGTCAGTGCCATAATCTCGGAGACCCTCCTTGCCGAGGTAATGGCCCCCAGGAAGGCCACCTTCCATGACAGCAGCAGTAAAGGGCATATAGCCTTGGGCTCGAAGGGCGGCCCCGTGAGCTGCAAGAGGACCAGGTTGAGATCCCAGGGAGGCACTGGGTCACGGACCTGCGGATAGAGCCTCTCCACCCCTTTCAGTAACCTAATTGTCATAGAGTGGGAAAAAACTGATCTCCCCTCCAAAGGCTGGTGGAATGCCGATATAGCCGCTAGGTGGACCTTTAGGGAGGCCACGGCTAGCCCCTGAGTTTTAGTTACAATAAATACTCCAGGATCACCTGTATAGGCGACAATCCAGGCAAAATCCCCTGGGACTCTGCCCAACAGGTAAATCACTTCCATTTAGCCCGATACACGACCTGTGTGGAAGGTTTCCTGTTACTCAGCAGAATTTGTTGAACTTGAGCCGAACAGGTTCGCTCATCTGCGCTCAACCATGGAGTCACCAGGCCATTAGGTGCAGGGAGTCCAGGTCCAGGTTTAGCAAGCGACAGCTGCTGCGTTGGTTGTGTCTCGTGGGAAAGGCCACTTCATCCCCAACCAAATGTAAGAAGTCCTCTCTTGGTGACCACATGGCAGTGCCGCTGTCACTGCCACTTACCCACTGTACCAGGAGGAGCAGTATCTCAGTACTGGGGAAACAGTACCAGGGACCTGTGGGGCGGTGCTGCATGTCCAGAGACCACCAGCTGTATTCCCACGACCGATAATGGTACGATGGGGACCAGTACAGAGATTCTGGAGATCGGCGTTGGTGTTCTGGGGATCGGTGCTGCGACTCAAAGGACCGGTATCATGGGTCCAGAGACCAGTGCCGTGAGTCCAACTGTTGTTGATGGGAATCCGGGGATCGGTGCTAGGGGTCCAGTGATCGCTAGCGAGGCATTAGTAACCTGCACGAGGAAAGGGAGCGACACCTCAGTGTTGAAGATCGCTGCAGAGGCCCCATCACAGGCTTGCCTCTGGATAGGCCTGCAGTCGATGGTACTAGCACGGAGTCTCGGTGCGGGGATCTCTCTTCTCGAGGCATCGCCAGCATGGGAATCAATAAGAGGTCCTTGGCTGCTTGGAATGCCTCGGGTGTAGATGGTACCATAAGGTGCCAGGTGCTCCTACTGCTCCCAGGAGTCAGCAGTGGATCTGGAATTCGGCTGGCAACTCCAATGGTGAGGCTGCTGTCGACCTGAGTCCCAGCGAAGATGAGTGGCCCAGCACGGGTCTTGCCTCATTTCCTGCACCCTCTCCCAGTATGTGTCTTCCCATGCTGCTTCTTTGGCATTGGGGATGGCGATTGGTGCTGGGATGAACTTGGTGCTGGAAGGGTGCTTTGCACCAATGCCCATGTACTCAGCACAGAGTCTAAACGGCCCAGCTCAGAGGCCAATTTAACAGCCGATCCCACTGGAAGTGCTCTCAGTCTAATGTGCTGTTCTTTTTTAGTGCGAGTTCTGAACCTTTTACAGATCCTGCACTTTTCTCGCATGTCAGTCTTTCCAGGGCACTTCAGGCAGCTCTGGCGTAGGTTTCTTGCATGATGCATAAGGTTTGAAGCCTGAGGACCAGGGCATGCCCCGTCCTTAGTGCTATGTCCCCCGTGGGGTTGTATCTAGGATATAACAGGTAAACTAAGAGCTTAACTAGCTTTCTAACTATGTACACTACAAGAAAAAACAACTGGGTTAGAGGAGCTTGCTGAACCAAGAAAACGTTTCTGCACCATCACAGGCAGTAAGAATAGGACCTTCCAATCTCTCCTAAAATCACCCCCACCTCCCACCATGCCCTCCCATTCACTCAACTCTCCTTTCGAGCTAGCCAGACCCAAGCCATTTAGGCCTTACAGGTCAAAAGGAATACCTTGAACTTCACTCTGTGAAGATCAGTGAACACTAGTAACATGCTGTGTGTGTTGAACACCCCTTTAAGTGAGTTGGTGTGCTCTTTACAAGCTGCACTTTCACAGTGGTTATAAGATGTTGCCCTATAGAGATTGTACTGAAGTAACAACATTGACAGCAAGGATGGTCTTGTAGTATAGGTGTTGGGTACAGGGACTCAGGGGATCAGCCCAAGGTTTCTTCTACTCCCATGTGGGAAGTGTTTCTGTAATTCTCCTGTTCTAACCACTCTTCCTTTTATAGCCAGTTCTTAAGTAGTCATTATTGGAGGGCTTCCCTTCCAAGTTTGGCAGCCTAGGCAATTTATGCAGGGCAAGGCTGTTCCTCTCACTTGTAACCAATGAAGTCTCTTAACCCCTTCTCATCCCAGACTGGTGTGGGTGTGTCCCCCACCACCACAAAAGAAAACTTTTTATATTAATTTAGTATGACTGAACTGATCTCCAGCCTTCCAGTGCACTTTTAAGAGTTGTTTTAGTTAGGCTGTAAGTGCCTCAGAGCTAGGACCATGCCTTGGATGAAACATGGATGAAAGAGATGAAGTTTTACAGGCTATCATCCCTTCTGCCTTAATACACAAACTAAAATTTTCTTCAATTTTAACATCGCAGTTATTTGCACCATGAACACCTCTACACCCTCCTATGAAGCAGCCACCACTGGCCCCCTGATGGAGACAAGACCCAGGACAAGACGAGCCATTGTTCAACGTTGATTTGACAATTCTAATCTAATGAACCTAAGTGACGTTTTTACCTATGTTGCCACAGCAACCCAGCTTCCAGTTTGTGTGGGATGACAGTAAACTGTCTCCATGGGAACAAAACACCTAAGCTTGTGTTGAAGCTTGAGTTTGTTAAAACCTGAAATTGAGCTAGTAAGAGGGAAAGAAGGGTGGGGTGGGGAATTAGGAAGAAGAGAAATTACATTAAAAATGCATGTAGCCCCCTGTAGGAAAGGACTGGGAATAGTGGTGATGGCATGTACTAGGATGGCTCCACTAATATGTTTGTGACCCCAAAAGAGTTTTCAATTACCAACAAAATAGACATGGAAACTAGACATTGAGAAAGTATGGTCAAGAAGTTAAAACAACAGGTTGGGAGGCAAGGAAGGGGTCAGACAGTCTGATTTCTACTCTTAGTTCTCCAAAGATCTATTTTGTGATCTTGGGCAAGTCACTTAATGACTCAGTAGCTCAGTTTCTCCATATGTAAAATGGAGCTAAATTATTGTTGCCTACCTCACAGGAGTGTTGTGAGATGAAAATTAATTCTCTGTAAAGCACTTGGAAATTCTATGATGAAGGAAGTATAGAAGTGTTGTTTTATTATTATTAAAGCTATATAGTAAACCCTATACGCTACCTGAAAGCAACCACAGAGATGTGCAAACAAATCCCTATTTTTCTGACAATATTGGATATAATGCCATTTGTAGACGACTCACAGAGAGCACTATTTCCACTATACAAAATATTTTGAGAGATGAGTATTCACAACGCGTACTGACTTCAATGAAAATAATGGTGCACACAAAGAAAAATTACTAAGATCTGCATAAAATTTACACACATGAAACAGTCAACGGAAAGAAACAAGGCAAACACAAGACTAGTCAGATATTAACTTAAAATGAGGGCTGTGGACCACTATACTTGGAAACATGCTTAAACCTGCCTCAATTCACGTGTCACTAGTTATCAATGGCTTTTACCCTTGGTGATCACAAACCAAAGGTATGGTGGAAGATTTGGAGGCACACATCAAAATTTCATATGTACATGTTGGCATCATTCAAGATGGCAGTGGCTATGTACTACCTATCCAAAAATTCATTTGTGGGTTCGGGCCATCTAAGAACTCCCTTCCCCACCAAAGGTGGCAAAATATGGTGATAAATTCCATAGACTGGCTCCACCTCACATAGCAAGGACTGTGTGCCTCTCCTTTTCACTCTGGGGCTCAAAGCGCTGGGCATTCCTGTGAAATGATCATTACTTTCAGCTGACTTCAACAGGACTTGAGGGTGCTCTGCACTTCACTAGGGTGCACAGCTTCTTGCATGATCAAGTCTCTGATCAAATCCAGGATCAAGTTAGCACCCTTGAGATCAGTACCCATGCATTACCATTACTACTACTCCTCTCTAAACCATTTACACTCCTCAGTGTACATTGGTGAGAAGCAGTTTTATAGGATCTTACAAATTCAGGAAAAAAATACATGAGACAGCCAGCAAAAACTCAAGTATTTGAGTTCAATCATGCCCGATCCCCTGAGAGTGTACTCAGGTGGCTAGCCCCAAGCAAATAACCGTGCTGCTGTGGCCACATTGCTATCAACGTGATAGCTCAAGAAGAACTAGCACGTGTCTACATGAACTGGGAAGCACACTCCCAGCTGCAGTGTAGACCTACCTACAGACATTTATGCATGCAATTTCTGGATAATATGGGGTAAAGTAAAAACAAAATAATTGGACTATCCACAATAGAAGGACCTCAAATTAGGTTAGCTACACTAAACGAGTGCACATAAGAACAGCCATCCTGGGTCAGACCAATAGTCCATATAGGTCAGTATCTTGTCTTGTGTCAGTGGCCAGTGCCAGTTCCTTCAGAGGGAATGAACAGAACAGGGCAATTATCAAGAGATCAACCCATGTCCGGTCCCGGCTTCTGACGGCCAGAGGTTGAGACACACCCAGAGCATGGTGTTGCATCACTGACCATCTTGATTAATAGCCATTGATGGACGTATCCTCCATGAACTTATCTAATTCTTTTTTTAACCCATTTATACTTTGCCCATCACAACATCCCCTGGCAATGAGTTCCACCAGTTGACTATGTGTTGTGTGAAGTACTTGTATTAGTTTTAAATCAATGCCTATTAATTTCATTGGGCGACTCCCTGATTCTTGTGTATGTGAAGGGGTACATAATATTTTCTTATTCACTTTCTTGACATCATTCATGCTTATATAGACTTCTATCATATCCCCCTTAGATGAACAGTCCTAGTCTCTTTAATCTCTCCTCATACGGAAGATGTTCCATATCCCTAATCATTTTTGTTGCCTTTCTCTGTGCCTTTTCCAATTCTATTATCTTTTTTGAGATGAGGTGACCAAAACTACACATTCAAGGAGTGGACGCACCATGAGTTTATACAGTGTCATGACAGTGGCAATAAAATTTTGACACTAAAATACCCCTCTGACATTCTATAATATTGCCAAAGTTCTGAACTTTAAATATTTAACTTTTTAATGTTTGTTCCTTTGGTTTATGCTATTTTATTGATGTACAATATTAAATCTTATTTCCTCTCAAAACATTTGTTAAGAATGGTAAAAGCAATCGTGCAACAAAGACGGGTAATACCCCTCCATAACCCTCTCCAAAAAGGTATTTGCTTCCTAACTAACAAGTTAGTGCCAGATGAAACATTTATATACCCCAAAGGTACTGTTGCTTATGTGCTGCTGCTCATCTAATTGCAGGTCATGCACGTGAAAAAAAACCAAAAATAGTAAAATGATTCATTAGAGCATAATTAAGAAGCAAAATGTATTTGCTGCCCTAGCATTATTTGCTCCTTTGACTTTTAAGTTAACCTCACTGGATTTGTGATGAATCATGGAAGTTAGAAAGAATTCTGAATCACAGAACTTGTGAACAGAAAAGACTTTTAGTTCAGCTTGTCCCATTATCTGCATTACAATGACCAGTCTAGTTTTTTAAAAGATTCAAGCAATAGATCTTTCACTGCTTATCCAGGGT
The DNA here is from genome assembly GCF_026122565.2 of Emydura macquarii macquarii. Classification (NCBI taxonomy): domain Eukaryota; kingdom Metazoa; phylum Chordata; order Testudines; family Chelidae; genus Emydura; species Emydura macquarii. Next base: position 3,084,531 of record NW_027132434.1, read on the forward strand.
AAACACTTTTAGTTAAATAGAGCTCACTGTTAGAGAACATTTCCACATATTCAGGCACAATATCCACAATATCAATATCTGATTTCACCCTTTTACTCCCACTAGCAATACACTGGACTTTCATAAGCATGTCCTCTCCCTCTTTTTGTTTACATAGAATGTAAAGTATTCAGTAATATTATACAGGAAATCCTTGTATTTTCAGGATGAGAGAGATGGAGAAAACCATTTAGTTCATCCTAATATTTGTGTAACTCTATATTTGTTAGCATTCATCTCTAATCACTCTGACAAGCCCCCCTCCTCCTCCAAATATTTTTAGGTAAGCAACCCTTTCATCCAGGCACACTAGAATTTTACTTTTGTATAAACTTTTCCTTTTACCAGTGCTTTGTAGTTTCTTATACATATAACATTATTTACACAAATGTCTGGTTATTTATTTTATACAGAGCAGTGCATGTGTCAATTAGCAATTATAATTTCCAGAAGTTCTCTAAAGCATACATCTCCACCTTTTATTAATCCTTTCAATCTATCTGAATACACCCGAGAGAAGTAGCTTCATTAAAAGAAATAAATATGCTAGTTCAAATTTCTCTCTTTCATGCATCATCTCCGCCAATGCAATTATTCTCTTTACCTTAAGTATTTCTCCAGGAAATCCTGAAGAAAATTAATCAATTCTTACCAATTTATAATTATGCCACACATCATTCTATCACATGTAAAGGAAATTATGTGGAAAATATACCATGATTCCATTAGACACAAATACACTCATTTACAATACATTTTGTTCAATAATTAACAGTGCAGAGACAAATTCCTTGTCATGTGCATTTATTATGCTAATGGCAGAGTCATAGGAGATAGCTACAACAGCAGCTGAATGCTTCTGCAAAAAGACTGATTGCTAATATAGCACTAATTATATGCAAATGGCTAATTAAATGAACACAGCCATGGATCACTAAGTAAATGCTACATACCTTTGTGGATGGGCTGTAGTCATTAACTAATGCAAGCTGCGTAACACTGAACTACAGAGTCTCATACGCACATGCTGCTAAGAAAGAATCAGCAAGTTTCATCCCCTATCTAGTCAAGAATAGAATGTTAATTCTTGAGAGACTTTACCTAAATATCTGAAGAGTAAAGAGAATGTTTGGAATGTTTCATAAACCAACAGCAGCCATTTTGCAGATATGGTACCCTCTGACCTCAAACAAAGAAGCAATGCTGGTAAATCAAAGTGGTTATAGAAAAGTCTCTTTAAAATGGATGAAGTGATCAAGTGGTAATAAACTTTATTACAGAGAACTAGATAGACAACACTTCATTTCAGTGGCTTGGTAAAACTGAGGTGCTATTTAAGGGCAGACTGTGGGAAAGGGAGCCTCACTAGTCTTGCAAAAATTTATTTGTACAAATGTGCTTGATCAGAAACCCAATACTAACTTCTGCAATGGGCACTAGCTGCAGTTTTGTCAGAGTCATGCTTCATTTATAATATTTTATAATATTTCAGCCACTCTGCACACTGAATTCTTCATACAGTACTGCTATATAGGTCAAAGGCTTATAACAATATTAATAGCTATTTGTTGCTAACCTATACCACATTGCTTCTGAATTTTATTACATTTATTCAGCATTGTGCAGAATATTGAGAGGCTTATCTCTGTAAAAGTGATAATATAGCTTAACTAGTTCTGCTGAGGTTTGATGATTACATGGAATATTGGTTCATTATTGTACAGAATGTGAGTTGTGTGCCTTCTTGGATGTTAAGATAAATAAAAAGCAACTCCGTGACAAATAATGGTATGTTAAATTCTTGTTGTGCATTGTTATAGCTCTTGGTAAACATCCTTGATGACTAGAAATGCAGCACAGGGAAAGCCATGTTTGAGGGGTGGTATGCATAATGGACATTCTTTTATCCGCCTCATTTCAATGTCACAAGAGTATCAATGTTACAATAACTGTTCCATTACAGTCCTGCTTCCTCCTCCAAAATTGTAAGAATTTTGGTCCAGATCCTCAAAGATATTTAGGCATCTGTTTTTGTTGAACTTTGTTATTGAACTGATATGCTACAGGCCCAGAAAACAAGGAGAAGAAAGAAGCACTAATTTAGGAGTTACGGGGAGCAGACAATCAGCCTAATATGAAGGATTCTAATGAACTCAAGTATTTTTGGGTCCTGAAACCAAACTTCCACTTGGGAAGCTGACAAAGATTGTTCCTAAGAGCACTAGGATCCAAACACAGAAAGAAACTTGAACATAAGAATGGCCAGACTCTGTCAGACCAATGGTCCATCTTCTGACAGTGGCCAATGCCAAGTGCTTCAGAGGGAATGAATAAAACAGGTAATCATCAAGTGGGGGATGAAGTCATCACCTAAGGGGGACAGAGTCATCCATCAGACCAGGGAACTCGAGAAGTGTGCTGCTTGCCTAGAGCTAGAATTCAAGATCTGATGGAGAGTCTGCCGTGACTTCTCAAGCCCTCAGACTGCTACCCTACTTCTCCATGTGGGCACCAACGATACTGCCAAGAATGACCGTGAGTGGATCACTGCAGACTATGTGGCTCTGGGAAAAAGGATAAAGGAGTTTGAGGTACAAGTGGTGTTCTCGTCCATCGTCCCTGGGGAAGGAAAAAGCCCAGATAGGGACCATCAAATTGCAGAAGTAAATGTGTGGTTCTGCAGGTGGTGTCAGAGAGAGGGCTTTGGATTCTTCGACCATGGGATGTTATTCCAGGAAGAAGGATTGCTAGGAAGAGATGGGATTCACCTATCAAAGATAGGGAAGAGCATCTTTGCAGACTGGCTGGATAACCTAGCTAGGAGGGCTTTAAACTAGGTTTGCCAGGAGATGGGGACCTAAGCCCAAAGGTAAGTGGGGCAGTGGGATACCAGGAGGAAGCACAAGGAGGAGGGTACAACAAGGAAGGCCTCCTGATTTGTACTGAGAAAGTAGGGCAATTGGCTAGTTATCTTAAGTGCCTGTACACCAATGCAAGAAGCCTGGGAAACAAGCAGGAGGAATTGGAAGTCCTGGCACAGTCAAGGAACTATGATGTGATTGGAATAACCAAGACTTGGTGGGGTAACTCAAACAACTGGAGCACTATCATGGATGGGTATAAACTGTTCGGGAAGGACAGGCAGGGGAGAAAAGGAGGAGGAGTTGCACTGTATGTAAAAGAGCAATATGATTGCTGAGAGCTCCTGCATGAAACTCGGGAGAAGCCTGTGGAGAGTCTCTGGGTTAAGTTTAGAGGCGAGAGCAACAACGTGGTGGGCGTCTGTTATAAACCATCAGACCAGGAGGATGAGGTAGACGAGGCTTTCTTCAGACAACTAATGAAAGTTTCCAGATCACAGGACTTGGTTCTCATGGGAGACTTCAATCACCCTAATATCTGCTGGGAGAGCAATACAGCAAAGCACAGACAATCCAGGAAGTTTTAGAGAGCGTTGCAGACAACTTCCTGGTGCAAGTGCTGGAGGAACCTACTAGGAGCCGTGCTCCTCTTGACCTGCTGCTCACAAACCTGGAAGAATTGGTAGGGAAAGTAGAAGTGGGTGGTAACCTGGGCAGCAGTGACCATGAGATGGTAGAGTTCAGGATCCTGACAAAAGGAAGAAAGGAGAACAGCAGGATACAGACCATGGACTTCAGAAAAGCAGACTAACTCCATGAGAGAGCTGCTGGACAGGATCCCCTGGAGACTAATATGAGGATGAAAGGAGTACAAGAAAGCTAGTTGTATTTTAAAGAAACCTTATTGAGGGCGCAGGAACTAACCATCCCAATGTGTAGAAAGAGCAAATATGGCAGATGACCAGGTTGGCTTAACACAAGAAGTCTTTGGTGAGCTTAAACACAAAAAGGAAGCTTACAAGAAGTGGAAGCTTGGTCAGATGACTAGGGAAGGGCATAAAAATACTGCTCGAGCATGCAGAAATGAAATCAGGAAGGTCAAATCACAAGTGGAGAACCTAATGACAGAGGATGTGGAAAAAAAGCTGAAATACTCAATGCTTTTTTGTCTGTCTTCACAGAAAAGGTCAGCTCCAAGACTTCTGCACTGGGCAGCACAGAAAGGGGAGCTGAGCAGCCCTCAGTGATGAAAGAACAGGTTCAGGTCTATTTACAAAAGCTGGACATGCACAAGTCCATGGGGCTGGATGCAATGCATCCAAGGGTGCTGAGGGAGTTGGCTGTTGTGATTGCAGAGCCACTGGCCATTATCTTTGAAAACTCGTGGCGATTGGGGTAGGTCCTGGATGATTGAAAAAAGGCAAATATAGTGTCCATCTTCAAAAAAGGGAAGGAGGAGGATCCGGGGAACTACAGATCAGCCAGCCTCACCCAACTCCCCAGAAAAATCATGGAGCAGGTCCTCAAGGAATCCATTTTGAGACACTTGGAAGAGAGGAAGGTGATCAGGAACAATCAGCATGGATTCACCAAAGGCAAGTCATGTTTGACCAACCTGATTGCCTTCAATGATGAGATGACTGACTCTGTGGATGTGGGGAAAGTGGTGGATGTGATATACCTTAACTTTAGCAAAGCGTTTGATACGGTCTCCCAAAGTATTCTTATCAACATGTTAAAGAAGTATGGGTTGGGTGAATGGATGATAAGGCGGATAGGAAGCTGACTAAATCATCAGGCTAAGTTGGTAGTGATCAGTGGTTTGAGGTCTAATTGGCAGCTGGTAACAAGCGGAGTGCCCCAGGGGTCGGTGCTGGGACCAGTTTTGTTCAATATCTCCATTAATGATCTGGAGGATTGGGTGGATTGCACCTTCAGCAAGTTTGTAGATGACTAAAGATAAACTAGGGGGAGTGGTAGATACACTGGAGGGTAGATATAGGATACAGAGTGACCTAGACAAATTGGAGGATTGGGCCAAAAGAAATCTGATGAGGTTCAACAAGGACAAGTGCAGAGTCCTGAATTTAGGACTGAAGAATCCCATGCACAGCTACAGACTGGGGACCGATGAGCGAGGCAGCAGTTCTGCAGAAAAGGACCTGGCAGTTACAGTGGACAAGACGCTGGATGTGAGTCAACAGAGTGCCCTTGTTGCCAAGAAGGCTAATGGCGTCCTGGGCTTCATTAGTAGTACTGCCAGCAGATCAAGGGAAGTGACTTTTCCCCTCTATTCATCACTGGTGGTCTCGTTTGGAGTACTGTGTCCAGTTTTGGGCCCCTCACTACAAAAAGGATGTGGACAAATCAGAAAAAGTCCAGCAAAGCGCAACAAAAATGATAAGGGAGCTGGGGCACATGACTTATGAGAAGAGGCTGAGGTAACTAGGCTTGTTTAGTCTGCAGAAGAGAAGAATGTTGGGGGATTTTATAGTAGCCTGTAACTACCTGAAAGGGGGTTCTGGGAGGATGGAGCTAGGCTATTCTCATGGTAGAAGACGGCAGAACTAGGAGCAATGGTTTGAAGTTGCAGTGGGGGAGGTCTAGGTTGGATATTAGGAAAAAGTTTCACGAAGGGGGTGGTGAAGCACTGGAATGGGTTACCTAAGGAAGTGGTGGAATCTCCATCCTTGGAGGTTTTTAAGCAAAGCCCTTGCTGGGATGATTTAGTTGGGGTTGGTCCTACTTTCATGAGCACGGGATTGAACTAAATGGCTTCCTGAGGTCTTCTGATTTTAAGTGATCCAGCCCATCACCCATTCCCAGTCTCTGGCAAACAGCAATCCCTGCCTATCCTGGCTAATAGCCATTGATGGATCTATCTTCAACAAATTTATCTAGTTCATTTTTGAACCCCGTTATAATCCTGGCCTTCACAACATCCTCTGGAAAGGAGTTCCACAGGTTGACTACATGTTCTGTGAAGAAATAATTCCTTTTATTTGTTTTAAACCTGCTGCCTATTAATTTCATTTGGTGACCCCTAGCTTTTGTGTTAGGAGGAGAAGTAAATAACTCTTTCTTATTTACTTTTTCCACACCAGTCATGAGTTTATAGACCTCTATCATCTCTCTCCCAGTTGTCTCTTTTCGAAGCTGAAAAATCTGTTTTATTAATCCCTCATCATATGGAAGCTTTTCCATATTCCTAATCATTTTAGTTGCCCTTTTCTGTACCTTTTCCAATTCCAATATATCTTTTTTGAGATGGGGCGACTAGATCTTCATCCAATACTCAAGATGTAGGTGTACCATGGATTTATAAAAAGGCAATATGATATTTTTTCGTCTTATTATCTATCCCTTTCCTAATAATTCCCAACATTGTTAGCTTTGGCTGCCACTGCACACTGAGTGAATGTTCTCAGAGAACTATCCACAATGACTCCAAGATCTCTTTCTTGAGTGGTAACATAATTGAGACCCCGTCATTATGTATGTATAGTTGGGATTATGTTTTCCAGTGCGCATTACTTTGCATTTATCAATATTTAATTTAATCTGCCATCTTGTTGCCTAGTCACCCAGTTTTGTGAGATCCCTTTGTAACTCTTTGCCGTAAGCTTCGGACTTCTGCAGCAGCAGAAGATAATTGACTCTACTTTGAGAAGAGACATAGGGTTGCCAAGAGACCAGTTACTGCCACAAAGGGTGGGAAGAGCAACAGCTGCTGCTGGAGACTGGAGTAGCACTTCAGAATGGGTCTGGCAGGGAGAGGTACTGGCTGCTCCCCCATCCTGCCACAGTCATCCCTCTTCTACTCCTGGAGTGCGGCTCCCGCTCCCAACCCCAGTCATCCCCCCAACCCCAAAACATGGTTCCCCCTTCCCCTGCCCTGACCCAATCACCCCCACCACCTGAGCATGGCTCTCCCTTCCCTCCACGGCTGTGTCACCGCTCCACACCTGGAGCACAGCTCCCCCTTTCCTGCCCCAGTCACTCACCGCCGGAGCGTGGCTCTCCCTCGAACATCCTCCCCCCATCACCCTGCCACCCCTAGAGCCCTGCACAGCTGGCAGGTGGAGGGAGCGAGCAGCAAGTAATGGTTGGGAGAGAGAAAAGCAGGGGTGGGGCCCTGAGGGGGAGGCCTCAGGGGAAGAGGCGGAGCTAAGAGCAGGGAGGTGGAGTTCCAGGACTCATTGTCTGGTTTTCACAAATTAGAAAGTTGGGCACCCTGGAGTAGAGTATGTGTGTAGGAGAAACAGTCAGCAAGATTATAGATTATTTATGTAAGGACAAATGACACTGTAAAGAGAATGTTCATCCTGCTTTTCTGGCAGAGTCAAGAGAAAAGAAGTTTTAATGACAGGCTGGTTCCTGACTATGAGTTAGAAGATTGACTGGTCTGAGTTCTGAGGGGGTGGCAATAGCAATGCTGAGGACACAGAAGTACAGTTACCTACAAGTACCAGATATTATCACAAATTATTTACAAATGATCAAAATAATCTATTTTCAAAAATTAAAAGTTATTTTGTTTCTTCTGTATAAAGACAGCAATAGGTTACAGAGGGTCTCTGGGAAGTAACACCAGCAAGGACCTAGTCTTCCAAAATAGTCACTATTCCTCCTCCAAATACCCATGGCTACCTCTTATTTTTATCTGCAACCCCCACTAATGCTTTGGGAACCAGTTCCCAGTGCTTCATCTAATCTGTGTTATCAAATACCCCTGTTGACAAGTACCTTCTCTTTCTGTCAGGTACAGCTACTACCTCAGTTTCCCTCTGCTCTGCCCCAGTTTCCTTCTTGCAGGTAGAGTAATTCGGCTCTCTGGTCAAGCTAAAAAAACTACTTCTCTTCCAGGGTAACAAAAAAGTTCAACTAAACAACAGAACCTTGGGGCTCTTTATAATCCACCCCAAGAAACCCATCTTCTGAAGACCTACAAGGTCTTTATACACCAGACAAGCAAAAAAGGATAAAACTCTCAGGGTCACTTTAAGGAATTCCATGAAGGAACCAAAATATTCAGAGAATGGAAGCACAGTTTCTTATATAGGTTTCATTATATAAACAAGTGCATTATTGGTTCATACATTAATGAATTTCTCTCCATCCCAAATCATGTGTTACTGTCATCCCGAATACTGGGGTAGTAAAATATTCACAACTTGAAGAGAATTATTGTGTTTTCAACAGCAGCCCTTTTAAGAGATTTTTCCATTAAACTGACATTTTGTAATATGCACACAATTTCAAAGCAAAGCAATATCATGGCTCAAATAAAAAAGATTACATATTAAATATTTACATATTCCCAGGCCTTAATAATGTAAAGTTGCACATTGGGTGTTTTAAGCTTTAAGTTAACATAGCAAGAAAAACAACCCACATGAAGGTGTAAAAAAAAAAAAAAAAATTGGGAGGAGAATCCATCTGCTTTGAATCTATGGGTATGTCTACACTTTGGAGATTTTATTGGCATAGCTATGTCAGCATGGCTCTATAGTGCAGAGACAGCCAACCTTGGAGAAGGAGTTTATCTGTTGGTACATGAACACCATCTCCCCCAACAAAGTTAGCTACACTGACCTAAGCCCTCTTCTCTCAACATAGCTGGGTCTACATTAGTGGTTTTGTCAGCATAGTTACATCAGATGGAAGTGTAATTTTTTCATACTCCCTGACCAATGTAGCTATGCCAATGAAACTTTTCTGTTTAGATCAGACTTAAAACAAAATTAAAGGTCTTTCTAAAAGGCATATTCTGGTTCAAACACAAGCTATTGAGCTAGATGCAGGAACTGTTAAGCCAGTCGAGGGACCATTAATTACTATAATTAGAAAATGTCTGATACTTTCCACTCGTAGAGCTGGTCAGAACTGTAAAAGGTTTTAGTGATAAGAGATGTCAAGATGCTCCAGAAACCTATCTTCTGCTAGGAAGCATAGTGTAATATTATTAAGTCATTTCTACTTATAGCCCTTTTGTGTAAAGAAGGGAGTACTACCAAACTGTTTCTTTTCATGTGTCTCAGATGGTTCAATTTGGGAAAGCCCGTTACAGTCACATATCAGTTTCAGCTTTTGACAAAAGAGGATACTGTCATTCAAATATTCCTTTTACATGTGTTGAATCAAGGATGCTCCCATGGCAAGCCTGATGTTAACAGGTTTTTGAAGCAGGACAGATACAGTCATTCAGATTTGTAAAGTAGCATGCCAACAGTACTAAAGGCCACAAGAGAAGCTTGTTACGGGCAATATTACTTTCAACAGCTGGGGCTCCACAATCTTGAAACCAGGCAAAAGTTAATAGTTTTGCTGTTTATCTCTGCTGTCTCTCCAAAATATTATTCTGTAGTAAATTACAGTCATATCACCAGTACTTAACCTTGATTAGCTGAAGAGCAGAGGAACAGACCCAAACAATCTTATTATTGCAATCTGTGTCATAATCTAAAGGTACTTACATGTCCCCCATCACCATAGTCTCTGAGCACCTTACAATCTAAGGAAGTGCTATTATCCTCATTTTATAGAAGAGGGACTGTAGCTAAGTGACTTGCCTAAGGTCACACAGGAAGCCAGTGGTGGAGCATGAACTTGAACCCCGGCCCACTGGACCATCCTTCCCAGCCTCCTTCCACTTTATCATATGACAGTGATACAATACACTCACCAAATGCATTTTAACAAGTACCCAATATGTACCTTTTCTCTACTTAGTGCATCTTTACTCTGTTTGCCATACATTTGAGCACTTTATTTATGTATTTGTCAATATTATGTACAAGGACAAGGACATGTTTTGATCACTTAAACTTCAAACAGTTTTAAGATATCAACAACAAGAACATACTGTAAGTGATCATTCACCTGAGTTAACTGTGCAATATATAAATTCAGACAATATTGCTAATAAGACATTTTACAGTAAAGAAAAGTGTTTCAAGTAAAAAATCTATGTAATCAGTGCTTAGGATGGTAATAAATCATAGCTACGACGAAAGAGTTCTAACAGGCTAACAAAATTAAATATCTAATGTGTACGATACACATTTACTTGTCTCTGCAATAAATTAATATCCTAGCTGAACTGTAAGTATTAGCAAAAATACAAAAAGCAAGAAAACAGTATAAAATCCCTTTACCCCAAATGCATATACTATTCAAGAAATAATTTGATATCAACAGTCAAATTTTAATACATACAAAATATTCTTTTTAAGAATTTAAACTTATTTATGAATATAAACAAATAAGATTGATGCATTATCTAGTGATATCCTCATATTGTTTTATGCAGTAAAACTATGGATCTCTTCTTTGGAATATCCAAGATCCTGCAGAAACCTGAAAATCAGTAATCAAATTTGTTACTTTGCACGTTTGGAGAGAGAAATTGCAGAAGAGTAAAGCTAAACAATTTACAGCAACAGTGTCTGTCTTTTTTCCAGACGACAACCTAATGAAATCAGTCCGGCTATGCACATACACTAAGAACACACTCCCTGTTCATATAGGAATTCATACATACTTCATAAAAATGCCTAATATGATGCTATATCAAGTTCTATAAAACTCAAGAATGTGTTATATTTTAAAGCATCTCAGATTTAGTTCTGATTGAGATCTTCAAGAAAAAAAGAGAGAAAATATATTGGTCAGATTCTGTATTTTGTTAGATCTTTGAAACTGCTCTGACTTCAACGAATGTAACCAGCACTGATATTTGGTCCAATGTTTTGTTTTCTTTACAATTTTTCTTTTTTTCTATTCCATATGTTTTTAGTACAGCTATAATATGAATATAAATGCACTGAAAGCTTTTATGTCTCTACAGGATTTGAATAGAACAGCTTTTTCAAATTCAACTGACAATGTCAGAAATTGGCACTCTTTTCAATAATTCCTTTTTTATCAGATACATAATCCCATTGAGAGAAAGTCATGAGTTTCAAAATTCTTAAACACTTGGATCTACCAAAAAGTGTTTCATAGTTACAAAAAATAACTGGAAATGATATTTTGTTAAGAGGGAAAGCTTTAACAACTTATCTGAACTGGTGAAACTTGGGCTATAGTTAATATTTGGATGAATGTGTGTTTCTAGAAGTTTTAAACTAAAATGGTCCTAAAATTTTTGTAACCTATATTTACATAAAAAGAGTGGCACATAATAGTATGAAACAGTTTAAAAACACAAGATTTTTCTTATGATTGTATTCTATCCTTTTGTAATGATCTACTGCTTAAACACAAACATTTACAAAAATGGTTTTACTTGCATAAGAAAATTCAAAGTACCTTTTTTAGACATTCTAAAATACAAAGGGCAATAAAGTTATACCATTCACCTTAGACACAGGAAAAATTATTTTTACACTCACCGTATTCCTTGCTCTGTGAAAAGTGCTGGACCGCAGACACAAATAAGTGTTTTGGAGTCTTTTTTGCTTCTTTTCACTAACTCAGAAAGGAGAGATGAAGAAATTTTTCCCTGTTTGCCCATCCATTCTTTTGTTGGCTCTGAAAGAATAAACTGAACTTCAAACCTGCAAAAACAGGAGGACATGTAAAAATATTGCTTCCATACAGACAGCTGCAATACTATTAATGCAAATCAGGATAGATAAAAATCATAGATAGACTCTTTTTGAAACTTGGCAGCAAACATAACTACTGAACTGGTGGATCTTACTGGCTTAGCACCAGAAACTAGAGCTTAGTGAAGTGCTAAATCAGCTTTTGACAACAGTAGCCTCTCCTGCAGGTGTAGAAAGAATATTTTCTTCATTTCACTTTATGCAACTAGTTCAGCTAAAATGACTAGTTCATTCAAAGTTGAAAAAATCAACTGGGAGTTTAAAAAGTTGTTTTCCACTTCCTCTTACACGTAGTTTTTATTCATAGATTGGATGAGCTCTACTAGTTCTAAAATCTTGAAGGATATGGTGACCTGAAACAATCAGTTCAATATTTCTTTTCTTTAATAAATCAGTTAAGTTTTATATGCAAAACATGTTTTGAAACATTTCTGATTATATATATATATATATATATATATATATATATATATATATATATAAATAAATAAATAAAAGGAAAAATAGTTTATCATTATCCAGCACATTAAAGATAGTTCTTTAATAGTGTTTTGTGGACACCTTGCTAGTGTGCTAGGCTGGCTGATCGCATGGTGCTGGCTAATGATTTTCAGCTGCTCAAAAGCCCAAATTCAGCTAAGTATTTGAGTATATGCTTAAATCTATCCCTACTGAGAAAAGCACATATGCATGTTGAACAGATCACGTTATAAACAAAATTAATAGGCAAAATGTAAAAGTGCAAATTAAAAACCCATCCCCGCACCCTCCCTGTGGTGATGGTAACAGGTGGTGATCAAGTCCGCTATATTACTTATCCATTTAAAAAAGAGTCACACTCTCCAGATGAGTGGTAAATACAGAATTTATAATTGCTTTATAATTCAAAATACTTCTGCAAAGATCTTTTCCCTAGCCTATTACTTTGACCATGTCAACCTTTTCTCTTTGCGTGCTTCCACTTGCTCCCTTTTCTCCACTGCATCAAACATATACTACTTGTCTTCACTTTCAAGACCCATCCGTACCCTATGATCTCTCACACACCATCAGAATGTCAGCTCCCACCTCCAACTGGCCCAAAAGGCTAGCCTCCATCACCCACGTGTTATATAAGCACCTTTGCGCTTTCTTCCATGCTGCCCCTCATGCTTAGGAGGAGCTCCTCATAAATATCTGCAAAACTAGCAAATCCTCCTTCAAAGTTCTCTGTGAAACTCTCCTTTTTTCATAATGTCTACAAAAAACCTTCACAACGGTTAAACTGCTGGTGTACAGAGACCACTGTCTATCATACTGGCCAGTATTTTCTCATTGTTTCCTTATACTACCCTGTTTGTTTGTATCCATCTATTGTCTTGTCTTACTCAATTGTAAGCTTTTGGGGGCAGGGACCATCTTTGTTTTGTGTTTGTGTAGCACCTAGCATAATGAGGTCCTGGTCTATGACTAGAGCACATAAGGGCTACAATAATATAATTAATACATAAATAAAAATTCTATAAAACTATTTTATACCTTTTATCTTGAAGGGCTAACTCCTCCAACTGGCTTCTCCAAAGTATATCATCTTCTGTTTTGTTGAAGAACAACAACTTCGCTATCCTTAAAAAAACAAAACACATAGAAACTTGATATTGAAGTGTATAACTATGTACAAATGCGTAGCAACTATTAAATAGAAAGAAAATACTGTACATCTCTAGAAAATATTGAATTATGCAGAAATTTAAGACCTATATTGTCTTAAGGACAAGAATGGCATATATTTTCTAGGAATTCCAAAGACTTTAGGTAAGTATATAGTCCTATTACTAATCATTTTTCTTCTGTGTCCCAATAGTATCTTAGCATTACTGTGCTATGCTACTTTAAAAGATTTTATATAGCTAAAACCCTGCATACCTCTAAATAATTTGAACAGTATATACTACATGCTCTACATATAAAGTTGGAGTTTCAAAATGGTGATGATGGAGTCTGGTTTCACCATCATTTGCCCTTAGCTTTATACATTACCTGGTATTTAGATAATCTGGTTTTGAATATATTTAGGTGAATAATGGTGCTGATGAGACACTAAACACAATAGTCCAACAATGACTTCCCATTGGAACACAGTACCAAGGCATTATGCTCTTAATTTTAAATTGCAGTTTATATAGCATCCTTCATACCAAATGCCCCAGAACAATTTACAAACTACAGGTATATACAGTGATCAGCTATTATTGTGATGTGCATTATAGAAATAGCAGAGAGACAAGACTCACTTCACCTACCATTGAAATGCAGCTAACCTTTTGGGTGACTGGATGCAACAAGATGACAATGTGATCAAGGCCTCATGTCCTCTGCAGTACATTAGACCTATATAATGCTGCACTACCTCCTCTCACAGCACTCCAATTTAGTCTAATCAATACAGTGTTTTTAAGTGTCATTTATTTCTACATGAAATTTTACATGGCCCTCAAATTTTAATGTACTACAAATTTTTGTATTGTTAAGTAATTGCATCACAGAAGTCATTTGAGGAAGCTGGAGGTATTGGAAGCTGAATAAACGGCAGAGGCTTTTGGCAACTAACAGTAGGGGCAAAAGATGGTTTTAGTTTGGAGTATACAGGTATTCAGGAAGCAAATGAAGTTTCTGACATTAGGAGGGATGCATCCCTTTCTTCCCTCCCTTGTGAGCAGGGACAGGATGACTTTAAAGGCTCGCCTATACGCAGAGTTGCAGCAATGTAAATTAAGATGCATTTTTAAGCCACTTCAGTTAAAATGGTACAAAAGGCTCTGTTGACACTTATTTCAGTCTACCACAGGCAATTTTCAATTTAGCATAAATGAATTAGGAACAGGTTTAAACTAAAATAATCTAAAATAAATTACTAGTCCAGCATGTAGGTAATAAATCTATTAAAGTAATTTGCATTCCATATTTCTTGGCAATTGCATTTTACTGAACAGATTTAACTAAACTGATGCAAACGTCCATAGACCAAGTCTCTATCTGCTAGAGGGATGAAGATTTGAATTCCTTCTATCTAATGGTAACAAGTAATCATTTTAGCCATCAATTAAAAAGAGTTACTGTAGACATTTAAGTTATCATATTTCAGAGTTAACATCTCATTAACATGAGTCAGGCAGTTCACATCTATCTCAGTCTTACTGTAACAGCTATCCCACAGGCTCAGGCAGACATCAGTATTTGTTTACATTAAGTTCACACTTATACATTTATATTTTAAGGTCTAGAGACTTCTAAAAAAATAAATGCTTATATTCTGAAACATGTGGAAGTTTAAAAATAATCTACAATTCCATGGCAATTTATAATGTATATAATGTATATAAATTAAGTTATAATATAATTTATATGCCAATTTATATGGCAGCTTATACGGCCATGAAACAGCATCTTCAAAGAGTCTTGATCCTAATCCTCATCCATGTAGAACTAACATCAGTCAGCACATTAAAAAACAGTGAAGAAAGGAGAAAATGAGGAATTTGGGCCCAGGCTACACTTAGGCCTTGTCTACGTAGGGAAGTTACTCCAGAATAAGAGTGTCCAAAGAGAGAGTTATTCTGAAATAGTTATGCCAGGCAATATGCCACGTAGAGACTTAAGAAAGAGAGTCATGGGATCTTTATAGTCTGCTTTGCACATATGCAGTCTTGAAGATGCTGTATTGTTCAATACTTCATATAGTTTGTTGCAGCTCGGGCACTACTTCATGTTTCTGGGAAATCTCTCTCTCTCCAAGTTCCTTCCAATCTAACAGCCACAATTCTACAAAGCCCTTCATACATCAGTTATGTCACTGTCAAATAAAAACATAAGAACAGCCATATGGGGTCAGACGAATGGTCCGTCTAGCCTAGTATCAAGTCTTCCGACAGTGGCCAATGCCAGGCACTTCAGAGGGAATGACCAGAACAGGTATCAAGTGATCCACCCCATCGGCCATTCCCAGCCTCTGGCAAACAGCAATCCCTGCCTATCCTGGCTAATAGCCATTGAATATATAACAATGTTGTATAGCAAAACTGTCAGATCTAAATGTTTTCTCAGAATTAGGGATAAAGTATCCCCAGTATGTCTAACAAGCAGTACTATCCAAGCATTCTTCCAGATAACTAAGACGTTAATCTTTCAGGTTCCACAGGGCAAGAGACATAGTTACATACCATCTGCTACCAATGATAACCACCAGCAGCAGTCAGTCACAATCTACACTTGAACTCCCAAAGTCTGCAGATGAGGTAAGTGAATGAAAGATTTCCCTGAAACAGACAAGGCTTTACCAAGGTACAGCACATCCTAATTCATTTTCTGTTATTCCTGTAGAAATGATTTCAGTCTTTTACTCTCTACTTCTTCATTAAAGATTAATCTGGCTTGATATATAAATCATAAGGAGTACACATACCTGAGACTACAGACATTAGTCAAAACATAGTTGAGTAGTTTAACCATTGGTGTGAAGCCTGTGCCTGCTGCCAATAAAAAGAGATCTTCTAAAGTTTGAACTTGTGACTTCTTGAAGCTACCTTCAGAATTGCTCACGGAAATGCAATCTCCTATATAACAAGAACAGAATAGTAAACTTTAATGAAGTGGATGTCAGAATACTGGTGAACCATTCTATACAAGCTCTTATGCTGCCCCCATCACCGTAGTATTTGAGTACTTTCAAGAAATGCACTGACACATGGTTAATTCTCTCTCGTTCTGCCTTAAGGAAAAACTGGATGTGCAACATAATATTTTGGTAGGGTGTTTTGGAGGGGTGAGGGAGCTGGTATACATACACACAGCCATGTTTTTAAATTAGTGATGACAAGGTCAAAAGGGTGTCTTGCACTTGGAGCAGTAGGCATTGAGGTTTGCGCTAACATCGATCACATAAAAATAAATCTTGGTTTTTTCCAAATATCAGAGAAATTTTTATATGATAACATGCACAGAAAAACTTTACAATAAGATAGCTATAATTATTTAGGGAAAACGAAAACACTGGGAGTGTAGTCCCCAATGTGAATATTTTACAGCATACAGTTCCTAACAAAACTAGATAGGATAAGGCTAAATGAACAGGGTTTCAAATATTAAAAGTAGCAAGGGCACATAGGAAAAAACAACATGCAAGAGAGCACCAACATGAACAACCTGTGGCGCGAAACATGCATATAAATGATTTAGTGCAAGAAAACACTTACCAATTTGCAGGTGGTCAAGTTCTGGTGTGAACAGTCCATTGGGATAAATTTTGATCATTAAAATTAGATGTGTACTATCATGATGAGATGGTTCTTTGAAATCTGATTTCAAGGAACAAGATACTGGCGTATATGGCTTCACTATCTCAGTACCTACGCAAGCAGAAGAAAAGCAAACAAACTTATAGCATAAATGAAGACTCATACAAAGTAACTTTAATGCGACTGTATTCATTAAAATAATCTCTCTATTCCTATAATTTCTCAGCAGCTGTTTCAAATTTTTACAGGTTTTTTTGTTTTTGTTTTGGTAAAACAGATTTTATATTAAACACAAAGAAAAGTAAATGCAGCAAAGTGCTATTTCAGATTTAAATGAACCAATAATAAGAAAAGTCTCAGCTAATTTACTAACTCCTGTTAGCTCAAGGACTAAGTCTACTAACCAGATTAAAATGTGACTATGTAGCCTCATCCCCATCCAGACCCTTTAACACCCTATTTCAAGCAATTATTTTATGTTGAAAAGAAAGTTTATCTTAATACATACCACCACACACGCATTTCGAGATGTGTGTTCCTATGGGTGCTCCACCTCAGATACATATTTTCCTCTCATGCCCTTGATCGGAAATTTCTAGCTAGCAGTGCCCATTCAGCCTGCGCACATGTCCTATGCCTCCTCATGGCAGACACAGAGGCTATAGACAGGTGTGCGGGTAAACCTCCTTCAGTTCCTTCTCTACTAAGTCATCTTCTAAGGAACAACCAAAGCAGAGGGAAAGGAGGGCGGTAGTGGAACACCCATAGGGACATATATCTTGAAGAACTACAGTTGCTGAACAAGGTAATATTTCCTCCTCCTTCGAGTAGCGTCCTTATGGATGCTCTACATCAAGTGATTTCAGAGCAGCATCCCCAGAAGGAGAAGGAAGCTTGAAAACAGAATCCAGAACTGAAGATAGTACTGCAGAGCCAAGTGCCACTTCAGATCTGATGGCATGAAGCAGAGTGTAATGCTCTGAAAACATATGGATTGAACCGCAGGTGTCAGCTCTACATAGCTCAAAAACTGGGATATTCTTCAAAATGCAGATGATGTCAATTGACCTGGTTGAGTGCATTTTGACCCCGTGGGTGGGCTGAGCATCTGCAGACTCATAACAGGTATATATACAACCTGATATCCATCTTAAAAGTCTTTGGATAGAAATATGGCTTCCCTTAGACCTATCCACAAAAGATATGCAGAGCTTAGACAATCTCCTTAACTACTTAGTCCTATCCGAGTAGAAAGCTAAAGCCCTTCTAACATGCCAGATATGAAAGTAGGATTCTTGCTGAGAATTATGAGGTTTCGGAAAGAATACCAGTAGATGGACAGACTGGTTAAGATGAAAATCTGACGTAACCTTGGGTAGGAACCTTGGATGTGGCCGTAAAGAAGACTTATCCCCAAAGAACCTCGTGAAAGGAGGATCTACCATCTAAGCTCAAATTTCCCTGATCCTATAGGGTAACATGATGGCAACTAGGAAAGCTGTCTTCATAGACAAATGAAGAGAGCAGGTAGCCATTGGTTCAAACAAATGTCTTGTAAGGTGGTTGAGGACCGGATTGAGGTCCCAGGGTGGAGTGGGATGTTTAAAGTAAGAAAATAGGTTACTCAGACCCTTCATAAATCTGCTCAATTCTGGGTGACCAAAAATGGAGAATCCCTCGACTGGAGGATGGCAGTCAGATGTACCTTGATCAAGCTGATGGATAACATGGATGTCTTCAAATCCAGCACATAATTCAATAAGGAAAAGGGGACCCAATTCAGGTTGGAGGTGCTGACAACCACACCAGTGAGCCAATTTTTTCCATTTCTGCAGGTTAGTAGTGTGGGTTGATGTGTTCCTACTGTGTAATAACACGTGCTGAACTTCCATGGAGCAAAAAACCTCTATTCTCAAGAACCACCCAGGACCCATGCTGTGAGATGCAGAACTGTCAGGCTGGGGTGAAGCAGGCTACATACATCCTGACACAGTAGATGAGAAATGGTTGGGAGCTTGATTGGCAGTTGGACACAGAGCTGAAGCAGGAAAGGGTACCAAGTTTGGCTCAGCCAGATAGGTACTATGAGAATTATTCTAGCCTTGACCTGTTTGATCTTGCTCATCATCCTTAGAACTATAGGCTTGGGGGGGGGGGGGCGGGCGGCGGCGGGGGCACAGAACTGACTCTTCTTTCAAGGTAGAAAGACGATGCCTCCAGGGAGAGATGACCCAGAAGCCCCCCAGAACAGAGAAGAGGACACCTCCCATTTTCTGAGGTGACAAAACATCTCTTTCTGGCCATCCCCATCTCTGGAATATATCTTCGAGGACCTGAGTGTCTGGCTCCTATTCATAATCATGAGAGAAGTGTCTGCAGAGGGCATCTGTGGTAGCATTCCGGATGTCTGGAAGGTAGGCTCTTGAAATTTGGATTTGGTTGGCTATGTACCAGTTCCAGAGTTTTATAGCTTGCTCCTCTCTCTTGTTGATGGAAAACATGCAGGACAAGTTGTCTGTCACGACCCTGATTACTTTGCCCCAATGAAGGGCTGGAAATGGAGGCAAGCATTTCTAACTGCCCTGAGCTCCAACAGGTTGATGTGGAGACTGGTTTTGTAAGCCATCTATCTAGCAGTACCTCTACCCTTCTAATGAGGTCCTGGAGTTGTCAGCAACGGAAGGAGGGGGAGAAATGAGTGCCTAATCTGGCAACGACAACAAAATGGAAGTTTCAAGAGTGACTTCCTCATCTGCCCTAGCCTCCAATTCCTCAAACGTTTCCTCCTGCCTTGGAATGGTAGAAGGGGGATGTGAAACCTTGATCCCCCTCAGGGATGGTACCAGTGGTTAATTGAACTGTTGCCAATAGGTAGCCCATGGGTCCCAATAGGGCCATTGCAGAAGGCCCATAAGGGAGTGTGAATGGCACACAAGGTTTGTTCCGCCACGCTTGATGTACCACAATGTCCTCCCAGTGTGAGGGCAGATTTCCAAAGAGGTATGCAGATGAACCCCTAACATAAATTGAGGAGACCAACTGGGAGCCCTCTTCCTCCTCATCTTCCCATGGGAGAGCAGCCAATAAGGCTGGAGGAGAGCTCTGCACCAGAGAGTGGCCACTCGGAGACCTAGGTCTCGGCTCTGTGAGACACTCTGTATTTGACAGCAACCGAGACTCTGGTTTATTGGACACAGAGAGATCCCTCGAGTATCAGAACTGCGAGACTGGAAAGAACCTGGTACTGACACCATAGATAAAGTCACTGTGGCTGGAGATGACAGTACCAGTGACGCTGCATTATGCAGATCTCGTCAGATGCAGATGCCTGCTTGGTACTGACAGGTACTTTCATTGCTACCAATAGCTAGGTTAAGGCACATGATGGCACCAACAGCTGAGCGGAATGCTTCGGTGCTGATGATGGGATTGAGCTCAATGATACCCTACGTCTCTCCTTACTAGTGGAGGTTCCAATTGGAATCTTGTTTCCTCTCTCTAGAGCTTCAGGGCTTTGCGGGTCTGCGGGTACTGGAAGAAAAGTCTTTGCCTCAATGGTACCCTCAGAGATCAAGGCCCTCAAAGGGGACCTGGGTCTTTTTAGGAGCCAGCTCCTTAGATATGGAGTTCATGCTTCTCTTTTGGGTAGTCTTCCCAGAGTGCTCAAAGTTTCCCTTTCTTAGGAGAAGCATGTCCTGAGGTGGACGGGGTGCTGGATCTGTCTGGGGACAGATGTATGGGGGGGAGGAGATGGTGCAGTCTCCTGACCTGGCTCAAAGGGTGGTTGCAGGGAACAATTCCATTGCTAACAATCTGAGCTTTATCTCTGTGTCAGGGTCCCCAGGGTACAACCTGGAACTGAGAGACCACTGTGCCCCCTTAACTTTCCATCTTGGGCTGTTTCTTACAATGCTTTGCGAATGACAGGCAGCAAACCCCTCCAGATGCTGTTATCACTCAGTCAACAACATGTAGGGACAAACTCAGCTAAGCTGCATGAATGCTCTCTAAGCCACTCATGAACAATACACAGGAAACACCAGCAAATGCCCCCAGCTTTGCACCTGAGAAAGAAATGTAGTTTTACAATGCTCAAGATCTTCTCTTGGACAATGCAAACTCATTAATTAGTTCACCACTTCATCAAAGGATAATGGACATGCACCAGCCTTTGTAATCTGAGCAGATTCCCCAACCACTTTAGACAAATTCACTGATTTCATACTGTACCTAACCTCTGACAAGCGATAAACTGAACATACTTGAAGTAAACAAACCTATTATATTCACCCAACTTCAAGGCTTGACACGCAGTTTTTAATTTGGAGTTCCCATTAATTAAGTTCAAAATGACCTCTTCAGAATTGTGAAAAAGAAAAGTGGAGAAGTGTGATGCTATTACTTTATTTTTTGTTCTCATACAGATCACAGATTCATAGAAATGTCAGGCTGGAAGGGACCTAATGTCATCTAGACCAGCCCGCTACACTGACGTGTTTATGTAACCTGTTCTTAAAAACTCCCAACAATGGGGATTCCACAACCTTCCTTAGAAGTCTATTCTAGTACTTAATGACCCTTATAGCTAAAAATGTTTCCTAATATCTAACCTAAATCTCCGTTGCTGCAGATTAAGCCCAATACTTCTTGTCTTCTCCTCAGTGGATAAGGAGAACAATTTATCACACTTCTTTTTACAACAACCTTTTAAGTATTTGAAGACTTATCAGGTCTCCCCTGTCTTCTCTTCTTCCAACTACACAAACCCAGTTTTTTTTCAATCTTCACTCACAGTTCATGTTTTCTAAACCTTTAATCATTTTTGTTGCTCTCCTCTGAATTCTCCCCAAATCTTTACTGAAGTATGTTGCCCAGACTTGGACACCATACTCCAGATGGGCCTTTACCATACCAAGCAGACTGGAACTACCACCCCTATGTCTTACATAACACTCCTGTCTTAATATACTCCAGAATGATATTAGCCTATAACGCAACTTGCACTACACTGCTGACTCGTTTTCAGTTTGTGATCTGCTATAACCCCCCAAATCCTTTGCTGTACTACCTCCTAGCCAGTTATTCCCCATTTTGTAGCTGTGCATTGGATTCTTCCTTCCTAACTGAAATACTTTGCAATTCTCTATACTGAATTTTATCTTGTTGATTTCAGACCTATTCTCCAATTTATCATTTTGAATTCTAATCCTGTCCCACAAAGTGCCTGCAGCTCCTCCCAGCTTGGTATCATCATCCACAAATTTTATAAGCATATGGTCCATTGAATTATCCAAGTCATTAATGAAAATACTGACTAGTTCTATATCCAGGACTGACCACTGGGGAACACAGAAGGATACAGGAGGTTAGTAATTGTCTAATGCAACCGTTGTTCTGCGAGATGTGTTGCTCATGTCCATTCCATGCTAAGTGTGTGCATGCCACATAGAATCAGAGTTGGAAGGGACCTCAGGAGGTCATCTAGTCCAACCCCCTGCTCAGAGCAGGACTAACCTCAGCTAAATAATCCCAGCGAGGGTTTTGTCAAGCCGCAGCTTAAAAACCTCTAAAGATGGAGATTACACCACCTCCCTAGGTAACCCATTCCAGTGCTTCACCACCCTCCTAGTGAAAAACTTTTTCCTAATGTCCAACTTACACCTCCCCCCCTGCAACTTGAGACCGTTGCTCCTTGTTCGGTCATCTGCCTCCACTGAGAACAGCCTAGCTCCATCCTCCCTTGAACCCCCTTTCAGGTAGTTAAAGGCTACTATCAAATCCCCCCTCATTCTTCTCCTCTGTAAACTGAACAAACCTAGTTCCCTCAGTCTCTCCTCATAAGTCTTGTGCTCCAGCCCCCTAATCATTTTTGTTGCCCTCCGATGGACTCTCTCCAACTTCTCCACATCCTTTTTGTAGTGAGGGGCCCAAAACTGGACACAATACTCCAAATTCAACCTCACCAATGCCGAATAGAGGGAAATAATCACTTCCCGTGATTTGCTGGCAATGCTCCTACTAATGCAGCCCAATATGCTATTAGCCTTCTTGGCAACCAGGGCACACTGCTGACTCATATCCAGTTTCTTATCCACTGTTACCCCCAGGTCCTTTTCTGCAGAACTGCTGCCTAGCTCATTGGTCCCCAGTCTGTAGCTGTGTATGGGATTCTTCCGTCCTAAGTGCAGGACTCTGCACTTGTCCTTGTTGAACCTCATCAGATTTCTTTTGGCCCAATCCTTCAGTTTGTTTAGGTCCTTCTGTATCCTATCCCTATCTTCCAGGGTATCTACCACTCCCCCCAGCTTAGTGTCATCTGCAAACTTGCTGAGGATGCAATCTACCCCATCCTCCAGATCAGATCATTGATGAAGTTGTTGAACAAAACCGGCCCCAGCACCGACCCCTGGGGCACTCCGCTTGTGACCGGCTGCCAGCTAGACATGGAGACATTGATCACTACTCGTTGAGCCCTATGCTCTAGCCAGTTCTCTATCCATTTTATAGTCCATTCATCCAACCCATACTTCCTTAACTTGCTGATAAGAATACTGTGAGAGACCGTATCAAAAGCTTTGCTAAAGTCAAGGTATATCATGTCCACTGCTTTCCCCACATCCACAGAGCCAGTCACCTCTTCGTAGAAAGCAATCAGGTTGGTCATGCACTGGTGCTAGAGATTTTTCCCCTCAGTGTTATTGTAGTATGGCTCTAGTGCCCTCTGCAGTAGTGCACATATGCGCCAGTATACAAGGCGCTGCCGGCCCACCTCACTCTCAGTTCCTTCTTGCCGGAACTCTGACAGAGAGGAAGGAGGGTGGGTCATGGAATGAACATGAGCAACACACCCTGAAGAACAACAGTTACAAAAGGTTAGTAACCGTCTTTTCTTCTTCAAGTGCTTGCTCATGTCCATTCTATGCTAGAGGACTCACAAGCAGTACCTCTGGAGGTGGGCCAGGAGTTCATGGACATGCTGTTGGCAAAACAGCCCTGTCAAAGCCCCTGTCGTTCCACACTTGCTGTATGATTGTGTAATGCACGTAAAGGTATGCACCAAGAACCAAGTTTCAGTCCTGCAGATGTCCTGAATCGGTACTTGGGCCAAGAAAGCTGCAGTGGGCTGCTGGAGTGGCCGGCAGGCGTGGTCTTCACCTGCTCATAGAATACACAGATGCAGAAGGTGACCCAAGAGGAAATTCTTTGGAATGAAACTGGTCAGCCTTTCATGCATTTGGCCACCACTATGAAGAGCTGTATGGACTTCACAAGGGTTTAGTTTTCCTCTATATAGAAAGCCAATGCTCACCTGATATCCAATGTGTGTAGATGCCTTTCCTCATTAGAGCTGTGTGCCTTGGGAAAGAACATTGGCAAGATGTCCTGGTTGACATGAAAATATGACACTACCTTTGGCAGTAATGCAGGCTGTGGTCACAACTGGATCTTACTGATGTAATTGCCACCAGGAAGACGACCTTCCAGGGCAAGTGGAGCAGGGAGCAGGATGCCATGGGCTCAAAGGGGGGCCCAGTGAGTCTGGAGAGGACCAAATTGAGGTCCCATGGAGGGACTTGATCTCTGACCTGGGAGAAGAACTTTCCCAAGCCTTTTAGGAATCTGACAGTCATGTTGTGGAAGAAAATTGAACTGCCCTGGATCTGTAGATGAAAAGCTGAGATTGCCACTAGGGGTACCCTAACGGACAGTGCTAAGAGCTGCTGCTTCAGGTAGAATAAGTATTCCAGGATGGATGGTAGAGGTGGGGAGATGGGAAGAATTTATGCTCCCTCACCCAGCAGGAGAAGCGTTTCTATTTTGCCAGGTAAGTGATCCTAGTGGAAGGCTTCCTGCTCTCCAATAAGATTCTCTGGACCTGAACATCAGAACTAATCAGCCATTCTATTTTGTTAAAAGTTTTAGTCTTAGAAGCATATTTTTACTTTTATTTATTTAGAACCATTTCTATCCCAATTCCTCCTTCTTGGTATCATTTAAATAGCTGTTCTTCGTTAATAGTCTCCACACGGTGTTTCAAATTGAAGAGTAAAATCCACAGGCAGACTAACAGGCTGGTGCTGTGTACTGTCTCTTTAAAGGGACAGTGAACTTAAGGTTTTGTGACTGCTGGGCACCGCAGAGGAAACAGCATTAGATAGACTCCAAACTGTTGGTCTCAGGCTGCAAAGAGTAACCAAGGTGGGTGGTAAGGTCATTGTGCTGTAACCAGACTGCTGGTGTCAGGGCTCTGAGTGAAGACTGCACAGCACAGAAGCACCCAAGGTTACAGGGCAGGTGGTGACAACCCCTTACTTATCTGAATGAACCCACAAAGTATCACACACAGTACAACATTAAACATACTAGATCATATTAAAGAGATTATTCTCTTTTCAGTATAAACTGTAATGAAAGTCCCAAAAAGTCCACTTTTGGACCTCTACATAAGATTCAAAAATTGCTATTAATGAATTCCCCAAAACAGAAGCCCTAAAATGTGTAAGTGCTTTATTATTTAAATAGCACATATATAAAACATTTTCTCTTCAAATTTAAGGAAATTCACAAACAAAAGACTTCATTTAACATCACTTAAGATTCCTCTCATTATCAACTAAACCATAAAAATGAAATTAGAAAATATAAAGTTAAGGATTTAATAAGGATCAAAGGGTTGCAGAGTCAAGCACTAAAATTAGGAAATGCCATACTAAACATTGTCCTTGAAGCCTTAATTTGGCACCCCTATAGAGGTGCAGCTGCATCACTGTAGCGCTTCTGTGTAGACACTACCTACGCCGATGGAAGGGATTCTAGCACTGTCTACAGCGTGATTTAGGTCGTCTTAACTACGAATTAAGGGGGCCAAATTAAGGCTGCATGCACAACATTCATTCTGGCATTTCCTAATTTAAGAATGCTTGACTTTGCAAGGTTTTAATCCATTTTAATCCTTAACTTTATATTCCCTAGTATTTTATGGTTTGGTTTACTGAGAGCAACCTTAAGTAATGTTAAACAAAGTTTTGGTTTGTGAATTCTACCATGTTTATTACAGTAAGCAGAGAATAATAAAATGGCTGGAGTGGCCATGACCACAATCCGTACTCTTTGTGGCTCAAAAACAGATCTGGGAAACCAGATGGCACAAACTGGAACATTAGACTGGTAGGAAGAGAAAAACTAGTAGTACTAGATTAAAAAGCTGAGAACTAAAGGCTGAAGCGCTACGTTTGTACAGGGAGTGTGATATTTTACACACATAGTTTTACTTTGGCTGGCAGAGACAGTTATATGTTTCAAAGAAAAGCTAAGATTAACACCAGTTGTTGAAAGGAGAAAGAGCAGTCAGCTATGTCAATAGTATGTATCAAAGGAAAGACATCTGGAAAGATTATTTCCCTGGCATAACAATCCAGGGAGCCAGCTAGTATACATTAGTAACTGTCTTGGAAGCAAATAAGTTCTAAATATTGTCTGGGGATTTTGGCACACTGCAAGCTGCCACTGACGTACTCAGTGCACGTGAACCCTAATTCTCCATTTTAGATAGGAAGAGGCCTTGTAATGGATACCAGATGAAAGCCATCATGCTGTTTCCCTTTGCTTATTTCAGAATCAAGTTCATCTATATATTAGATCTGCAGGATGTATCTAATGTCCATCTTTGACATCGTGAAGGCTCTGTGCAGCCATATAAGTGATATTAGCTTTACAAACTTCTAAATAGTCAATGCAGGAATCTGTATCTATTTTTTTTAAATTTAATTTTGTTATTTACATTTGCCAGACCACCCACTTGATTTAAGATGTTTGTCCATCTCTTAATAACCCTTTCTGATCGTTTTTCAGGGTAAGGGCTTCATCTTCCACCAGACTGAGAATAAGCATCTAGTGCCGGAATGAACTAGCTACCATAGAAGGCGGTTTTTGTTGTGTGTTCTCTGGCTATTTTTATCCATGTTTTGCTTCAGCGTTCACAGATGCAGTTTTCACAAGGAGCACAGACTGGGCATCAGGTGTTCTAAGAATAGGCTGGCCACTTTACATTGGTTGCCTGATTGGCCCGTTGGTACTTTTTAGCCACTTTGAGCTTTTTGCTTTTTAATCTTCTCCCCTCCCTTTTTAGTAGGGAAAAAGCTGTGACTTCCAGGTTCTACTATTGCAAGCAGACACTAAGCTGGGAAGGGAAAGATGATGCAGGCCCTGAGCCTCCTACTCTTTCAGCTGCCATTGCAGCTACCATGATTTGCTCTGGTACTTCTCTTTCAGGTCTGAATTTTTAAAGTAGCTGCCCCACAGGTGGAATGAAATGGCCCCCAACTGCTGCTAGAGGCAGGGGAGGCACTTGAAGACAGAGGCTGCCTAATCTCCAATATGTACCTTTCATTAGTAATGGACATATGCCTCCCTTTTGAGAAAGATGGCTGCTGCTGGACAGAGATCATAAAGCTGCCAGGGACTGTTGTTCTGTGTTCCCTACTGGTACATCCCACACTTCTCCTCTTCAAATTAAAAGTGTCATTTATTTCCATCCACTAATTAAAAGAACTGTATAACTCTTAGCTCAGAAAAGTTATATAAGCACTCTTGTGAGGGGGCATTTCCACTCTGCACAGTTCCCTGCTTCATTGTGTTATTCCTAGCAGAGACAGGCAGCTTGCTTTCTCTTCACAGACTGATAACAGAGCAATTGCCAACAATTGTAAGTTATCTCAATTCTTTCTATGCAAGCCTATTTTATCTTTAAGGTACAAGCACTACAAAGAAAAAGATTAAAAACAATAAAAGAATCTACACAAATGCTAATAAGCTTACCAGAGATCACCCCAACCCTAACATGGAGTCTGGCTGGAGCAGTGCTTCCAAACCACACCCCAGGGTTTCTTTTTGTGGTACATCACAGTATCAGCTCAGAATAAGCACACTTATAACATGTTTAGTCCATCCTTTTACAGTTTAGGAAGCTTTGATCTGAAGTTTCCCGAAGCAGGTAATTAGTTTTCCCCCTCAGGTAGTAGTTTCAAAAGAGTGGATTCAAAATGGGTCATTTGCATTCCCCTTACCCCCAGATAACTCCTAGGAAATCCACTTCCTACATATTAATCTAAAAACCCCTTTGAAGTGTCTAATACCTTCCAGAGAATGCATTACTCAGTCTCCTAGAGAAGTTACATACATATAATTCCACAACATACACACAATTGCATTTTTAATACAATGGACCCCAATAAGATTTATCTAAATTCAATAAAGTTCCTTCAGGATATTGCAGGAAATTGTCAGTCATGCTCCTAATTATCAAGAAAAAACACTTTTATTAAGTAATGTTAGTGATAGATTCTTACCTGCAATAATTTGTTTGAGAAATATGTGTTGCCCAACAGGAACCTGGAGATGAGTACTCTGTGGCAACATTAAGCAGAAAAGTTTGGTGTCATGGGTGACTTCTGTCTTAGAAATCAGTTTGCACTTTCTGTAATACAAACCTAAAAGAGAAGGATTGAGAGGTTTTTTTGTTTGTTTTTTAAAATGACTGGTAAAGAAACAGTCATGTTAGGCTCTGACGTACAGAAGTATTCAGAAAACAATTATACTTGTAGGGGATTTCTACATTGTAATAAATCTAATCCTGGCTTTCTATTCTTCTGCACCTCTTAATGGTGTCAGCATACATGGTTTTTAAAATATGCACATTTCACTCATACGCAACACTAAAAATTACAGGGAGAATTTAATGGATTCTTATTACATTGTTTTAGAGATTTATTAAAAATGTATTTTGGTCTGGAAATTGAATATATATTCCTATATTATAATCTAAAGAACAGATCCAGGAGTCTGGGTTATCAGCTGGCACAAAATTGGGGAAGGTGCAGAAAAAGGAGAGAAGCCAATGGGCAGCAAGACAAAGGTGAAAAAAGTAATGTATATGAAATTTCTCTTCTAGACTGATCATACTAGCAGAAGAGATTGGGGTTTTTTTGTAAGCTACCTTCCTATATATTTAGAACACATATAGATCTATTTACATTAGCATTTGGAAATAATCTTGCAGCACTGGTGATAGCAATAGCGTTAGAGCTAGTGTATACAGGGCATGGGTGTTTTACTACCATGTATGACAGTAAAATTGCCTATGGCCCCTCTACACTAGTCTTCCACTGCTGCTACAACAGTGAGAGATTTCCAAAAAATGTTTATATACAGAGCCTTTGTTGTTCATGATCCAATAAACTGTATTTAGAAATCTTGATTTCTTTTTCATAACTGTACTGTGAACTTACATGAACATAGTGAGAGTTTAGTTTGGTGCAAGACATTTTGCTCTTAGACAATTTGGATTTGCTGCAAGCACAGAATTTTTTTATATCTTCCTGAAAAGAGTCAAATGTTTAAGGCCAGAAGAGCCCATTGTGATCAGTTATGGCCTGTAACCTCCTGGGTAACACAGCCTGTAGCATTTCCATGAATTAATTCCTGCTTCAAATCTAATAGCTGTGGTTAAACTAGAGTATATCTTTTAAAAAACTTCCCATCATTATTTAAGAATTGCCAGTGATGGAGAATCCAAAGATCTCTGCTAAACTGCTCCAGTGATTAATTATCTTTTCTGTTTAAAAATGTGCACCTTTTTTCTAGTCGAAATTTGTCTACTTATAAAATCATCATCAAATATCACAGGGAAAGAACGTACTCTTATGTTATTTGTACATAAAGTATCAGATGTTAGAAAATCCTTCACAGATTATTAAAGCAAGAAGTGTACTATCCTCATTTTCCATTTAAATGGAAAACAATATTGCAATACTTCATCGAAAATTTTTTGGTTGTTTGTTTACAGCTCAAGTGTTTAGAATCAGGAAACTTTAAAACAGAGACAAATTTTAACTGCAGAAACAAGAAGATTCTTTATTCCAATCTATTCAATGTTAATCAAATATTAATGCTTATTAAGAGGATATTATAGAGGCACAGTTCACAACTTTTCACAGCACAGATTAAGAGTTCATCTATTTTCCACACAAGTTACCATACCAACTATTTTACAGTATTTACTTTATTTTAGGGTTGGGGGTGTGTGGAAGTCTCAAAATTTCAGGTATTCTATTAAATTCCAGCCCAAATACAGGTCAATTCTTGTAAGATTTAGATATTTAAATTTCATTTTTAAACATGCAACAAAAGTACTTTTCATCATTTCTCATACAAGCAAATTATGTAGTGCCTGTTTTAGAGCATTTCTAGCAGCCATCTAATAGCATTAATGGATTAATGCAGACCTTAACTTTTGAGAGAGACTTTATTGCAACTTCTCTGCTATGGGCCTTATTGTTACTTTGGTCATCCTTTCATTGAGTATTTTGCTGTTTGCAGATTAATCTTTGCCAAGAGGGGAAAAAACCAAACAAGCTCATGTAAATGCTAAAGGCTGCAGGAGAAAAATAAATATTTTTCATTGGCTACAGTTGCCCCCTAGGCAGTGTGCCATGGAAGTGCAGCTTAATAAGGGCTAGACAAGCACCCTCAGATGCCTTTTCCCAGTAACCGCAGGATCAGGACAAAGCTGGTCAACTGCAATGTTTTATTGCCACACAGCACAAATAAGAAAGCTGCTACTAGTTTATTAAGAAAAATACAGATACAAAAGTTACATTCAGTTTTCATTTAAAACTAAGTAAATATATTCACAAATTAAATATACCTTTTATATCAGAAAATTTAAATCAGAAAAGTTCCAGAGAGGTAGCCGTGTTAGTCTATATACAGCAAACACAACGAGAGTCCTGTAGCACCTTAAAGACTAACAAATTGCTGCAGATATAAGTTTTAGAATCATAGAGCTGGAAGGGACCTCAGGAGGTCATCTAGTCCAACCCCCTGCTCAAAGCAGGACTAACCAGGACTAACATCAGCTAAATAATACCAACCAGTGCTTTGTCAAGCCGCAGCTTAAAAACCTCTAAAGATGAAGATTCTACCACCTCCCTAGGTAACCCATTCCAGTGCTTCACCACCCTCCTAGTAAAAAACTTTTTCCTAATGTCCAACCTAGACTTCCCCCCTGCAACTTGAGACCGTTGCTCCTTGTTCTGTCATCTGCCACCACTGAGAACAGCCTAGCTCCATCCTCCCTGGAACCCCCTTTCAGGTAGTTAAAGGCTGCTATCAAATCTCCCCTCATTCTTCTCTTCTGCAGACTAAACAAGCCTAGTTCCCTCAGCCTCTCCTCATAAGTCTTGTGCTCCAGCCCCCTAATCATTTTTGTTGCCCTCCGATGGACTCTCTCCAACTTCTCCACATCCTTTTTGTAGTGAGGGGCCCAAAACTGGACACAATACTCCAAATGTGGCCTCACCAATGCCGACTAGAGGGGAATAATCACTTCCCTCGATCTGCTGGCAATGCTCCTATTAATGCAGCCCAATATGCTATTAGCCTTCTTGGCAACCAGGGCACACTACTGACTCATATCCAGCTTCTTATCCACTGTTACCCCCAGGTCCTTTTCTGCAGAACTGCTGCCTAGCTTATCGGTCCCCAGTCTATAGCTGTGCATGGGATTCTTCCGTCCTAAGTGCAGAACTCTACATTTGTTTTCATGGGCTGCAACCCACTTCATCAGATACATGAAATGGAAATCACAGATAGC
Organism: Emydura macquarii macquarii; assembly: GCF_026122565.2. Taxonomy (NCBI): domain Eukaryota; kingdom Metazoa; phylum Chordata; order Testudines; family Chelidae; genus Emydura; species Emydura macquarii. Next base: position 3,115,969 of record NW_027132434.1, read on the forward strand.
AGGTGTGTGTATATATATATATATATACACATCCAAGGGTAAGAAACAACAATGGGGAGGGCAAGTGTTAAAGTCAATTCAGTTAGAGTAGATGAGGCCTATTCACAACCATTGATTAGAAGGTGAGAATGTGTTACGGACAGCCCTCCAACCTGAAGCAAATACTCACCTGCAACCATACACCATATGATAAGAACATTAACCCAGGAACCTATCCCTGCAACAAATCCTGTTGCCAACTCTGCCCGTACATCGATTCTAGTGACACCATCACAGGTCCTAACCGCATCAGCCACACCATCAGGAGCTCATTCACCTGCACATCTACTAATGTAATATATGCCATCATGTGCCAGCAATGCCCCTCTGCCATGTACATTGGCCAAACCGGACAATCACTACGCAAAAGAATAAATGGACACAAAGCAGACATAAAAAAATGGTAACATCCATAAACCAATCGGAGAGCACTTCAATCTCCCAGGATACTCTGTAGCTGACTTGAAAGTTGCCATACTTCTACAAAAAAACTTCAAAAACAGACTTCAGCGAGAAACTGCAGAGCTGGAACTCATATGCAAACTTGATACAATCAGACTGGATCTGAATAGGGACTTGGAATGGTTATCTCATTATAAGAACTAATTGTCACTGTTCACACATTCTTACTTTCTCATTAACGGTTGTGAATAGCCCTATCTACTGTAACTGAATTGACTTTGTTAGTACTTGCCCTCCCCATTGTTGTTTCTTGCCCTTGGATGCGCGCACGCACGCGCACCACCCCCTCTCCTATCTGTGATTTCCATTTCATGCATCTGACGAAGCAGGTTGCAGCCCACGAAAGCTTATGCCCACAGAAATTTGTCAGTCTTTAAGGTGCTACAGGACTCTTGGTTTTTTTTTTTTAAATCAGAAAACTCCTCATATAGCTCTTGGTGCCACTAAGTCTAAGCACTTTACCTTTACAGTATATAGCACTTTCCTCCTTACAGAACAGGTCATAATGATAAAAGCCTACATTGTTCTGGTCTCAGGAAATTTAACTGAAAAGTAGTAAAAGCAAAAGCTTTTAAACAGAAAAAGGGTCTTACAGCAAAATGACATTTTTATTGGATTAAAGTAAGATTGTTTAAAGCAAGTTGTTCCATCTGAGCTGTATGTGTACATATGTCCCCAAATAGCTTTATTTTCAAGGATAATCAAATGTGTAGAAGAGCCGAGAACATCTAACCATATAATTATGCCTGCAAGCATATGTGCAGGATACTGTATGTCCAGTTTGCTCTGTAATTTTCAAAGTTGTAATTAAGCTAAATTAGAGTCTCAGTTACTAGTTAGACACTACTGTTACTGAAACATATCACCATTTTCTATGGTGTTTTACAGCATGTATTGCTGTAGTGAGTTACTTTAATGTATAGCAATTAATATAGAAACAAGTGCTTAAAAATTTAATGTGTTTGAAATACTAAACGTCTTTTTCATACATGTTTTTCATGGTTTCTGTCCAATACATCCAATAACAGCTAAAACAAATTGATGAGGGAAAAAATATCCCAGATGTTGTATTTTGGGGTGATGAGCAGGATTTCCACATCATTTTATCTGAAAAGGCAATAAAGGAGTTTCATATTCTGGCATGATCATTTCAAGATTCAGCAAGATATCTGTGGCTGCCTTCCAGCACATAAAACCTTCCCAGACAGTACTGCATATAAACTTTTTCGTAGGTTAAAAATCTAGAAAGGTGTAGCAGCTGATGGAGAAGAATTTTATCTGGATGGACAAGATTTTATGTACACAACAAAAAAGATTTTATAAATGGCTACCACTTGTATATCAATTTTCAATCATGAGGGGAAAATGGCAAAAAGCAAACTGTAATACTAAAAATTTAAGAACTGTCCTATATCAGGATCTACTTAAGATTCAGCTATCAATTTTTGTACAGTTACACAATTTTGTTTTAGCAATACATGTCAACAAAAAGTGAAACAGTCACAAATTGCAGTAAGAGATCTATTTTGAATACTTCCTATTAAAAGCTCAAGCCTATGAAGAGAAACTAAAACACACACAAAAATTCAAGTTCTACAAAAACTAGCAAGTGACGTTTCCACACTGAAACTTTATATATAAAGAAAAACGGGGGTTTATGCCCCATTTTAAGCCCACATCAGAATCAACTTTAACTACGGAGATGCAGTCACTGCCTCTATATTTTCCTGGAGACATAATAAACTACCATGTTCACTGAAAGATGTCAATATATGCCAAGAATCTTATAGATTCTGTATACCTTCATAAGAAGCATCAGGAAAGCTCTGCATTACGGTCATAAACCCAAAATGCAATATTTTCTCAGAGTGTTACATTTTAGAGGCCAAAAATTATTCACTTCCTCTCAGATAGTTTTCATGGAACTTACTGCAAAATACTTTTGATGGACTCATTTACATGTGTTACCTGATTAGTTAACATTACCTCAAAGATCCATAACTGGAACAAACAAAAACTTACATTCATCACATGTATTTCAGCCAAGTTTTAGTTAAGCAGAAAGTAATTTTCCAGTTAAGAATTTATCCACAGTGAGCTGATCTCTTAAAAAAAACAGAGTCATAGGATTTCTAATTACCTGAAAGGGGCATAACCTTCTTTTTAAGTTTTATTTGAAAGCTCACACCACTGCTTCAATTTCAAAATCTGAAGAAATTTCCCCCAATGTACCCAAAATAGATGAATAACCCTTTTTGCCATAGGATCTAAGTTCCTCACAAACATTTATGAATATTATTCTCAAACAGCTCTGTGAGGTAAAGCAGTATTACTTCAGTGTTCAAACTGGGAACTCAGGAACAGAAGAACGGCCATATGGGTCAGACCAATGATCCATTTAGCCCAGTATCCTGTCTTCTGACAGTGGCCAATGCAAATAGAACAGGTAATCATCAAGTGATCCATCCTGTCGACCATTCCCAGCCTCTGGCAAACAGCTATCCCTGCCTATCTTGGCTAATAGCATTGATGGACCTATCCTCCATGAACTTATCTAGTTCTTTTTTAACTCCATTATAGTCTTAACCTTCACAACATCCTCTGGCAAGCAGTTCCACAGGTTGACTGTGTTGTGTAAGAAAAACTTCCTATTGTTCATTTTAAACCTGCTGCCTATCAATTTCATTTGGTGACCCCTAGTTTTTGTGTTATGAAGAGGAGTAAATAACACTTCCTTATTTACCTGCTCCACACCAATCATGATTGTATAGACCTCTATCGTATCCAGCCCAGTTGTCTCTTTTCTAAAACGAAAAGCCCCAGTTTTATTAATCTCCTCTCATATGGAAGCTTTCCCATATCCCTAATCACTTAAGCTGCCCTTTTCTTTACCTTTTCCAATTCCAATATATCTTTTATGATATGGGGCAATCAGATCTGCACACAGGATTCAAGATGTGGGCACTGTGAACAGACAGTCTAACGATATGTCTACAATGCAATTAGATACTCACAGCTGGGCTGTGCCAGCTGACTCAGGCTTGCGGGGCTCGGGCTTAACAGGCTGTTTAAGTGCAGTGTATATGTTTGGGCTCGAGCTGGAGCCCAGGCTCCAGGTCCCTGTGAGGTCGGAGAGTACCAGAGCTCAGGTTACAGATGGAGCCCAAATGCCTACACCACAATTAAATAGCCCTTAGCCTGAACACTGCGAGCCCAAGTCAATCAGCATGGGCCAGCTATGGTTGTCTAATTGCAGCGTAGACAGACCCTCAGTGGCTAATGCCCAAGGTTACACAAAGCCTGTGGCAAAGAAAGGAATAGATCATAGACCTAGGTCCAAATCCAGTGTCTAAACCCAAGGTTATTATTTATTTTACAGTAGCACCTAAGGCCTCATCTGAGCTCCGGACCCCAGTGAGACACTTCCTAATCTAAGTTCTTACAATCCAAAACAAAGCAGAAAACAGATAGAAAAGGAAAGAGGCACAGAAGACTATACTGCTGGTCAGTGACAGAGCCCAGAATAAAACCCAGGTCACATGAAACCCAATCTGATACCCTAATCACTAGGCCACACTCCCTCTTAGACCTTCCTCTCTCATCAAGTCTGTTGTTCATAAATTTAAGGCCCAAAGGCCTTAGTCTGACCTCTTGCATTGCACAAGCCATTAAACTTTACCCAGTTATCTTCCCCTGTAATCTGTGCTTGGTTAAAGAATATATTCCAGAAAGGTGCCCAAGTCTTGACTTGAAAACTTCTCAGAGATAGTGAATACACCACTTCCCTTGCCAATTTGTTCCAGAGGTTAATCATCCTGTTAAAAATGTGTGCCTGGCTTCAGCTTCCAGCAATTGGTTCTTGAGATGCCTTTTTCCACTATATTAAAGAGCCTTCTACTATCCGTATTTTCTCCCCATGAAGGTACTTGAACACCAATCAGGTCACCTCTCAATCTTCCTTTTTGCTAAGCTAAAGATTGATCTCAAAGTCTCTCACTGGAAGGCATTTTCTCCAGTCCCAGAATCGTTTTTATGGCTCTTTTCTGCAACCTCTGCAATTTTTCAAAATTCTTCTTAAAATGTGGGCATGAGAACCTTAAGGAGTATTCCAGTATCATTCTCACCAATGTTGTTACAAAGGTAAAATCAGCTCCCCGCTTCTACTCGCTACTCCCATTTATACATCCAAGGGCTGCATGAGTCCTCTTTCCCACAGCATTGCACTGTGAGCTTGAGATGAGTCGCCAGTCCACTGACAAACAAACCTTTTCAGGTTTGAAAAGTGTCACTGCTTTCCAGGAAACTGTCCCCCATTCGGTAGGTATGGCCTGCATTCCTTGCTCCTAGATGTATGATCTTGCATTGGGCTGTATTCAAATGCATTTTGTTTGAATTGTCCCAGCTTGTCAAACCATTCAGATCACTCTATATGACTGCCTTGTCCTCATTGTTATTTACCACTCAGCCAACACTGGCATAATCCACAAATTTTAATCAACAGTGATTTTATATTTACTTCCAAATGAGTGATAAAAATCTTAAACATCAGGCCTAGAACCAACCCTTGTGGAATCCCATTAGGAAGACCCTTGTTTGATGAGTTCCTATTGACAATTACTTTGAGATCTGTTAGTAAGCCTGTTCTTAATCCATTTAACATGTGTTCTATTGATACCATTCAGTGTTCATTTTTTAATCAAACATTGTGGCATTAAATGAAATATCTTAAATTCTAACTATATTATATCTATGCAGTTACTTTTACCAACTAAGCTTGTAATCTTAAAGAATTATATCAGATTGTTTGACAAGACCTACTTCCCATAAAATCATGTTGACTGACATTAATTATATTACCATCCCTCTATCATCCTTTATTGATCGACTTCTGTATCAACTTTTTCATTATCTTTTCCAGGACAGATGTCAGGCTAACCAGTCTATTATTACCTGGGTCATTTTGCTTGCCCTTTCTGAATACGAATACATTAGCACTCTTCAAGTCTTCTGGAATCTCTCCAGTATGCCAAAATTTAAGAAAAGTTGACATTTGACTAGAGATCTCCTCAGTCAGATATTTTAGGATTCTAGAGTTCAAGTTAGCCAAACCTGCAAATTTTAAAATGTTCTTCTCTAGTAGAGGGTATTTAACATTCTCTTTGGTTACTAAAGGACTGAATCATACTTGTGAGAGTCAAATACACCATCCTTCTTTCCAAACACAGAACAGAAATATGTATTGAACACTTCTGTATTAACATTTATCATCTCCGTCTAATTAATAGGTCTATACCATCACTGGGATTTCTTTGTTCCCAATATACTTATCTCCTTATTTTCCTTAGTCCTGCCAGACAAAGATTTTTCTGTGATGTCTTTAGTTTCCTTTATCAGTTTTCTACACTTCAGAACTTCCAATTTATACTGGTTGCTTTCTATTTCTCCCTTTCCCATTTGATTAATAGATTATAAAACCAGACGGGACCCTTGGGATCACCTAGTCTGACCTGCACAACACAGACCATAGGACTATCCTGAATTAATTCTTGGTTGAACTACAACATCTCTCTCATAGAAAAACATCCCATTTTGATTTAAAGATTGCCAGGGATGGAGAATCCACCATAACCATTGGTAAACTGTTCTAATGGTTAAATGCCCTTATTAGAAGTAAGGCACAAATTTTTAACAGTAACCACTTCTGGGCTGTATTACCTAGCACCCTGATCCATATGCATTCAAGACCCTATGATTCTGGAGTTATTAACGCAAAACAGGTGGTACGTTTAATATCCAGTTCCACCATCCATCGCCACCCATCTATCTACTCTATCCTTCCTTAACAGGTTATAACCATTTATTTTAACATTCAAATCATGTGAATAGTCTCAACAGGTTCCAGTAATGCCAATTATATCAAATTTCTTCTCAACAGTGAGAATTTCCACTTGCTCATTTGTTACCCAGACTCCTTGCACTGGTGTAAAAGCAATCTATAAAAAACCCTTCTCCTCACATTCTTTGCCACATCAGTTCAATGTGTTTGTTATGTGCGAGGAAGACTTTGTGGAACATGTGGCACATATAGAAGGGATTTCTTTTCTGAAAGGAGGTGCAAAAAGGAACCAAGGTGGACTAAAGATACAAGTGAATTTTCTCAGGACCTTTCCTTGTACATATTTAACTGCAGTTTGGGGTGGTTGGGGGGATGAAATGTGGGGAGAAGAGAGAAAGCCAAGAGCAGGTTTAGTATGACTCAATATAAAATGTCTGTTCAGGTCCTGAAAGATTTTGCTTAAAAAACAAATCATGAAATTAATAAAGAACTGGGAGGGGTAACTGGCTAACGGGTTTCTTCTCAGTCTTTGACTAAGGCATTAAACCAAGATAAATTCTTGATGCAGCTGTTCAGGTGGAAGATAAAGATTATGTACACTTTTGGGAGAGTGGGGAGACAGGGAAGGAAGGAAGGGATAAGAGTAGAAAACCTCCATGTTCTGGCTAAAATTTTCTCTCAGTAAAAATTAGTCTGAAGATCCTAGCCTGAGTATCAGCTTTTCCAAGGTGCATATGGCTATTGCCTTTATTTATATAGTCACTTTACAATAATTTTCAGACTTGCCATGCTATAATGCTTTGTGAAGCCCTAATGTTTTTCCCTACGGTATAAAAACAAAAATTCTACTCTGCATCAGAAAACAAGGATTTTTATATCATGTCACCCTGTCTGAGCCACAAACAAAATCTACATTTCATAAAATACTATTTGATTTGCCTACTGAGTTTCAACTATTGCATATTTTCTGAGGTGATGGCATATCTGTGATTGTAACCCAACTAATTCAGAGTATGATATACACACAGTGTTAGAGAGACAAGGTGGGTAAGATAATATCTTTTATTGAACCAACTTCTCTCTCATCAGCAGTAAGAGATATTTCTCATCCACCTTGTCTCTGTAATATCCTGCGACCGACATTGCTATAACTGCACTGCACACATAGTATTGTCAGTTAAATTCTGTGGTAAGTAGGAATTAAAAAAAAAATGAAGCCCTAGCTGCCCAGGAACACACATGCAATGTTTTTTTCAGCCCATACCAAGCAATGAATCTTTTTAAAAGGGACCTTAGATGAATTTACACTCAAAACTATAGTTTTGAAATGGTGATCAACCATAATGTTCCACACTTTAAAAAAAAAAAAAAAAAAAAAATGAACTAAATGCTTTTTGCAGCATTTTCCACAAAAATGTTGCATCAATGTGCTAGTGTATGGGAACCAGGAAATGAAGCTAGAAAATCTAATGTCATTATCCAAACTGAATGAAGTACAAATAGTAAAGAAAAAGTATTAAACATGAAAAGTAACTTAAGTGGTTTCATATGGATTAATTTAAATTATAAATAACAAAAATATTTTACTTTAAGTATGATTTTTGCCTAATAAGTGTCCCTTTAAAGAGTCTCTTACATACAGGAGATGAAGGTAGCATTGTGTGGAAGTGATTGTCTGTCACCTCTGGGACCTGGGTTTGATTCCAACCTGGCACAGCAGTGTGAATGTGTTGTGATAATCTCAGCCTATCTCCTAATGGGGTGATTGCCATACTGCACACTTTCCAGAAAAACACTGCCAAGAAAATCATGTGAATGACTGGAAGATTAGAACAACTGCTAGGTTTTACAACTGTACTAAGTATATTTTAATGGGTACATTCTGCCTTTATTCTACAATATATGTTCTAACAGAATGCCAGTACCACGGCCATCAACTTTTTGTTTATGCTTTTTTAATGGAGATATGCCTCACTACAGTTAAGCATAAAATCAATAAATTATTCAAATGATTTTCTTTAAAGTATCATCTAATTGCAGAAACATACCTTCTATAAAACATTTGACTTCAAATATCACCAACATTGCAACACAGAACAAAAACTAACAAAAGAGAGGGCATTGTCACCACTTCTATAAGTAACTATTCCTCAAGAAAATCCCTAGCACTTTGTCTTTAAAAAATTGAGGATTAAGCCTGGTGGAATAAATGTCTTTAACCCTCAAATAAGTTATCTTGAAGTGTTTCTCCCTACTGATCAGTCCTGAGATATAACTATGTGGGTTTTTTGGAAATATTAAAAATGAACTCCTTGTAAATTGGTTCCCTTTAGAAATTTACTTAATTCCTCTGCTACCATAACTATTTAACTTGATTTTGTCTTACCAACACAAGAAGAAAACATTCTACAGCAAGTTTGAGAAGAGTTCTTCACAGACATGTTTTGATTTCCATACATATCCGGATTTCCATACAGAAGGCCATATCAAATGCAACAAAATAAATGTTGTATGTCAATTAAAAAGTCAGTTAAAATCTATAGCAAATAAGTCAATTCCTTAAATTAAGAACTACTTTTTCCATTGCTTCATTCTCAAACCATCAAATCACTGATGGTGAGCCCCAGGGAAATCTTTTCATTCTTCCATTTGAATAAAAATGTTTTTTGCAAAATGGTAACTAAAGACTGGAGGCAACGATGTTTGGCAAACAAAGATATATACATTTTGCTGGACTTTTTAAAAAAACTGTAATAGTTTTCAATTTGTGTAACTTGAAATAGAGCACCAAAGGGGTCAGACTTTGTAAGTACAGCAGGGAAATTCTTTCCAAAGAACTCTGGAAAATGTGGCTATTTGTGCAATTTCAAAAGCAAAAGTTGTACTCTTAGAAGTATTTTTAGAGAGCCCAGGGAGAAATTCTCTTGATAGATGATTTGCCAATACCTAAATCACTCCAACCTTCCCTTTACTTTCATTGCAGATAATTAACACAGAAATCCCACAACCCTCTTTCAACATATAGAATCGTATGTGAAGAGAAATTTGGGCTGGAAGGGACCTTAATAGGTAATCTAGTCCAGTCTCCTGCACTGAAGCAGAACTAAGAATTATCTAGACCATTCTGGACATGTGTTTATCTAACCTGTTCTGTCATTGGTTGTGGAAACTCTTAAAAACCTCCACCTCTAGGTAATTTGTTCCAGAGCTTAACTACCCTGACAGTTAGGAAGCCTTTCCTAATGTCTAACCTAAATCTCCATTGCTGCAATTTAAGCCCACTGCTTCTTGTCCTGTCCTAAATGGTTAAGGAGAACAATTTATCACTCTCCTTTTTAGAACAACTTTTTACATACTTGAAGACTTATCAGGTTCTCCCTCTCCCACGCCCCACCTTCTCCAGACTACACAAACCCTATTTTTTAAATCTTCCCTCAGAGGTCATGTTTTCTAGACCTTTGATCATTTTTGTTGCTCTCCTCTAAACTCTCTCCAATTTGTCCACATCTTTCCCAAAGTGTGGTGCCCAGAACTGGACACAATACTCCAGTTGAGACCTTACTGGTACTGAGTAGAGTGAAATAATTATTTCTCATGTCTTGCTTATAACACTTCTGGCTAATATAGCCCATAAATGTTGACACCCATTTAGACTGTGATCTACTATAACGCTCAGATCTTTTTCTGCAGTATCCTTCCTAGACAGTAATTTCCCTTTTGTATTTGTAAAATTGATTATTCCTTCCTATGTGCAGTACTTTGCATTTGTCCTTATTGAATTTCATCCTATTTACTTCAGACCATTCTCCAGTTTGTCAAGATCATGTTGAATTCTAATCCTGTCCTCCAAAGCACTTGTAACCCCTCACAGCTTGGTATCACCTGCCAACTTTTTAAGTGTACTTTCTATGCCATTATCCAAATCATTAATGAAGATACTGAATAGAATCAGACCCAGGACAGATCTCTTCAGGACCCCAGTCAATATGACCTTCCAGCTTGATTGTGAACCATTGATAACTATTCTCCGAGTATGGTTTTCCAACCAATTATACACCTACCTTATAGTAAGTTCATCTAAGCTATATATTTCCCTAGTTTGTTTATGAGAGGGTCATGTGAGGCAGTATGAAAAGTCTTACTAAAAAAAAAAATATCACATTTTCTGCTTCCCCTATCCACAAGGCTAGTCACCTATCAAAGAAATATAATATGCTGATTTGACATTTTTCTTGACAAATCCATGTTGACCATTACTTATCACCATATCTTCTACGGGCTTACAAAGTGATTGCTTTATGATTAGCTCCATTATCTTTTCAAGTACTGAAGTTAAGATGACTGGTCTATAATTCCCTGGGTTGTCCTTATTTTCCTTTTTATAGATGGATATTTTAAATGAATATACATAAAGTAAATAGCCACTAGGAAAAAAAAACCAGACAAGTTCAAAACAAGAGTCTCAAATCTCAATTACCACTACAGTTAAATCAATAAAAAATATTTGATGCAGAGAGACCCTAAAGGCATAGCAGAAGCTTATTTAAAAATTCAAACAAGTAAATGCTACAGAAATAAATCAAAAGCAAGAAAATTCTTACATATTATGCGGAAAGATAAGTCAGAATTTATACATGCTATATGGACTCTCTCCTCAGGCCCTATGCCACCAGCACTCCTAGCTATCTTCATGATACCACTGACTTCCTGAGAAAACTACAATCCATCGGTGATCTCCCAGAAAACACCATCCTAGCCATTATGGATGTAGAAGCTCTCTACACCAACATTCCACATCAAGATGGACTACAAGCCATCAGGAACATTTTCCCTGGTGATGATATGTCACACCTGGTAGCTGAACTTTGTGACTTTGTCCTGACCCACAACTACTTCAGATCTGGAGCCAATCTATACCTTCAAGTCAGTGGCACAGTTGTGTGCACCCGCATGGTCCCACAGTATGCCAACATTTTTATGGCTGACCTAGAACAACACTTCCTCAAAACTCGTCTCCAAGCACCTCTCCTTTACCTACGCTACACTGATGACATTTTCATCATCTGGACCCACGGAAAAGAGTCCCTCGAAGAATTCCACCAGGATTTCAATAATTTCCACCCCACTATCAACCTCAGCCTAGACCAGTCCACACAAGAAATCCACTTCCTGGACACTACAATACAAAAAAAGGATGGTCACATTAATGCCACCCTATACTGAAAACCAACTGACCGCAGTACATATCTTCGTGCCTCCAGCTTCCACCCTGGACACGTTACATGATCCATTGTCTACAGCCAAGCCTTAATATACAACCGGATTTGCTCCGATCCCTCAGACAGAGACAAACACCTATAGGATCACCATAAAACATTCTTAAAACTACAATACCCACCTGGAAAGGTGAAGAAACAAATTGACAGAGCCAGACAGGTACCCAGAAGTCACCTACTACTGGACAGACCCAACAAAGAAAACAACAGAACACCACTGGCCATCACCTACAGCCCCCAACTAAAATCTCTACAATACATCATTAAGGATCTACAACCTATCCTAGCAGATGATCCCTCACTTGCTCAAGCTGTGGGAGGAAGACCTATCCTTGCTTACAGATAGCCCCCCAACCTGAAGCAAATACTCACCAACAACCGTACACCATACAACAAAAACACTAACCCAGGAACATACCCCTGCAACATACCCCGTTGCCAGCTCTGCCCACACATCAACTCTAGTGACACCATCACAGATCCTAGCCACACCATAAGGAGCTCATTCACCTGCACATCCACTTATGTAATATATGCCATCACATGCCAGCAATGCCCTTCTGCCATGTACTCTGGCCAAACCGGACTGTCACTACGCAAAAGAATAAATGGACACAAAACAGACATAAAAAATGGTAACATCCATAAACCAGTCGGAGAGCACTTCAATCTCCCAGGACACTCTGTAGCTGACTTGAAAGTTGCCATACTTCTACAAAAAAAACTTCAAAAACAGACTTCAAAGAGAAACTGCAAAACTGGAACTCATATGCAAACTTGACACAATCAAACTGGCTCTAAATAGGGACTTGGAATGGTTCTCTCATTACAAGAAGTAATTGTCACTGTTCACACATTCTCACCTCCTAATCAATGGTTGTGAATAGGCCTCAACTACTCTAACTGAATGGACTTTGCTTATATCTACCTTCCCCATTGTTGTTCCTTACCCTTGGATGTATATATATACCTCCTATCTGATTTCCATTCCTTACATCTGAGGAAGTGGGTTACAGCCCATGAAAGCTTATGCCTGCAGAAATTAAATTTGTTGGTCTTTAAAGTGCTACAGGACTCTCATTGTTTTTTCAGAATTTATAGAGCACTAGAAAAATTTTCCCATTAAGCCCAAAGCAATTTTTATTAAAGAAAATGTCTCCTCATTACATGATGTAATCAACAGGAAACAAATAGCAACACAAAAACAGTTGGAAAAAAATGAGAGCATAAATGGAAACCAATGTGGAGAGACCATTACCTCACTGAGTAACCTGACACCCCCAAACGGGGTATCTCATTCAAGTTACGTGATAGTATGGAAACGTTGCAATATGGTCCCTTGCATTGGAATACATGAGTAATGCCGACAAAATACATACTGCCAATCTTGAACATACCACAATTCAGTTGGAAATCTAATATTTCAAGACAGCATGCCTTTTTCCCAATCTGTCCATAGATTTTTTTCCCCCTACAGTTCAATCTGAAAAGAAACTTAATATGTTTTAAACCTGAGTTAAATAGTTTTTCAAAAAGAGAACAGAGTATAATCAGAGGGAGCAGAGATTTGGGGAAGAGGGGTACTGAAAGGTGCCAGTTGAGGATCACTGGACCTGAGTTTCTCGACTCCAGTGCAAATTCAAGAAGCACAGGAGCCATGCCCACTCCCCTCCCTGACATTTCCCCCACCACTTACACATGGGGAGAGGGCATGTGGTTACATGGCTCACAGTGGCCTTGCAGACCAGAGAACCCAACTCTCAGTGCATAATCTTAGGCATATGAGTACATTTTTACAGAATTAGGGGCTAAATCTTTTGGCTCCATGTTTCTGATCAAAGAAGTCATCTCTTTACAGAAAGATTTCTACTAGTATACAAGGTTTCTTTTTTATAGCCCCATTAAACCAAAAGATAGATTATTAATGTAACTGGCTACATTGAATACTATTTCTTATTCAGAGATTCTCCTTTACTACACTTCTGATTAAAGGTTTCTGTAACCTGCAAAATTAGGAATCATCTGTCTTGAACAAACTTCAACTTCATTTATCTGATCTTCTCATCAAAGAATTACTGAACCTCTTACACAAAGCTTGCTCGTTACTGTCTATGAACTTGATCACTTGAACTCTAGATTATTTGAACAACGATTCTCTAGGAAATTTTTTTCTGTGCCTCAGAAAAATGTAAGGAAGTACCAGTTTCCCACACTGTTATTTTAACAACATCATATCTGCTCATTTAGAGGCAGTAGAAAAAGCAGGGCATTACAGAGTGAGGGATGTTACTTGCTACCACTATGTATGCAGACTGAAAGGGCTATTTAAGACTAAATCAAAACCCAAATCAAAACTCAAAAGTTTTTCTTTTGGGGGCTTAAATTTTGGATTTTGAGAGCCAGGGGGTTGGCTCTCAGGGTTTTTCTGCACACAATATCAGAGGTATTTAGAAGCATTTATTCTGAGATTCCTAAAATAGTTTTCAAGATTCTTTTCCTTTCTTCCCACCCTAGAAACTGGGGAAACCTATACAAACAGAAAGCTCCTTCCAAATCAGCACAATTTAAAGCCACAGAATAACCAGAAAATTCATGATAGCAAGAAAAATAACTCAATTTTAAAGTGGAGACATGTCTGATTAACTAAATTACCTGGAATATTACATGATTTTGCATATATCCGGCTGGAGGCAAAAATCTCTTGTATCTCAGTACATCTGTGGAATAAGTCTTTAAAAACTGTTACAATTTTTTAAATTCAAATTGGGACCTCTGCCGCCAGCCTATAGCTATCCCTTCCCCTAGTTTCATTCAGAGTCATCCATAAATAAGCATAGCCTGTGAGGATATTGCTTCATTTTTAAAAATTCCATTTTATTTTAATAATGTATATTTCAGAAATATTAAAAAGAAAGGTGAACAACACAGGTTATATTCCACATAGTAGAGAACTTAGTTAACTGGAGCTGTCTCCACTTGAAAAATTGGGATAAGTTTTCTTGCTACAAGCACAATCCCTTATATTTATAAAATCTGATTTCAGGGAGTCAATAGATTCTGAAGCTGAATTCACTACCATTAAGAAAATGATCTTTCACATAAGAAAATAAGCTTAGAAAGATGTACTGAGTGCCTCTTTCCATTGGCTTTGTCAGACCACATTAATACCCAATGACTAGGGCTCTTAATTTTGGGATGGGAAGGATCAAAGTGTAAAGCACCACGTATACCTGGCAAAGAGACTAATGTACCTTGGATTAATTTATGATAACCCAGAATTTTTTTGTCAAATAAAAAGATGATCTCAAACAAGTAGCTTTTGAACAGGGGCATACAGAGGGATCAACATTGGCCAAACAGATCACCATAAAACACCTTAAGCACTGGCAAGACGGATTTCAAGAATATAGGGCACTTTGCGCCACATGCTTAGAAACACCAAGTTCCCTGGGTACAGTGTCTATCTGCATGATTTCTCTATCCCAAAAAGGATGCATCTGTAGTAACTACAATTTGAACTGAAGGCATTCCTTAGCTGATAATTGCCATCAAGCTATCACTAACCCTAAGAGGCACAGAGGTCATCCATCACCCAAATGCAATGTTCCCTGCATTGCTTGCTTTTACTGGGATATCAATGTCCACTGATGTTTTCTCAAGTGGCTATGACGCAGAGGTATTGTGATGAGATCCAACACTGACAGAATGGTCCAATCTGTCATCTGCCAGCTCTCCCATGGTTTTTTTTTTTTGCAGATCAGAGAGGTCTTGGATTCTGCCCTCGGACAAGAAGCTTTCACTACAGCTCCGTCTAGCAGGGTTTCTATATACCCTTGATCAGAAAACCTCTTTGGAACAGGCTGAAGGCTTGACTATAAAAGGCAAAAGGACAGGATAAAGATTTGTGCCCCACCCTTGGGAATCCTATTTCGGACCGCTTGGTAAAATAGGCCTGGAAGGTCCTTGCCTCAAATGTGGTTTAGAAGAGAAATGCGTTGTCCTGTATAACAAATGAAAGACTATTTACCTCTGTCTGTGCACCTGATAAATGAATTGTGACTCTCAAGTGGCTGTCCCAATTTACTCCAAGGAATATTATCTTTTTTCTTCAGGACAACCTCCACCTTTCCCACTTTTTCAGAAATGTGTACTTAAAAAAAAAAAAAAAAAAAAAAGAAAAGAAAAGAGAAGAACGCTGGTGAAATTTTGCATGAAGTTATTTTATTTAGTTTCATTATAATTAAGTTCAGTAAGTACTAGAATCTAATCTCCTCTCATAACATACAAAATTACTGTGCTAAATTAAAATGCCAAATCAAACATACTTCCAGGCCTCCTTGACACGCTTCACTGTATTCTTAAAAACAATAGCTTAGTATGAATGACTAATAAAGAATTTACTGTATATTTACTAAGTACATTTTGCTCATCTGGCCAAGTTAATGCTCATGATTTCAGAGTTACCAATTAATGATAAATAGTACCACTTTTTCTATATCACATAAGTGACAACCCCCTCTATTGTACAACTATATTTCAATAAACAGATGAATTTAAAAAAAACTGAGTAACAATCTAATACAAAGTCCTGTATGCAAATATACCACAGAATACGTTTCTAAGCACTAAGAAACACATTTTAAATATGCCTGTGGGGACTGGAACAATGATATTCTATCTTTAATATTTCCAAGGCATCTATATGTATTCACCTCAAAACTTCAGTATCTAACTAGGATGATTCAAGCAAGCAAGCTGACAGTTCAGGAAGACAGCTGGGCCTAGATAACTGTTAGAAAGCATACTTTTAAAAAATCCACACACAATTTGTTAACTCTCCAGATACTTTACTGAATACTGCTCTGATTTTACAGTGAGTCCTTTATTATAAATGATATATGCACGCAGAAAAAATAGAGAGGCCCACTCACAGCACACCAATATTTTCCCTGACAATTATATTTTCTTTTGAACTACTGCACCTTAGAACTATATTCTTAATGTTAGCATGACATTAATACCATGCAGAATCCCTTGGAAGTTGTACATTCATTCCTGTGGCTTCAAATACCATAACACTGGAAAACTAAGTTTCGTTGGACTGTCCAAAATGGTGTGCTGTGTCAGAACATTAATCATAGGCAAAGGTATTATTGATCTGTTGAATATTTGCTAGCAAGATGGAGAAGGGAAGAGAAAAGTAGAGAAACTTAAGTTGACATGTTTTGACATTAATGGGGTAAAGAACTGGGGAAGAAGGGGAGGGCCCATCTTACCTGCAATGTCCTCTTGAACTGCATAACTCAGCTCTAAAATGAAGAAAAAGCACATCCTCTTATTTAGATATAACTGGAAATCAAATGGCCTTCTGCTTTTATATTTATCAGCATCATTCACTTACTGTGAAGTGATTCTAAAAAACATTTTAAGTTTTTGTTATTACAGCTCATTCTATACACCTTGGAACAATACAAAGAACTTTAGATGTCAAAAAGTAGACATTCACTATAAATTTATATCTTTAAGGTGACAAATATGGCACAATTTACTTAACTCCAGAGTATCATTATCTAAATTAACATCTTTTATGGGAAATGTAGAAGCATAAGATGTAAAAATAAACCTATACACAAACACATTGACTACCAGGTTGGGAGGGAGGGAAGGACTAAACTCTTGGTAGATTTTAATGTTTTCCAATGCAAAACTAAAGCACTTACCAATGTGCAAGAGATATGAATAATTCCTCAGAATGATGTCTACTCTCAGCTTACCATCTTGATGGTCAACTATCACCATTTCTGAATTTATGCCCTTATATAAAAAAAGGAAATTATTTACAGCAATTTCAATTTAATTTCAAATTTATTTTTGAACGTAAGAACAATGCTAGAGAACTCATAGGACATATGACCGTATTTACAATAAGATTTCATGGCTTTCTTTTCTTTTGATAAATGCATTTACCTTTTGTTTAGTGTATATGACAACTGTGACCAAATAATCTGTTTGGAACCACTCATAGCTGTAAAATATTAAGAAAAAAGGAGTTATTTTTGTGGGTATACAAAAAATACATTTAAATGGCAAGAACGTCCAAGCAGACATTTCTATGAAATTACCTACCAAATATATATTTTATATCTTGAGAAATCTAAAACTGATTTTAAGGAAGGATATTCAAACATTAAAAAAATGAGAACTCTGGTTATCCATCATTAGTTAGCATACCGCAGTTAATCATATTATTAGAAAGTACAATTTAGCAAGAATGTGCATAAGATTTGTACTAAATGTATGAATGGTATGAATGTGTACACAACTGCACGTGACTGGTCTAAAGAGACTAGTTATTGATGACAGACATTCAAGTAAAATGAGCAGTTCATTCTTTGGATGAATAGAAATAATTTAAGAGGCCTTTCGGTCATGTGATGTACATAGTACTACACTCACCTCTATTTTCATTTCCCATGGATCCTGTCCGATTTCTAGGATGGGTGGTTTCAGTATTAGATATACAATACTGATGAATGTTTAAGTATTAATATACAATATTTAAGTTCCAACAAGAATTTGAGTTTAGTCTTACATTATCATACTCATCTTTTAGACTAAAGGACAAGAAAGCAAAACCCTGAAACTTACTGCAAATGAGAATGTTTGCAAGTAGATTAGTTCTTTTTGTAGTTTGT
This sequence comes from Emydura macquarii macquarii, assembly GCF_026122565.2. Lineage (NCBI taxonomy): Eukaryota > Metazoa > Chordata > Testudines > Chelidae > Emydura > Emydura macquarii. Next base: position 3,134,277 of record NW_027132434.1, read on the forward strand.
CTGAGTTGTCCTCTCTTCCCTATTTATCTCAGTCCCTATACCAATGCTGGGATTCACAACTTCTTGCACAAACCCTGAGGCAGACTAGGGAAAGGGAAAAAACAAAGTGGTTGGGGGAGTGGAATCAACCCCGAATGGCAGACAGTGCACAGGACATCCAAACAGCCCCCTGTAGTCACTGTTCTATGGGCTTTTAGCCATTAGATCAACATGATCAGAATCAGACTTGCCACTTCATATATATTCCATGGTCTGGTCCCATTCTACACTAGCCTACATGGAGCCATGAGTTCTGCTACACAGCGAGCCTCCACAATACTATACACTGGTGGGTTTAGTTCAGCATGTATACTGCACATACCTATTGGCCTTTAAAAAATTGTAATATCAGAAAATAATTCCACACTAACAAAATAAATACTGGATGCTGATCAAATATAGAAAAATTCAAGTCAGTAATATTTATTGCACTACAGAGAAACATAGATGGGGAGGCACCCTGAATCAAGAACTAACTTTATATTTATGTAGAAGGCAGCATAGGGCAAAGAATAGTGCAAAGTCACTAAACATACATTCTGTTCTCCCACATTTCTATAGACTCATTGTGGGACCTCAAGCAAGACACTGAGCATTTGTTTCCCTAACTGTAAGACACGATAATAATACATACCCACCTAAATAAAGCACTTTGAGATTTATGGATTAGAGTACTCTGAATTTGCTAATAATATACATTATTTAACAAAACGTATAGAAAATGTGTACTATAAAAATATAGATAAATACCTTGGAGTTAAATCTTTGGAAGAAGAATCCAATACTTTAATTTTAGGAAGCATCCCTACAAAAAAAAAAAATCAGAATTCATTAACACATTTACACTGATATTCACCCACTCAAGAGTGTTAACATCTAGTCCTAGTAAGAATGAAATCCAGAAAGTTTTAAAACTAAAATCATGCTATAACTACAACTCTTTGATATTTGGTGTTTGCATTTCCATTAGTAATAAGGCATTCATAGGCTTTTTCGCAATTGCCCCCTGATAAATGAGTTCCAGGCCCCCCAAAAACTAACTTCCACTTCAGACACTTGTTTTCAATGCAACTGGTAAACCACAGAAAACTTTGGTGTACAAGTTTGCCAAGTCATACTGGAATTGGCACATGTTTCTGCAATATGCTTTGGGAAGCCAGTAATATGTAATTGTATGTATTAGCATATTCTTAACTGTCTGTCTTATATTTTACTTTATTTAACTTTCAAAGTATTAGAATGATAGCCCCAGCTAACTTACCCAAACAGATTTAGACATGTTTGCTTACAGAATTCCAAAAAATAAAAATAAATAAATAAGAGTGACTTTTAGGTATGAAGCATACATTAATTCAGCTTTAACATCAGTCAGCCAAGCAGAGACTTGCAAGCATTTTAAATCTTGCTTTATACTACGCATATTGCTAGACATCTCCGTAGTGTTCAGCTAGCTGCTTTTATAAATAGCTTTTATTTTAGTGTTTTTCCACTTTTTAACCAGTGACCTGAACCGAAGTCTGAGAAACTGCTAGTGGGGACGATCACTATTCAGTTTGTTTGGAGAACAACCATATAGATCTCTGATCTAAGGGAGACAGACAGAATAATTTTCAGGCAAAAATCTAAAATGAGAACTTAAATTAAAGTGATTTCAATTCTCCTTCCTAAACACCAATACAAAGAAACTGAACGGGTAATTGTGCGCATAAAGAAAAAGGAACAGCCTGAAATGTTGTGTGTCCATGACAACTAGTGGGGGGGCAGGATTTCTAGTGGAACAGGCCTAGGCAGAATGAAGGGCAAAAACAGAGTTGGGAAGGGATGGTTATTGCCGTGGATGGCTGGTTGTTATTAAAACTAGAGCAGGGATTTTATGCCAGGCAAGACCACTCCCTTGAGTAACCAATGTGATGTTTTCCTGAAATTAATTTGATGAATTGCCAGTTCTCTCTTACACACTTTTATGATGACCTGGAGCAGACCATGCTCTGATTTATCATGCTTCCCTTCCAGATAGAATTGCTCATTTTTTAATTTCAAAATCAGATTCAGATGCATTAAAATGACAAACCATGTGATCCAGAGATGGTTATGCATACAAGACAGGGATAACAACTACGGAATGTATTTTCGCATTTAAACCAAATATTATCTCCTAACAGGTTCTCTAGTTCAACCAGAAATTTTGGGCTTGATGTAGAAGTTCCTGAGTGAAATTAAGTTGTCTGGGTCATGCAGGAAATCGAGCTATTAGATAATGGTCCCTTCCGGCCTTACAAACCTATGAATAACCCAGGAGGGAACACCATGTGCCAAATAAGTTCAATTCCTTATACTTTGCTCCTAAACTGTGTCTATATCTTAGGTAACGCAGCAGCTGCCCCAGCATACTAGTGGCTAAAAATGAATGCTCCTCCAAAAGAACAACCACCCAGTAAATCTGAGGCTTGCTCCCCAACCAAGGCCTCCATGGAAATACTGACACCATATTGTTAAAGCCTTTGATCTAACAACCTATAAAATAGTGGGGGAAATCAGACTACAGTTACGAAAGTTAGAAGCATTTCCTATCTAGTTTAGAAATTATATCATTGTGAGGGTTATATAGACTCCAGCAAATAAGACAATTCTGGTGTGATATTTGTGGGTACTTGAAAATATCCACTTTGCTGTGAACTAAAGAGCATTCAAATGCTGAGCTTGTTGGCAAGAAGCTAAAATTTCTATAACTGCATGCATATTTAACAAAAATGAATTTGTCTAGATTACAAATGAAGCTGTAGCAAGAACAGAACTTTGAAGATGATCTAAAAAATAAAGCATCACCATGTTACCATGTTAATATTGACCTTTCTAATTAAGTTTATGGAACACAGTTCTTTTCCAAAAGACTTAAATATCTTATAGTTGAGACTTATTTGTAAAAACAGAATTTTCCTTGACAACTGTGCACTTCACATGCATTAAATTATCTATCCAATTCTATCAATCCTACTGCACCAGATTGCAATACCTTTGCTCACAGTGACTTTACTCCATAAGTAATGCCATTGTCTTCAATGGGCCTATTCATGGTATAAAATACTTTTCCACGTATGCAAGGGCACTGCAATATATGTAGTGTATTAGTGACATCAAACCCCTTAATACCTTAGTGAAGCCATTTGAGATGGGCATGGCTACACTACAAACTTATTTGTATGATTAGTAATTACTGCGGTTTTTCATGTCCACACTCCCCTCCTTCTGTCAGTGGTGCATGTCCTCACTAGGAGTGCTTCCCCCGACTTGAGAAGTAGATGGAAGGCTGAGAGCCCAGGCTCTGAGCTCAATGCGGCACTCCCTGCTGGGAGCCCAGCCCAGGCTCCCAGCTCCCCACTTCCCACTGGGAGCCCAGCTACCGCTTCTTTTTCAACTTCCAACTTAAAGGTCCCACAACACTTTCTAACAAGAGTTGTTGATAATCCTTATGTTCCAGCCAACATTCTGTGTCACAATAAAACAGGTTCCAAAGGCTCTGAATAAACTAATTACTGCTGAATGCATAATGCTTATTCCATTTGTCTACAGAGTCATTGCCCTACCAAACTCACCATTCTGAAATATTTTGGAATATTGTAAGGCATTTTATAAAAATAATTCATATTGTATAAAGGGCTCCCCCTCCATTTTGCAGAGTGTTTTGCTCATAGGGAGCTAGAACCACATTTAAATCTGCCTTTATTCCACACTAAATGGATTATATCTTTTCTTTTAAGTGAGAATACCATTTATGATGAATTGTGCAAAATTCCAGTTTCCAACATGCTCTTGGATTAACATAACATCATTTTCTGTTCTTTTTGTACTTGACATTTCTTCTTCTCTAAATTACTTATTTGGATGTTCTGAGCCCCAAGATTGTTTTCAGAGGCATAGTAAGACATTTGTCTTATTATAGGAGGCTTTACAAAGTTGTCATAAAAATAATTAGGTACAAGGAAAATGCACTTTACTTCATCATAAAAGATAAATATTTTGAAACCAGCCAAGTCAAAGTGCAAGGCTTTAAAAGATATGCATTCTCCCCTCCCTCATCCCCCCCAAAAAAGATAAATAGCTTCTCTTCAAAAAGATTTAATGGAACATCAAAATTTGTTAATGTACTGAAGTTCTCTTTGTTTGGAGCTCACACAGAATAGCTGTCTAGAAGCATATCAGACTGTCATCTTGAAGGCTATATTTCTGGAGTATATTTTGGATATTTGAACTTTAATTACACATAGCAAGAGCATGCTCTGTTGATTTCTTAGAAAACCAAGAATACATATAGGAGCACCATAACATATATTAAGTGTCATTAAATAGAAGACATATAACATTAATTTTATTATCTCACCATTAATGGTCATATAGTTTATAATTTGGTGGGACAAGAAAAGAACAACCAATCCTCATTTGCGTTAACATCTAATCCCAACCTATCCTGAAACCAGAATCCCAACTCTTAGGGTATGTCTACACTGCAATTAAAAATCCAGCGCTGGCCCATGCCAGTTGACTCTGGCTTGCAGAGCTCAGGCTGTGGGGCTGTTTAACTGTAATGTAGACTTCAAGGGTTGAGCTGGAGCCCAAACTCTAGGATGCTGCAAGCCTAAAAGTCTACACCACAATTAAACAGCCCCTGATGGCTCAAGAGGCTTGGGCTAGAGTCAGCTGGCATGGGCCAGCCGCAAGTGTCTAGTTGCAATTTAGACATTCTTGGCGTACTGCTTTTCCTCCTCTCCCATTTCATACACAAATGAGAGTTTAACTGTATTAGATGCTAACTTAATTTTGACACAAACTTAGAAAATTAGGTCAGGGAAGGCAACTGTTGACTGAGAAACACAAAAGTGAACAAACTGAATTTGCTAAGACAAAATAAGGAAATAGAGTATACTAGAACAGCAATAGCAACACCCATATAGGCTTCTGTGAGTGTATGTGTTTTTGAAATCTATAGATATAGATATCACATATTACCCTCAAATAATAATCTACAATATTCCTCCATTACTGGTCAAATCAAAGACAGTATCACAGCCTTAGTGTTATGATCAACTGGCTAAATACTGTATTGATTTTTTTTTTAAATACAGGTTGTTGACCAGACCAATCAGAACAACAACATTCATGATCCTGCAAGTACTGCCTGACTGTTTCTATGATCGAGGCCAAATTGTGCATAGCTATATTTTAAAGTTTTTAAAATAAGGCCACAGTATGAATTTAAGATGGTAATAGCTTAAACACAGACATGACCATTACAAGACCATTAAAGAGTAGTCTATTACAGTTTTGCCTACATGGGAGGTAAAAATCATTGCAACAAAGTGCTAAGGGAAGTGGAGGATTCTCCATGTCCTGTCGTCTTCAAATCAAGACTATATGCTTTCCGGAAGATATGCTTCAGTCAAGCACGAGTGATTGGTCTCACTAAAAGTATAGCTGAGTGAAATTCTATGGCCTTAGTTATACAAGAGGTCAGATTAGATGGTAGTCCCTTCTGATCTTAAACATCTAAGAACATATGACCACTTTTCCAATAATAAACCATAGTGCTTAGAAGACAGATGGTATGAAGATAAGAAATGGGAAGAATTAAAAGGACTGATAAGAGTAAAAGAGAAAATAAGGTAAGGGAACAAAGTGAGACTCAATGATTCTGGGGGGACGTATGACCAAGTGTTTCACTTTATCTATAAGTTTTGGCAAAACAGATGAAAGTAGAATTAGCAGGTAGCTACAGTTATGGAAGAGGACTGGAAGTTATCCCTTTGAAAGTAACCCTGCCAGAATGGATTAGAAAAATAATTCTCAGAAGTTAGATTGTGACACTGAATACACCAAGTAGGAGAACTAAGAATTGTGGGTTTCCAAACAAACATCAGGGAAATGTGGTCTAGGTGAAATTACTATAAGGTGGGTAAAACAATTGGTTGAAAAACCATACTCAAAAAGTAGTATATCAATGGTTCGCTCTCAAATTAGAAAATTAGTCTGAAATCCACAAAATGAAATTCAGTTAAAACAAGTACAAAGTAGTCCACTTAGGATGGAAAAAAATCAAACACACAACTACAAAATGAGGAATAACTGGTGAGACAGTAGAACTATGAATCACAAATTGAGTATGAGTCAATGTGATGCAGTCACAAAAATAATAATATTCTGGGGTGTATTAACAGAAGTGTTTCATGTAAGAAACAGGAGATAATTGTCCTGCTCTACTTGGCAGTGGTGAATCTCAGCTGGAATACTGTGTCCAATTTTGGACAGCATACTTTAGAAAAGATATAGTCAAGCTGAAGAGAATCCAGAGGAGAGCAACAAAAGTGATAAAAGGTTTAGAAAACCTGACCTATAAGGAAAGATGAAAACAACCGAGTATGTTTAGTACTGAGAAAAGAAGAGTAAGGGGTGACCTGATTATAGTTTTCAAATATATTAAGAGTCTTTATAGAAAGGACAGTGACCAATTGTTTTCAATGTCTACTGAAGGTACAACGAAGTAATGGATTGTATCTGCAGCAAGGGAGATTTAGATCAGACATTAGGAAAAACTTTCTAGCTATAAAGGAAGTTAAGTACTTGAAAAAGTCTTCCAAGAGAGGTTGTGGAATCCGCATTTTTGGAGGTTTTTACAAATAGGTTAGACAAACCTGTCAGGAACGGTTTAGGTTTACTCATTCCTGCTTCAGCACAGGGGGTTGGATTGGATGAGCTCCTCAAGGTCCCTTCCATCCCTACAGTTTCTATGATCAGCACTAATTACAACAATTGTGTTAAAATTTATGCCCGAGTTTTTAGGGCTCAGAATCATCCTTTTCTGATGTGCCTGGACTATGTTCTGCCTCCCAGGAAGAAAGGTAATGGAACAAACAAATCAATATGATTATGATTTCTTGCTAATATACTGGTGGTCTCATTAAGAAGTCAAACTGCAACGAACAGTGTTCTTTCTGATTATCTGGTTAAAATCTGAGCAATCTGGGTAAAAAAAAAAAGAGAAGGATCTGGCAGTATCAAACATACTTTTTCCTTAGCCCAAGACTCACTTCTATTTCCAGTCATAGTGAGGCACTCAACAGAACAACGAATTTTAGAGCTCAGAGGAAGCTAAGCACATTGTAGACCAATGTGATAAAGCAGCAGAGAAAGGAAAGAAGGTAGTCACTGAAGCAAATTACAATTAGTCTTCTATTTGGGTTACAAAGTTTAGCAATTACAATTCTTGTGTGTAGTTATTATGGGTCATTTAAGAACTGTGAAATCAGACTACACTATACAAATAAAATTTGTATTCTAATTCCCTTTGTCAAAACCTAATAAATCATTCTTCAAGGGCAATGTGCTTGGCATTGTAAAGACAGTCCCCTTGCCACACAGAATTTATAATCCAAAAGACAAGTGATATGGCACTGGGCAAATCCACAGAAGAGTATAAAACTTGGTTTAATGTTATATGATGCATGTTCGTGTAAATATTTTCCATAAATACAGAACTTTTTTTGTATTACTTATTTCTTAGAGATATTAACAAAATCAAAATAGCATCTTTTACATGGGCTTGGAAAACCAAGAGAGACAGAGAACATTCAGGCGCAAATGGACAGCACGAAAGACAATATGCAAACAGGAGATGACAAGTAGCAAAGCGGATAGGTGCAGAGAAATTGAGAGATGAGATCAAAGATGAGTTCAAGACTATTTTTATAGCTGTACTCAGAATTTTAGATTTAGGAACTAGCCCAGAGGTAGACTTCTCCAGAGTGAAACATCTTTCAGTGCTGAATTCACAAATCCTACCTAGGATTTTGTCAACTATAATTCTCACAGCTGTCCAACAGTCTCTACCACAGCAATACCATAAATTCAAATTTATTACACAGAGGTTCACCAGCTAGATGTTTGCTTCTCCTATTAACTTCTTTGGATATTCTTTTGTTTAAATTTCAAGTTCTTACCATGTGAAAACTTACCATTTAAGAGTCTCTTCTCTTCAGATATAGCACAGCAAGCCTCTGCAATGATGCAAGAAAGCCAACAATGACCAAAATACTAGATAGCTACTATAGTTAAGACACAATACTCAAACACGTTTGATTTTAAAAAAGCTTTAGCTATGGAAAAGTAAATAAGATCCAAGAATCAAGTTACAACAACATATACAAACAGATTAACCAGAACAACATTTCCCAAATCTCAAGAAATAAATAGCCAAAATGAAATGATGTTCAGCTCATTTGCTATTTTATATATTGCATACAAAACACGTTTAGAAGAAAATTAAGGTTTCACAATCATCCCTCAAAAATTAAAAAATGTCAGCATTAAGGTTGCCAATGTACTGAATGAGGCAGGGACCCCGTGAAAAAAATGTGATTGTGTACTTAACGCCTGAATTATGGTTGCACAGGCAATGGCAGGGAAAATCCTGGTATGGAACATATTTAGTGAAGATGGAACCTTCAGAGAATTTAGCTGCCAAACTAACAAGGCTCTACTGAACATGTACAGAATCATATTTTTTCAGAGGCTTTAACTTGACCAACAATCAGGTTTTCCATGGGAAAAGAAAAAGGTACATCCCTGCCACAAGCATGACTCCACTGTCAAATTTCAAATCCTTGATACAAAGCATGAAGGCACTAGAGCTTCTCAACAAAATAAGATGTAAGGATTTTTTATTTTTAACATGCAAACAATATTTTTTTCTCTAATTCTCAGAAACAACTACACCATTTTTGCTGAAACTTTCAAAAAGTTAAGTGTGAGGCAGACACCCAGCATGGAAAGTTTTATCCCAAACTGTTAAAATTTGACAAAGTTATAGATAAGTGAGAACAGTCTTATAATGGGAAGTGAAATGCAAAGTTAAGTATAGGATGACACTGCCGCCTATAATAAAGATCTGTCTTTGGATTAAACATTCAAATTGACAATCTTTGTTCTAAATCTTTTTAAGGGTGAAATAAATTACTCCAATGTCAAAACCAACACCACAAGCATTTCACTGTTGTGCACAAGTAGAAAAATGCTCTTCTCACCTAAAAACATTATTTGAGCTAAGCTTAGACAACTATTTTTTTACTGTGTTTTCTCTGTTCATTTACATTTTTATTACGTGATATCTACAGAGGCATATTAAAAATTAATGGCTTTGCAAGTGAAGGATACAAGACAAAATGATCCAGGTAGGTTCTAGTCAAATTCTTGAGTCATGATACAGAGTCTATCTTTCATAAAAACAATATTTGTAGTCATCTGGAGAAAGTGTGACATTTACAACTGGAAAATAAATTTGGTCTTGGAATTCTAGTACTGATTCAAGGATAAGGATGCTGTTATTTATATTGTAATAGTTAAGGAAAACTAGGCACTGTAAAATCATATAGTAAAACAAGCCTGTCTTGAAGAGTTCACAATATAAAGAAAAATAAAAAGGGAGTGGGAAAAGAGCTACAAGATACAAAGAGGTCAGGCTGATGACTGGCATATATATTTGCTAGTCTCATTTTTAATATATTCAATATTTTATGTATTAAAACTATCCCCAAAGACCCCTCTACGTAGCATAAATAGTTGGTTTTTCAGAAAAATGTAATGCAGACTATTGATCAGGACTGTATCTAAGCACCTCAAGTAATACGATTGGCTTAATCAGATAATTTATTAGCTTCTTTAAGAAAATATGCCAGAGAGATTGCTCAATTTTAAGCAAGTATACTTCCTGTTTCTAATCCATGTTTCTGTTTCTAAGTCTGTCAATTTATCTTCTAGGAGCAATCTCCATTATTGCTCAAAAACATTTCAAATGAACTTAAGTCTTTTATACTTGATATATTTGTTGTTAATTATTTCAAACTAGTTCAGCCTTTGTCTAAGCATTCACCCCCCACACCCTCTTTCATAAATTTCTCACCATCAAAAGGAAATTGGTTAAAACAGTACATGATGTCTTAAGATCCTAGACTAATGCAAAATTTCCTGAATGCAACACTTGATTTCCTTCTACATACACCATGTGTCGCTATCTAGAATCAGCGTACACGCTACAAATAGGTACTACTTCCTCTTTTTTTTTAGATGGGGAAGGGAGAAGTATTGAAAGAATCTACCCATTGTTTTGTATAGTATAATTTAATAAACCAGTGCTTATGTAGCAATTTCAAGAGCTGGACAAATACTGCAAAAGTGTTCTACTAATATTCATTCACATTTTAAAACTAGTTAACTCTGCACCAGCAATATTTTAGCAAACATGTTTAATGACAGGTGTGTCTGTGGAAACAGCATATATTAAAGTTTACATAATATTCATGGAAAGCAAATTTAATTTCCCTCTACAGGAGCATTTCTAACAGAAAGCTGATTCTAAGAGATGTTCTCTCTGTCAGCGAACAGAAACAGACCATGTCACACTTAGGTGATCAAACAGCTCAAATTTCAAATATGTCATGAATTGCTCACAAACAAGCTACACAGCAAGAATTATTCCTGAAAATTCAGAAAATAATTTCAATGAGTAATAGCAATCCATTAGCCTGTATTTGTTCATAAAGTGTTTAATTTTAAAGTGTAACCTTAGTTAATATGCTAGACATTATCCCATCAGCGAGTGCTCTACCACCACTTCAGATCTGTGTAAAAACATGCAATACCTGTCTATTCTGCAATTGTCTAAAAAATTGTGATAAAACCAGGACAGGATAGAATACTTGCCCCTTTGCTGCCAACGGCTACCAGTACTTTAATTAGTAAACAAACTGTGGTCACAGCTGACCTCTGAACAGATTAGAAAAATATCATCAATTTCACAATGAAATGTTTTTTGGCAAGATAATTTTCTCAATTATGTACTAACTTTCACATGATTTAAGGCCTAATTTATTCCTGCTAACTTACTAAATAACAAGAACAGCAAAGTACAACCATGAAGCATATTTACTATAAAAAACAGTGCCTGCTGCTCAGCAATAGATTTTTTTTTGGTGGCTATTACCAGCCATTTGATCATTACTACAAAACAGAAGAAATATAAGAGACTTTGACGCCCCTGGGAATCCACACTTTTAAAGACAACTTATTTATCTTATCCAAAGCAGTGATCCAAAGCAGCATTGATCAGTTTTGGATTTCTGTAAGCATGCACCTTTTAAGCAGAACAAATAGTATTATCTCCAATATGTTTTTCCATATGAAAACCAAACAAGCCTCCAAGCATGAATTAACTTCAAAGCGCACAGGCAGGGAAACATTTTTTCTTGTGTACCACCACCTGAGTAGTTTGCTTATTCAAACTGCCTAATAAAATAGTTAGTACATTTTAGGAAATGAGATCCCATAATTGGCATCTTGGGCTTTCAACAAACATTACCTAATAGAAATACCACATGAAAATGAGTTGAGGCTTACCACACTGCTCTAGATTATGCAAAGGAAGTAACCCACCTCGGCTGGCACAGGACTTGGGGAAAATGAAAAAGAGCATCTTGTGAAAAAATGACAAGATGGCCTGTCTAAGCTGTCTGCTTCCCAGTGACTGACAAACTGGAGCTAAACAGAGGGATATTATGTATAAAAGTCTACGGTTATATCATCGCTCCATCGCTTTCCAGATGGCTTTGGGACAGTCAGATATGGATAACTATCTTCTCCCTCATTTCAGAGGGCCAACTCTCAAATAACCTGAGGGTTTCAGGTGTCTCAAGACTTTCAAATTATCTAATTTCTAATATATTTGATTTTAATATAGTCCATTTTACAAAACATACCTGTAGTAACAGCAACAGGTTTGAGAGTCATTCTTCCAACAAGACATTCCTTCAACATGGATTCATAATTGACCCAACGGTGAACCTGCGTGGAGGAAGAATAGTTTTCATATATTTAAGAACAATTATAATTCTCACTGCATTTGAGTCCATACAGCGGGAAAATTAATGTCAGTTTTGCTTGTGGTGATTCAAACACACTTGTTAAATTTTGAGATGCTACTTTTAATCAAAACAGGCACAAGAACACAAAGATTTTATTACATATATAAGGACCTTTTCTTAATCAGAGTTTGGTTTTTTTTAAAATGTTCATTTTGCTTCATTGTCTTTTGTATTAGAAGACAACTGATCATAGAATCATAGAATATTAGAGTTGGAAGGGACCTCAGGAGGTCATCTAGTCCAACCCCCTGCTCAAAGCAGGACTAACCTCAGCTATATCATCCCAACCAGGGCTTTGTCAAGCCTCAGCTTAAAAACCTCTAAGGATGGAGATTCCACCACCTCCCTAGGTAACCCATTCCAATGCTTCACCACCCTCCTAGTAAAAAACTTTTTCCTAATGTCCAACCTAGACCTCCCGCCCTGCAACTTGAGACCGTTGCTCCTTGTTCTGTCATCTGCCACCACCGAGAACAGCCTAGCCCCATCCTCCCTGGAACCCCCTTTCAGGTAGTTAAAAGCCGCTATCAAATTCCCTCTCATTCTTCTCTTTTGCAGACTAAACAAGCCCAGTTCCCTCAGCCTCTCCTCATAAGTCCTGTGCTCCAGCCCCCTAATCATTTTGGTTGCCCTCCGCTGCACTCTCTCCAAATTGTCCACATCTTTTTTGTAGTGGGGGGCCCAAAACTGGACACAGTATTCTAAATGCGGCCTCACCAATGCTGAATAGAGGGGAATCTTTCTTTCCTAGGCCTTCGGAAAATGAGAGAGACTAATTTGCGAACATTTCATGCTTTGCAAGTATTTGGACTCAGCAGTCTTTCAAGTTACTGGATTCTCTGAAATAGTTGTTTACTGTAAATGTTTATTATGTTTACAGGACCCAAGTCAGTATGCTAGGTACTTTAAAGGACAAATAGGAGATACTGCCTCCACCCCAAAGAGCTTAAATTAGTTTCTCAACCTGAGGTACGCGTACCCTGGGGATATCTGAGACATAGGCAGGGGGTACCTTGGGAAAAACAGAGTGAAGGGGAGGCAGGCAGCAGCTGCCAACTTCTGGGCCCCCACTTCCCGCTTAGTCACAGCTCCCAGGTGGGAGCCCGGTAGCAGCCTCCTGCATCTCACGAGCTGGGCTTGCAGCTAGGGGGCAGCCACACGCACCTCGGCTCCAAGCTCAGTAGTCAGCAGCCACCTGCCCACATCCCTGGGTCCCAGCCAGCACGGAATCCTCCTCTTCCCCAGCTCGGACTGGGTGGCAGTCACCCACCTCCTGGGCTGGCAGGCAGCTGAGCAGTGAAATTGACAACTATGACAACCCCAGATTTCACCAGTTACCCTCCTTCCCTGTCTCTCTCTCTCATCCCTTCCTCCTCTCAAATCTATGGCAAAAAATTTGGCATGGTGCTTTATATTCCCCAGCACTGGCATGCCGCTCAAAGCCTCCGAGCTTTGGCCAACATCACCACTAGCCCAGGTACACACTTGAGTTGCGCACCCCTGGTGTAAAGGTGGTAACCCTACCCACACTAGATCTGACATCTGTCATATCACAGCCTTATATACTCAGCCTTTCTTCCAACATGTGGCTCCCATTAGTCTGTGAATATAAAATCCCATGGAAAATTGAGTGTTGGGGTACTTATTACAATTTTCAGAAATTAGGGGGTACTTGCTACTTAAAAGGTTGAGAAACACTGGTTTAGAGGTTATGTGTGAGAGTAACAAAGAATAGGGAAGGGGATGGTGAAGAAACACAAGATATATAGTAATAAGGTCATATAGATTAGGTACCCAAGGATCATAGTAAATCACTAGGCAAACAACTAAAACTCTTAAATGGTACAAATCAGCATGCACTAATAGTCTCAACAATCTTAGGGCACAATACCATCCTGTTGGCTAACTGCTAATGCCTTGGGACAGCTAACAACTTAACCATGTTCTTAACACTGAGCACATGCTTAAGTGCTTTACTGTATTGGAACCCAAGTCCTGAACATGTTTTAGTAACTGTTTTTCCCCCTCTTCATGTATTGAATGCCCTAAGAAACTCAGAAAATGTGCAATTTTCAGAACACCTTTTAACAAAGTGAGTGTCATTCACTTCCAGCATTGTTACCTGATCAAAGAGATCTGTACCATCTCTTCCTGCTGCTCTCATTAGCTCGTCCTCACCACCAGGGTGATACTCCATATATGGTGTGATGTTATACACAAGCCCTGTATCAAAGAATGGATGTATGAATTATAGCAAAGAATTCTCTAATATGTACTTTAACTTATTTGAAGAAAGCAATTTTAATTTTAAAGTATTTCAATATTCTTCAGTCATGGGAAACAGCAGAGATATCTTGGCATAAGAAATATTATGAAATATTACTGCATTATACTTTAATCCTTCAGTATTACAAAAAAAAAATCAGAGAAAAATGTTAAAATGAAGCTGACTGGAAAATTCCACATTCCTACACGTCATTATAACTGCTGTTTTGTTTTATTAAATGGAGTAATATTAGGCAGCCTAAAATCCCGTCCTGAAAAGATTTACGCATGAGTTATCCCATTGAAACCAGTGGGACTACTGTTATGTTTAAGGTTAGTCAACTGCTTAAGTCTTGGCAGGATCAAGGCCTAAATTTTAAAATCAAGATAAAATATGTGACTGTCACTTTTAAATCAGTGTTCTAAAGCAATTTGTTCTGTGCCAAAAATATGTCTAGCTTAGAAGACTGCCTGGAACACACCTTTACACAGAATTTGCCTTTTCTAAGCTAAAAAAACCTGACCATCTTCATGCTCTCAGCAACATGACATAATATCCTTTCCTTTTTAAAGAATTTCTGTTTTTAAATTATCCCCCTGCCCACCAATAATAAGGGATTCTCTCTACAGTGACTTTTTTCTTTACATCTACCACAGTTGTACTATTAGTGGACATTCCAGACCCCAGCCTTATTTAACTACAAAATACTAGTCAACATCCAAACTGTGCAATCAATAAAGCAGGAATGTGGAAGAAAATATATTACATGTGACCATGTAATTAAAGCTATTGTAATGCATGCACAGACACTTTGCCATACACAGAGTTATGAGTGCTTCAATTTACAGTCTTATTATTCTTTTAATGAAGGTTTTTTGTATGGTGTTTACTAGGGTTTTTTTTTTTTAAACAAGGAAAAATTACAAAAACAAAAGAAATTCATGTATGTGCATCTGCTTGCTTAACAATAGAATGCTCAGTCCTGCATGATATGTGCTCACTGAGGCAAGGGTTCCTCCAAAACATTTCCATTACATCTTTTACAAACATGCTCAGAGCCAATGAAATCTTATGCAATAAACACTAGTTTGCATGTATAAAGTATTGTTTAAACCTGTATAATTTTCAAACCTACATAGATCTTCAGCAGACCACCAAAAAGCATACCTTCAACCTATGCCCTAATTTCTACAGGTCCTGACCATCCATTACTCCAGATCAATAGGAGTGGCAGGTACTTGTATTATTTGTGAAAATGAGGCCCTAAGATCCCGAACAAATTTCCAGTTACTCCCTGCTGAGACACCAGAGCTATTCAAATGCAGATCCTCCCAACAGACATTTTTTCTACTCCTTGTCCTCAAAAGTAGAACCATTTTTAGCTCAAATTTATATCTAAGATTTACATCTGAAAGATACAGTTTGAGAAAGTTTAACCCATCTGAAAATGACCCTTTAGTATGGAAACACTGTGAAACCTTTATGCCTACCATATAAACCTTGGAATGGAAACAAACAGTCGAAGAGTAGCCAAAGATATGTCCTACTATACATTCTTAAATTTAACCTATTTTAGCATATATTGAACACAAATGGTGATTTGCACATATTAATTCAAAGAGAGGAAAGGGTAATTAATAGCCCACAACCCAAACCGCAGGCCTAGGTTTTATTGTCAAAATTTACCACTGATTCACTGTGTGATCAGGAGCAAGTCACTAACTTCTGTGCCACAGTTTCTCACATCTATAATATAAGCACACTCATTTTACAAGGATGCTAAGGTTTAATTCCCTGAATGTGTGAAATGGCTTGCAATCCTTGAATGGAAGGCTATAAATAAAAGCAAAATATTATCAAATATTAAGTACACATGCTCACATTACCGGTTGCTAACGTAAATTATATTTGTTCTGCTGTGTGAAAATCAGTGTATTTTAAGGGGGGGAGAGAGGGGGGTTGTTTCTTCCCGCCCTCAAGTACCAAGCATATTACTATTAACAGTGGTTACTATTTTATACCTTGCTTTGTTCTTACTATCAATTTCGGCGACAATATGTCAGGAGGTCTGCATGTTGTGGATGCTTCTTGCATATGAGGGATACAAAAAAAAAAAAATGCTGCCTACTGGTAATTTGATAAAGTTATAAATTCAATAAGCTTAAAAAAATTGAACATAAGTAAAATGAGTAAACAATGAAAATGCAGAATATACACCTTGATATTCCCTAGTTTATAAAAGAGATAATTTTAGCACACTGTATTGGACACTCTTTTTCTGCTGGATTTGCTAACTACGCCATCTTGTGTGCAGTAGTGAATACTGCATACACGGAGGAAACTTAGTCAGTGAAAACTCAGATTATTAGGACATTATTATTAGTCAGATGCTGCTGCTAACATTCAGATGTACAGACTCCCAAAGCCACCTCTTAGCTCCCAGTTTGAGCCCCCCACCATTCCATCTCTTATGTTTTACCAGCTTCTGCACCTGCATGTCCGACTTCCATCTCAGTCTATATCAAACACTGAAATCCACCCTTCCTCCCACTCCACCTGCACTGACAATTCCACTAGTCATAACACTGATTTTCAACTCCCCTCCTCCACTGATACCCCTCCCTGCCCCCATCACATGCACACACACCTTCCCCAAATCTATTTAGAATTCTTCTTCTTCAGTATCAAGTCTATGTGCCTTATCCACACTCTCAGCACCCTTCACATTTTTGCCACAGCCTATATCTCCATTCATTTCCTCATCTCACTGCCTATGCTCTTTTCAGGCCTCCATTTCAACAGCTCTCTGTGGCCTACTATCACTCTGTTCATTTTATTTCCTGCCATCATTATGTTTGAAAAGGTCTCCTCTTACGCACATGAGCCTGATCCAAGGCCTATAGAAGACAAAAGAAATACTTCATTGACTTTGATCAGGCCCCACATGACCATATATGAAAGACCCATAATAGTACACAAGACATACAGTATTAGTACTAAGTTTTTACAAACCACACACTTAGAGATGTGGGTAGTGATCTTCAAAATATTAAATATTTTATGGTCCTTGAGAACAATATGCTATACACAGGGGAAGTGTGCCAAACAAGTAATAAGACTGGAGAGAGGAGATTATAATCAAAAGCAGGACAATACAGAAACAAAAGTAGGGTTTGTGTGGTGTGCAGATCGTAGCCGGAGTGTTTCAAGCAGTAAAGGATGTTAAAAGTTTCTTCTTGTTGTAAAACCAAGAGCTTATTACAAAGAGTATTTGGGCACGGGGATGAGGAGAAAAAAAATCTGAAAAACACAAAGGGAAATGCTTTGTTTAAAAAAAGCCTTAGCATAAAGAATGGGTGGAGTTGTAGGAGAAAATGAAGGCAGAGGTGCATGCAGAAGTAGCATGATGGAGTTCTGTAAAAATGAGAACCTTAAAGGATATTTTAGAAGAAGGGAAGCCAGAGACACTGTCAGAATAGTAGGAAAGAAAGATTTTGCAGTTATGTTTTGGATTGACTACAGGGAAGAATTTCTGTTTGGAAGAAGATTGAGATGGAAAGGATACCATAATGTGAAGTTTTGACTATTCTACCACTATACTGTTGCCAGGATGTCCGAGATCAAGTATGTGACAGTAACTGTTCTATTTTGTTCCAGACCAACTTTCAAATGGCACAAACTCCATTCGGAATACAGTACATCAAAGCTACTTCTTAAAGAGTCAAGAAGTTGCTACTGTGACAAAATACTTTTTCTCTCTTCTCAAGGAAGGACTGCTTTATCCCAGGACAATTCAAGCCTATTCTAGCCCAGGAAGTAAGGGACTATGTGTATGAAGACACTGCTGCCCCACATCACACTTATGTCACACACATGAGTTTATGAAGATAGAGGTCTATAAAAAATTACTAAACTAGTCTGAAGACATATGCTTTGTTGGAAAAAAAGCATTAGGAAAAGAAGTACAAATAACTAGGTGTTCAACATATTATTCTCAACTAAACACTGAGCTGCATACCAGTGATCAAATATCCAGAGGAACACCGTTTATACCAAGATATTTGGTTTTCACAATATATTTATTTCAATTGCTATGAGTTCAAAGAAAGATTAAATGCTTTTACTGAAATATTTGATTCAAGATTCTGTAGAAGTCATTAAAAAAATTAGTTGCCACAGATATCTGCTGCAGGTAAATGCAGACAACTGTCATTTACATTAGTAAACTGAAGACATAAGGATACGAATATATGGTTACACATTTGCTTACTTCTCCCTTAGAATATTATGTAAGTCAAAAAAATTTAAAGACAATAATATTAAAAATTACTAATACTCCTTCACCTGTTAATGTTTTTCATACTCTGACAGAGTAAAGATTGTCTGCAAGTCAGCATTTTGACTTTCATACCAACTTACTCTTACATTGATCTTGCTGTTTCAGAGTAGTTTTGGTTTGATCCTACTTAAGAGACAGCATTTTGTCATTTTAACATACAAATACATAACAGCACTAAAATATATATGCTCAGCTCTGTGTGAGTGCTCTAGAGGGAAGCAAGAGTGGACAGAAAACTTTCCATACAAAATACCCACAGAGTGGGGTATGCCAAAGTACAGTGCCAAACACTGCAACATGCAAGAGACCAGCTAGCACAGACTGATTTTGGTGCACAGACTGACTGTGGAAGGGACATGGTCCTACCACACTGTGCATGCTATGATGGCTGAGCTGAAAGTAAGCACTACTTAAATCTCCCCAAAAAGTTATAGTAAGGGGAATACTATCTGTTCACACTCTGTCCAGCACTAAGGAGGCTTTATATTTTCATAAGCACAAAGCATTCTGATACTACTGTTCAAGCTGCACACCTCCTCCAAGAAGCTCAGCTGCACAATAAGCATCGGCTCCATAAGAAGGTTCATAATTTTCAAGTCACAGATGAGGTAGGAAATTACCACGGCTGCAGTTCTCATTTTGGGGGCCTCTTTTCAATGTCTTCTGTCACAGAAAAACCTATAATGGATTTGGGGGCAGGGGAGAAGGAACAGGACAGAAGAGGCAATAGGGTAAATGGGTGTCCCTGTAATTTGTGCACTAAAAAGCACATTTCACTGCTGGCTTAAACAATTCAGCTTCTATCTTAAATAAAGCGATGTCCAATTATGCCATAGGTGGATTTGACCTAAGCTGTGAAATGATGCCCAAACAGCCAATTTATGAATGGGAAGAAATGACACACATATGATGATGTTCTCTGTATGCATTTTTGTGTGAATAACCCACCTCTTATACATATCCAGCAATCATCTTTCTTACTGTGTTTCGCAAGTTCTTCTTCAGTCACTTTAATTAATTGTCCTTTCAATCCAGCTAAGTCTTTTCCACTTTTAGTTAGTCGAGTCCAGTCCATAAGACTTCTGCCTGGTTTTAAAGGTACCTAAAAAGTAAAATGTATGCTAACATTGTAAAATGCTAAAGGAAAAGTGAGACAGGGTGGATGAGGTAATATCTTTTATTGGAAAAGTACATATCCAAAAGACTACTTTGTTTTGTTTTACAAGGAGGGTATGGATAGAGTGAAGGCAATCTTGTTCGTTTTCTCTGCTCCTACTGGGAACCCACACAAACCAAAGCGAAACTACTTCGGACAGCTCCCTACTTACTCTGGGCAAGTGGCATTCTCTGCACTCTCTCCATGCTCTTTCAATTCTACCCTTCTACTGCCAATATGGGCATCCAATGGGTGGATATTTGTCCACAACAAACTGGACTGAAGATATCAAATCTTCATGGCAATAAGTTAAGAATCACATCAGTTTCATTCTGCTGCTGGCTGGGAAGTCTAGGAGTAGCAAAAGAAATAGAGCTATTCACAGAATGAAGGGAGTCAAGAACACAGTTTAGGGAGAGGTAGAGTATTACACATACACCCTTCACAGCAATCAGAAAGTGAACTTTCCAGCAAACTGTAGCAGCTCAAGAAGAGACAGATACATCTATTCCTCCTCTCTTATAGCAGCCAGAGTACTTCTTCAAGTTCAGTCACTGACTGACCCAAAAAACCCCTAAAAGATAAAACCCCTAAGTAAGGTCCAGGGACATCATCTTAGCAGGACCTTCCTATTCCCAAAAGTTAGAGATGAGGATGGCTTCTTTCCTGGGCACTGATTTTTAACACCCTTAATATTGATCTGTGCCTAGCGGGTTTAATCCACTGGTCAAATTTGCAAGCCCTACATATGGCGGAAGACGTGAAAGAGCAGAGACAGAAGGAGATGGAACAAAAGGGAAGACTGGAGAATACTACATAGGGGATCAGAATTTAAACTGTATATGGCCAAAATTTTCATATATTAGATGCCTATAGTTAGGCTCCTAAATAAATTGAGCCTGATTTTAAAAAACACTGAGCACGCCTAGCTCCTATCAAACCCAACAAGAGTCGAGAGCATCAGGGCTTTTGAAAGCAAACATCCTCATCTAGAGTTTGAACTTCAAAATGTGAACTTAGCAGCAGCAGAAGAGCTATGCTTCATGAATACTGAGATAACCTAGAAAGTTTACCAAAGAACTGATAGCTGTCATCTTCCTATAAAGAGAAATAAAAGTTTTCTCGAACCATAAAGCTGTGTAGATACCTAACCTACCTAACAATCTGATCTTATCATTGTTACCCATGTCCCTCCTAACCCTTCCGTATTATTAGAGTGTAAAACTTGAAACAAAAATGCAACAAGTAAGCATGAGCTCCTAAAGTAAGGGAATAAGCATAAGCTCCTAAGGGCAGGGAATGTATGTTGGTTCCACCAATACATGCAAGCTAAAATTAAATAAGAAAAAAAAAAGCATGAATTCAACATTAAAGTAAAAGAATTAAGTCAGGAATTCCCAGAAGATAATTTCATAGCGTATACATTCATAAATACCACATATACGTTTAGATTTAACAAAAAAAGCTAAAAGGAAATAATACATATGGGTTATGGTTAACAGAGGAATTGCCATACTGGATCAGACTGGCAATCTACCTAGTCTTGCATTCTATCTCTGACAGTCACCTGTAGAGTGACCAGATGTCCCAATTTTATAGGGACAGTCCCAATATTAGGGGTTTAGTCTTATATAGGTGCCTATTACCTCCCACCCCATCCCGATTTTTCACACTTGCCATCTGGTCACCCTACCTGTGTCAGATGCTTCAAAGGAAGTTGCAAAAACCTTGAACTGGGCAATTATAGAGCAGCCAGTCCATAGGGCAAGTGTCCTCCTTAGCTTATGCCCTGCAGCATAAGGGTATAGATATTTAACCTTATAAAATTATTAAAAATACAATAGTGCAACTGGGGACTATCTTCATTACATACAAGGTGCCAAAGCCTGCTATGTTCATGGACTTGATGTCTTGCAGCAATGAGCCCCATAGGTCAATAATACTTCTGTCCCTTAAGCAGAGGTGTTCACTGATGCGCCCGTAACTTCCACTTTCCTTTTGGAAGTTCTGAAGTTGTCCTTTCCTGCCCCTTACAGCCAAGTTGCACTACAGCTACCTATACACTCATTTAAAGCCGGAGCTGCACCCCTGGCGCGTACTTTCCCCAGCTCACACACAAGCGGGAGGCGCCGGATCCCGAAGGGCGCGGGGGCGAGGACACAGCTGGCTCCAAACACGCCAGCACAGGACCGTGTCTCCAGGGCCCCGGGGTGGCGGCAACAGCAGCAGCAGCAGCCGCCTGCCCGCTACTTCGGGCCCGGTTCGGTTCGACAGCACCGCCGGGCTGCTGCCCTGCCTGGCTCCGGGGGGAGGAGGGGGGGGCGCCCCGCGGTACTTCACCGGTCCGGGACGGAGCCGAGCGACACACGCCCCGGGGCGCACGGCTCAGGCTCCGCGGCCGGCTCCGCACAACGCCCCCCGCCGCGGAGCCCGGACCCCGTACCCCGGCGCGCACAGCCCAGCGCCCCGCCACCGCCAGGAAGGCCGGAGGCAGCCGCCAGCCCGGCCCGGCCCGTACCTTGCTGCGCCCCCCCAGAGCCGCCCGCTGCTGGGAGCCGGGCGCAGGGAAAGCCTGCGCGGGGACGTTCAGCATCCTCCTGCCCCGGCGCCGCCGGCCGGCCGGCCGCCCTCAAGCCCAGCTCCAGCGGTCGCGGCGCCGCCGCCCGCTTAATCCGGGTTCGGGGAGTCGGGCCCTGACTCCGCCGGGCCCTGGTCACTCCCACCGCCGAGGGGACTGCGCAGGCGCAGGGCCCGGAGCGGGGAGGAGGGGCAAGCGACCCCGCCTTCCCGGAAGTTCCCGCCAGGGAGCCCCGCGCGGCGCGCGCGCGCACCCCACCCCTGCCCCGCCCTCTCAGGTAGGGTCGGAGCCGCGCAAGGACACAAACTCGAACTCTCCGCTGCTGCCGCGCTGCGCTGGTCCCGCGAGACCTGCCGCCATTCTGCGCCCCTCCCTTCTCTCCCTCGTCTCGGGGCACAACTTCCACGTTCCACCTTGCTGCTGCGTTGGGACTTGGACGCTTGTCCCCCTGGTGCATTGTGCCTTGGTGCCCCTGGGACACCGGCTCTTGTAAAGCAGACCACAGCCTGGTTAATAGCTGAAAGTGGCCAAGACCTCATGTCCCTGGAATGCCTGCCACTCGGCAGCACAATGCCTACCACCCCTCACAGGATTGGGCTCTGGATGTCATAGAACCATAGGATTAGAAGGGCCTGAAAGGGTCAACTAGTCTAACCCCCAAGCAAGATGCAGGATTTGTTGTGGCTAAACCATCCAAAACAGATGGCTTGGATGGTTTAGATATTCGGATTGGAAGTTCCCGCTAAGTGCAAAATATTGTCCTTATTGAAGTATTATCAAAAGTGAATGAGATGTCATAAAAAATCTAAGCTTGCATACCACTCAGGAGGTAGAAAAAAAGAGCTATTTGCATTCGTATGGAGGAGAGAGAAAACCTGAGCATGATGCGGAAACAGTCCACCACTGAATCAAATTTAAGGTCCACAATCAGGCATTATAACTTTGACTTTTTTTTCAAGTGACCTTGAGATACAGTATAAAACAGAGAACAGTGAGCTCTACTAATAGGCTGCAGCACAGTTTCCCAAATTTTTGAAAGCAGAAAGAAAATTAAACCAGTCATACTCAACTTCAGCACCAAAACGAGTCTCAGGAAGAGAAGATTGCATAGATCTTCCTAATCTTCCCTCTTCTTTCTTACATGTTTAGCTGAACAGTATAATTGTTAATGTTGATGCTTGAAGTATCATCATGGACATCTGAATTGAACACACATTGAAATCAGTAGGGTAGTTCACATCTCATATTTATTGCTTCATAGTCTCTGGAAATTCTAGCTGTCACAACCAGCCCACATTTTGATGGTTTTCAAATGGAGGAAATGGACCAGGTGTACAAACAACATTTTATTGAAGGGTCTGATTCTGCTATCATTGCACCGTGTTGTACCTTTACTCTGTGAGTAATTTCAAGGGAAGCACTCACAGAGCACAGTACTGTTTATCATGAGTGCAGGTGGCAGACTTGGGCTCCAAATGATTATTCAGCTATAACTTATTTTCATTTACAGCTGTCTTCACATTTGCAGGCATGAATGACTGAGTATCTCAGACCAAATTCTGCTTGTAGCTGTAGCCTTGGAACCCCATTAGTAACAGCACAATTTTGTCTTTACTTCTTTCTGTTGTCTGGTTTACGTGCATGATCAGTAACTATTTTTATGCTATATTCAGCAATATAAACTCATGTATCTGAGAGAGTGAGATTGAGTTCTTAAGCCTAAATTCTGTCCATGGGTGTGGCCCACAGCAGAATGCAGTCCCTAATGTATACACTGAAAAAGCTATGTTGTTTATCTTCTTTTTTAACTGTTTGCTTCTGTGCACATGCATGCAATTTCATTTCAACAGTAAGTGTATGATCTAAGAATATTTGTTCCAGATTAGAGGCATGTCAAGTAATTAATGTGCCCCAACTAAGCTATAAAGAAAACTCATTATGTAGCCACTCTGTTGGACATTTCTCCAAGCAATTGCACCATTTTTACACTAGAGAAGTCAATAAAGTGACATCATCATACAATTGGTGTAAAAGAGAGAAGAATCAAGTACCTTGTTTTAAAATTGAAATTTGGGAATGTGTCAGTTATGGACTACAAAGTATAGAAGCTAGAACTATAATACATTAAATGTGTATCACAACAGGCTTCATAAGAATAATAAAATATTCAACTGTTTTAAGAAATTCACATTGATACCTTTTCTCCCTTAAAAACAAAAACTTAATCCTTAGAATAGAAAGGTAAAGACAAAAGTACTATCACATTTACAAAATATTTCAATTTTTTATTAAGAATAAAACTTACATACAAATAAATTATTTTAAAAAATACTATGATACATTTTTACATCTAGTTTAAATTAGAAAGTTGTAGAAAGTTAGCACTCCCTGTAATTAGCACTCTGATTCTATTCCCGAATCTTGCTCCAGTTCAACATCGTCATTGTCACTATCTGAATCTTCATAAAAGGAAATTGTGGCTTGAACAGGGAAGTTTTTCAGAAGTGCTTCAGCTTCTTGGTATAAGTAATCATAGCACCTTGACTTAGGCCAAAATAGTCTGAAACAAATATACAATATTCTTTATTTATTTATTATTGTTTGATATTATTAGATATTTGTGTTTCTTGTCTGTCAGCCTCTGAGGACAGGAAAGTCTTCTGGTTTTCTGACAGACATCAACTCTCCTCCAGCACCTACACAACTATCACTTGCTGAATCAGCACTAGAAAAGGTTTCTCTTATCTGAATATCTAATACATATTTTGAAATTAAAAATTTGTCAAAAACACAGATCCAATAGAAGTCTCAAATATTCTACCATCCAATATGTAGTATCAAACACTAACCTGAAGCCTGAGATCCACTTCTGTACTCAGGCTGCTACCTGATTAACTGAGGTTCTGGGATGTGGTCCAATGATTATTTAAGTCATTGGAAAAATGAACATGAATTATGTGGATTGCTTTGTTATTGAGGGCCATATTCTCCTCTCATACCAGTGCAAATCAGGATCAACTTTACTGAAGTTCCTGGTGTTACAAATGGTGTAAATCTGATGTAAGAAGAGAATCGGGCCCATGGATTTTACCAACAGTTTTACTCCAAAAGAAAAATCAGTAGGCCTGATTTTCTTCTCACACCATGTTTACACTTGTGTGACTTCTTTTTCTTCAGAGATCCTGATTACACCAGAGTATGTAACATGAATTGGGTTCAGTGTTTGCAAAGATGGAGAAAAGGGAATAATATAGTTTAAATGTCAGTTGAGAGCTATATAGTTTGCTTTGTGTTTGGTGTATTATTTACATGCATTCTGTATGTACAGTATGCAAACTTTTTCATTTTTGATAGTATAACTAGATTTATATACATTTACAATAAAACAGAGTTGAAAGAAATCATTCAGAGCAAGACTAACTTCTTAAGATGAAACTAAAACCTGTTTGTTTGTTTTTTTGCTCACTTGTGGATAATATGCAACTTGTACCCTGTGGGTCTATTTTTTCAGATTTGTCTCCGTTATTGTACCCGCAGATTATAAACACAAATAATGACAATTAGACCTTTTACTACCTTATTGACAGGGGAATTGAACTAATGTAATTTACACTATCAACTAATCACAACAAATTGTAGGCAAAAACGGGAGGCCAGTTTAAAAATAAAAGAAATGAGGAAATAAGTCTCCAGAGATAAATGGACAGTACACTAACCACTTTGTCACCAGCACCAAATATATTCCCCGTGTAAATATTAACAAACACTATCACATATCATCCATAACAGAAACAAATAAAAATATCAGAGGAGGTTTTTTTACTTATACAGAAATACTTTCTAAGTCAGTTGTAAGTAATGAATTGTTCTAGGCAACATCTTCTTACCAACATCTTTTTCACTCAAGTACTCAGTATCACATTTCCTGTTCACGTTTAGTGTGTAAAACCACAATCCTGCAGAGATTCTCACACATACTTGCATGTAAGTAGTCCCACTGAGGTCAATACAATTACTTGTGTATAGCTAAACACATCTCGGTGTTCACAAGATCGGGTCTAAATTTGTGAGCACTTGTGTCCTACCAAAAATACTAATTTATGTCATTACATTATTTCTTCCTAAATCATCTGGATACCATAATGACTAGTTCTCATTATATGCAACAGATAGATCCCCTACGGTTTCAGCTATAGTAATCTTCTTTACTTCCAGACCAGAGCTGTTAGTGGAGGTGTGTCCTATCAAACTGTCAAGTTCAACCTCAGGGATGAGTGAGGAGAGTTCTGTTTGTAAAGTGTAAAATGCTTTTGGATCTTCTGGAATAAAAGCAGCTTTATAAATGCAAGGTATCATTAGTATGATAGTTTTTAACATTTATTTTGGTAGGCCACAATCCAGCAAAGCACTTAAGCACCTGCATACCTTTAAACATGTAAGTACTCAGTCATTGATATCAATAGGACTACTCACACATTTAAAAGTAAGCAACTGCTTTGCTGGACTGGGGCTATAATGCACAACACATTTCTGGAAAAGGTTACTGTACTCTTTGCTCAAGTGGTTTCAGACCATCTAATGTATATACAGCCACAAATACAT
This sequence comes from Emydura macquarii macquarii, assembly GCF_026122565.2. Taxonomy (NCBI): domain Eukaryota; kingdom Metazoa; phylum Chordata; order Testudines; family Chelidae; genus Emydura; species Emydura macquarii. The sequence continues at coordinate 3,161,220 of NW_027132434.1, forward strand.
TTGGTGGTATAGGGGGAGACTAGAGGCCATAAAGACTGCTTCAAAAGCATGACATCTGTAAAACTAATTATCAAGAGGGTCACTCCTTGGAAGCACTAGAGAGCCTGTTATTCTGTGAATAGCAACTTACCTTACTGGATGTGTATATTGGGTAGGTTTTCCTGAGGTTTCTGTCATCCCATATGGACTATACGGCTAGGAATTGAGAAGAGGAGACAAAATTTACTCCACACGTGTTAATTATAACATGGCAAACAGTAGAGGTTAATCTACTGCACTAGTCAGTATTCTGGGTTTATTAAACTACACATTGCCGGTTAACCTCAGAAACGCCCTTCACAACTGCTGCACTGATCATTTTCCAAACAACCATTTTTAAGGAGGATCGATAGTTTGTTGCTTTTGGGTTTTTTCATTTTAATTTCTTTAAAAACTCACATCCCTGCATGGCGTCCTGACCGTTTCAGATGGAAAAGAACCTGCTTGGTCTTCTCCATCTCCCTGCCAAGGCAGCATTATTGGCAGATTTGAGACACTCACCACACTTTGATTTCGTCTCAGCTGTCTCTCTGCATCTCTCTGGGTGGGGATCCAAGGTCTCCAGAATTCCCCGGACCTGCAGAATCAAGGAAACAGCCTGTTAAATAGAGATGAACACTCACCTAACTCTAGGCGGGTTGCTCAGTTTCCGCAGAGCTCTCAGTGGAAGTGGAACAGGGGAAACCAGGCTCCTGAGCACAAGCGCAATTGATCTGGTGGAAGGAGGGCGCGGCGGATGCGCTGAGCTGGAGGAAGTGCGGATACCCGTGTTGTCCTTTGGAACGTCTCCGGTACCTAAACCCCCTCAGTGGAGGGCAGCAGCAGCAGATGTGTGCGCTCTCCATGCTTCGCCGCTGCAGCACGGGATCCGGACGCGGGAGTGGTGCTGCTTCGCCGACGATCCTGAAGTAGATCAGTTCTCCTGCTAGCCCGAGGTCGAGGGGCTTTTATATTCCCTGGCTAATGACTCTTTAGGAGTCCACCTCCTTCCTTTCATTTGCTAGTGAGATAAACAAAAAGGCTACGCGTGAATCAGTGTAAACAAGGAGCGTGGACGCGTGCAAGTCCCAAATGGCCCAGGGAGAGATTTGGCAAGTCGGTGTTAATCACACTTGAACAGACGCGGCTGCTGTCATGAAAAAAAAAACAAAAACCCACGCTTGGGCTGTGAAATAGCCAGTGTGGGAAAAAGAGACTCTCCCAGTTTCGTGTACTTTTCGCAATAAAGGTTGGTGCTGGAAAAAACGGACGCACTGTCCTCACTCCTTACCACTGAGGGGAATAAAATACCCACCACTTTTGGGGCAAAAATACCTGTCTGCTTGACTAAGAGCTTTCCTTACAGCTAAGGATCTAATCCATTCTGCGGTAGCTGAAATAAAGGAACAGAAAATGAAACACGAGGCCTTTAAAAATGGTATTGATTTATTCGCTTAATAACAAAACACACTTAGAAATTATATCAAATGCTATCCCTTCTTCAAGTCTCTGATATATGAAATATTTCAACGCATGATTTGATTTACTTTATGCATTAATTCATTTTTTTTATCAACAGCTATCCCTTTCAAAGCAACTCTCACATGTAAACTGCCAGTATGCAATCTTATCTAGCCACAGTGTAGCGTCTGTAAAAAACATACTTTTAAAAAATGCATTTTGGCGATTTCAAGGGCAGTACCAGTCAGTCTCATACACAGTGCTGACAGACAAAGGAATTTCACCTGGCGATGGTGGAGAATGTGACGTGTCCAGTAGGGGAATGTCTTTGCATTGTAGTACGATCCTAATTCACTGCACTTATTATTAGTAAATATTTACCTTCTTAACCAAGGGAAAAAAACTACTCTGCACTTTATATATTTCCCATCGGATATCAACAATTCTTTTAATTTATGGGAGTTTCTTAAAATATAGGATATATCCCGCCCAATCACCACCCCCAAAGGACTACATGCATCCAGACCATTAATTCATTCTCTCTTATATAGCAATGATGCTATTCCAATGCACAGCTACCAATCATTTTAAAAAGGTAAGCTGTGCAATAGCAGCACGTGGTCCTAAATGGCCAGGCTTTTAAACTACAATCCATCTCTTTTCCCTACTTCACAGGATGTTGCGAGGCTGCATTTAATACCGTAGGTCAGATGGTGCAAGCAATGAGCATTAACAGAAGAGCCAGTAAAGAACACTTTTGTGGGGTTCAAAGAGCAGGAACTCAGATAGAGTTCCTCGTGGTCTGGGAGTAGGTGCTTCAACAGCAGCTCTGCCACCCTTTGAAAGGGTGTGGCATGCACTCCTTTCCTTATTGGGTCAGTCCTGCTAACTGGAGCATACGCAGCCCCCAAAATGATGGAATATAATCAGTGATCCAACCAGAAGGCATGTCTGCACCCTGTGCCCTGCTCCCTTTGGGGAGGCTATTGCCTTTCTGGAGCTAGTCAGAAGCAGTGTTCTGCCCAGGAGTAGATATGGGTAGAAATTTCCTTGTGCACTTTCCACTGTGCCCTGGATATGATGCAGTTCACCCTACTTAATTCACAGCAGTATGTGTAAAATGTTTATATTGGTAGCTCTATGCTAAGTGCTGTCAAATTAGTCAATGTTTGTTAGGTCTGTAATTTTTCCCCCCAGAGCTCCAAGTCAGAAATGTGGATAGAGACTTAATATCTTTCTGCTATTTAACCAGTGAAAAAAGAAAGCAATGCTCTTACAGTGAAAGAGAAATAAATTACATAGTCTATGCCTTTAACCTTCTGCACATTTGTGATGTGCTCTGCTCAGATCACCTTCATGTATTAGATCACTGGGTGTATGCCATCAGTAGATTGGAGCTGTTGATTGGGTTCTAAGAGGATATATGAGTCAATCAAATTTTGAATCAAAAGATGTTTTTAGCATAAAAAATGATACACTGATGACACAAAAGATCATTTATAGATTCTAAGGCCAGAAGGGACCATTGTAAACATTTAGTCTGATCTGTTGAATAACACAGGCTATATAATTTTCTAATTTCATTAAGGATAAGAAGTCAAACATTTGAAGTATAAGATTCCCACAGTAACTGCAGAACTGCAACATATGTAGTTATTTGAAAATTTTCCCCCTCCTATAGTGGACAAGTTGAAATGGTTAAAACTAGACTAGACAAAGTTGTCATACTACATTGTAGTACATACCAATCCTATATCCTCAGGTATGGCACTGGACAAGATGAGGACATTAATCAGTTACTTGAGCGTGTGATCATAAGCCAAATTCTCTCTTTTTTTCCTCAGCATAGAACAACCTATAGTTAGTGCATAAAATCAGATGCCTAAAGACTGTCTGATGGTAGCATACATTTTTGCATGACTGACGTGAAAACCCATTTTTGTAGCTCACACTTAAGTTCTGAGACAATCATTAACATAAGTGTCAGAGTAGAAGAAAGAGATGGACACTAGTTTGTCTGCAGAAGAAAAATAGAAAAGAATCTCTCTCAAAACAGCAGAGATGAAAAGCCACAGTTCATCAATTAGATAACAGTATTATTTATTTGGTAAATTACCAAGATGAGCCATCTTGTCTACAGACAGAGATGTTGAAGAGGGGATGCACAGTTCAAATAAAAAAACCAAAACAAAGTTGGGTTCCTTTGCTCTGGTGACCCTTAGTTGCCCCAGGGTTCAGAGTTCTTTTTAGTACCTGACCTGTATGAGAAAACCTCTTAAGAAAAGAGTGACTTACAACTTATAAAGCAAACTGAAACACAGAGGTGTTGAAGAGATGAGGAGAAAATAATGACCAGCAGATGTTGTTGTCACCTTGTGCTTACATGCCTTGTAGTTTTGCGGTGCAGTCCCATTTATTAAGAGAAAATTATTTTTGCAATAATACTTTACTATGACTGACCTAATGGAAAGAAGGTTCTACCTAAACTGGAGTATGACTGGGTATTGTTAAACAGAGAATGGAAGAATAACTTCATTTCCTGTCCTAGGCCCCATTGCTTTCCTCATATGTGTCACACAGAAGAAAGCAAAGGAATGTTAGCTACATAGCAATGCATCCATGGGACAATGACTTGTCTACTCTAGACACGAACCATGTTAAAACCATGCTGCAATAGCTATACAACCATTTAAGGAATAGTGGTCAAGAATGGTTGACAAAACTATATATAACCTTTTTAATTTGGTGGGACTGGAAGCCAGCATAGTTCTGACTGCAATGTGAAGAGATTCTTTGTGACTGAGGCTGATTCACTCATTAATTATCACCTAATCAAATTAACACAGTTTTTTCTCTTTGTATACCTCAGATATTAGATCTGTTTCAGATATTTGTAACACAGATTTTTTAAAATAAACAATAGGAATATTGGACCAGATGGTGCTCTCAGTTTCACCTATATAACTCCAGGGGTAAGTCTAACAGAGTCTTAGTCTAATAACTCTAATTGTCATGATCTAATACATTCTGCTTTAAAAATAGAAAGGACCAGAAACTAACAAATGAAGCTTTTCTACTTTTTAAATAAATAAAAACAAAACATTCTCAGGAATTATATTAAATGCCACATCTTCCAAAAGTCTCTAATATATAGAATATATCAGCATTAAGGGTTTATTTATTTTTAACAGCTCTCACTTTCAAAGCAGCTGTAAATGTAAATTTACAGCATTCAATCTAATTCAGCCACAGTGCAATTTTTATAAAAAATACTATTAAAATTTAATTAAAAAAATTTTCCAGAGCAGAACAAGTCACTCTAATAGAATTATTCTGGATTCACACCAATGCAACTGAGAATACAATTTAGCTCTGCATATGAAGCAGATATTTATCAGCAGCAAAGAGTAATTCAGTCACTGAAATTGATTTGAAATACTTATATACCTTTTAGCAATTCAACAACTTGTAATGTAATGTACTTTTAATAGAACACACAGAAGAGCAAACACCAAGGTCTGGGCAGATTTGAGTTTGTTATTACAAACAAGGAACGTGTTCCCAAATGGCTCAGAGCAAGATTTGACAACACAGTGCTAGTCACACTTGGACATGGGAATAGCTGGACTGAAAACATTCAGCTGGCTTCATATAAGACTGTCTGTGAGCAGCAATGGATACCTCTTGAGTATTAATAAAACATAATGCATTATGTAAAGTCTGTTGTACCAGTTTACATGTGAAATATATGGACCTGGCCCTACAGACCTTATTTATATAGTCAGAGTTCTATATAAATTGAGGACTGCAGGATCAGGTCTAATGTAATTAGCTTGTCACTTTTCTATTGGCTAAGATTGTGTTGGCTGGGGAAACCCTGATTACAGGAGAAAACACTGTCCTAGTAATTGGTAGTTTATAGCTCAGTTCCATTTTCATGTTATTAGTTTTGATAAAATTTTGAAAGATTTTAAAAATCAGGTGTGTGCCTAATTTATTCATGCAGATATCTAGTGTGTGTACACAAATAAGGCACTTGTTTACACATATGGCCAGTTAGGTGGTTAGTCATGTGTGCATGAAAATTCTTGATTCATGTGCACATTTGAGATTTGCACGTATAAATGAGGTGCATATAAATGTATGTATGCAATTACACCTGCCTCACTGAAAATCTGGTACTAAGGTACATTAACATCAGATTATTTTTCTTTGCAGATATGGAAATAAGTGCATAGTTTTCCTATATACTTTGAAAACAAGATATTATTTTACAAAGAACAACACATAATGTGTTAACAACCCTGCCACCCTGACAAATATTTTGTATTGATGAAAAATTTCCAGAATATTATTAAAATATCCAAATCTGGGCTAAAGTCTAGGTGGTGCTCTGCATTTCCTGTGAGGTGGAAGTTTTGTCCCTAAGTACAATGAAATCATGATTTGGCCCTAAATACATTAATGAAACTAAAAGGTAATTTTGGTTTTGAAAGAAGAATAAGATTCAGTGAACAAATCAATCCACTCAAGTTATTTATGGCTGTAAATTGCTGCTTCCCCTCTTGTAAGGAGCTTACTTGTCCTCTTGCTGTTGTCATATTTTCTCCTACTAATTTATGACTTTGACAGGGCCCTCAATCATTCAATACTTGTTCCTGATTCAAAATATCTGTTTATGCCTTTGACTTAATGTAGCATAAACATTATCAGCCAAGACCTCTTGTTTCCATACTCCTGCTACTGTTAGTTGGAATATATTGACACATCAATAATCTGTTATAGTTTATATATTGTTTGATACAAACAATTGAAATGCATTTCTATGTATTTCTTTGAAATAACCAGTGATATATTTCTGGCCCAGAGGATAAGACAGAGTTCATTTTATCTCATCATGCTTTGCAATCCTTCAAATAAACCCTCTAGACTTGAATGCAAGCTGCTAATCTTAGTTAAAACCTGAGCTGCTCTGTCTTCATTTTATTTTAACCTGAAATAGCTAACACGAGTTAAGAAGACACCTTTTATTGCAATGAAGACATACCCTTTAGTTATGCAGCATCAGTATGACCAATACACATAATACAATAACTTCAATGCACTACACAACTGTATGTCTTCTGTAGGATGGCGAGTGCTGTCAACTCCCATAAGCATCGGTTGCAAGTGCTCAGTTCCTCTTGCAACTTGTCCCAAGATAATATATAAAAAGCTCTAATACAAAGTCTTATACTCATGGCTAGATTCCACAGTGTGGAGGAGGAAGCTACCTGATTCAAATGAAAAGGGAGCAAGAGTCTGTGGGAACCAGGGAAGGGGTCAGAGGAATAGATTGGGACAAGGAGCCTGGATTGGGAGGCAGGTGGAAACTGGTTCTGGAGACTGACAGGAGTGAGGAGTGGGAAACTGGAGTTGAGGACAATGGGACTGGATGGACAAGGAGATTCAGCGCTAGGGCAGAGACTGAGACTGGGATCCAGGGACAAAGAATGGGACTGGCTGGGCATGAAGACTGGTACTAGGAGCCAGAGAGGGGAATGGGAGTCAGTAGGCAGTGGGGAGAGACTGAGATCAGATGAGAAGCAGGAGGTGGGGTGGAAACGGGAGTTGGCTAGGTGAAGAGACTGGGGACCCGGAGGTGGGGGACAGTGGGACACTAGAGAAATGGTTGGGAGTGAGGGTGTAGCTCATAGAACTAGCTTTAGCCTTGTATTTTACTCAGCAGTAACACAGGTACCTACAGGCCTTGATCATGTGAGGCGTGAGTTTAAGCGGTTAGCATGAGGCTTTGAGGCCTATGAACTTCAGTACGGATAGGTGGCCCAACAGTCACTCTGAGTTTTGGGAAACTGAGAAAGATGTTTTTAAGGGAGAAGTTTGTACGAAATTATGCCAGGTAACCGTGAGAACATTGAACTGATAGTAGGCTTGGATATTTTAGGAGAGAATATTGGCAAATGCTTAACTGTTAACTTGCCTTGGCAACGAATTGACATATATGGTAATAATTAGGGTTGCCAGGTGTCCGGTTTTTGACCAGGAAGTCAGAAAAGGAACCTAGCAATGTCCAGTCAGCACAGCTGGCAGTAACCAGCCTCCGCCACGAAGGGAAGGGTAGAGCAGCTGCCACTGCTTGTGCCTGGAAGAGCACTCTCAGGAAGTGCCCAGTTCAGACAGAGAGAGGTACAAACGGCTCCCCCACCCTGCACCAGTCACCCCCCACCCCACCCGCAGAGGACAGCTCCTTCTCCCCTGCTCTGCTCCAGTCACCCCACAGCCCCAGAGCGTGGCTCCCTCTCCCCTGCTCTGCCCCAGTCACCCCCCACCCCCGGAACGCGGCTCTGCCTCCCCTGCTCTGCGCCAGTCACCCCACCCCATGCGACTCCCCTGTCCTACCCGTCACCCCCTAGCCCCAGAGTGTGGCTCTCTCTCCCCCATCTTACCCCAATCACTCACCCCTGTAGCATGGCTCTCTCTTGAACATCCTGCCCCAGTCACTCCTCCACCCCTAGAGCCGTGCTCAGGTGGCAGGGAGAGTAAGGTGGAGAAAGCAGCGAGTGAGGGAGGAGAGGAGTGGGAGAACAGGGCCTTGGGGGGAAGAGGCAGAGTAGGGGTGGTACCTTGGGGGAAAAGGCAGAGCAGGGCTGGGGTAAGTTCCAGCACTCAGTGTCCCGTTTTGGCAAATTAGAAAGTTGGCCACTCTAGTAATAACCTAAAATCATTTGAATGAATATTCATGACAGGTCCTAGTCCCTATAATAGGTCATACCACCATGTAAGAAGGATCGTGGGACGATCAGTCAGTCAATTTTGATCTGTATCATTGGGCCTGTTTGGAATGCCAGAGACAGAGCAGGACCTTTGTCTCTTACCATCAGATCACTAAGAAAGGATGTGAGTATATATGTGAAGAAGGGTATAAGATACTGCTTTAACTCTGTATTTTTGCTATCTTTTTGTGCGGTTTGGAGTGTTTGTGTCTTTACTTTGTGCTAATAAAAGTTTCTTACAGCTTTGCTGTGCCCTCACTGTGAGTGTCTTCATTGTGCCACCAGGGTTCCCAACCAGATATCAAACTGGATAATCTTGATGTTGTTGTGCCAGATTCTGGGACTAGAACTCTATAGTCTCCCAGCTCTTTAAATCAGAATGAATTGGAAATCACTAATAATTTAAACCATTAAAGAATTGGGCAACAATGAGGAGACAGTGACATGGAGTCTGGAGGGCTGAAACGAAGACTTGCTGAGCAAGGAGACTGAGGTGGGGATGAGAAGCCTGAAGATTGAAGACTGAGATTGGCTAAATTAATAGAATGGGGGTGAGATTGAGAAATCAGAGGTAGGGAGGGGAAGAGACAAGACTGGGACATGGACAGGTTGGAGAAGATGGGGCAGAAAGGTTCAAACTTTGGGGGAAACAGGCAGAAGTGTCTGTGTTCACTTGAGCGCACTCCCCTCTAGAGCCTGGAATGGAATCAAAGATCCCTGAGTCTCACTATTCCTCTGCGGGCAGCAAGTATCTGTGTAACCCCCTGGCAGAGTGTATGTTTTATCCCGCTCTACTGCTCATGCACATAAAGGATGGCAACCTATTATTGCTATCATTTATTCTGTTAGTTCAAGTGGCAGAAGTCTATGAAGTGGATCAAAAGGTCCAATCCTGCTGATGAACCATCTGGGTGTCAATATGATGCCATGAGATGGAATTTCTGTTGTGCCCCCCCCCCCACCCCCCAAACCTAGGAAGTTACTCACAAAACAACCCTGTTTAAATAAGAATATTAAGGTTGCAAAGCCAAGCACTCAAAAGTTAGGAAATGCCAGAATAAAGGTTGCTTGTGCATAGGATGATTCTGTTTTGGAGATGAATCGGGGTTGTATAGTGAAGACAGATGTTTTTTGCAGGACCCCTGTCTCATTTGTTGCTAAAGTTGGAAGATGTATAATGAATGAAGCAGTAAGAGAAATGATCTCATGGTTACGGCAGTTGAATGTAGCTCTGGAGAACTGATTCTCTTTCTGCCTGTGCCACAGAGTTCCTATGTGATGCTAGGCTAATTGCTAAAACCAAACTTTTCATAGTCATTAATTGTGTGTTCCTCATGTGATAGTTGGTATTTGTTGGAAGTGTCACCTACTGGTTGGAGGGAGAGTCAGTCCATACTTAATGCAGAGGGGGATTGGTAGGGGAGCTCAGTCCCCTCCCCAACTCAAGCAGGCTGTGACCCAGGGTTATCAAAGGTCCAGTACCCAGAAGTGCCTTAGGACTGCCCTCCCTGGGCCATTTACTACCCCCTACTCTATTGTTGAAGTTTTCCAGTCTCTAGCGAAAGAGTAATAGAAAAAAAGGTACTAAATGCTACATCAGTCTGTCTGGGCCCAGCATGTAGGCTCTTCTTTTCTCAGAAAGGCTTTTGCCACAACCTTTCTCAGGAGCTCCCAGGGGAGGTCCTTCTTCCCTCCATCCTCCGCTGTCAGCCCCCTTTCTGAGCTGTCTAGCTTCCTTTAAAGCACCATCTCCATCTGGAGCATTCTCTGCAGGTGTAGGTGGACAGGGTTGCCTGGGCCCAGAGTTGCTCATTAACCCCTTCAGCCCTTGTGCAGGGTTTATATACCCCATAATACCTTACAAAGGTGACGCACGTGGGGGGTATGCGGGGGAGGGGGGTCATGTGTCCCCCTAGATTTGCTGCTTGGTTTGTACTGAGCAGGCTCACAGACTGAACCTGCTCAGTAACATCTGCTGAAGCCACTGCCCTCATTCTGCACCGTCTCCTCCCACTATTAGCAGGCATGGATCGTGTCTCATCTTCTGCCAGCCTGACTTGAGACCCTGGGGTTTGATTTGCAGAAGTGCTGCACACTCTCACTCTTGCAAGTGAAGTCAATGGGAGCTGTGCTTTGAATATATAAAGTGCGGTATAATGCTAAGTACTTTGAAGAATCAGACCTTAAGTGTCTCAAATTGGTCACTCAGAATTAGTGGATATAATTTTATTTCATTTCTCTGTACCTTGGTTTCCCATCTGTAAAATAAAGATAAGAGCATCCCCTCACCTCACAGGGCTGTTGTGAAAATAAATTAATTAATATTTCTGAAGCATTCAGATACTAAAGAATTGAGCACCATAGAAAAGCCCAAGAGGAAATTAATAATTCTGTCTTCGTAGCAGGGTTTGATTGCTGTGTCTAGTGAATAAACCATGGGCCACATACTGAACAATGAGGAGAAAACAAAACGTTGAATAGCTTGTTGGGGAACAACAAGCTGCTCATTAAGTGAACACCATATGTCTTGTGCACTGACTGAGGCAGGGATCATAGGGAAAAATAGTATATGATCATATAATTAAAGACTGTATCATAATTCATATACAGGGATCAAAATTAAGGTTGCACAGCACACCTTATCTCTGGCATTTCCTAACTTTTGAGTGCTTTACTTTGAATCTTCATAATGTTCTTTTAAAGAAGTTCTGTGTGTGCATGTGTATGTGTATTCATATTGCAATCTACCTTTCATATTCAGAGAGGTACGTTGTAAAACCTGCCCTTTTTATTCCCTTCAGAAGTGTGTATGCCTCTCTAGTGCCTGTGTATTATTTCCAAACAATATCATCCTAACTTTTCTTTTTCTTTCTTTCATCCTAACAGTTCTTTTTCGAGTATAACATACTCAAATCCATTTATTATTGTTGCTCTTGACTGTATCAGTATTATTTCTATAACCGTTATATAAAGGTGACTAGAAATGTGCTCAGTGTGGTATCTAATGTTTGGAGTCAGCATTAAGTTATGCATTCTGATTATCATAGTGCAGAATGGAAAGGTAGATGCCAAAGTAGATGACAGATAAAGTAGTTCTTGGAAAATTTTCTCTGATAGGCATTAACAATCTTAATACATGTCAATGTTTTAGACTTGATGAGCCCTATTGTAGGGGTTTTAAAGCTGTATCTTTTACAATCACTGTTATCAGTGTTTTATTGAAAGTTCTTTCCTTTGCAACTTGTGTCCACAGTCTCACCATCTTACACAGAAAGGTACAACTACTTCTCAGCTCATGCTTCTATATATACTTGTCATTCTGATTTTTTCCCCCTATTCTTTCAGATTTACTTTTTCAACTTTAGATTTTCATCATTGGTTCATTTAATCAGTTCTCCATGGGTTCCTCTGTCCAAGATATTGATGTGACAATAGAACAAAAGTACCCCAATTACATATACTTTTGTGAGTCATCTAATCAGCTCTGTGGCCTGTAGACCCTAACACAAAATAAATATTAAACATAATAAAAATAATCCTGAATTTTTTCCATGCACGAGATCCTTCTGTCTTCTCGAGTCAGTTCTTTATCCATAGATGCATAGATTCCAAGGCCAGAAGGTACCATAGTAATCATCTAGTCTGAACTCCTGTATAACCCAGGCCATAGAATTTCCCCCCCAAAATTTCTAGAGCATACATTTTAGAAAACATTCAATTTTGATTTAAAAATTACCAGTGATCTACCATGAACTTTGGAAATTGCAATTCAATGCAATAGCTCACTTCATATAATAAGTACTGCTTTTGCACCGTTTTTTGTTGAAAGCTCTTTTAGGGTGAACGATAGATAGGTAGATAGATAGATAGATAGATTCTTTTTCTTACCACCACAAAAATTTGTCAGCAATATTTGGAATGCGATCCCCTTTACAGGAGTAAATGATGACTATTTCTCATCTTGCATACAACAAATGCAAAATCTCATCAGAGATCTTTTTATGTAGATAGGAGCTTTTGACATTTTCATTTTGGAGCAATTATGAAGCAACAATTTTAAACCACAAGATATTTACAGCATATTTTCCATGTCATCACAAAGTGATTATCTTCAGTGATCATTAGATGAGCAATGTAAGAGATCACTTTTACTGAACATATCATCTGCATTAACCTGATGCTAGAAGATAAAGTATTGTTTAAAATGCCCCACATATTAACAACTGTTTGTCTAAAACAAGTGGTTTAAATAAAATTAAAAGCAACTTACATATTTATGTTTAAGGCCTGCTTAATTAATTCATTTATTTGTTATTCATGCAACATTTAGAGTGTTGGGATTCAGAGGATTTGGGCATAAAACATGGACATTTAGATTTTAATTCAGCAAAGTATTCAAGCACATGCCTAATTTTAAGCATGTCAATAATTCCATTGATTTCAGTAGGACTGCTCATGTGCTTCAGGTTAGACATATGGTTAAGCATCTTGCTGAACTGGGGCTTCACTCTCAAATGATCACTTTGAATTTGGCCCAAATCAGTAATGACTGAAAAGTAGTATCATGTAATAGTTGTGGAATGACTCATATGAAGTGGGTTGGTAGCTTCAGTTCATTTCCTATTGGACCGGTGTCTTTGTCAGAAAAATCATCATAATTGGCACCATCTTGGCAACACATGAGGGAGTCCAAGGATTGAATATGGATGGAGATGTAGAGCCTGACTCACCTTCCATTGAAGTCAGACATTCTCTCTTTTGATTTTAATGAGATCTGCATCAGATCTAAACTCCACCTCACTAATAAAGTCTGTCTCTGTAGCTCCATGTTGTGATGAAACTCACATTGGCACTGCTAATTCCATACCTGCTTTGTGGATAAATAGAAAATATCAGGCTTCAAGGCTACCACTAAATATCCTTTTAGTTATGTTTTAAAAATAATTTTACATCTTAGGTACCTTTTGAAAGAATTGTCTATGGGCCTGAACAAGAGGCATATAACAATGGAGTGGGTTATATCTGATCCCTTACATTTAACTCAGTGGGAATATTGTATGCAGAAAGATTGAAGGATCTGGCCAGCTGTGCTTGTATAAAGGAAAAGATTGCTATTTCCTTTTTCTTTTCCTTTCCACAACCCCTACTCTCCCTCATCACTATCTTTCCAAGGTAGAAGAGCAGATGCATGGCTGACTCTTTGGCAGATGAAGATGCTCTAGTACTATAATTATAATCAACATTTTTTTGTAAAACACCCACAGGCTTCTGAATGCCTAATGCATAGGGGAAGTTTTATGCATAGCTTTCAATTTCACTGCTCCTAGTCATTATCTCTAATCACTGACAGTTCATATTAAATGAATAGTTTAAAGATATTTTTATTGAATATACTGCTCATGAAAAGTATTAGATTAACTGGGCTGAATTCTCTGCCTCAAAGCTCCACTTGGTTCAGGGGAATGGGGAAGGAGACATTAAAAAGCTGGTTATGGTTCCCTGTTTCAGCCCCAGAGTTATTTAACGGAGCCCAGGGGTTGCTCTAACTTATGGCAGTGGAGAATTGGTGTCACAGAATGCTGCTGCACCATTATGGCCCCAACTCACCCTGTCACGCTCCATTTTTCTGCCAGCACACCTTTCATGCTGGGGCAGGGTGGCACAGCAGGTACAGGGGCCACTTTCACTGCTTTCACCAATATTACAATAGTATAGCGTACCACTGCTGTGGGCCAACTGGAAAATAAGCATCTGGCCCACTGTACAGCACTGGCAGTGAAAGCTTCCTCACAATACTACCTGGAGAGACCTAGGACTGAAATTCTAGTTCAGTTTCCATGGTCCATTCAGTCCATGACCTCTCTGCTGAGACAGCAAACATAGCTCCAGTAGTGAGGATGGCTTAATGATGAAGACACTATGAATTAACTGAAATCAATTTACAATTCACAAGCCAGTGAAAGTAGAGCTGAGAAAATAATTCCCAACAAATAATGTATTTAAGAACATCACTTCTTTTTTCTCCGAAAATTGTCCATGAACAGATTATGAAATTATGCACTAATACTTGGTATGATAATTCTTGGTCAGCTCATTGCAGTTCATTGTAAGTGAAATCTGAGACATATAGCTTAGCTTTGTTTGGACACATAATATATATTTGTTCCCCGTTTGTAAAAGCAACATTCATCCAATCGGGTGTCCAGTGCAAATGATCCTATATATTAATTAAAAATTTACTTTCCATGAGTATTCTTCAGTATTTGTTTAACATTCATTGTTTCTACAAACATTCATGCCAATAACCATATTTGCTAGAGTACTCTCAGATAGCAAATGGAGAATGGGTCTGAATACAACTAAAGTACATTTATTTTAAACTTACACAGAATACTGCGGAGGGGACGAGGGGAGGGTTGTTTTTTTGTTTTTGTTTTTTAATGCAGTATTTTGTCCAGCTCTACCTACCAGCCATCAGATAGTAATTCCTGGTCACTACCAAAATGCTACATCAGCACAGCTGCAGCATTGCAGCTGCACCTCTGTGTAGACAATTTACTAGAGCAACAGGAGAGGTTCTCCCATCATTGTAGTAATTAGGCCTTGTCCACACTAGCACTTATGCTGGCAAAACTTTTGTTGCCCAAGGTTGTGAAAAAAAATACCCCCCTGAGAGACATAAATTTTGCTGGAATAAGCTCTTGTGTAGCCTAAATGAGTGGTGGTAGCTATATCAGCAGTAGAGTGTCTCCCACCGATGTAGCACTGTCCATACAAGCGTTTATTTCGGTAAAACTTACGTCGCTTGTTTTTTCATACTCCTGAGCAACAAAAGTTTTGCTGGCATAAATGCTAGTGTAGATGAGGCCTGATTCCACCTTCTGGAGAGGCGGTAGGTAGGTCGACAAAAGAATTCTTACTTGACCTAGAGCTGTTTATACCAGGCGTTAGGTTGGTTATAGCTATTTTTCTTGGGGTGTGGATTTTTCACACTCCTGAAGGATGTAACTAAGTTGATCTAACTTTTCAGTGTAGACCAGCCCTTAGTTGGGCTTTGAAGTGCTAAACTAATGGTGAACAGCTCAGTGCCATCCCATTAATTGTTTAATTTAATTTAACAATTAAAAAAAAAAAAAAAAAAAAGAAGATCTGAGAACATGAAGTATCTGTTAAGTGCATGAAGAAAAAAAACCCAGAATCTCTGACTGATTATTTGATTGAAAATAAATGATTTTAACCCACAAAAATGGTATCCTTGTCAGTGCACAGTTCAAATCTTTCCATTTTACATACTATTCTGCAGCTCAGGAATGATAAATGTAATTAAGGATCTTAAGCAACAGCATCTGAATTCAGTAAACATTAACACTTCCCCCTGTATCTCTGAACCAACATAAAGATCTGATGTCAGCTCAGAGACAAGTTTCAGAGTGCTAATACAAACAACAGAGCTTAGACTTTTTTGCAAATGGCCTGAGTGGGTTTCTAACAAGAGAGTGTTAGTCACACTTCTTACTTGAGAAAATCATTTCACTCTGTTACAGTGTATTTTATTAATGGAATCCTTATTGTTTCTACAAGTTAAGCATCCCCTGGTTAAATAAAACAAAAATAAAAACAAAACTATGCTGAGGAACCAAAAAACATTCGTCTCTTCTTATACTTATAAAAACCTATGAACTATAAATCAAATATATAAAACATTCTCCATTGATTCTGAATGGGCAAAATTTTAGCCCTAAACAAGCATCAGTGTCCCTTTAAATAAATATGTTACATATTTATATAAAATATTTGTATAAAGAGGCACTGATAACCTGTGTGTGAGGGAGGGATCATAACCTAAGGAGAGCTCTGCATGGCATCATCTCCCCAACAAACCTGCAGTGAAATAACACTGACTGCCAGCATTAATTCTCAGTTTTCAAACCCATTTCAAGAGAGAGGATTTGGGGCCCACATAACTCCCAACATGACTCCTGAGGGAACAGGGCTGATAGGGGAGAAGTGAAGAGCAGTCAACTCTGGCCAGATGTCCTGGCACTAAGATGACATTTCCCTATGGATCTTGGGGCAGCTGTAAATTTGCAGAGTTACACCCCCATTAGCATCATACAAATTTTACTTTTTAACCACCTGAAGCTTCAGAAACTTTGAATTTCTCTCTTAAATATGTCCTTTCTGATGGCTTTTCTATGAGACTGCATGATATAGCCCATAGTTTTCCTATAACGGTTTGTGATTTCCTGGGTCTATGAAAGAGATATAATCACACTAGCTATTGTTAGAGAGAAAATAAAATTGTATCACCCAGCTCTAGTCTGTGTATTTCAGTGTTCACCTGCAGCATCACTATTTTTCTAGTGCTGAGATTCCCCTCAGTAAATAAATATATAAATTCTAGTTTACCATTCAGTATAATTGTCCCAAATGCAGATAAATCTTCATGAGTAGACTGAGATTACTGAGACTGAAACTCATTTCATTTTTGTCCTGAGTCAGACTGGAATTCAGAAATGAAAGACCAATGTCAGATCTTTTAAAAATCTTTTAAAATAACCCAGGAATTTCACTTTTGTGTTTAGAGAGACAAGGTGGCTGAGGTAGTATCTTTTATTGGTCCAACTTCTGTTGGTGAGAGAGACAAGCTTTTGAGCTACACAGAGAACTTCTTCAGGTCTGGGAAATTTCGGTCTGGACTACACTATAGACCTATGTTGGTATAACTATGTTGCCCAGGAGCGTTAAAAATCCAAACTCCCTGAGTGACATAGTTATACCGACCTAACCCCCCTGTGTAGACCAATCCCTTTCCTGTAAGCTTAAAGTATCTTCATTAAAGTGCTACAGTCAATGCAGCATTTTAAGCGTAGACGTGCCTTTACTCAGAACATCACAGCTAAATGTAAGGGGTTTATTAGCCCCTTACTGAAACTTAGTGAGTCTTTTTGTTTGGCCATCTCTTGAGGAAGCAGGACCTTGAAACAGACACAGCCCCCAGGGCTAGTGGAGAGAGGCCAACTCAGGTCAGTCCCGCCCTCCGTGTGAGCTGGAGCTGCCTGACTGCGTATGCCGGGCAGAGCAGGGCTGAGTTAAGGACAAAGCAGCCAACGGCTGGGAGGCCAGAGATAAGGCACATGGGGCTGAGCTGAGCTGACCCACAGCAGCAGAACCAGAGGGGCATCCCAGACAGCCAAGCTAAGCAGAGCAGAACGGAGCTGCACTGAGCAGAGTGGAGCAGGAGCTGGGGCTGGAGTGGTCTGGAGCCAGATATGGTGAGCAGGTGGGGAGAGTGAGGGGGACCCTGGGCAGGGCCCAGCACAGGGAGACACCACCAGCCCAGAGGCCTCGCAGGCCAGACTCATCATGACCCTGACGGGGGCTGACGTTGGGGAGAAGGGCTCTGCTCCTAGAGCCTGGGAGCATGTGGCCACTGCCAGAGTAAGTGTCCGACTCTCTGCATCCCTGCAGTGCAACCAGGGCCTAGGCAGAGGGCCTGCGACGTGTGACACAGACTGTGGACCTCCCTTACACCCCAGAGACGCTGTTTGTGGTGTCCCTGTGCCAGGGGACAATGTTGGGTGTTTTCCTTTAACCTTTCTCCTCTTTTCTTATTTTGTATTTGGTTTTTGATTGCTGTTTGTTTAATAAATTGTATTGCTTTGCATTGTATGCAATGATTAGTGGATGAGGGAAGTGTCCAATGCAGAGTTACTACCCCGGAGTGGGGACACCCAGCCTCTGCCATAAGGGACCATGGCAAGATTGGGGATTGAGCCCCAGGAATCCTGGGCCCAGCCTTGTCGGGGTTACAGGGACATCACCACACAGGAGAATGGAAGGGGAGCCCTTGAGGTCAGGTGGGCCTCTGGGTAAAGAGAATGGGAGCAAGGACTCAGATCCTTTTGCTAGCCAACTCCACCGGGGTAGTGTATAAGCCAGGAAAGTTCCCCACAATAGTGGGTCCATTCCCCCGCTTTCATAAATACAAAATGGAACAAATTGTTTAGCATAAGTTGTTAACACATGTTTCATGGGACCATTCAAGATGAAGTAGCCCATTAATACCCCTCCAGTGACATGGAGGAAAGGAAGGGAGGGAAAAAAAGAAGATTGGGGGGGTTGTTAGTAGGATTATCGATTGTTATAATAAGTCATAAATCCAATGTCTCTATTCAGCCCATGATTTTTAGTGTCTCGCAAAGTTACGAATTTAAGCTCCCAGGCTCATCTTTTAAAAATGTTGTGCAGGTTTCCTTTAAGGATGAGGACTGAGCGGTCAGATATAAAGTGATCATGAAAAGTGTTCATCCACCGGTGATGTGGTATTTTTTTTGGTTTTTATCATTTTCTTGTGGGAGTTCATTCAAGAGCATAGTGATTGCCTGGTTTCACCCTGGTCACATAGTTGTTATTGGGGCATTTAGTGCACTTGATAAGGTACACCACATGTTGTGATAGGCATGTGTAGGACCATGGGTCTTGAAAGACATGTTGTGGAGGGTATTGATCATTGTAACAGTGGAGATACGTCTCCAGATTTTGTATATGTTGTTCTGGCAAGGTCTGGTGCTGCTTTGAGTTGGTTACACACAGACACCAATTCAAAGCACTGTCTATACCGATCTTAAATTTTGTAAACATTTTATATACACAAGCCTAAATTTTGAGCCTAAATTGACCCAATTAATGTTCATTTCAATCAGCACATTTACTCCCCCACACTTCTGCTGATCCAGTGTAACACTTGTTACTAATAAGCAGAGGGTAAAGGATTGCATATTTTTAGTCATTTGACTTATATGCATACCATTCTAGATCCGCAAAGTTGTGCTAACTGGGTAGCAGGACATGCATCACTATCTCTTCATCACCTTTATTTGCAACTGTGTTTTGCTTCCTTATCCACAATCATCCCTTTCTGACTCACATGGCTCCTGCTCTTATTCATCAGTTGATTTCATTTGCTCTGTTTTTCTTGTATCTTTACTGTTTGTGAGACTGTATTGTTTAGCCTGATTCCTATGTTGGTCATGTGTCATTGTCTTTGTGATCAGTGCTTTAAAAACTGTACATTTCCTAATTTTTCATGTCCAACCAGGCTGCCTGAGAAGTGAAAAATATACTACAGTTAAAAATTTACAATACATAAGGTGCACAGGAACTGCTATTTAGAGGAACACTGGTGACCTCAAACCAAGTAATCTTATCCATAAGTAGTACCAAAAAGAAAGATGCAGCCTTAGTATCTTTACAATAACCAAATTCACTCATTTGCCAATTAGATAAATTTAACACAACAGGGATATGTATAAATTGTACTTGGTTAATGAATACCCCTGGTATAGAATCATAGAGTTGGAAGGGACCACAGGAGGTCATCTAGTCCAACCCCCTGCTCAGAGCAGGACTAACCTCAGCTAAATAATCTCAGCAAGAGTTTTGTCAAGCTGCAGCTTAAAAACCTCTAAAGATGGAGATTCCACCACCTCTCTAGGTAACCCATTCCAATGCTTCACCACCCTCCTAGTGAAAAACTTTTTCCTAATGTCCAACCTAGACCTCCCCCACTGCAATTTGAGACCGTTGCTCCTTGTTCTGTCATTTGCCACCACTGAGAACAGCCTAGCTGCATCCTCCCTGGAACCCCTTTTCAGGTAGTTAAAGGCTGCTATCAAATCCCCCCTCATTCTTCTCTTCTGCAGACTGAACAAGCCTAGTTCCCTCAGCCTCTCCTCATAAGTCTTGTGCTCCAGCCCCCTAATAATTTTTATTGCCCTCTGCTGGCCTCTCCAACTTGTCCACATCCTTGTTGTAGTGGAGGACCCAAAACTGGACACAATACTCCAAATGCTGCTTCACCAATGCCGAATAGAGGGGAATAATCACTTCCTGCGATCTGCTTGCAATCTCCTACTAATGCAGCCCAATATGCTATTAGCCTTCTTGGCAACCAGGGCACACTGCTGACTCATATCCAGCTTCTTATCCACTGTTACCCCCAGGTCCTTTTCTGCAGAACTGCTGCCTAGCTCATCGGTCCCCAGTCTGTAGCTGTGTATGGGATTCTTCCGTCCAAAGTGCAGGACTCTGCACTTGCCCTTGTTGAACCTCATCATATTTCTTTTGGCCCAATCCTCCAGTTTGTTTAGGTCCTTCTGTATCCTATCCCTATCTTCCAGGGTATCTACCACTCCCCCTAGTTTAGTGTCATCTGCAAACTTGCTGAGAGTGCAATCTACCCCATCCTCTAGATCATTAATGAAGATGTTGAACAAAACCGGCCCCAGCACCGACCCCTAGGGCGCTCTGCTTGTGACCGGCTGCCAGCTAGACATGGATCACTACTCGTTGAGCCCTATTCTTTAGTCAGTTCTCTATCCATTTTATAGTCCATTCATCCAACCCATATTTCCTTAACTTGCTGATAAGAATACTGTGAGAGACTGTATCAAAAGCTTTGCTAAAGTCAAGGTATATTACATCCACCGCTTTCCCCACATCCACAGAGCAAGTCACCTCTTCATAGAAGGCAATCAGGTTGGTCAGGCATGACTTGCCCTTGGTGAATCCATGCTGACTGTTCCTGATCACCTTCCTCTCTTCCAAGTGCCTTAAAATGGATTCCTTGAGGACCTGCTCCATGATTTTTCCAGGGATTGAGGTGAGGCTGACCGGTCTGTAGTTCCCTGTATCCTCTTTCCTCCCTTTCTGTAGGTGTAGCTGTGAGACCATTAACAGGGCCTTCTTGCTGGACATTACACTGAATTCTGTGAATCATGATCTTTTTCCACTGTTATTGCCTGTACATCTACTTTGAAGTATTTATTGATAACTTTTGTTCTATCCAAAAAAATGAATTCGGATACAGGCTTCATATTCTCCTTCATCTTCATAATTTATGTTATATATGGTCTTTGCTCCATTTTTTACTAAGCTTTGACACTTGGTTCTGTTTCTCCATGATCCATATGGAATTCCATTATTTATTGGCAAAAAATGCCCTTCACATGTAATATATGTTTTATGTCCTCCCCCCACAGATTCCTCCAGTACGGGAGAGATTTTTTTCCAATTTTCTTGTATGTCATATGCAGGAACAGTTTGTTCCTCTACTATTCCTTTAATGTTTTATTAAAATTTGTTATGTGTAGTTGGAAGTAGTATTTGATTGCCTACATTTTTTTTTTAAATAATGCCCACACTTTCCTCCACGTCTCTGGAACTCCAGTGGAAAATCCTTCCAGAATACAGCTTTTCTCTCATCCTTCAATACCAGATGTAATCCCAATCTATACAGACATGACACATGATTTTGTACCTTATAGATTGTCAAAGTTATACTATTAGTTCATGCAGTAAACAATGTTTTGTCCCAAGTCTTAGATATAAATTGTCCTTGTACAGTTTAATAATCCCATTTGAAGAAAATTTCAGTTGAAAAGCATGGTATCCCATCTCATTCTTGATCTGGTCTCATTCTTTCTTGCATCCAAATCACTACTACCTGTGCATCCTGAGCTCAATAGGCAAGGTTGAGTCCAGTCCCAACACAACATTCGGATTTACTGCAATAATCTGTGTCTTTTGTGGCCAAAATAGTCTGCGATTCAGTTTGAAAGGCAACATTCAAAGAGAAGTACAGGATCAGTGTTGTTACACCCTGCATTTTTTTTTTCTTTTCCTCTTACTGGGCTGACTTGCACTGGGTCTCCACTTCCTCTTTTGCAATCAACATCTCTGGTTCCTCTGCCTGTGGAGAAATTTCTTTTTTCCAATACAATTTCAGCTGATTTGCATGGTAGTATCTATCTCTGTTTCTGCTCTCATGTAAAATTCTAATTTTGTATACAGAGGTATTGAGTCTATCCACAACAACAATATGTGGCCCAGTCCATCAGTTATATAAATTATGTTCAAGTACAGCATATGATTGGAACATAACCTGGTCTCTAATTTCCCAAGCATTCTCTCTTTGGCTTTTATCAAAATAGGCTTTTGCCTTCCGTTTGGATTTTCCCAGTGCTACACCTACCTGCAAGTGAATCAGATTCAAATGCTTTTGTAATGCTTGCAAATAGGTTTCTAGTTTAACTCCCTCTAACTATGTGCCACTGGTATGCCATAAAAGATGCTTTGGAATTTGCATATTTCACCCAGTCATCACTTCAACTGGTGTATGATCTGTGGAGGCAGCCATTAAAATGAGTGGAATCAGTGTGTCCCAATTGCATCTGTTGGCATTCACTAGTTTCCACAGCATTAGTTTGATGGTGCAATTTGTTCATTCTACCATCCCAGATGTTTGAGGCCATTATGGAATATGCAATTATTGTTGCACTCCCAACAACTGCAAACATTTTTGGAACATTTGCCTAGTAACGTGTTCCTCTGTTTGACTCTACCTTAGTGGGGAGTCCCCAACGAGAAACTTGTTCCATTAAGTTTTTTGCTGTAGCTAAAGCAGTATTCGTTTTCAAAGGAAATGCTTCCACCCATTTAGAGAATGGATCAATGATAAAGAGGAAACCAATAGCTTTTGGTTGAGTTTTTGGTAAGGGTCCCACAAAATCAATTTGCAAAGCTTGCCATAGGCCTTCATACATTTGACTCTTAAGGGAGCATTTGCTTTTGTGGGATAGGATTATTGTGTGCACAAACCAAACAATTTTTATAGTATTTTTGCACATTTGTCTTCATGCATGGCCACCAACCCACTGTGGTGAGTGCTGCATGGTTTTATCTACCTTTGATGCCCTCCTGATGGTATGTCATGCACCAGGTAGATCATTTTCCTGTGCAGCTGGAATAGGACTACCCATACTGGGAAATACTCTCCAAAGTACATCAATACACCCTCATTTATGTTTCTGATCATATATTTCTGATATGTGCTTTTTTGATATGGGGATATGGTATGATATGGTATTGGTATAGCTGTGCCAGTGTAAGCGTAGACATGGCCTTATATATTCAGAGTATATAGATCAAATTCACTTGGAATTGTTGAGGGATACTGATGCTACTTAGACCACAAATCTCTCAGAGTATGAACATGTCCTTCAATTAACATACTGGCCAGGATGAGTTAATCAAAAGCCACCCATCTAAGACAAACAGTGGTGGTGAACCAGCCCAGGTGTTTGGAGTGAGTGGGCGGAGGGCTTTTGCTGAGTATTATTTGCGTGTGTGTGCATAGACAGAACACATAAACTGAGATCAGAGAACAGAGAGACAAAGACAAAAAAGCAAGAAAGCCAAGCACCACCCTAGGAAAGTTAGTGAGAGATTTGGGGACTGGTGTTGGCTAAAGAGGCTTGGAGCTGTAAACTAAAACTGCTTCTTTTGTTCTTGGTTCCTCCTGCTTTGGAGGAGCATGATTTTTTACATTGCTTTTAAATAAACAAGACTGCATCAAAGAAAATACCAGACTCCATCAATTTCTACTTCCAACTGGAACATTCCACAGGCCCCTGAACTTTGACTAGCTGCTCAGGTCAAAGAGGGGTGTCACGGGGTAAAGGTACATCCCGTCAGGGGGTGTTGGGTTGTGGGGAAATTGAAGTAGAATAGGGGCAGCCCAAGTGGCCTCATTTCCCCAGCTGCCACAGCAGCCCTAGCTCCTAGAGCAGCATGGCCTAAGAATGGGGTCATTGCAGCTACCCTTTGGTGAGGGTCCACAGCCCGATGGCTTGAGTCACTAAGGCTACCCTTCTAGGTATGGCAGCATGGCCTAGTAGCTGCAGCCAATGGACTAACCTCTTGTGGTAGGGTGGTGCAACTTAGTGATCACAGCCAATGGAATCACCCTAGTGGCAGGGCGGTGTGGCCTAGTGTCCAGAGTAGGATGGACTGCCACCTAGGGGTGGGTGGCAGCCGGGGTAGAGGGACCCGGCCCTTCCTACTCCACTGGGTCCCAGGCCAAGGCCCTATCTTTGGCAGGGGTATCTGCCAGAGAGTCAGCAGGGATCATTCCAAAACACGCTAAGCCAAAGCCCAGTACCTAAATTGGATCAGTGCTTATTCCCCCGGGCTCCTTCCTACCCATTCTTCTGTGGTTGGTAGTCTCTTGTGTTCCGCAGTCCCTCCTCCGTCCATGGTGTCGAGCGGCTTGTGTTTGGTTGGAGCCGCAGCCTGGCTGGTGTCTGTGTCCTGGAGTGCTTGCAGGAGCCAGCAATGCATCTTTGCTCCCTTCAGCAATCAGCCCAGACTGAGCTGAGCTGCTCCCTTTTATATCCTGGTTCCAGATGGAGCATGCCCAGCAGGGATGAGGGGGTGTGGCCTGAGCCGTAGAGTGTGATTAATCCCGTCTGAACCAGTGCAGTGTAGGTACACTCCGTCACAACAGTAAAAGTATTTTCAGATATTTTCTTCAATTAGAGCAATTATTTAATTCTTAATCTTTCCCCCTTTTTTTAGAAAACTAGTTTCTATAACCAAAACCATTTTGTATGAAAATAAAACTATTCTATATTATAAGGGCAGGAGATGCCACAACCTTAAAAAATCTTGTCTTCTGTATGAAATTTATTTAAATTTGCACTATGCATCTCTTTTCTCCTCTGCTAAACTGGACTGCTTCCTCTCGTAGCTTTGGAAACCTTTATTGAGCTCTTGTTTCCAAAAGCTGCAGTCCTGAGTGTGATCTTCCCAGTTATCCATATCCATGTCCATTTCTTTAAGGTCTCACTTGCACACAACCTTGAAATGCAATTTTGGGTGTCCTTTAGATCTTTTTCCAGATGCCAATTAGCCATAGAGGATGTCCTTTGGGATGTACCCATCATTCATTCTCCACAGATGCCCAAGATAGCGGAGGCATCTCTGTTTGAGAAGTGTTTGCATGCTGGGTATGCTGGCCTGCTTGAGCACCTCGGTGTTGGTGACTCTGTCCCTCCAGGAGACTCCAAAAATTCGACAAAGAAAATGCATGTGAAAGCTGTTGAGCCTTTTTTCCTGATGAGAGTATAAGGTCCATGTCTTGCTCCAGTACAAACATTTTCTGACAACACATGCATGATACACACAAATCTTTGTGGGTTCTGTCAGTTTATTGTTTTACCTTATCCTCTAGCTCAGTCTAGATATTGTTGTGGCAGCTTTTCTGATGTGAGCATTGAATTCTGTTTCAAGTGAAAGGTTGACTGCAATAATGGACCCCAGGTATGTGAACTCATTCACCACTTCAAGTTCATAATTATTGATGTTGATGGAAGGTGCTTCTTCCGTTCCTTGGCACATTATGTTTGTCTTTTTTAAGCTTCTCATAGAATCATAGAAGATTAGGGTTGGAAGGGACCTCAGGAGGTCTCTAGTCCAACCCCGTGCTCAAAGCAGGATCAACACCAACTATAGTAAGCCTGAAGTCTATAGCAGTATAAAATTGCTATAAATACATGGAGAATCAGGCTGTAGAGGAGAGTGTTTCAATTAGTTAGGCACCTAATTCCCAGTGAACGTAAATGGAAGATAGGCACCTGCCATTTGTGCCTTTGAAACTCTCCTGCTATATTTTTTTAGGATTTCTTTTAATTCATTTTATAAAAAGTGCCATCATTTCAGCTCAATCTGTCTTCATCAAGCCTTACTGGTTTGTAAATAGAAACGTCTTTCATACTGCAGTGAGTCGCACAACCCTTTTGATATTAATGTCATCCTAGGAGTGCTTCTTTGTTCATCTTACATCAATTATTCCAGTCCCTGCTGACAATATTTTCATGTCTCATATTTCCAGGTTCCAGATCTAACATTTTCTATTTAATACAAATCTTCATTAGATGCTGTAGTAAGCTTATTATCTTTATTTACAAATATACACATACATATTATCAGTTCCTACTTTTTCCCCAGTTATTTTGAAGGATAATGTGTTTAAAAGAACATGAGAATATATACACTGAGACAAATATTTTGAGGTAAAATTTATTCCCAGAGTAACTCAAGACAATTCATTTTCCCAGGGATGCTTTTTGCCCACGGATCAGAAAAAGTTGCAAAAACATTAAGGACATAAACTTTCAGAATGAAACATAATTCAGTTCTGAATGTAACAAATCAAATTACATCAAATCAGAACCTAATCACTGATTGAAACTAGTCTGTCTTAATTAGATTAATACTTAATACCTGATTTTCCTGAAGGATCCAAGTGAACTCATCACTCCACAAACAGGATCTCTATTCTTTCTCTGGTAAATCTTATTCACTTAGTAGTCTATCACTTTTTTCTTTTGTCCTCTTTACATATCTTGTATAATCATTCGCTCTTTACTAAATGTCTGTTACAATCTTTGCAACATGTCCTGACAAAATCTCCTTCCATATCACCATTACCATTTTCATTGTATCCATGAGTTGCCAAGTCTTGATCTAAATTAATATGAATCAATGTAAAATGAATTGGATTGCACTCTGTTTGCAATTCCAATTAATTGGATTCATATCCCATTTGTAATATGTACCTCACATTTACCAATATTCTTGTCTTTTCAGTAGGATAGGTAGATAAGTCTAAATGTCCTCATTAATAGCTTAGGGAGTTATTCAGTGTAATTCAAATATCTAGTAAGTCTATTTCCCTTCCATTCCGAAATTCCCTTGGGTGTAGTACATTTTAATTATTCTTTTTACTTTTCTCAGAATAGCCTGCCTTCACTCACAATATCACTATTAAAATAGCAGTCTGCTGTTTATATTACATTATTCTCCTTGCTCTCACACCTTCTATCTGTTAATTTTTGACTGCAGAATTTTTTAGAGTTATATTTTTAAAATTTCATATGACAGAACATTCTGGTATTTCTTCAGTGTTATCAGAATGACCTGCCTTTTCCCCAAAGATTCCCCTAGAGGAGGAATCTGCCTGTCCTATAAGTCTTTCATTTTTTTCTCTCACTGGCGTAAAATGAGAGAGTTAATTCCTAGTGTGCCCAAGGGGCAGTATAATTTGAAACCACTCCAGTTTTAAGAACTACTCTTGCTGTACCATCTCTGAAATAGCATTCAAAAGTAGGTGAGGAAAGAGTGGTGCATGCAGCTATCATTATAAGTAAGGAAGCTATGTTCCTACTTTCTAGGGGGCATGTCTGGGAGAGGATTCAAGATGAAGTATCTTTCAGAGTAAGTGTTATGCTCTGCTTTCTCTCTCTCATGAAGATTTTATATTTGTTCTGAGTTTGGGACCAGGTGTAGTTTTCCTTAATCAAATATAAAAATATTCTAATTTGAAAGTACATGTTTTACTCTTTGCATATTGAAAGAATAATAGAAAACCTGCAGATCATTGTATCACAACAATGCAGTGCATTTAAATTTTGCTCATTATAAAACAAATTCTTTCTATCATTAGGAATGTTTTGTGATTTTCATGTCTTTTAATATCATATATTTGATATTGCTCTTTTAATTTTTTAAAAATTGATAAAGAGGAATTCTGACAATTCACATCCAGCCAAATCCTGCGCCTATACCACTGCTGAATTAAATGGGATTGATATGGGTTGGGCCCCATGAGTTCAGAAATTCTCCCCTCTTCTCTTCCCCAGCTGCAGAGTGGCATCACAGAACTACAGCTGTGTCCCCACCAAGACAAGAATTTGTATAGTGGTGGATCTGGCCAAACTCTCAGCACTTACTAGGCAGCCCCCCAAATGCTACTTCTCATTGCTATGGTCTGAGCCTCTGCCAGAGCCCTTTCTCTGAAGGATTCTTGTCCCTTTCACTCTGAGCAAAATTTTCCTACTTTGGAAGAGCAAGGTTTTAGAGCAGCTGTGTTCTTTGGAAAGCTGTGTGATCCCCAGGATCATACAGCAAACTTAAAGCCCTGGGCCAAAATATTCACAAGTAGCCATTGACTTAGGGTACCTCAATTTTGGGGGTGTCTTATGCAAGACACCTGATAATTTAGACCCAGGTGAGAAAACCATGCTTTAGTAAATAAGGGACTCTGACACTCTGGGGAAAACTTTGAAAAACATGTAATTTTGAGACTATTATTCCTTTACAGGATAGATTGTAATTTTTCTAATTTCCTTCTCTCTTTCCACTGTAAGGCTATTTACCTGAAAACAGGATTTCTCTTTCTGAAGCTTATTCCTATTTGATAACATGACCTCTCTTGTGATGTCATACAGCCCAATTCTGCACCAGTTAAGTAAAAAGGAGTTTTGCCACTGACCTACAAAGGGTCATCATCAGCCTATAATTTCCACAACAGAGTGTGATGACAAACAGTATTTTGATCTGCGGTGTAAGGTACGGAAGAAAGAGCAGAAGGAAATGAAGTCTTAAGAAACAAATGTTTTCACAACACAGCTTTAGATATATAGAATGAGGCAATGTCCTGGGTAATGCAATTCTGCCGAAAATACTACGAAATTAATTCTAATTAATCTAAAAGCATAGAGAGAGATTTCCCAGGATCCAGCACCAAAAGAAAAGTTTGGGCTGTCTGGCAAACATTTTGCCCAAGGCTTTTCATTGTTTAACATTTTCACAATGTAGACTGAAACAATAAAGTTCTGGTTTGCCTGAAATTTAAATAGATCATGATATGTATTGTATTTGGTTATATAAAGTAGGATAAATAAGGAAACATTGAGTAGTGGAAACCTACTAACTGAATTTAAGATGGAAAAAAACCGAAAGTCCGAATCCTGAAATTGGATCTGTCATTGGTTGACTTCAGTGGGGCTCTACACAGACACAAAGGCCCATCTAGGTGGAACCAAATGAAATATTGGGGTCTTTGTAAATCATTTCTGAGGTCACTAATTTTTTATATTTCAGTCTAGTCCTAAACCTGCAATGTGATATGTATGGGTATCCTGCTATGCCAATGAGTGCCACTCCAGTGCCTTAACCACTAGACCATTCTTCTACCTACTTTAATTTCCATGAGACATCTTCAGCAGAGAACTTGGCTTAGAACAGTGGTTCCCAGACTGTGGCCTGGGGGCCAAAAGTGGCCCGCGGGGGCTTTCAAAGTGGCCCGCCACTCTCCTCCCGCTGGCTGCAGAAGGGAGCCGCTGCCTAAGGACCCAGGCGCAGCACATTGCCATGGGGCTACAAGACTGGAAATAAGGCATATGTTTTTAACAGTGAGAGTAATTAACAATTGGGCTGTGGAGGAGTCTCCATCACTAACAGTTTTTAAACCAAGACTGGATTTTTTTTCTAAAAGATCTGCTCTAGGAATTATTTTGGGGAAGTTCTATGGCCTGTGTTACACAGGAGGTCACACTGGAGGATTACAATGGTCCCATCTAATTAAAAGGGGGAACTTCTAGAATGCACTGGAACGTCTGATCTCATCTATGCAGTAGATAATTTTTGATTGCACCTATATGGTGCCTCTTCAGAGAATTCAAATGAGTAATGCAAGCAGGATTTAGTCCATGGTGGAGATACAGAAGAAAATAGAGAAATCTTTAGTGCTGAGGCTTCCCTTCAGCATTTTTATTATGGGCTAATATAATAACACACCCGTCAGGAGAGGGCATGGGAAAACCTTGTTGGAACAAATAATAGTTGAGCATCCTTTTGAGAAGTAAGAACAAGGATTGCTTCTGTATTTTAAAGTGAATATGTTTTTATTTAGAATCAAGAATATGTAGCTTTAAAAGACTAGTAATGAAATGTGACCCTTGCCTTGCTACATAGCCTTTCCATGAAGGCTGCACTTTATTGCTAGATTTCAACTAGGAAAATATCAGAAATACTGAACAGAAGTTTGTCCTGTTGATTTTATGATTTACTTTTATTTTCATGGAAGGAGAGGAAGAATAGAAACTTGCAAAAATAAAATCACGTTCCTGTACATCCTGGGTCAGTTCTGGGTCCTATTGAAGTTAAAGGAGATGATGCTATTGACTGCAATGGGACCAGGATTTGCCACCTAAAGAATTACTGTCTCCTGGATATAGATTTTTTTTTTAAATGATGATGATGTTGATGATTGACGATTAGGTCTCAGCTGTGCACTATTGGGCGTTGGTGCAATAATATAACCATAAAGCCCTTACTAATCAATGCATAAATCCATACTCCAACACAGAAATATTAACAATAAAATTTAGTTTAAAGCCTTTTAGGTATAGCTTTTAACTATGAGAGCCTTTATACTTCAATGACTACCGGAAGTACCTGATGATACTTGCTTGGACATATGTGGGGTGGACAGGGTCCTAGACAGGTATTTATGCTATTTATGAATTTAAATACAACAAAATCACTAATTAATGATGATCAGTTGTGACAGGGTGTACTGGGCCCTTTGAGGCCCACTCCTGGAGGCCTCACAGTCCTACCACACTCTGCCCCAGAAAAAGAGCAGCAAAGGTGGGTATTCCAGGCCTCCTAGAAAGGCTGCAGGGAAGTAGAGCCCAATCAGAGCCCAGCAGACTCAGTTAAAAGGAGCTGCAGTGCCTAAGAAACTCAGTTCCTGGCTGGGACCAGAAGGGTGAGGAAGGACTAGAAGGCTGTGAAATGCTCCAGGTGAAGAGTGGGAGAGACCCTGCTCAAGTAGGGAACAGACAGAGAATCCTAAGGTAAGGGTGAAGAGGAAGGGGCTATGTGGGAAGTGGCACAGGGAATAGCAGCAGCAGCAGCAACTATTATAGGAAGCAGCACATGGCTGCTATTTAGGGTCCCTGGGTCGGGACCTGGAATAGCAGGTGGACCTGGGTCCCCTCACCAGCCACTGGCAGGGTGGCCTAAGGCCCTAGAAGGGGATAAGGCTTATTTAGAGGCCCAAGTGAATGGCAGAACTTAAAGCATCTCCAGGGAGAAAGCCCTGGGGATACTGATCTATACCAGGGCAGATATGGCTTTAAAGCTAGAAGGGGCTGAGGACTGAGCCCAGAGACCAAGCTAAGGACATTACCGGGGGCACAAGGACAGACCCTTTTGGACCTTTCACCCTGGAAGGGGTTTGTTTGTTCACATGTTGACTGTGTGTGATTTGGCTGGAGGGCTGAGCTGCTGAAGAAGGCTGAGCTGCTGAGCCTAATGAGGATAACAGAGGACACTGTGAAAAGAGAGAGTGCAGGTTCACACCCACCTGACAGGAGGTGCTCATGAGAGGTAATGTGCACTGTCACACCAGTTATTACTGAGTTATTAATGAGTTTTTACCATGAATACAGTACTTTTGTTCAAATAAAATCTGCTGCAATTTAGACACAACTACTGTAGGCTAATCCATTTAGAGAAGCCTCATCAAAAAAGTATTATTCTTCCCTAGTTCAGATCACCTAGAGCAATTGTCATATATTTCTTTAATTGTAAACCTCACTGACCCTTTAAGGCATTCCTGGGGATTCCTGTCTTATCAGGTTAAGATACACACTGACTATATTATTCACATGCATTCTTAAAAAGATCAAGGGACATGCCCATGAACATTTGAGAGAACGCAACTTGAAATTGCTATTAGCTAGCATCTTTCATATTTGTATATGGATTCTGTAATTTCCTGAATCATAACTGGAGGAGCTCTAAAGTACAGCAAACACATTAATGGATTTGCTTATAAAAAATTTCCCTTCTGTCCAGACAACTTTATCATGCTTTGAACACACAAGTAACTTGTGTTAATGTTGCCTCCAACTAGTCATGGCTTGTCTAGGGAGCCTGTAATTCCCATGTATAAAGGGGAATGATCTGAGAGGGCTTTGATGCATTCCTTAGCTTTTTTGATTGTATGCATCTGATACTCTAACAAAGAAATAGTTCAGCTGAGAGAAGCAATCATGCACTAAGGAACAATGAATGTTCCCTGACAGGAGGCTGAGAATTCTGAATGTATACAAAATGCTTTATAATTCCTTAGTTCTTTGAACAGTTCAGAGTTGGTTCTTGTCCTTTCTGATAAGTAATCCACTTTTAAATTAAGAAGGTAATTAAAGTCTCCCTCACCCATAAACTATATTATTGTCCAAGTTAGATCTGCGTTTAACTAAAACCTTTTTAGAAATATTCCTCCTCTGTATTGGGGACACAGCTATTAATTATGCAAAATGGGTTCGTGTTTAGTATTTCCCATTAGTATTATATAACATCCTTGAGAATGTGAGATTACTTAATGGGAGTGAAAGATTATACATGAATGCCCTAACATAGTGAAAATGGGTTAACCCTACACAATTATGTAGTTTAAAAGATGTTAATTTAAAAGGATGCTGTCAGGTATGTTAGTCCCAAAATGTAGATTTTGTTAATGTAACACAATGGCTAAGTTTATCTGATCATGTCTCCTTCTCATGGCTGGGCAAAAAGATGGTATGACTACTATTACCACTTAGCTACTTTTATATACACTTAGCAAGTGTGCCACAGAAATTATACAAAACCAACTATTAACAGAAAAGTGTTTGACTTTTATTGTAAAATTTCAGTGAAAACAGTTGTTTGGATTTTTTAAATGTTTCTCTGAAGTGTTTTCAACATAACCCTCAGAGCCCTTTATAGTCCCTAAGAACTAAACATTGAAACTGACTAGAAACAGAAGTGGAACTGAACAGAACAATTCAGTCTTTATTGACCAAATACAAGAAGCAAACAAACAGCATGAATAGTGAACACCTGATTTTCAAAATTGGAGCCTAAAGGTAGGCTCCAAAATCCATAAACAGGCACCTAAATCGGTGTCCTAATTTTCAAAAGTACTGAGCACACATCAGCTTCTGCTGCGATCAGTGAGAATTACGGATTGGTCAATCAGCCATCAGAACCAAGGGTCATTGCACAGAAATTATTATTATTCCAATCAATCTATGCTGCCATCATACCCTCTTTTGTTCACATACCCCAGCCACTTCCCTTTAAACCCCTTCAACAGGACTTTCACAGCACAGAGAAGGGATTCATGCAAACTAAAGATTTTATCTTTTATTGGCACTGGGCATACCAGAAGTTTTACAGTGCTTGATACCATGAAGTGTGCTCATCTCTCTGGCTATGATTCCAGTCACCCCACTCTTATGTACAATTGCAGAACCAGAACTCCATGGATCACCTGCAGGAGAACTTCTGCAGGGTCAGAAACGGGCTTGGAAGAAGGGGCATGAGCTGTGGAGCCAGTCGCCACCACACATGTCTGCACTTTTGGGGGATAGATTTGCACATCTGCGCTCCGGTGCTCTTGTGGAAACAGGGAGGAGGATTTAGGCCTCTGGTTTCTATTCTCTCCTTTAATGGAAATTGAACATACTGGTCAAGATGACTGGCAACTACAGAGGGACTTTCTATTTAGGGACTTGCGGTGCCACCCACCATTGTCGAATCTGAGCTCTTTCTACAAAAAATAGATCGACAATATCAAAGTCCCTAGCAAACTTCATGGAATCTCCTTCATCTCTTCTTTCTTTTCAGGTTATAGAAAACTTATCTGGGTTCTTTCTTTCTTTAGTGTAGGAGTGATGGTAATGCTGCGAATGTTCTGATTGTGGTGGAAAAGCTTTGTGAAAGGGAATGGTGCAGACTGGTGGTCTTAATCACCAGCTGGGGAGTAATAGTTAGTTTCTTTCTTCAGGGCTGTCTTTATTATCTTTGCAAACAAAGAAAAGAGAAATGTGCAAAAGTAATACAAACTACTATCTGGTGAAGGAATCAGACAGAGGCCCTCTGACCTCTGGTAGCTACTGGGAAGGGCCTTCCCCAAGCAGGGGAAATCCCCTGAGCCAGACCAATTGCAGGACACCATGCTGTGTGCTGATTTCCCCTACCCTCTCAATATAAAGGAGGTCCCAATATAAAGGGACCTCCTTTATATTGTCCAGCTGGGAATGTCGGCCTATCATGAGGCACTGTTAAGCTGCCTCGGCTGATTCCTGCTTCCCTTCTCCCCCACTTGTGGACATTAAAGGGATAGATCACCCTGTTTTTGCAGTCTTTCATCATTATCAAGTGTAAAGGGGAAAATATAGACTGCTGATTTGCTGTGTATGAAAAAAAGTTGATCAGTTTGTAGCTCAAACTGAAACCACTAGAGTGCATTGAATGATACCAAATCAAATCAGCTCTGTACATCTCAAATACTATCACAGTTCTAAACATCAAAGGACCATTTTTTCTTTCAGGAAAACATTCTAGAGCTGTAGAGACTGACTACAGTTAGCTTACAAATTCAGGCTGTCAAAGACAGAACAATTTAAATGAGACATTCCTATTTATATAGTTTAATATGCCATATGTAAGAAAGAGATAATTAACTGCTGGAGTACTGAAAGCAAGCTACAGATCTAATGCTGAGTTACCAAGACCATCTTAATGGATAACATGAATACTGCCATGGCTCTCCAGGGAAAGGAGAGGAAAAATGAAAGGCTTCCCTCAGCTGACACTACAGGAATAACAGGGTTACTTACCAGTAACTGTTGTTCTTCGAGATGTGTTGCTCATATCCATTCCAATTTAGGTGTGTGCGCCCCGTGCACAGATTCCCGGAACCTTTTTCCCTTAGCACACCCGCAGGGCCGGGCGGTGCCCCCTGGAGTGCCGCGCTCATGTCGCGGTATATAGGGCGCTCCAACCCCGCGGGTCCCCAGTCCCTTCTTTCTGCTGACTCCGACAGCGGGGATGGGGGGTGGGTTTGGAATGGATATGAGCAACACATCTCGAAGAACAACAGTTACTGGTAAGTAACCCTGTTTTCTCTCTTCGAGTGATTGCTCATATGCATTCCAATTTAGGTGATTGAGTAGCCATATCTTTGGAGGCGGGTAGGAGTCACTGACGAGCAGTTCTACTCAGCACGGCTCTGCCAACCGCTGCGTCATCTCTCGCCTGTTGAACAATGGCGTAGTGGGTCATAAAAGTGTGAACTGACAACCACGTGGCTGCCCTGCAGATGTCCTGCAGTGGCACGTTCTCTAGGAAGGCCGCCGATGAGGCCTGAGCCCTGGTCGAATGTGCTGTTACCGTTCCTGGCAGTGGCACTTTCGCTTGCTCGTAACACACCTTAATACATGACATGATCCAAGAAGAGATTCGCTGGGTGGAGACGGGAGAGCCCTTCATCCTGTCTGCCACTGCTACGAACAGCTGTGTCGATTTACGGAAGGGTCTGGTTCTCTCCCCGTAGTGTGCCAGGGCCCGCCTGATATCCAGCAAATGCCATCTCCGTTCCTCTTCCGAACCATGCAGTTTTGGGAAAAACACGGGGAGGAAAATGTCTTGGTTACAGTGGAATTGGGAGACTACCTTGGGAAGGAAGGCCTGGTGGGGCCTCATCCTGACCTTATCCTTGTAAAAGACAGTATAGGGGGGCTCCAAAGTTAATGCTCTCATCTCAGAGACCCTCCTGGCCGAAGTGATGGCCACCAGGAATGCTACCTTCCAAGAGAGGAGTAGCAGGGAGCATGTAGCCATGGGTTCAAAGGGGGGGTCCTGTCAACATGGTGAGGACCAGGTTTAAATCCCGGGGGGGCTTGGGTCCCGAACCTGTGGAAACACCCTCTCCACCCCTTTCATGAATCTGACCGACATGGGGTGGGAGAACAGTGACCTCCCTTCCATCGGCTGGTGAAAAGCCGAGATGGCCGCCAAGTGTACCTTCAGGGATGCTAAGGCTAGGCCCTGGAATTTAAGGTGCAGAAGGTATTCCAGAATCACCTGTATAGGTGAGCAGGTTGGTGTGATACCCCTGGCTTCCACCCAACCCGTAAAGCGCCTCCACTTAGCTCGGTATGTAACCTGTGTGGAGGGTTTTCTGCTACCAAGCAGAATCTGTTGGACCTGTAAAGAACAGGCCCTTTCACCCTCTGTCAGCCAGAGAGTCTCCAGGCTGTCAGATGGAGGGAATCCAGGTCCGGGTGCAGAAGGCGCCCCTGGTCCTGGGAGAGCAGGTCGTATCACCTGGGGAGCGTAATTGGTGTGGCGATAGATAGGTCGAGCAGCATACTGTACCAGTGCTGTCTTGGCCACGCTGAGGCAATCAGGATGATATTCGCCCTGTCCCTCTTGAGAAGGATCTGCGGGAGGAGCGGAATGGGGGGAAATGCATACGTCAGGGCCCCTCCCCATTCTACTAGGAACGTGTCGGACAGGGAGCCCAGCTCGTGACCTCGAAGCAAGCAGTATTTCAGGCACTTCCTGTTCCAAGACGACGCGAACAGGTCCAGTTGGGGAACACCCCACTCTCGGAAGATTGAAGCTGCTACCTCCTGGTGCAGCGACCACTCGTGTCTGGGTGAGAACGACCAGCTGAGGCAGTCCGCCTCGTCGTTCCTGTTCCCCGGGAGGTGACAGGCAAATAAGTGAAAGTCGTGCCTCACTGCGAATTCCCAGAGACGCATGGCCTCCTGGCACAAGGCCGAGGAACGCGCTCCCCCCTGCCTGCTCAATGTGGCTGTGGTATTGTCCGTGAGGCCTCGTACCCCCCTGCCCTTCAGGAATCTGAGGAAGGTTTTGCAGGCTAAACGGACTGCCCTGAGCTCGCGAACATTGATGTGTAGGGCTCTCTCCATTGGTGACCATAACCCTTGAGTGCCCAGGTTGCTGCTGATGTAGGCTCCCCATCCCACATCCGAGGCATCCGTGATAAGGGTCACGGACGGAGCCAGGTCTCTGAACGGGACTCCCTTGAGCACCTCCCTCGGGTTCGTCCACCAACGGAGGGAGGACAGCACCTGTGGGGGAATCGTGACCACCTTGGTCAGTATGTCTGGAGGGTACATAGACCGAAGCTAACCACACCTGCAAGGGCCTTAGCTTGAGCCGAGCCAGCCTCACCACGTAGGTAGAGGCTGCCATATGTCCCAACAGCTGTAGGCATCGCCTGGCTGTTGTCATGGGGGACCTATGCAGCTCTGTGATAATGGATCCCATTGCCTCGAAATGTGGTCGTGGCAGGAAGGCTCTGGCCTGTACGGCATCCAGGGTAGCCCCTATAAAGTCAATGCGCTGCACCGGGGTGAGTGTGGACTTTTGCTCATTGATGAGAAGTCCCAGTCTGGTGCATGTGGCACAGACCAGCTCCAGGCTGTTTCACACGTGATTCCTGGATCTGCCCTTGATGAGCCAGTCATCCAGGTAGGGGAAGATCTGAACCCCCTTACGGCGCAAGTAGGCCGCCACTACGGCCATACACTTGGTGAAGACCCTCGAGGCTGAGGACAGGCCAAATGGGAGGGCCGCAAATTGATAGTGGCCTCCCTCTATCATGAATCTCAAGAATCTCCTATGCCCTAGTAAAATGGAGATGTGAAAGAAGGCATCCTTTAAATCGAGGGCAGCGTACCAGTCCCCTGGATCTAAGGCCGGAATTATGGAGGCTAGGGAAACCATACGGAACTTGATACGTCTGATATATCTATTCAGACGGCGGAGGTCCAGGATCGGTCTCAGGCCGCCCTTGGCCTTGGGGATCAGGAAGTATCTAGAGTAAAATCCCCTTCCTCTTTCCCTCCCCGGGACTTCCTCAATCGCACCAAGGTTCAGGAGTGAGTGGACTTCCTGTATGAGGAGTTGCTTATGAGCGGGGTCCCTGATAGGGGATAGGGTCGGAGGGGTGTCCAGGGGAAAAGAAGTGAGCTGGAGGGCGTAACCCCTGAGGACTACCCCGAGGACCCAACGGTCCGTAGTGATCGTTTCTCAAGCATGATAGTAAGGCCTGTTTTCAAAGGGTCGGTCAGGCTCCCGGGGAAAAGGAAGAGCGCCACCCTCATAGTCGCTGTCAAAAGCATTTATTACCGTTGCCACTTCTGGTTTTGCCACCGTGCTGCGCTCGCGCTGAAGAGCCCTGCCGATCACGGCGGTTAGGCCCTCTAAAGCGCTCCTGCCCCCTCTTTTGCTGAGCGGCTCTAGGGGCTTGTCTTGGCGGGGGAGGTGGCTGCCTTTGTGGCTGAAGGCGAGACTGGCGTCTTGACGCCTGAGGGGTGTATAGTCCTAAGGACCTCAGGGTAGCCCTCGAGTCTTTGAGGGCATGCAATTTATCATCCGTCCTCTCCGAAAAGAGGGCAGAACCTTCAAAGGGGAGGTCCTGGATAGCTTGCTGGACCTCTACCGACAACCCCGATGCTTGCAGCCAGGAACAGCGGCGCATGACGATGGCGGACGCCATCGCCCTGCCTGCAGTATCCGCCGCATCGCTGGCGGACTGCAGAGCTGCTTGAGCCACTGTCTCTCCCTCCTGTGCCAAGGTGGCCAGGTCTGCAGCTTGATCAGCGGGAAGCGCTGAGATCAGACACTGCATTGAGACCCACAGGTTTTGATTATATTTCCCCAGGAGGGCCTGATGATTTGCCACCCTTAATTGTAAAGCGGCTGTGGAATAGACTTTGCGGTCGAAGAGATCTAATTTTTTTCCCTCTTTATCCTTGGGGGTACTCCCCTGACCCCCCTGGCGATCTCTGGTTTGCCACATCCACAACTAGAGTCCCTGGGAGGGGATGATTGTACAGGAACTCAAAGTTTTCCTTCGGCACATAATACTTCCTTTCTGTTCCCTTCGATGTTGGGGGAACAGAGGAAGGTGTTTGCCAAAGGGCCTTCACAATTTTCATTACCCTCTCGTGGACGGGGAGGGCCACGCGAGAGGGGCCTGAGGACCCCGAAGGGCCAAAGAGGGAGTCATCCTCCTCCGACATCTCCTTAAGCAGTAACCCCAAGTTGGTGGCTACCCGCTTAACGAGGTCTTGGTGCATCCGGAAATCAAAAAGGGGCGCCTTATGGTCCCTGGAGGTCCCCTCATCAGGGGATGAAGAGGAGGACAGGGGGACGGGCCCTGTGGAGGGGCCTTCCTCCAGGTCTGACTCCCTATCAGAAGGGATTTGTGGAGGCAGCTGTGTTGGGAGAGGTCCCCAGAGTGGAGCGACTCAGCAACCTGTCCAGGCTGAGCAGTCCAAGGTCCCCAGTAGGGCCACTGCCATGGCCCTTGTGGCCATCCTGGCATAGGTGGCTGCTGGGAGTCCACATAGTGTCCCTCGTGGCCTGAGCCGCCAGACTGCCTCTTGCAACTCTTTGGCGGGGAGTGGCTCTGGGAAGAGGAGGAGAACCGGTGCCGACGCCTGCGGTGTCTCCTGGAGGAGGATCGACTGGAGGACCCGGTAGACCTCCTGCGTCTGCGTCCCGACCGTTTGTAGCGGCGCTGCCCACTACGGGATCGGGAGTGAGGGCTCCTTCGGCTGCGTGCCGTTGAGGCGGAACAGGAGCGCGCTGGTTTTCCCGGTGCCGCAAAGCCCGGTGCCGAGGCGGTCGGTGCCAAAGTCGTCGGTGCCGGTAGCCTCGGTGCCGAAGTCGTTGGTGCCAGCGGTGCCGCATATGTCGGTGCTGGCAGTGCCACATACATTGGTGCCGCATACGTCTATGCCAGTGGAGCCGCATACATCGGTGCCGGCGGATACAGTGGTGCCGTCGGTACCGCACACCCCGGTGCCGTAGCCCTGGAGGCACCGCAGTCTGGCACATCAAAGTGGACCACGCCAGGGAGACGTGACGCCGCTGAAGGGGCTGGCGTCGTAATCGGTCCCGGCATCGTCTGTACTGCAGTCGGTGCCGGAATTGACGGTGCCGTTGCTGTTGATGCCGGGGCCAGGGGGGCTTCCAGGCTGACGTTACTCAGTGCCGCCAGGGTGTCACCGGGAGAGCGGTGCCGCGACGTCCCCCGCACCGGAGAGCTCGAGCCCGAGCTGTGGGTGGTGTCAGAGTCGGCGCTGACACTCCTGCGCCGGCTCTTGGTGCCTCTTGACTGCCCCCGGTGCTGCGGTGCCGAGGCGCTCGACGACCTGGAGTCGGAGCTCGGAGGGGATGCACTCTCCACCCTCCGTGGCTGTCTGGGTGCGGATTGGGAGCGTTGTTTCCTCCACCCACCGGGGCTACCCAGCGCGGGTTTGCCCCGAGACGCTAGTCCCGCACCCCTCGGCCGAGGGGGGGATGGAGGCGTAGGCAAGGCCAGGAGGGCCCTTGCCGCGACGAATGCCTCCGGCGTCAACGGCCCTTGCAGGGGCACTCCCCCACCCCCAGGAGTCGGGGGAGGCTCCCTACGAGGAGACACCGGTGCCAGAGGGACCTCCACAGCACGTGGCTGGGGTGTCTTCTGACTTTCTCCCTGCTTCGCTGGTTGCAGGGAGGAGTCCATGGAGGCGCTTTGCCAGACCGCTTTGACTTCTTCGGCACTGAAGGCTTCGGTGCCGATGTCGGTGCTGGCGGTGCGCTCTGCACCGAGCGTCCACTCGGTGCCGGGGATCTTGACGGTTCGGAGGCTGGGTGGAGCGCAGACTTCATAAGTAAAACCTTCAGTCTTGCGTCCCTTTCTTTTTGGGTACGGGGCTTGAAGGATTTGCAGATTCTACATTTCTCTTTGCGGTGCTGCTCTCCGAGACAACGGAGGCAGCGGTCATGAGGATCACTCACCGCAAACTGCTTGGAGCACATGGAACAGCTCTTGAAACCAGCGGAGCCCAGCATGGCTCCTGCAGAAGCCCCTAAGGGCACCTGACAGTGTCAACTATCGATCAATCAACTGTTTTTGAATAAGAAAACAAACTAACTAACAAAACTAGAGCTCTAATGAGGGCAAATAGGCTAAGGACTGCTGCTTGCAATAGCAAGGGGCAGAAGTTCCAGCAACCGTCAGAGGCGGAAAGAAGGAACTGGGGACCCGCGGGGCCGGAGTGCCCTATATACCGCGACATGAGCGCGGCACTCCGCCTGGCCCTGCGGGTGTGCTAAGGGAAAAAGGTTCTGGGAATCTGTGCACGGGGCGCGCACACCTAAATTGGAATGCATATGAGCAATCATTCGAAGAGAGAACATGAGTAATGACTATGGAGAGAAACCAGGACTGGTAATGGTGCTAGTGTTAAGATGTACAATAAATGCATTGCATCCTTGTGAACTGTGTAAGGTTTAAATATTCATAAGATCAGGATTCAGTGTTAAGGAGAGAAAAGTCTGTAGAACAGGGGAGGAGTAAGGACACTATGTTGTGAAACAAAAAGTGATTAGACTTCTAAAAAGCAGCAGGACTTCTTCTGTGGCTCTCTTAATGCCAGGGTAATTCATCTAGTGAAGCACAGATTCTGATCAGGATGTAAATCAAAGGGCTGCGAATCACACAGTGAGGAGGAACTGGATTTATGGCTGTATCCTCAGAGGAAGACAGAAATGAAATAGTCACCCATGAGTGAGCAATGTGTCACAGGACAATTGTACACTGATGTAACTCAATATATGGGTTCTAAAACTGGTTGCCATAGAGAAAGTGAGGTCCCAGAAACCTCCATTCAAGAGCTCTGGCCATCTGTGGGTGCCCTGAGGTTCATAGAACTTCTCCAGGGATCTCATGGCATCAGCGGATGAGGAGGGGCAAGCCCTCTGCTTCCTCTGCATGAGAAAAATCATACAGCTATATGCAACAACTAGATGAAAACTCCATGCTTAAGATCAAAGAGTTTTCTGGCTTCTCGGGTGGCTTTTAATTCGTAGGGGGATAAAATAAGCAAAAATGCAGAATAGTAAATAAAAGAAAGGGTAAAGACTGGCTATAATGGAAAAACAGATCAAGTTCACAGACAGGGAGAGAACATTTTTTTGCTATAACATAAAGAAAGACAGAAAGAAGGACTGAAGAGGACTATTTATTCCTGCAAACTCAGGTAACAGTAAGGGTAGTGGCCATTTTGTTTCTCTCTCTCCTTTCTGCATTCTCTGTTGTGCTGACATTTACTCACTGAGCAGCTCTGTTAATTGGTGAGGGAGAACTATAGTGCAAAGAGAAAAATGAAGTGCTGTATATATTACTTGAGGATTTTCTGGCAGTGAATATTAATGTGTATTTAGAATGGTGTGCAGTAGCCATATTGCCGGTAGAGGAAATCTTAGACAAGGGGATTTCCAGAGCATTTTGCTTTCTGGTAACCGAGGCCTGGTCTACAGTGCCGGTGTTGTTGACGGGAGATATGCAAGCCACGTACTGAAACTTGTGTATCTCCCATCATCTTACTAACGTTCTCTTACCGCAGCATCTCCCCTTATCTGCATTGACAGGAAAGGCCCTCCGGTCGACGCAGCATTACTCTTTTTTGGGGGGGTGGATTTACTGCGTCAGCCGGAGAGCACTTCCAGAATTGATTGTGCGGGTCTCCACTGCCCACTCAATCGATCCTGCTGCATCCATCAGTGGAGCCCGACTCAGCGCCCACAATGTAGACATACCCCAAGAGAAGTTGTGACACCTAAGATTGGTATTAGTTTATAACCTCCATACAGTTTATGCATCTGCTTCAGTAAACTTTCATGTTAATCAGAGGTCTTAAGGTTACATAAGCCTTACATATAACCATGCAGTCAAAGACGAAAGAAAAAAGATATAGAAGACATCACAAAGTCTAAAGAATTAGACTAATATTTAATTATCGCACCTAAATGCCCATGAGTACGTTCTACCAATGTTCAGTTTATCTGGGACAAATCCAAAGTAATATAGACCAAATCCTGTAATCAACCTTTACTCAGGCTGTCCCTTTTAAGAGGGAAAAAACTAATGCTTGTGACTGGTCAGTTGATTCCCGCCTCCAGTTGGGTTAAAAGATGGTACCTGGGCCATGTAAATAGGGAGAGACAGAGGAAGCCGAGAGTTCAGTCAGGAAAGGGCAGGTGGAAGCTGCCTAGGAGTGAGAGATTTGTAGCTCTCGCCTGCCAGAGACCAAGAAACTGAAGGAAGTCACTAAAGGAACCTGTAGGTAGCTCCCGAGGGAAGGTTGAAGACAAAAGAGGAGCAAGAGGGGTTTGCTAGCTAACTGCCACAAGCCAGAGAGCCAGGGCTGAAAGCTAGAGAGAAGTAGAGCATATTACTTGCTGATTTATAAGACAGAGAGCCAAAAGCCAAGGACCAGAGAGGGCTAAAGGCAGGGGAACAGCAGTGGGCCTTACCTAATGAAGCTAGAGGGCTAGAGAAGGCTGAGTGCTAGAGGGAATTATGGCTGCCCTCCTGGTGAGGATGAATTCCCTTCAGAGAGGACTGGGGTGAGGAGTGGGGGAAGCATTCCCTGTGGAAAGGGTAGGGTTGTACTTTAGCTGGAAAGGCTAGGGTGGATGTCCTTGTAAAAGGACAGGAAGGGACTGAAGAAGAGCCCACGTCTGGTGGAAGATGCTGGAAGCTGGTATGTGTAATGGTAGAGGGACCAGATGTCTTGGGATTTTAAGCACTGTATGCACTGGGGGTGACACACGGACTATGTTTTGGGACTTTTGTTATGGACTATTTGCACTATGTTTCTGTAATAAACTGGCCCCAAGGAGGTGTGGTATTAGGCAAAAAAGCCTTGTGTAGAGTTACTGGGGACTTTGAAGGAGGAAAATTGAGGTAGATGTACCTGCTGTGGTGAGTTCTGCTGCCAGTGGGATTTCCAGGCAGGGTGGTCCTTTGACAAAAGCAAAACTCCCACTAAAATTATTTGATTTATATGTTAACTGTCCACAATGTGCTCCATCTTGCATAAGACATAGAGACAATCCCTGCTCTGAGGAGTTTATAATTTAATCTCAACAAGAGTTTTGCCCATGTAAGAACTGAATAGTGACTGAAGGATTTGACTCCTTGTTTTTAAAGTTACTTCATTACCATAATCTTCAAGAGTCTAACTTCCGGTAGAAACAGCTCTTTGAGGCAATAGTTCCAGGAGCAATGTCAGAGCATCGGTCTATAACTTGGCTAGACCTATAGTATATTTCCAGGAACCACTTTCAGATACAACACTGTACTTCTGAGAACAATAGACCATGGTAGCTATTGATTCTGAAATGAATCAAACATTCAGATTACCCATCCCAAATGCAGATTTTCAATTCAAATAAACCCAAATCTTCAAGGTCTGCATCTCCAGGGAATGCATTTTAAATGCGGGAAGAAAATATTAGATGTTACCACAGATTTTTAGGGTACATATTTGTGTATTTCATGTGAGGCTGAAAATATTAATGTTC
This sequence comes from Emydura macquarii macquarii, assembly GCF_026122565.2. Classification (NCBI taxonomy): domain Eukaryota; kingdom Metazoa; phylum Chordata; order Testudines; family Chelidae; genus Emydura; species Emydura macquarii. The sequence continues at coordinate 3,205,397 of NW_027132434.1, forward strand.
AATGTTTACATTATTAGAACAACAAAGTTTAGAATATAAATTTAGGAGGTTTTTTGTGGATTAAGCTGAATTTTCAATTTATACACAGTCCAATCACTGGTACTTCCATTGCTATTGATTGGTTCAAATCCTCCTGGATTCCTTATGGAAAAGAGTAGATGTTCTATGGAATTATAATTTAACATGAAATAATAAACACTTATTGAAAAGTACTATTGATATTTCATTTGTATTTATACAATTGTATAGAGATGGGCTTTTGCCACATCTCTGGCAGCAAACCTTAACCATAACTCTCTGACAAAGAGACTTACCAACTTAATGAAGCCAGGAAGTGACTCAGACTGCATGGATTAAAACATTACAGCATTTCCTAATCATGTTTGAAGATTTTTAAAGCCAAAAGGACCATTATAATCTAGTCTGGAGTTATTAAGGATACAGAATTAGACTGAGAAGAAAGATGGTCACTGGACTGCACCTCAATTCTTAGCTCTGCCACAGACTTTCTGTGTGACCCTGGTCATGGGACACTTTACCTCTGTTTTCCATCTGTAAAATGGTGATAATTGTCATGCTGGCTGGATTGGGGGGTGGAGCATTTATGATATTGTTGGACATCAGTATGTCAAAATCATAATAATTCATGTGAAATATGCCATGTCAGGTACTGTTAGAAAGACTATAATGTGCTAAGTAAGATAAGGATGTGTATGTTCATGTGTTATATGTGTAATGGAAGTTATGGATATGTTTGAGATATCTGTATTTTAAATTGTGCTATCTGAGACACACCCCAGATCGGATGGCTGCAGAACAATAGCCTGCTTAATGGCCCATTAAGGCATTCCCAGGTGCAAGGGACCCAGGGGGAAAAGCCAGGGATATACCTGATGAGTCATCAGGACTTGCCCATGTGACCCTGGACTCCATTTTGGTTCCTGTAAAATTCCACAAGCAGCATGGCAGGGGCCAGAGGATATATAAGGCAGAAGCCTTGGAATCCATTTTGTCTTCAATCCTGTTCAGCTTCAGCCACCTATCTACCTCTGGATCAAGTCATCTGCAACTGAAGCTGTGAAACAAAGGACTGAAACCCTTCCAGGTACGGGATGTGCACCAGAGGGACCATACAAGCCTGCACACTCCACAATTCTTCTAGAAACCTGATGTATATGGACTTTCCAATCATTTGTATGTATCCGATTGCTTTAATCCTTTAACATTTCTCTTATTGTTTGTTCCTTTCCTTTTATAATATACCTTTAGTTTTAGTTACTGAAGGATTGGCTGGCAGCATGGTATTTTGGGTAAGATCCAAACTTATATTGATCTGGTAATGTGGCTGACCCTTTGGGGTTAGGGGGAACCTTTTTGGTAAAGAGCATAGAGTTTTAAATAACTGGTCTCTTTACTGGATCTAGTGGCTGATTGGGAGCCAGAGATTGAAATGCAGTAAAGGGAGCTGTGTGTATTTGTGTACTGGCTTCTTGATAACCGGTGTGGGGAATCAGAAGCACTGTTTGTGGTTGGTTGGGAAGTCTGACTTCAGTGTCACCCACCAGTGTTGGGAGAATCTGTTCTCCTTTTGCAGCCTGCCCTGACCTTGGCATTATCATGTGGCTACCCTAGGTACGGAAGGGTCACAGTAATAGTTGTGCCTTTTTAGACTATAAAATGGGCAGGTATTCTCATATTATGTCTTTATACAGTGTCTAGTACAATGGGACCTTGATCTTGGCAGGGATTTTGAGTGCTACTGCAATATAAATTAAATTTGCGATATTTTAGGTTGTTTAAGTATAAAATACATAAAAATGAATCTCAGATATTAGGAAATGCTGATATGCAAACATAAAGGTATTGTGTGAATTTTTCATTTTATGACAGATGTAGTAGTCTAAATTGTGACACAGCAGGTTGCCAAAAATCAGATATCAGCTCTCTAGTATCATAGAAATGCCCTAAACCAGTGGTTCCCAACCTGTGGCTCGGGGGCCAGAAGTGGCCCGTGGGGTCTTTCAGAGTGGCTCGCAGCTTCCCCCCTGCTGGCTGCACAAGGGAGCTGCCACCTAAGGACTCAGGCGGAGTGCATTGCACAAGACCGGTGCAGGCTCCTTGCTACTGCCAAGGGGACGGAAGATCAGCACTCCCCTCCCCCTAGCTGTAGCAGGGAGCATGGGAAAGCGCTCCGCCTGGGTCCATAGGTGCTGGGGTCCCTGCTGGAGTCAGAGGGAGGGGATCACTGATCTCCTGTCCCCCTGGCTGCAGAAGGCAGCCACTGCCTGGGGACCCAGTTGGAGTGCACAGGGCTACAGGATGCATGCATTTTCCCTGCTGCAGCCAGGGGAATGGGAAATCAGCAAGGAGGCAGCTGAACTCCTCCTGTCAGCTCCTTGCTGAACTCCTTCCATTTGGCTGGAGTGGGGGGTGGAGGGAGGCTGCTGGTGGAGCAGCCAGGATCACCATGCTTGAGGAGGGGCAAACTCTAAAAATCAGTGCCTTACAGTTTAGCCTGCACTTAGCAGGCCACCCAGCGTGCCAGGCCATGTGCTTCATTGTGTAGTGACAGTCACTCATCTACACTAGTGCTTTGTCTGTGAGTGTGTGGCATACTGTGAGTAACTTGTAGGTGTAAAATAGTGAATGTAAAAAAGGGGAACACAGTAGCATCAAAATGTTTGTTTTAAATATGTAATGATTTGTAGTCCTTAATGGTGTATATACATCAATACATTTTGTATGAGTTGATAGACTGATGGCCCTTCAGGGTTGTAAAAATGATATTTGTGGCCCTCGAGCTAAAAAGGTTGGGAAGCATTGCCCTAAACAAACACATGAATGACTCTAACCTAATGGATATTTGGTGCCATCTACAGCTGGATAATAAAACAGTCTCTTCTTCCTTTGAATTCTATTGCAGTATAAAATATGCTAATATTAGGAAAGCAAGCATGCAGTTGAGGGAGGGGATCAGTACTTTGTAATATGAGACTAGTGCATTTCACATGTTGCCCTTCTGCCAGGTGTTGCCAGCAACAAGGCCTGGGTTCAAACAGCGGGAGGTCCCTCTTAAAAATAGATAAACACTATAGGCTCAAGTCCCCACCCAGAATTCCTGGGCCCACTAAATATCTTCCCCGGGCATTATTAGTAGGCAATCCTCCCACCACCAAGTACTGAACCTGCATATGAAACGATGAAGATTATTACAGGCACACAGGATATAAAATGAGTGTGGAAGAACACAGCAAAAATCAATATTAAACAGTCCTCTATTGTAACTCTGGCAGGAGTCTGGTAATCTAGTTCCCCACCTGCCAGCATCAACATCCAATATGCAAGAATTCCTTTATCACAGATCTTCTCCTTTCTTTATCTGCTATAGACATACCCTCACAGTCCTACAAACCGCCCAAGCTCCTCAGTAGCATATAGTACCTTTGGATAAAATCTTTGCTGCCAAGATTATCCTTCTTGCCTCAAGACAAAAGACCTTTCCATTCAGTTCCACTACCCAACCAATGCTGAGTTTGGGAGTCGCTATAACTGTACACAGAATGTCACTGGTGTAATTTACATGTAGAAAGCTTATACAAATAAACATCTGTGTAGCCATAATTCCCCCTATTTACCACTGTATTTGGGCAGAGAGCTTTCTCCCTTGAAGTTTGTCCATCTAGGGTTCTTAGTACATAGTACAGCTGACTAGAAAACAGTCTTTTCCTCCTGTGAAAAATTCTGTTTTTTTTTTCTGGTAATATTCATCCCAAATTGGGATGAAAATTCAATTTTTATTTTTTTTAATGAGGGAAAGACTGAAAAAAAATCTGTTTCAGAAGAATCAAAATGGAATTTTTTTTCAATTTGCTGCCCTGGGTGCCCAACTATCTGGGTTGCCCAATTCGTAAGGCAGCTCCCTCAGAGACATGGGGAGGAAGGTAGATGAGCGACAAGGCAGCCCAGTAGCTTTCCATTGGACAACTACTGGAATACTGTGCCCAGTTCTGGTGTCCACAGTTCAAGGACATTGATAAATTGGAGAGAAATCAGAGAAGACCATAACAATGAGTAAAGGATTGGAAAAACATGTATTGTACTCACTGAGCTACTTGAGTTTATCTATTTAGCTTAACAAACAGCAAATTAAGGGGTGACTTGATTAGTGTATAAGTACTTACATGGGGAATGAGTATTTGATAATATTAGGCTCGTCAATCTAGCAAGCACAGGTATAACAAGATCCAAAGGCTAGAAGTTGAAGCTAAACAAATTCAGACAAAGGCACACATTTTTATCAGTATAGGTAATTAACCACTGGAACAACTCACCACGGGCTGTGAATTCTCTATTGCTAGTGATTTTTAAATCAAGATTGTATATGTTTTCTAGTTCAAACTGGAACTATTTGAGCAAAGTTCTCTGGCCTATTATACAGGAGGTCATGGTAGATGATCATGGCAGTCCCTTGTCAAAATCCACACTTTTCTGCAGAATATTTTAATATTTAATATTTTAATTCTGATGAGTTGGTATTTTCAGATGGAAAAATGTTCTGCTGGAAAATTTCTGACCAGCTCTAGTAACTGATGAAACAAGTCTGTGCCGTTCTTCCCCCTGTTCAGCAATAGATGGGAGCAGAGAGTGCCTTACCCTCTTTGACTTCAGGCCACAGGGCTTACACATACTTGATATTAAGGGCCTGATTCACTGCTATCCTGCACCTCATCTGGTTATTTACACAAATGCAAAATGGGTGTAAAACTCTGCCAAATCAATGGTAGAATTTTAAACCCACTCTGCATTGGTGTAAATTACTATCAGAGATGCATAACAATGGTGAACTGGGCTCTAAAATGCCAAGTAAATCCAATGTAAGCTAAATATTTAATATTTAATTTTAAAAGATCCACATTGTACAATTTTACTTTAGAAGATGAAGTCGTTTGTATGGAAATGAAGAGTAGCATCTCCACTGTGTGGTCTTAATTGGAAAACATCAAAAGGGAACATCAGAGGCCAAATTACTGCCTTTGCAAGTGCTAGTGAACAAACGAGAACAGGAAATTTTTCCGCTAGAAAGGCTTAAAATCCAAAACAAAACTGAAAGGATCGTTAAGTTGCTCCCAGGTTCATGATATGCATTTATACTAAATCTAATAAATTCAATGGAGTGTTTGTATAAAATTAAAACCAAATCCCATTGCTGGGAATGGATGGACAAAACAGGAAAAAGCGTATTTTGTTTTTTTGCCTTCCATACATAGTGAAGATATGTTCTGAATATCAAATATGATATTAAGTTAAATATACATTTTACTGAATATATTAACACCTAAGTGTCCTGGCTTGTTTTTATATGCATTACCTAAGGTATTTTGAGGATGAAAAAAACCGCTGTGCTATTTTAAGTGGATAAAGTATTAAGATTATGGAATATATAATTCTGTGGAATGAGGACGTGCATGTTGGGAATAATGTATCTGCCATACCAAAAAGTCTAATAAAACCCTTTAAATATCAGAATGTTTCAAATATAACAATCCCTCCTACTATGGCTCACAGTAGTTAGGACCTTTCATTGATTTTAAGGCAAGAAGAGACCATTAGATTTTCCAGTGTGACTCCTGTATAATACAGGCCATTGAATTTCATCCAGCTCCTCCTTTACTGAGCCCAATAATTTGTGTTGTCCTAGTCAATTGTAGCCCTTCTCCCAAGGTGTGGCTCAAGTCTCCTCCACAGTGCTTGTTACTTAGATTGGCTTCTCCCCTCTGCTCGCATATGTTAGGTCCAGCACTCTTTTTATGATGCCTGGTGCCTGCACCCAGGATTACTCCTCACTGTGCCCAGGACACAAGGGGTCCTGTCCTTGAGAAAAATGAATAATGCTACTATCTGGCAAGGAGTATAAAGCCCAATACACAGGACACATTAAAGTGCATTAACACAAACCTCAACAAAGAAATGAGACACCGCAGAATAACAGTATAACAAAGGGGGACTTTACTGGGAACATGGAAAAAGGATGTGGGGAAGGAAAGGATTAGGGTTAACAAAATACCAAACTTTGACAAATTTCCCACTTCCTGACACTCAAAATCCTTCCCAGCTCCTTCCCTGGCTGAGGGTGAGTCCAAAAACTAGTGCTGCAGCACTGTGAACATTAGCAGGCTTCAAAAATAGTCCCCTTAACTGTTTCTTTGCCCCAGTTGGGGCAGGGTCTTCTCCTCAGGACTCCAGATGAGGGAGCCAGGAGGTCTTGGCTGGCTTTTAGTAGCCAGCACCAGGAAAGATCTCTACCACTCTGGATGCTGATCTCTGCAGGGCTGGAACTGTTTTATCTTCTCCCAGATAACCCTGGGACTGGGTCTGTACACCCATTCATACAGTCAGTCAGAATATTAATTTATAAATTGCAGTGAACTTTTAGATTACTTTATTATAAAGTGCTTTGAAATTGGATTGATATTCTAATCCATCTATATGCAATTTAGATGCCAGCTCATGCCGTGAAACAATTAGCCAACCATACTTGAAATTTGTACGATGAGTGCTATTGCATTATCAATTTGGCTGAGGCAGGATCTCTTAGTTTGGGCTCATTATCTTAGCTTGACAAACTGTTTTTAGGGACTATATTTTAAGGGCGGGATCCTCATCTGGTGCAAATTGGCACAGCTCTATTGAAGTCAATGGAGGATCTGACCTAATAAGTTAAAGGAAACATAATTGGGTACAAGTTTGACCATCCCTAAAGTCACTGTACTCACTGTTTTTAAAATCTTTATTTCAAAGATTCCTAATTGATTAGGATGCATATTCCAAGGCCAGTAGCCACTTTCTGTAGTAAGTACACCATACCCAAAGTATGCAGTACCCTACTAATGCCCAGCCATCACAGTAATTACTCAGGAAAATGATATGGGCACTTGGGCCCAGATCCACAAAAGTACTTAGGCATCCAAGTTCCTTTGGGGATATGGGCCTTGGTGTAGGAGTTTCATTCATTTTCTTCTCTAGGATCCCGAGGCGGCAGACATGACCTCATTTCAATGGGAAAGCTACCTGGTCAAATGTTATTTGTGTCTCCAGTCTGAATTAAAAAATATGAGGACACAACAGCAAGAGTTCTCTTAAGCAAATGCTCTCACTGTTAGTTAAGGAATACTACATGATTTTGCTATAGTTTTTATTATCTTTTGTCAAAAAACCAGCCACTCTTGACATGACTGTTTTTAATCCTATTTCCTGTACTTTTATTATACCAAAAGCCTTAAAATTAGTCATAAGCACAGGTGCAATATATAATCTACATACCATAAAAGAGTGTATTAGATGTACGTTTCTCTCCTTTGACTGCTTAAGCATATTAAAATTACGTACTCAGTGCCCTCCGTATCAGTCTTTCCCCATTGGCATGTTATTTTTTTCTTTATTATTTGGAATTTTATATGAAAATTGAATATACATATTCCTTTTTTATCGGTACTTTTCAGTTTCTTGGTGAATTTCTTGGATAATTATCTTTGAGCTACAATACACAGGCTGTAGTTAATGCTGGAATACTTGATAGTAATAGATTATAGATATCACTATCTTCTATAATTGAACAGAGTAAATTCACACACCCACATGACAAAGTAAACGTCCTAAACCATTGGACTGGCTGTGTGAAATAAGCTGGCAAAGTATTTTTATTTTCTAATATAAAGTTATAGGGTGAAATTTTGACCTCAGTGAAGTCAATGACAAAACTCTCATTGATTTCAAAGGGGCCAGGATTTCATGCATACAGTCAAAATGTATAGACAAATATAGCATCTGATCTTTCAGGTCTTACACATACACACAAAGCCCTTAATTATGCAACTACTCCCACAGATATCACATTGAAGTCAATGGGCCTACTGCATGACTAATGATTTTGGGTTTGTAATCTATGTAATTAGCTGGTGCTTTGAGAGCAAAGGGCTATGAGGTTCAAACACACGCATTGATCGTCGGAGCCCTGGGTACGTGGGACCCCTGCAACGAGCAAGTGCTGTGGGCATGCCGAATCGGTCGGCGTTATGCTCGGCTGATGCGACGCCTCATGGTGTCTGACACCATCAGGTGGTCCAGAGACATCTACATGGAACACATCACTGGGATTACGCAATACCAGGAGAAATGAGCCATGCTGGGAAAGTGATGCAGGAAGACTTTTGCTTTGTGGATCATATTTGCTAAATGGACTAACCATCCTGAACTTGTCATTCAATGAGGGACAATCAGCACTCATTGTTAAACTTGCTTGCCACTAACCAACCTCAGTATCTCCCTTGTATGAGTGATGTACCCGAATGTTGCAATGTTCACATCTCAACTGTCTCACTAAAGGAATAACCCTTAATCTGGGATAATGCAGATAATGTACTCTTTGTACTGTATGACTTCCAAACCAAACTCTCTACCTTTTAGATAATCTATGCATTGTCCCCAGATGTACAGAATCTCGTCCCTTCAAAAACACTGTATTTGATCATTTTATAACATTAGCTTTAATAGTAATTTGCTGGCAAATCCAGATAGAAGTCCAAAGTAATAGAAAAGCCCAGTAACTATTAAAAATATCAGTGTGCTTGCAAATTTACGCATACTTTTTTAAAAAAATTACACAAATCTATGTTGCCTCAGCACCTTTGAAAATATATAGTAATTATGTAACGCCTCCTACCCCCACTCAGAGTTTGCTAGTGACTGGAGTGTCAGTCTGATCCTCAAAAGGGAGTCCTATCCATGGGACTATAACTGTAATGGCTACCAAAGCCCTCTGAGACCATTTCCCTCTATGCTAGTTGTCAAAGGTGGGAACAAAATGGATTAGAAACCCCTGCTGAGGCCAACAGGGAGGCTTCTGCACAGCATAATATGGGCAAGCAGTTTGTTGGGCCAATGAATCTGATGAGGTTCAACAAGAACAAGTACGGAGTCCTGCACTTAGGACGGAAAAATTCCTTGCTCTGCTACAGACTGGGGACCGACTGACTAGGCAGCAGTTCTGCAGAAAAGGACGTGGAGTTAGAGTAGACAAGAAGCTGGATATGAGTCAACAGTGTGCCCTTGTTGCCAAGAAGGGTAATGGCATCTTGGGCTGCATTAGTAGAAGCATTGCCAGCAGATCAAGGGAAGTGATTATTCTCCTCTATTCGGCACTAGTGAGGCCACAACTGGAGTATTGTGTCCAGTTTTGGTCCCCCCCACTACAGGAAGGATGTGGACAAATTGGATAGAGTCCAGCGGAGGGCAACCAAAATGATTAGGGGCTGGGGCACATAACTTATGAGAAGAGGCAGAGGAAACTGGGCTTATTTAGTCTGCAGAAGGGAAGTGTGAGGGGGGATTTGACCTTCAGCTGCACTGGAATGGGTTACCTAGAGAGGTGGTGGAATCTCCATCCTTAGAGGTTTTTAAGGTGCAGCTTGACAAAGCCCTGGCCGGGATGATTTAGTTGGGGTTGATCCTGCTTTGAGCAGGGGGTTGGACTAGATGACCTCCTGAGGTCCCTTCCAACCCTAATCTTTTATGATACTATGATGAGCCAGGGCTACTCAGTCCCTCAGTGGGAGGGGACAGCCTGACTCAGAGACAAAGAGACAAGGATTAGTTTTGGGTGTGACTTTGGGTTGGGAGGTGTGTATGAGAGAGAAACAGAAATGCTCAGGGGGGTCTCTGACTAATTCTTGCCTACTCCACACTAAGGGAGTCCTTGAACTGCTGTGGGAAAGTTGTGTGGCCATGCAGTGCCATTCCAGCGGAGATAAAACAGTCTGCCTGAAGAAACCACCACAGCTATCTGTCTTCAGGACATAGACAGCCATGAGCAGAATGTGGTTCTGTTCGTATGGGGAGGAGACAGAAAAAAGATTCTAAAGGGCTGAGCTTGAACTGGAAATCCTTACTCAAACAACCCTCCCATTGATTTCAATGAGAGATGAGCCTGGAGAAGATTTAATAATTGTGTTCTCGGAGAGTAATGATATTGTGTAAGTCACTGTCTCTGGCTAGATGCTTGACCCATCCTCACTGTAACAGACCTTTTCAACAGTTTGGCACTCTGTCTGCAAGAACCTTTTTTGCTTTTTTTATTTGTTTGAAACACAAATCCATGTGTTATTTGTTTTCCCTTCACCTGATCTCAGCTTATCTGCTTTGTCACACACTGAAATAATTATTTTTGACATAGTAGGATTGACACCCTTAATAATACTTGGGTCTAATATATCACTTTTCATTTGTAAATCTCGATTCACTTTTCAAAAGTAAGTATAATTTTCATTTTTACAGATGGGGAAATTGAGGCACAGAGACAGTAGATGACTTTCTCATGGAGACAGAGCAAGTAGTAGCAGGGACAGGAACACGGAACCCAAATTTTCTAACTCCATTTTTCATGAAAAAGCTTGTAGACTAACACAGCAAGCAGCAGCTTTGTGTAAAAGAACCAATAAAAGTTAAATAAGAATGCAATGTCTTCCTCTGTATTCCTGTAATAATTTATCATCTTTGCGCTGGTCCCAAGATCTGAGAAAGACAAGGTAGGTGAGGTAATATCTTTTATTGGTCCAACATCTGTTGGTGAAAGAGACATGCTTTTGAGCTCTTGTCTCTTTCACTAAGGCTTGGTCTACGCTGTCAGCAGCAGTCAACAGGAGATACGCAACCTACATTATCTCCCACTGATGTACTTATGTTTACGTAGCGCAGTGTCTTCACTGCATTGCATTGAAGGGAGACACCCTCTCATCAACGCAGTCTTACTCCTTTCAGGGAGGTGGATTAATGGAGTTGACTGGAGTATGCTTTCCAATTGACTGAGTGGGTCTACACAGACTTGCTCAATCAGTGCTGCTGTATCGATCCTTGCTGCTGAGGCAGTGAAGACATACCCTAACAGAAGTTGGTTCAGTAAAAGATATTTCCTTACCCGCCTTGTGTATCTCATAATTTATAGTGCCCATAAAAGTTACCCACTTCTGGGAGCTCCAAAAAAACCCCCAAACATTTCTTGTGAAGCTGACTACAAATCTTCTTTCTGTAATCATTTTAAAGTGTTCAAGGAAATTCTGAATGATGCTAAGGAAGATTTAAACCTGGTTTCACAAAAGATTATTGTCCCCCTTTGAATCAGTAAACAACTTTTTCTCTCCTTTCAAGTCCGTAAGAGCTTCACCCATTCTTTTTCAAGGAGAAAAATTAATTGACATGCAAACATAGGGTCAGATTGTATACTCATTTACACAAGTGCAAATTCAAAGCAACTTCACTAAATCAGATTAGTACTTCTGTGGACCTACCCTAGGATTTGTACATCCTTATGGACCACAGGATGAAACCTTTAGCCATACTAGTGAGCATAGGGGATAAGGGGCTCACAATTTGGCTCTACTGAAGTAAAGAGCCAAATCTGGACACAGTATTCCAGCTGGCGCTGCCTCATAGAGTTGTACAGTGGTATAATAAATTCCTGTGCCTTGTTCATAGTACCTTGTTTAATCTATTTTAGCCTCCTATCTGCCTTCTTTATTACAAAAGAACTATGTATTCCATTTCATGTGACTACAGATTTGAACTCTTTGATTGGAAATCAATGAATTCACAGACAGAAGGATGATTGATATTTACCAGTCCTGGATGAATAATTTATAACAAATAATTTATTTAGAAATTATGCCAGTTTTTTGTTTGACATGCTCACAAAAAAGTCATGATATTCTTGAATGTAAAAATTTTGCAAAATTGGTGATAAATTTATGTGAATAATTTTTCTGACAGGTTCACTGCAAGTATTTGAGATTTGAAATATTTAATATTTACAAATTATTTTTAGAACTTGTTTTATGATAATTCTGATCATGCATAGATCTGATGTTGAACAGAACAATACATTCTCTATGGCCATTTTTCAATAAATGTGCTGATTATTTAAGTTGCATTTTGTTTACATCTTAGCTGGACCACTTCAGATTTTATGAACAAGAGCCCCAAAATGTGAATACTCATATAAAACACAATGTATGCAGAGAAACTAAAAATATAATTTACGTGGGATATCCAAAAGGGACAATATAGTTACTGAATCTATGTATTTTAGCTGTAAACTTGTAATATTCCTGCAATAGTGAGTATTGTAAGTACCCTTTCCATGGAAGGGGTTAAATGGCCAAGCAGGCTGTCATATGTAGGGCATGCAGTATAGATAGAAGAAAGGATATATTTGAAGATCTGTAACATTTGAACATGACTTTATTAAACGAAACTAGTACATAGCCAGCAGCTTTGCTTCCAGCAAAGCATCTAAATGCAGCTTTACTAACATGCCAGTTTCTGAAGTTTAAGCAATAGTCAGCTCTGCTGAAGCAGAAGAATCTATCATTTCTCTTCACTCTTTGACAGAACTGTAGTCATATCTGAAGCCTAGAATTATCAACTTTTGCTAGTACTGTTTCTCTTCACTGAGAGCAGAGATGACCTTCAACTTGCCCCATCTTTTGCGGTACTGAGAATTTTGCTTTCTTAATATGCTTGAAGTTCTTTCAGAGAAGGAATTGAGCTATTATTATTAATACTGAATTATTTTGTGAAATCTGGAATACTCAGATTTCTTCTATCATGTGGCAATTTCTACATCCTTCTAATACAGTTGTAATTTCACTACTGAATTCTAGGCTCACATGTCAGAAATTTACTTCTCAAGAGCATATATCTGCAAAACTATCATTTTTAGAGTCTGATAACTTTAAAAAGAATGTACTTTATTATTGAGTAGGAAAATACATTCAGATATGCCCAGATGTTAATTTATACATGTATTATAGTCACTGTAGGTAGCATACATTAAAAGAATGCTAAGGTGAAAAGGCAAGCACTCAAAAGTTAGGAAATGGCAGCATTAAGATTGCTTGTGCAACCCTAATTCAGCCCCCTTATTCATATACACTTTGATACACTCTTTAATTACATAATCATATACTATTTTTACCACAGTATTCCTCCTTCATTCAGTGTACAGGATAGATGCATCAGGATTGTGTAGTTAACGAGGCTGTCATCAGTAAGACCTGGGATGGGATGTACAAGCCCCGCACTAGTCTGGCTGGGGTTAATCTCACTCTGTGGGCCAAGGAGGACATTGGGCAAATTCCACCTGCAGCCTCAGTACAAAAGAGAGCATCCCAACTCAGTTGGGGTGGCTTGCTGAGGAGAGAATGTACCTTGCAGGTTCTGGCCATGGAGCAGTGAGAACCCCAGACCCCACAGGTTGAGTGGACAGCAACACAGGTGGATGCCTCGCTGCCTGAAGGAGGACTAGAGGGAACAGCGATGCTGGGTGCAGCAGCAGCCAATGACCCAGGAGAGCTACAAGCTTTGCTACTGGGGAAAGGGGTAGAAAGTAGTCCAGGGGATATAACATTTGCTACAGTGGAGGAATTGGGGAAACTGGTAAGTGTGTTTTGGGAGGATCCCCTCTGACTTGGTGGTATGTGCCACTGCCAGGGTCTTGGGCTGTGGCTGGAGGAGCAGGGAGGGCCTAAGCCTCTCTACCCTGGTTGGTGCCCCACTCCCGCAACTTATCAGTAGGCCACAGTACCCCACAGAGATGAGTGACTTCACTGACCCTGACCATTAGGCGCACTGCTGCCCAGACTGCCAGGACAGCCACATGGACTTGGTCAGACTGCCTTAAAATGCAGGGTGTGAAGTTAGATTCAACCGTGGGATCACAATGCCCTTCTTCCCAACCCAAAGGAGGGGGGTTTTAAGCCCTGCAACAAGACTCTTATCTCATTTGTTGCATAAGTTAGGAGAATTGTGATAAATAAGGCTGGGGATTGCAGGAAGAGAAAGGGTAGTCTCGTAGGTAAGGCCAACAAATGTTGTCCTGGAGAACTGTAGTCTATCTCTGCCTCTGGCAGATTTATACAAATCATTGAAACCAAACTTTTCACAGGTGGTCACTAATTGTGTTCCTCATTTTCTGGGTGCTCAAGAGGAGACAGCTGGGGTCTGATTTGCACAAGTGTTAAGCACTCACAACTGCAGCAGAGTTCAATGAGTTCTGCTTTGAAGTTAACGTGAAAGTTCTATTAAATGTACTCTGAAAAATCAGGCCCTAAATTTCACAAACCAGGTGCCCAAAATTAGCTTATACTTGACAGTTTTGACTTTAATCTCTGTGCCTCAGTTCCCCATCAGTAAAATGGCCACCTCGCTTTACAAAGGCATTATGCAGATAAAGTCATTAATGTTTGTAACTAATAATGCCCACATCCACAAAGATACTTAGGCACCTCAACCCCAGACTTAGGCACCATGGCAATCCACAAAACCCTGACTCAGCTGTCACCTAACTCAGTAGGTGTTTGTTTAACTTGGAGTCTACCTTTTTGCTGTGAAAGTTGCCCAGGTGCCAAAGTTTCTGCTTCTGTGCATGCATGCTGCTGCCTCACTCTAGGTGTCTGGATACCTACTTCACTTCAAAACCCTTAAAGCAGGGGAAGGTAGGTGTTCCCACCACTTATCATGCCTCAGAATATGCCTATCAGAGTGGGTCCCATTGAAAATCCACTCAGAGGAGGTGCCCATTTTACAACTTTTAGACTAATGGTTAGAGCATACAGCTATGATGTCAAAGAGGTGGGTTCAGTTTCCCCTGCTATGATGGGGAGGAAGATGGGAGACCCCTGTTCAAATTCATATAATCAGATCCTAAGCTGCTGTAAATCAACATTGTTCTATTGAAGTCACAAGAAGCATCCCCATTAAGAAGCAATCTATGCTATTGTCATTAATCTTAAACTAGTTCCTAGACAAAGTCTCAATTAAGCAGATTTCCCAAGTAAATGTAGGTAGCGTGAATGAATAACTTTGTGTTGGGTGGAATATATGTAGTAAAATTAAAAACAGAAACATTTACATGTCATTTGTCCGCTCCCTTCCCTAGCCCATTCACTTTAAATTTTTAATCCACATCCTCACAAAGATAATTAAACAAACCTATCTTTCCATACTACAAACCACCATAAGCTTATTGGTTAAGTAAGTGCCTTTAAATAGGAATACTATTTGAACATTCAACCAAGTGCTGAGTCAGGTGAAGGCATAGACAATGTATGGCCATAGAATGACCTGTCATTGTTCCAGCTCTTATTTCTCACAGCAGCTGTCACCAAAACTGTATAGCATAAAGCAGGGCTAGAGAGAAGGGAAAATCGTATTAAAATATAAACAAGGCTAGAACTTTTCTATTGCAAATCATTAATCCAAACATTTCTCCATCTCTGATCTGTAAAAGGCAGAATACATAGAACTGTCAGATCAATGGGATAACCTTCTCAAGTGACAATTTGGCTCAATGGAACATTGCATTTAAGCCAGTTTGTCTCTAGCCAGTAAAACAGAACAAACAATCTCCAATTACATCTCTGATACCACCACCTGACTGAGTTGATTCCAATTGTCAGCAGCCTACATTTTAATTTTGGATCAAATTTTGCTCTGTTACTAGGGATTTATTTCATTGTTACAACCGAGTAACTGCAAATATAGGACATTCCTGTAGTTTAATATGACATCAATCTGTGATGAAAAAACACTACATAATAACTCCAATAATATGGTTACTGAGCTAATCTTACACAATACAGATTTGAGTGCTTGGGGTGTTTTGGTTTTGTTTTGTTTAAAAAACAATGTGACTGGAATTGGAAAGGAGCAGTACTTTTCCTAGCTGCAGAAAAGTTTTCAGGATATTAGCCAACATTAAAGGTGTATTGGAAACCTTTCCTTTATTCAATTAAAATAGCTGGGAGCAATCCATATGCAATGTAATGCTTTCTTTAACCAACCCTCATTAAACTTATTATTTTCCTATATAGATTCAATTCCAAACAACTGATTGGAATACAAAAGCATAAAAAATTCCATTCAGATAAAGATCTCATTTCAACTCCCCAAAAGCAAAGGATCCAAGGCTAAAACTGTCACTATTAGGAGACCTCTGCAGTATTAAGGAGACACGAGAACTAGCTAAAAATGGAATTTGAATTTTTACTCTGAATTTCCTTGACTGTAGATTTTTTTTCTTATGACCAAATCCTGATTGCCTGATGGCACTGATCCCATTGAAGTCAATGTCCTAGTTGTCATCAGACCAATTCAAATTAGTAACAAAAGCAGAATTTGGCCTTTATTGCTGTTTCATGAGCCTTCTTCTGGATATGAGCTCTGACTGGATTTATTTTGTTTAATTATTTATTTTCCCCTAAATTTACCTGATCAACTGCAATAATCAGAATTTTCAGTGGTTGATCCGTGTGTGTGTGTGTGAGAGAGAGAGACTCTGACTTTTATGTTGAGTTTTAGGGAGAAAAGTGTAAATTCAATATTGTTAGCCATAGGAATTTTTACATTCTCAAGAGCCCAAGCAGAAGCAAATGAAGTCACTCAACTGGCTCCATTTCTTTCATTCTGGGAGATCCTTGTGCATAGTACTTGTCAGCTGCTTACCTCCCTCAAAGGCTTTCTTATGCAAGTTCTCTCATTCTGTCATTCTTCCTTTTCAATATGTATTTGGGGCTATTAGAAGGGTTAATGTGGAAGTATGGGCCTCAGTGTTTTAACTATGTGGATGACACCTAGTTCTAGAAGTATTTTTTATCTCTTCTGACCTTGCCACTATTATTGGGCAACAATGACAGAAGTATGTAGGAGGATAAACTACCACTTACAACTATGATGTTGCTTGTACAATGGGGAAATAGCCAAAGGAGATGGTAGAGATTACATCGATTGATTGGGTTTTTTTAAGTTGGGGTTGGTCCTGCTTTGAGCTGGGTCTTGGACTAGATGACTCCTGAGGTCCCTTCCAACCCTAATCTGAGATGGTTCTATGATGGTCCATCACCCTCTCTGAGGGGGTATACCTGCCATTTTGTGTAGTGCTTCACAAGCTTGAGGGTTTGAATTCCCAAGCTGCCTGTGTTGGAGGAAATAATGTTTCAAACATCTTTTTTCAACATTTATTTTTCTAGGACCGCTTCATATTGCTTTGCTTGCCTTGGTCAAAGTCAATTCCTCAAACCTGAATAAAGTAAAACTGTAAAAGAGTTGTCAGGCAACCTCCTATCAAGAAACCATCCCAAAAGTATTCCTAAAGTAATTACAAAGTCCATATAACTCTATTCCACCATCAACAGTTACCAATTGCTTTTTTGTATCAGTCCATTACATGGGTGCATTACATTGAGACAGGCTTCATTGTTGTTTTTTTTTGTTCATAAATGTACTATTTGTTTTGTCTTGAATTTTTATAATTCAATGTTGTATTTCTGTGTTCCTGTCCCAGAAGAATACAACTGATTCAGAGCCACCCAAGGATACTGCATAATGTTGTATTTACTTCACATGCTAGCTGCAGATGTGCCTACTTAAATTTGCTTTTTAAAAGTTTTGCTGCTGCACATGTACCTGAAAATCAGCCCTCAGCCATTTCAATATTTTACTCCTTAAATACCAAAATAAATTACTTTGTTCTGTGAATTCATCACTAGCCAGATTTCAGCTTATGAATCCAAGTAGGTTTGCAGTTGGAGATCTTGCCTCCCTTAACCAGAATTTCCTAATATCAGCAAACTTGCAGTAAATTTACACATGAAACTTAAAATTGGCTCCATGGATTGCAGAGAGAAAATTATCTGTTTAAGCTTCTATATGTCGGGTTTCACAAAGTGCATAATTACACCTGACTTAGAATGGTGAAAAAAGGAAGCTGCTATGCAAATTTTGACACAACTTTACAGCAATCTGAATGACATACATGTAATGAAAAAGTTCATGTCTCAGAATTCTTAAAATTCCTGCATTTTTCTTCATAAAGAGAATGTATTTGGACTTCAGTTACAGTTCAGTCTTAGTTAACCCCTCTCTGTCTCAGAAGAATCACAGCAATTTTTTAAAAGAGCTTAAGCTATGTCCTATACTCTACTAATTCAACACTCGCATCAAGGAGTCAGGATACAACTCCTTGTCTTTCCTCTGGTCATTCTGTATCAAATAGATATGCCGAAACCCACTGGATTTTCAGACTGTGGTTAAATGCAACCTCCTCCCCCCCAAAACTTCCATACATAAACTTCCTGCAGAGGCAGAGACATCAGGGCCAGATAATGGTTGATCTGTGTACTAGAGGTGTGGAAAGGCAAAGAAATAACCTTCTCCCTCCCAGTGAACCAATGCAGAAGACTGTAAACATAAACTGTCCAGGAAAGAGATGAGGCAGGCCAGCTCTGCCAGTACATCTGAAGCGAATGGGGGTTTGTCCAGCTACAGACTGGGGACCGACGAGCTAGGCAGCAGTTCTGCAGAAAAGGACCTGGGGGGTAACAGTGGATAAAAAGCTGGATATGAGTCAGAAGTGTGCAGCCTTGGTTGCCAAGAAGACTAATAGCATATTGGGCTGCATTAGTAGGAGCATTGCCAGCAGATTATGGGAAGTGATCATTCCCCTCTATTCGGCATTGGTGAGGCCGCATCTGGAGTATTGTGTCCAGTTTTGGGTCCCCCACTACAACAAGGATGTGGAGAAGTTAGAGTCCAGCGGAGGGCAACAAAATGATTAGGGGGCTGGAGCACAAGACTTATGAGGAGAGGCTGAGGGAACTAGGCTTGTTCAGTCTACAGAAGAGAAGAATGAGGGGGGATTTGATAGCAGCCTTTAACTACCTGAAAGGGGGTTCCAGAGAGGATGGAGCTAGGCTGTTCTCAGTGGTGGCAGATGACAGAACAAGGAGCAATGGTCTCAAGTTGCAGGGGGGGAGGTCTAGGTTGGACATTAGGAAAAAGTTTTTCACTAGGAGGGTGGTGAAGCACTGGAATGGGTTACCTAGGGAGGTGGTGGAATCTCCATCTTTAGAGGTTTTTAAGCTGTGGCTTGACAAAGCCCTGGCTGGGATGATTTAGCTGAGGTTAGTCCTGCTTTGAGCAGGGGGTTGGACTAGATGACCTTGTGAGGTTCCTTCCAACTCTAATATTCTATGATTCTATGACTTAAGCATCAAGTCATCTCCGTGAAGTATTATTTTCCCCTCTTTTCAGCTGAAGATATGGAGTCACAGAGAGTTTAAAGTCATTTGCTTGACACTGGAAGAATGGGAAAAAGCTGGGAATAAAACCATTCATCATTGCCACAGGCATCATTTTTTATTTTTCCTTGAGTAGGATGTTTCCCTGCACACTCTTAAATTTACAATCGGGAGTTTAATTAGAGGGGACTTTTATACTGTGTGAAGTCAGGATTGTACTTGGTATGTTCCTTGAGAGAAGTGTTCAGCACCACAAACAGCCTATTATTTATAGTTTCTGGCAGTGCCTACAACATAGTAGGCACTTTTCAAATATAAAAGAAAACAAGTCCATATATATATATATATATATATATATACACACACACACACACAACATATAAGGGTGGAGTTAGGCTAAATTAGCATTTGTAAAGCACTTTTCTGTTCTCTGAATGGAATTCACCATAAAGCAAAGTATATTATAAAATATAATAAATACAATTCAACAACAATTTTTCTATTAGCAATATGTACAACAGAGTAGATTTGGGATCAGCTATTATCTTGGGTGAAAATCTTCAAATTTGAGTGCCTACCATTAGGCACTCCAGTCCATATTTAGACACATACAAGTGGCCGGATTTATTTGACTACTGAAGCAGACCTAACTCTTATCTTGGTCTCATTTCATGTTTATTTCTCACTGGCCCTCTCCGCTAGTGACAACAGCCTTGATACCACTTAGAATCGTAGGATATGTCTGCACTGCAATTAGACACCTACGGCTGGACCCTGTCAGTTGACTTGGGCTCGCATTGTTTAATTGCAGTGTAGACATTCAGCTTGGGGTGCAGCCCAAGCTCTAGGACCCTCCCACCTTGTAGGATCCTAGAGCCCAAACTCCAGCCCAAGCCAGAACACCTACACTGCAATTAAACAGCCCCGCGATCCCGAGTCAGCTGGCATACGCCAGCCATGGGTTTTTAATTTAGTGTAGACATACCCTTATTCTTACATTTACTTCCAAACTGAGAATACTGTCCCCATTCTTTTTGCCAAGCCATCTCCCTTACTACATTCAAATCTGTCCTCAACCTCACTTTTGCCATCTTGTCCATAAAAAATGAAGGAGAAGAAAGGTAGCAACAACATTTATTAATGGAGTTATCAGGATGTGTGCATGACCTACTACAAAACCACGTGGTGATATTTGACCTTCCTACCCCATCCCCATTTTAGTCCATTTTTGGCTGTCACTTGTGTAATATCTAGTCTAGACTGTAGGCTGTTTGGAGCAGTGATGATGACCTCTACTGATTTTTGAGATGCACTTAGTTCATATCCAGATGTTTAAAAATGAGTCATTTTTAGAGGTTCTGGGCACCCACAACTTGCAATGCATTCAAAATGAGATGCTCATGTTCAACGCCACTGAAAAAATCAGATGGTACATTTAGATGCCTAAATAAGAATATAAGTATCCAAACTGAAAAATGTTAGCCGTTGATTTGCCAAAGATGAACAGAGGCTGAGCTCAATAGAGCACCATTAAGTGTCTGATTCTTTTTTTGAATACAAAATAATTAGCAGTGGGTTTTTCCTCCCAGAATGAGTATAGGATACCAGTATGACAAACATGTTGTTTGGTTGAGAAAGGCATGGTGTTTAAATGACCTCCTTGTTCAATGGCATTTTGATAGCATTCAGTGCACTTTGCCTAAATACTGGGACTAACCTTCAGGTAAAAGTAAATATGTAAAATATTTTAAAATAACACTCATTTTCTGGCCATTACTTGCACCTTGCTGTGACAATCAGGCTTCTTTCCATTAGATAAAGAAGCATAATCCTATAATGGATCATTCCTAGTATCATTTGTCTTCAGGAGCTATTGCACTCCTCTTGATAACAGCATGAGGTAATTTGTCTTCATGGTATGTGGTAGGTCTACTATTCTGATATGTATTCCCTTTGCTCAGTTTCCAAGGGCTTTGATTGTTTTCTATATTTTTGTGATCCTTTATTGAAGTGGCAAGCAGCTTTGATATGGATGGATAGTGAGAGAGTCTGCCAGCCATAAATGGAACTGAAAAGAAATGGGAAAAGTTACATAGACCAGCAAACGTAATGTCCTCTACCACACTGGATGAAATGGCTTAGGGACTGTCTGCAGACAGCATCGGGCCTTCAGTAGGCTGTGATTGTACTGGGGTATCCTCCTGAGTATTCTGAGTTTCAGTGGCTGGGTAGGCAAATTTTCTTCCCTGACCTTGTGATTCTCTGAGACTCTCACAGTTGAGAGAGGGCCCATGCACTTCCCTTGGAACTGTGCAAGTGAGCTTGTAGGTATTACTGTTGGCTATGGGTCCCTGTATCAGTTCTGTTGTTTGCAGATAGTGCAGGTGAAATCCTGCCTCCACTGACTTTCATGAAGAAAGGCTGGCATGGTATGATTCCATATAGAGGGTACAATACTGGCAATGCCTTCTTTTTCCTCCAACGCCCACCCTCTCTTTTCCCCATACTACAGCAGTGTCTTCCACATTTCTGGTGTAACTACTTGCATCCACGAAATATGGGATGCTGTGTATGCCCTGGCCTTCCCACTCACACACTTCTGACCCACTCCAGGCAATTATTTACATCCACTTAAGGCACAGCAGGCCACTTTGTGCAGAAAAGCATTTTGTACATGGCTTATAATAGTTTTGGAATCCTTTGGTACAAAACGCAATGTACATTTGCAATAGGGGTATTGATCTCCAGTGTGATAGCAGTCACCACTTTTTTAAGGATGAGCAGAAAAAAAAATTCAAAAAACAAAACCCCAGATCTTGAAGACTGTATTACTCTTCGGTAGCAATTACTCTCTTTGTTACCTTTTTCATTAGCTGGCCTAACTAAATTCAACAAACTAAAAGGATTCCCCTCTGCAGAGTGGCCATATAGTACCAGTACTTCATTGTATCATGAGAGTGGGGGTTGAGATAAAGGAAAAAGTTCCTTGCTCAGATTCCATATTCTCTGGTGCTGGAACTAGGGGTGCTGCTGCAGCCCCTAATTTGAAGTAGCAGTAATAAACACCTTATACCTGGTTTCCATAATCTGCATCCCCACTACAAAAATTGTTCCAGCACCCTTGTTCATAGCTCTTGTGACGTTGTATGATTGAAATATGTCCATGCATATCATTATTGCTACCACTGTTATATAATGGTAACAAATCTTATACAAGGTATGCTATACAAAGTATCAATGGAAAAGTGACAATCTATCAAATACAATTATCCTATTTATATGCATGTATCATCTTTATATCTGAAATTATGAATGACTATCTGTATTTCAAATGTTTGCTCCTGGGGTAACATCCACAAGGTAGTTTGTATGCAGTCTAACCAGCAAATTGTGAATGGACTATGCAAGTTAATGGTCCATTAAAGGACATTTAGCTCACAGAATAAACCATAGAAGTTTGTCCCCACACAGTGAGCCTTTCTGTAGCTGTTTTAGCCAGAATATGAGTAATGGCTGCTCCTATGACTCAACAAGGCATGCAAGAACATGTGACTTGTTCATGTGGTGCTGGATTCCATCTTGGGCCTGTGTTTTGCCACAAATTAAGACTAAAAGCACCCAGCCACATGGAAGAAGGTATATAAGACCCTGGAAACAACTCCATTTTGTCTTCATTTCCTACTTCATTTCTTTGGACTGGATTTCTAACAAGGAAGCTCTAAACAAGGACTGATGACCCCCCAAGATGTCTGGATATTTCCAGAGAGACTTTGCAAATTAGCAGTTTATTCCACCACTGTTATAAACCTGATCCTGAAAGAACTTTTGCAACTTAGCTTATCATCTTTACTAAGAAACTGACCTATGGACTTTATTATCATCTGTATGTATATTGATCTTTTAACCATTGTCCTCCCTTTTAAAAAAATAAATACCAGTTTAGTTAATAAGTATCGGCTATAAGTGTATTTGTGTAAGATTTGAAATATTCATTGACTTGGCATGTAATGTATTTGGTCCTTTGGGACTGGTAGAACTTTTTTATATGATGGACAAGATTTTTCATTAATCTCCATCATATTTGATTTGGCTGTCTGAGTGGAAGCCAGAGTGCTGGAGGGCTTTAAGGGAACTGTGGTTATGGCTCCTGAATAACCAGTAAGGGAACTAGAAGCTGTTTGTTGCTGGCCTGGTGAATTTAATTTTTAGAAATAGCCACCAGTGTTTGGGGGTTTGCCAGCCCCATTCTTTGCAGTTTAATTGAACAATCTCAGCATGGTTCCCCTAGAGACCAACATCACACTTCTTCTATTGGAAGAAAGTTCCAGTCCTCCTTTCAAAGGGTAACTCTGTGCTACAGAAAGTCCTAGGCTATGGCTACACTACAGAGCTAATAGTGGAACAGCTGCAGTGCTGCTAATGCAGATGCTCTAAGCCAACGGGAGAGCACTCTCCCATCGACTTAATTACTCCAGCCACTGCAAGCGGGGGTAGCTATGTTTGTGGGAGAGCCTTTCCCGCTGACATAGCGCTGTTCATATCTGCTCTTGGGTTGGTGTAACTTACGTTGCTCAGGGGGTGGCTTATTCACACCCCTGAGCGACATAACTTATGATGATGTAAACTGTAGTGTGTACATAGCCTTAGATTTTTATAAGAAAGCCTTCACGGGGCATGGCTATTGGCTCCTTTCTTCAACTGCCACAGTTTTAAGACCTTTGCTGCATGTCTGATATATAACTCAGTCCTTATGGCCTGGACTCTACCTCTCAATTCAGGAAAAGAGCTCAACCTCTTCATAGTTCATATTCATAGATTTTTCAGACCAGAACAGATTATCTAGTCTGACCTATTTTATAACACAGGCCAGAGAATTTCATCCAGCTACCCCTTATGTTTGATGTTCCAGGAAGGCATTCGGTCTCGATGTGAAGACATCAAGAGATAGTCCAGTGCTTCCCTTGGTAGTGTTCCAGTGGTTAATTCTTCACTGTAACAAAAGTGTGCCTTATGTCTAATTTGAATGTGGCTGGTTTTAGCTTCCAGACACGGGTTCTTATTATGACTTTCCTTGATAGATTAAAAAGGCATTTACTACCTGATATTTTCTTCCTGTGAAAGTACTTATATACTATAAATAAATCACCTCTCAAATCTTCATTTTGATAAACTGAACAGATTGAGCTGTGTTAGACTCTCACTATAAGGCATTTTCTCTAACACTCAAATTATTTTTGTGTTTTTTTTCTGTGCCCTCTCCAATTTTCCAACATCCTTCTTAAAATACACCAGAACTGGATGCAGTATTCCAGTATCAATTTCATCAAAGCTGTAGACAGAGATAAAAATCACCCCACTCCTCTTACTCACTACTCCCCTATTTATACATCTAGGGATCACATTAGCCTTTTTGCTACATCATTGCACTGGGAACTCATGTTTTGTTTGTCTGAACCCCTAAAACCTTTTCAGAGTCGCAGCTTTCCAGAATACAGTTTCCCATTCTCTAGATACAGCCTGCTCTCTTGTTCTTAGATGTACTCCTTCCAAGTTGGAAGGGTGCTGAGATAATATTGTGTATAATTAATATATTCCCCCTTTCCTGCATGTCAGCCTACTTCTCTGCTAAAGCACAGGCCAGAGCTCAGTCCTTTCAGGACTCTAAAAATAAGTAGTCTTATACAGAGTTAAACTGCCAAGAGAAAGTACTACACAATTCCTTAAAGAATAACATTAAACACACACAAACATCTGCAAACAGCATTTGGAATACTTGTGAAAGCTTTTCTTAAACAACTATTATACATTAACATTATTGTGTTTTCCACACAGACTTTATTGCTGTTACATAAGTTTCAGTGCAAGGCATATCTGTGTGTGTATATGATTTTATTTATATATAATATAAAAATCTATAAGACGCATGCACATTCCTGTTTTTTTCCACACTCTGCTCTGTAACCTTTTCAGAGATGACCTCTCAGTCTCTGCATGTGGCATCAATTGTGCATGTGTGTCACTTTGCTTATATCTACACTACAATTAAAGATGCACAGCTGACCTGTGTCAGCTGATTTGGGCTCAGGCTGTACAATTGTGGTATAGACATTTGGGCTTGGCCTAGAGCCTGAACTCTGGGACCCTGCGAGCGGGGAGGCTCCAGCCCAAGCCCGAATGTCCACACCACAATTTTACAATCCTGAAGCCTGAGCCTTGTGAACCTGAGTCAGCTGGCACAGGCCAGCGGTGCACGTTTAATTGTAGTGTAGACATTCCGTTGAATTCACAACCAGTCCCACAGTTCCCGTCTAAATGCCTCAATGTCTTTAGGAAAAAGCAGACCAAAGGGACTTGTGGCCAGCAGCAATTCCAGTTAGTACTTAGCCATCTCCTCAGCTTCCAGCAAGACAGGGAATCTATAGTCTCAATCCAAAGTGGTACAGGATCTGAAGCACAGCACTCGCACAAAGAAAATCTCAGTCCTGCAGTGTTGAACAATGTTGTCTCAAACTCCCTCCATTTAGAACTATTTCAGAACTATTTAGACTCTATTTCAGCCACTGATCTCTAATTGGCTCAGTTCTTGGATGGTGGATGTGTGGAACCTGTTAGCCCTTAATGGAATCCCTCTACACAGCTTCAGAGGCAGCTACTGATGATGTCCAGTAACTTCCACACTCCTCCTTTTAGATGCTTCTGGGCACATCTAAGTGCTATGGTCTGATGCAGAGAGGTACAGAATGCAATAAAAATCCATGTTTTCTCTCACTGCTTCTCTCCCTCTTTAGGAAAACAAAATATTGCTGTAGCACAAGCAAGTGGGTTATATATGACCTTGGCTGTATGAGAACATGTTTTGTTAGAATGGGCCCAACTTACCAGTGAGCCAGATCACTTTATATTACTGCCTTGTCATCATTATGGGATATGTTAGTTTAAAGAAATAATTTAATTAAAATCTGTTAGTATAATAATTCACAGGCAGTATGGTGTTTAAAAGATAAAGTTTCTGTTAGTGAAGTTAATTCCTGTGGAATTTGAAATGGTTAAGATTTGTGGAGAGACGAAAAAAAGACAATCTTGAATCATGAATTTTGAGGGAGGAGGATTTAGATTTGAATCCCTCTATCTAAACCTATAACTACCATTTTGAATACAAACCAGATTCAAAATCAAAAAGGGGTTATCTTGCGGGTTGGTGGGGATGTGGTTAAAACCTCTCAAGACCAGCTGATTTGACTGTACAACCAGTGGCATAACGTGGATCTCCAGCACCCCAGGGGCCAAGCCTACATTTGCACCTACCTGCATGGGGAAAGAGAGGAAGGGAGGCGTGAGGCCTGGGGGGAGGGGGAGGCCACAAAGGCAGGCTTGGCTCCGCCACCTGCCCTGCACTTACCCACCGTGCAGCACCCACCTCTCCTGCTCCAGCCCAGCGCCGACTCGGATGGGAGCGGCCTCACCCCCCCCCCGCCTTGGGGGAGGGGCTGGGCTGGCCCTTAACGACGCACTGGGGGGCACCTGCAGGAACGGGAGTAGCTGCCCCTCAGTCTCCTGCACCTCCAGTCTGCTGTGAAGGGCTGACCCGACGCTCCACCTTTACCTGCCACTCCAGCCCCACAGCCTGGCACCAGCTTGGATGGGGCAGCCTCATCCCCTGGCCTGGAGGGCAGGGGAGGGGCACTAGGCCGGCTCTTCATAACATGCAGGGGGTGGGGAGTGTGAAAGGGGCCAGTGCCCCTCGTCCCCAGTGCATCGTGAAGGGCCGGCCCGTTGCCCCTCTGCAGGACAGCGCCCGGGGCCTGGCCCCCTCCGCCCCGCCCCTCAGTATGCCACTGTATTCAACAGAGCACCACAAGTGTGTGGCTAGGATGCCTGCAATCCAACAATCATCAGCTGCCACAATGGGCATTTTGGTAGTGAGCACAATCTAAAGCAGCCCTCAAGTTGCTATAATTTATGGTGGTGGACTCACACAGTGACCCCAGGATCAGAGGAGTGGAATGATAGCTTGAAGTCATGTTTGCACACTGCTCTGACCAACTGCATCAAACACTTCTTGAGTTTAGTTGAGGATCTGAGCCAAGGTTAGCAGATGGAGATTTCCTGCTGAGAAGTAGCAGCAAACTGACAGAACTGACTGAAGATACCAGAACTACTCAAAGATGCAGCTATTAAAATAAATATTGTTAAAAAGGCTTAAAGTTGTTTAATTTACACGCGTATACATATTTCAGTAGATATTCACTTATCTATTTGATGTCCTAATCCCGCTTCCTTTGAAGTCAATAGGGGCAGGATTTTGGTCCCAAGGTATTAAAACGAATCATTTCCCTTCTCTTTTAAATATATGCTTATACATGTTGCTTAAGAGCTTTCTCTACCCACTGGGTTGAGAATTTGATTTTATTCTTGACATGTTTCTGACATCTATTGAATTTCTGCTGAACGATAAATCTGTCAGTAAAATTACAACTTTCGAAACGTATTAACAGACTTTGACAATGCTGTGCTGTCATTTCACTTTACTACTATATTTATTTTTTAAACATACAGCAGCAGGTCGGATATACCAGAACATTGGATTGTAAAAAGCCTGAGCCTTCCAGGATTGAGTTTTACTGCTGCTGCACTCTTCTACTCATTGTGAGGAGAAAGGGTAAATGAAAAGAGTGGTAATGTTGTCTTACTGTTAATTTGTGTTGTATTGCATTTCAGGAACTTCCCCCTGCAATTGGGCTCATGTCTGCACTGCATTAGTTCTTACTTGGATAAAAGCACTGGCAGGACATAGGAAATTTTAAATAAACAGTTCACTTTAGTTGGCAGAGATTTGTATCTTGCACAGTAGAAGTTTTGTGCTTTCAGCTTGTTTTGATGACCAACGTTTAACTGGTTTCTGAACAACTTGCTCTCTGCCAGTCTGAGTACTACTTTTATTTGAAAATGAATAAAGCCAAAATATAAAAGGCTGTGTCACTTAATGTCCAATATATATTTACAAATAAGTACTTAGTCCACTGAGGTAGCAAGCAATTGATAATCCCCCTTTCCAGAAGCTCCCAAGAAGAGAATAAAGTGACTTGCTGTCAAGACATGCACAAAGAAGTGGCAAAGCTGGGTTTAAAAGTCAGGAGTTTCTGCTTTTATAATCTACTAATTTAAACACTCTTTAAAGAAATTAAACTGCCTTCTGGTGCCAGACTCAATATTTTTACAAAACAAAGAGGAGTTTCCTTCCTCATAAGAGTTATTGAGTCAACAGAAAAGCTTCACGTACTGTACTCTTGCTCATGAAAATACACTGCAGCATTTCAGTTTCCCTTATATGATATATAATATAATATAATTAAATATATATAAATACTATATAATAATATATTATATTAATAAAATATATTCATTTTTATTATATATTTAATATTTAAATATTTATAATATAATATAATTATTATATTATATAATAATATAATTATATATCTTCATAGATTCTAAGGCCAGAAAGGACCATTGTGATAACCTCCTGCATTACACAGGTCATAGAACTTCCCAAAAAAATTCCTATGTGAACTAGAGCACATCTTTTAGAAAAACATTCAATCTTGATTTAACAATTGCCAGTGACGGACAATCTACCAGAACCCTTGATAAATTGTTCCAATAGTTAATTACCATCACTGTTTAAAATGTACACCTTATTTCCAGTCTTAATTTGTCTAGCTTCAATTTCCAGCCTTTGCATCTTGTTATCTCTTTGTCTGACAGATTGAAGAGCTATTATCAGGGTTGCATTTACACCTTACGTGCCCCTAGGTACAGCATCTTCAGCGCCCCACCTACAGCTGACCTTCATGTTTTACATGGGGGGGGCAGTGATGAAGAGAGAGAGGGGCTGTGTAGGCCAGCTATGTGTGGGGACAGAGGGTAAAGGGGCTAGGGTGACAGACTCAGCCAGCTCGGGGCAGGGAGAACATGCTCATCCATGGGCTCCAGCTTCCGGCCTGTCCAGGGGGCAGGGCCTCAGAGGGAAGAGGAGGAGCAGAGAGGCGGGCCCCCAGGAGAAAGGAGGAGGATCAGGGAGTGGGGCCAGAATTCCCACGCTCAGGCAGGGGCCACACACTAGTCCAAAACTATCAACCTCTATCAACTATCAACTTCCTTTTCCTCTTGTCCAAGTAAGTGATGGTATGGCTGGTTACCTTGAGATAGTTATTTTTTTCTTTGAAATGCAGAACTATAGCAACGTTTCTAGAATAATTATGCACAGATTAAGTTATTCCTTTTTGAATTAGAGAAGGTAATTATATCCTAAACTGAATGATGAATTATCTCACAGATCAATGATCTCTCAGCAAAGTTTCTCTCTATATGGTTTCACTATTTAAATATTTAAAATAACTCTGGATGCATGAACATATTACAATATAATAATAATTCTTCACATTTACACAACACCCATTGAGAATCACAAAGTATTTTACGAACTAGTGACAGAGGAGGAGATGAACATCCCTCAGTGCTGAAGGAACAGGTTCAGGACTATTTAGAAAGATTGGACACACATAAGTCCATGGGGCCAGATGCAATGCATCCGAGGGTGCAGAGGGAGTTGGATGATGTGACTTCAGAGACATTGGCTATTGTCTCTGAAAGCTCATGGCAATTGGGGAAGGTCCCTGATTATGAGAAAAAGGCAAACATAGTGCCCATCTTCAAGAAAGGGAGGAAAGAGGATCCAGAGAACTACAGACCCGTCAGCCTCACCTCAATCCCTGGAAAAA
The DNA here is from genome assembly GCF_026122565.2 of Emydura macquarii macquarii. Classification (NCBI taxonomy): domain Eukaryota; kingdom Metazoa; phylum Chordata; order Testudines; family Chelidae; genus Emydura; species Emydura macquarii. The sequence goes on from NW_027132434.1 coordinate 3,235,302, forward strand.
TCATGGAACAGGTTCTCAAGGAATCCATTTTAAGGCACTTGGAAGAGAGGAAGGTGATCAGGAACAGTCAACATGGATTCACCAAGGGCTAGTCATGCCTGACCAACTTGATTGCCTTCTATGAAGAGGTGGCTGGCTCTGTGGATATGGGGAAAGCGGTGGACATGATATACCTTGACTTTAGCAAAGCTTTTGATACAGTCTCCCACAGTATTCTTATCAGCAAGTTAAAGGATGGGTTGGATGAATGGGACTATAAAATGGATAGAGAGCTGGCTAGATCATCAGGCTTAACGGGTAGTGATCAATGGCTCCATGTCTAGCTGTCAGCCGGTTACAAGCGGAGTGCCCCAGGGGTTGGTCCTGAGGCTGGTTTTGTTCAACATCTTCATCAATGATCTGGAGGATGGGGTAGATTGCACCCTCAGCAAGTTTGCAGATGACACTAAGCTAGGAGGAGTAGTAGATACCCTGGAAGATAGGGATAGGATACAGAATGACCTACACAAATTGGAGGATTGGGCCAAAAGAAATCTGATGAGGTTCAACAAGGGCAAGTGCAGAGTCCTGCACTTAGGAAGGAAGAATCCCATTCACAGCTACAGATTGGGGACTGATGAACTAGGCAGCAGTTCTGCAAAAAAGGACCAGTGGGTTACAGTGGATAAGAATCTGGATATGAGTTAGCAGTGTGCCCTGGTTGCCAAGAAGGCTTATAGCATATTGGGCTGCATTAGTAGGAGCATTGCCAGCAGATCAAGGGAAGTGATTATTCCCCTCTAGTTGGCATTGATGAGGCCACATTTGGAATATTGTGTCCAGTTTTGGGCCCTCCACTACAAAAAGGAAGTGGACAAGTTCAAGAGAGTCCAGCGGAGAGCAACAAAAATGATTAGGGGGCTGGAGCACAAGACTTATGAGGAGAGGCTGAGGGAACTAGGCTTGTTTAGTCTGCAAAAGAGAAGAATGAGAGGGGATTTGATAGCAGCCTTTAACTACCTGAAAGGGGGTTCCAGGGAGGATGGAACTAGGCTGTTCTCCATGGTAGTAGATGACAGAACAAGGAGCAATGGTCTCAAGTTGCAATGGGGGAGGTCTAGGTTGGACATTAGGAAAAAGTTTTTCACTAGGAGGGTGGTGAAGCACTGGAATGGGTTACCTAGGGAGGTGGTGGAATCTCCATCTTTAGAGGTTTTTAAGCTGTGGCTTGACAAAGCCCTGGCTGGGATGATTTAGCTGAGGTTAGTCCTGCTTTGAGCAGGGGGTTGGACTAGATGACCTTGTGAGGTTCCTTCCAACTCTAATATTCTATGATTCTATGACTTAAGCATCAAGTCATCTCCGTGAAGTATTATTTTCCCCTCTTTTCAGCTGAAGATATGGAGTCACAGAGAGTTTAAAGTCATTTGCTTGACACTGGAAGAATGGGAAAAAGCTGGGAATAAAACCTAGCTCTTCTGCCTCCCAGTCCTGTGCTTTATTCACAGACCACCCTTCCTCACAAGCAAACAAATGTTAAAAGATTCTTTTCTCATCCCTTCAGGAGAAAACCTGAGTGAACAGATGGATTTTTGCCATTCTCCAAAGATTAACAAAATCAGAGTAAATGAGTTGGAGTCAATGGTGAAAAGGGAGGTTGGAGTCAGAGGAGACTTCAAGGGCAGGGAAAGAAGGAATAAGTTGGATTGGGCATTTAATGAGGAAGAAAGAAAAGGGGTGGATAGGCACATATGAAATGGAAGAGGGCTAGGGGAAGTTATAGAGCAAAAAAAGATCAGGGGTTAGAGGCTATGGTAGGTATGGAAGCAGGGAGCTGGAGGCAGCATAAAGAGCTGGATGAGGTGGTGCTGGGGGATGGGTGGAGGCTGCATGAGAATATGAATGGCAGGTTATAATTAACAATGAAAGCTTGGAAAATCCTGGATCATCCATGTTTTTGATGCAGCTTCCAGAAGGTACTGTGTTCTCTCATGCATTTGTCTTCTGCACTTAATAGTGTATACAACAAATTGGTGTTTGGTGGCTTTGCATGAGACATATAGAGTGTGAAACAAGCACCAACTTCACTGAACAAGGACTTCCCTTCCCCTTGCTGGAGCTACACAACCCTCTGCAGGACAGCTACTCTCACCATGGTAACAGACAACTCTGCAAGGAAAGCTGTATATATCACTGGCCTTGAGAGTAACAGAAGCATGAGACAGCAGCACAGGGCCTGTCAGGGACTTGAGATTAAATCAGTCAGCTAGTGGCATGAGATCTGAATCTGGGGTTGGGCTGTGAAAAGAAGATGGAATTCAATCAGGTGCTAGAGGGAGAGAAGTGATGTTTGTAAGGAAACAATAGAGAGGAGGACAGACTAGGAGAGATCAGGGCAATAAGTGGGAATATGATTAGGGAAAAGCAGGGACAAGCACCAACATGTTGTGTGTGGGCAAGTGGCCCTTCGACCAAGAAGAACCCAAACTAAAAAGGAAAACAGAACAAAAGCTGTCTTTAAGATTTAACCTGCACCAGTCCTAAAGTCCTTAGCCCAGGCAAAAAGAGTTCCAGACTCTCGTGTCTCAGAGTTAGGCAAACAAGTCTTGTGTTACTTCCCTCTCCAGGAAAGAGTAACAGAAAGGCCCAACCTCCTTTTCTCTCTGTTTCAAAGCAAACTGAAAATTTCAGAAAGTTTCCCTTACTATGGCTATTTGTCTGTGCAGCCAGCATCAGCTTCTGGTTCCTGCCCATTTAATCTTTGCCTCCCAGCACATAGTCCTAACTCAGAACTCCAGGGTTTACGCCCTGATCCACAAAAGTACTTAGATATCTAACCCCAAATTTAGGCCATACTGTGATCCACAAAACCTGTTTGGCTGCTGTCTAACCCTGTAGTCACCTAAATTCCCCCAGTACCTAAATTTTCAGGGTAAAAGTTCCCTTGGTGCCTAATTTTCTGCCTCTGGGAATGTGCACAATGCCTCAATATCGTTGTCTGGACACCCACCTCATGCCTAAGCCTCAGCGCAATTCACAAAGCATTGAAAATAGGTATTCCCTCACATTTCATGCCTGTGGGAACCAGTCTGATAGGCATGCTCAGAGCCTACCAGATCAGATCCCATTCAAAATCCAGATGGAGTGGGAGGAGTAGGTGTTATTGCCTGTCTTATATCTGTTAGCCCTATGGTTAGCACACTTGTCCAGGATATGGATGAGCCAGGTTCAATTCCCTCCTCTGCTTAATTGGGGAAAAAGGATTTGAGTAGGGGTTTCCCACTTCTCAAGTGAGTGTCCTAACCATTGAGCTATGGGCTATTCTGATGGGGTGGGGCTTTTTCACTTTCTGCTGTTGAAGCCATTTTCATTTTAGATTAAATATTTAAATAGTCATTAGGCCAGAAAGTGATAGTGGGAATGACTCTATAGTCTGGTGGTTAAGGCAGCCACTTGGGAGGTGCATCCAAGGTGGAACAAAAGAGACCCACATCAGAATATCCCATAGCACAGTGGTTAGGGGCCTCTACTGACAGTAGACTCTGACAGCAGTAGAATCCTTTCTTCTGTAATCTCCAAAACAACAACAACCAAAACCCCAGCACATCCCAAAAAACCTACAAGTAGAGGCCTGCCAATAGTCTGAACTCCCCCAAAGTTATCATGGTGGGCATGAGATCTTCTGTCAAACCAGTAAAGCCATTATTTATATGGACAAAAACATCATCCAGGATATAAGGTTGGCATATTTAAAGCAAGAATGGATATAGCATTAGTCAATTTACAATAGGGAACAATTCTGTTTTGGCAGGAGATGGACTGGTCTTTTCCATCCCTAATTTTTCACTAATCTGTTATCAAAAGATGGCATGGGGAAGAAGGCGCAAAATACTTTTTATGATTTGTCTGGATATTGATTTTGATGTGTCCTCTGCTATAAGATTTTTGCCATGTACATAGTATTGCCAATATCTTTTGACTACATTGTATTTATGGGTGTATTTTCTCAGAGTATGTCCCTGAGACATGTTATCAACAGGGAATCAGTATATTGCTGGCAACAGGAAGAATAGAAATCTATAAACCCCATTTTCAGGCAGAGAAGAACATGTCTAGAATATAACCCATGGTGCATAGCAAATCTCTTCTCTCATCCCAGCACAAACTGGGGAGGCAACCTAAAATAGCCGTTCCCAACCTTCTCAAGTGTGCGGACCCCTTTTCAACCTGCAAACATTTTGCAGACCACCACATGCTACTAGTTCTATTTGAAATTGTACATTTCCTTGGAGAGGATGTTGTTATTTTTCTTTTCCGTGGACCCCCTGTAGTAGCCTCACAGACCACCAGGGGTCCGCAGACCACAGGCTGGGAACCACTGACCTAGAGGGATTCAAACCAGCTGCCCAGGAGCCTGATCCAGTGTCCACTGAAGTCATTTAGAGTCTTTCTTTTGACTTCAGTGGGCACTGGATTAGACACATATAAGTATCATGCCATCATATGGACCAGTACCTACCAACCACAATACAGAAATATATGTAATAACTTTTCATAATGTTTTTTATTCTCATGACACTGGTTACTCATTCCTGAACTGGACAGCAACAGAAATTAAACAATTTTACCACTTTAAAAATATCTCTCTACTTCTGCATCCAACACATATCTTGACTTGATCCCTGCATATCACCCTTTGTGTAGCTCAGGATAATATAATTCACAAACCGCCTAGATTTTTTGGACTCCAAATCTAACTTAGAATCAGGTTCTGGACTAACTAAATATAACTGGAAATAGCTGTGGATCTCTTTATCTCATTCTTTTAATTCCGATCTGTGATACATAAATTGAATGCAGAATTAAGTATTTTCTCATTTATTTTCTCCTCAGATATTTTTGTAACAGGAGAAGCTTCTAATTTCTTCCTCCTTTCACTATAACTAGCTTGACAATTTTTCAACATAAAGTCCAATCCTGTTAAGTGCTGAAGTAGTTGTTGGTGATGTAACTGGGTATTGTATTGACAGAAATTGACAATGCCAAGACAGGCCACCTTCACAAAGTAGACAGAATTTCATACTGCAGTTCACACAGGCTAACTAACACCACATTTTAGTAGAAAACTATTACTATTTAAATACTTTGTCATTCCCTTGAAGTTAAAACTTATTTTCCTTAGTGACAGCTGGAGCTGCTCCATGTCCCATTAAGGTGCAATTGGTAAGGATTTAGAATGGCCTTAAGATAGCCCTTTAATACTTGGCATGGTGTTCTTCATTATTATTATTTAACCAATAATATTTAAATTAAAAATAGCTATTCTATCTTTTGAAATTCTGGGCATTCTAAACCCGTCAGTTTTACCTGACAGGAATTCAGAGCCACTCTTACAGCCAGTGATGAAACATGAATATCTGTGAAAGTTAAATGCCAATTCTATGACTTCTATTGAAATCAGATGGCACTAGAAAATAGAGAAAGCATGAATCCTAGAAAAAAAATGTCCTTTTCTGCTATTATTGCCATGTTAGCATCTCAAAAAAGACCACTCTCTCATAATAAACTACTGTAGGAGCTAATGCTCCACACTAAAATGAAAGCTAAATTAAAAACATTCCTTATAAATATTAATGTATATATATTTTATACAAGTCAACAGTTAAATACAACATGTTTTTAAATTATAAAGTTGTGCAAAGTGGATCTTCATTCATGGTGCTGCCACTCACTGTTGAGCATAGTTAACAAATATGCTGTGGTAATATATGTTCTCATTATAAAAATACATTATAAATTCACATGTAGAGCCACCTAATGCTTCTTTTGAATTTTTGTATGTGAGAAGATTCAAAGCTTGCTCCTCACCTGAGTCTTTCAAAATTCTGTGCTGTACCAAGTCAAATGCCTTACAGAAGTCTAATTGTGTTACATCAACACTATTACCATTATCAACCAACTTTGTAACTACATAAAAAAAAATCAAGTTAGTTTGACAAGATCTATTGTCCATAAGCCCATGTTGATTTGCATTAATGACATACCCTCTTTAAGTTTTTTATTGAGTCCCACTCCATTACCTTGCCCAAGATCAATTCCAGGCTGACAGGCCTCTAATTACCTGGGTCATCCCATTTACCCTTCTGAAAATTGGCACAACATTATCTTTCTTCCGCTCTTCTGGAACTTACCAAGTGCTCTTTCAAAACTCTTAAATACATGTTATCTGGACCTGATGATTTAAAAGATGTCCTAACTTTAGTAGCTTCTGTTTAACATCCTTCAGAGATACTAGTGGAGTGGAAAAAGTATTATCCTCATCATATGATGAGACTGCATCATCTATTTTCCCCCCAAATACAGAAGAGACATATTTATTGAACACCTCTGCGTTTTCTGCATTATTATTCATAACTCTACCTTTTCCATATTGTAATGGACCAATACCATTGTTAATATTTTTTGTGTTCCTAATATATTTAAAAAATTCCTATTTATTGTCCTTCACTCGGCTGGCCATAGATTTCTCCTTGCGTCCATTGGCTTCCCTTGTCATTTTTCTACAATTCCTAACTTCTGATTTATATTCATTACTATCAACTTTCCCTTTCTTCTATTTGGTGTATATTATTTTTAAAGCTGCCTTCACTTCTTCCTGATCTCTGAAAACCCACCTTTCAGTGTATTTCAATGATGCAATGTATGCATCCATGCATCAACGTATGCAGTGTATTTCAATGATGCAATGAAGTTTTCCATTTGACATTGGAAACAGTAAAGTACTGTAGACATGGTACAACATCAATGAAACCATTAGTTCATAATTTGTGCAAGACTAAAGGATTATTGTCTGGTATTTAGAGAGAGGGAGGATATACCTAGTAGGGTCCTGCAGGGGTCCGTCCTGGATCTGTTACCATTTAATATTTTTGTTAAATGACTTGGATAATGGAGTGGTGTGTATGTTATAAAATTTGCAGATGAAACCTACCTGGAGGCACTTTGGAGGACATGATTAGAATTCAAAACCACCTTGACAAATTGGAGAATTGTTCTGAAATCAACAACATGAAATTCAATAAAGACCAGTTCAAAGTACTACACTAGGAAGGAAAAAATCCAAAGCATAATTACAAAATGGAGAATAACTGGCTAGGCAGAAATACTGTTCAAAAGAATGTGAGGGTGATAGTTGATCACAAATTGAATACAAGTCAACAATACGATGCAGCTGCAAAAAAGGCTAATATAATTCTGGGGAAGAATTAACAGCAGTGTCATATGTAAGACATGGGAGGTAATTGTCCCACTCTACTTGGCACCGGTGAGGCCTCTGTTGGAGTTCTGTGTCCAGTTTTGGGCACAACACTTTAGGAAAGATGTGGACAAAATGGAGAGAATCCAAAAGAGAGCAAGAAAATGATAATCAGTTAAGAAAACTTGACCTCTGAGGAAAGGTTAAAATAAATGGTCACATTTTGTCTTGAGAAAAGATTCAAGAAAAGAAGCCTGATCACAGTCTTCAAAAATCTTAAGGGCTGTTTTAAAGAGGCTGGTGATCAATTTTTTTCCACATCCAGTGAAAAGTGGGACAAGAAATAATGGGCTTAATCTGCAAGGGAAATTTAGGTTAGACATTAGGAAAACTTTCTAACTATAAAGATAATTAAGCACTGGAATAGGCTTCCAAAGAAGGCAGTGGAATACCTGTCACTGGAGTTTTCCAAAAACAAGTTAGACAAACACCTATCAGGGATGGTTTAGGTATATTTGGTCCTGCCTCAGTGCAGGGAGCTGGATTAGATCACATCTCAAGGTCCCCTCCAGGCCTACAATTTCTGTGATTTATCCACAGAACAGGGACAGCATGGACAGCAGTAGTGCACGATTCTCCATAATGCCTTGCCAATGTGCTTCAACTCCAACTTAGAAGAAACACCCAAGAATGACAGGATTGTTGGGCCTGAATACCAATGTGAGTAGTGTAATAGACTGGTCTGTCATAATGCTTATTTAAGTTTTGACCTCTAGTTTTGGCAATTATGGTAAAGCAGACATTTGACCTAGATAGAGATCACCAACACATTAAATTTAGACTGTCAAACAACTTTCAACCTGTCAGTGACTATTTGCTTTTTCTGGATGAGAACCAATGACACAGAGCTGAAAAGTTCTCTGCCCCATTACTAATCTTTTGAGCCAATCAGTCCCCTCCGAAAAGCCACTTCTACTGACATTTTAGGAGATCTACAAATTTGACTATGTATGGATATATATATTATAAACATTCACTAATCCAATCCATTAAAAACAGTTAAAAGAATAGAAGCCCTTCAATATTTTTATTTTCATTGTCTTTGCTTAAACCATCAGGTTCAGCATCAGTCTTAGCTAGTGACACTCTTTGGCTTTAAGCCTGTGCAATAGTCATAGCATGGAGAAACTTGTGCTTAAAAATGCTCTGATTCCACACGAATAAGTTTAAGCATGTATAATTTCAAAACAATAAATTTACATCAATATAACCCTTATAATATCTGTATAGAGATATTAGAGAATGAAAGTCTCATCATAATGAAATGAAGTTCAGAGCCAAATATCACCACCTTAATTCTGAAAAGACCACTTTGCCTTTCTGTCTCAATTTCTGGTAACTTGTTTGTCTCCACTGTTTAAAAGTCCCTTTGGCTCCATTGTGGCAAAGGTCTAGTCTACCCTATATTAACCTGTAGTATTATACAGTGTTTGTCACCATAGCATAGATGTCTATTCCATTGCTGTTTTAGTTTATTTGGACTATAAAATGTTTTTCATTTTGTTTTCAATTACCCTTTTGCTGAGACTTCATGATCTTGTTCAATTTGCTAACTGCGCTCCACCTTTGATTCTATTCTTCATCTTCTCTTACTTGTTTGGAATAGTTGTCCTAGCAAAAACTCTAATTCTACCTTAGCTAATAGAAGACTTTTCCAAACTTGTGTTAAATTTAGGATATTAATCTGGAGTCCACATTTCTTACTCAATTCTATAATCAGTGAGTCAACTATGTTACTAGTGGAATTTCATAGTTATATAAATTGACTGAACTAAAGTCTCTTTAAAAAAGGCTTTTTTTTTTTTTTTTTTTTTTTTTTTTTTTAAAAGCGCTACACTACTAAAGTTGTGAGGGAGAAATTTGGAATAAACTGCAACACTTCCTGCTCTTTTATCACAAATCTTGATCTCCAAAATCTGGGGATAATGTAGCATCCATTCATGCCAATTGTAAGGTAAAAAGATAACATAAAACTTCTCTGGAAGGAAATTTTGATTTGACCTGAAAATAGGATCTTCTGTACTGTAACTGTAATGTTGCTAAATGCAAAATAATGCAGATTGTAAAAAATAATTCCAACTATACATACAAAATGATGGGGTCTAAATTAGATGTTATCACTCTAGAAAGAGATCTTGGAGTCATTGTGGATAGCTCTCTGAAAACATCCGCTCAGTGTGCAGCAGCAGTCAAAAAAGGCTAACAGAATGTTAGGAATCATTAAGAAAGGGATAGATAATAAAACAGAAAATATCATAATGTCACTGTACAAATCCATGGTATGCCACACCTTGAACACTGTATTGGTTGCCCCATCTCAAAAAAGATATATGAAAATCAGAAAAAGGTACAAAGGTTAACAAAAATTATTAGGAGGATGGAACAGCTTCCATAAAAGGACAGATTAAAAAGGCTAGAATTGCTCATCTTAGAAGAGGTGACTAACAGGGGATATGACAGAGGTCTATAAAATCATGAATGGTATTTAGAAAGTGAATAGGGAAGTGTTATTTACCCTTTCACATAACAGGAGATCCAGGGGTCACCCGATACAAAATAGACAGCAGGTTTAAAACAAACATAAACAAATACTTCATCACACAAGGCACAATCAACCTGGGGGGATCCATTACCAGGGAAGATGTGAAGGCCAAGAGTATAACAGGGTTAAAAAATGAATTAGATACATTCATGGAGGATAGGTCCATTAATGGCTATTAGCCAAGATGGTCAGGGATGTAACCCCTCTGACTTCTAAAAGCTGGGACAGGAGGACAGGGGATGGATCACACAAACTACCCTGTTCTATTCATTCCCTTAGAAGATTAGGATTGGAAGGGACCTCAGGAGCCATCTAGTCCAACCCCCTGCTCAAAGAATGACCAACCCTAACTAAATCATCCCAGCCATGGCTTTGTCAAGCCACACCTTAAAAACCTCCAAGGATGGAGGGTACACCACCTCCCTAGCTAACCCATTCCAGTGCTTTACCACCCTCCTAGTGAAATAGTGTTCCTAATATCCAACCTAAACCTCCCCCTGCAACTGCAACTTGAGACCATTGCTCCTTGTTCGTCATCTGCCACCGAGAACAGCCTAGCTCCATCCCCCTGTGGCCTCCCCCCTTCAGGTACTTAAAGGCTGCTATTAAATCCCCCCTCACTGTTCTCTCCTGCAGACTCAACAAGCCTAGTTCCCTCAGGATACTGGGCTAAATGGACCATTGGTCTGACCCACTATGGCCAGTCTTACGTTTTTATGGTAACTGTAGTTCAGCTGCCAGGGTCTTAAATTGGCAGCCTAAATAGCTGCAGTTTAAAAACCCTTGGAGGAGCGGTGAGTAGGAGAAGGAAATATAACATGACCATCTTCAAAGGGGCCTGGAATTCAAATATATTTTAATCTTGATTTTTTTTTAAACGCACAATTGTTTCACAAAGTAACAACGAAATGTTTCAACATGAAACAAAACCCATTTAAAGGGAGAGAGCCAGAGAGAAGGGGAAAGAGGCAAGGAGGGAAACCAGAGGGAAGATGGAGCAAAAAATAAAAAACGGAGAGACCCGCAGCGCCGAGGGGAATTGACGCTGAACAGCCCTGAGAGCAGGCGGAGTCCTGCCCGGCAGCTCACCTTGGGGGCAGGAGCAGGGACCGGCCGGGCGCGGAGGCTGCGGACAAGCCGCAGGGTGTCCCTTTAAGAGCGCGGCGCGGGGGGCTCTCCCTGTCCCTACGGCACCTAGCGGACCGCGCCTCCCGGTTCGTCCGCGCCGGGTCAGCTGACTCCGCCGAGCCACAAACCCGAGGAGGGGCCGGGCCGGGACTCGCGAGGCGCAGGAGGGAGCGCGGCGGCGGCGGTGGAGAGAGACAGCGAGGGCGGCGCGCGGGTACATCCATCCCTGCCCGCCGGAGGCTCTGCTGCGGGATTAGGCTAGAAATAGCGGCGGCGGCGGCGGCTCCAGCCCGGCCCCGCCCCGGCGTTTCCCCGGCCGCGCGTTGCGGGCAGGGGCTCTTCGCACCTGGGAGCCCTGTCCTGGCCCGCCCCGTGCCTGCGCCCGGCGGGCAGCTGCGCTGGGAGAGGCAGCGCTGCGGGGAGGAGGAGAGGAGAGAAGGAGGCGCTGACAGGGCTGCCGCCGGCCCAGCGCTTCCCCCCAGCCCAGCCCAGCCCGTGCTCCTGCCCGGCGTTGGGTCAGCGCGCTGCAACCGCAGCATCCCTGCGGGGCCTGGGGGGCTGCCCGGAGCCGCAGTGAGCTGGGGGGCTGGCGCGTGAGCTAGGGCGGGGACAGGGGCCCGGGGGGGGGAGCCCTGGGGAGAGGGAGGCTGGGCCGGGCGGGCGCGGGGAGGGGGACCCCGCTGTCTAATGCGGGCGGGCGGCCTACCCTCGCCTCCAGGAGCGGTGAGGGCGGAGCGGTGGGGGTGGGGAGCGGCGCAGGGAGGGCATAACATGGCGCAATGAGGTGATAATCTCCCACCAGAGGCACACGGTGGAGCCGGCGATGGAGGCTCGCGTTTGCTGCAGTGGCGGCGGCGGCGGCGGCGGCTCCGCCTGGGTGTTGAATTCATTCCCGGGGGCTCGCAGGCTGTCATGAGCGCGGCTGTGGCGGGGGAGGGGTGACCCCGTCTCCAGGGGGTGGCATTATGTCCCCCCGCCCTCTTCCCCAGTTCCTTCCCTGGGGCTGGCGGCAGGTGGGCTCAGCACCGCAGCAGCTGTTAGCCGCGATCGTATTGAGCAAGGGGCGCAGGTTAGAGGCGGGGCGGGGAGGAGATGCCTGCGTTTGTGTGTGTGCCGGCCTTTCTTCTGCAGTGTCTGAAATACCCCGGCTTGCCCGGGGCAGCTTCTCTTGGATGTTCTTGTAACGCTTACACAATGGGCTGGGGGAGGAAGGAAAGGGCCAGGCTGCTGGAAGGACAGGGTCTCCCTCGCTCTGTCATTAAAACCGGAACATCCCCTTCCTCCCCTGTGTTTCTCCGCTTGCAGCAGAGGCAGCAGCACTAACGTTAGTCGAAGATGTCGGGTCAGACGCTGACAGATCGCATCGCAGCTGCTCAGTACAGCGTTACAGGATCAGCTGTAGCCAGAGCCGTTTGCAAAGCAACCACACATGAAGTGATGGGGCCTAAGAAAAAACACCTAGACTGTAAGCATCTCTTTATATAAGCATTACGTGCTCAGGGCTAAGAAGGCAGCTTGCCTGGCCCTTAAATGCTTGCTGTTATCACCTCCTTGAAGTCATAAGACTTATTGAAAAATCCTGAAAGGGGATGGATTTTATTATTGCACATCTTTTGTGCTCTCATAATATTGCTCCCTCAGCCATTTTCCCTCCTTCTGACTTATAGCCTCAGTTTCAGAAAGACAATTTAGTGTGTATCTTAAAGAATAGAGTATGTGAAGGACAGTGAACCCTACCCCACCCACACATCACTTTAGTCATGATAAGGATGAATTTTGACATGGATACTGAATCTGGGGCTAGAGTATTGATAAGTGTGTGTGGTCACAACACAAAGGTGGAATCAAAGGTGAACATGTTAAGTCAAGATGCTTCTTGAATAAGGGAGTTAAGGCTCTTGTGCTGAGGGACCCAATTGCCTGAGGAAAGCAACTGCCTCATCTGTATATCTGATGGTGGCTCCCACAATGACTTATGGAAGATGACAGGTGGCTTTGCTATTACACGCATTAGAGACTTGCAATCCGTTTTGGACATATGGAAATTATTTAGCATGAAACCAAGATTAGTGAATGAGGTCACTGCATCACTGAAAAACTATAACATGAGTCTGTAATGTTCTGCTTGTTTTGGCAATCTCGCATAGATCTTTCTGAACCAGCGTGTTTTCAGCTCTGACTTTGAGAGAGAGAGAGGTGGATAAAGAATTTAATCATGTGGTGTTGAGCTAGGTTTTGCTTAGAAGCTGTGAATAACTTTTTTGATAGAAAAGTATTTGTAGCCCATTGTCTTAACTCATTTTTAGAATGCATTAAAAAGTGTGTTCTTAGGTTTGGAAACTGTTTCTCACTGTTTAGTAACATCTTTGTAATCTGTATCTGGAAATATTAGCTCATAACAGTCTCACTTTAGAACAATGTATACTGCTAACATTAGTCTAGTGTTGAAATACTTTTAATAGAATTATATTACGTACTTGCTGCTAAAAGGATAGAATAACTTCTGACTGTATTTCACCTTCTAGTGTTTACTTCAGATATTCCTTATAGCTATAATCACTGTGAAAACACTATACTTGAAGTGGTACATGCAGCATATCATTGTTTCCCAGGTATACTTGAACACATGATGATATTAGCCTCATAATTTGCTCTAGGTATTGCAGTGCTGCTTAGGTTGTGTTGCCTTATATCTGAGTATTTATTTGTTTAAAAAATCATAACTGACAATGATTCATGCATACTGGGTTTAGACAAGCATCAGAACGTGTTGCAGCTGGTTAGGTATGCAAATACAGGTAAACTATCTTGGTTAACAACATACTTTCTCACAACCAATAGAGCCAGCTGTGAGCCATAGCTAGCCCATTTGGCTGTATGTGGTTCACATGGCATATTCTGATTCTGAGAGTCAGTCTGTCTTAAGTTTCTTGGCTTCATGATCAGAAGGTTAACATCATGTACATGAAGCATGTGTAAACTGATGCAGTGCTATCTTGAGTCTTCAGGCTTAAAAAAAAGTCCCTGGGAGTTGTGAACTCTTTGCTCTCCCCCTGGACCCTATGAATATCAGTAGGTTACTAATGGTAAATCTTAATGATGATTTTAAATATCAGTTTTAACTACTGATTTTTTTAGCAGATGGGGTGGGGAAAAGACTGAAGCCCACAGCTGGAATGGGGGGAGATTAGGTGTTCTTGCATGGAGGGGAAATGTAATAGGAAGAGAGTCAGAAAAAGAGTAGAGAAATAGAAGATGAAGTGAAACAACAGAAAAAGCATTTGTCTTAAAGGTGAACATGTTCTCAGTGAATGAGAAAGTGACAATAAAGAACTTAAGTAATAACTACACTTTTTGTTGCTGCATAAAGACATTAATCTTTGCTAATGGGAGTACTGCAAGTCAGTGAGTTTTGGTGTGATCCCTGGTAATATGTAGTTCTAAAGTCATACACTAATCCACAGACCATGATTGATTGAGTCCATTTCCCTCTCAAAAAAAGACACCCCATATCTACAATGAGTTAGGGTTTGTATTTAACAACTTAAATTTAATTTTTTGCTCTGTTCCAAAACTCTCAATTTAGCATTGATTTTAAACAACTCTATTTAGTTGATACAAGAACAGAATTGGATCCCTCTTCCATATTGTTGTTTGCTCTGAAGTGCTAACAGGAGTAAAAAGTGTTTTGTTTTTTTTCCTGATGCAGATATGACTAAAGAGTGCACAGAGCAGATAAATCAATCTTAAGGTACCTTGTGTAGTTATTCTTATGACTATAATTGTACTAAAAGATCATGTTTGTAGATTTGGAGTGAGGAATAACAAAGAGTAAAAATTTCAGATTAAGCATGAAGGGAAAGGGGTTTGTGATGGAGTTTTTTGTTTTTGTTTATTGGAAAGTGTTAGGAGGTGCAAGGAATAGATGACATTCAAAAAATAAAGTATTTCAAAAGGTGGTAGGAGCAATGCTTCCTCTTTGTAGCGCGATTAAAAGGTTGGAGGAGAGACATCAGATGAGTGGGCCAAGTAAAGGAAGAATCTATAAACTAGGAAAGACTTTTTCCTCTATGCTGAAGTAGAAAAGTAGTGAAAAGGGGAGTGGAAAGTGGACAAGGGGGGTTATGGAGGGAATGATGATGTGATGTGGAGTGCTTTATTTCTAGGTCACTTGTTTGAACATGGCCCAGCCTACTATTGGTAGTAACCATTTTCAATGCAGTAGTTCTGTGTCCACCGTATATATATATATATATGTTTTGGTGCCCTTGTTAGCAGCTAGGCTGAAGATTGAATGAGTTTAGAGGCTGATCTGCTATCTTCTTTCTGGAGTGCCACCTCTAGGTAAGGACAGAAGTATACACTCGGTATTCACATAGTATCTACAGAAAAATCTTAGATTGGCAGGATTTTATATATATATAAAATATATATATAGTAGGCTGCCTTGCCTGTGTTTTAGGTGCTCTGTGAATAGAGGGTTCTCACTTCCTGTACCCTTGGTCTAGTGCCGGGGTGCTATGTTATGTAACCATTTTAAAGTGATGTGGGAAGCAAGTGGGGAAAATTAAAGGAGTTGAGGTGGTTTTTATTTGTTTGTGTTAATGCAAAGCTGTGGTACTAAGGCCTTGATCTATGGTATGTATGGATTTTTACACTCTTGTAGTTAGAGTAGTGCAAACACTTGGGGGTAGACGTGCTTCCATGATGTGAGTCACGGCTTACGTTTCTATAGCACGCTAACATCAGGGTTGCTACAACAGGAAAAAATAACCCTGTGTAGACAAGACCTAGGTTCATAGATTCTAGGGCCAGATGTGAACTTTGACCATCTCATCTGACATTCTGTGAAATGTAGGTCCTAGAACTTCCCCAAAATAGTTCCTAGAAGCGCATTTTTGCAAAACCCATACAATTTTGATTTAAAAATTGTTAGGGATGGAAAACTCACCACAGCCCTTGACAAATTGTTCCAGGGTTAATTACCCAACTGTTAAAAATGTACTCCTTATTTCCAGTCTGAATTTGTCTAGTTTCAGCTCCCAGCCATTGGATCATGTTGTTCTTTTCTCTACTGGACTGAAGAGCCCATTATCAAATATTTGGTCCCCATTTAGATACGTACAGATTATTAAAGTCACCTTTAAATCTTCTCTGTAAGCTAAAATAGATTTAACTCTTTGAGTCTGTCACTGTAAGACATGGTTTTTATCCTTTAATCATTCTCCTGGCTCTTCTCTAAACTCTCTCCATTTTATCAACATTCTACTTGAATTATGGACACCAGAACTGGACTCACTATTCCAATAGTGGTTGCACTGGTGCCAAATATAGAGGCAAAATAAACTTCTCTATTTCTACTCGAGATTGCCCTATGTATGCATGCCAGGATAACATTAGCCTTTTTGGCCACAGCATCACATTGGGAGCTCATGTTCAGTTGCTTATCCACCACAGCACCCATGTCTTTTTCAGAGTCACTGTTTCCCAGGATAGAGTCCCCCATTATGTGAGGCTTAAACAGTTGGAATTTAAGGGGGGCCTTGGCAAATCCACTATTTAATATAATTAGGCAGGTCTCAGCAAAGATGGGACAATTGTAAGAATAACTTTGGGCATTGTTACAGAACTTCCTCAGGATGCCTCTTCAAGGCTTCTGTTTTTGTTGGGAAGGAGAAAGGGAGTTCTAGAATGACAAAGTGGCCTGATGGAAGCAATTGTATTTGGTAATACCCAGAAATCTCAAATGCTGGGCAAACATGATCCCTGCCTCAAAGTGCATGCTGATTTTAAGATAAGATACATGTCTACTGGAGGATGACAATGGTAGCAATGACAGAAGTATATAATTACATGGTGGTTCACAACTTGATGGTTCTGAGTAATCTAATTCAGCAAAATGGCAAATTCAAATAGGCTTCAGAATAGAAATGGTCTGGAGGAGGGATTTCAAGGAGTAGATTACCAGTATCTTAATTAACTAGTTCCTGAAGAACATTCCATGCTTGAGGGGTGACATGGAGGCAAGTGGGAGGTCTCCATGGAAGAAGCGGACAAACAAGCACTCAAGCCTGGCATTGCAGCTGAGGGGAGTAGTGGGGAACAATGCATTAAAATTTAAGATCAGGTATACAGGGAAAGCCTTTAACATAAGTAAATAAACTTTATTGTGATGCAGTAGAAAAGAAATCAGCTGAGGAATTTACAGTGGATGATTTGGTCAGACTGATGGGCTAGTAAGATGATTTTATCAGCTGCATTTTGAGTAGGCTCAAGAAGTGAAGTGGATATTGGGCAAACTGGAGAGGAGGAGGCTGCAGTAGTCAAGATGGGAATCTGGATGAAAATCCTGGCTTTGTGGTTGGGAAGGTCTGATCTTAAAGTATCAAGACTTGATCACTGTCTGAAAGTATGGGGCAAACGAGGAAGGAGACAAATGATACCACTTATAGCCTTGAATGTCCATGAGAATGGTGGTAGTGTCAAAAGGGATAATGGTTTTGGAGAGAAGATGAGAAAGTAAACATGACTAAAACTGAATTCAAGTTGGTGAGATTTTCAGATGTCCAACAGAGAACGGGTTGAATAGAGGAGGCAGGTGAGGAGTTGAAAGTCAATTGTATAAAGCTGGTATCTGAGTCATTTGCATAAAGATGGTACTTAAAGCCATATGAGTAGATCATATCATCAAGGGAAAGGTATAGTGGGAAAAGAACATTGAAACCTTGAGCCTCATGGAGGTGAAAAGGAGGTCCAACAAACTGCTGAAAGAATGTACAAAGTATGGAGTTGCTCTTTTTGACATCTTGCCCTCCCTTGTCTCAGTTGAGTGGAAGTAATCTGTATCTAGAACAAATGAAATCTTGTGTGTCTTGGAGAGCAGGTTCTAAATGGAAAGAGTGACCTGTACTCATACAGTTTCTGGAAATAAACTGCTAGTTTGAAAGCACCTTGGCAAAATTTGCCTAGTAAAGTTGTGAGGACTGAATTAAGTCTGGAAAATTAGTGAAATGTCAAGGCTAACGACTAAATCTGCAGGTTTTTTTTGTGTGGAAGTGGTTCTTCAGTACTTACGTTAGACTACAGTAAAATTTGCATGTGTCTAATATATAATCTATTTCTCAGATTTAGTACTTGCACTATTTTTAAAATGTATTTGAAATATTTGATATATGGCTTATAAATAAAGGTTGTAAAGGGCAATAGTTCAATTTAATCCTTACTTTGTATCCAAAACAGTGGAAGAGTATTGGAGTCTACAATAGCGCTCACTTGCATACCTGAAAGACTGCTGTCTTTAAATAGCATTTCTGTTCACTTACCCCTACTGACTCTACGGATGGCCTAGTATCCTTAGGAAGTGGAGTGGTCCCAATGCTGAAATATTCATGCACCTACTAGCCAAAAAGTGATATGAAAGAGATTACCATGCTGATAAATCCTGCCCTTTCTAGGGTTTGCCTAAACGAGGGGTTATTCAGGAATAGCGATTGCTCTTTAAAGTCACACCCTACCTTAATCCACATAGTCATCAAGTGTAGATGAGCCCATAGACATTGGTGCAGGGGAAGGTACTATGACTGCCTACTGGCTCATGGGCTGTAGCTTTAAGCCTCTAATACGTGTCTGAAACATGAAGACACCCAGTATCCTTCTGTAATATTCCTTCAGTGGCTGCTGGAAAAATTGAACTTCCTTTCCACCAGTTGCTGTCCTATCAGGCAAAGGGGTTGTTCTTCACATCATGGTTTTAAATTCACATGTCTAGTCTTATAAATCCTGTCCCTTCACCAAAACCAAAAATATCCCTTCCCAACCTCTTTAAGTGTCTCTGCTAGTACTCATTGCTTCCTCTGGCAGGAGTAGCAGGACACATGATAGAATGATCTTCTGCAGACTAAGGAAGGCAACACTTCCTTGACTTGCACTCTGATTCATGTTTGGAAGATGATTTTCACAGCCATAAGAACTAAACTTCTATAAAATGAGATTGATTTCTGCAGAAATCAGTGGCTTAACTCCTGTACCTGTTGCCGAGAGTAACAAGAGAGGCCAATTGCAACATAGTGTTTTGTTTTTCTTCTTTGTCAGATCCGTTGTGAGTTCTAATTATCCCATTCTCTTCCCAGAACCTGCCTTCTATCTATATACAGACCAAGAAAACTGTTGCATATGAGTAGCCTGGTAATGTGGTTCTGTTGGTAACTGATTAGGATGTTTTGTAGTGAGTAGTCTTTCATACCCTTCATATACAGGTTTTTTGTTTTTTGTTTTCTTTGGACTGTTTGAGTGTGAGCAGTCTCAAAATGAGATAAGCCTTTTTCCTCCCTGCTGGAGTTTTAGCCAGTCTTGTGTATATAAGCCTTGGATTTGCTGGGGAACCAGCAAGCTTGGTTGTGGGATAAGACCATGTCCCTCATAGGTGGTGTAAGTCAAGGGAAAAACTTGGGGCCTTTTGTTAGTGGAGATTAACTCCTGTTTCCAGGAGGATGGCAGGATGCCAGATTATTTAAAACAAAGTTTTGGTTTGCTTTAGTCAAAAAGCCGTAACTTAACTGCTGAGTCTCAAAAGTTCCTTATTTAAAAGGTGACTGAAGGTCATGACAAGCGAACGTAATGATTTAGTGACTTACTGCACCCATATCAATCTGGTTTTAGGCCTGGTTATGATACAGAGTGTCAGTGTTCCCTCTAAACTTCCTTTGTTCTGAGCTGGCTACAAGCTCTGCTGAGCACTTGTTCCCTTCCTGCTGGTTTGAGGTTTCCTGGGGGGAAAGGATCTCAAGGTCTTCCCCCTCTGCCCCACAGCCTGCCCTGATTCCCCAAGAAGGTCCCTGGAAAGGGAGTTGCCATCCCAGTCCAGAGTAGGCAGAAGCGCCCAGCATGTCCAGCCTGTGGATATTGCTGCCAGTGGCGAGGATCTGCCTTTCCAGAGCAAGCTCTGTCCCAAGAGTAGGCAGGAGCGTTCAGCATGTTCAGCCTGTGGATATTGTGGATATTGCTGCCAGTGGCGAGGATCTACCTTTCCACAGCAAGCTCTGTGCTTCCTGGATTGTGTACAGCCTCCCCACCTTATATAAATGAGTCCCTGGTCCCTGCCTCTCCTTCCTGCTGGCTTGAGGCTTTCCATGACACCAAGAGGAATTGCTGTGGGTTCCGGCAGGAGGTCCTGACAGGTAGAGTAGGACCCGGAGGCTGGCTGTGCTCCCTCCCTCAATTTACATAAGTCAATTAACTAGTTAATCAAAGGCTTTATACGAGTAGTCTGTGCACCATGGTCTCAAGCCAACAGTCATGAGCTCATCGGGAGCAACAGGGAAGTAAATAAGTTCAGGTTCCTCCACTGAGAATGCCCTGTCAGCAGCACCCAAGTATTGAAATTTGGGGACTGTTCAAATATCTCTCTGTAGCATAGATACAATGAACTGCAAGGAGTTGCTGATACCTCCTAGATTCAACATGTGTAGTTGCTCAGTGACTCTGAATTTCTTTCTTTGAAAGAGATCTTGGGATCTGCTTTTTCACTAGAGACCCCTCGAGGGGTCCAACAAGGTTCTGTTGCTTCTCCTGATCAACCTATGTATTAGGGCACTGAGGAGATTGAGGCATTTAGGGTCCTAGTAACATCAGTGTGCTGATGGAACTTGCCATATTTTTGTTCTACAGCAGAACCAGATGATACAGTTGTCTCCCCCCCCCAGTGCTTGGCCCAGAACTAGTTTGATGCTAGGCCTGCAGAGGGAAGAATAGGAGTAATGCTAGCTGGCAAGAGGAAGAAACTAATGGAATTGATGGACATTGGGGCTGCTTCTTATATTAGTGGGCTAAATCCACCTTATGACAGACTAGATTTGCAGTCATAATTTTTCTGGATTTCCGGTCAACTGCCAAGAACCCTTGGCAATTCTTGTGCTCACAAGTCTTATTCTTAAGGCTGACAACTTCACTGTTACAGGAATGTAGCTGTTGTGGGAGGTTCTAGTAATTGGAAGAGTCTTTCTTTCTCTAGTAGCTGGGGGTAATGTCATTTATGGCACTGAAGATTGGGCCTGAAATATCAAACTTTACTGGATACTCAACAGATAGCCAGTAGATGAAGATGAAGCAGCAGAATGGTGTGCTTTCTGAAATGTTGCAGTAAGCTGCTGCACTATAAACCCACAGAAGGCTTTTTAGGGTGGCATCTTTAGAGGTATAGTGAGTGGCAACAATCAAGCCTGGAAGTTGCAAATGTGTGGATCCGTGTGGTAAAGTTCAAATCCCACAAAATGTGAATTCAGTCTCTTGGCCAGCTGTAGCTAAGACGGTTTTTATTTTACCATCTGCAGTCCAAAAAGAATTTGAAGCTGAAGACTCTTGACTTCAGGCTGGTACTGTGAGTTCTGGGAATCCTACACAGCAGCATCAGCTGTCTTGCTGAGGTTAAGTTTCATTCATTTTATTAATTCCCCTGCTGGTGGAGTGTAGAGTGCACACTTCAGATCACCCATTTCCAGAGAGCCTGGTCTCCTGCCAACATTACAGCTTGCTCTATATGGAGGCTCAGGTGGGCAAGGTCTTGAGCCACGACATCCCTCCAACTTGTGCGAGGCTGTCCATGATGTCTTCCCCAGCCAGCTTTTGTTGTATCAAACGCCTAAAGCTGATGGGTTGGTATGGACTCTGGCATGCTGAGCAAGGCCAAGCTGCTTGAGTTGACAGAGTCACTTGAGAAAACCTTGGGAGGTTGGTTGGGCTGAAACCTGACATCTTCCTTCATAATGTGTTGAAACCACCATATTCCTTCAATAAATCTGTTCCTGGTATATCTGAATCGCCCACTTCCTGCCTGCTAAACATTACTCAAACTGGAAACCAGAAGAGGTTAAGCTTCAGCCAGCTCTTTCACTGGGAACTGATACTTTAAGCACTGGGTTAACTGAGCAATGGTGTCTGTAAAGGAGACAGATGTGTCTCTATTGCTGACACTTGTATCTTCTCACAATTTCCTTTTAGTGGCTTCACGTATCTCTTAAATAATATGTGGTGATGATTGAGAAGGGTGTTTTAATTACAAAATTCAATCTCATGCTAAGATTGTACTGGAGGCGAGGGACTCTTTCTTCCTATCTTATGCCTCCTTCCCCATAGTCTCAAATCATGATCCATGGAACTGTTTCAGGTGATGAGCAGTGTGGCAGGAAATAGAGGTATCTCAGTTCTGCTACAGAATGAAGCATTTTTTGTTAGGAGTCTTTAATTGACTTTGTGGATAAAATCTGTGGATTGTAGGTTGGAGTGATTTAGGAGAGGAAGAAATGCAGTCAGCTTTGGTTGGATTTTTTTTTGGGGGGGGGGGGGGGCCAGTTTTATCTCAGAAGAGCAAGTTGCTAGCCTCTCTTGATCCTAGCTTAAGGATAGCTTTTGTGGAGGGAGTGTATGTTGCACTATCTGTATGGCACTTCAGCCATAAATAAGAAAATAAGGTATGACCTTTGTCTTGAAGAGATTAAATAGACAGTAGAGGTAAGGTAGAGCCTGGAGTCAGGCAGTTAAAGCAGATAAGCCAACTTCCAATGTGCATCTGAAGTATGGCAGCAGAATTGCATTCCTGTGCCAATTGTGGCAAGCAAAGCAAAAGTAGATCTTGGAGGGTATGAAAAGAATGAGGAAACTGGGCATGCAGCAAGAGGAATGTTGCCCCTTGCAGAGGGTGGATATCCTAGGATAAGCGGAGAAGACCAGTAGAAGACTAACTTCAAGGCGATGGGTTTAATGTAAACCAGCCCTTCATGATTTGAGTCCTATTCCTTGGAGGCTGTCTTTTTCCATGTTTTATCCTTCTAGGTTTCAGCTGGGACCCTGAAGCTAAAAGTTCCTTGATTTGTATGTCTGAGAGAAGAGCTCTTAGTTCTGGAACTTCAGCTGCTGCTTGGGGATTTGTTCCCCATGTTTGGTCCCACAGAACCCAAGGGTTAGTCTGTTTAAATGTGTGTATCAGTTCTAGTTACCAATGCAAAACCCTAATGTAGATGCGCTTAAACAGGTTTAAATCCTGCTTAAACTGAGTTTAACATAATGTAGTAACTCTCTACCCCTCCATTTCCCTCAATGATAGTGAAGTTCCTTTTTGCTGTGATTGTGGATGTGGAGCTAGGCAGCTTTATTCCCTGGCTCCAATGGCTGCTGCTGCTCCCTCTGCTGGAGGCTGGATTCAGCCCCTACTGCATTGGTTACACCTGGATTATGTCTGGATGTTCTAGTCCAAGATTATGTTTTGGCCAAGAGGGCTAAAGAACTAATCTTTTCAAATGCAAGCCTAGATCCAGACTTGATCATAACTCTTGGAGTTGGAGTGCTAGATAAATGTCTCTTGTGCCTATAGTTTAATCTTGCTTAGTTCATAGTATATCCAGACCTCAATGAAGGGAGGTAAGCTCAAGGAGTTTTGCATAGCAAGTATGATCATATTTTGAACACTGTCCAATCTACCATGAGTGACAACTTTTTGGCATCTCAGGTAGAAGAATACCACTATTCTTCCAATTTGAGCCTGGCTTACGTTTTACTGATGTGAGAACACTTTTTTGAGTGAATTGTTCATTTGTTATGACAGGGAAGTGATTGCAGAAAAAAAATGCTCTTACTGACTCTTTACAAGCTTCAGATGTTCATGTGATCTTTGTCACTTTGGAATATCTTATGTAAGAAACAAAATTGTAAAATAAACCTCTTTAAACAATTTAGTGCAGGCTTCCAGGTTATGCAAACCTTTGTATATCTGTATTTACACACTGGAAAACACAAAAGTGAAAATTGTGCTGATGCAATGTGACATTTAAAAACGAAGCACTGAAATGCATGTATTCAATTTTTTTTCATTCAAATTATCACATGTTAACAAAGGCCTCATGCGTTCAACAGCTTCTGTTGGCTGCACAATATGTTCCTTAATGTGCAACTTCCACTTTTAAAAGAAGCTTCTACCTCTGAATGGTGTGCAAAAAGATCTTGATCAATAGTTGTGAGGAGAAGTTTACACAACAGGCTAATTCAAACCAAATGACCATTTAAACTGTCACTTTAAACTGTTTCACTGCTGATCCCATTCAGTAGAAACAGCAGCTAATATGACTGCAATTGTAGAATAATTTGCTATCCCCTTCTCCTTGAGATTAGGTATTCAAGCCATGATAGGCATTCAAGCCATGATATAAGTCCCAATTTTGATGTTCTGCAAGGGAGCTTGTATGTCTTCAACTATAACTTTTGTGTGATGGTATCAATGTAGCATTAATGCATAGTAACTGTTTGTTTGACTTGTAGCTATACCTCTTTGTTCAACTATTTTGATTGGGAGAAAGGCCAGAAAACTTGAGGTACTTTCTAGTGGCTTAGAAAAATGAATGCACTTCTCCTACTCTGCTTTGACATGAAATTGTCTTTGTCAGTGGAGGTGGGGGTTTAAATAAATATCTCTTCTTCACATTATTTACACCTTATTTACAATTCCACAATATTATTTTCTAAAGGCAAATCTATTTTACTGTCCATATTGACACTTTCAGAATAAGTCTTCATATATTTCAGCCACTTTGCTGCAATTAGAAACAAATCAACTTTTTTAAAAATACAGACAACCGAGCACACTAGTCTCTAACTGTAAAATCCCAGGCAGGTGGGAGGAGCTGTGAATAAGTCACTGTATAAACAACTTAATTGAGCTGTCCATAATGGGCAGTAGCAGTGTATAGCTACTAAAATGTTGGACTAAAGAGGTCTAGAACAATACCAATAGTATAAAGGGTTGATGTAGGCTGGTGGTACATTCTCCTCTCCTGTAAAGTGCTCTGTTTTGAACATGTAGCCTCCAAGGACTTAGCAGAAGTGGAAGAGGTCTGTAAAGAGTCAAGGAAACTGAGCTTAGGAGCGGAGACTCAACTGGGATGAGTTGTATATAAAATTTGGGGAAGGGTAAGTAGAAATGACAGCAGCATAGCCTCTTCAAAAAACCAAAACATTGTACACATAGGCCAGTTACTCACCCTACTTCTCTGAGCTGTCATACAAGAACAAAAAAGGCAGAGTTATCATGAAATATGAAAAACTGCAAACTTACAAATGAACAAAAAAATTATTTTTCAATGCAATGCAACCTGAAGAGTGCTTTGCAGCAAGATATTTGGATAAACACTGTAGCTGAAGACCAAACAAACAAAAAAACTCCATAGTCTCAGCATATGTAGCACCATTAGTTAGAATAAAAACTGTTTGGTTCTGGTGTTTGTTTAAATAAGTCAAATGAGATGCAGTCGAAAAAAATTTCTAGTGTAGCAAGTATTATCTGTTTAGCCAAATGCAGTCCGGAATGGTAAACCTTCCTCTGAAAGTTCAGCATAGCCACTGCCTGAAGTCTGATACCAGCTTACAGCAGACACCCACTGTGACAACTATTTCCTTTGTGTAATTTATAGTAAACAGGTATGTATAGTGTGAGAAGGCAGCATGTGTAGCAGTTCATCTATGAGTTTCAGATTACTTTGAACTATCTTGTTGGCTCTTTTTCTGCCATAGCAAGAACTGGGATCCTGTGGAATGTAGATTGAAATGTGGGTTTGTTTGCTGTTTTATGTGGGAGACAATCAGTACAGAGCTGTCTTCCTATATTTAAAGAACATGACTACAGCAGTGATATGAAACTTGTAGAAGGAACTTGGTCAGCTGAACTGCTTTCTACTCAGACCATCTTGGCTGCAACTAAATTAACAGGAAAAACGAGTCTTGTAGCACTTTAAAGACTAACAAATTTAATTTCTGCAGGCATAAGCTTTCGTGGGCTGTAACCTACTTCGTCAGATGTATAGAACAGATATCAGATAGACTCTGGTGTGTGTGTTATATATGTGTGTGTGTTATATATGTGTGTGTGTGTGTATACATTATGTATATATGTATGTAATGTATAATGTGTATAAAATATCTAAGGGTAAGGAACAACAATGGGGAAGTTATGTATAAGCAAAGTCCATTCAATTAGAGTAGTTGAGACCTATTCACATTCATTGATTAGGAGGTGAGAATGTGTGAACAGTGACAATTACTTCTTGTAATGAGAGAACCATTCCAAGTCCCTATTTAGAGCCAGTTTGATTGTGTCAAGTTTGCAGATGGGTTCCGGCATTGCAGTTTCTCTTTTGAAGTTTTTTTTTTTTTTTTTGGTAGAAGTACGGCAACTTTGAAGTCAGCTACAGTGTCCTGGGAGATTGAAGTGTTCTCCGCCTGGTTTATGGATGTTACCATTTTTTATGTCTGATTTGTGTCCATTTATTCTTTTGCGTAGTGACAGTCTGGTTTGGCGAATGTACATGGCAGAAGGGCATTGCTGGCACATGATGGCATGTATTACATTAGTAGATGTGCAGGTGAATGAGCTCCTGATGGTGTGGCTGATGTTGTTAGGACCTGTGATGGTGTCACTAGAGTCGATGTGTGGGCAGAGCCGGCAACGGGGTTTGTTGGAGAGGTATGTTCCTAGATTAGTGTTCTTGTATGGTGTATGGTTGCTGGTGAGTATTTGCTTCAGGTTGGGGGGGCTCTCTGTAAGCAAGTAAAGCTATAAGGTACCTATACTGAGATCTGGCCACCCCTTAAAGAGTACTTTTTGTTTAGGTCAGAAAACCTGGAAGTCTTATCCAAAAGGGACTACTCTGTAGCACAAAGTCTGAGATTTGCCATACTTGACTAATAGCTGTTGTTGTTGACTTTTGTACTTTAAGGAGTTCAGTCATTCTGACAGCTTTAAGCTGCATTTCACATGAGGCTTTCTGCCTCCTAACAGAAAAGTGTTGATCCATTTGGAAGGAATATTACACTCTTTCTCTTAGTCATCAGAATATTTAGGCTTTCCAGAGAACTCTTCTAGGTTGTGTATGTAATACAAGTACCTGTAAACTGGATTGAGTTTTATAAAAGGTGTTCTAAAATATTGATTTCTGGTGTTTTGTAAACTGTCTGTAGTACAACTAGAATTTTGAGACTAAATTGTAGGTAAGAGTCAGGCCAATTGCTCAGAAACAAGGAGGCCTGATCCAGAGCTAGAGAAAGTTGGGGATGCTGTTAATCTCTTGTGTCCTGTGAACAGACTTGGAGGCTGTCCAGAAAATTACTTTGCAATTAAAGAACTTCAGATAGTTGTCTGAAGAGAGAGCTGAAACCAGACTGCACAGCTAATCCAAATTCTTGCTCTAGACTTTCAGAATTTTGTGACCTCTCAAACCTCAGTTTACTAGTACTGCTTTGAAGGTGTTTTGGCCCAAATATGTGTCTTGCCGATGTCCTTGAGTTTTATAGTCTAACTCCGTGGTCCTCAAACTTTTGGGGTTATGGCTCCCTCTTACCTGGTCTGCCCCCCTATCCCCACAAGCCACAGTTGGGAGCTGGGGCTGGGAGAGGGGCCAAAGCTGCAATTGGGGGCTGGTGAGCTGTGCCTCAAATTTGTGGCTGAGGCCAGTGTGGGGGCTGGAGCTGCAGCTGTGGGACCTGGGGCTGAGAGCCGGGCCCGGCCATGAGCGGGCCATGGGGCCCGGGCACAGGCCAGGACTGGGAGCTGAGGCTGGGGCTGCAGCCAGAGGGGCAGGACTGGAGAGGAGATGGGGGTAGAGCGAGGCTGGGTGCTGCTTCCTCTCTGCCCCCATGGGGGCTGGCCCAGGCCCCACTATGCCACTCTGACAATTCCTCTGTGTCTCCTGAGGGGGTGCACCCAACGGTTTGGGGACATCTGGTGTAAATGGCGACACCAGTCTTACAAAGAGAAGTGTGAGAAAACTCAGTTCTGGGCTGAAATAATTCAGTTTCCTATAGTTCCTTAGGTTTTGAGACTAGAGACCAAATTTAGTCCCTGATCTACTTTTTTCTAAATTGATAGTGCCAAGTTTCCCCAAATGTCTATGTAACTTTGGCCCAAATTTGGGGGGGGGTGTGTGTGTGTGTGTGTGTGTGTGTGTGTGTGTGTGTGAGAGTGTGAGAGAGAGAGAGAAACAAGTGTATACACTGCTTGTTACACATCCCTCTCTGGTTTCAATCTGTCACAGAGGGCAAGTCTGTTCATAGCCAGCAGCTACAGAACCTGGCTGTTCTAGTTCAAGCTATAGTGACTTATGTTTTCAGCTTTGAAGGTCTCTGGTTCAAGCCCTGGTATATCAACCAAGATAGTGCTTGTCGTGTGAATGTGGGTTTTTTTTTGTTTGGTTTGTGTTTTGGTTTTTTTTAGAAGAACTTAAAATGTACTCCTTTCCTGTTTTCATCTGCAGCAATATTGGCTGTTATGTATTGAGTCAGCAAAGTGACTCTTCATAGGGACAGATGAAACTATAGTAATGCAGTAATAAGTGATCATCAATGATAGATGAGGTTGGGGGTGCAGGAGTATGCTGAAGAAAGAAGGGGGGATAAGAAACTTAACTACAGGAGGGGTGTACAGAATAATACAATTGCAAGTTACTGACTTTCCAAATTAAGAGATACTTCTCTTGCATGGAACAAGGAACTTCTGGAGTAACGGATACGAATTCCCTTGTTACAGTTCTCTACCAAATGAAGTGCTAAATTGCACTGGCTAGAGAGTTATTGTTAAATTTAAAGTAACATCGAGTGCCTAGAACATATGCATTGTGTGCTCATTTTACAAATGTAGATACTTCTCTCGGGGACCCATAAAACCTCAAAATAAATCTGATGCACTTGGCATGGACCATCTTATCCCAAACACTCTTATAAAATACACTCCTCCCCTCACTTCAGATTATGATGATTTCACTACACCTGAAATATCCGGTAGTCTTCGATGTACTCTTCTATCTAGCAGTACTTTAGGGAAATTTCTAGATTTCCACTTCCATTAGCCACTAAACTGAAAACGAATAAGGCCAATTTGGCACATTGGCCTCATAGAAGAATGATGGGATTGTGAAACTGCAAGTTATCACGTAAATTTATACAGTATGTATTGTTATCTGTTTTGACCTAAGTGGTTAGCTGATATTCCAGGTCTTGCAGGTTGTTTCCATAGGAGAAATTGATATTTGATAGGCAGATATTTCTTTGGTGCAATTCTGTTTGCTTAGAAAAATATTCACCAAGTCTTGTTTCCCTGAACACAGTTGGAATCAAGCAGGAGACAGTTTCTTTGCTCAATTTTTCAAGCCTTTTTTTTTTTTTTTTTTTTTTTTTTTTGGTTCAGTTAGCACTCTACCCAAAAACATCTTGGCTTTCTTTCTGATTACACTATCAGAGCTTCTCTGTCTGTCATTGGCCTTCTGCCTGTGTCTGGTGTTTTTTGACTGCAACTCCTCAAAAGTACCCTCCCCTTGCCAAAAATCCCAGCCTTCTATTCATATTCAGCTCCTAGTGAAATCTCTCAGTCTTCAGCTTTTTGCATGTAGCCTTTGGTTTGGGCAGTGGTTACTATTATTTCAGCTATCTTTCTCCAAGAAGGTGTTTACCGGATACTCCTATTATCTTGAATGAAAGGCAGCTGTTACACCCACCATCTTCATGGAGGTTTCACCCAACCCCCAGCATAACAGTAGATGTTATAATCATTGGTATAAAACAAATAAACCATATAGTGATCAGGGCTGCCAACTGAGTCTTGCAGTACTTGATGATCTTAAAGCCTGAGCTCCTGCAGCTGTATGACTATGCGAGAATAACCTTTTTTTTTTAAAAAACAAAAACTGACAGTTTCTAGCCTTCATGGGGAAATATGAAAACGAATCATAAATGGAAGAAACAAAAACTCTCCCGAACTCTGACATATGTCATGATTTTTTTGGGGGTCTGACTCACAATTTTTGACTGCTTAAAGTTGGCAACAGTGAATATTAAAGTCAGAGGATAGGTGATTGAACTTAATGTTGAATCACCATTTTTTCAGGCTTTTTGGATTTGCATTATATTTTCCTCCACTGGTTTCACATAGCAGTTCATGGATTCTTTGCTGTCAGTGCTTAAGTTACTATATTATGTTAAAACCTTATTAGATTGTAGCATCTATAGTAGTGGGAAAGTGCAGAGACCTTGTTTGGTGCATTTTACCACCAGTAAACTATTCACAGGACTGTGTAAAAAAAAATATAAACATAATTTGATATCCATTAGGTTCACTTGCAAAACTAAATCTGTAAGGGAAAAACCATACTTTCAAACTACTAAGACTTTGTTGTTAAGTGAAACCATACAGATACAGTGCTTAGGCTTTCAAATTGTCAAACACTTTATCATCTTACACCATGACAGATCTGCAAGCCCAGACAGTGGATACTGATGAGAGAAGCAACATTATTTAACATTTTACTTCTCTACTCTGTGCCTTCTTGCCATTGTTCCAGCCTGTCTTTAAAGATTGGACAAGCAGGTTCTTTAAGAATATGAAGAGAATGGTGTGTCTCACTTTGTTCTTTGATAATGAAAAATGGATTGTTCATATTTTGTTGATGCTTTTTGCTCACATATGCTTGAAACCGTAGAATGATAATTCATATGTTTCAGTGCCAAAATACCTTTCACTAATTTTAGCAGAAAAGCACAATGAGATTTGTTTGCAGTGTTGTCCAAAATGCCAGACTTCCTAGGAAGTGTCTCATGAAAAATGTTTGCCTGCATCATTTATGTACATGGTGATCATGAACCCACTTAACTAAAGAGCTGTTGATTTAGTTGGGTTCATAATCTTTGTTTTGATATGTTTACAATATAGAATTTTGGCACTGCAACTCTTCAGCACACTTGCAACACACCATACTGCTATACATTTGCTATCAACATTACACAGCCATTTGCCCAACAATTGGGACTGCACTTGCTCTGAGCCAGGAGAAGCCACCAAGTTACCAACCAAATTGCCACTTTTCAGTGTGAACTAATGCAATTGCACAATTGTAACTATTATCCTAGCAATTGTCCAATGCAATCTTTCAGTGTTCATGCTCACTGGAGATGCTGCCTTAACAATTCTCAGAACTTTATCTACAACCTGTGATGTCTCTCTGGCCACATGGGGTATGTATACACTGTAATTAAACACCTGCGGCTGGCCCATGTTAGCTGTCTTAGGCTTGAGGCCTGGCTCTGGAGTCCCATTTGGGAGGGCTTGGGCCTGTGCCCAAATGTCTACACTGCGGTTAAACAATCTCTTACTCTGGGTCAGCTGAAATAGGCCAGTCATACAGGTGTTTAATTGCAGTGTAGACATACCCATGCAGGCCAAAGAGTAGCAGAGGTGCCACTTCCTTGCTGAAAAAAGCATACATGTGTAAAACTGAAGCTTTCTCTCTAGCTGTTTGTTCTGCATTCATTTAGTGATGTAACAATCCATCGTTTGTAGAATCTGTTCCTACCAAGGAAGACACTGTGGTGCTCAAAATTGCTGAAGGGTAGCATCACTGAATTAAACAGAAGGAATACTTGTGTGCAGCCATGGCTACACAATAGAGAGAAAAGAAGTGATATACTAATCGAATTCTAGTGGAATTGTGGCAACGTTTGCCTTAGAGGGAAAAGTTATTTCCAAGAGCTCTCCTGGCTTCTGTTCCAAGATCAGTTTCATTACTCATGGTCTCCTGGCTCTCACT
The DNA here is from genome assembly GCF_026122565.2 of Emydura macquarii macquarii. Taxonomy (NCBI): domain Eukaryota; kingdom Metazoa; phylum Chordata; order Testudines; family Chelidae; genus Emydura; species Emydura macquarii. The sequence continues at coordinate 3,266,875 of NW_027132434.1, forward strand.
TGGTGGATCTCTTTTTAGGCTAAAGAGTATGCTCAGAGGGGAGTGCAGGCAAGAAGTTTGGTAAGGGGTATGTATGTGGATAGATAAAATTTGCAGCGAATGAAGGGACCAGTCCTGAACAAGTTCTAATCCACATGTGCAGATGGTAACTTCTTGGGTGACTTTTGCTAAATCTCGATGGATTCTCATGGGGATAGCAAAAGGCACTTCTCTGACCCCAGGACTATCTCACTGCCAAATTTCAAGTTTGCTAAAAGTTCAAAATTGCTCAAGTTGGCAGAGATGAGTTGCATAGGCAGAGTGTAAGACTGGAAGAACTGGGTCTTTAAATTCTTAGACTATTCATATGTTGGCCTTTCCCGCCCCCATACTCTCAATTCTAGCTAGGATGCATCAATTTTTATATGTAAAAAAAATGTTCTCAGGACAAATCATCTAGAGAGAAATTTCTGTTAAAAGTAACCTGCAAAAAAATATTCCCCCATCTCCCTTCTTTGTATGAAGAAAGGGAAAAAGCTTTCAGGTGGTCTTTATATGTCAGAAGTCTTAGGGTAAAATTTTCAAAAGCATCATGTCCTGTTTGCCTAAGGGCTGGTCTGCATGGGAAAGTCCGACCAGTTATACTG